>NC_083315.2:38077219-39537920 GCF_963455315.2 Globicephala melas
AACAATATACCATCGTCATTTTTACAAATAATATTGAGCTATCTCATTCTTAATAGCAGTCCAAAATTTCATAGTACAAATGTGCCATAAATCATTCAATCACTCCCCTATTGGTGAGCACCCAGGTTGCTTCTAGCGATTATTCTATTATCAATAATATTGCAATAAATGTCTCTGTAGATATATTTTTAGAAACCAGTGCTTTACCTTTGTGGGATGTATTCCTAAAAGTAGGATCGTAGGATCAAAGTGCATGCTCATTAAAACTGGGAACAAGCTAAATTTCCAACAGTAGGAGTTTGATTAGCGCGTGTCTCACACAAAGGAACATTCCTTACAAATAATGACAAATCTCTATTGGTTTTGAAAAATGTTTGTTAGATGATATTTAGAGAAAAGCCATGTTATATAGTATTACCCTATTTTGTAAAAATATGTGCATAGAATAAAAGATTTTAAGAACACTGAAATATTAACAGTGGTCATTTCTGAGTAGTGAGGTCATAAATGACCTTTATTTTCCTTGTTTATATTTTCTAAAATTTCTACAGGGATCCTGTGTTGCTTGTGTAGTAATGTGTTAGGCTCTCTCCGGTTGCAGGGGGGCAGAGACCAGGTGTCTCACCTGGCAGGGGTGAGGTTATTTTAAGGCTCCACCAGAAAGGTGAGGACACCAGGTGTCTGGGAGGCTGACACATTATTCAGGATGACGCTGTCTCTGGCAGCCCCCGGGAGCGGTGGGGTGAGCTTCTTCTCAGCCTTCAAGGGCGGTGGAGGTGCTCTTGCTCAGAGGGGCACCCTCATAAGTGCATCTTGGTCCAGGCCTCTTGCCTTGGTTTCTGCTTCACCCATGAGTCTCCGTCTCTGTTGCTGCTCCCAGTACCTGACCGCACTCTCCTCTCTGCTTGAAGGATCTGCTCCTGACCAGTTCCTCCATGGTTTCTGTTTATACCCAGTGTCAGCTCCTCTCTGTGTCCCCCTTTTCTGAGAGTCTTGCACTCTCTTTAAACCCTTCAAGAAAGACAGTCTGATTGGGTGGCCAGTATCAGGAGCTCTAGCACCAGTCCGGGTCAGAGGGCACTGGTCAGCCTTTGTTAGAGATCCCTGACCCGGTCAGCTGTCACAAAAGTGGTGGGATTATGCTGCATGTCACTTATCTGTGACTACTATAATGGCTGTATTCATTATCTAGGGCGGCCGTGACAAAGTACCACAAACTTAAATAACAGAAATATATTGTTTTACATGTCTGGATGCTAGATCAGTCTGAGATCAAGGTGTCACCAGGATTGGTTCCTGCTGAGGGCTGTGAGGGAGAACCACGTACACACCTCTCTCATTTGGGTGGTTTGCTGGCAATCTTTAGAGTTCCTTGGCTTACAGCATCACCACGATCACATCCGTTATCTTCACACAGTGTTCTCCCTGTGTGCGTGTCTGTGCCCAAATTCCTCCTTTTCATAAGGACACCAGTCATATTGGATTAGGGATTAGGAGGCATTTACAACAAACAGAACTGCTTTGGCCACTATGAAATTCTAAGACTAGCCTGACTGCTGATTTGATAGTAATTTAGAATTTACTTCATCTCTACCTCCTACAAATGGACTATTCCTTCAATATGTAATCATAAATGTATGTCAGCTGATAGCTTTGTTATTAAATACAATTAAAACTAGCCTTACTATTTTTCAGGTTTAATCTCTTCCTAAACCATAACAAACCCCCAACAAAAAGTCCTTGGCCTATGGCAAGCCCAGCCTCCCAGAAGGAAGTTATGCCACAGGGCTCCCATCTCTCTGAACCCTAAACTAGGGCCTAGCTCTGAGTAATCTAGTTGGGGGGGAAATCTGTTTCCATCCTCTGGCCCAAGAACCTAGCCTCCATTTATGGCCTTGTTCCCATGGGAAAATGCATTCCAAATTCCAAACAACTGATTTGCACATGAACTTTCACTCTGGAGGTTAGGGACGGCCAGAATGTGTTCTCTTGTAGCTCAGCCTTCTGAGAGCTCCCCACGAGTCCCGTCCCCTGACCCCTTCCTCACCTCCCACCTCCCCTATACACACTCAACCCTCAGATGGTACCTCTTCTGTGAAGTCTCAACCAGACCCTCTCTCTCCTCCCTTGAACCCCCGGACCTTTGGGCCTGGGCTGTAGTGCCTACCTTGCTTTGACTGGGTTCTAGAGAACTGTGTGCAAGGGTCTTGACCTCTTACAGGATCTTTTTTTAAAATTAATTAATTAATTATTATTATTTTGGGGTGCATTGGGTCTTTGTTGCGGGGCGCGGGCTTCTCATTGCGGTGGCTTCTCTTGTTGTGGAGCATGGGCTCTAGGCACTCGGGCTTCAGTAGTTGTGGCTCGCAGACTCAGTATTTGTGGCGCACAGGCTTAGTTGCTCTGCGGCATGTGGGATCTTCCTGGACCAGGACTCAAACCCGTGTCCCCTGCATTGGCAGGCAGATTCTTAACCACTGTGCCACCAGGAAAGTCCCTCTTACAGGATCTTAAGATCCCTGAGGGCAAGACTATTTTTTTCATCCTTGTATCCTTCCAGGAAGAGTATGAGGGATACAGCATTTATGAAGCACCTGCTATGTGCCAGGCTCTGAAACAGTGCTCTCTTGCATACTTTCTTTTACTTATCCCCCCGCACTTAGCCCAGGACTGGGCACATACTAGATGTTCAGTATATAATTCTTAAATGGATTGAATCCCCTGCTATGACAAACTTCATGAAGACTTCTTTCTCCCAGTTTTCTCCTGGCCCCTGGAGTCTGCTCTCCCAAGCTCCCAGACCCATGGGTTATTCAAGCTCCCCCTGCCTCCCTCAGGGCTGAGGGAACCAGGCAGGTGGCAGGATTCGCTCCCTGGGGAACTATCATCTGGTATCAGAGGGAAAGCCAGCCCCCTCCTCTCCACCTCCTACCTCAGCAGATGGGCTCCAGTGAGTGTGCTGGCTCCCCTGCTCCAAGGAGAACAGGAACAGATTGTCTCCCCAGGGCTCACAATGTGAGAACAGGTGCGCTGGGGAGAAATTTCAGTCTGCAAACTCAGGTGCACATGAGGTTTAACTTTGTTTTTCATGAATCAAGCACTCTGCTAAACTGGGGGGAGCTTAACTCCAGTTCTTCTTGGAGATGAGTTCCCTGCTCTCCACCCCACTCCATGGCTGGTTTCAGTTCCCACATCTTAGGCTGTGCTGAGCTGTCTCACTGGACACATGTCCACACGGTTACTGCTGAGATGTCCACAATCCCTCCCCTTGGCCTCTAAAACTGCAAATTCCATCACAACTAGCCCCCCCCCCCAACCTAGACACAGTCTCCAGCCATAGTGCCAGGGGTCACGTATGAGGTTTTGGTGGTCTGCTGGGAGCGGGGCCAGGTCTTTGCTGCTTCTGGGACCCATGACCTCTCCCTCCTCCCAGGCTCGTGTTAGCAGGGAGGGGATGCCCAGATGCCTTCCTCTTCCTCCGAGACATTTTTTCTCCTCCACGAAATCTTCTCCACCTCAGAGTCTTAGACCAGAGCCATGGCAACAGTCCAGGAAGGGAGATGGTATTTAGTGGGTGACTTTTGTTTTCTGCCATAGCCCTGCCCAGAGACAACGAACCCACACCTGTATCTCTGGAAGGATGGTAAAGAGAACAATACAAGGAGGAGGGAAAAAACTCACAGATGAATATATCAAAACATTTATCCCAACATTATAGATTGCCCCTGACCCCAGCTCTTCTACCGATAGCAAACATACCTTGATTTATGGCACCAGGAAGAGCTCAGGCAGGGTGGGCTGCCACCTTCAGAGAGACACTCTATGTCCTACTGCTGTCTGTCCACAGCCGTGTTGCTCACTTTCATGGCCACCCTGATGGTGCTGAAAAGAGCCCGGGGTCTCAACCCAGTGGTCAGCACAGGCAGAAAAACAGATCGTGGAAGCCCTGGATAAGAGGGAGGAAACCCATGAGCCTAGGCAAAGTAAGAAAGACGGGATGAATTTCTAGGAGGGGAGTAAGCAGGAAGTCTTCATGGAGGAGGTGGCGTTCAGTGTGATTTAGATGTGATTGGAAGCAGGGGATACAGGAGTGGCCTGGCTGGGGAGCCGGGGTGGGGAGTGGGGGGAGAGGGGCAGTGCACTGCACCTTGAGTATTTGCTCCAAAAGCAACAGCTTTTCAAATTTTCAGCTAAAGTACTGACCTGGTGAAAGGATGTTGAGGGGCTAGAGTAACAGCGAAACCACGGGGTTATGGAGAAGCTGGTCAAAATCTTGGATAGTATTACTAAGTGGTTCTGAGCACGGTTGAGAGCCAGACTCCCAGGGTTCGAATCCTGGCTGTGCTACTCACCAGCTGCACATCCTTCGGCAAATCACAAACCCCCTTTGGCCCATGGATTCCTCAGCTGCAACGTGTAGCTGATAATAATCCTCATCAAGTGGCCGTGCGAATGAATTAATACATGTAAGAAAGAGTTTAGATTAGTACCCAGCACCTAGTAACCGCTCATTAGACGTCAGCAGTGTTGGTGTTGATGATGGCGATGATGAAGATGATGGATATGATGCTGGGCTCCCTTACCAACCAAACACCCAAGGGGACCTCTGGCCACAAACCCCTTCTGGCCCTCCTCCACATACCCCTAATGTTAGACTCCAGCTAAGTCTCTGATTCCAGGTAGGGGGAAATGCCTGGGCCTTTCCAGATCTAAGCTTCCTTATTCTGTGACCATCTGCTGCCCTGAACTATGCTTCCCTGCTGCTCAGGGGCAGGGCCTGGGAGAGGTGGGCCCTGCTCATGGAGGTGGATTGTCACAACGGGTCAGTAGAGCAGGTGATGGCAGAGCTGCTTCCCCAGCTCCACTTCTCACTTGGTTCAGCTCTCTCCTTAGTGATATTCCCAGGCATCTACCCAGAAGGGCTGACAGAGGCACAGGCTTACCTAGGTCTCACAGACAATGAACGGCGAAGGCTGGATTCGAACTCCGGCAGTCTGGCTTTTATCCATTGCCGTAAAGCCACTGCAGTAGATCCAGATATCAAGGAAGTTTCTAGGGCCTTAGTGGCCCTTGGCAGGCAAATGCCGACGGGCCAAGACAGAATTATCATAAGTATATAATAAATTATAATAAAGCAGAATTTAACCCAAAACTCAGAAGAAAAGCAATCCTTTCTATGCCATTGAAAATACCCCAAAACCTCATTGGCTTAAAACCACAAAACTCGTATTTGCTCACGATTCTGCAACGTGGGCCAGGCTTGGCAGGAACAGCTCATCTTTGCTCCACATGGCATCGTCTGGGGCCGCTTGACTGAGGCTGGAGGATGGTGGACTCACTTGGCTGGAAGTTGATGCCAGCTGTTGGCTGGGGCTCAGCTGGGGCTGTCAGCCCAGGGGACCTCCTCCGTGTGGCCTCCCCACATAGCTAAATCAGACTTCTGCAGCCTGACAGCTGGGTTCTGAGAGGGAACACCTCCAAAAGGATGGGCCAGGTGTTCAAACGCTTTTGCAGTCTCTGCTGGCATCTTTTTGCTAATGCCCCATCGGCCAAAGCTTGTCACCTGTCCAAGCCCAGAGTCAGGGTAGGGGGGCTTACACACAGGCTGAATACCAGGAGGAATGGCTTATTGGAAACCACCAAAGCGGCAGTCAACTTCCACTTATTTTTCCTAAGTTTCCCCCTTTGTGCACTTGACACCCTCCTTTCCAGACTCCTCTGAAATGTTGCTCTACCCAGTGGTCTCTTTCTCACCTCAGCCTCTGCTTCCTCTTTACTGAATCGCCCCTTTTAGTCAACAAACCACTTGAATCACAGCTGTCTCCAAACAGTTTCCCTTGGTCCTGCTTCTCCCTCAAGCTACTGCTTTGTCTCCTTTCCTTCACTTTCAAAATCCTTCAAAGAGCTGTTGACTCTGGAAGCAGAAAGGGTCACCTAAAGCAAATTTGCCAAATTTACTGAATTTCCTGATTTGCCCATTTGAAAGAAAATGTCTTTAATGTTTTCAATGACTATGAATATGTACTTCTTATGAAAGTATAAATAAATATATACAATAGTATACTCTTCTTGAATATAAGTAGAAAAAGAATATATTCATAAGAAGCCTAAACCACCCTAGGACACTTAGCTTTCAGCAAAGCGATGCTCTGTAAAAAATATTATTTTTAAAGAAGAGAATGGATGTGAGGAGACAACCACCAGTCGCTGACACTTTCCTTAATCATGTGATTTGGCCTTTTCCAGTAGCTTCCTCACCAATCTCCCTGCTCTTTCTCTTCCTAATCAGCCCTTCATACTGCAGCCAGAGGGATCTTTCTAAAGCTCAGACCTGAGCACTTCATTCCCCCATTTAAAAACTCCTTGCCGCATCTCAGTGTCCACAGGATAAAATCCAAACACTTAGAATAACATTCAAAACAATTTACAGACTCACAGGCCCCCGACTTGCTTTTCCAACCTCATTCCCTATTATACTTTCTTCTCTTCCACCAACTCCACAGTCAATCTCACCTTTTTAAGCTCATGGCATGTTCTTTAGCATTTGCCCTTTGATATTTTGAGCAAACTGCTCCCTTTGTCTGTAGTGCCCTTTCCTGCCTTCTCTGCTTGCTATACACCACTTATATTTTAAGAACCCAGTCAAATAGCACTCACTCTGTGAGTTCTGCTCTGAGTCTCAGTCCTAGGGAGGATTAATCGCTCCCCTTTATGCTTTAGCACCATTTGGTATAAACTTGTAGTAGAGAACATGTAGAACTATAATCTATTATGTTTTTGTGTCTTTTCTATTAGTTCGTAAGCTTAATGGGCCAGGAATTCTTTTTCTCAGAGCCTTGCACATAGTAAGTGTGAAATAAGTGTAAAAAAAGCCATATCTGACAAGAAAATATTACCCTGGGCACCCATCAGGGGGCAGATCTCCCCATTATACTCTCATTTTCTTTCAAAGACTCTTAATATTTGTCCCACAATATAGACATTTAAAATGGACTTGGAAAAATAAAACATTTGTGTATTTGCTTTTATATGCACAAGATATCTCTGGAAATATCCATAAAGAACTATCATAGTCCATCAAATATAAGGTACCATCAATTGCAAGTTGCTTGATTGTTTTGTGTACAAAAAAGAAATGAAAAAGACTGCTAAATGGAGAGGCAAAAGACCCATCATAGTCAACATGATATTCGGAAGGAGGACAAAGTTGGAGGACTGATACTACCTGACATCAAGACTTATTACAAGTTGTAGTAAGACAGTGTGATATTGGTGAAAGAAGAGACAAATAGATCAATGGAATAGAAAAGAATAGAGAACCCAGAAAGAGACTCCCATAAATATAGTCAACTGATCTTTGACAAAGGAGCAAAGGCAGTACAATGAAGGAAAGATAGTCTTTTCAACAAATGGTTCTGGTACAAATGGACACCACATGGAAAAAAAAGAAAAAAAGATTCTAGACACAGACCTTAAAACTTTCACAAAAATTAACTCAAAGTGGATCATAAACCTACATGTAAAATGCAAATCTATAAAACTCCTAGAAAATGCCACAGGAGAAAACTAGATGATCTAGGATATGGCAATGATTTTTTAGCTATAACACCAAAGGGACAATTCATGAAAGGAATCATTGATAAGCTAGACCTCATTAAAGTTAAAAATGTATGCTCTGTGAAAGAACGGTCAAGAGGATGAGAAGAGGCACAGAATGGGAGAACACATTTACAAAAGACATTTCTGATAAATGCCTGCTATCCAAAATATGCAAAGAACTCCTGAAACTCAACAATAAGAAAACGAATAACCTGATGTTGAAAGTGGGCAAAAGACCTGAAAAGATACCTCCCTAAAGAAGATATACATGTGGCAAATCAGCATATGAAAAGATGCTCTACATCATATGTCATCAGTGAAATGCAAATTAAACGAGAAACCACTACATGCCTATTTTATTTATGTATTTATTTATTTGGTTGTGCCAGGTCTTAGTTGTGGCAGGTGGGCTCCTTAGTTGTGGCTCACAGGCTCCTTAGTTGTGGCATGTGAACTCAGTTGCGGCATGCATGTGAGATCTAGCTCCCTGACTAGGAATCGAACCCAGGCCCCCTGCACTGGGAGTGTGGAGTCAACCACTGCACCAGGGAAGTCCCCACTTGCCTATTAGAATGGCCAAAATCCAGAACACCGACAACACCAAGTGCTAGTGAGGATGTGGAGCAATAGGAACTCTCATTTATTGCTGGTGGCAATAAGAAAATGGTATAGCCACTCTGGAAGATAGTTTGGCAGTTTCTTATAAAATCAAACTCACTCTTACTCTATGATCCAGCAATGCTCCTTGGTATTTACTCAAATGAGTTGAAATTTTATATCTAACCAAAAACCTATACACAGATGTTTATAGCAGTTTTATTCATAATTGCCAAAACTTGGAAGCAACTAAGAAGTTTTTTAGTAGGCAAGTGGATAAATAAATTGTGGTACATCCAGACAAGGGAATATTATTCAGTGCTAAAAAGAAATGAGCTATCTAACTATCTCTTCTCCTCACCCTTCCCCCCCAGGTAACCATTAAGTTCATTCTCTAAGTCTGTGAATCTGTTTCTGTTTTGTAAGTAAGTTCATTTGTATCATTTCTTTTTAGATTCCACTTATATGCAATAGTTAGGGAGTTTGGGATTGACATGTACACACTGCTATATTTAAAATGGATAACCAACAAGGACCTACAGTATAGCACAGGCAACTCTGCTCAATATTATGTAACAACCTAAATGGGAAAATAATTTGAAAATGAATAGATACATGTATATGTATAACTGAATCACTTTGCTGTACACCTGAAACTATCACAACATTGTTAATCAACTATACTCCAATATAAAATAAAAAGTTAAAAAAAAAGAAATGAGCTATCAAGTCATGAGAAGACATGGAGGAACCTTAAATTCATATTAGTAAGTGAAACAAGCCAATCTTAAAAGACTACGTACTGTATGATTCCAACTATATGACATCCTGGAAATGGCAACACTATGAAGACAGTAAAAAGATCAGTAGTTTCCAGGGCTTAGGAGGGAGTAAGGGATGAGAAGATGGAGCACAAAGGATTTTTAGGACAGTGAAACTATTCTGTATGATACTCTACTGGTGGATACATGTCCCTATGTGTTTGTTAAAAGCCAATGGGATGTATAACACCAAGAGTGAACCCTAATGTAAACTATGGACTTAAAGTGATAATATTGTGTCAGTGTAGGTTCATTGATTGTAACAAATGTAGGCCAGTGGAATGTTGATAGTGGGAAAGGCTGTACATGTGTCGGGACAAGAGATACAGGGGAACTCTGTACTTTATTCACAATTTTGTTGTGAATCTAAAACGGCTCCAAAAATAAAGTCTATTGGGAAAAAAAAGGGACTTCCCTGGTAGTGCATTGGTTAAAGATCCGCTTACCAATGCAGGGGACACGGGTTCGAGCCCTGGTTCGGGAAGATCCCACGTGCCGCGGAGCCACTAAGCCCGGGAGCTACAACTACTGAGCCTGCGCTCTAGAGCCCCTTCTCTGCAGCAAGAGAAGCCACTGCAATGAGCAGTCCGCCCACTGCAACGAAGAGTAGCCCCTGCTCTCTGCAACTAGAGGAAGCCCACGTGCAACAATGAAGACCCAAAGCAGCCAAAAATAAATAAATAAGTAATTAAGTAAGTAAATAAATAAAAGACTGCCAATGAACTATATGGCATGATGCCATAACAATAGTCCTGCATGACACATGATTGATCACACCAGCCCTTCATTGCTTTGAAACTTCTGGCAACTATTTTGCAAGATCTGGCAATTTCCTTGGCCTTAAGTTGTGTTGTCTGGCAAGGCTCTTGCATGAATCTCCATATGTAATGGCTCTTCACCTACTTTGGGTATCTTCCTCTCTTGGGTCTTCAAAGTGGACCAAGCATGGACCAGCAGCATCAACATCACAAAGGGACTTATTGGAAATGTAGCATCTCAGACCCATGCCAGACTTAGCGAAGCAGAAACTGAATTTTATGCAGATCCCAGGAGATTCAATGTGCACTTTGCACCTGGAGAAGCACTGCTGCAGAAAAGCACTCTGGAGAGACTTCCCTGGCAGTCCGGTGGTTGAGACTTCACCTACCAATGTGGGGGGTGCGGATTCAATCCCTGGTTGGGGAGCTAGGATCCCGCATTCCTTGTGGCCCGGGAAACTAGGACATAAAACAGAGGCAGTGTTGTAGCAGATTCAGTGGAGACTTTGACAATGATCCACATCAAAAAAAGAAAGAAAGAAAGAAAGAAATGCACTCTGGGATTGCTCTGCAACAATATAGGGAATTGAGATCACTTCTCCAACAATGCATGCATTTTCTTCACTAATATCAATTTTGTACCTTACTGCTATTTCTGTGACTTTCTGCATCCAGAAAGACCTTTCATTTCAATGCCAAATCATAGTATAATCCTTCTGAAGACATTTTCATTAGCAATTAAACTCAGCATGTGTAGTAGCCACAATGCACATAAACCTTTTGAAGTGCTGACAGTACAAAAACTAAGTTTGCACATGTGCCAGCAATGGCATCCACGTGATGAGAGCCACCTGGCTGACAGTTATTGTAAAACACAGCCTGATTTCAGAAATGTTAAAATTGGGGAAAAATGTGAATTTTATTTAATTAATTAATTTATTTTATTTATTATTTTATTTTTTTGTGTATTTAAAAGTTAACGAGAGATTGGTTCAAGATGGCGGAGCAGAAGGACATACGCTCACTTCCTCTTGCAAGAGCACCGGAATCACAACTAACTGCCGAACAATCATCGACAGGAGGACATGGGAACTCACCAAAAAACATACTCCACATCCAAAGAAAAAGGAGAAGCCTCAATGAGATGGTAGGAGGGGTGCAATCACAATAAAATCAAATCCCATAACTGCTGGGTGGGTGACTCACAAACTGGAGAACACTTATACCACAGAAGTCCGCCCACTGCAGTGAAGGTTCTGAGCCCCATGTCAGGCTTCCCAACCTGTGGGTCTGGCAATGGGAGGAGGAATTCCTAGAGAATCAGACTTTGAAGGCTAGCGGGATTTGATTGCAGGACTTTGATGGGACTGGGGGAAACAGAGACTCCACTCTTGGAGAGCACACACAGAGTACCGTGCACATCAGCACCCAGGGGAAGGAGCAGTGACTCCATGGGAGACTGTCTCCATGGGAGACTACCTACTAGTGTTGGGGTGTCTCCTGCAGAGGTGGGGGGTGGCTGCGGCTCACTGTGGGGACAAGGACACTGGCAGCAGAAGTTCTGGGAAGTACTCCTTGGTGTGAGCCCTCTTGGAATCCGCCATTAGCCCCACCGAAGAGCCCGGTAGGCTCTAATGCTGGGTCGCCTCAGGCCAAACAACCAACAGGGAGGGAACCCAGCCCCACCCATCAGCAGACAAGCAGATTAAAGCTTTACTGAGCTCTGCCCACCAGAGCAAGAGCCAGCTCTACCCAACACCAGTCTCTCCCATCAGGAAGCTTGCACAAGCCTCTTAGATAGCCTCATCCACCAGAGGACAGACAGCAGAAGCAAGGACCACAATTCTGCAGCCTGTGGAAGGAAAACCACATTCACAGAAAGATAGACAAAATGAAAAGGCAGAGGACTATGTATCAGATGAAGGAACAAGATAAAACCCCAGAAAAACAACTAAAAGAAGTGGAGATAGGAAACCTTCCAGAAAAAGAATTCAGGATAATGGTAGTGAAGATGATCCAGGGCCTTGGAAAAAAAATGGAAGCAAAGATTGAGAAGATGCAAGAAATGTTTAACAAAGACCTAGAAGAATTAAAGAACAAACACCTAGAAGAATTAAAGTACAAACAGAGATGAACAATACAATAACTGAAATGAAAAATACACTAGAAGGAATCAATAGCAGAATTACTGAGACAGAAGAATGGATAAGTGACCTGGAAGACAGAATGGTCAAATTCACTGCTGTGGAACAGAATAAAGAAAAAAGAATGAAAAGAAATGAAGATAGCCTAAGAGACCTGTGGGACATTAAACGCAACAACATTTGCATTATAGGGGTCCCAGAAGGAGAAGAGAGAGAGAAAGGACCTGAGAAAATATTTGAAGAGATTATAGTCGAAAACTTCCCTAGCATGGGAAAGGAAATAGCCACCTAAGTCCAGGAAGCACAGAGAGTCCCAGGCAGGATAAACCCAAGGAGAAACATGCCGAGACGCATATTAATCAAACTGACAAAAATTAAAGACAAAGAAAAATTATTGAAAGCAACAAGGGAAAAATGACAAATAACATTCAAGGGAACTCCCATAAGGTTAACAGCTGGTTTCTCAGCAGAAACACTACAAGCCAGAAGGGAGTGGCATGACATATTTAAAGTGATGAAAGGAAAGAACCTACAACCAAGATTACTCTACCTGGCAAGGATGTCATTCAGATTCGATGGAGAAATCAATAGCTTTACAGAAAAGCAAAAGCTAAGAGGATTCAGCACCATCAAACCAGCTCTACAACAAATGCTGAAGGAACTTCTCTAAGTGGGAAACACAAGAGAAGAAAAGGACCTACAAAAACAAACCCAAAACAATTAAGAAAATGGTCATAGGAGCATACATATCGATAATTACCTTAAACGTGAATGGATTAAATGCTCCAACCAAAAGACACAGGCTTGCTGAATGGATACAAAAGCAAGACCCATATATATGATGTCTACAAGAGACTCACTTCAGACCTAGGGACACATACAGACTGAAAGTGAGGGGATGGAAAAAGATATTCCATGCAAATGGAAATCAAAAGAAAGCTGGAGTAGCAATACTCATATCAGATAAAATAGACTTTAAAATAAAGAATGTTACAAGAGACAAAGAAGGACACTACATAATGACCAAGGGATCAATCCAAGAAGAATATATAACAATTATAAATATATATGCACCCAACACTAGGAGCACCTCAATACATAAGGCAATTGCTAACAGCTATAAAAGAGGAAACTGACAGTAACACAATAATAGTGGGGGACTTTAACACCTCACTTACACCAATGGACAGATCATCCAGAAAGAAAACTAATAAGGAAACACAAGCTTTAAATGACACAATAGACTAGATAGATTTAATTGACATTTACAGGACATTCCATCCAAAAACAACAGATTACACTTTCTTCTCAAGTGCACATGAAACATTCTCCAGGATAGATCACATCTTGGGTCACAAATCAAGCCTTGGTAAATTTAAGAAAACTGAAATCATATCAAGCATCTTTTCTGACCACAATACTATGAGATTAGAAATCAATTACAGGGAATGAAACGTAAAAAACACGAACACATGGAGGCTAAACAATACATTACTAAATAACCAAGAGATCACTGAAGAAATCAAAGAGGAAACCAGAAAATACCTAGAGACAAATGACAATGAAAACACGCTGATCCAAAACCTATGGGATGCAGCAAAAGCAGTTCTAAGAGGGAAGTTTATAGCAATACAAGCCTATCTCAAGAAACAAGAAAAGGGCTTCCCTGGTGGTGCAGTGGTTGAGAGTCTGCCTGCCGATGCAGGGGACACGGGTTTGTGCCCCAGTCCGGGAAGATCCCACATGCCGTGGAGTGGCTGGGCCCGTGAGCCATGGCCGCTGAGCCTGCACATCTGGAGCCTGTGCTCCACAACGGGAGAGGCCACAACAGTGAGAGGCCCGCATACCGCAAAAAAAAAAAAAAAGAAACAAGAAAAATCTCAAATAAACAATCTAACGTTACACCTAAAGGAACTAGAGAGAGAAGAACAAAAAAAACCCAAAGTTAGCAGAAGGAAAGAAATCATAAAGATCAGAGCAGAAATAAATGAAATAGAAACAAAGAAAGCAAGAAAAGATCAATAAAACTAAAAGGTGGTTCTTGGAGAAGATAAACAAAATTGGTAAGCCATTAGCCAGACTCATCAAGAAAAAGAGGGAGAGGACTCAAATCAATAAAATTAGAAATGAAAAAGGAGAAGTTACAACAGAACCACAGAAATGCAAAGCATCATGAGATTACTACAAGCAACTCTACACCAATAAAATGGACAACCTGGAAGAAATGGACAAATTCTTAGAAAGGTATAACCTTCCAAGACTGAACCAGGAAGAAATAGAAAATATGAACAGACCAATCACAAGTAATGAAATTGAAACTGTGATTTAAAATATTCCAACAAACAAAAGTCCAGGACCAGATGGCTTCACAGGTGAATTCTATCGAACATTTAGAGAAGAGCTAACACCCATAACACCCATCCTTCTCAAACTCTTCCAGAAAATTGCAGAGGAAGGAACACTTCCAAACTCATTCCATGAGGCCACCATCACCCTGATACCAAAACCAGACAAAGATACCACAAAAAAAGAAAATTACAGACCAATGTCACTGATGAATATAGATGCAAAAATCCTCAACAAAATACTAGCAAACAGAATCCAACAATACATTAAAAGCATCATACACCATGATCAACTGGGATTTATCGCAGGGATGCAAGGATTCTTTAATATATGCAAATCAATCAATATGATACACCATATTAACAAATTGAAGAATAAAAACCATATGATCATCTCAATAGATGCAGAAAAAGCTTTTGACAAAATTCAACATCCATTTATGATAAAAACTCTCCAGAAAGTAGGCATGGGGGAACCTACCTCAACATAATAAAGGACATATACGACAAACCCACAGCAAACATCATTCTCAATGGTGAAAAACTGAAAGCACTTCCTCTAAGATCAGGAAAAAAACAAGGATGTCCACTCTCACCACTATTATTCAACATAGTTTTGGAAGTCCTAGCCACGGCAATCAGAGAAGAAAAAGAAATAAAAGCAATACAAATTGGAAAAGAAGAAGTAAAACTGTCACTGTTTGCAGATGACATGATACTATACATAGAGAATCCTAAATATGCCACCAGAAAACTACTAGAGCTAATCAATGAATTTGGTAAAGTTGCAGGATACAAAATTAATGCTCAGAAATCTCTTGCATTCCTATACACTAACAATGAAAGATCAAAAAGAGAAATTAAGAAACAATCCCATTCACCATTGCGACAAAAAGAATAAAATACCTAGGAATAAACCTACCTAAGGAGGTAAAAGACCTGTACTCAGAAAACTATAAGACACTGATGAAAGAAATCAAAGATGACACAAACAGATGGAGAGATATACCATGTACTTGGATTGGAAGAATCAATATTGTGAAAATGACTATACTACCCAAAGCAATCTACAGATTCAGTGCAATCCCTATCAAATTACCAGTGGCATTTTTTACAGAACTAGAACAAAAAATCTTAAAATTTGTATGGAGACACAAAAGACCCTGCCAAAGCAGTCTTGAGGGAAAAAAACGGAGCTGGAGGAATCAGACTCCCTGACTTCAGACTATACTACAAAGCTACAGTAATCAAGACCATACGATACTGGCACAAAAACAGAAATATAGATCAATGGAAGAGGACAGAAAGCCCAGAGATAAACCCACGCACCTATGGTCAACTCATCTATGACAAAGGTGGCAAGGATATACAATGGAGAAAAGACAGTCTCTTCAATAAGTGGTGCTGGGAAAACTGGACAGCTACATGTGAAAGAATGAAATTAGAACTCTCCCTAACACCATACACAAAAAATAAACTCAAAATGGATTAGAGACCTAAATGTAAGACTGGACACTATAAAGCTCTTAGAGGAAAACATAGGAAGAACGTTCCATGACGTAAATCACAGCAAGATCCTTTTTGACCCATCTCCTAGAGAAATGGAAATAAAAACAAAAATAAACAAATGGGACCTAATGAAACTTCAAAGCTTTTGCACAGCAAAGGAAACCATAAACAAGATGAAAAGACAACCCTCAGAGTGGGAGAAAATATTTGCAAAGGAATCAACGGACAAAGGATTAATCTCCAAAATATATAAACAGCTCATGTAGCTCAATATTAAAAAAACAAACAATCCAATCAAAAAATGGGCAGAAGACCTAAATAGACATTTCTCCAAAGAAGATATACAGATGGACAAGAAGCACATGAGAAGCTGCTCAACATCACTAATTATTAAAGAAATGCAAATCAAAACTACAATGAGGTATCACCTCACACCAGTTAGAATGGGCATCATCAGAAAATCTACAAACAGCAAATGCTGGAGAGGGTGTGGAGAAAAAGGAAGCCTCTTGCACTGTTGGTGGGAATGTAAATTGATACAGCCTCTGTGGAGAACAGGATAGAGGTTCCTTAAAAACTAAAAATAGAATTACCATATGACCCAGCAATCCCATTACTGGGCATATGCCCAGAGAAAACCATAATTCAAAAAGACACAGGCACCCCAATGTTCATTGCAGCACTATTTACGATAGCCAGGTCATGGAAACAACCTAAATGCCCATCGACAGACGAATGGATAAAGAAGATGTGGTACATATATGCAATGGAATATTACTCAGCTATAAAAAGGAACAAAATTAGGTCATTTGTAGAGACATGGATGGATCTAGAGACTGTCATACAGAGTGAAGTCAGAAAGAGAAAAACAAATATCGTATATTAACGCATATATGTGGAACCTAGAAAAATGGTACAGATGAACCAGTTTTCAGGGCAGAAACAGAGACGCAGTTGTAGAGAACAAACATATGGACACCAAGGGGGGAAAGTGGCGGGGGGTGGGGGGATGGGGGTGGGATGGGATGAATGGGGAGATTGGGATTGACATGTATACACTGATGTGTATAAAATGGATGACTATTAAGAACCTGCTGTATAAAAAGTAAATAAAATAAAATTCAAAAAAAAGAAGAAAATTAAACAATACCCTAATCTAACACACATCCCCCCCAAAAAGTCAATGAAATATGACAAAATTGGTTGCTTCTGGGAAAGGAACAGGATGGCTGGAGAATGACTGGGAGAGAGACATTGCATTGTATACCCATTTGCATTTTGAGTTTTGAGCCTTGCAAATTTATAACATGTCATATAATATATATATGTATATGTATATATACATATACATACATATATATGTATACATATATATATAATATGTTTATATTTTAACTGGCTCCAATCTTAACAAGACCTGCTTTGTGATTCCAGGACCCAAGCCCCAAATCTCCGAGTCACCTTTGGGCTCCTCAGTGGTAGTAGACCATGTTTTTAATGTAGCTTAAGATTGAGTTGGCTTTTTGGCAGGCTCCCTCACATACTAACAGTTCATTTCAAGGTTATAGTAAAAAAACAAACAAAAGAAAACAAAACCTCTAAAACTTCTAAGTCCCTTATCCATACTTTTTTTTTTGTCACGCCATACGGCTTGAGGGGTGTGGGATCTTATTTCCCCAACCAGGGATCGAACCCATGCCCCCTGCATTGGGAGTGTGGGGTCTTAACCACTGGACTGCCAGAGAAGTCCCTTTTTTTCTGTTTTGAATGTGGAGGGATAGGTGGATGAGGGAGGAAGTTTATATTTATTCTTGTAAAATAGGATGCTGTTGGTGTCAGCCCATTTTTCTAAAACTATGGCTTTCAAACTCTATTGCACATCAGCGCCACCTGGAGAGCTTATGAAAACAGAGATATCTGGGCCCCATTCCCAGAGTTGATTCAGTCCATCTTGTGTGGGGACCAAGAATTTGGATTTCTAACAAGTTCCCAGGTGATGCTGATGGTGCTAGTCTGTGGAGTACACTTCTACCATCGGTCTAGCTAGCCTGTCCTTATGAGTCATGATGCCATTCTCCATGTATTAGCTGTCCCTTCCAGCCTGTTTTCTGTATCTTCATCTAAGTCATCGATAAAAGGTTGAACTGGGAGAGGCTGAGGACCCAGCTTTGCAGCAAGGCACTTCAGACTGACATGGATCCACTCACTGGCCCTCGTGGGATATGATGGATTTCTATCAGCGAGAATGCCAATAACCATGCTCTTCAGCTTGTAAGTCTCCATCCTGTCCCTGGAAACAGCACAAGGAGCTCTGTGAAAATCTTGCTGAAATCTAGGCAAGCCCAGTGTTCATTCTTGTTCATCCTTTTGAGGGTTGTTGTCATGCCCTAATTCAAGGCTGTGTGACCTTAGGCAACTGCCTTGTCTTCTTCCATCACATTTGGGTGGGGCAGCGAAAGCTCAGGTGCACATGTTTGAGTTAGTTGTTCTGCTTGGTATCACTGGTCCCTGAAAGACCCCTCTCCAGACCAATGGTACCAAACAAGACGCGTTGTTTTATTTAATTGATTAGTTCCCTTGCTAATCAGAATAGCCCAGGATTTTGTTGCAGTAACAAACACCCCCAAGTTCCAGAAGCTTAAAACAACAAAAGTTTATTTCTCACTAAAACTAACTGTTCCATGCAGGTTGGCAGGGTGGAGGGAGGGGAGGGGGTCATGACCTTGTCTTCACTCAGGGATCCTGGCTGATGGATGTTTCTTCTCAACTTGTGCTTTCCTGAGCATTTGCAGTAGGGAAACAGAGCACTGGATGACCTCCCACAAGAAATTGAATGCTCTGGTCTAGAATTGGCACACATGACTTCCACTCACAACTCCTGGGACAGAACTAATCCCACAACCCTGCCCAACTCTGGGTGAAGGTGGGCAGAGAAGTGCAGTCCTCCCACATGTTTGGGAGGAAAGAAGAATAGCCTATGCGTGAGGTTTAGAGGAATCCATGACCTTTGCTTTTATCTCCCTTCTTCACTCCCACCCTCTTCTTTCTCTCCATAAATAGGAGTCTAATGTGTTTGATGTGTATACTTTTATTTGTGTGCGTTCTTGCAAAAGATATCATGTTGTTTTACGGGCATCTGCTTTTAATTTACATAGATGTTATTGCGCTATAGGCCTTATTCTATTTCTTTTCTTTTCACTCAACAGTCTGTTTTTAATATGCATCCATTTTGCAAAATATGCCTCTAATTTGTTACTTCTGATGGATGCATTTACTACATTTTACATATTTACTCACCCAGTGGTGGGCACCTAGATTGCCTCTAACTCTTTGCTATTACAATGCTAACATGAACATCCTTATAGATGGAATAATAAGGAAATTTCTTTGGGAAATTTACTTAGGAGCAGAATTGCTGGTTATGGAGTGTGCGTATTACTCAACTAAGTAGTACCAGATTGGCCCCCCTGCATCGGTCTGCAGTCCTACCAACAGTGAATCAGGGTTCTCCTGCCTCCAAATCCCTGCCAAGCCTAGACATTAGCCAGCTTTCTAGTTTTTGCCCTTCTGATGGGGATGCCAGTGGGGTGTATTATTGTTTTAATTTTGTATTTCTTCAATTACTAATAAGTTTGAGCATCTCTTTAAATGTTTGTTAGCCTTTGGGTTTTAATCTTAGATTTGAGCTATTTACAATTTTTGCCCATTTTTCCTTTCGAGTTCCTATAGGATTCTTTTTACTTGATTAGAAGGAATTTTTATATGTTTAAAACTACCCTTTAGGTCTTTGACGTCACATATGTATTTTGTCAGTCTGTGAGATGAATGTTAACTTTCTTCATGATGTCTCTCATTGAATCATAATCCTTAGTTTTATAATCTGTCCATTTTTTTTTGCTTATGGCTATGCTTCCCTGTCGCTGCATTCTCCTATATCATCATTTTCATGCTTTATTACTTTCCATTTCAAATTTAGATACCAAATCCACTGGATTTCCAGCTTTGTATAGTATTAGGAAGCAATGCAATTTTATTTGTCTCTGTGTAGGTAGTCAGTTTTCCTAGCACAATTTTATTAAATACCCTGCTTTTTCTGCATTGATAAGTGGTGATTATTTATTATATATTGAGTTCTTATGCATACATTGGCCTATTTTTAAAAAAATATATCTATGTTTCATTTATTTATTTCTATCTTTTCTCCTTCTATCTTGATAATTCCCACCATAGGCTTCTCTTACTAATACATATTTTCAAAGAATCAACTTTTGGTTTTATTCATTTTCTTTATTTCTTTTGTTCTCTTACATAAAAATTTTTGATTCCTTCTTATTTCTTTAGGCCTACTCTATTGCTCCCTTTCTCCAACTTCCTGAGCTAAATGTTTACTCATTTATTTTAAATCTTTCTTGTTCCCTGGTAAATATAAGTAAAACTATATATTTACATCTCCAAATACTGTTTTTAGCAATGTCACTTAGCGTTTGACATGTAATGTTTTCATTGTCATTTAGTTGTAAGTATTATATAATTTCCCTTATGATTTTTTAACCCAAGGTGTTAAAATAGTATGTTATTTTGTTTCCAAACATGAGATTTTTAGTCATCATTTGGTGATTGATTTTTTTAAAGAAGCTTCTCTCTGGTCCTTGCAAACAGCTCTCTGCATCTCAGAGGCAGCACAGGGCATCAAATCGTTCTCATGCTGCCATGTCTTTGATGCAGCTAGGAAAGATTTCTCCACTTTTAAAGACTTATGTTTTACTTTTTTTTTGTTTTTGAAATAGGTTAGACAAAAGAGGAATTTATCAGAAGGACATAGGGGTGTGTCACATAGTCAAGTCCCGGGAAGGTCAGAGGGGAAACTGAGACTTAGAAAACCTCCAACCAAGGACTTGAAAACCACCAGAACTCTCACCATCCTTTTCTCTGCTTCTGTCTGTGTATCAATTTCATTCTCTTTCACTGCACATGCACCAGAGAAAGACCAGCTGTGTTCTCTCTGAAATTCAACAACTCCTGGGAAAGTTGCTGATTGGCTGGCCACCTGGATCAGATTCCATCCCCGATCAATCAACTTCGACCAGAAGGGTGGGGTCTATAAGAAAGAACATGGCAGCTTCCATGACTCCAGTCCAAATGGTTAGAGTGTGACAGAGGAGAAGCATCTTCTTTCTTTCTTTTTTTTTTTTTCCAAAATTCAATTTATTTAAACTAAAACACACACACACAAACCAAACAAATAAAACAACAACAACCACCAAAAACAGTTCACTTATTTCTCCTACCCTCCAATTATAATTATTATTGGTCAGAAAACATAGTCTGTGTGATGATGATTCTCTGGTATTTATTAAAGCTTCCTCTGCAGCCAAGTACACAGGAAATGTCTTGTAAATATCCCATATGTGCTGGAAAAGAATGTGTGCTCTCTGATTTGGGTTGTAGAGTTCTACATAACCTAATAGCTCAAGCTTACCAGTTTTATGTTTTAGGTCTTCAAGAATTCCGCCTTTTTGTTACTGTTGTTTCTGTGGGTCAGAAATTTAGGCGTGGCTTGATTGGGTAATTCTGGCTCATAATCTCTCATGAGGTTGCAGTCAAGATGTAAACCAGGGCTGCAGTCATCTGGAGGCTCGGCTGGGGCTTGAGGGCCTGTTTCCAAGATTGCTCACTCACGTGGCTGTTGGCAGGGGGCTGTTGGCAGGTGGCCTCAGTTCCTCACCACATGGGCCTCATCATAGGGCTCCTTGAGTTCCCTCATGAGATGGCAGCTGGCTTTCCCCACAGCAAGCAATCCAAAAGAGTGAGAGTAAGGAAGAAGCCGCAATGCTTTTTATGACCTAGTCCTGGAAGTCACACCCTGTTACTGCCTCCATAGTCTATCTATTAGAAGTGAGCCACTAAGTCCAATCCACACTCAAGGAGCAGGGACTCAATCACCCCTTCAAGAGAGGATTATCAAAGAAGTTACACACATATTTAAAAACCACCCAACCTACTAATATCCTCTCTTAACTCTTTGAAGATTCTTAAAATAAATTCATATTGACTTTGCTTCAACGGATATATTTTGTTGTTTTCTGTGTGTGTGTGTGTGTGTGTGTGTGTGTGTGTGTGTATGTGTTCCTTTTTTGATGGGATGTACCTCTCAGGTACCTGGTATTTTGGCCTTGAAGTCCATGTTTCCATGGTGGTATCTAACACTGTCTTTTGGGCAAGTTCATGCCCTAGTCTGTGCCCCTGGATGAGTTTAAGGAGAGTGGCTTGGATGAAGCCAGGCATAGAGCCCCAGGCACCATGCAACCACTACCGATCCCCATTCTCCCCTCTCTGTTTGTGGCAGGGCCACCAACTAAAGCTTCTGCTCAGGGATTTGCTTTTGAACACTTAGAAAGAAGCAGTGCTGTGAGGTGGGAGCTCCCCCCCGGAACACTACCAGCCCTGGTGGTGGGACAGAGAAGCGGAGAGAAACGAATGTCTGGGGGAAGCTGGTCAACCACACCTGTTTCCACCAGTTTCTCACCCCAGCAGAGCTACTGGGGTGCCCTGATATTACCCCACCAACACCTGAAGCCAGAGCTATTGCTCCAGCTCCTGTCACACAGAGGGAGTGGGGCAGCAATGACCGTCCCAATCAATGTGGGGAAGAAGCAAGAGGAAGGATGAAAAGATCTCTTGCAACCCATTCTCCCACGGATGTGTCAGGCCTCTCTACCCCCCGTTGATATCCCACTCCCCACCAAACTCCCACCACACACATACTGGTTCACCACAGCCTTTGGGCTTCCTGGGAGCTCACAAGGTTTTAGGTTTGTTTCTCAGATCCAAGCTTCTCTCTGCTTCTACGGTTTCTCCAACACTAATTTTGTAAATAGCCCACACTAGATTGCCACCTTTTAAAGAATCAGAGGTAATTCCACCCCTGCACTCCTTTCCTCAGAGTCTCTATAAAATAATGGAGGTAGTTTAGATCAGGGTCACACACTCCAATGCCTGCTGGAGTAGGCAGATTACACTGATGGGTGAAGCTGGCGATGGGTGAGGCAACAGGGAATGATGGGGCCTGGGGTGAATTGGAGTGTGCCAGCAGATGCTTTGTCTATTGAGGTCAGGGATACCCATTGCCCGGCAGGAATGTAGGCCAGTATCCTCATGAAGCCAGAAAGGTAGATTTGATGGGAAATTCATTTGTTTAAGCACGTGAGGGTTGAATTCAGCTGGGAGTCACTAGTTTGAGTGAAATCCCTGTCAAACCCCTGGTTTCTTAATCCCTAAAGATCCTTTTCAGATTTAACAAGCCAGGAGTCTTGGAGTCTAGAGTATTCCCCCCAAGTAACCTTTCAGGGGAGAACTTTCTCAAAAATGGAAACAAGGTCTGTCTGGCATAACCCAGTCTTAACACGCCCACAGTGCAGTCTTGTCCAGTTTACCAGCCTGCTGTTCTTAGAGTCTGCTTGTTTTTCTTTTGGAAAATTAGAACAACATTTTCCTATTTCCAGTTAGGTGGAGCCTCACCCATTCTTAAAAATTCCTTAAAGATTACAAACATTGCTGGGGCTTGGAATGTAACCAAAGCAGCCCTTGTTGACTTTAGAGGATTTTTAAAAATTTTCTTATTTAAAAATAAACCTCACCTCATTCTGTGCTTTATTTTCCCTCACATTCCCTTCTTATGATATTCTATCATCATCTGAAAAATGTTTGTCTTTACTTTAAACTTCAGATCAGGTTTTGACTCTTCCGTCTCACACTTCCCCTTCCCCAACCTCCATCAGATCAATATAGAATTCCACCGTAGCTGTGTGATCTTGAGCAAACTGTCTATACTTTCTGTACCTTGGTATGCCCTTCTATAAAATGGGGAAGTTGAACTGGCTGGTCACCAACTTTCCTTCTAGAGCTGAGTTTTGGGGTTAGGGATCCTTTTGCTAATTGGTTAAAAACCGTGGACCCTCATTCCAGAAAAATGAACACATGGCTTATACTGGCTTACTTCGTTTTGTCTGCCAAGACTACCCTTCCCCCCTTCTTTCAGAGGACATTCTTCCCTGACTTCAACTATTAGGCTCTAAATGGGCTACCAATAAAAATACTCGGCTGAGAAGAGTGAGGTGTCAAGTCCTTTTTGTTTTCTTCTGTTTTTGAATGGAACCAGAATGGAAGATTTCTTTTCCTCTTTGGTAGAAAGCCAAGGATGTGAATCCAGATCTGCCTGGGGCCATTTTCTGGCTTTGCAGAGAAAGCCCTTCTGTGTAGGCCACAGGGAGAGAGAAGCCTGGAGATTGAGAGGGGTGGGATGTGTGAGAGGAAGGGGTGAGAGAGTCCTCCAGGTATTTCAGGTCTGGATCCAGCTGTCCCTGAAGCTAGCCTTTCTTCCTTTGGTCCAATGAGCCAATTCTTTTTTTTTTTTTTTTTTGGTTTGTGTGAGTTTGTATAACTGGCATTTGCAGCATAAGTCCTGGTTAGTATAGGCACGAACTTACCCTAGTTTGTATCATATTGATTCTTACATTTTAATACTGTCCCATTCCTTGTCCTCATTGTCCTCACAAGATTCTAGCTAAGCTCTTTTTTTTTTTTTTTTTTTTTTTTTTTTTGCGGTACGCGGGCCTCTCACTGTTGTGGTCTCTCCCTTTGCGGAGCACAGGCTCCGGACGCGCAGGCTCAGCGGCCATGGTTCACGGGCCCAGCTGCTCCGCGGCATGTGGGATCTTCCCGGACCGGGGCACGAACCCGTGTCCCCTGCATCGGCAGGCAGACTCCCAACCACTGCGCCACCAGAGAAGCCCCTAGCTAAGCTCTTTTAAGGCACCTTTAAAATGCCTTCTGCAACTCCTTACACGTGTACTCAACTAGTTTTGACAGAATTAAACAGAATTTTAGTTATTTTCTCCTATGGATTCATGTCGTCAGCCCCCTCTCTCATAAAACTATAGTTTTTGGAGGACGAGGACACTGTTTTCTACTTTTTAAAAGTTCCTGAAAGGTGCTTTGCACACAGTAAGAACTCACAAAATGCTGGGGATTGAGCTGGTGGTAATGACCACATCAGACGAGAAGCCTGATAACCTCGTGCACTGTAACATTCTCAAACACGCTGTGTGCGCTGGCACCACTGACAGCGCGAGTCACACGGATGACAAGGTCAGATGGCAACAGAGACCCTTCTGCCGGGAGTCCACCCTGGAAGCTGAGAGTACACGTGACTCCCCCCAGCACCTCCCTCTCCCCAGGGAATTTCAGTCAGTCCCGGCTAAAGAGGACAGCAGCTTCTGGAATTTCCCCCAAGAAAGTAGCCCTGCGCAGTAAGAGCCTAAATAGGAATCGCGGTGGCCACAGCCACAGTCTGTTTTTAACACAAGGACCAGAAGGGCCTGGCCTGGTTAGTGGCTCCTGTCCTGGGAAGCTCCTGATATTATAGCGAGGGAGCTGGGTGCACACACAACACACATGTACACACACCAAACACGTTGTCAGCAGACAAATAACATGCTTTATCTACTTATGTAACTGCAACTTTTCAAAAACATTTTCTCAAGCACATTTACTGTCAGGAGCATGTGTGGAGGTGCGGGTGGATGTGTGAGGGTGTGATACCCTCAGTGAAGTATTCTGACTTGCGAGTCCCACATATCCGAGAACCTCAGCCGGGGTGGTTAAGGGGAGGCGAGAAAGCACTGGGCCCTGTTAGCCACTAGAGGGCACTGGGGAGCAGGACATGGCAAATTTGGGCGAGCGCCGCATTTCCCTCCCCGCATCTAGAAGGCCAGAGGAGGGGCTGCTTTAACAGATAGAGAGCAAGGTACGTGGCCAGCGGTGAATGAGTGGGAACAGAGCTGCACCACCCAGTACTGTGCTTTGGGCATTTCATGGCTTCCGCTACCAGGAAAGGCCAGGGAAGTTCCCCCTCTGTGGTTAAGCTCCAGCAGCCCTAGGGATGTGTCTTAGCTTCATTACAATTCTAAATTGGGCTTCTTTGTCCTAGCCAGTTGTCCAGCCCCTAAGCCAAATCTGTGTGTCTTCTGTCTCACTAAGGCACTGAAGGCAGGTCCCCTAGGCAGTGAGGGGATTAGGTAAGTGTGGGGAAGGAGATAGAAACCCACAATGGCCTTGTTGTCTTGCCTGAAGGCAGCAGCAGGAGACCTGCTTCAGGAGAAGGGCAACCTCAGTTTTTCCAGGTGAGTGGGTGTCCAGGAAGTGCCCACAGAGTTGTTTCCAGGACAATGAGTCATTTATTGGGAAAATGGCAAAAGAATTTATTCGCCAAGACTATGGAGACATTTTACCAGGGAACCAGAAGTAGGTCTTTTTCCGTTGCTGCCCTGATGTTGTCACTGGCAAGGCAACCCAATGTAGAAGACATCAAAAGGATTCCTGACCCTTAAAAGGCCTTTTGGGCAACAGACTATGGTCCACCCCAGCCCAGGATAGTTAACACACCAAGGGTGCTCCCCTGTGCTTAGAAGGGTCAAAGGAAACTTTCTCCCTTTTAAAATCCTCAACCCCACACCCCTTCTAAATCAGCAGAACGCATTGCCTTCTTATTGAATGAGCAGCTACAGAACCTCTGCTGGGTCAAGAAACACTTGCGTGCTCTGCATGTAATAGACAAGGTAATTAAACTTACAAGCTTTTGCACAGTAAAGGAAACCATAAACAAAATGAAAAGACAACCTACGGATTGGGAGAAAATATTGGCAAGTAGTGCGACCGACAAGAGCTTAGGTTCTGAAGTGTACAAACATCTCATACAGCTCAATATCAAAAAGAACAAACAACCCAATCAAAAAATGGGCAGAGACCTGAACAGACATTTCTTCAAAGAAGACAGACAGATGGCCAACAGGCACATGTAAAAGATGCTCAGCATCACTGATTATTAGAGAAATGCAAATCAAAACTACAGTGAGGTATCACCTCACACCAGTCAGAATGGCCATCAATAAAAAGCCTCCAAATGGGAATTCCCTGGAGGTCCAGTGGTTAGGACTCTGCGCTTTCACTGCAGGGGGTGCGGGTTCAATCCCTGGCTGGGGAACTAAGATCCCACAAGCCGTGCGGCACGGCAAAAAAAAAAAAAACCCAGAAAACTCTCCAAATAATAAATGTTGGAGAGGGTGTGGAGAAAAGGGAACCCTCCTACACTGTTGGTGGGAATGTAAATTGGTGCAGCCATTATGGAAAACAGTATGGAGGTTCCTTAAAAAACTAAAAATAGAGCTAAAATATATATGCTCACTCCTGGGCATATATCCAGAAAAGAGGAAAACTCTAATTTGAAAAGATACATGCACCCCAATGTTCATAGCAGCACTATTTAAAATAGCTGAGATATGGAAGCAACCTAAATGTCCATCAAAAGATGAATGCATAAGGAAGATGTGGTGTGTGTGTGTGTGTGTGTGTGTATATATATATATATATATATATATAATGGATATATAATGGAATATTACTCAGCCATAAGAAAGAATAAAATATTGCCATTTGCAGCAACATATATAGACCTAGAAATTATTATACTAAGTGAAATATTTGTCAAAGACATATATGATATCACTTATTCATGGAATCTAAAAAAAATAATACAAATGAACTTATTTACAAAATAGAAACAGATTCAGACATAGAAAACAAGCTTATGGTTACCAAAGGGGAAAGGTGGGGAGGGATAAATTAGGAGTTTGAGATTAATAGATACACACTACTATTTATAAAATAGATAAACAGCAAGGGCCTACTGTATAGCACAGGGAACTATATTCAATATCTTTTAATAACCTATAATGGAAAAGAATCTGAAAAGGAATATATATACATAACTGAATCACTTTGCTGTACACCTGAAACTAACACAATATTATAAATCCAGTACACTTCAATTTAAAAAATAGATAAGGTCTGTGGAATGAATGATCATTTCATTGAGAAAATTAAGGGCCTAGTTAAATCCCAAACTTCCTTCACTCTCCCTCACACCAAGACTATTTTCCAAAGTGGTTGCACCATTTTATATTCCCAGTAGCAATGTTTGAGAGTTCCAATTTCCCTACATCCTTACTAACACTTTTTATTGTCTGTCTTTTTGGTTATAGCCATCCTACTTTGTGTGAAGTAGTATCACATGGTGATTTTGATTTGTATTTCTCCAGTGGCTCATGATACTGAACATCTTCTCATGTGATTTTTGGTCGTTTGTCTATCTTCTTTGAAGAAATATCTACTCAAATCCTTTGCTCATTTTTAAACCGGGCTGTCTTTCTGTTGTTGTAAGTTCATTATATTCTGGATATTATTAGGCTCTTATCAGACAAGTGATTTGCAAGTATTTTCTCCCATTCTTAAGGTTGTCTTTTACTTTATCAATAGTGTCTTTTGAAGTACAAAAGTTTTCAGTTTTTTTTTTTTTTTTTTTTTTTTTTTGCGGTACGCGGGCCTCTCACTGTTGTGGCCTCTCCTATTGCGGAGCACACGCGCTGGACGCTCAGGCTCAGCGGCCATGGCTCACAGGCCCAGCCGCTCCGCGGCATGTGGGATTTTCCCGGACCAGGGCACGAACCCGTGTCCCCTGCATTGGCAGGCGGACTCTCAACCGCTGCGCCACCAGGGAAGCCCAGTTTTCAGTTTTGATAAAGCCTAATTTATCTTTTTTCTTTTGTTGCTTATGCTTCAAGTATCATACATAAAAACCCATTGCTTGACCCAAGTTCACAAAGATTTACTACTATGTTTTCTCCTAAGAGTTTTCTAATTTTAGCTCTTACGTTTAGATTTTGATCTATTTTGAGTTAATTTTTGTATATGGTATAAGCTAGGGGTCCAACTTGTTTTGCGTGTGGATATCAACCAATCCTAGCACCATTTGTTGAAAAGACTTTCTTTCCGCAATTGAATGGTCTTTATTATTTTTTTTCTTGGCCAAGCAGAGCGGCATGTGGGATCTTAGTTCCCCCACCAGGGATCAAACTCGAGCCCCTTGCATTGGAAGAGGGGAGTGGTAACTACTGGACCACCAGGGAAGTCCCCACCAATTGAATGGTCTTGACACCCTTGTCGAAAATCAGTTTCCCATGAATATGTGGAGTTACATCTAGACTCTCAGTTCTATTCCCCTGATTTATGTTTATCCTTATTCCAGAACCACATAGTCTTAATTAATGTAACTTTGTAAAGTAAGTTTTGAAATTGGAAAGTGTGAGCCCTCTAACTTTGTTCTTTTTCAAGATTGTTTTAGCTATTCTGGATCCCTTGCATTTCCATATGAATTTTAAGATCAGCTTGTCAATTTCCACAAAAAGGCAGCTGGAATTTTGATAGGGACCGAGTTGAACCTGTACATTAATTTGGGGAGTATTACCATCTTAACAATAGAACAACAGAAGTCTTACAGTCCATGAACAGCTATGTCTTTCCATTTATTTGTCTTCTTTAATTTCTTTCAATGATGTTTTGTAGTTTTTTATGTAAAAGTCTTGTGCTTTTCTTGTTAAATTTATTCCTAAGTATTTTTTTCTTTTTGATGCTATTGTAAATGGAATTTTCTTAATTTCATTTTTGATTGTTTACTTCTATTGTATAAAAATACTGTTGCTCTTTGTATATTGATCTTATATCCTGCAACCTTGCTGAGTATATTAGTTTTCATAGTTTGTGTGTGCGTGTGTGTATGTGTATTTCTTCGGATTTTCTGTGAATAGAGATAGTCATCTCTGAATACCTGTAAATAGAGATAATTTTACTTCCTCCTCTTCAGTCTGGATGTATTTTATCTATTTTTCTTGCCCGGTTGCTCTGGCTGGCACCTCCAGCACAATGCTGAATAGAAGTGGTGAGAGCAGACATCCTTGTTCCTGATTTTAGTGGGAAAGCATTCATTCTTTCACCATTACATATGATATTATCTGTGGGGTTTTTTTGTGTGTGTGTGTATGCCATTTATTAGGTTGAGAAAGTTCACTTCTATTCCTACTTTGGTGAGTATTTTTATCATGAAAGGGTATTAGATTTTGTCCAATGCTTTTTCTGCACCGGTTGAAATTATTGTGTGTTTTTTTTGTCCTTTATTCTATTGATATGGTGCATTATGTTGATTGATTTTCATTGTTAAACGAGTTTTTCATTCCTGGGGTAAATCCTACTTGGTCATATTGGGTAATCCTTTTTGTACGTTGCTAGATTCTATGCATTCTTTTTTTCTATTTTAGGTCATATACCTACTTTTTTCATAGATTAGTTTTTACCCAGCTTCTTAAAATGTACTTACAGCATAACAATAATTCATGTATACAATACAGAAATAGTAATTCTTTCAGTATAACAAATTATAACATGAAATATCAATGTCTTCTGCTTTATGTTCCCCAACCCACACCCCAGAGGTAATCATTTTGACATCTCTGTTTTGTGGCTCTGTCTTGGGGCCTTTGTTTTTTTTTGGTTTTTTTAGAGCAGTTTTAGGTTCACAGCAATACTGGGCAGAAGGTACAGAGATTTTCCACATACTCTCACATCCTGCACATGCATAGGCTCCCCTATTATCAACATCTCCCACCAGAGTGGTACATTTGTTACAATTGATGAACCTACACTGACATCATAATCACCCAAAGTCCACAGTTTACATTAGGGTTCACTTGTGGTGTTGGACTTTCTATGGGTTTAGACATATTTATAATGACATGTGTCCACCATTTCATATTTCTTGATTTATCGACATTTGACTATATATAGGGTACGTACTTTTCAAGCTCACACTCTCAGCTCCCTTCCCACCTTTCCTCTCCCCAGTGTTGATTATCTATTTGTTTTCTCCTAGTGGTATGATAGATTGTGTTTTCAAAGTTGATTGCAACAATATCTCCCATCCCACATGCTCTCTGGCAATATTAATTTACCTTTCTTCCATAAAGAGATGGAGTCTATTTTTCCCTTCCTTTGAAGTTTGGCTGGCCTTGGGACCTATCTCGACCTATAAAATGCAAGCAAAGTGATAATGTGTATCTTCCAAGGCTGGACATTAAGAGATCTGTAACATCTGTCTTCACCTCTTGAAATGTTCCTTCTTGGAACACAGCCGTCATCCTGTGAGGAAGCCAAAGCAGATGTTAGAGAGGCTGACATGGAGGAGAGGGGCCCCTGGCCGGGGCCCCCGGCTGAGCTTTAAGCTGGCAATGAGCGCCCACTGCTAGTCATGTGAGGGAGGCTATTTTGGAGCACCAAGCTATCCCAGCTCCTCAGCTAATGCCATGGGAAGCAGAGCCGCCCAACCTCGCTTTGCTTGAATTCATGACCCATAGAATCATGAGCAAATAAAATGATTGTTGTTTTCAGCCACTAAATGTTGCAGCCGTTTGTTATACAGCAATAGGTAACTGAAAGACATGGTTAATTTATAATTTTAAATTCTATCCTTAAACTTCTATTTATCGATTCACTTCCCACTACATAAAATTTGTTCATCCTGTTGTGGACAAAGAATGTCGCCTGCCATTTCATTAAACAAAGGATATTGTGGCCATCAAGCCAGCAGTCACTGCAGCTGCTCCCAAGGGTATAGTCTGAGGGGATTCAGGCTGGAGAAAAACAGGATACTGGCTCTAGATAGTTAAGATGCATGTCAAAAGAATGATTTCAATAAGCCCAGACTCTTGCATGTTTCCATAAATAGAAAAGCACCAAAGTCATTAACCTGAGATGTCTGTTTTTATGATTAGCGGTAATCTTTTGATGTTCCACAACATGGTTGGGGTTTTTTTGTTTGTTTTTCAGAAAAACTGCTATATATCCTGGCTCTTCCCTTACCTCTTTGGAATTGTCCCTCAAAGCTATCTGAAACGCTATATCCCAGGCTAAAGTCCTCAGTAAGTTTAAGTTGTGCACTTTTTTTTCAGACACTGATCTTTCCCCTGCATTTCCCAACCTCTGTGACTGTATCATTATTTCTACTTTGTCAATGTTTAAAAAAGGTACGTTCTATTTTATAATTATGATAAACTATTCTGTGCATACAAACCTACTCTGTGCAGTGTATTCTCTGCATTATTTAGCTTTGCTCTGTCAAACATGGTAGCCATGAGTCACACGTGGCTATTGAGCACTTGAAATGTGGCCAGTCTGAATTGATTTGTGCTATATTGTAAAAACACACCAGATTTCTAAGATTTAGAGCTAAAAACAGAAAAGTAAAATATCTCATTAATAATTTTAATATTGATTAAATGTTGAAATGGTATTTTGAGTATGTTTGATTAAATGAAATAGATTATTAAAATTAATTTTACCTGTATTAAGCAGTTTGGGCTGCTATAACAAAATACTAACAGACTGGATGAATGGCTTAAACAACAGATATTTATTTTTTCACACTTCTGGAGGCTGGCAAGTCCAAGATCAAGGTACCAGCAAGCTTCATTCTGAGGCCTCTTCTCTTGGTTTGTAGGTGGCTGCCATCTCTCTGTGTGCTCATATGACCTTTTCTTTTTTTCTTTATTTTAAATTTAAAAATTTATTTACTTTTTTTGGCTGCATCATCGACATGTGGGATCTTAGCTCCCCGACCAGGGATCGAACCCACACCCCCTACAGTGGAAGCACTGTAAGACACCGCTTGGTTAAGCAGTGTCTTAACCACTGGACCACCAGGGAAGTCCCACATGACCTCTTCTTTGTGTGAGTGAATAGAGAGAGAGACAGAGAGCTCTGGTATCTCCTCCCCACACCCTCCTTTTACTGAGATATAATTTACATACAACACTATAAGTTTAAGGTGTGATGATCACCTTATCATCAAATAATCAATGTCATGATTTGATACACAAATATATTGTGAAATGATTACCACAAAAAGTTTAGTTAAAACTTTTATCATGTCACATAATTACTTTTTTTTTTCAATGTGCGAACACTTAAGATTGACTCTTTCAGCAACTTTCAAGTATGTGATACAGTATTGTTTACTAGTCAACATGCTGTACATTATCCCCAGAACTTATCCATCTTATAACTGGAAGTTTGTACCCTTTGACCACCATCACTCATTTCCCCCATCCCCAGCCCCTGGCAACAACTGATCTACTCTCTGTTTCTATGAGTTCAGCTTTTATTAGATTCTACATACAGAATTTGCCTTTCTCTGTCTGACTTATTTCATTTAGCATCATGCCCTCAAGGTTCATCCATGTTGTTGCAAATTGCAAGATTTCCTTCTTTTCCATGGTCTAATAATCTTCCATTGTATATATAAACCACATTTTCTTTATCCATTCATCTGTTGATGGACACTTAGGCTGTTTCCATGTCTTGGCTATTCTGAATAATGCTTCAGTGAACATGGGAGGGCAGATATCTCTCTGAGATAGTGATTTCATTTCCTTTGGATAAATATTATACCTAGAAGTGGGATTGATGGTTTGTAAGGTAGTTTTACTTTAAACTTTTTGAGAAACCTCCATACTATTTTCAATAGTGGCTGCACTAATTTACATTCTAACCAAAAGTGCACTGGTATCTCATCCTCTTGTAAGGACACCAATCCTATCAAACTAGCGCCTCACCCTTATGACTTTATTTAACTTCAATTACTTCCTTAGAGGCCCCATCTCTAAACACAGCCACACTGAGGGTTAGGGCTTTAACATATGAGTTTTGGGGAACACAAGCATTCAGCCCATAATATCACCCATTTCTTTTTACTTTTGTAATATGGCTACTAGAATATTTAAAATTACAAATGTTGTTCACACTATATTTCTTTTTTTTTCTTTTTTTTTTTTTTTTTTGTGGTACGCGGGCCTCTCACTGTTGTGGCCTCTCCCGTTGCGGAGCACAGGCTCTGGACGCGCAGGCTCAGCGTCCATGGCTCACGGGCCCAGCCGCTCCGCGGCACGTGGGATCCTCCTGGACCGGGACACGAACCCGTGTCCCCTACATCGGCAAGTGGACTCTCAACCACTGTGCCACCAGGGAAGCCCCACACTATATTTCTATTGGCAGCACTGGACTAGATATTGGGTTTAAAAAAAAAATTATAGTGGGCTGAATGGTCAACACACCCACCCAGATATGTCCATGTCCAAAACCTGTGAATGTGACTTTACTTGGAAAAAACTGCCTCACAGATGTAGTTAAGCTAAGGATCTTGAGAGGAGGATATCATCCTGGATTATCTGGATGAGCCCTATTTCCAATGACAGGCATCCTTATAAAAGACCCACAGATGAGAAGACACAGAGGAGAGGAGGAGACAATGTTACCCATGGATCCAGAGATTGGAGTCATGCAGACACAAGCCAACGCGTGCCTGGAGCCACCAGAGGCTGAAAGACACAAGGAAAGATTATCCTCTCGGGCCTTTGCTTACACCTTGATTTCAGACTTCTGGCTACCAGAACTGTGAGAGAACAAATTTCTGTTGTTTTAAGCCACCAAGTTTGTGGTAATTTGTTACAGTAGTGCTAGGAAGCCAATACATCAATAAATATCATTTACAGTATTAGGACACAAAATTATGATTGGATCCATAAAGAAATAAATGTAATTCTTTGTACTACACTTGTGCTGCTTGAAGGAGATGTTCTAAGAATCAAGGTCAAGTGGATTCTTGTTTATGACACTCCATCTATTTCTCAAAATGAGCTTGTTTCAGATCAGTGGTTGCTTTTGGTCAGAGAGGACTGACTGGGACACGAGGGAATTTTCTGGAGTGATAGAAATGTACTTTATCATGACAGTGGTGTAAATAAGTGATGTTAAATGAGATTACACATTTGTGGCAGCTGATTGAGTGGTACTGTTTAGATCTGAGTACTTTTCCAAATGTATATTATACCTCAATTTTAAATGAAACAAACAAATAAATAGCTTCTGATGGGGTTCAGGGCAGGGTGCCCCAAAATATGCCACTGTGGCATGTGGACTGAGTTAAAGTTACTTGAGAAACAGCAGGTGCAAGGACACTCTGACCCTCCTCTCTGTGCCCCTGAAAGCAGGAAATAAATCTCCCACACAAAAGGTCCCTTCCCTGCACCAGGAGGTTAAGAGACACCCTTGTCGCCAGAGATAAGGAATTCAGCGCCCAGAAGGCTGTGTAAACAAACTCTACTTTGTTTCTTCACTAATTAGTACCCAAGCCTAAATTCCTTTGTCTTGTCAGTTCTTCACAAATTTATTGTCTCTTTGTCTAAAAGATATAAAAGCTGACCTGCTTTGGTCATTTCTTTGAGTCTTATATTTCTATGAACTCCCATACATACCAGATTAAAATTAGATTTTTTCCTGTTAATGTCACATGTTAATTTAATTATTAGACCAGCCAGAAGAACCTAGAAAGGCAGAGGGAAATTTTTTCCTCCCCAGCACTTTATATATAGATCACGACTGTCTTATACCACTTTTTGTTTTCCCTAGAGTTTTAAAAATTGCTTCCCCTTTTTTTTCATTGATGGGGAGCAAAGAGCATCTCTTTCATAAACATTATCTGTTGGTTGAAATCTACTTTCTCCTTGAAAGCATTCTTCATGTAACTCCTGGACGTCTTGCTCTAACTGAGCCACTAATTTACAGGTCTGTGGACAACTGTCATTCTGGGATTTTTTTTCCCCCATTGTGCATTTCTTTTTCCTGAATTCCTTTTTCATTTTGCTAGAGTTTGTCTTTGAATTTTTTTTTTCTTTTTTCCAGAAAAGGTGCATGGGAAGTCAATAGTCTGAGTCCTTCCATATCTGAAAAAAAATTTTATTTGGGGCTTCCCTGGTGGCGCAGTGGTTGAGAGTCTGCCTGCTGATGCAGGGGACATGGGTTTGTGCCCCGGTCCGGGAGGATCCCACATGCCGCGGAGCGGCTGGGCCTGTGAGCCATGGCCGCTGAGCCTGCACGTCCGGAGCCTGTGCTCCACAACGGGAGAGGCCACAACAGTGAGAGGCCCACGTACAGCAAAAAAAAAAAAAAAATTATTTGATCTTTTGGCTGGGCATACAATTATAGAATCAAAACAACATTCCCTGAGGACTTGGAAGGCATTGTTTCAATCTTCTAGAATCCAATATTGCTGATGAGATGTTTGAGGCTAGTTGGATATTTATTCTTTTGCAGGTAACCTGTTTTTCCCTCTCCAGAAACTTAGGATTTCTTCCTTTTTTTTTTTTTTTTCATTATCCTTAGAGTGCTGTAATATCATCAAGGCTGTGTCTAGGAGTTTTGTTGGGGTTTTGTTTTGTTCCTTTGTTTATCTTGCTTGACACATGAGTCTTTGCAAGCTGAAGATTCATGCCTTTCTTCAATTTATGGATATTTTCTTCTATTATTTCCATCCTCTCTGTCTCCTTCCTTCCTTTCTCCTTTTTCTCTGGAATTTTCATATGGACTACTCTCCTGTCCCTTACTTTTTTTTTTCCCTGTTTCGGAATTTCTTTATTGGCTAGCCCTTCAAGTGCTGGAGTTTCCCCAGCGACCAGCCAAAGGGTCTCTTGTCACTCACCACTTCCTCTCGGGATGATTACATCTACTCCCATAGCTTACCTCCCTCCTGTATTTTGAGGCCTGTCCAAACTATAGTGCCATAAGTCTCAGGAGTTCAGACACAAATTTCCTTCTACCTGCTCAGTCCACACGGTATTTCACAGGTAACTTAAAATCCTAACGAAAATCACTTCCTTCCCACTTGTAAAGAAAAACAACACACTCCTGTGTGTCTCCTTTACTCTCAGTTTGCTACTACAACACTTCTGACACTTCCGGTCACCATATGTGTGTTTGTGTTATTGGGGTGGGAGGTTCTCATATTAAACAATTCTGTGACACCAGCCAGATGTCCTACAATTAACTCAATTCTGACACTATCTACCTGGAGATAACATCACATCCACAGGTGAAGCACCGCCCCCCCCTTTAGACACCCATTGCCAGTCACATGTCCAGGTGGTCACCTGGGCTTCTGACCAACCAGCTATAAATTGGAGGTTCTCGCCACCCCTTCCTCGAGTTTGATTCATTCGTTAGAGCAGCTCATAGAACTCAGGAAAACAGTTTACCTACTAGTTATTTGTTTATTACAAAGGGTAAAGGAACAGCCAGATGAAGAGACTCATAGGGCGAGGTGCAGAAGCATCCTGAACGCGGGCGTCTCTGACCCCGTGGAGTTTGGAGTGTGCCACCATCCTGGCATGTAGATGCACTCCTGTTCATCAACCCATCCTTTTGGCTTTTTAATGGAGGTTTTATTACATAGACACAATTGATTAAATCACTGGCCATGGGCAATGGAACGCACTTTGCAACTCCTCTCCCCTCTGCAGAGGTTGGGGGTGGGGCTGAAAGCTCCAATCCTCTGATCACAGTGTTCCTTCCCCTGCCAACCAGCCCATCCTAGGGGCTTTCCAAAAGTCTCCTCATTAATATAAACTCTGGTGTGATTGAAAGGGGCTTGTTATGAATAACAAAAGGCATCTTGATTGGTCTTATCACTTAGGAAATTCCAGGAGTTTTAGGAACCCTGTGCCAGAAATGGGGGAAGACCAAATATATATTCTTACCATAAATCACAATATCACACTATCCTTTCGCCAACTCTCTCCACATCCTTTGTCCCCTGTGTCAGTTAATGCCTTCACCGCCCACCCAGCCTCTCAGACACTGGCAGTCACCTGCTTCTGTCCCCTAGGCCTCGGGGGAGTCTCCTACACCCACAGCACCTGTCCCTCCCTTTCCGTGCCACGGAGTCTGGCTCTGTTCCTGCCCTGGTTCTTTACTATCACCTCCTCCAGGGCTCCCTTTCTCTGTCCCACTATTTCCATTGTCCGCACTTTTGTGGAAATGAGAGAAAAGATGGGGAGGGAGGAGCGAGGAGGAGAAGGAAGTAGGAAGGGAGGAAAGATTAGAGGCTGGAGGGGTGGGTCATTCCTGAAGGGGGAAGGCTGTCGATGGGACTTGGATCCATACACTTGTTTTTATACTGCTGGAATGAGGATAAAATCATTCTCACGGATAGCCTTAAAGGGGAAAAGAGGTCAGCAAAGGGTGACAGGCATGCTGAGGGGTGAATGTGGAAGGGGGACATAGAGAGGTCCGGGAGAGGAGGTTCTGGAAGAAGGGAAAGAGTTCTCCAGCTCACTCTGTGCAGGGCGTTTTAGAACAAGTTGGGGGGGGGAGGGGAGCCCTTCCTTCTTCTCGAAACCCCCCTCCCATCCCTAATGTGAACCAGGGGCCTCAGTCCCAGCAGCCCCACAGATAGTGAGGATGGCTCAGATCTGGGAATCCAGGAAAACCTGGATTGGTTCTGGTTGGACAGGAACAGGGTGGCAGAGAGAGGGATTTCTTTTTTTTGGGGGGGGGGTACGCGGGCCTCTCACTGCTGTGGCCTTTCCCATTGCGGAGCACAGGCTCTGGACGCGCAGGCTCAGCGGCCATGGCTCACGGGCCCAGCCGCTCCGCGGCATTTGGGATCTTTCCGGACCGGGGCACAAACCCGTGTCCCCTGCAACGGCAGGCAGACTCTCAACCACTGTGCCACCAGGGAAGCCCGGGATTTCTTTTAAGGAATGGGTTGATGGGTCTGAAATTTCTAGGACAGCTGGCAGGCTGGAAACTGGTGCCGCAGAAGTTTTTCTTACCCAGGAAACAGATTTTGCTCCTACGACATTCAACTGATTGACTGGAGCTGACTCACAGGATGGAGGATCATCTCCTTTACTAAAAGTCAACTGACTCTAGTTAATCATGTCTACAAAATATTGGGCTGGCCAAAAAGTTCGTTCGGGTTTGCCATACGTCGTTACGGAAACCCAAATGAACTTTTTGGCCAAGCCGATAGCTTCACAGCAACTCCTAGATTCATGTCTGATTAAATACTGGATACTCTACCCTAGCCAGGTAGACACATAAAATTAACCATCATTGTAGGTAAGGTGGGGAATAGAACAAGCAGATTTTGTGTTTCTATTTTAAGGCAGCAGAGAATCACGTGGAGTGGAAAACAGCAGTGTCTTCACATGACTCACCATTTTGAATGATAGTCAAGCAGTTTCCTGAGGTTTAGCTCCTGTTGATTTGAACGCCGGTTAGTTGGTTTCACAGAAGCCCTGATGCTTTTCCAGCACCAGTGCTTTCCAACTGGATGTTGGATAATGATGGAATGGAGACTCAGATTATTTCCGGTGTTTGAATTTTAATAGGAGTAGGAAGGATAGGCCAATAGGCAAGCCATAACACCACCTTGGGGGAACACTGCTGGGTTAGTCAGCTTCCACTGGGTTATGATGCAGTAACAAACCACACCCACATCTCAGTGGCTTGGAACAGCCATGGCTTGTTCCTCACTCACGTTACATGTCCGTGGCTACAGCTCTGTCCATGTGACTGCTCATTCCAGGACCCACGCTGAAGGAGGATCTCCTATCTGGAACCTGGTATTCCCACGACAAAAAAAAAAAGAGCAAGGTTGCTGCAAAAAACATGCAATGGCCCTTCAGGGCCCTGCTCGGAGGTGGCATCAGCCACTTGCACTCCCATCTCACGGGCGGTGCTAAGTCACAAGGCCGCGTCTGACACTATGGTGGGGAAGGTATCCTCTTCCCTTCATGGTGGGGATAACAATCCTTTCACAGGAAGGGAGGGCAGTAGATAATGGGAACCGCAGCACAGTATCCCAGGCCCAGTCCTCTTGCTTCTCAGAGTTACAACTGGCCTCTTTAACAGCATAATTTAACCAACACAGCTGACAGTGAAGAAAATCGTTTTACGCCAGGGAGTCCGTGGGAGGGAGCACAGTAATAAAACCAGGTGTTACTGACCCGGGTCCTTGGACTCTTTAACCAATAGAAATTGATAAGCCAGATGAGAAATTTAGGCAAGTCTTTACTGGGACTCTGGCTGCAGCACGAGGGAGAGAAAACAAGCAACAGGACCCTTGCTTGCTCCCTGGAGGGAGGGGGATGAGCTGGTCCCTTAAATGGGGTGACGGTAGAGGCGGATCAGTGGGTCTGGCTGGAGGGACAGCTTAGGGGGTCTGCCCACCCTCTTTGTGGTGCTGTGTGCAGGGATCACGCACAGGACCCAGCTTTTGCTCTCAGCACCTCACAAATGGCAGCTGGGTTTTGGCCTTTCCGTATCTCGTTCATAATTTGCCCTAACTGTGCATGTATACTGTGATTTTTAGCCCCTTATAGTTCTTTGTGTTTTGTTGCTCAAGGAGATGTTTGTCCAGGTGCAAGCACTGCAGCGAAGGGTCCCAGGTCCCAGGTCCCAGCCTAACTCACAGGCACTGGGTGAAAGGGTCAGAACTTGGGCAGAGGGCTCTCTTTCCAGTTCCTGATATTCTGGCCAGGGTGTCAGAAGGAGGCCCAGCCCTCCTGGGGCTACTGGGATTTCCCTCTGGCCTGGGCTTAGGGCACTGCCCTCCCTGGGGTTATGGGTTCAGTCTGTCTGGGACCCTGGTGGTAGGATCCTTTTGGGTGTTTTTTTCCCTGATAAACAAAGTGAGGGGACAGAAAGGATGAGCTGGCCACACTGTCTGAAACCTCAGGAAGTGCTGTGGTTTGGACTGCTGTAAACATCTGGATGCAGTTGGTGCTATGGGCAGACGCAGATGGAGAGGAGAACCGCACTCTTTGGAAGCCACAGGCCCCGATTTCTCTATCGTTTCCCCCTCACCCCTGCCCCTTATTTTGGTAAAAGAATCAGATTGTTAGAATAGAATTTCAGATCAAAAGCAGAATTATATCATCATAAAAAGTAAGATTGGAAGGGACGCTGGGTATCATCTGGGTGCAGCCTATTGAAAAAAGAAAGCCCAGATATGGTACATGACCAGCCTGAGGTCTCCCAGGGAAAACTGAGCATGCTGCATCCCGTCACCCTGGGGACCCAGCATCCAGTGGGTACTGGGTCTGTGTTTGCTCAATGAGAGAAGAATAACAAGGTGGACTCACCCATGGATCCCACTCCAGGACTTCCAGGCGACAGGGCTCCCAGTGAAGGACCAGGCAGCAGTGTAGAGGTCTTCAAGATCTGAGAGTCCTCCTCTTGTTTACTTAGTGGTGGGGAAGGGCACCGTGATGCCTCTCCTGATTTGTGACTCCAGCTTTTCAAGATTGTGTCAACTCAATGGAAAAGCATTTTTGGATGTCCTGTGAATAATCTGTGACCCACATACCCAACAAGCAAATCAGCACACTAACTCTTGGGCCTATGGGTCTGGCATTTCTGGTGGGGAAATGGCAGAAGTGTCAATGTTGTGGTCTGGGGGAAGTGAGACTCTGAGACTTTACTTCTATTTCCTTCATCCAGACTTTCCCAAAGCTGGTGCTCTGAGATTCCACTTCAGAAGGTGAATGCATACAGGTGGGAATGGAATGTAGGAAATGCCAAATTAAATAAAATTCAACAGGTTGTGTTAACAGTAACAAAGTCTATCTTTATTGAGCCCTTACTACCTACCAAGCACTATTCCCAATGCTCTAAATGTACTTACCTAACAAAACGCCCATAACGTAGATACTGCTATGAAAACACTGGGGCACAGAGAGGGTCAGGAACTTGTCTAAGGTCACACAGCTAGAAGGCAGTGAGAGTTGAGATTTGAACCCTGACAGTCAGGCTCCAGAACCCACACTCAGCCTATATCACATTACCTCTAGCAATGATTATCACTATTGACTGAGCGCTTACCTTGGGAGTGGGAGTGGGGGAGCATTCGGCTAGTGCCTTAGAGCTACCTTATTTCATTTACTCCGGAACAATCCCTTTAGGTGTGAGGTAATAGTTCCACTTAATGCATGAAGAAACAGCCTCAGAGAGATTGAACAACTCGCCCAGGGTCCCAGCATTAATTTGTGGTTAGACTGGGATTCCAACATCGACTTGATTCCCAGATCCCTGCTTTCCCAGGTTCTTAAATGTTGATAATTGTTGAAAGTGGATGATATATCCAAAGGATTTAATTTTACTATTCACTTCACTGTGTGTATATGAAAATTGCCTTAAAAAAACCCAACACCGGGCTTCCCTGGTGGCGCAGTGGTTGAGAGTCCGCCTGCCGATGCAGAGGACATGGGTTTGTGCCCCATTCCGGGAAGATCCCAAATGCCACGGAGCGGCTGGGCCCGTGAGCCGTGGCCACTGAGCCTGCGCGTCCGGAGCCTGCGCTCTGCAACAGGAGAGGCCACAACAGTGAGAGGCCCGCGTACCGAAAAAAAAAAAAACACCACCAACTATGCCCTTAGCCACTGTGTTGCCCAAATTCCACAGGTTTTGGTGTGTTTCCTTGATGGGTCAGGAAGGGAAAGAGGGGAAGGTTAGACCTGGGTCGGCAGAATTTCTTTTCCAACCATAGAACCCCTTTTTTTATTCTTTGAAGCATTGTGTGAGACAGGGATTCTTTTGTTTTTTAAGAATTAAAAAAATTTTTTATTTATTTTTGGCTGCTTTGGATCTTCGTGGCTGTATGCAGGCTTTCTCTAGTTATGGCGAGCGGAGCTACTCTGCGTGCCATGTGCAGGCTTCTCATTGCGGTGGCTTCTTTTGTTGCAGAGCACGGGCTCCAGTAGTTGCAGTACGTGGGCTCAGTAGTTGCAGCATGCGGGCCCTAGAGCACGAGGGCTTCAGTAGTTGTGGCGCACGGGCTCCGTAGTTGTGGTGCACAGGCTTAGTTACTTCGCGGCATGTGGGATCTTCCCGGACCAGGGCTTGAACTTGTGCCCCCTGCATTGGCAGGTGGACTCTTAACCACTGTGCCACCAGGGAAGTCCCAAGACAGCGATTCTGAGCCCTTTCTTTGGGAAGCGGATCTCTCTCTCTGTGGGGACACTCAGCCCTGCCTGGGTCTGTGCCATCAGAGAGCTGCCTCCTGGGTGGCTCTGGTCCTGGGGCTGGGTATCAGCAGGAAGTCAGGAGGAGTGGGGGAGCTGGGTCCCATGGAGCTGGCTGTCAGAGGATGTGCTCCAGACACTGTCCAACCAGGCACTGAGGAAGCCTCGCTGAGCCGTGGTCTGGGATGTACAGACACACCGGGGTACAGGAGAGGGTCCCCGAGTATTTCCAGGTCACTGCGGGAGGTGGATGTGTCACGTCAGGCTGGGAATCTATTACCACAATGTGTCTTTGTCACACAACTTTTCATTTGCAAGACACTTTCCCACACAGCAACTCACTTCATCTTCATGGCACTCAGGTAAGGTGGGCCAGGTGGTGTCACTTCCTCCATTTTGTGGCGCTGAGAGAGAAATGTATGTGACTCACCAAGGTCACACCATCAAGGTCACACAAGGGAGAGGGGGATGTGAGCCCAGGTGTCAGTGCCCAGTGTCTCACCCAGCATCGCTGGGTTGGAATCTTTACTTTTGGGGGATCTCTTTGGTCTAGAAAGTGTGGGTGCAGCTGGAGATCAGGTGGGCATGCTTGGAAGGGACCACACAAGCAGGAGGGGTGGACAGAGCTGGGTGTGAAATGGCTGACTTCGGGAGAGATGGGTTCTTCATGCAGGCTCTGGTTTAGGATGGCAAGAGGCTGGATTCTTGAGCAAGGGAGGCTGGAAGTGGAGGAGGAGCCATAGGGAGGGAGAGAACAGGTGCAGGAAGGGATTCCAGGGACCCTTGGATCCTGACCAGTTTACCAGGCGTGTCCCTCTTGTGAGCCCAGCCTCCACTAGGGGCCGGCGGGTGGAGGGATGCTGAGCCTCCAGGCTGACTCGCTGTTGGGCCGCCCCTCTCCTGCGTCCTCCCCTCCCACATTCCATCAGCCATTGTTCCTTTTACTGTTGTTTACTTCTGCTCTCAAACCTCCTCATCATTGTCTTGTGTTATCACCAGGGGTTTTACTATGAGTGACGCTGACCTTCTTTGGTTCTTCATTCCATGACTTTCTTAAAAAAGAAAAGAAAGAAAAAGAAAAGAAAAATAAGTCATTTGGATGTTTACAAAAAAGAAAAGCAAGGTAGGGTCCTGTCATCTAGGCTTGGAAAGGCATAGCCACCAATTACACTTCTGAGTTGAAGGAGCAGAATTGTGATTCTGGTTTGATATTTTTTGTTTGTTTTGGTAAAATATGCATAACATAAGATTCACTATTTTAAGGTGTTCAGCTCGGTAGGAGTTAGTACATTCACAATGTTGTTCAACCATCACCACTGTCTAGTTCCAGAACATTTCTTCACTCCGAATGGAAACATTTTATCTCTTAAGGAGCCACTCCTCATTCCCCTGTCCCCTAGTCCCTGACAACCACTCATCTGCTTTTTTTCTCTGTGGATTTTCCTGTTCTGGATATTTCATATAAACAGACTCATACAATACGTGGCTGCTCGCGACTGGCTTCTTTCACTTAGCATAATATTTCTAAGGGTCATCTATGTTTCAGCGTGTATCAGTACTACACTTCCTTTTATCGCTGAATAATATTCCATTGCGTGAATATACCACATTTTGTTTATCCATTTATCAGGTGATAAACATTTGGGCTGTATTCCACCTCTATGGTGAATAGTGCTGCTATGAACATCTGTGTACGTGTCTTTGTTTGAATCCCTGTTTTCCATTCTTTGGGGAATATATCTAGGAGTGGGATTGCTGGATTGTATGATATTTCTCGGCTTAACTTATTGAAGAATCCTGGTTTGATTTTTGATATGTAGTTCGAATCCTAATTTTAATGTCAGTTCCCCATAGAATACATGTAGAGTGATACCAAGCCACGTGTCAGGACAGGGGTGCCAGGTCATACTGCTAGCAGAGTATGCAGTATGCATAAATTTCTGTTGTTTTAAACCACCAAGTTTGTGGCTTGTTATTTTTATTATTTATTTATTTGTGCAGTCACAGGCCAGTAAGAGACTATCTCCCCCATGGGCCTGCCTCTGGCTCCTGGGAGTTTGGACAACAATAATGGTAACAGCTAGCATGCATTTAGTGCTTATTATATTCTAGGCACTGTTCTGGATAAAAAATGTGAATGAAAGGACACTTACCCTTTTATTTGAACCCCTGCCCATGGCTACCTACATTGTCCATTTTAATATGACTTCAGTTGTTCAATAAAAATGGCTAGGTGTGTATGGGGTTGCGAGGTTATTTCACAAGCTTTGGCTTACTATGTCCCTGCCCCTCAATCACTGTCGGAGGATCATGTGTCTGAGGTCCTGGGACCTACAGGAGAGGTAACATAGTATAGTGATTGCTAACATCTGGGTTCAAATGTGGTCTGCACCACCTCCTAGCTGTGTGATCTGGGTCAGCTTCCTTAAACTGTCTGTGCCTGTGTTCTCCATCTAGAAAAATAAGCACATCTTCACAGGGTTGTCGTGAGGTTGATAAGCCTTAATACATGTAATATACATGTGCACGTCCTAACCCCCAGAACCTGTGAATGTGACCTTATTTGGAAAAAGGGTCTTTGCAGATGTATTTAAGGTAAGGATCTTAAGATGAGATCATCCCTGATTATCCACAGGGGCCCTAAATCCAATAACAAGTGTCCTTATAAGAGACAGAAGAGGCAGCAACACACAGGGAAAAAGCCATGTGAACATGGAGGCAGAGCTTGCAGTGATGCAGCCACAACCCAAGGAATGCCTGGAGCCACCAGAAGCCGGGAGAGGCGAGGATGCACTCTCAACCTTGAGCCTTTGGAGGGAGCGTGGCCCAACCAACACCTTGATTTTGCATTCTGGCTTCCAGAACTGTGAGAGAATAAATTTCTGTTGTTTTAAACCACCAAGTTTGTGGCTTGTTATTTATATTTATTTATTTATTTATTTGTGCAGTCACAGGAAACTAATACCACACTTAAAAAACAGAACTCTTGCCAAGTGCTCGGTGAGTTAGCGACTATTATATAAGGGTTAGCTATGATCTTGTTTGCTAGGTGGTGTGAACTGCAGTCCAGGGTGTGCTGGGCCACAGACCCCTTCGGGCCTTACTTTGAGACTAGGGAGGGCTCTGCAGCTTTGGAAAGGATGTGGTGGCCCACGCTTCTATCCCCAGAGGACACCCCTTCCCAGGGAACCAGGGATTGACCCAGAATTTCAGTCGACCTCTGGACTCAGGTCAGGTCCCCCAGCATCATGGAACATCTGGTCACAGGGAGATGCTCCGAGGAGCTCTTCTATCAGGGCCCAGGTCTGGGGCTGCTGCTTTGAGGGCCTTTGGGACAGTGAGGACATTCAGCCCACACTGCCCAGGGACAGAGGGTGAGTTCTGACCTGGTACGCCCGAGGCCGGCTGATTCAGGGACCTCACTCTTGTCTGCTCATCTCCTTGGCAGGCCACTGCACGAGGCCCTGGCCGGAAATGCGGCCTCCAGCTGTGTTCAGTTGTGGTGGCTTTGTTCTTGGGGGAGGAGGAGGCTGAAATTCAAGGAATTTCCAAGTGGAAATTGGAAGCAGCTGCTACACACAGTCAGGGCTTTCTATTGTCAGACTTGATTTTAAGTCATTTAACACATTACCTTGTTAATCTTTACGACCACCCCATGCTGTGCGAGCTATTACTTTGTTGCTCTTCTTAGGCATGGATCCAGGTTTGTGAGGCTCTGAAGCTTATAAATTTGGGGGGCCCTCTTTAAAAAATTAAATTGCAATTATATAATAATAAATACAAAATTAGGTCCAGAACCTTGACAAATGAAGGGTTGCAAAGCTTTGTTAGCTTTGCAAATGCAGAAATTAAATCTACAAGAGGCTATTTGCCCAAGGTCACACAGCCTGTAATCAGCAAAGGGGGAATATAAAGCCAGCTCTGCCTGACTCTTCACCATCACACTGCGCTTCCCTGCAAATGAGAACACACACACGTAGCATCGAGTATGTGCATTGAGTTTGTGCCAGTACTGTTCTAAGCACTTTACATATTTTAAATCATTTAATTCTCACAACAACCCTGTGATGTACAAGTTATTTTTACTCCCCACTTTTGTATCTGACATTGAGGCACAGAGAGGTTAAGTAATTTGCCCGAGGTCACACAGCAGTAGATGGGAACCCTAAGACACTGGTTTGCTGAGACATACAGCAGGAGTTTGTGGTAAACAGAACCTAGAAGGTGACCTTGGGTCATCTTCAGTACCAAGTGCTCTTGAAAAACAAAACAAAACAACAACTGAACCTGAACCTCTTGTTTTATGGCTTCTCTAAGACCTTAACTTGTAACCCCAGCCAAAACCTTGGGTCTCAGTCTGAACTTACGGCAACTTTGTCAAGATCCAGGGTTTAAAAGAGAATAAACTGTACCTTAAAGAGATAGGGTGGTGAGTTTATCAGAACTCATCTTGTTAAACGATATGTATCATATTCTTTTTAGTTTTTAAGATTTTTTTTTGATGTGGACCATTTTTAAAGTCTTTATTGAATTTGTTACAATATTGCTTCTGTTTTATGTTTTATTTTTCTTTTTTGGGCATGAGGTATGTCGGATCTTAGCTCCCCAACCAGAGATCGAACCATCACCCACTGCACTGGAAGATGAAGTCTTAACCACTGGACCGTCAGGGAAGTCCTTGTGTCATACTCTTTTTTTTTTTTTTTTTTTTTGCGGTACGCAGGCCTCTCACTGTTGCGGCCTCTCCTGTTGCGGAGCACAGGCTCCGGATGCGTAGGCTCAGCGGCCATGGCTCGCGGGCCCAGCCGTTCTGCAGCATGTGCGACCTTCCCGGACCGGGGCACGAACCCGTGTCCCCTGCATCGGCAGGCGGACTCTCAACCACTGCGCCACCAGGGAAGCCCCTGTGTCATACTCTTTGACCCAATCATTCTTACGGTAATTTGCTCTGAAGAAATCATCTTAAGGATGATGCTTTATGCATAAAAATGTCAACTACAGAGTAAAAACTGGAAAATAATTCAAATGTTCCACAATAGCAGAATGGTTAAACAAATCATGGATGAAGAATTGGACAACAAGCAGATGTGATGTTTACAGAGTTATGATAACATAGGAGAATACTTACATCATTAGTTTAGGCTTTAAAAATAGTTTATAAAATTATATATGTAGTTTATTAGTTATGTATCAAGGCATAACACATTATTATAAAACATTGTGGCTTAAAACAACACAAACATTTATTATCCCACAGTTTGTGTGGGTTGGGAATCTGAGCACAGCTTAGCTGTGTCCTCTGCTTCTGAGTTTCTTAAGAAGCTACAAAGTGTCAATCAGGGTTGTGGTCTCATCCAAAGACTCAACTGTGGCAGGATCTGCTTCCAAGCTCACTCACATGGCTGTCGGCAGGATTCAGGACCTCAAGGCTGTTGGGATGAGGCTGCCCTCAGTTCCTTGCTGGGTGGCCCTCTCTATCAGGGCAAGCATATGAGAAGAGCCAGAGAGAGAGAATGCCAGCAAAATGCAATTCAGTCCTTTATAACCTAATCTTGAAAATGACATTCTGGGAATTCCCTGGCGGTCCAGTGGTTAGGACTCCATGCTTTCACTGCTGAGGTGTGGGTTCAATCCCTGGTTGGGGAGCTGAGATCCCACAAGCCGAGTGGTGCGGCTAAAGTAAAATAAATAAATAAATAAATAAATAAATAAATAAATAAAAAGAAAATGACATTCTATCCCTTTTGTCATACTATATTCATTATAAGCAAGTCACCAGATCCAGTGCACACCCAAGCGGAGGAGATTACACAAGGGTGTGACCACCCAGAGGTGGGGGTCAATGAGGGCCATTTTAGAAGGCTGCCTATCACACAGGGCACAATTTTTAACTTTGTCAAAATTGCAGCCATAGGACAAAGATAAAAAGAACACAGGTGGCCGAATGATGATGTGGTTCTTTCTGGGTTAGAGGATTAAGATAGTTTCTTTCCTTCTTAAAATGCTTCCATATTTTCTAAAGTCCTGATAAGGAGCATGTAATTCTTGTGAAAAGATGTTGCTCAGTTTTATTGACTGCCCAACCAGGGAAGAGTCTGACCACTGTGAAGCCATGCTCCTGTGTAGGGTAGAGTCAATGCAAGGGCAGTGGGCACAGGATCAGGCCACCTGAACCCATTGCCTTGGTCTTGCCCAGGAGTGGGAATGGAATATCCTGACTCTGAATTTGAGCAGCTGGACCCAAAGGGAAGAGGTAAACTGACACCAATGAGTTGCGAGCAAGAATTCTGGGTGACCTCTGGCCCATCCTGGATGCTGCTAGGGGAGGACTGCAGAGGCTGGCTTTAGACCCCAGTACTCTCATCTGGAGGATGAGGGGCCAATTCCCCAAAGACAGAGCCTGCTGCCTTGGTCTCCCCAGCCGAATACACCAAACTCATTCTCAACTCATATCTTTGCTGTCACTGATCCTCCTTTGTGGAAGGCCCTCTCCTTTTTTTCTCTGCTTCAAGGCTCAATTTAAGATCTACTTCCTCATGGGGCTAGATCACCCCTGGGAATCCCAACTGTACAGTGGAGACTTACACCACTCATCCAACCTTTGGTCCTCTCTGTCTTGAAATGCCTCTTCTCCCCTTCTCTCTTGCAAAACAATAGTAGCTGATAGAGCTATGGGTCAGGTGCTTCCTCTGGACAGTTTACATGCGTTCTATGGATTATCTCATTTAATCCTCAAAACAAGCCAGGCAGCTGTTTTTATCAAATCCATTTTCCAGACAAGGAAGTGGAAGCTGAATGCAGTGTAGTATCTGACTTGAGGCCACATAGCTGGGAAGCGGCAGGGCCAGGACTCCAAGAACATATACTAGTCTGCGTTTAACCTCTTTGTTCCTGACCTATCTTCAGATTAAGCTAGAAGCTCTAAGAGGTGCCTTAGACCTCTTGATGTCCCCAAGGCACAGCTGAATGGCTAGAACTAACTGGGCATGCAATGTCAGTGGAGAAGTGGGGAAGGGAGTGTGGGCATTTTGAAAAGGTTCATCTCCAGCTGATGCCGAGGTTGGAGTTGGGAGGAGAAACCACAGATAGAAATGTGTTCCCTCTGCAAATGGGCCTCTGGGGTGAACCTGGTCTGTCAGGAGGCTAGATTCTGGATCCAACCTCATTGCCGTTAGGGCCCAGCCCAAAGTCCTGCCTTGTTCAGCCAGGGTCTGGGCCCCTTGCTCTTCTGAAGGCCGACCTTGAAAGCCAGGTCATCATGGAAGGGTCTGACTTTTACTTGGTGCCGGTGTCTCCAAAGATCTTAATAGTTTTTCTAGTTTCTACGAAGGTTCCCAAGGCCCCTGGGAACAGGATTCCAGTCCAAGAACTGCCATCCATCACTTTTAGCTGTGAGACCTTGGACAGGTCCCTTCTGGACCTCGGGGTCCCACCCGTGCCTGCTCTGCACCGTTCCTTGTTCAGCAGTGCGAGCCAGTGCACATGAGTGTGTGTGTGCGTGCGTGTGCTTTGTAAACCCCACACTCTTAACACCACTTCCTGTCACGCACTGGGCATCCTGCTGGCATTTTATTTATGTTAACTCACTTTATCCTCACAGCAATCCAGCGAGGTACTCACTGCTACCCTTGGGTGTTGTTTTCTAATTCAAATTCTATTTTTTAATATATAGTAATTGAAACAATTCAAAACTTTAAAGTTCCAAAAAGTACACTCTGAAAAGTCTCCCTCCCTCCCCTGATCCTCAGCCACCCAATTTCCTTTCCTGGCGGCAACTTTTTGTTTATCCTTCCAGAGTCGCTTCATGCACACACAAGCAAATGTGTGTAAATATCATGTCCCCTCCCCCGCCTTCTCCAGTGGTGTCACACTAGCCATGCAGTCTGCACCTCGCCTCCTTTACTTTGCAATATACCCTCCCCTCATTATTTTAAATGAGAGGACCCTGAGATTCCCGGGGTTATGGAGCCTGGATGGCTAATCAGGTCTCTTTGAATGCAAAGCCTGTGCTGATTCTGGGAGGGAGCATCCACTGGCCTGGGCCTCCTGGGTGTGCCTATTCAGGGCTTTTCCTCAATGGGCCTGGGCAGCTCTGATTGCCATACGTCCCGGTGCCAAGAGAGCTGGGAAAGAACCAACCAGTGGCCCAGCCTGGCAGAAGGTTCTAGGACCTGGAGATAAAAGGGTTTTGTTCTCCTCCCCCTGAAGACTGGCAGAAGTTGGCCTGTCCGGCCACGCTGCCTTTCTCTCTGCTCTCTATAAGAGCAAAAACGTTTTCTCTTCCTGCCAAGACCTGATGGCAGTTCGGCGGGTCCTGTGGTGGTCCCTCCAAGGGCCCGGCTCCCACGCCTTACCTCCTTTTGATGGCCTTGCCGGCGATGGGCAGCCACGGGGATCCCTGCCAAGGCCTGGGGACCTGGCCTCCCTGGGAATGTGCATCTGCTCCATGTCTGGATCTAATTGCTGTGCTGGGAAGGAACTCTCCGTGCCCATGGTCTGCGCCAAGCGGACTTCTGGGGTTGGCATGGGGGTAGGAGGCCAGAGAGAGCTGGCTAGCCTGGCTGATGAGGAAATGTCGTTGGTAGTTAAGTGTGTTTCTCTGCTTTTCCCTACAAAGAGCCCCATTGGTGGCCTCTCTGTCACCTGCTGTCCCCCAGGCTCTCTGCTCCTCAACAACACTCAGTCTGAAAGGTCCCCTGGGAGGCTGCAGGCGGCTTCCTTCCGGTGCACTTGCTTCCCAGGGAGCCTGCTCCCGTCCAAGCTCGCTGGCTGAGGGAGGGTGGCCGGGCTGGAGGCTGGGAGCTGCCCACCGCTGACGGTTCTGATGAGGTTTCTTCCCAGGAGAGCCAATGTCGCAAACCAGGATCTATTCGTTTTGCCCTCAGAGCCTGGGCTTCCAAGCAAAACACCCGCAGCTGTGTGCCCAAGCAAACAGCAGGTGGGAGGTCTGTCTGGGTTGTCCTCCCAACTGTGAAATGGGCACAATGAGGAGATCTGATGGCTGCGGGGGAGGCCAGATGAAGCGGGGACGGGGGCAGGCCACAGCCCGAGTCTCTGTGGGGGAAGTTTGGCTGGAAGAGCAGAAATAGGGGGCCTGCTGGAGGGTGGGGAGAGGAGAGGGCTTTGTGTTGCCTGGGGCCCACACTTGCCCCCGGAGGAAGCGAGTCCTTAAACTGGCATTAGGGAGACATACCCCTAGGCGTCTTCAGCAGTGAGTCTGTCCTTTGAGGGATGGCAAGGAGGGGCATCCAGTGTTTGGAGTATAGGACCTGCCCCCTGACAACTGAGCAGCACGATGTGGTCCGAGCCCACTTCAAGGGGCTGCTGGTGGCAGCTTGAGGTCACGCAGGCGGGAGATTTCAGTAGCAGCAGTGGGGAAAATGGTCAGGGTGATTGGTGTGGGCAAGAAAGAGCCTGTCGATTCTCTGGTGCGGGGAGGGGGGATGGCAGGACAGCAGGTTTGCAAGAATTCTCTCGGAAGTGCTGGAGAAGCCATCTGGGGACTGTCACTCTGAGGACACAGGAGCCAGGTGCCAGTGCTAAGGCTGAAGGGGGAGGGCTTTGAGACACTCCTCCCTCCACATTCATCAGGGAGGTCTGGCAACTAGTGGGCATCCACTTGCTACTTCAAAGAGGAAATGGGTTCTCAGAGTTCTGCTGAGATCCCTGGCGTTGAAAGGCTTTAGAGCTGCAGCCGGGAGGCCTTATGGAGACAGGCATGGAGTGTGCGGTGTGCGATTCCAGCTGTTTGTCCGGTCTCTGAGAGCCACCGTGGTCTTTGCTAGAGTGTGTCACGGGGTCCCTGTCTCCATCTGCCTTGTTAGCCTTGGATAAGCTTGCTTTCCCACTTGGCTTTGAGCCCCTCCTGGTCACCGTTATGTCCCTTTGGCACTCAGCACCAGCCTGGCAGTTACTAAATGCTCAGCGTGAGGATGGAGAATTCAGTGAATCATCTGTAACTTTCCAGGGTCACTTTGCAAGGGTGGATAAGTAATCTGGATCAACTGTGGCTAGTAATTTGAGGAGTCCCTCCCCTCCTAGTAGAAAAGAGTTCTTTTAGTAAATATAATAAGGCAGCAAAGTCAAGTTTAGAGGTGATGCGAAAGGTCTGCCTAAACAGCTGACTCCCTCCTTGATGAATCTGACGGGGCCTCCTGCAGGCTACTAGACCCCGTGCATCATGTAGCTGGTCCTGGTTACCCCACCACAAAAATGGCAGAGCCACAGGTTCCATCTCACTTTGGAGGACTCAGAATTCCATGGCCTTCTCGTGTGCTAATGTTGCCTTGAGGCCAGCAGGCACTCAAAACCTCTTAATTTCCTCCTGCCCCTTCTTCTCCAAGTATCTGGGGAAGCTGGGCTGAGGTGAGGGAGAGCATCTTTGCAGAGCTGGGCAGGTGAAAGCACGCAGGTTCTGCCTTCTTCCTGCATCTGCCCCCAAGTGAACGTCCACATTTTCACATCCTGGGTTGCCACCTTAGAGCTGATGATTTTCACATCTATCTGTATGGATCAAATGGCTCTCAGGAGCTTTATTGCCAACTTCCTGGATGCCTTAGGACATCTCAGCTTTACATTCCCAAACACAAAGATCACCGAAGAACGATCTCCCCCCTACCCCCCCGCTCCACCCCCGAGATAGAGGGGCAAAGGAGGAGGAGGGCCACCCTCCGTTAAGGATGCAATTGCGCCTTTACAAGCGGTCACTTCAGAGCTCCAGCCGGCTCTTTGTGTGTGTAGCTGAGTGCAGCCTTTAAGGAGTCTGTTCTGGCTGGGACGCTTGCTTTCGCATCCTGGCAGCCCAAGGGGCTGGGGGCGGGGTGGTGTGAAGTTCTAACTCAGTATCTGAGGGTCCTCAGGGACATTGTTTTGTCCTCCTTAAGGGTTGGGTGGTGCTATTTCTGAGAACGAATGTTTGCCCTTTGGAAACCTGGGAGTATCTGATTCAGCAATGATGCACTGAATTAATGGGAAAATGAAGAGGCTTTTGGGAGTATCTGATTCAGCAATGATGCACTGAATTAATGGGAAAATGAAGAGGCTTTTCTGCAAGTCGCCTTGCTCGTGAGACCTTGAAGGGGTCTGGGCTTGGTGGGCCAAATCTTCCCCAGCCAAAGGCCACCACACTGTCAGGAGTCCCCAGGGCATTAATCAGTATTCTAGATTCTAGAAAGACAAATAGACTCTAGAATCTTAATTCTAGAAAGACAAATAGCTTAGACCTGTGGAAATGCTGGGGAAGGAGTAGATTCCGGCTCCAGGCCTGTGTCTCAGGGAGTTCCTCAGCTGAGGTTAGCAAACACTTGGAGAGTGAGGGTGGGAGGGGTGCAAGGCTAGGAACTGGCACACACACACACCCCCACAAGGGTCCCCTGAGAAGGATTTAATGTTTTAGGATCAAGAGATTGGCAGTGCTAGGTAAGGGCTTTAGGAGCTCTAGGTCTTGTTGAGAACTGGAGGGTAAAACAAGATTCATTACAAACCATTGATGACAAGGAAAAAAACTTTTCCTCTATCCTCTTATGATCTGTTTCTGAGGGCCTGTGAATTAAACTGACAAAAGACAGATTAACAAGAATTTATTTACACACAGGAGTGCTCAGTGGTGAGTAACTCAAAGGGGGGTTACAATTAGGGGTTGTGTATTAACTTAGCAAGGGAAAGGGTAGAGGGAGAAAAGGCTTCTATGGAAGGAATAGGTTTCTCTAGGAGAACTAAGGGGACATAAGAATGTTGGTGATAATATTGTCTGAAAAGGTGTGAGTGGTCTTTCTGTCTTCTTCAGAGCCCTAAAACTCCTCCAGAGAGGGGTTTATGGTAGGTTTACTCTTGGTCTCTTCCTGGGAGCAGACCCACCCCAAAGAGGGCATTTATGGCAATCCTCATTTCTCAAAATTTTCTGCTTTTAGTCATATCGGGAAGCTCCAAGAAGGCTTCTTTCTGCATCTACTGAGTTTCAGATGTCTTCAGCTTAAAATAATCTCTATACCAACTCTGAGGTTCTGAATGGGCCCTCACACCACCTGGCTTCGCAGTTGCTCAATAAATATTTTTGAATGACTGAATGAACACAGTAGGGATTAGGTAGGGAGGATGTTGATTGATGGCAAAGCACGTGTGACACCGGGGATTGGGGCAGGAGGTGTGGTCCAAATTCCCCTCTCTGGTGAGAAGGTTGCCCCATACAGCCAAGCTGGGGTCCCTCTGGGCTCAGCAGCATACTTAGAATCTGGCAAAGACTGGGTAGACCAACTTCTTCACTTGGCAACTTTACAAAAGTTCATCTGACATCTGCTAGGACTTGGGAGTTGAGTGCTAAGAGGTTTTGGGGCCAGAGCTACAGAGTAGTAGGTTTGGAGCAAGCAATCAGAAATTTTAAGTCTGCTACTCAGTTCATTGAGAGTTAAATAACAAAACTCAACCAAGTAAATTTTAAAGATCTAATTAGCTTTATTGAACGATTCATAAATTGGGCAGCATCCCAGGTAGCAAGTAGAAAGGAGCTCTGCTGAGCTGGAGAAAAGGAAAGATTTTTAAAGGCAGAGAGGGGGCAGAAAAAGGAAATTATTAGCAAAAAATGCATTGTTTCAGGCAAGGTTGCCCTCCTAAGGGGAACGGAATATCTCATTAGTGCTGACCAGGTAATTTCAGGTTGGTTAAAGATTACATTCCTGGGGGAGGTTGTAACTGCAATTGGGTTAGGTATTAAGTCTTGGTTTGCTAAAATGGGGCTTTAACACAAGTGATTCCATTTTGGACCTGTTGTCTCATTTTTTTTAACAAGAGGGTTGACTTTTTCTTGGAAGAAATGGCAAAATGAGTGTCTGACAAATTCTCCTGGGGCTGCTGACTTGAAAAGGGGGCAGCAGTAGGAGAAAGAAGACAGGTCAGAGACAAGGAACCCCTACCCTTAAAGGGAGGTCCTTTCAGCTGGAGGATGAGAGAGTGTTGCTTGGGGGTGGGGGGGGTGAGGTTAGCCTGTGACAAACCCTCCTGGGCCTGTGCTTTACTAACCACCCCTTGACCCTGCCCAACCTGGGGCTCTGCCAACCATCTGCCCAACCATCCCTAGGTTGATTTCCAAGAAAGGACTTGATATTCTTCCGGAAATGGCCTTGCTCTGGACGCAGGCAAGAGATGGGTTGTCCAGATGTCCGGCTGGCTTTGAGCAAAGCCCTTTAAAAATAGATCTTTCCAAGGCATTTCTTCCACGTCCTTTCTGCTCTGCAGACCAAATCCCCAACCCCGGTGTGGGTGTATTTCTTTTCCACACAAGATGCTCACTCGTAGAACTGCTCTGGACCAGCAAGGCAACTTCCTTTCATGCCACTGACCTCCTGGGAAGGAGGAAAGGAAGCAAACTTTGAATGAAGAAAATAAATGTGCCTGATTAGCAGCTTGGTAGAGTTACCAGGCAGCTAAGATGGGAAGCTGGGGCTCAAATCCAGGTCCCAGGTCTAAATCTTCTGTAAAACACCCAACTGCCCGTCTCAGAGGAGCAGACAAACCAGGTGGGGAGGCATCACAGGGCGCCACTCAACTGTGCACAGGAGACCATTGGCTGCTCTGAGCGTCAGAGCTTCAGGAGTTCAGAGAAGGGGAAATTAGTTAGGGTGGAGGAAGTCACCAGGGAAATTAGTGAGCACAGTGGTCAACAGAAGTCCCAACAGAAGTGAGGAAAATCACATAAAGGAACCTCAGAATTTGGCCCACCCATTTGGTTTCAGAGAGAAAACACTTTTACATTTTTAAACTGAAAGCATATTTATTCTCCAGCGCTGGCCCCTGGCCCTTGGCCTTTGGCTTAAAAACAAAAGGAGGTTGTTCATTCCCTGGGCTGAGATATTTGCTCATAGATCATGATGTGTGCTTTGAGCATGTGGTCTTGGAAAGGGGGTGTGCATTTGGAGAGTGTGAGGATGGGACTGCTGTGCTATTCTGCTCCAGCCCATGTGATGCCTGCATTCACAGAAGCTGGAGAGCAGAAGAAGAGGGGCTGGACCAGGCAAACTCTTCCTTCCTCTCCACCTGGATGGAGTTGGGCAGTGTTGACAAATACGTAATTGTAAACCAGCATCTCTGAGAGAACGTAGACCTCAGAGATCACCTGTCCTCACTGTGCCTCTCAAACACTGTCCCCCTGACACATGCCCTTTGCTTAAATCTCTCCAGTCACAGGGAGCCCACTGCCTACAACACCAATCTGTCTCCCAATGCATACATAGCTGCTGTCATTGGAGAGCATTTGAGCACTTTCTGGATGCTCCAGGCTCATCTTACATTCTCCCTGTCCTAGAAACAGCCATTTCTCCAAGGAACTCTCATCCCTTTTATTGGCGAATGGTATTGGAGACCAAGGTCTGAACACTGAGGTGCTCATTGCTACTGGGGTGTCACTGTTTCTAGTCCCTCTCAGCAGACAGAGCTAGGAAATAAACATATGTATTATAACCCTTGTATACACACATATCTATAATAATTTCTGTACCTACCCGTCTGTATCTAGGTTAAGTTAAACACGAAGTCCTACTGGTATCTCTGATTAATGTAGTACCATGTGGATTATTCCAGCCTCCTCCCTTGCTTATCTATAACTTCCTTCTCCAACAGTGAGAAGTCTGACTCCTACCATCAACCATCCATTTACTTACTTGTTTAAGCCCCAGCATACATGCGCGTGTTAACCAGAATCCCCATGAAAAACAATTTTAGTGACTTTTATTGACTTTACTGACTAGGTTTCAGGGATTATGTACAGTTCCGTTTGTCTTTAGCCTTATAGTTTCCAGTCAAAACACTGTTTTCCAAAGTTACTTAGGTCAGTTCCTCTCCACTCCACTTCTCTCCTCATATAACAACAACTCGCACTGACGTTTTGTCATACATTTGCAATAAAGTTAGATTCTTTTGTCACAATCTGGTGCCCCCCAGCATCCCGGTTGATTTTTTAAAATTTGCATATGTTAAATTTCACTCTTTGTGCTATAGTGTCTATGGATTTGGCAGTTGGGTAGCATCATGTATCTACCATCCTAGTATTATACAGAATATTCCATCACCTAAAAACTCCCCCATACTTCCCTTTTGCGGTTAACCACTCCTGCTTCCCCAAACCCCTGGCAACCACTCATCCATTTTTCATCCCTATAGTTTTACTTTTCCCAGAACGTTATGTGAATGAAATCATATAACATTTAGCTTTTTTGGTCTGTCTTCTCTATCTTAGCAAAATGCGTTTAAGATTCACCCGTGTTGTCGTGTGAATCAATATCTCAGTACTTTTTATCACAGATACTATTCCCTCATATGGTTACACCACAGTTTGCCAATTCACCTATTGAAGGACATCTTGGTTGCTTCCAGTTTTCGATGACTATGAATGAAGCTGCTGTAAACATTTGTGTACAGGTTTTCATGTTGACATATGTTTTAATTCACTTGGGTAAGCATCTAGAGTGTAACTGCTCCTGGGTCATATGGTAAGTCTATATTAAACTTTATAAGAAACCACCAAACTGTCTTCCAAAATGGCTGTACCATCTTGCATCCTCATGGGCAGTGAATGAGAGTTCCTATTGCTCTGCATCATTGTCAGCATTTGGTATGATGAAGTTTTGTTGGATTTTAGCCATTCCAGTAGGTCTGCAGTGGTATTAAATGGTTGTTTGCATTTTTATTTTCTTAGTGAAAAATTACGTTGAGCATCTCTTCATATGCTTATTTACCATCCATTTACCTCCTTTGTCAGTTTAGATTTTTTGCCCATTTAAAAAGCTGGATTGTGCGTTTTCTTATTTTTGAGTTTTAACAGTTCTTTATTCTGGATACATGTTCTTTACAACATATGTGATTTGCAAATGTTTTCTTAGTGTGAGGCTTGTCTTTAATTCTCTTAACAGTGTTTTCACAGAGCAAACTGTTTACTTTTGATAAAGTCCAACTTATCAATTTTTCTTTCATGGATCCTGCTTTTAGTATTGCATTTCAAGCTCATCACCCAAACAGAAGTCATGCAGACTTTCTTCTAGAAGTTTTATAGTTTTCTGTTTTGGAGTTAGGTCGATGATCCATTTTGAGTTAAATTTTGTATAAGATGTGAAGTTTAACTTTGTTTTTATTATGTTTTTGGCATATAGACATCTGATTCTTCCAGTACCATTAATTGAAAGAACCATCCTTTTTCCATTGTATTGCCATGGCACCTTTGTCAAAATTCAGTTGACCATGTCGGTGTATATATTGTGGTCAATTTCTGAGCTCTCTGTTCTGTTCCTTTCTCAGAGCTTTTGCTTCCTCAGATCCTTCTAAGGCTGGCTTCTTATTCAGGGTCAGTGTGAAAATTACCTTTTTAAAGAGGCCTTTCTGGGCTACCCTGTTTAAACATGTCCCCCTTTCCTCCTCCTTATTCAAATCACATCATATTGTTGTGTTGTCTTTGCAGCACTAACTAAGACCTGAAATTATCTAGTACTGGGTAAGAAAGTATTCAGGCCAAGGAGATACCATCCCACTGAACTCTAATCACATTTTTGTATTGTTCATTTCCCGTGTAAAAACTACACAAGATTTTTGTACATTAACCTTGTATCCTGTGACCTCGCTCAACTCATTTATTGGTTTTAATAGACTTTTTTTTTTGGTGTGTGGATTCTTTAGATTTTTCTATATATGAGTGTGTCATCTGTGAATAGAGACAGAGATAGTGTTACTTCTTCCTTTCCAACCTCGATGTCTTTTATTTCTACTTCTTGCCTAATTGTCCTGGCTAGAACGTTCATTGCAGTGTTGAATAGAAGGGGTGAGAGCAGATCTCTTTATCTTGTTGCTGATTGTAGGGGAAACATTCAGTCTTTCACCATTAAGCATGATATTAGTTGTGAGTTTTTCATAGATATTCTATATCAGGTGAGAAAGCTCCCTTTTACTCCTGGTTTGTTGATTGTTTTATCATGAAGGGGTTTTTTACCAAATGCGTTTTCTGTGGCTATTGAGTTGATCATAGGTAGTGATTTTCCTTCTGAATAGTTTTAAGAAGGGCCTCCTGCCAGTAGTTATGTCTGACTCTAGTCCCAACTTAGGTATCAACATACCTGGTAGGGGGGATATCTGGCTGCTCTTTTTTTTTTTTTCCTGTGTCTAGTCTGACTAGAACACTATTATTAAAATTATTATTATTTTTTGTAAATATGTAATACCTGCACACGATAAAAAAGAATCATTTAGCAAAGAGTCAACCATGACAAGCAAGTCTCTTCCCACCCTGACACCCTGCTTACCTTCCCCTTTAGCAACTGCTATGCTCATTTCCTGGAATATTGAGGTGCTTTCCTGCTACAAGGGCCGAGGTGAATAGTTGCCCCAGAGACTTTATGACCTGAAAATCCTCAAGTATTTTCTATGTGGCCCTTTACAGAAAAAGTATGCTGATTCCTTTTTTTTTTTAGTCTCTTACCATTTCAAAGGATGCCGCTATGATATACTATGATATCGTTGTGTATGTCATTTTATACGTGTGAGTTTTGGTAGAGTGAATTCCTGTAAGTGGAATTGCTAGGTCTTACTGTCTCAGCATTTGTCATTTTCATAGATACTACCACACAGCTCTCTTGATAACTTGAACCAGTTTACATTTTCTCCCTTGAGCCTGTTCCCGTAGCCTCGCACTAACAGTGCGCTAATAATTTGATACCTGCCAATCTGATAACTGAAACATGGTACTCGTAATTTGCATTTTTCTTATTATGAATAAGGTTTAGCATATTTTCTGAAGGCAACAGTTAAAAAATCAAAAAGCAAAGAACAAACAATTCCTTCTGAGCCCTTTCTAGCCCAGTCGACTCTGGACTCAGGGCCTGGTCACCACCAACACTACGCGGGATGCCGGGCGTGGCCGGAGCTGGAGTGGGTGGCCGCGGAGCCCTCGGTTCCCCCCCATCCCCTCCCAGCCGCGGAGCCCCGCCCCGAGTCCGCCTCTGGCGGGCCTGGGCGGAGCACGTGGCCCAGTGGGAGGTGCTGCGCTGCCTGATTTATTCCCGTCCAGGAGAAGGAGTGAGAACCGCCGGGTCTGAACAGCCCGAGCGCCGGGTCTCGGGCCCGCATCTCCACACCATGCCGTGCCCCCGTGTGCTGGCCGCGCTCTGCGGCGCGCTCCTCTGCGCCTCGGGGCTCTTCGCCTTCTCCGGTGAGTCGATCGCGCCGCCCTCTCGCCCTCGCCCCTCCTCTCCGCGCCGCTCGGAAGTTCGCCGCCGCGCCCTCCCTCTACTTCCACTGTTTACAAACTTGGTCAAAGAGCCGGCGCCAAGCGGAGGGGCGACCTCTCCGGCTGCGCCCCGGAGGGAGGCGGGGATGCCCTCGGCCTCTCCTGCTGTCTCCGCGCCGGAGGGCTTTTGGCCGGTGATAGAGGCTTGAGCGCTGGGCGGGGACTCGGGACACTGGGTGACAGCCCAGCCTCCCCCAGGGATGAGGCTTACACAGAACAAAGGAATCCGCTGTGTTGGGCCTCTCTTTTCCCATCTGTAAAATGAGGCCATTGAACTGTGTCTGACTCGCGCGCTCCTTCCACCAGGAAGTTTCTAGGACTCTTGTATTGATAAGTCTTCTCCAGCCAACTTTCCCTGGTAACTCCCTTCCCAGCCCTGGCGGCTGGTCAGTTCACTGGAATTTTATCCTCTGCTTCAAAGTAGGTGTCTGGTCAGATAAGCGAAGGGCTGGGGAGTCGGTGGAATGGAAGGGCCTCCAGCTGGGACCCAAGAGGGGGCAAGGAGCCTGGGGAGGGACTTGGAAAAGGGCTCCCTCCTGAGGTGACGGCGCCTGACTACCCCCCTCCCCCTGCGGCCTTGGGCTGCTGCTTTATCTTCCTTGGTCCTCCTCCCCCGCCTAGGATGCATCGTGCTAGCAGCTGGGCCTCCAACAGGGTGGTCATGGGGATGCCCTATTCGCTTCACAGTGGGCTGAGGAAAGGGTGCCCACGGGGTGGGGGGAGATGGCAAAGACTCTTCAGGCACCCCCTCCATCATTTTCTCATAGAAATAAGATTGGCTGAAGCAAGTTGGGGGTGGGTGGGTGGGTCCCAGATGAGCCCTGGCTGTGCCATCCGGTGCCAGTCTGACCCCCAGGCTTGGAGTGGAAGCCTAAGGCCTCTCCAAGCTCCCCTGAGACATGGAGAGCTGGCTGGGTCTTAAAAGTCCCTTGCCACTCCTCTCTGGCCCCAGAGCCTGAGCCCTGGCAAAATGTCCCTGGGGAAATCTCCCAAAGAGGGTAGGACACTGAAATCCCAAAGGCGGTTTTGTGGAGGGTGACCTGGCTTTGTGGGAAGGGGGAAGTACCACAGCTGCAGTGCACAGGTGAGTCAGTCAAGGGCCTGCCAGATAGGGGAGACCTTTCCCTTTCCCTTTTGCCCACTCACCTGCTTTGCCCTGGAGCAGTACAGGGAGAGGGCACTTTGGGAGGGGGAGGGAGGGGAGTTGGACCTTGCCTGGTTGGGAGCCCAGGGCTCTGGCCATTCTCAAGCCTCTGCCGTGGCAGTGCCCACCAGCCTGTCAGGTCAGGGAGGGGATTAACCTGCTATTTAAAGCCAGTGACTAATAGCTCATTGGGAGCCTCCTTAAGCTCCCGAGGCCCACGCTGAGGTGGAGCTCTGAGGCCTCCATTGCTCATTGACAGTGTTCCCTTCCCTGGAGCCCCCGCCCTGGTCTCTGGAGCTTTGGGATCTCAGGAGGGCCTCCAGCCTGGGATGGCTTGACTCTGCAGTGAGGAAAAAAGATGTCTCATGTTTTACCCCAAATGACGGGTTTGGGTGTGGGGTCTGAGGTAGCCCTTCTGGGATGCTAAGGTCAGCTAGAAGGTGCTCTGCAGGACTGGCTGACCTAGTGGGCTGAAGTTCACTCGAGTCAAGGGATTGGGGACAGGCTAACAGTGCACATCTGTCAGCCAGGGCCCCAGCCGGAAGCTGTGATGTCCTCTCTAGCCCTCTTCCCACCTCTACTCGTTGTCCAGTTTTTCTCAAATCTGTCCTTCTTCCTCACCCCTTCGCCTGACTTCCTGTCTTACCAGGAGGCCTGTGACAGCCTCCCTGATGCTCTCGATGCTCTCCTGGTTTCCTACCTCACCTGCTCCCGTCCTGTTTCCACACAGAGCCAGAGGGATCTTTGTGTAGCTACAGGATGCCTCCCCACCCTGGGCAGCGCATCCACATCTCTGCAGATGGCCTTTGCTTGACATTCTCCATCCCCAACTAAGAAATGGCTTCCCCACTCCCACCTCATGCTTGAGAATCTCTGACTTTTTTTTCCTGGTGGACAATGGTGGGGAGACTAAAGGAAGGTTAAGAGCCCTTGTTCTGCAGGCTGAAAAGTCTAAACTTGTCATTCTTAAGAGTCCCTACCAGTCTCCCTTTTCAGGGATGTCTTACTGTTCTCCAGCATACCATGTCCTCTGTGCTTCTGCTTTTCTGAAGAAAGTTCTTTCCTCATTCCCCAGCCTGACACCCTCCCACTCTGACTTTCTTTTTTTTTTTTTTGGCCGTGCCACAGGGCATGTGGGATCTTAGTTCCCTGACCAGGGATCGAACCTGTGCCTCCTGCATTGGAAGCACAGAGTCTTAACCACTGGACCACCAGGGAAGTCCCTCCCTCTCTGACTTTTAAACTAGCTCAAATGTCCCCACCTCTGAAACTTCCTGCTCCCTGGCAGAAACCATCCTCCGCTGGCCCCTCATGCAGGCTTCCGTCAGAGCTCATGGCCCCTCTTCATTATGTGGTGACTTGTCTGCCGCTTTCCTCTGGCTTCTTGAGGCCTAGACTGCATCTGATTTCTCTGTCTCAGGGGCCCAGGACGTACATGGTAGTTGGCCCCCCAGATATTTACTCAATGAACGACTTGTTCCTGACTCAGAACTGTTATTGCAGGTGACTTCTGTGACTCCAGCCAGTGCCTGCATGGTGGGACCTGCTTGTTGGACCAGGACAGAAAACCCCCCTTCCACTGCCTCTGCCCTGAAGGCTTCACGGGCCTCATATGCAACGAGACTGAGAGAGGTACCCGCCCTGGGACATACCTGCCACTTCCCACTGGCTCCCAGTTGCAGCCCAGGCTGCTGGGCTGAGCTCCTCCCGAAGTGGACACTGGTCCCCAGCACCCCTCCTATTGCCCGCCAGCTTTTCCCTGGAAGCTCCCAGGCCACTTGGAAAGCTGGGTGCTTCCTTCACTTGGGCTGACTCACCTACCCGTGACCCTTCTTGGCTCCAGGCTGGCCCAGGCCCCATCGGGCAGATTGGGAGGGGGGAGGGACGAGATGGTTGGGGGAAGCGGGCAGTGGGCCAAGTTTGGGCGGAGGGTCCTTTTGGGCTTGGCCCATCTGCTTCTGCCTGTCCCCAGCTCCTTCCTGATCACCTGCCCATCTCACCTGCCTCCCTCTCCCCAGGTCCCTGTTTCCCAAATCCCTGCCACAATGATGCCGAATGCCAGGTGATTGATGACTTCCACCGAGGGGATGTCTTCACCCAGTACATCTGCGAGTGCCCTCATGGCTACACAGGCATCCACTGTGAGATTGGTGAGTATCTGGGGGTGCCTGTTTCAGGGGGCAGACCCTGAGCCACAGTCCTGGCAGCCCAGGCAGTGTGCTGGCCTTATTCCTGGGTCAGGGTGCATTGAGGAAGTGGACAGAGCCTCAGTTAGGCCGGGGTGGTGTGTGGGGGAGGGGCAGGGGACCCTGTTGTCCCTCCCCAGGCTTCTTCCTGCCTGGCCCTCTCTCCTGGGACTGCAGGCCAGGCCTGATGTCTCTGCAGGGGAGTGAGGGCTGGTGGTAACCCCAGAGGTCGTGGGAGTGTTATTTTATGTCACCATGAATCAGACACACAGCATTAGGGTAAAGTCTTGACATTTCTCTACCAAGAGGGGAAAACCAACAGATTCTTAATCTTTTGGGGCCCAGGAGGTTAGTTAATAAGGTTTGAGCCTCAGGGTCTGACAGTTCTGGCCCAGGTCTGATCTCTGGCTTCATCACAGAGCTCTGGGAAGAGGGAGAGGCCTGGGCAGGCTGGGTCATCCCCTCACGGTCAGGCGCTCAGAGGCCCTGCGTGTGCAGAGGGGCTGACCCGCCTGGCCTGCTTGGTCATCCACGTGGCCACAGACCGGTGCTGGGCGGGTACCTGGCAGACCTGGCCAGCATTGTCTGTGCACGCCGTCTCCCTCCTGGCCTGGCTGGGGTCCCTCCCACAACCCAGGACTCTTCCTCACTTGCTGTGGGGCGGCAAGGTCATGTCTAGGTGCAGGGGTAGGGGGAGTAGGGGTGGCGGTGCCAGACGTCTGCAGTCCGGTGGCTCTGTCACTGAGCCCTGCGGGCAGGGGGCAGGTGCTCCTGCTGTAGGCAGATGTGGGGCTGGGCTCTGGGAGGAGGAGGGAGGGCAGGGCCAGCCCGGTGGGAGCTGGCTCCTGGGGAGAGCAGATGAAGTGCCTGTGTCACCCTTCATGTTAGAGGAGACAGCCCCGAGGGCCTGGGCCCTGGGCCCTGGGCTGAGGCCTACGTGTCTGAGATACTGGGTGGAGGAATGCGGGGGGGCGGGGTCACCAAAGCTGACAGAGCCCTGGGTGGGGCCAGGTGGGCCCACTAATTACGCTGCTAGGAGCCCAGGTAACCCTGGGTGTGCCTGAGTGGGGATTACTCATCTAGCCTCCTTCTGCTTCTCGGCCTGGGGTCTGTCCAGCACCTGGGGCAGAAGGCAGGAGGCAACCACAAAGCTGGAGGAACACCCCCAGAGAGACCTTTGCAGCCCCCCTTATCTGTTACATGGTGTGTTTCCTTGGAGCCACCAGGACCCCACAGGCCCAAAGAATGCACGTTTGGGGCCCTCTGGGTGTGGGCATGGGTGCTGCGAGGACAGAGCAGAGCAGACCTGGCTTCAGGTCTCTGCTCAGCCAGTGGCCCGCTCTGATCTCGGGTGTATGGCCTCCCTTGTGCCTCATTCTCCCTGTGAGAATGTCAGACACCGAGCTTGGTGTGAGCCTGGGATTTTGGAATAAGAGTGGATCTGTCCCGGGTTCTCTGCTTGGGAGCTGAGCCCCAGGCACACAGGCTCGGCCCCCAAGGACCACATCGCTTGGCCAGGGGCAGCTTCCCAGATGGCTGGGTCAGGACCAGTAGCTAGAAGGGGCAAAGGGTATGAGGGAAAACAGAATGGCACTCACACCCCATCCAGAAAACTCCTGCCAGTGGGATTCTAGAAACCTCCAGGCAGATGTGCTTCTTGCTTTATGTGCAGTACGAGTAATGTTCACTGCTGTCTGAGGCGTCGCTTCTTCTGAAGCCATCCTCCTGGGGGAACCAGGGACCGGGCTGGGTGTGGCGGTCCTCCTGATGGGGCGGGGGCACGAAGGAAGAGGAGGCCACGCTGCTATTCACTCAGCAGCCCACTCCCCCCTCGAATAATTGCTGCTCCATATCCTGTAAGAACGAGACCACCTCCTGCAGCCTGGTGGGGGACACCAGCTGCCAGTCATGGCAGTACCATGAGTGCCGGCCTGCCCTAGAACCTTCTGGCAGCCCAGGGTCCCAACCCCCAGTGACTCTGCCCGGCCCCTCTCTTCCTCACTGTGCACCTTGTCTTGGTATCTCCTTGGCCTTCATTGTCCCTTCATGGTCTCTGCTCTGGGTCCCCGGCAGAGGCCACACTGTCTTGTTCTTGTGTCCTCTGGGCCCCGCATGCTCGGGTGGCCCTCTGACTGCCCCCTCCCCCCTCAGTCTGCACCTCGCCGCTGGGCATGGAGACGGGCGCTATCGCCGACTCCCAGATCTCCGCCTCGTCCATGCACTTGGGTTTCATGGGTTTGCAGCGCTGGGCCCCGTATCTGGCCCGCCTGCACCTCACGGGCATTGTCAACGCATGGACATCCAGCAACTACGACAGAAGCCCCTGGATCCAGGTATGGAAGGGACGGCTCAGGGGTGCGTAGCGTGAGGGGAATGAAGAAGATGGGATGAGTGCACCTGCATTTGGGGGTCACCACGGGAGGATTCATAACCGGGATCTAGGTAGCATGGTAGCAGGTTCCCACGGGTGAAGTATCTTTAAGTAGAGGGCAGCTTTGGGGGGCCTGGAGTGCGTGGGCAGGATGAGGGGGAGTGAACGCTAGGCTGTAGAGGGGCTCTTTGCACTGTACGAGGCCTCTGGAAGCTTGTCCTTGTGTGCTTCCCTGAGCACTGGGCCCAAAGCCTGGAGAGGGCCAGATGAGAAAGCCGCCCTTATTTGTCCTGCTTGGGTTGTTCTCCTTCTGGGCTGGGGGAGTGATGGCGGTGAAAAGAACCTGGGAGATAGGGGTTCTGTCCTTCCTGTCCTGGTCCAGGTGAACCTGATGCGGAAGATGCGGGTGACGGGTGTGGTGACGCAGGGTGCTAGCCGCGCAGGCAGTGCCGAGTACCTGAAGACTTTCAAGGTGGCCTACAGCACCAATGGGCGCAAGTTCCAGTTCATCCAGGGCGCAGGGGAGTCAGGAGATAAGGTGAGGTTTGTTGTGAGCCCTAAAGAAGGGCTGTGGTCAGCAACCCCTGGGGCTCCAGCGCCGTTTGAGGGCCCCCAATGAGGTGAGAGTGCCCTGGGTGATTGGCCTTGAGGTGGGTTTTCAGGTGTTTCTTGGTTTGAAGAATTTGGGAAACCCAGATTGTGCCCGTGCTCTGTGGTTAAAAGTAATAGCCCCACTTTATAGATAAGAATAGTGAGACTCAAAAAGTTTCAGTGACTCGTTGAGGGTGGCGGTAGTGGTGGATATGGGATGCATTCAGAGCCGTCAGGGATACCATGTACAGTCATACAGGTTGTATACTGGTGTCATTACTAAGTCAGCACCATTCGCGTCATGTTTGTATACTTCTATCTGTGGGAAAATTGTTATAAAAACGTCTTTTGAGAAAGGAGTACCTTTTCCTAATTTGCACAGAGGCACCCTATAGATCATAGGTGGCCCTGTGCGAAAGACGGGGGCTTTATGCCCAGGCCCCATGGTGACCAAGGAAGGTCTGAAAAAGGGAATCTGTGTTGAGGGCTGTGAGGTGGCCAGAGGAAGGGCTGAGCCCCTCCTGGCTCTGCTAAGCCCACCTCCGCCTCCGGGCCCAAAGAGGAAGGGGAGACCACCCCAGGAAGTGGGACTGCCCACACTGACCCACTCCTCCAGTCTGCCTCTTCTCTCCTAGATATTTATGGGTAATGTGGACAACAGCGGCCTGAAGGTCAACCTGTTTGAAACCCCTCTGGAGGTGCAGTATGTGAGACTGGTGCCCATGATCTGCCACCGGGGCTGCACCCTTCGCTTTGAGCTCCTTGGCTGTGAGTTGAATGGTGAGTGCTGGAGGCTCTGTTATCCTCGGAGATGGCTTTCCCTGCCCGCTCTTTTCTCAGCCAAGCTGAGCTGAGTAGGGTGGCAGCAAGGCCCGGGAACCTGGGCTGTCACAGGAGATGGCCACAAGAGGGATCATCTGGCCATCAGCAGTCCTGCCCAGGTGTTTGCTCTTTGCTGGTTGGTAGAGGAAAAAAGACACCACCTCAATTTTCAAAATATTTTCACTTAACTCTGATTGGTTCCTTGAGCTTCTAGAACATGTAGCATTCGTTCTGTTTTGCAGATGTCAGTTCCACGAGGGCAAGGAGTTTGTTTTGTTCACTGCTGCGTTCCCAGTGCCTAGAACAGAGCCTGGCTCATAGGCACTCAGTAAATATTGATGGATGAGTGAGTGAATGAATGAATGAGGAAAATGAGGCCCAGATAAATTGTTTATCAGGGGCACACAGCTGGTAGGTATTAAAAGTTGGTCTGAATTCCTGGGCTTCTGACACCTACCCATCCACTGTTTCTTCCCCCAAACCTGTAGCCTGCATTCAAGAGAAACATGGGGACTTCTAGGGTCATAGGGCTGGAGATGGTGCTTTTTTTTTAAAGATTTTTTTTTTTGATGAGGACAATTTTTAAAGTTTTTATTGATTTTGTTACTATATTGCTTCTGTTTTATGTTTTGGTTTTTTGGCTGAGAGGCATATGTGATCTTAGCTCCCTGACCAGGGTTCGAACCTGCACCCCCTGCATTGGAAGGTGAAGTCTTAACCACTGGACCTCCAGGGAAGTCCCCTGGGGATGGTGATTGTTTTTTTTGTTTTTGTTTTTTTTTTTTGGGGTACGCGGGCCTCTCAGTGTTGCGGCCTCTCCCGTTGCGGGGCACAGGTTCTGGACGCGCAGGCTCAGCGGCCATGGCTCACGGGCCCAGCCGCTCCGCGGCATGTGGGATCCTCCCGGACTGGGGCACGAACCCGTGTCCCCTGCATTGGCAGGCGGACTCTCAACCACTGCGCCACCAGGGAAGCCCGGGGATGGTGATTCTTGTTGCTCTTTCCGGAGAGGTTCTCAGATGGAGGGATGGGGGACCAGAAGGGGATACGTTTCTGCTGAGTCATAAAAAATCTCACCACTGGAGAGGTCAGGGTGCAGAGGTTGGGCTGAGGGCCTTGTCTCTGCCCAGCTCAGCCCAGCCTTGCCTTCTCTGAGGCCTGGATAGTTCCCTCTTTTTGCAGCCACAGTGCCACCTGCTGGCCACCGGCAGAACTGTAGGGCTCACTAGGCAGAGCTGCAGAGCAGAGGTGCTCTCTGTCTTTCTCATCTTAACCCAAGACCCACCCTCTGCTCCCCCTTCCACCCCCTGTGGCACCACTTTCTGTTATCCCGTTTTAGTTACTTCCCAATACCACTCAGAGCTCAGTTCAGTGACTGTCTGGGTTTAGTCTTTTTTTTTAAGTATGTACTTGAGCCAGCATATTCTTGCTCCCAGGGTCACTGCTTTTTGAGCCTAACTGTTCTTTTTTTAAAAAATATTTATTTATTTTGGCTGCACCAGGTCTTAGTTGCGGCATGCATGTGGGATCTAGTTCCCCGACCAGGAATCGAACTCAGGCCCCCTGCATGGGGAGCATGGAGTCTTAACTACTGGACCACCAGGGAAGTCCCCCAAGCCTAACTGTTTTAAGTGGGGAGTTAAAGACTTTGCCTTTTGCTAAAAGGAAATTCAGGTGATTGGTAAAGGACATAGACAGGTCTGGGGCCCCCCACCCTGGGCTCCTCTCCCTGGAGTCCCTCACTACTCACTGTCATAGTCTGAATCCTTTGGCTAATTTCCAGCCTAGGCCTGTCACAGCCGGTTACCTCCAAGGCCAAGAGAGGGTGAGTCTGGCAAGCTGAGGAAGTGAAGTTTTTCTGTTTGCTTCCCTCAAGGACTGGACCATCTCCTTTCCCTTGTAGGCATTCCGGTCACCTGGAGAGAGTGTTGGTGTGTGCCTGTGTGCACATGCGTGGGGCTGAGGTCTGGGCGTTTCTGGGCATGCCCTGCACCAGGATTCCTCTTCACCAGCGGGCAAGGTGTCCTTGGTGAATTGATTAGTTATTTAACTTAGTAGATAGACATTTATTAAGATATTTATTAAGCTCCTTCTGAGTGCCTGGCTCTAGGGAGCAATATTGGTGAGATCCCTGACCTCATGGAATTGCATTCTAATGAGGGAGGCTGATGTGAAACAAGGATCAAATAAAAGAAAGGTCAGATAGCAGCAAGAACTATGAAGGAAACATTAGAGGGAGATGTGATGAGGGTGACTTGGGGTGAAGAGAGGGAACGGCATGGGGACTGCTGTGTTGGATGGCGTTTGAGTAGAGGCTTGAATGATGGAGATCAAGCCGCGTGAAGAACTTGGAAAGGGCATCCCAGGCAAGGAATTGACACATGCGAAGGCCCTGGGGCATGTGAAGGATAGAAGGGAGGCCAATGGAGCTGGAGCCTAGAGAATGAGGCGTAGCTTGGTGGGTGATGAGGCTGGAGAGGTAGGCAGAGACGGACCAGGCAGGGGCCACGTAGACCATTTTAAGGATTCAGGTCTTTATCCTGAGAACAAGGGGCAGCCATTGTGGAGGGAGTGCTAATAGGACACGGTTAGAGTTGGGTCTAGAAGAGCTCCCTTAGGCTGTATAGGGAGATTGGGGGCAGAGGGCCACTGTGAGTGAGGGGAGAGACATGTGGGAAGGTAAGGTGGCTTGGATCAGGGTGGTGGAGTCAATGGATTGGGCAGATTAGAGCCTTCTACTAAAGTGAGCTCCATGGACCAGCAGGATGAGCATCACCTGGGAGCTTGTAGAAATGCAAACTCCCAGCCCCACCCTTGACTTTCTGAGACAGAATCCTCATATTAACAAGGTCCCCAGGTGATCTGTGAGAAGCACTGCTCTGGTACCTCATTTTATAGATGGGGAGTCTGAGGACCAGAGAGGGGAGGGACTTCCCAGGGTCGCATAGCGAGTGGTGGAGCTGACAGTCCTGCTCTCGGTTTGGCACCCTGCCCAGGGCATTTTATGTGGAAGGCTGTCTGACATGCCGTAAGCAATGGGGGCATGAACTGCTGGAAGCAGATGATCTGTAGAAGGGTCCACCGTGGGCAAATGATGCCTTGGTGTCCTCTGCAGAGTGTTCCAGCCTTGGGCCGGTCTCATGGCCCTCCAGGTCTGGAGCCATGGGATGAGCCACCTCCCAGCCCAGCAGCCTCTCTTTGTGGGAGCAGGGTAGAGGTTACCTGGTGCACCACCGTCACGAGGAGATGGTACGATTGGTCGGCATCAGCACACTCTGGAGGCAAATGTCTTTACTGGCAGGGGAGTGAGCGTGTGGGGAGACAGTGAGGTAAAGCACTGGGTTCTATAGTCAGCTCCCAGATGGAGCCATGACTTTCTAAGCCCACTCTCCCACTCCTGACTTTGCAAAGGGACAGGCAGTTGTACAGTGGTGATTCTGCCACGTGTGAGACACGCCCATCGTTCTTTTGGGAGTTTTATCTCCTGCTCGTTCCCGACTGTTCTGGCCACCTGCAGGTGCAGAACAGCCAGCACATTCCTGAGTGTTTGGAGCAGGCCTGAGTGAAACCAAGGCCAGCTTCTCAGGTAGCCCTCCCAGGCCTCTCTGACAGCATGCCAGGTAGTGAGTGTGTGAAGGCCCTCTGGGAGGGGCTGTGGGGCAGGGATACAGGGTTGTTCCTGAGCCCCAGGAATTCTGACTTTTCTGCTTCCACCTGCTAGAGAGCAGGAATATTGTCCTGCTCATCGCTGGGTCACCACCAGGCAGGCCTTCATGGCTCTGGGTTGGTGCAGGAGTGGTGGAGATAGTGTCACAGTGTGACATGGTGATTAGGAGTGTGTGTGTGTGTGTGTGAGACTTGGGCACAATGCTTAATGTCTCTCAGCCTCAGTTTTCTCATCTGTGGAATGGGGTTACTAATATCCTCTTCGTTCCGGTTTTTGTGTGGTAGATAAAATAACTGAAGTCAGCACTGAGTCAGTGAGATGATTGTTATTAGCACTCTTGACGGTTATCCCAGGACTCAGCGGTGTGAATAGCAGCTGTACTGTAGGAGTGACAGAGAGGAAGTGCTGTGAGTCCAGAGAAGGGAGAAGTCCCACCCAAGTGAGGTGGTCAGGGCAGGCTTCTTGGAGGAGGTGTCCCATGAGTCAGGCCTTGAAGGAGGGTGGAGGTGGTGGATCAGGGCCTGCCGTGGTGCAGAGGGAGAAGAGCGGTGGGTGATCTGTGTAGAGCAAGTGAGGGGCGCTGGGTGGGAGCTGAGCTGAGGAGTGGGTGGGGCTGTCAGTAAGCAAATAGAATGGTTGGCCCTAAAAGTGGAAGGATCTTCCGTCTGTTGTCTAAGAGGATGCCAGAGGTCGGTCAGGAGCCACAGAGTTCTTTCCCCTTCACCACCTCATGCTCACACCCCTGGGAGGCTGTGGACCCCAGATCTGGGTGACAGCACCCCCCTTGTTGGCAGGATGCGCCGAACCCCTAGGCCTGAAGGACAACACCATCCCCAGCAAGCAGATCACAGCCTCCAGCTTCTACAAAACCTGGGGCCTCAGTGCCTTTAGCTGGTATCCCTCCTATGCCCGGCTGGATAATCAGGGCAAGTTCAACGCCTGGACCGCCCAGACCAACAGTGCCTCTGAGTGGCTTCAGGTGGGTCAGGCTCCCCCTCGGGTGCAGGGCTGGGGTAGGCTGGCATTGGGTGGGTTTGGATGGGGCTGTTGGATCTATGACCCTGGCCCAACCCAGGCTTCTGCTCCCCAAGAGGGAGTTTCTGCACGGCCTTGTTTGTGTTCGGCTTTGCTCCTTCTTCCTCTCATATCCCCACCTTTCTCCTGATTCTGTAACTCCAGAGGGGGGGATGGTGGGGGAGCTCAGTGCTGCTTCCACCAAGGCCCCCAGTCCCAGGTGGTGAGTGTGTGTGTGTGTGTGTGTGTGTGTAGGTGTAGGGGTAGGGCCACCTCCATTGGCTGCCACAGGGTGATAAGGCTGAGCCCCACGTACAGCAGGGCGGGATGGAGGAGGGACACCTCAGGATTTCTCTGCCTGCACTCAGAGGATGCTCTCTAACTTGCTGTCTGAGAACACACCGTGTGACAGCCCTTGGATTTCATTGAAATTGGGAAGCACAGGAGAGTCATGGAAAACCAGAGCACCCACTCACTTTATAGATGAGGAAACTGGGTCCCAGCAGGGTGAGGATTTGCCTGGGGCTCACCCGCTTGTTGGCAGTGAGTTGGGTTTGCAGCCTGGGTCTTCGCACTGCCTGCCCAGGGGCAGCTGGCAGGCTCCCTGGGATGGGCAGGGAACTGGGGGGCAGGAGGGGCATCTCTAGGCCCCAACAAGCACATTAGCCTGTGGGGCTGGGTTCCGTGAGGAGCTGCCTGCCTTTGGAGTCCCTCAGGACCAATGTCAGGCTGTGGACAGCCCTGCAGGGGCCTCAGGAGCAGTTCATGTCCCTGTAGGCTATGGCCTCCCCTGTCCCTGTTCCTATCCTTTGAGGGGTTGGCAGTAAGTTGGCTGGAGCCCAGGCTCTGAAATCTGAGCTTCATTGCATCAAAGTGCTTAACAGTGTCTGACAAAGTAAGTGGAATTATTTATGCCCATTTTATAGATGGAAAACTGAGGCTCTGCCAAGTGAAGTAGTTTTTCCAGAACTAGATTGTATGCCCCAGTGTGTCTGCCTTTTCCCACCTTACTGGAGATGGTCCAAGCAAAGAGATGGGGTGGATTTTTTTTTTTTTTCCTGTAGATTGACCTGGGCTCTCAGAAGCGAGTGACTGGCATCATCACCCAGGGGGCACGAGACTTTGGCCACATCCAATATGTGGCAGCCTACAAGGTGGCCTATGGTGACGATGGTGTGAACTGGACTGAGTACAGGGACCAGGGGGCCGTGGAAAGCAAGGTGAGTGTGTGTCCAGCTGTCCTTCCCTCCCCACTCCAGGGATGCCCTGCGAGTGGGATCTGGGGCCCTAAGGGGAGGAAAGCTGGCTCTGGGGCCCTCCTGACCCCCTCTGTGTCTCTAGATCTTCCCTGGCAACATGGACAATAATTCCCACAAGAAGAACATGTTTGAGGCGCCTTTCCTGGCTCGCTTTGTGCGCATCCTGCCTGTGGCCTGGCACAACCGCATCACCCTTCGCGTGGAGCTGCTGGGCTGTTAGTGGTAGGCCCAGCTGCAGTGACCGCAAGGGCCGTGGGGGCACCTGCCCCTTTCCTGGTTCTCCTGGCCTTCTGGGGACCTGCTGCCTTTTCCACCCGTCCTCCTGATTGTAGCTGACCTGGGGGCGGGGGTTTCAGTCGTCTCTCCCTCCCTCCCTCCCTCCCTCCCCCTCCCACATGCCCGTGGTGCCTACCCCTCATGCCATCCCATTTTCTTAGGCACGGTGGGAGTTGAGTAGGTCTGGGATGGACAGGGAAGGGCGAAGTAGGGCGCGTGGGTCCTCCGTAGCACCTCTCCCACACCCCCCATTCCCAAGGCCCTGGAGGAATAGGCCCTGAGGCCCCAAGCTGGAGAGTGCTGGTCTCCCGCCCCTCAGCCCTGGGGCATGATGCTGCCACTCTGCTGCTTCCACCTAGCCCCCCCCCCCCGACACTTCCCCCTCATCTCCCTGGAGACCCCTCTTGACCCTCCTCCTGAAGCCTAGAGGGAGACAGAAGCGGGTGGGGTGGGTCTGTGGAGAGATGGGGGAGGAGGTGGCTGGGCCTGGGCGGCCCTCTGTGCTGGTTCTTCACCCCCGAGTACACAGGCAGCTTTCAAAATATATTTATATCACCCCCTGAACTCTCGCTGTGGTTCATCGTTGCTCCGTCAAAATGGGCTTTGACTTGGGCTGGTGTCCCCACCCTGAGTCCTCCCCGGGTCCCAGCATTCTTGTGTCACCTGCCCGACTATAGAGAGGGAGGAGACTACTGGGGGGGGGCCCACTGGAGGGGCCAGGACTTTTCCCCTCAATTCTCCTCCTCCAGACCCATGCAGCCCCAGGGCCATCGCTGCTGCCAGGTGAGTGCCTGGGGCGGGGCCTATGCAGAGGCTGTCTTCACAAATGCCTTTGCTCCCTTCCCACGCCAGGAAGACAGGCAGAGGCTGCTGGTTTTCCCCTGCGGCAATTGCCATTTTCTCTGCAACTGGAGCGGTGGGCTGGAGAAACTATTAGAAACTCAGTGAACCTGGGCTGCTTTCAGAGCTGCAGGAGCCCCAGGACGGGGTACAGCGTGGGATGGGAGGGGCCAGGGCTCTGCCAAGTAGGTGGGGCGTTCCTGGCCCAGCACACTGGTTCCTGAGAGGCCACTGGCAACTCCACTCCAGGGCTGGGAGGAGAGCTCCAGGGGTACCCCTCTCCCCTCACCCCCTCACACCATGCAGGGGCCATCAGGAGGTGGCCAGTGGGAGGCAGTGCAGGCCAGTGATCTGGAAGTGGGGCTTGCAGATAAAAGAGGGACTGACTAGCTGGGAAAGGGCATATGAAACCACCCTAGTATTCAGTGCCTTGGGACACAAGATGGATTTTCCAGAACAGACTTTGGGAGCCATGCCTTTGTACACATAGGCACCTCTAGGCAGCAGATCTGGCCATGTGGCTGCCAAAGGGAGGGTGTGGCTTTGTTGGAAGTTCATCAGAGATGTTAGTCTGGAAGTGGCTCCCCCCCCACAAGAGCTCCTGTTGCCAGGGCTTCTTGGCTGGGCAGGGATGGAATAAAAGGCCCAGGCTGTGGTCTCTGAATGAACTGGGTTTGTGGGGCTCCCCACCCCTGGGGGTCTATTGGCTCACTCCTTCCTGTCTCAGAACTCTCCTCTGTGGAGTTGCATGGGTTGGGTTTGAAGTCAGTCTTTCTGGGTGGTTGCTGGCTTTAGGACTCCCTCCTGGGAGCATTTCCTACCACCCAACCTGTTCAGGCCTCTCCTGGGAACTCTTGGATGCCTCCTCAATAAGTAACTGCAGTCGAGCCTTGTTAGAATGTCCCACTTGCAGAAGGGGAAACCAAGCATCACTCCCATCTGTCAATTTGTCCCTCTTTGTGGCGTTGAATATTTTCTGTGGGCCAGTCTCATTGGCTGGTTGGCTGGGTGGGCTGGTGTCACAAGCCCCCACCTGGACCAGGAGATCCAAGGTGACTATGGAATTGCCTAAGCCACTTCTCAGTCCCTTCTTCCTGCTCATCTTTGCAGCCTTGGATGTGTTGGCCACAGCCTTCTGAAAGTCCCCTTCCTGGGACCCTGGACCTGGGGCCCCTCCCTCCTGACCCCTTCTGTCTTTGGCTTCTCTCCCTGAACAGCCCCCTCCACTTCCACAGTGTTCACTATCACCTCCACAAATTTACTTTTTTATTCCTGACTGCAGTCCCGAGAGCCAGCTCTGAGATTCCACCTGCTGGCCAGCCCTGCCACTGGCTGGGACATTAAGCTTGCTTAGCTGTTACAAAACTGACCTCTGCTGTCCATCCCTCTCCCTACACGTGTGGCTGTCAGCACTGGCATCTGTTGACCCGCCTCTCCCAGGAGTCTAGATTGCTTTCCGTTCCTGGTTTAAATATAGTGGAGTGATTGGGAGTGCAAGGCCTCAAGTTGAAGAACCTGGGTTCAAATCTTGGCTCTGAGTGACCTTGGGCAATTTACTTAAATCTCTCTGGGTCTCAGTTCCCTATCTGTAAGGTGGAAATAATAGAACCGACTCCATGGCCTTGAGACTGATGGAGAGAATGTACATAAGCACTGATGTAAAGCCTGGCCCATCAGAGGCCTCAAAAACTTTGGTCATTGTTGTTAGAAAAGCTTGCAACTTTCCTAATTGGAACTCGTGTCCTATTTATTTCCCCCTCCAATCCATCCTGCATCCAGTGCACAGACTGGTCTCTCTTCCTTATGGAGGAACTTTCATTGGCTCCCTTTTGCTCATCAAGCTGGGAGTCACTTTGTGCAATTTAGCCTTGTCCACCACAGCTCTTTGTGCTCTGATTTGCTCCTGGCTGTGGGTATGTAATGCGTGCGTGTGCGCACACACACACACACACACACACACACACGCTGTCAAGGTGTATTTAGGAAGAGGCTGTGGGTTCAGTGACCACTTGGCCAAGGCTGAAGGACCTCCTTAGGCTTTGCTGCTGAGGAAACGAAGGGGCTGTCCAGGCCAGGCCTCCTGTTTGTCTGGAGGGGAAAGAAAACACCCTGTCCAAACAGAGGCATCCTGGGAGGTGGCTGCTTGATGGCTGTGCTGACAGATGTCAGGATTCTAAGGTAGGGTCACCCCTGTTGGAGGACCAGTCAGAAAGGCTTCCGACCGCCCCTGTGGGCTGCTGGGATCACCATCCCCCATCCTGTGCTCCCCCTCCTCCCAGGGCTCATTCAAGCCCCACCTACTAGGGGCAGCATCCCGGTGCCTGACATCGAGTTAAGAGGCGGACTGGTGATTTCCTGACGGTCAAACTCAGAGGCAGGAGGGATGTCAGCGCCCCCTTGCCTTCTATAGGGGGAAAGGCGGGTATACAGAACGCTCACCCCTCCCTCTCCTGAAGGTGGGGGGCAGCCATAGTCCACCTGCAGTGTGGAGAGGGGCTCCACCTGCTTAGTCCCAATGCTTTTGGTAAACCGGAGCGTGCTAATGAGACCCTCCCTCTACAAGCGCTCCGCTTCCATCCTCCCCCACTTCCTTCCCCCAGATGTGACAGCCTCAACTCCTGGATACTCCCTTCACATCGCGGCCAGCAGCTCTGCGGGTTGGGTGGTTTCCAGCCGAGTCTGGAGACAGCCCAAGTCTGTAGCACCTCCTCCCTTTGGGCCCAGCCCGAGGGAGGGAAAGGGGCGTGTGTTCCTTTAAGGGGCTGGCCCGCCGGGAGCGCGGGGATTTGTCCGCTGCCGCTTCCTTTCTGGCCATTCAAGATCCCCAAATCCGCCTGCTTCCTCGGACCCTGTTAGCCCGCAGCCTGGAGCGCTCGAGCCGTCGAGGAGCCACCTGGGGACGGTACGTGGCTCAGAGGTGGCCGGGCTCCTGGGGCCCCCTGTGGGCCGGTTCCTCTTTCCCCGCTTTGGGTCTCCTGCAGGCCCCACGCCTCCCGGGGCAGGGTTGGGGAACCGGCCGGAGGAGTGAGCTGGGCACCGTGGGGCCAGAGCGGAGCTGGGTTGTGATCGCCAGCGCCGGTGGGGGGGCTCCCCCGGCGCCAGTGGGTTGAGAGCAGCGCGGGGCGCGGGCTGACTTGCCTGGGACCCTTGTGCATAGACCCTTGTTCGCGAGGAGGCAAATGCCGAGGGAAACCAGTGGCCTCCGAGACCACTACCCGGGTCCCCTCTTTCCCACCGGGAGCCACCGGGTCCCTTCCCGTCTCGTCCTGTCGCGGTCCTGCAGCCTCCAGCACAGCGCAACGCCCGCCAGGCTCTGCCCCGGGGCATCTGTCCGATGCTTCCGGGGGCCGCGGGAAACCTGGCACGGGCTGGGGACAACTCGTGAGGCAGCGGGCAGGCGGACCTGCGCCTCTCGGCCTCTTACGGCCTGCTCTGGCCATCCCAGGGCAAACGCAATGGATGCCCGTCGGTTTCAGGCCTGGGTTCACTGGGGTTTCTGTCTTAGGAACAGCAGAGGGGCAGGGAGGGCTGAGGGTAGAGCCCTGGGTGGGAGATGGGATCGCTCAGGGAGGAATTTAGGGCTTTTGAGCAGACAGGAAAGAAACAGCTCCGGGCACTTGGACCCAGCTCTGTCACCAGCTCGCTGGGTGGCCTCCAGGAGCCTGTGACCCGGTCTGGACCTTGGCGTCCAGCGCCGACCTCCGGAGTGCCTTTGCCCTCTGCAACGAGGGGAGGTGATTGAGAGGGGCCCTGACCCCTTTCCCGCGGCCTTGCATGGGCCAGTGGGCTGGGAATGCTGGTAGGAAACACCTCCAGCTTCCACTTTCCGGGAACCGCAGGTTTCAAAGGCCCTTGTAAGCCTTGCCCAAACAGGGGGCACCGAAGTCAAATTCCTCTCGGGGAGCCGGGGCTGCTGCAGACCTGGAGGGCAATGCTGCCCTCTGCTGGTGTCTGGGAGACCTGTACTCCACAGCTGTGTAGTCGGGGTGGTCCGGTGGAGCTCCATCTTCCTTCCAAGTCAGGGTTCAGCTTACTCGGGTGTGTGGAGGGGTCCCAAGGCAAGTGGTGCTAGGAAAAGCAAGGGGATGGGCTGTCAGGAGACCTGAATTTTCTCTAACCTGTTTTCCGAAGTTAAAGCCTTGGGTCTTCACCTCCCTTGGCCTCAGTTTCCCAACAGTGGCGGCTTCTCTTCTAGACGATGAGAGAGAACAATCTACTGAAATCTTGTGAGACTCACTTTGTAAACTGTTAACAGTAGTAATCGTAGCTAATATTTTTTGAGTGCTTGCCCCCTCCAGGCAGTTTTCAAAGTACTCAGTAGCCATTCTCTTCCTTAATCTTCACAAAAAGATTTTCTGGTTGGTATTATTGTTGACTACCACTTTACAGATGAGGAAACTGAGGCTCCGTGACTTGCCCGGCGACAGACTGTTAGTAAGTGGGTGGAACCAGAACTGATTCCAGGTGGCCAATCTGATTCTAGAGCCTGAAGCCTGTCACTGTGTCTTCCGCCAATATGTATTAGCTACTATTTGTTGAGCGCCTGCTGTGTGTCAGGGGCCGAACAAAATTCATCTTTATAATTCTCACCACAGACCCATAGGGAGGTGCTACTATTATTATTTTTTACAGGGGAGGAAGTGGAGGCCCAGAGAGGTTGAGTAACTTGCCCAAGGTCACACAGCAGGATGCAGGTGTGTCCAGCCCTAATGCTGGGCCCAGACCTGTGTGCCCAAGTCTGGGTGCCCCAAATCAGCTGGAGCCACTCACTGCCAAGGTGACTGGGCTGGACTTGAACATGGGCCTTCCAGCTGGTGACATCTCTGTGGTGGTCCTGAGGGGCTGATGGCGGGGTAGCCAGCCTCAGGGAGCAGAGGCCGTCCATCGCTCCCCTTGGTGGTTGTGGTTGGGGATTGGCCCAGGGCAGGGCAGCAACTAGGCAGCAGTTGCCACCCCTGATTCACACCCAGGACTCTGTTCTGTGTTTTAGCCTTGACATTCAGGGTGGTCCTTGTCCTCAGGCCCTGAGCCTGTTAGTATTCTGTTAGTATTCTCTGGAGACAAGGAAACTTCTGTGCAGATGAGTCAAATGACTTGCCCAGGGTCAGTACTCCAAAGGAGGGTCGTAGCTCCTGGACACAGGCTGATCTTTTCTTCAGACTCATTTTGTTTTTCCTGGCATCCCCACACCTATTCTAAGGTTGCTTGACTGCTGGGTTGACATCCCAGAGGGATGTTAACCAGATCACACCTCTCCATTTGCAGCTGTGTTAATAAGCCAGGGAGTGAACCAAGGTGGGTGCTCAGACCGGGGGAGTAATGGAGAGCACTAGGGCTGTTTGTAGCTGGAAAGAAAGAGCCAGGATGAGGACATGCACTTGACTGAGGTAGGAAGATAGCCAGAATGATCCTTTTAGAATGTAAGTCAGATTCATGACACTCCTCTGTGGAAAACTCTTCCGTAACTTCCCTTCAGGGCTACAGCCCGGGGCCTGTGACTGCTACTTGGACCTCATTTCCTGCCACCCTCCCTTTCTCTATCTCTGGGCTCCAACCTTACTGGCCTTCAAGCTGCTCCTGCCATAGGCTTTTGCCCTTGCTGTTCCCTCTTCCTGCAAAACTTTTCCCTGGGATTTTTCAAAGCTCATGCCTTCACTGCCCATCCGCTTCTCAGGGAGGCCTTCCTGACCCATCCTGTTGACAGGACCCCCCCCCCCCCCGCTTCATCCTCTTCTGTCACGAGCCACATGTTCATTCACATCACATTATCCCACATGGTGTTTATTGTCCGTCTCCCTGACTAGAGTGTAAACCCCACAAGGACCCCTGGTTTGTAATCCCAGTGCCTAGAACCATGCCTGGCACATGGTAAATGCATGATAAATATCTGTTGAGTGAATGCAGTCAAGTCCCAGCTCCTTCATCTATTACCTGAGTAACCTTAGCCAAGCAACCTAGCATTTCTGAACCTCAGTTTCCTGGTCTGTACAATGGGGATAATTCTGACATTGTGAGGCCTATAAGCAATGATGTTCATGAAAGTGTGTTGACAAGTAGAAGGCAGCCCTTCAGTATGAGAGATTGTTATGGAGATTGGCTAAAAAGAGTTCAACAGAGTCCTGCCTCTACCACCTCCAGGCTGTGTCACCTTTAGACAGTTGCTTCATGCCTCGGTGTCTCTGTTCACTTAATTCACTTGTGGATTAATTGGGGAGAATGAAATTCTCCTTGCTGATCAGGGTGGGGGTGGGGAGCTCTTGGGAGGATCAAGGGAGCTGTTGGATGTGGAAGCCCTTTAAAAGCCAGGGAGAAAGTGTGGTGCCCAGGCTCAAGGTTGTGAGTGTGTGCCGGGGTCTCTGAGGCTGGGAAAGGGTGCCTCGGAGACTTACACTCTGCAGTTCTGGAGGGCAGAACTCTGGTTCTGGAGACACCAGAAGGTGCAACGGTCTGTTCTGCCTCAGCTCATATTTCTGAACTGTGAATTACCTCATCCATGGTTGGTAAGAACCCTGGGGGAACAATGTCAGTAAAACATGGAATCGCATTGGTCTGGTGGTGATTTTTTTTCCAGCTCGCTAGTGTATTGGAGTGACTGAAACAAGCGTTCTCACAATTAAAGAGAAAACCTTAGCAATGTATGAATTCCTTAAGATAAATGCTGCCAGTCCTGCAGAAAGTGCTTTTCTTTAATACAGATGTCCCTCGCTATCCAAATGCTTGCTATTCACTGTCCAACACAGAAACCAAATAGATTTGAATAACACAGCATCCCTCCCTACCTGGATCCCCCGAATTCTCAATATCCAAACTCTTGCCATCCCAACTCAAGGATGCAATAGATTTGGTGAGGGAGGAATGCCTGTACAGCTGGTTTAGCTGCTTAACAGAACTTGGCGTAAAGTTTTCTGATAAAAGTTGGAACCAGCTGAAGAAGTTGCAAAGACATTTCCTCTGTGTTAAAACAAAACAGAACATTGAAGAAGGTGACTTCACCCTGTGGCAGATTTTTAATTTTGGTAAATCCATTGGAATTTACCAAAATTGGAATCCAATGTCCCCAAGGGCCTACATGTTGAAGAAAGAAGCACTTGCCCCAGTGGTGGGTGAAGTCTGCAAAGGACTGATTGATGGGACGTGGGTGCCAGTGTCAGTGGAGTGTTAACGATGCTGGTGTTTTTTTGTTTTTTTTTTTAGAATTGCTCTTGTTTTTGTTAGTGCTCTGGTTATAAAGTTGCATATGTTTCGAGTAGTTTGCCCCAAACTTATTTTTCCCCTAACCTTGTTACTTTTTAATACATGATTTTACAAAAATACACATTTTTTTTCCAGGCAGACAAAGATCACTTTGTGGCAGAAATGCCTGCATTTGCTCATCCTGGGGAAGCCATTTCTCACTGGGGAGCATCTGTACTAGATGAGGTGCTGGAAAGAGGCTGGAAACGTTGCAGGCGGAGGCTGGGGAGCCCCTCTGCTCCAGGAGGCTCTGGGTGCCCAGGGACAGGGCGGACCCTGGGACATCCAGCCTCTCCAACCTCATTCCACTTTTCTTTGCATTCTAAACATGGAAACCCAAGGAAGGGAAAGGAAACTAACTCCTACGAGGACCTGCTGTGTGCCAGGCAGTGGACTATGTGCTTTATACATGTCACTTTCCCTAGTTTGATATTGTGGTTCCAGGCTTTGGAGCTGGAGTGCGTTCAAATCCTGGCTTTGCTGCTTCCTAGCTGGATGACCTTGGGCAGATTATTTAATCTTTTTGTGCCTTGATTTTCCCATCTGTAAAATGGGGATACCAATAGGTCCCTCTCTAGAGGTTGTGGTGAGAATTAAGTGAGATAGTAAGTGCTCATTAAAGTCAGCTGTTAATATTTTTATGCTGATCATAGCAACCCTGTGGAGTTATTTTTTAGGCCAAGTGTGGCTAAGCTACGTTCATGAAGAGACTCAAATGTGGTGGCTTAGATACAATAGGACTTTCTTTTTCTCTCATGACACAGTGTAGGTGGGGGAGATCCAGGGCTGGTGGGGTGGCTCTGTCATTAAGCCTGTGGTTTCCAGCTCTGAGTCTAAGGTGGCTACTCTGGCTGCCAACAGGTTGGGGGAAAGAATACCAAGGAAAGGCATCCCAGATCGTTTTCAGTGTGAGACCTGCATGTGGCATGTATTATTTTTGCTCACAAGCATATTAACTGTGAGCACATTAGCTGCACAGCATACATATAACAGAAAAGTGCATTATCAGGGGTCCAAACTTCTGTATTGGGTTGTTTGTGCTTAGGCTGCCCAGATCCAAGTCACCAAGAGGCTTTGTGGGTGTCACCTGGGGATTCCTCTTGGACAAGAAGCAAGACTCACGGTGTCCTCCTGTTGTACAAGGCACAGAGGGCAAGTCTGGGCCTTGGGCTCTCTGCAAAGAGGCCTAAGGGAACAGTGGATTCTACCCCTCAACTTCCTTCACATCCATTCCTTCCTCTCCAGCAAGAGCTCCTAACTGTTCTGGAAACAAGAATGTTTGCCCCACAATCCCACCACCCTTACAGGCCAATGCATTTCTTTTCTTTTTCCTCCCTCCCTTCCTCTCCCTTTCTCTCCTTTGGCTGCTCCCTCCCCTTCTGGTTCCTGTTCACAGGCATTCTTAGGGCCACACACTTACAATCAGAGCAGAGTGGCAAGTCTATGTTCTGCCTTGTCTATTCTAAATGATACCCTAAGCACTTTCCACGTTGCTGCATGATAATCACAGTCATGCTTCCAAATGCCTGCTGTCAACTCTGGTCTTGCTGCCCTACTTTCCACTCAGCCCCCAGAGGGATGTTTCTAAGATGTAGGTCTGATCCTGTGGCTCCCCTGCTTAAAGCCATTACTGGCACCCTAGGGCTTTGGGGACAAAGGACAGGCTGCTGGGTCTGACACACAAGGGCATCTAGACTCTGGTCCTGCCGTGCCCTCTCCCCTCCTTTCCCCTATATCAGCCAGGGCCTTGGCAGGAAGCAGAATTCACCCTAGATGTTTCCAACAAGAGATTCTAATGATGCGATGACATTTAGAGAGGAGAGTAAAGGCAACAAGCTAGGGAGTTGGGGCGCAGAGACAAGCAATGGCAGTCGGTGCCCCCCTGGCCTCGAGGAGAAAGGGGAGGAAAGAGTGTTACAAAGCCATGAGAGTGGTATTGGGGAGAGGAGCCGCCCGGCGGAGTTGTGATCCTGACGGGACACGGGTACTGCAGAGACACAACCTCTCTCCCCTCCTGCCCATCTCCTGTGTGTGCCTCCTGTTGGCTGAATCCAGCTGGAAGCCAGAGGGCCTGGGGGCCTGGGAGGAGTGATCAGTGCAGGGCAGAAAAGAGCAGAGATGGACCAGGGAGTTGGGGGGGGGGCACAAATGGACACCTGGCAGCACACCCCAGCCCTCCACGTGCTCTCTGGCCTCTGAACCTTTGCACTTGCTGCGCCCCCTCCTGGGCAAACCCTGCTGTCCTTTTCCACCTGGCTACCTCCTGTGTCTTCAAGTCTAGTTTTCTGTACCTTATCTTTGTACTCACCACACGATATCTCCTGCCTATGGCTCTGCCCCTTCCCTGGACGGGGCTCCTGCAAGGTGTGACCCAGCCTTTTAATTGTTGAGAGTACTCAGTAAATGGCAATGAGCAGGGCAGGGATGGGGGGAGGTGAGTGAGTCACTAGCTTCATGTGCAAATTTAAGGGAGGGGAGTGTGTGTGCAAAAAAACTCAATAATCAAGAAATAATATTTTGGGACTTCCCTGGTGGTGCAGTTGTTAAGAATCCGCCTGCCAATGCAGGGGACACGAGTTCGAGCCCTGGTCCGGGAAGATCCCACGTGCTGCGGAGCAACTCAGTCTGTGCACCACAACTACTGAGCCTGAGCTCTAGAGCCCACGAGTCACAACTACTGAAGTCCACACGCCTAGAGCCTGTGCTCCGCAACAAGAGAAGCCACTGCAATGAGAAACCTGCACATTGCAACGAAGAGTAGCCCCCACTCGCCACAACTAGAGAAAGCCTGTGCGCAGCAACAAAGGCCCAACGCAGCCAAAAGTAAAATTTAAAAAGATATAGTATTTTGATGCAATACAAAAAAATAGAATCAACAAACTACAGCCCATGGGCCAGCTGCCTATTTCATTTGCATGTCCACTGAACCTGGAATAGCCCCCCAGAAGTACTCTAGCATGGTATTAAATTTTTTTTTTTTTTACCTTGACCCGGGATAAGAAATAATTTCACACTGTGACCCCCCCCCCCACCACGACCTCATCCCCACAGATATTTCTGGACTGAAACAAAAGCTCTGCAGTGCAGGACTCATCTTCACTAACCATGAATGCAACCTGATGTTTTCTAGTCTAATCTAGTCTCTCGGTTGTCATTAAAAAATGCTGCTCACAACTTTTCCAATTCAATCCCGGTGTTTGAAAAATGGTGATACTGTCATATCTTCCTGCTTAATTTTCTCCATGGTCTTTTTGCTGCCTCCTAACTCCTGTTTAGGACTTGTTGGCTTGCTTGTTGCCCATCTTGCCTGCAGGGTGCAGTCCCCTGAGAGCAGGGACCTTGTCTAGCTCATCACCACTGTCTCCTTGGCCTCGAGAAGGGTGCCTGGCACACAGAAGATGCTCTACAATTTCCTGTCGATCGAGTGAATGAGTGGGTGCTGGAACCCAGGGGTCCCCGGCCTCCTGCCTCAGGGCTTCTCTTACTGGCTTGTTTTTCTCCTCTTCCCAGTTTGCCCCAGCCCCCAGCCTTCCCCGACGCCTGCGCGCTGCCACGTGCGGGACGCCATGGGCCTGCCGCTGCTGGGCCTGCTGCTCTCGCTGTGCTGCGTCTCGGGCCTGCCCTTCTACAACGGCTTCTACTACTCCAATAGTCCCCACGGCTGGAACCCGGGCAAGGGCCACGGCGAAGGTGGGTGGCCTCCTGGGTCAACTTCTGGCTTGGCCAGGTGACGAAGACCTGTCCTGGCCTCTGCTGTGTTGTGCAGGTTCCAGGCTGGGACAGGGGCGAGGGTATTAAGCCAGCAGCCCCTCTCCCAGCTGTGCAGTGGTCCAGCCTCGTTTCTAAGATAAGCAGAAGAGGTGTGGTTCTGTTACTCCGTGTTTGCTGGCCCCTCAGATGTGGAGCCAAGTGCACTGTAGGACAGTCATTTTTGCTTTTTATACTTTCCCCAAAATCCTGCCGAATTTTCCAAGATTCTGCTTAAACGTGACCTCCCCAGGTCTCCCCATTGGAAAGGGGGTTTGGGGTTAGGGAGATGTGAGTCTGAATCTCAATTTTGCCACTTCTTGGCTACGTGGCTTTGGGCAGGTGACTCTTTATCAGTGGTTTTACACACCTACTATGTGTCAGGCATGCTTCTAGGTGCCTTACATATGTTACCTGGTATGATCCTCACAGAAACCCTGACATAGGCGAGGCCTTGTTAGGTGTAGCTGTTTTTCAGCATGAGTTCCTTTGCAGGGAGCCTCCCTGTCTGTCTCCTGCTCACCCCCGAGGCTACCCCCTGCCCCCACCCTGTGTACCTCCAAGGTCTCAAGTCCAGACCCAAGGTCCTGAGACCATGAGGCCCCTATAGAGGGGCTCAAGTTAGAGATGGGCCAGCCTTAGCCCATAAACCTGGTTCTTGTGGTGCATGGGAGGCTCTGTGTTTGTTTGTCCCCCTAGTCCTGACTATAATCTCTAGAAGTCCTGGCCTCATCTCACTTGTGTTTCCGGGTGTTTGGGAAGAGTCGTGGTGGACAGTGGACAGAGAGTGAAGGGCAGGCTGTGGTCTCCTGTGGCCAGTGTGTTCGGGAAGGAGACTCAGGGAGATTAGAGTCCCAGCCATCCACCCATCTGGGGGTGCTCTTGCTGCCTGCTACACCAGTTTGCTTCTTTTTTTAAAAAAAAATATTTTCTATTTTATCTTTTTTTATTTTTGGCTGCGTCGGGTCTTAGTTGTGGCACGTGGGATCTTCCTTGCAGTGCACGGGCTTCTCTCTAGTTGTGGTGTGCAGGTTTTTTCTCTCTAGTTGTGGCGCGTGGGCTCCAGAGCACGTGGGCTCTGTAGCTGTGGTGTGCGGGCTTAGTTGCCCCACGGCATGTGGGATCTTAGTTGCCCGACCAGGGATCGAAACGCTGTCCCCGGCATTGGAAGGAGGATTCTTTACCGCTGGACCACCAGGGAAGTCCCCCAGTTTGCTTCTTTTTTTTTTTTTACATCTTTATTGGAGTATAATTGCTTTACAATGGTGTGTTAGTTTCTGCTTTATAACCAGTTTGCTTCTTATACCTAACAAACCTAGTGGCTTAAGACAACAGCCATGTATTTTGCTCATGATTCCATTTTGGTCAGCATTTTGGGCTGGGCTCCATCTCCTCAGTCTTGGCTGTGCTCACTTAATTGATCGTGCCTGCGGTTGGCAGGCAGATCAGCCAGGGGCTGGTTGGTCTAGGATGGCCTCGGCTGGGATGGCTTGTCTCTGCTCTCTGCGTGTTCTCACCCAGCAGATGAGCCCAGTCTTGTTCTGATGGTGGTTGGCAAGGTTCCGGGAGAAAGAGTAGCCTCAGCAGGGCCTCCTGGAGCCTCGGCTCAGAGCAAGCACCACAGAACAGTCACTTCCATCATATTCATTTGGTCAAAGCAAGTGGCAGGGCTAGCAAGGATTCAAGGTCACAGGGGGGCGGGGCATAGAGTCACCTCCTGATGGAAGGAGATGTAAAGTTGCGTTGCAGAGCGTGTGGATGCAGGGAGGGGTGCAGCACTGCAGCCATTCTTGCAATCTAGAACTCCTGGGCCTAGCGGGACCTGAGAGTGAGGGTGGGTTGGCCTTTGCAGGGGTACAGATGTGCTGCAGCGGGTCCCCATCTGCACCCGCCTTTCCCCCCAGGCATCTTCAATGGAGTGAAGCTGGTGGTAGAGACGCCTGAGGAGATCCTGTTCTCCTACCGTGGGGCCAACGTGACCCTGCCCTGCCGCTACCACTACGAGCCGGCCGTGGTCTCTCCTCGGCCCGTACGCATCAAATGGTGGAAACTGTCGGAGAATGGGGCCCCGGAGCAGGACGTGCTGGTGGCTATTGGGCTGAGGCACCGCGCCTTCGGAGACTACCAAGGCCGGGTGCATCTGTGGCAGGAGAGGGAGCGTGAAGTGTCACTGGAGATCCGGGACCTGAGGCTGGAGGACTATGGGCGCTACCGCTGCGAGGTCATTGATGGGCTGGAGGATGAAAGTGGCCTGGTGGAGCTGGAGCTGCGGGGTGAGACCCCAATGGGGGCTGGGTCCTGGGAACTACAGGGAGAGGGCTCTGAGAAAGCATCCAAACCTCTGTGCTTTTGGCAGATAAACATTTAATCCTCAGAACAACCTCAGGAGGAAGCTGCTCTTATTCTTACCCCCATTGTACAGCTGAAAAAACTGAGGCACAGAGAGGTCAAGTCACTTACCTAAGGTCACACAGCTCATAAATGGCCGAGTAGGGGTTTGACCTCAGGCAGTCAGGCTCCAGAATCCACTACTCTCTACTCCCTCTTGCTCACATCCTGTTCAGAGAGAGGGGGACAAGAGCGGGGCACCCAGCTGATGGAGACAGAGCTGAGATTCAAGCAGGGTTGGCAGGCAACACAAGCAAATGAGGCAGCCCAGGGAGAGTGATAGGGAGTGGTGGGGACTGGGGCACACTCCTGAGCCCTCATCCATCCGAAAGGAGCTGCTCTATTCAAGCCCAGCCGATGATGCTACATCAGAAGCAGGCCTAGTGCAGCCAGATTTTCTGATTTGAAAAGAGAAGCTTATATTTTTATGTGAAATCTAACTAAAAAAAAAATCAAACCAGTGCTGTGCAAGCCAGCCAAACTCTACACACTAGATCTTATGTATGGGTCCCTGTTGTGATCTCTACATGACTCCTACCTTCTCTGTCCCTAGGATGGGGCTCTGTGTCCTCATATATCTCCTACCTGTTAGGGAGGCAGCTGGGGGGTATGTAGAGAAGGGTGACCTGACTCCATGTCCATCCCATCCCAGCTGTGGTACCCTGGGTCAGTGCTTCACTCCCAGAGCTGCAGGCCCCTCACATGTAAAATGAAGAACAAGGGCAGTTCCTCCTTTACCTCCTTCGAGGAGATGAGGATAAATGTGAGTCAAGGGCCTATCAATCAGTGCAGCTCTTTGCCATCAGCAGCCGCATCCCCTGTCCACGTGGCTTAGATGGTGGCCCAGAGGTGGCCTATGACGTTGGGGATGGGAGGGAGCCTGTGAGAGCCATTTGTCTGGGGACCACAGAAGCAGCCTAGAGAAACAGGGAGCCCTCACCGTGTTCCTGCTGCTGGAAGGGCTGGGAATTTGGGACGGAACCAGGCATGAAATAAGCCCCCTGCAAACACACATGGAGGTTGTACGCTGATCGTCAAGGCCCTGGGGCCTCTCTGCCTCTTCAACCTGGCTCTGCCCAGGGGCCTGGCTTCCTGCCCCAGGTGATACTGGGGGTGTGGGGCCCAGATGTTCCCAGGCCCCTGGCCACAGGAAGGAGATTCTAAGGACTCCAGGCCCTGCTTCTAAACAACGTCAGTCCGAGGCACTAGGGACACCGCCTCTCCTTAAGGTTTCATCTGACTTGGTAGAGACTGGATCTAGGGTGTTTAATTTTTTTTTTATTATGGTAAAGTTTCAAACATGAATGGTGACTTTTGAGGGAGCCTATGGTACCTATAAGCCTCTGGCACCAGAAAGGGAAGCCCCCTGCCCAGGACCTCCCTGACCTTGAGCCTCCCCTTTATTAAGACCTTTTACCATCCCTCCTCTTCCCCTGAATTCCGTCTGTCCCACATGGAAACTTGTATTCTCCTAAGAAGCTTCCACATTAATGTTAGTGTTAATGTAGATGATGAGGTCTCAGCTACCGACAGGGAGAGCCAGAGCCCAACAGTGCACCCTCTCCTGTAGATGGCAGTACCTCCTCACTGGTGTCTTGGCTCAGGCTGCTGTAATAAAATACCGCAGTGTGGGCAACATAAACAACAGCAGCAATTCATTTCTCGCAGTTCTGGAGGCTGGAAGTCCCAGATCAGAGTGCCAGCATGGTCAAGTGAGGGCCCTCTGCTAGACTGCAGACTTCTCGCTGTGTCCTCACACGGTGGAAGGGGCTGGGGGTGGGGGGTGGTCTCTGGAGTCTCTTTTAAAAGGGCACTAACCCCATTCATGAGGACTCCACCCTCCTGACCTAATCACCTCCCAAAGACCCCACCTCCTAATACCATCACATTGGGTGTTAAGATTTAAACATCTGAATTTGGGGGAACACATTGAGACCATAGCACTGGGGTTCTTGCAACAGCCCTGTGAATTAGGCCTTAGTCTTATTCTGTAGTTGGGGATATTATTCTGTAGTTGGGGATATTAGTTAGCTGATTAATTCATTACCTTAACAAGCTAATAGTTTTCTGAGTACTGCTGTGTGCCAGTCTAGCTCTGGGAGGGAGGTGTAAAGCAGATATAGGCTCTGCCTCAGATTTGGATATTGGACAAGAGATGACAGGTTTACAGAGTTTTTCTGAGGGATTTTGTGTGTGTGTGTGTGTGTGTGTGTGTGTGTGTGTGTGTGTGTGTGTTGAGGGGAGCATCTGTCCCAGTAGATTTGGGTCTCCAATCAGCTGGGCCCGGCCCACCCATTCAAGCTGCTTTTTCCTCCCTCCCCAGGTGTGGTCTTCCCTTACCAGCACCCCCAAGGGCGCTACCAGTTCAACTTCCACGAGGCCCAGTGGGCCTGCGAGGAACAGGACGCGGTGGTGGCCTCCTTTGAGCAGCTGTTCCGGGCCTGGGAGGAAGGCCTGGACTGGTGCAACGCAGGCTGGCTGCAGGACGCCTCTGTGCAGTACCCCATCACGCAGGCCCGACACCCCTGCGGTGGCGTGGGCCTGGCACCTGGTGTGCGCAGCTACGGCCCACGCCACCGCCGCCTGCACCGCTATGATGTGTTCTGCTTTGCTGCTGCCCTCAGGGGTGAGTGGAATGGCTGAGCACAGGCCTGCGGGTGGAAGGGCAGTGTCTGGGGAGCTTTCAGACCTCTCTCCCCACCCTGCTGGCACCTTCACCTGGAGGTCTGGAGCACCCGCACATGTTGAAGCCATGTCCAGCTGAGTTTTTTTTTTTTTTTTTTTAAGTTTCCTGGTGTTCATTAGGGATGCTCTTTATTTTATTTATTTATTTTGGCCGCGCCTTGCAGCATGCGGGATCTTAGCTCCCCAACCAGGGATTGAACCCATGCCCCCTGCATTGGGAGTGTGGAGTCTTAACCACTGGACCAGCAGGGAAGTCCCCCAGCTGAGTTTGGAGTGCTTTGCTGCTGTTGCTTCACACCAATCATTGGTTTAGTCATTCATCAAACATTTCCTGAGTGCCTACTATGTGCTGGGGCCAAGGCTAGGCACTGGTCATCATAGACAAATAAAACACAGCCCGTCCTCACAAAGGAGTTCATTTCATGGGAAGAGAAATGAATAAAAACAAATTGGTTCCGTGCCATATCCCAAGCACTTAGAAAATTGCCTGGCACATAGTAGATGCTCAGTAAATGTCTGAGTGAATGAGAGACTCTGATTGGTCCAGCAGAGGTGGGGCACCAACCCAGGGTGCAATTAGGGAAGGCTGGGGTGGTGTACCGATATGACTGGAGGAACCCCAGCCCCATGGCAGGTAGGATGGCACTCTCAGAGAGGGAAGTTATCCCCCAACAGTATCCACTGCTGATGCCCATAGCCTGGCATCTCCCTAGGCTCAGAGAGCTGTCAGGTCTTTGGGGGCTGGTTGGTGGGGTCTGGATGGGCTGGCATTGCTCCAGGCCCTGTTGTCTTCTCTGGCTGCCCACTCCACTGCGCAGCTCTCACGCCCCACATCCCACAGGGCAGGTGTACTACCTGGAGCACCCTGAGAAGCTGACACTGGCAGAGGCAAAGGAGGCCTGCCAGGAAGACGGTGCCCAGATCGCCAAGGTGGGCCAGCTCTTTGCCGCCTGGAAGTTCCACGGTCTGGACCGTTGCGACGCTGGTTGGCTGGCAGATGGCAGTGCCCGCTACCCTGTGGCTCACCCACGTCGCAACTGTGGGTCCCTGGAGCCTGGGGTCCGAAGCTTCGGTTTCCCAGACCCACACAGCCGCAAGTATGGCGTCTATTGCTACCGGCCACGCTAGCGCCGGGCTCCAGCTCTGTACTCACACCTACCCCATCCCCTCATGGGCTGTATTTATTGAGTAGTTCATTTTCCCTTGCAGGTTGGGGCAATTTTCATTTTGTTTTTATACTTTTCAACTTAAAATTTTTTTAAATACTATTTTTTTTTGTAAATCCCACAGATCCTAGATCTTCCCTTTACTCAGGTAGACACTCCAAGGCTCTCCCCCTCCACGAATCCTCCTGCCCCTCTCCTCCAGGACACTTGAGGTTCATGGGCTCATGAGGGTGCTCTCTGCCATTGCTGAGTCCAGCCCCTTTTCCCTGCCCCTGGGAGGCTGGCGCCCAGAGCTGGCAGTGGCATGAGATGCCAGGGCGTGTTGGCTGCAATCCTCCCTCCGCCTCAGCCTGAGGGAGGAGAGGGCATCCAGGGCGGCTGTGGAGCTGGGCTTTGGGCCTTGCAGCCTCCTGCCCCCTCGTACTTCTTTGGCAAGCAGTTGGCCCACATCAGCATGGCGGAGGAGCTAGGGCTGGAAGTGGGTCCCTGGGCTTCTGTGTGACATCCCAGGGAAGAGAGAGACTTTCCTCCCCATCTTTTCCTTTTCTTAGTTCCAAATAGTCCATATTTTGTTCTCATTTTTCCCTATTTGGGGAGCAGCCCTCAGGTGTGTGTACTTTTTTTGGACAATAAATGGTGCTGTGACCCCTTCCTCCACCCCGAGTCCCTGCTCTGGGTCTCACTCTTTATCTCATTCAGTCTTAGGGCCCAGCTCCCTGCCCGGTGGGAATGGGGGACCATTCTGTCCCAGACTTCAAAGGTCGACTGGGTCTGTCCACTGGAGTGGGTGGGAAACACCATGGGCTGCACCTTTGGGCTGCCGTGGTCTGGCCTTGCCTGCCCTGGGGACACCCTGCCTCGGGGGCTGGCCTAGCAGCTGGAGGTGCTGGCTCGCTCTCCCACCATCCCACTCCCGGCTGTGAGTCTGTGCGGACACAGCACAAGAGTGGGAGGTACCTCTCGGGAGACCAGAGGAAGCTGTGCCCTGCAGAGGATCTTGGAGACCAGCCCTCTCTGTGCCTCACCTTCTGTCCCCACCGCCCCCCATGTCAGCCTCAGGAAACCAGACCATTTGCCTCTGCACAGGCACACCTCTGTCACCCACAATCAGTAACTCACTCTATCCTTCACGTAGCCCAGTGCTTCTCAAAGTGTGGCCAGCACCACCAGCTTCACCTGGGAACGTGTTTGAAATGCAAATTTCTGGACCCCACCCCTGACCTGCTGAGTCAGAAACTCTGGAGTGGGACCCAGCACAAGCCCTCTCGTTGCTGATGCAGGCTCAAGGTTGAAAACTACTGACACAGTCGTGTTCCCAATGAATCAGTTAATTAATCAATAAACTGCATGATTATTGCGTTCCTCCTATGTGACCATTGCTGCATCCTCTGCTTTTGTCCACTGATCCTTTCCAGATCTGTAGGTAACCTGGGTACACAAAAATATTCACCAACAAATACTCAACCACACACGTACACACCCAAAGAGACACTAGCAGACTCACACTGGCACACACTAACCAACACCCAGACACCTTCATAAACACAGAATCAGTGCCCGCTGAGCAAGTGTGATGAGAGGGTGGCGCCGACCTGGCCTTCTAAGGAGGAGGCTGGCGGAGGGTCACTGCCTGGAGTGCACACTCCAGCTCGACTCAAGGTCTGTTGAGGGAAATCCATAAACAGTCGAAATCGTTTTCGTTGGTATCCTACAGCCTACTTAAGGGCAGGATGCCCGGACCTTTGTGCTAGCGGCTAGCTAACCATTTGACCTCAAAAATGTATAAGCAAGATTCACTGTTCCTAGGCTGTCTGCAATTTTTTTCTTCCCTCTTATAAATCCTGATTTTGCTTCTGTTCTTGGACTCTCTCTACCAATCGACTCTTCCTATGTGAGCAAACAGTGTAAATCAAAGGACCAAACTCCGGATAGTGGCCAGATGTCTCACTTGAGTTGTTCTTTGACAGCATGCCAACTGGCAAATCCATACACAGCACCCGTTGGCGGTCTCTCTCTCTCACACACACACACACACCCCCACACCCACACCCACACCCACACACACACACAATCCATCATCCGCACAGGTACACTTGCGAAAATAAAGCACCACAAGTGTGACTGTCCCAGGCTTTCTGATCAGGCAGGATTTGCAAGAATTCGGGGTCATTTGATCAAAATGTGTCCCCACTGCCCCCATACCTAAGAGCCCCTTCAGTTGACCCTGGACCATGGTCGCCTTCTCTTTAAATTAAGAAAAGAAGGGAAAAGAAAAGAAATAGATCTCTTCCAATGTCTTTATTATCATTATAATTATCATAATCTTTAGTTTTCAAAAATATAAATAGGTGCACGGAACCCTGGTGCCTGCACGGTCCCGGGGGGTGGGGGAGGGAGGGGGGAGGGTTGGGCGGCACTCCCACTGGGAAGGAAATGCCCCCCGCCCAGCCCTGCCAGAGATCGAGATCGACACCTGCTGGGGTGGCAGACCTGGGTGAGACGACTCTGGAAAAGGGTCCCTCGGAAGGAACTCGACCCCCACGCCTCGGAAGATCCCTCGATTGCTCTCTCCTGCCCGCTCACCTGCGGCCGGAAGCCACCCCGTCTCCCCCAGGCTTCTCCCCCGCACAGATGGTGCAGCCCTCAGACTCCGTCTCATCCCATACATTCAGCTGCGGTTCCGCACTCTTCATGCCCTCAGGCCTCTGCCCCTTCCTCCCTCCTCCCTAGCTCTCCCTGGAGGTGAAAGAACCAACGATTGCACTGCTCTTGGATAAAGTCAGGAAACAAAAAATTACCTTCTTTATTTAACTTAACTCCTCCCCTTCTCCCCCTGTCCCTGCGCTGGTCCCTGGAAAGGCACAACGGGAGATTGAAGAAACGTCTCTAAACTCAGTCCACGGGTTACAATACGTTTGCTTTGCTTTGGCATTTGGGAGGAAAATTAGATGCAGTTTGGCGATTTGGGGGGGTGGGGGGGTGCATACACAATGTGGGATTTATTTTTTTTCCTTCTTTAATGGAATTCCTTATATGACAGAAAGCGACAAGGAGAGGACACCATCCCTGTGGGATGTCAGCCTGGCAAGGCTCCTGGGCTCAGCATCCTGGGCACATCCTGGAAGCTCCTCTCAGTGGGCCGTGCTGGGGCGGCTCCTCCGCAGGGGCTGTGAGCTCCGCTTCTGTAGTCTGCGCTTGTAGGTAGAGGCTGGGGTGAAAGGGAGATGGAAACATCTGGGTGAACCCTGGGAAGAAAGTGGGCCAACCCAGCCTCTCCCCGTCCTGACCCTTCTCCGCTGGCTCCCCTCCCTGCAGAAACCATGGGCTCTGGAAGGCAGCCTGAGGCTTTACCCACTTCCTGTTTTGACTTTTCTTGGAACCACCTTGGGCTTCGGGGCTTCGGGGCTTCGGGGCTGGTGTTGAAAAGGAAAGTGGGCCACCTGCTTTCATCTTCACCTTCTCAGTGCAAGTGAGCCCTCCCTGGGGGCAGCGGACATCTGTGATTGAGCCCATGGACGGTGCAGACAGCGGGGGGCAGGGAGGAGGACGTGTTGGCGGTATCTAACGCTGTGTGGGGCGATGCTCACGGTCTGTGCAGGTGATCCGAGGGGCCTCCCAGTGCCCGCTGGGCTGGCACCGGATGGTGGGCACATGGCGCTGGACAAAGCCCTCGGTGCACTGGTACCGCACCAGGGAATTGATCTCGTACCGGTCCTTCTTCTGCCCGAAGATCCTGGCGTGCTCCACCACGGGGGGCTCTCCGCAGGCCACTGAGGGGCAAACACCCTTCAGAAAGGGCTCTGAGAGGGTCTCCCGTGATGCCCCATACTGGTCATGAGCCAGTATGGCCCCCTCTGGCTGTGAGGAGATGGGCTCAGAGCCCAAGGAAGGGGCACGGAGCCTGAACACCCAGCAGTGAGCCCTGACTGCTGGGGAAGGGGTGCTTTCATGCCGCACTAAGAATCTGGAAAACACTGGTTCTAACATTTGGGTTCCTCGATGATTTAGAGCAGCAGTAAGGGAATAAAAGGGAGAAAGGTGGGGAAAGAGGGTGAGAGCCGGGCAGACTGTCTGTGACTTCTCTATGAAAACAGTGATGCAGGGGAAAGTGGGAACTAAAGGAGGCCTCGGGGGCAAGGGAGGGGAACGCGGCCAGGAGCGGAAACAGGTGGGGAGTGTCCTACCCGCACCTAGGTGTCCACAGACTTAAAGCTGATGATCAAGGCTGACAACTCAGACTCTGCGACTGACGGGCTTGGGAACCCCAGAGAGGGAGGCTCCCAACCTATGTGTGATTGTGGGTGACTTTCTGTGCTGATATCCAAGGCACCGTATGTGTGGAGGGGGTCTGTCCTCCTGTGACCTTCACCCTCTTCCTGTCCCTAGTGGGCTGGCCCTTTCCATCAGCTCTGGGATGCTGGCATTGGGAGTGGCCCCCCAGGTCAGCTCCAATCTGCTGGTTGGGCGGGTGAGGTGACCTCAACAGCCAGAAGTCCGGGTGACTCGCCCCAGGTCACACAGCAGGAGCCTGGAGTCTTGATTCTCTCCACGCTGCTTATCCCTCCCAGGCTGCTGTTTACCTGTGCCCTTTTTACACGTGAAGGGCAGCTGGTAATTGCAGGGAACGTCATTCCACTCGCCCTTCTCATGCCAGATCATCACCACGCAGTCCTCCCCAGTGGCAAAGAAGTTGTCCGGCTGGTTGGGGCGCCAGTTCTCAAATTGCTGTGGGTGGGAGTGGGGAAGGGGTGAGGAGGGGGCAGCCGCAGTACAGCTTGGCCGGACCCCTGCTCTCCCTCTGCATCAAGCCCCTTCCGGGCGGGGGCGCAAAGACTGCTGGGAGTCTGGTCAGGGCTGTCCCAGGTGCCACAGAACCCACGGGCCCTCCAAAGAACTGCTCACACCATCTGGCTGTGGTCCTTGCCAGGAACTCAGAGCCCCCAGGACTCACAGTCCCTGTTAATGAGCTGACAACACTCTCCTCTTCCATATGGGCCAACGGGGCTGGTCACCCAGGCTGCCTGCTTGGGCAGGACTGGGAGGTAGAGAGAGATATGGCTCGCAAGTCCAGACTCTGCCATCCCAGGCTTCTCCCTCTAGCCTGACTCAGGGACAAACAAGTCCCCTTTCCTCTAATGTAACTGCTCCCCTCCCCCATGACCCTGTTCATCTTCGCCTCTTCCAGGGAGCCTTCCCTGAGGTCCTTTGCTGACCTCCATCATTTACTATGTGTACTGTTCAGCTGGCAACCATGTTGCTTTCTATCTGTCTGTCTGTCTCCTTGAGTGGACTCGAGTCCTCTGTGGGCAAGGAACCACTCTAAAGCTTCCACGTTCCCTCTCGGTGGTTTGCCTTCATTCATTCATTGCCCTCCTCATCCCTCACCCTTCCTTTCAGGCCATTATTCAGTTGTGCAGCCCTGGCCTGGTCTCTAAAGGGACAAGAACGAGACACAATCTCGGATCTCAGGGCTCCCAGTCCAGCAGCTGCTCAGTGAATGTCTGCATGTGATTTGAATGTGTCTCTCTCCGGGGGTCTTTATTCATTTCCTCTGGGCCGCCAACTATCCCGGGTGCCCCCAGCAGAACTCACCAAGGAGTGTCCATCTGACCAGCGGAAGTCTCCTTCGATGGTCTTGTCATTCAGGCCGATCCACTGATAGTCCTGAGCATTGTCTGGAGAGAGGACATGGGTATGGGGCGCCCTGAAGGTGTCTGAGAAACTTGAGCTCGTAGAGACAGAGGGGATGGAGGGGTGGCAGGAGCTGGGTGGGCTCCTAGGAGCGTGACACCTGCCTCCAGGGTCCTGACAAGGGTCTTAGCACCTGCATGTTTGGAGTGCATTTGGACCATCTCCCTGAGCTGACATGGACTGGTGACAGACTCGGGGTTAATCCAGGGCTGACTCTGACAGACAGTGGGCTGTCCTGGGTGCAGCCAGAGCCGTTGGCCCCTCAGGCGGCGGAAATGCCCTTCCCTCCCTCCCTGCCCCCGACCCCTGCTGCCTCACTGGGCTCAAGTCCGCTGACTGCTGTCAAGGGAGATCCTTCGCCCACGTGACCGTTATCCGTTTGGGCCCCTGAGGCCCGGCGCACTCACTGTTGACAAATTCCTGCTCCTCAGGGGTGACGATGCTGCTCAGGTGTGACTGCTGCTTCCGGCACTGGCCCTCGGCGTCCACCCAGGTCGCCCGGTCGGGGAAGTGGCGGTAACAGTGGCCCTGGAACTTGGTCCAGCCCTTCTCACACAGCTTCTGGTCTGCAACACAGGTCAGGGGCTTGAGGAGAGGGCCTGGAGGCCGACTGGGGATGGCGTCTGCTGCCAGTCTCAGGGCAGGGATTCCTGCGTTCACCCTGCCTTCCGTGTCACTCCCCAAAGGAAGGGAGAGGCCCGACTGGATCGGGGCTCAAGTTGGAAGCCAAGAGGCCTGGCCCTGCCCCCTCCTCCCCAGGAGCCTCTGGGAAATGCCAGGGACCCTTTCTTTTCCTGATATTGCCTCCCACCCACAAAGCTTTTCTCCTGTTGAAGTCTGCGCTGCAGGGCTGGCAGAGCTCAGCAGCCAGGTAAAAAGAGATGGGAAGGTAGGAGGTGTTGAGGCTTAGGGAAAAACATGGCTCAGAGGCTGTGAGGGGCTCCAGGGAGAGAGGGAGCTGTGGGGAAGTGTGTGAAGGGGGCAGCAGCAGGCGGTGCTGGGGGCATGAAATGGAAACTTGGGTGGGGACAGAGGAGCAGAAATGTCTGCTTTGGGTCCAAAGAAGACACAGAGCTCTAAGTCTATCCTATCAGAGCACACGATACTGCCTCAGGGTCCACGACCCAGGGACCCTGGCTTTTCATTCTATTTCTTGGTGGCAGATGGGAAGAGGGGAAGGGCTTCTCTCCTCCCAAGCCTACATTGGTAATGGATTCTGAGTCCAGCAGAAGGCACTGATGTGGAGCTCTTGGAGCAGAGCCTAGAGGGACAGACAGAGGCAGGTGGTGCTGGAACTGGCCCCTTCAGGCTTGGGAAAGCCATTAGGAGTGTGTCTTCCCAACTCGGCCTTTATTTTTTAATTTTATTTTATTAATTTATTTATTTAACTATTTTTGGCCGCTCTGTGAGGCATGCGGGATCTTAGTTCCCTGACCAGGGACTGAACTCGCGCCCCCTGCAGTGGAAGCGTGGAGTCTTAACCACTGGACCGCCAGGGAAGTCCCCAACTCGGCCTCTAGTGACATTACATGGGTAGCTTTAACTGGCCCTCGTGCGAGTGTTATACCCCAGAAATTGGCAGATGCTACAAATCAGGGATCCTCCTTCCTCTCTGAGAGTCAGTTGTTAAACACCTGCCAGCACAGTACGGGACAGAGGGAATTCCAAGACCCTCTTTTCTTTCTTCCCCTGGTGCCTCACAGGTGAAGGGCTGTCCCTAGGGCCCCGGAGCTGAGTGTAGGGCCATGAACCCCCCAGGCTGTATGGCAGCCTCCCTGGTCTGGCTGTTCCGGGAAGAAAGGACCAGTACCTGAAGGGAAGGATGCTTAAGCTGAAGGAGTGGATGCTTGGCAGGGTTGGAAGACGGACGCTTGGGAAGAGCAGAGAGAGAGAAGAGTTTGAGGCCAGCAGCCTTTGAAGAAAGAGGCAGAGCAGCAGGAAGGCTTGGGAGGATGCTGCCAATGCCTTCCCCAAGGGTTTGGAAAGAAAGGCAGAGAGACTTCAGAGGTAGCTGAGCACCTGAGGAGGCCAGAGACATGTCATCCCAGGGCTGACTGTGGGTCCATTTTGGGGCCACCTGAGTGCCTGAGGGCTGAGTTGGGTGGGCAAAGCTGGAGGCAGCAGCTGTGCTGGGAGGGGCCAGGGCCATGCAGGATGGAGGCTCTGGGGAAACAGCAACACAATTCCAGGAAGGCTGCAAAAAGGAGCAGGGCCAGAGCCAAGGCTTGAAGCACCCTTGGGGTGGTGAGCGCTCAGGATTGGAGTAGGAGAAGAGATGCAGCCCTGCTCGGTTGGGCGCCCAGGCCCAGGGACCGGTTCGGGGGCTCTGGCACCCTCTCTCTGCTCCATCAGAGTGCAGAGCCCTCTGCGGGCCTGGCCTCCACTCCAGCAGGGCACTTCCTCTCCCAGTCTGACACCCAAGAGCTGTTGTCTGCGTGGACATTCCGTGCCCTTCTCCCTGTGGCAAATATTCTGGCACCCTGGAATCCTTGTAACTCTCCACTCCCACCCCAGACAAGACCCCATGCACCAGTTTCTTGGAGTCTTGGGGTGAAAGTGGAGAATGGGAGGCTGCAGGGAAGGAGGGTCCAGGCCAAGTCTTTTCTTCCAGAAGTTCCTCCACCAGTCTGTAACCTTGGCAGTGCCTCCAAGGAACATGCAATCCAAAACTACCTTCCCACTCTGATTAGGAGTTTCAGTTGCTGTCTGGAAGTTTCTGGGATGTCTAAATTGAGAGTTCATTGAAAATGGTTTTGAGCCCCTAAACACTTCCAGTTCTGCATGGACCATTGCTACTAGCAACTGCAAGCTCCACCTCCCCATTTCTGAGACGGGGTGGCCCTGAGATGGGGAGACTAGGAAACACTGAAGGTGAGAGGGCTGTGGGCTCAGTCTGGCCTCAGGAAGTTCCTGGCCCACAGCTCCCCTTGGCAGGGCCTGGCCCAGGTGCAGAAACTGAGGGGTTGGCAAGGCCCAAGAGAGGAAGCTCAGAGCCCTTGCAGCGAGGCTCTGTTCTCTCTGGCCAGCCTTTTGCCTTGCACAAGGGAGAGAGCAAGGAAGCGTGGACCGGAGTGGCACTGATGTGGCAGCTGTCACGGTGGCAATGAGGACAAGGTGACATGCAGCTGTCCTTGTGCATGCATGACTTGAGCATGCTGGTGACACGGGAGCTCTCAGACAGACCATAGCTCTTGCCAGAGAAGAAGAGGAAGGCAGCTTGACCAGTGTGGCACGGTGGCTCCCAAGGCCATGGAGGGGCCACAGAGGTCCTGTGGGCAATACGGCAGGCAGACACATGCCCATGGCCACGCTGGGAAGATCCGGGGCTCTCATCCGGAGCAAGAACCAATGACTCCCACCCATAGTGTCCTTCAAGACAAATGCATGGAATTGGCCCTGTCTTCTTAGTCTGATGCATGCACCAACTTTGCTGGTGGCATCTGGAAGCCCTGGAGCAGGTTAGTCTTTGAAAGGTCCCCCAGAGCCCCACCTTCCAAAGTGCAGGCTGGCCCGGCCTGCATGTCTCTTCTGCAGTCAGATCAGCCAGTGCCCCAGAGGAGGGTTTCCGCAGGGAACAGCAAGAGAAGGAGTGAGAGTGAGTGGGGCCGACTTCTCACTTGTGGCCCCTGAAGTGGCTGTCTGGATGGATCTTGGGGGCCCCACAGGGCCTAGAACCTGTGGTTAGCAGGGAAGGATGAGGGAGGAAGAGGGGTTGTAGCAGTTAGTAACATTAGCTGAAGCCGAGACGGTCGTACCGATCTCACACAGGTCCCCTTGGTAGCTGGGAAGGCATAAGCATGTGAAAGAGTCGATGGCGTCCACGCAGGTGGCTCCATTCAGACAAGGGCTTGAGAGGCACTCGTCAATGTCTGCAAGAAACCAAGGGCCACCATTAGGACTCCTGCCGGCAACTCCAGCTTCACAATTGCACTGCAGCTTCTTTATGGGTGGCCAGCCCTGCTGCTCTCCAGAGCCCTGGATTTTCTAAGAACTGTTGCTGCTGCTGCTGCTGCCGCCATCTTGGAGTGCTGAGCCAAAGATCCAACAAGGGTTTTCTTGGATGTGTGTGGCTCTGGATGGGCAAGCTTGGAGCATTGGAGCCAGGTTTCCCAGTGGGTGAAGGGATCTGCTGCTTCTGAGGGCAAATGCCTACTGTGAGAGTGAGCTTGGAGTTCCTCCAGGACGGCTTCTCTTGTGAATATTTCAAGAGGCCTTGAGGTCTGAATTGGCTCTCAAACGTGGCGCTGCGCAAGGACACTGGAATTCCAGTTCTTGAAGCTTGGTTAGAGCTCTTTCTTTTCCTAGCTTCTTCTGTAGTTATGAACCAAGGAAAGAGGACAAGGCCGTGCAGTACTACAACAAACAAGCTAGAAGTGGTTCACGGACTATAGGATCGTGAGAAAATGGCAGTGTGGGATATCCGCATGAGATTGTTAGATTTTTTTTTTTTTTTTTGGTTGCAGACACCTTCTTTGTCTTCAGTAAATTAGATTCTAGAGTATCTTATAAAGATGAAGCCAACATTGTTATCTTGGGGGGAGGGACAGAGACCCAGCCTAATATTTCCCCATGTAATCTCCTTCCAGTTTAAGGCCTCAGAACATGGACCTCTCCAATGAGTCATGATTTCTAGAAGGGCTGCATCCTGGCCAGTGGGAGACCAGTGTTTGAAGCCAGTGAGGCACTTAGTAAGTGGCCACCCACCAGCACCAGCCTGGGATACTGTCAGGTCCCCATCAGCCTCTGTTCCCCAGAAGACTCTTCTTTCCGTCTGTTCTTCTGGTCCAGGATGTTCTTTGTGATCCAACTTCTTTGTGGGACTTACATTGGTAAGTCATTGGCCTTTGCCTCAAATTTTCATCCATTAGCCAAGGTGAGAACTGAAACTCCTAATCTGGTCTTTCTGCACTTTCAGAGAAGCCAGAGACCTAGAGGATCCTTCTACTCTCTTTGTATTCGTTCTCCAAAAACACCGGCTGGGTTACTTCCTCTGGGAACATTATAAAAGGTATTGTGAAGCTCCTCTTCCCAGGGGATTAATAAAATTCTGGAATGAAAGGGTTCCACTGGCTTATGGGGGCAGCATGATATGTACAGCTATGTTCATACAACCTTCAGGACCTGGCGTGTCTGTGGGTGGTCTCCATGTAGGCAGCTCCCTAAATATGTTCCAGGACTTAGTTCTTACCTCTCGTAAGAACTGACTAGATCTTAACGTCAATCCTCTGATAAGAAGATAAAAGCACTTTCTTCTGGATCCTTTTCACTAGTGCATAGCCGATGTTATCTAGACCAGAGCTGGGTTTGTGCAATGGGAGGCCTGAAAATCTCAAGTCCTCAGGTATGTCTCTCTTCCCGCGAAGTTCTTGACTTTATTTCACGGAGTGTACACCATGGGCTAGAAACCAACAGTTCCAAGTTTGAAACTGTTCCAAGCAAAACCAAAATGCATGGAGGAATGGACTGAAATCCCAGCATGCACTTGGATTCCCAGCATGCACCAGGATTCCCAGCAGCAGCAGTAGCAGCAATAGGTCAGGCCGGTGGGCGGAAGCTGGGGGAGGTTCTCCTGCTTCAGAAAAGCTACTGTTGTCTTTCATCCATTAGCGTCATTATGGAAGATGGGAAGCACTGGGCAAGGGGGTATTAAGCAAATGTAGGCGCTAAAGCAGTTGTACAGAGCAGGGGACAGGAGTGGCCCGTGGGGAGAAGAGCCAGACATCAACCCCGGGGCCTCCGGCCAACCCATGCGGGAGAGGGCGGGAGGGCGGAGGCCCCAAGGGAGGTCAGGCCAGGTAGCTTCCAGTGGTCCCAGAAGCTTATTTCACATCACTTGCCCCCACAAGGCGGCCTGAGGACTAGGACAGTTTTCCTTTGGTGTTTGGCCAGGGCACAGGATCTGAGAAGGCTGCAGGGACTGAAACTCAAGGAACCAGGTTCCCGGGCTCAGAAGCTGTTTTATGCAGGGCCCTGGATTCACAGATGAGGAGGAAAGGAAGGGCCATAATCCTGAAGACCAGAGAGCCTGTGAGTGGCTCTGGAGCAGCTTAGAGAGGCCTTCAACAGTACGGAGAGGGCTGAGCATCCTGCGTGGGGCCTTCTCAGGCCTGTGGTGCATCCTCTCCCCTTCCACTGGCTGGAAGAGCCACTCTGGCCCTGATTTGCCCACCTCTTCCTGTGAAGGCAATTGGAACATTGCTTGTCTTCTGGAACCATGAGAAGAGTTGGGCTGGGCCCTGCTGTACTTTGGGTACCCCAGACAAGGTGACAGCAGATGGAGGACAGGAAGGGCTTTGGGCAATGGGCAGACTGTATGAAAGAAGAGAGGAAAGAGAAGGAGCCAATATCTCCCCAAAATCTTCTCTGAGCCAGACACTATGTCTCACACACACTTATCCTCCCAGCGGCCCTATGGCATGGATGTCGCTGGGCCATTTTACAGATAAGAAAACAAATGAAGTGACCTGCCCATGCTGGTAAGTGAGGGAGACAGACTGGAGAAGATGGAGGAGAGAATTAGACCATGAGGATGAAAGCTGGGCCTCTGTTCCACATGGAGAGAGAGAGAGAGACACTGGACTCCTGAATCTCAGCATCTCATTACCATTTCTGCTGCCCCAGCCAAGGGCTCACCGGTCATCACTAAGCAGCAGGGACTTTGAGTCCTCTTCTCTCTACTCTAACCAAACGGGATGGTTTGTTCCTGAACAAGGCCCTCTAGTGATATCTCTAACTTAAGGGAGAAAATAACTGAGAACCCTGGTAAAGGTGAGGGTTCTGAGTTGGAGACCACAGGTCTCCACCCTGAAGGGGTCTTGTCCAGCTGTTGCCTGGGTCAGAGCCCAGGATTTCCAAGTCAGAGCTTATTTTGTTCATAGAAAAGGTTGAATGAAGTGACGGCAGGCGCTTTTACTCAAGTGATACCCAACCAAAGGGGTTGCCACTCGTAAATAGCATGGTATGAATTGTACCCCTCAAGTTGTTCTGTGTACAACCTGTGCAGCTGTATGTACTGACCCTGGACATGACTTTCCTGGACAAGGATAGGGGGAAAATCTCCTCAAGAAGCACAGAGACAATTTCTTAGCTCAACAGATGCTCTGCACCCTGCAAAGACCTAGGATTAATCAGGATGAACAGAATTGAATACGTACACTCACTTTCTGGTGTATCACAATCGGCAGAAGGATTACAAGAGCATATTTATCAGTTCCAATTTGCTTTAAAAACAAACATGATTAGATTAAAAGTATGTTATAGTTATTTATACTATCAAGTTGTTTATATTTTTAAAGTTTGATCTTGAATGTAACTTTAATATCCTGCTAAATTCAATTAGTTGCCTGCTAAAATCTGCCCATGGACTTCTTGGTTAAGTCAAGAAGGTGTAATTTGTATTTTCACTTGTAACCCTGTATTTTCACTTGCTTGGAAAGCACTTCCCCCCACCTCCCAGGGATAAGGTGTCACTGGAATTCAAACATCACCCCACTAGGGGGAGAGACAGGGTCAGGTCATAGATCAGAACCCCAAGTCCACAAAGTAAAAGATGTCAGTTAAACAGAAAAGAGGCTGATTAAATTTTAATTTCACGCCCTTCTAACCAAGGAGTTTAGAGAAATCCAGGCAATGCCAGTGATTCCTGGGAAACTGGATGTGAGATCTGATTTCTCAAATTTAGCTGCCCATTAGAATCACTGCGGTAGTTAATCTTTAGATTAAAAAGAATTACCGCCAGCACCAGAGTCCCCGTCCCCGCCCCGCCCCCCCCCCCACCCCGACCAAGTGAATCAGAATAGCTCAGGGCGGGGCCCAGCTATTCTGATTCTAAGGAGTAGCCAGGATTGAAGCCTCAGAATCAGAAATCTAATCCCCACAGGAAATACTGTATTAGCAATGGAGGTGGGGAGGATGCTTCTGCTTTTTAAGTGGATCCGAATAGGATAGTCCTGCTTTTCTTTTTTGGCCACATTGCTAGGCATGCGGAATCTTAGTTCCCTGACCAGGGACCAAACCCGCACCCCCTGCAGTGGGAAGCGCAGAGTCTTAACCACTGGACCGCCAGGGAAGTCCCCAGTCCTGCTTTTAATTGCTAAAGAATCTAAGTATTCATTAAACATATTTATTTTGATGTAAAGAGTAGAGATTAATAATTTATCAAGAACTTATTTGTGGAACGCTGACTAAACAAGATGACACTGATCTATACGGTCTTTTAACAACCTGTGGTTCTCAGTTCTAGAGCCAGATGACAGGTGGGTGATCTGTGGATACTGGACACTTTCTGCAGTCCTTTTGGAAGCACCAGATCTTGAGCCTGAATTGAACAGGAGCGACTTGGGACCCCACGGGTAGAGTCATGGACAATGAGACCCCAGATTTTGCATGTGGATGACTCTTACCACTTGCCCTTTAGAGATGACAAAGCTTTTTGTAATCAGTGGCTTGAGAGATGGGGAAGGGGAACTGGTCAGATGTACACAGATGGTCTTAATCCTCATAGCAGTGTTTCTCAGCTCTGACTGCACACTGGAGTCACTTGGGAGTTTAAAAACCCCCAGTGCTGGGCTTCCCTGGTGGCGCAGTGGTTGAGAGTCCGCCTGCCGATGCAGGGGACGCGGGTTCGTGCCCCAGTCTGGGAAGATCCCACATGCCGCGGAGCGGCTGGGCCCGTGAGCCATGGCCGCTGAGCCTGGGCGTCCGGAGCCTGTGCTCCGCAACGGGAGAGGCCACAACAGTGAGAGGCCCACGTACCGCAAAAAAAAACCCAAAAACAAAAAAAAACCCCAGTGCCAAGGCCACAGGACCATTCCAATCAGAATCTGCGGGGATGAGACCCAGTGCCAAGGCCACAGAAACACTCCAATCAGAATCTGCAGGGGTGGGACCCAGGCATCAGAATTTTTTTGAAGCTGAGAACCGCTACCTTTGACCCTATTTACAAATGAGGTAGTGAGGGCTTGTCTGTGAGTGTCTAGTTGGACCAACTCCAATTCTACAGCTATTCTTCATTCTGGTTCCCCTGAAGTCTGGCTTCTAGCTCTTTAAGACCGACAACCGGTTGTTATGTTCAAGAGAAGGCTTCTTATTTAACCGAGTGTGTTAAACAGCGAACACCTCAATTCTTGATTGGACTTGCTCAGTGAAGTTAAGCAAATCACTTAACCTCTCTGTGCTGCAGTTTCAAATGGGGATGATTACCAAGCTCTCAGAGCTGCCTAGGAAGAAACTGTGGGAAAGAAAGCCCTTTGGAAATATACACCATTAGAGAAAAGCTGTCCTTATAGCAGATTAGTTAAGGGCCATTGTCACCTACTTCTAATTTCAGAGGTGCCAGGACATGAGTCTTGCTGTGTGACTTCTGATACCAGCGTCACATTTTTGCTTCAAGCATCAGATTGGGGAAGCAGTTGTTAAGAATGGAGAGAGGTGTCAAAAGATACCAAAAGAGGGCAAAGGGGTTCTGGTCCTGGCGGCTGTCCCCACCCCGGAAGTCCTGTCGGGCTCTGAGTCTGTTCCTCCCTGACCCAGGATGAGCTGGCTGACGGAGCTGAGCTCCACAGCACTTCACCCAAGATGGGCCCCCTGCTGCTCTCCATCTGCACACCCAGACCCAGGGGGGGACGTGTCTGCACACCTGGCACGATGCCCTCCAGGGGCACTGCTCACGGGGGAGACAGAGCCACTCCCACTGCCGACTGAAGACTTTGTGTGCTGGAAAGCGCACAAGGTCTCCCCAAGTTTTCATCAGGGGCGGGCTCTCCCAGGACAGAGGCAGTGCTCTGCCTTCCCTTGGGGGTGGATGACAGAGGGGTATGTCTATAGCCCCTGGGGTCACTATGGCTCAGTGGAAACACTGTCCCCTCGGTAGAAAGGCCAGGACCTTCCTAGGAGAGCCTACCTTCTCTGGCCACGGAGGCCCATAGTGTTCTCAGTCACGGCCCCCCACACGTGGGCACAGGCTGACCCCAAATCAGGAGAGAGTGAATAGGTATTCACCTTAGTGCCTGTTTATATAAACATATATATTTCCTGTCTAAGTGCCAAGGATACAGCATCTTTATATTATGAGTATATAATGTATTATGAGGTGTTATTCTGCATATATATTAATGTCTATAAACACAGAATGCTTCTTTGTGTATGATGTAAAGGTATTTTGCATGTGTCCTAGGTATGAAGCCCTTTTAGGGAAGGCCTTGGGTCTCTGATGCCTGACTTCAGACAGGGCGGGGCTAAGGGCCTGGGAGCAGCACAGAGAGCTAACCCAAGAATCTGAGCTTGGAGGGGACCGGGAGTTTCTTTTCTCAAGGGTGGTGATGTTCATGAGCTGAGATGTCCTCATGGCCACAGGCCTCAGGGTGCTCAGGGAGCGACAGGTAGATTCTAATCATCTTGTTTTCAGGGCCACCTTCAATCAGAGGATCCCCCAGACTCCTCACTCATCCCACAAGCTGCTTGGGCAAACAGGGGTCCCAGGGTGGTGGGTGCCCAGGGGTGGGGCACTGCTGGGTCACAGCTGACCTGCAGCCATGAACCCTGGAGCTGGGAGTGACAAGCTCTGTCTGTGTCATCTCCTTCAGGGCCAGAAGGGGACCCAAACCCCGCCCAGATGCAAGCATGGAGGGGACCATAGGGTCTTTCCTGGAGGGCTCCACTCTGCATGATGCAAGACAGCCTCCATGGAGATCCCCTCCCAGGAGCTGTGGGGCATGACGGGGTCTCCTCAACACACACCCTAGCTCAACATTTCTTTGAAATCTCAAGTTTTATCTTCAAAATTCCAGCACGTTTTGCATTCTACTCATAAAACAATCATTGGCTTGACAAAAAAAACCGAACTATTTCTCAGTTTAATTACTTGACTTTTTTCTCCTAAACCGCCATGTAGACCGGACACTCTAGAAAGACGTTCCATGTTTACCCTGTGCCTGCTACCCAGCACGTCACTGTGTACTCTCCTTCCCGGTGTGAGAAGCCTGAGCCCCAACTGACCTTGGTTGCCTCCTCCCAACCCCTCTGCCTGTACCCCCCATGGCCGATGAGGCTCTTACCTATGTCTCAGTGCTTGCCAGTGTGGCCAGGGGGACACAGGCATATGATGTGTCCCTCTGTCTCCTGGCAGGTCCCTGCACCGCAGGGCTCCTTGGCACAGGTGGTGGGGTCTGCAACTCCCGGGGAGAGGCTGAGCATCAAGAATGTAGATGCCTGGGGTACAGTGCAGCCTCTACGACCTCGAGGGTGGGGCCTGAGGCCCCAGAAGCCCACAAGGCTGGTTCTGGGTCAACACGCTTCTGAGGACCCTGTCCTTCCTGAGTCCCAGCATCTGGGAGTGGTTGGGGGCTCTCTGACTGGGGAAGGTCTCTCAGTACACAGGGGGAGGCAAGGGATCCCAACGCAAAAAGCAAAGGAAAATCATCAGCCTCTGGTGCCCAGTGCCAGGTTTGTGTCAAGGTGAGGCCATCACTATAGTGCAGAGGATTCACCTGCACAGGGTGAGGGTGGGGAGTCAGGGTCTAAAGGCAGGACACAGCCAAAATGACACTTCATAGTTCCTTGAACTGTGCAGGTTTTCACCCTGCACAAAGCAAATACTGGGGCATAAATGTCATCAGCAGATTCATTCTCTCATCTCACACTCACTCCATGGGAAACGGGCATAAGCAGAATTTCCAGCACTATCTAAATAGTGCTTCCCATGCCAAGTACAGACAGTTGAATTCACATATAAATGTTTGTGTCATGTAACTCCACTGTAACAATAATAATCACGAATCTACAAGTGTGCACTGTGTGCAAAGTATGACGCTTGTTCTCTACATATTTATATCTTGCTTAATCTTTCTTGGTACTATTCCCGTTCTACAGATGACGCTCAGAGAGGTTAAGAAACTTGCTTGAGGCTGCACAGCTCATCTGTGCTCAGAACTTGAATCTACACGTCTACAGTTTGAACTACCCAAACCCATTTAAAGGAAAATAATCCCAACAATACCTGCCATGGTTGCCTCTGATTCATCTGTCCCTCCTGGAGAGTTTGGGATGGAAGCATCAGTTGGGGAGGTGGGTGTTTCGGCTGTTTGGGTCTCTTCTCCTGAGTGCTCGGGGCTTGAGGACTCCATTTCTAGATGCGCCTCTGCAGGGCTCTGGGTCTGCTGAGTCCACTTGGATTCCAGGATGGTGGTGCTGATGACAACATCCAACCCCGAGGTGTGACCAGACAGGTCTCTGCTGATTTCAGTCCTGTCTCCAGAAGCCATGGGAATGGCCGAAGGTGAGCCTGATGCCTCTGTGCCCACATCATAGGTGGTGGTTGACTCTCCACTCACTTCCGGGGCAGCCGAGCCCTCCCTGGGGCCTTCCTGAAAGGCTGAGGTGCTACCTGTCACTCCCAGGCCTGAGGCTCCCTCCAGATCAGCTTCATGGAAGGTGGAGGTGGTTCCACTCAGATCAGGGGACCTGGAAGTGCCTCCGCTGGCCTCGGGGACAGCAGATGCTCCCACCTCAGCCTCAGGATAGGCAGACGTCTCGCTGCTAGATTCTGGGACTGATGATGCTTCTACCCCAGACCCGGGGAACCTTGGTGTATCCCCAGATGCAGAGGTTTCTCCACTGGACTCAAAACGCTGGGGGGTGTATGTTACAGGGGGTCTTTGGCCCAGTTCCTGGGAAACAGTAGGCTCAGTAACACCCTCCACGAACTCAGAAATGATTAAAGTAACTTCTGGAAGTCCTGAGGCCTCCCCACTGGTGCTCGTGGGTGCAGAGGATTCTCCGCTTACATCAGTGGTGCCAGAAAAGTCCCCACTAAAATATGGAGTACTTGATGGCTCTCCACTGGGCTCTACCAGTCCAGACTGAAGTCCACTTAGGTCCAAAAGTCCTGAATGGTCTCCAGACATGTCTGGTGCTCCAGACGGGGCACCACTAAGTTCCAAAATGCCTGAAGGCCCTTCTCCTGCTTCTTGGGCTGTGGGAACCTGGGTTACAGATTCCACCAAAGTTCTGTCTACAAGAGAGACAGTGGAGAAACCAGATGGAAGTCCACGGCCGTCATATGCTCCAGAGGGCTGGCTGCTCCCACTCTCAGCTCCAGAGGACTCTCCACTGACCTCAGCTACTCTGCTTGGCAGGCCACTGAATTCTGGAGGCTGGGGTGTAAACCCACTGGAGTCAATTACTCCAGAAGAGAGTCCACTGACATCCACAATCCCAGATGTGCCTGAGAGATCTGCCTCTCCTGAAGGGAGGCCACTGAGTTCCACGGACCCTAAACCTTCTTCTTCTTTAAATGTAGTTGGGGTCACTTCAACCAAACTGGTGTCCACGAATGTAATGCCAGAAGATTCACCACTGCCACTCACGGCACTGGAAACCAGGTCAGGGATTCCGGATGTTGTCCCACTGAACCCTGGTAACCCTGATGGCTGCCCACTGAGATCAGGGATCCCGGACGTTTCTCCACTCATGTCGGTTATGCCAAATGGTGGACCAATGCCAGAAAGAACTCCAGAAGCTTCTCCACTGATTTCTGGTTGTCCGGAGGACAGTCCACTAAGCTCAGTCACACCAGATGTTTCCCCAGAAAACCCTGATGGCTGCCCACTGACCTCAAAAAGTCCAGATGTTCCCCCACTAATGTCAGGAAACCCTGATGGCTGTCCACTGACACCAAAGAGTCCAGATGTTTCCCCACTGATGTCAGGAGTCCCAGATGCCTGGCCACTGAGTTCAGCTCCTGAAGAGAGTCTGCTTGCTCCTCCACTAATGTCCAACTCACTGAAGGGCAGCCCAGATGTTTCTCCAGCACCACTGATGCCAATGGTTCCCCTTCCTTCTAGTTCACCTGCAGTGGTGGCTGTGACCACTTCCACCAATGTAGTATCCACTAGGGAGACAGTTGGGAACCCAGATGGAAGTCCACTGAAGTCAGGAAGGCCAGAAGATGGGCCACTTCCAAGGTCCACCCCAGAATACTCACCACTAAATCCAGAGGGAAGGCCACCTGCTTCTGGAGCTTGCCCACTTCCTAGAGTTCCAGAAGGTATTCTGCCAAGGTCCAAGACTCCAGAAGCTGACCCAATCAAGTCTTCTTTTCCAGAAGTCAACCCACTAAGATCCTCAGCTCCAGAAGCAGAGATCTCCAGACTTTCCCTTCCAGAAGGAAGTCCACTAAGGTCCCCTACTCCAGAAGCAGAGGTCTCTAGATGATCCTCACCTACAGAAGGAAGTCCACTGAGGTCCTCTACTCCAGAGACAGAGGTCTCTAGACCCTCTCCTCCAGAAGGAAGTCCACTAAGGTCCTCTACTCCAGAGGCAGAGGCTTCTGGACCTTCTCCAGAAGGAAGTCTGCTGAGATCCTCTATTCCAGAGGCAGAGGTTTCTGGACCTTCTCCAGAAGGAAGTCCACTGAGGTCCTCTACTCCAGAGACAGAGGTCTCTAGGTCCTCTCTTCCAGAAGGAAGTCCACTAAGGTCCCCTACTCCAGAAGCAGAGGTCTCTAGATGATCCTCACCTACAGAAGGAAGTCCACTGAGGTCCCCTACTCCAGAGACAGAGCCCTCTGGGACCTCACCTCCAGAGGGCAACCTGTCAACTTCAGGAGTGGTGGTCCACGTAATTCTATCTTCATCTCCTGAAGCCAGTCCACTTTCCACAGGCAGGCCTGAGCCCACTGTAGAGGTGAGCCCACTGAAGTCAAGGTCTTCAGAGGGCAGTCCACTTGCAATTTCCCCTGAAGGCTGCCCACTGGAGTCTAGGTGTCCTGAAATTTCGCCACTGCCTGTGAAGTCACCACTGACTTCAGGCACCCCAGATACCTCCCCAGAGCCTGGCAGCTCAGTCCTGCTGGGTACTGGGGCTGAAAGTGTGGATGGCTCCTCTGAGGGGAACAGCTCCTCTGAGGGGAACGGTTTCTCTGAGGGGAACGGTTCCTCTGAGGGGAATGGCTCCTCGGAGGGGAATGGTTCTTCTGAGGGCAACGGCTTTTCTGAGGGCAATGGCTCCTCCGAGGCTGAGGGCACTTCCGTCGCAGAAGGGGCTTCTGTGCTCTCCTCTGTTGCTGTGCTAGTGGGAAGCCATGTAGGAGGGACCCCTGGAGGAAAGGAAGAAGAAAGATGAGGTGTGGATTTAGTAACTCTGCCCCATTTTAAGCTCATGCAGAGAAGCTGAACTCCATTCCTTCCACAGTAAAACTTTTCTCTCAAGAGCTCAGAGATGTGTCCAGACATTTTCTAATGGAACCTCGCACAGCCTCTTGGGAAGGATGGGGACCAGAAACTCCCCGCCACCCTCAGGCTATGCTTTGTGAGACCCTAGGGGGCGCCATTCACACTAGTTACAGAATGTGGGGGACTGGCTGCCACTGAAGACAGTCAAGGTCACCTTTCAAGTACTTCCACATTATTACCTCATTTATCTAAAACCATGATTTTTAAAGTGTGGTCTCCAGACCATCAGCACCAACCTTCACCTGGGAACTTGGCAGAAAAGCAAATTCTCAGATCCTACCCCAGCCCCATTGACTTAGGAATTCTGGGGCGGGACATGGCACTATGTGTTTTGTTTTTCTTTTTTTTTGCAGTACGCGGGCCTCTTACTGCTGTGGCCTCTCCCGTTGCGGAGCACAGGCTCCAGAAGCGTGGGCTCAGCGGCCATGGCTCACAGGCCCAGCCGCTCCGCAGCATGTGGGATCTTCCCGGAGCGGGGCGCGAACCCGTGTCCCCTGCTGTGGCAGGCAGACTCTCAACCACTGCGCCACCAGGGAAGCCCATACTATGTGTTTTAATAAGCTCTCCCTATCATGCTGATACTCCTTGAAAGTGGGAATTGTTCATCCGGACCCATCCCTCTGAGGCTGAGAGGGCCAGGTGATGTTTGCAAAAATACGTGAACTTTTTCAATTCTGAGAGCCCTATTACAGAGGACTTGGAAAATATAGAAAAAAAAGAAAAGAACAGAAAAGAAAACCCCACCATCCTAAATAATCATGGTTACATTATTTTCTTTCTGTCTTGTTTCCTTTGGCATTTAAAAATAACTAGCTGGGATTATACCTTGCATGTATTTTTGGGCTAATTTCCCAGGCAGAGAACATGAGCACAGAGGGTACTGGGTCCCAGTGGGCAGGTTTACAGCCTACTCTCACTTAAAGGAGAATCCTGGAGGGGGGGTGGGGAGTTCGATATAGCAGTGGTGACATGTAAGACGATTTTAAATGGATATATACACACACACACACACATACACGTATTGGGTTGGCCAAAAGTTTGTTTGGGTTTTTCGGTAAGAGGCTATGGAAAAACCCGAATGAACTTTTTGGCCAACCCTATATATATATATATATATATATATATATATCACATATCAGAAAATAGACACTTACAGATATGATATAACGTTTCTCTTTGAAATACATCTACATTTCTTTTCAAAAGGAGGTCAATTTGAAGAAAAAGATACAGAGTTAATAGCAGTAGAGATGGTTCCCCGGTAAGGCTCAAATCAGCGAGGTGGTGGGGAACTGAAGAAATATTGGAAAACATTTCTATGGGGCCACTGGAGTCCCCTCCCATGGATAACTCTCGTTAGTGGCTGCCCGAGTCCTGTGCCAAGCCACACACTCATGCCAAAGAGGCCTTGGTTATTCTTGTCCTTGTGAAGGTCAAGGAAAGGGCCTCAAGCAGGTATGGCTGCTGGGTGAGGTCTTGGGGTTAGAATCCCACCTGCTCCACTGATGCACCTTTACCTTCTGGTTTTGCATTTCCAGCACCCAGAGGAGCACTTGGTGTGGCCAAATTGCTTGGGAACTGTGCACTGAATAACTGGATAAATTAGTGGGAAGCTTTGATATATTCCTTTCTTCAAATGCATGTACCCCTGGGCGAGCTGACTCTAACAGGTGCACACAGGTTACTGTGCATTGCTCTAATTCAGCCTTACCCAAAGTGGGCCATGTTAAAAATGCTCCGTGAAGGGGCTTCCCTGGTGGCACAGTGATTAAGAATCTACCTGCCAATGTAGGGGACACGGGTTCGAGCCCTGGTCCGGGCAGATCCCACACACTGCATAGCAACTAAGCCCGTGCACCACAACTACTGAGCCTGCGCTCTAGAGCCCACGAGCCACAACTACTGAAGCCTGTGCACCTAGAGCCCGTGCTCTGCAACAAGAGAAGCCACTGCAATGAGAAGCCCTGAGAAGACCACACACTGCAACAAAGAGCAGCCCCCATTCGCCACAACTAGAGAAAGGCCACGTGCAGCAACGAAGACCCAACGCAGCCTAAATAAATAAATAAATTAATTAATTAATTAAAAAAAATGAAAATGCTCCATGATAAAAAAAGACCCTCTGGTCAGATTCATTTGGCACACACTGAATACATTGCCCCCCTCTGCCTTACAGTGCATATTAGCATATCCAAGGCTCTGAGAAGGTCTGCAGTGGGGGAAATCTGTATCTTCCTGTAAGCCAGGATTTCCCAAACCTTATGGCTAGAAAACACTTTTTCCAATAGGGTTTGGGGGTCTTCCGATTTCATCCCATCAAATCCCATCTGATTTAATCATACCAGATGTTGCTCAGCAAGTTCTGACTGGGGACGCCTGGCCCAGAAGAGGGACACGGAAGGAGAAGTGGGGCAAGGAGACAGGTCACAGTCAGACTGCCCACAGCCACCCCCTCCCAGGCCCTTTCCCCTCTACTGGAGCTCCCCCTGCAAGAGAGTTTTTAAGAGGTTAGAGAGTAGGGGTGTAAATGCAGGAGCACAGAGTGAGAGCCCTCTGATTGACACAGTGCTGGGCATTTGGGGGTGTGTAGCTGGAAGACAGTGCGGAGAGAGAGAGAGACAGAGAGAGAGAAAGAGAGAGACAGAGAGAGAGGGAAAGAGGTGTGTTTTATGAACAAAGCTGCCCTTTCTCTCCCTTGGGGTTTGTCCTAGAGGCCCGCTGAGGTGGCCGAAGTTGCCCACAGCGGCACATTTAGCTAGTGTAAGGGCAGGGGAAACAGAGCACAAGTCCCAGGGGGAGACCACCCTGCCCTCCCCCCACCGGGGCACACCCTAGGCTGCCAGGCGTGTGACGCATCGGGACGTGGCCCGGAGCCCGAGCCACACAGACCTGGCAGTGGGGAAGTGCCCGCTGGCGTGTAGGCGGGCTCCCATTCCGTCTGGTTTTCTGGCTCAGTGGTGAACTCTGGGATTGCAGTCGTCTCCTCCCCAACAGGGACAGCAGCCACGCTGGGCCCCACTTCAGTAGTGATCCAGGCTTCCACCTCAGGGCGCTCTGTGGGTGTCCTACCCTCCTCTTCTCCTGGAGAGGGCGCCGCTGGGATGCCTAAAGGGCACGTGGGTGGTGAGGGTTCCTTCTTACCAGTGACCCAATCCAGGCTGGCCCTTCTTGAGGGCAACTAGGGGATCCTGAGGTGGGCCAGGCCAGTGCACAAACCTTACTGGTCCTTGGCCTCCCACCACCCCACCCAGTCCAGTAGGATGGCTCTTGTCCTCAATTAATAAGAGCCGTTTGCATCAGCTATATCGATATGCACACACCATCGGCACTTTATTTCAGAGTGGTCTGGGGCACCTCTTCTACAGAATCTATTATACCTGCCAGGCGTTGTTTAAAGGTGTTATGCATATAAAATCATTTTATCTCACAATGGCCATGTGAAACAGATACTATTATCTCATTTACAGATAGGGAAACTAAGGCACAGAGGTAAGTGACTTGTCCAGTGTCAGTGGCTTCTAAGTGATAGATCTAGTCTTTGGACCCAAGTATCTGGTGCCAGACTCTCTGCTCTCAAGTACTGCAATGATGCTGCTTTTCTTGGGGACAGAAATTATATTCCAAGTGTGTCTGGATCAAAATCAGGAGAGTGCTATTTAAAATGCATGAAGCCATCCTGGCACTGATGGCTGAAGGCAGGATTCATTGACTGGGGGTAATTGTTCTGGTTTAGTGGGCTCGATTGGGAAGGAAGCCAAACTTCTTGGCAGTTATGTAAGAGGCTGAGTTTACAGAGGGTTGGGCATGGATGGTGGAGATGCATGGGAGGAATTTACTGGGAGGCTAACTGGCTTGGCTTCTAATTCCCAGAGCAGGGAGAAGGGTACTGGGGCAAGATCCTCATCAAATCCTCTGGGAGGGGACTGGCTTTCTTAGGCTGGCAGAGTGGGACTGAACTTTCTTTGAATTAGGTTTTAATAGGGGACCTGAAAGTCTGGGAAACTTTGGGGTTCTCAGGGTTTTTTTAAAATTAACTTTATTTTGAAATAATTACAGATTCATGGGCAGTTACAACTATACTGAGTTTTGATGTATAATATGTAAAATATGGCACAAGCCATTACCACAATCTACATTCTAGGCAGTGCATCTAGACCCATGGACCTTGTGAGAACTCATCCAATCAGAACCCAGCAAGGCCTTGGCCATGCCCTGGCCATGCCCACTGAGTTGTTTGATGACGTCACTCTCAGAACGCTGGTAACATGGCATCGAGTACCCAGCATGGGTCAATTTAAAATGTGAATTTTTGGTGCTTGGTGAAGAATAATAATTTGACTAAACTCATCACAGAAATATTTAGAAGGTGAAAATTTGACAAAGGTGTACAAATTAAAACAGTATATGAATATATATGTGTGTGTGTTATTTACTTATAATAATAAAGGTAACATTTATTGAGCACTTACTATGTCCTAGGCACTATGCCAAGCATACTGTGTGCACTACCCTTGTTAATCCTTCCAGCAACCCTTTGAGGTAGAAACTATTGTATCACTATTTTATAGAGGAAGCAGAGGAACAGAGAGGTTAAGTGACTTGCACAAGGTCACATAGCTACTAAGCAGCAGAGCCATGATTAAAATTCGGGTCTGCCTGATCTTAGAGCCCAAGTTCTTACTCATTTCTCTCTATGTGTCTCTGGGAGCATTTTAGAAGGATGTGCTTGCCTTGGGGTCAAAGTCTAGGGTCGTGCTAGCTCCAGAGCTGCCCCTGCCCAGAAAAACTGCCTTTTTCCTCTTTGCTGTGATGGATGGACGGAGGTCAGGGGGGATGAGCCGGGGGAGTCACCACCCCAGACAGAAGGGGTGCCGGAGGAGAGGTGAAGGCACATACCTCGGAAGCAGAAGGCGTGGTGCCGGGACAGCGGGTCCAGGAGGCCTGTCTGGTTGGGGTAGAGATAGACGGTTCTCACACCTGGCTTGTCCCCACCGCAGGCAGGCCTTGGGGTGACGATGGGGTAGCGGAGGCTGCCGTCAGATAGCCAGCCAGCGTAGCACTTGTCCAGGCCCTGGCTCCAGGCAGCATAGAGCTGGCCCGTGGTGGCCAGTGTGGCATTTTGGGTTTCACAGAACTCCTGTGCTTCCTGGAAGGTGAACTGCTCCGGGCGTGTGGCGAAGAACACCTCCCCTGGGGGCAGAGGCAGATGGCAGGTGTGACCCTCCACCCTCATGGCCAGAGCAGCCTCTGCTCACCCAGGGTCAGGGCAGCTAAAGTAAGATGAGTTGGTTTCTCACCATGGGAAGAACCTTCCCGCCTTTCTGGATTCTCCAGTCACACTTAGACACCCCCTCCTCTGGCTAAGAGAAGAACTCCCTTGGGCACCCCGTGCTCCCCCTAACCACAGCACTTAGTCACTGAGCACTGAATGCTGTGGACCTGCCAACCCACCCGCCCCACCCTGTGAGCTCATCGAGGGCAGGAGGTGGGGCCTGTAGCCGCTGTTGGGGGTTGGGGTCCCAATACCCAGAACAATACCCGGGTCTCTGTCTGATTTTGGGGAAGGAAGTTCACATTTACTGAAAACCTGCTTATACCAGGCACTTTTCATACACGTCTTATTTAATACTCAAAAAAGTCTCTGACATAAGCATAAATCAACCACATTTTATAGATGAGGAAACTGAGGCCTAGGAGGTTAAGTAACTTGTCCAGTTCCCAAAACAAGTGAGTGGCAATGTTGAGATCTTTCCTGAATACGAGCATTTCCAAAATTGGGTTCACTGGAACGGTAATTTGGTGATTTTAATTGAAATGAAAAGAAATGAAATAAGACCAAACAAAGGGTCTGTGTTTTTTGTTTTTTTGTGGTACACGGGCCTCTCACTGTTGTGGCCCCTACCATCGCGGAGCACAGGCTCCGGACGCGCAGGCTCAGCGGCCATGGCTCACAGGCCCAGCCGTTGCGCAGCATGTGGGATCCTCCTGGACCGGGGCACGAACCCGTGTCCCCTGCATCGGCAAGTGGACTCTCAACCACTGTGCCACCAGGGGAGCCCCAAGGGTCTGTGTTTAACTAAGCTTGGGCGATGCTTGGTTAAGCAGAGTTAGAGATATTTTTTACTGCAGGACTTGTCAGAGCCTTTGATTTGTTCATAGGCATTGGGATTCTCCATGAGGCAGAAGGTGTATGTAATACTTTTTGGTATAAGTAAATTAATTCATTTATCCTTAGAACTTATTGCTTTTTCAAGAAACCAACGCTCCCCCGCAATGCTGGGGAATCCACATGAACCATCTGGGAGGGAGAGGAGGGGCCTGACCTGAGAGACCGGCTGGGAAGCCCTTCTTTCTTAAACAGGATCCTTCCCCTGCTCCCTGCCCAGGTGGGAATGGGATTAGGTGGATGGTAATTCCCTCTTCTCTGTGTCACCCCATCAGCCCCCTGCCTGTCTAGAGACCAAAATGTGAGAACGTGGTCTGTACCATCGAGTCTGTCCACGTAGCAGTAGACATCATAGGTTTCTGATGGTGGTCGCACGCCATAGGTCCGGACCCCCGGGCTGCTGTCCTTGTCACCCACACATGGGGTCCGTGGGCTCACAATGGGGTATCTGCAGAGGAGGATGGGAAGGGCGGATGAAGGCCTGTTCCGGGGCCTGGGGATGCAGGGCCTCAGAGTGTGGATGGCAGGTCACTTGGGGACTTGGGCAGGGTGTGTCTTCTGCTGTCCAGTGGGATTCAAACCAGGAAGGAACTTCTCAGTCAGCACATTCCCTGTGTGGCTGGGGGAAGGGTCTGGGGGCCGCTGGGGGATTCCTGGCTTCAGAAGAAAGCCCACGGCATGGAAGGGCCAAGCTGGGGAAGACTGTGGGGCTTGACAAGGAGCTCTCTCTATGTCTCTTGAGGTGAAATGGCCAAGGAGTTAATGTCACCTGAGGCCCATCCCCACTGTCTCAGAATATGCCTTGATTCTGAGGGAGAAGTTAAGGGATTAGCCAGAAACCACTAATTAATGGGCATGCAGTGTGGTGGGTGCCCGCTCTGGCTCCCCAAGCCTGACCTCTCATGGTTGGGTTTGGGTTAAGAGGGGAACCCAGCTAGTCTGTCACCTGACGGTCTGGTCCTGCAGCCAGCCAGCGTCACACTGCTCGTAGCCTGCTTCATAGGCGGCCTGGAGCTGTTCGGGCGAGGCGATGACGGCCCCGGTGCGCAGGCAGGCCTGCTGGGCCTCCTCAAAGGTCAGCGAGTAGCGGGAGGAGCCCGGGCGGTAGTGGAACACAACTCCTGGGTGGGGAGGAGAGGGAGAGAAGGAGAAACAGGTCAGGCTCAAGGCATGGACCAGGTGCCACAATGCCAGTGACCATGGTGCCTGGTTCTCAAGGCTCTGCAGGTATGGAGGGAGCCCTGGCTCCTTGAGGAATGACCTCCCTTCATCCCCTCCTTCCTTTCCTACTCCCGATCTGATTCCTAGTCAAGCTAGTCCTCTCTGCTTGTTCAAACCACTCATGAAAGCCACCTCCTTGAGAGAGCCTTCTAGGACTCTTCTGCCGTAAGTCTTCCCAGCCCTCCTTTCTGGACTCCCTACTCCTAGGCTGCTCATTTTTCCTATTACTCTTGAAAACAAATGCATTTTCTCTTATTGTGGAAAGAATAAACAATCATTACAGAGCATTTGGAAAATATAGAGAAGGATAAGGAAGAAATCAAACAACCACTGCATTTCTTCCACTTGGCCCAGGGTCCAGGGTTCAGGGGATGGGTGGTCCTCCTGAAAGTGGCCGCAAGAGTTTGTGTGGGTGCACCGGGTGTATTTCTGGTGAGTGAGCTCATAGCTTTTGCCAGATTCCCAAAGGGTCTGGGCTCCACACAGCTTATCCTGGAGCCCCTACTTACTCTGCCTCCCCCATTGCATTCAGCTGGACACACATCTGCTTTTGACACTCCCCTGGGTGACTGGCCAGTTTATGTCACAGCTGTGGATCCCCAATCTGAGTCTGCCCCTGTTCTTGTCCTGTTCTGGGTTAGCTGTTCATGTGTCCATTGGCACCTTCCCATGTGGTGGCCACGTGGAGACAGTGAGGGTCTCTCCAGCCCTGGGCCAACCCTGGGACTCAGCTACGGTTGGTGTTACTCCAAAACTTCTAAACAATTCTTCCTTCTCAACATACTGTATTAATCTGGGCAATTCAGGCTGAAATCTCACTTGGTGGTATCGTGGGTGTGATGGTGGATGGCAGTGTCCATTTGCCCCTCCTCCAGGAGGGGACACCACCAAGGTCCTTAAGGAGGCCACCCCACTACGTCCTTCCTGATCACGGACTTGAGTCTGGGGACCAGCTGGGCTTTATGTGATGTGACATTCCAATAATCCAGACACTTACTAAGCACCCGAAACACCATCATCCCAGAACTGGGGTGGCAAACGTTTTCTGGAAAGGGCCAGACAGAACACATTTTAGGCTTCGTGGGCTAAATGGTTTCTGCACAACTATTTAATCCTACCATGATAGCCCTAAATGGCCACAGACAACATGTTACCAAATGGGTGTGGTTTTTTTTCCAATCAAACTTTATTTGTAGACATTAAAGTTTGAATTTTATATAATTTTCATTATATGTCACAAAATATTCTTCTTCTTTTGACTTTCCCCCTCAAGTATTTAAAAAGTTTCTTAACTCTTAGTTCATGGGCCATATAAAAACAGAGGATGGGCTGGATTTGGTCCACGGGCCAGTTTGCTGACCCCTGTCCTGGAGGGTCAGTGCTGTGAGAGGCCCAGGGGTCACCCAGTGCAGCCGACCTCAAGCGGTTCTATTCTATGGAAGTGCCTGATGGGGCTAGGAGGGCCCCTGGGAAAAAGAGCCCCCATTCTCCATCACACTTCACCTCTACCTGTTGATATATACCACCTATGACTTCATTGGAAGGAAATGCTTTGTGGCAAAAGAGCCATAGACACACAAAAGAGCGTGGGTATCACTGGTCTGGCCCATCCCCCTTGTTTCACAAATGAGGAGAGTCAAGTCTGAGAGGAGGGAGGCTTGTCCCACGTCCCAGGTTAAGCTAAAGGTATAGAAGACCCCCAGGCCAAGCTCTTTCCACCTACCCTCGATGCAGCCCCCCTGAGGGCCGGGCACTTACCCCCTGGCAGTCGTGGCTGCCCAGGGACCTCGGTTGCACCTGGGGCTGCGGTCACCTGCACAACGAGGTCCTCGCTGGTGAAGGCCGTCGGAGCGCCCAGGCCAGGTGTGGACTCCTCGGGAAAGGCCCAGGGCCGGGTAGCCTCTCCAGTCCTGTTCTCGGCCTCAGAGAAGGCGGTGGCCCCTACTTCGGGGGCAAAAGTGAAGGGCTCCTTGGGCTCCAGGGCGGTAGGGGTGATGTCAAAGACGGGTTTCACTGTGAGGATCACGCTGCCTCGGGCTTCACCCTCGGTGATGTTTCGTGGCAAAGGCAGCTCCACATCAGGCCAGGTCACCGTCTGGATGGTGATGTCCTCCTCACCACCCACCCCGAAGAAATCTTCTGGGATGTCCACAAAGTCTTCACCTGGGGCCGGGGGTTAAAGACAGGCATTAGTGCTCAGCCTGGGGCTGGCTTGGGGGAGGTGAGCAACTGATTGCCTCCTCCTCTGCTAAGGAAGGAAAGCACCTACTGTGTGCCTGGTACCTGGCTAGGCCCATTGCAGTGGTCCTCAACGATTTGAGTATTTATTATAGGGGTGCCCACGATTTCCAGACTGTAAGAGAATGCAGTCACCAGAGCACAAGACTGACCAATCAGCTCACTGCTTGTAAAGCCATCTTGTTCCAACATCCCTTCCTGATTAATGCCAGCCAGTTGTCTCCTTACCTATCTTGTGAGTACCTGTTGACCATCTGATGTTATAACTAGCCAACCGGACAATGTAAATCCGCTACAAAGAGAAATGGAAAAATCTTCCCAAGGATGCAGGAGCTCATGAAGTTGATGAAGGTGCCATGAGAGAACTGCCTGCCTCAGTCATGAACAAACGGGGGTCTGGCAGAAACAAGCCATTTAGTAATTAACAAAGAGAGCAACCATGAGGCGGCTAGAACTTCAAACAGAGTGGTAGGAATATTGAAAGGTTAAGAGAAGTTTTGCGGGAAATTCTAATTATTTTTGCACAAGTAACCCTCTTCATGTAAGATCAGGCTGTGGAAGTTAAACATGAAATGAGCTATGTTGTTGTGCTAGCACCAGTTTTGTCATTAAATTTACTCAACTCCAAATTATTCATTGTTTTTTTTCCCCTCCAATAATTAGCACTTAATTGTAAGTATAACCTAGGCTGTGTAAAATATAAGATAAAAACATTTTTTAAAGTTTTAGTTTTAAGGCTGGGTACGCTGCAGCCTTCAGTGCTTCTACCTTAGCTCCCCTAGGAACCCGTGAAAATAGGGGGTGCTAAGACAAGGGGTTCAGGTACCCAGTGGTCCTTTGGAGGGGGTAGAAACCAGCCCCCCACTCTAAGATCTCATCCTCTGGGCCCGAATTTCGGTGGCACGATCCCCTTTCCGGCCTCCAGCCCAAGCCCACCTGTGTAGCAGATGGCGTCGTAGCGGGATGAGGGGTCGGGGTATCCCGTCTGGTTGGCGTGCAGGTAGACAGTCCTCACGCCCAAGAGGTTGCCCCCGCAGTTGGGCCGGGCCTTGGAGATGGGGTAGCGCACGCTGCGGTCGGCCAGCCAGCCGGCGCTGCACATGTCCATGCCACTCTGCCAGGCCAGGTAGAGCTGGCCCGTGGTGGCCAGCCGGGCGCCCAGCCGCCGGCACTCATTGGCTGCCTCCTGGAAGGTGAACTTCTCCGGGGATGTTGCATAAAAGACCTCGCCTGCGAAAGATACATCCGGCAGGGTGAGGCGCTCCCTCCCACGCCTGCCCCATGTCCCCAGGGAGATCCATGTGGTTCCTTGGGGTTTGGCTTCTAACTTCTCAAAGCCCTGGTCCCACATGTCTGTATTTCAGATCCTGCCCTCCACTTCCTATGGGCTTTTGGGTGGGGTGATGTCAGTTTCCTAAAACAGGGACCAATAAAGAAGCTGCCAAAAAGACAAAGAAGTGAGGAAAGTGCAGAGCAAATGTGAGGCCCGGGAGGAAACTCCTGCCGGAAAGCATCTTCGCCCACACTTTTCTATGGAACTTCCTATCACCGGGGCATCTCTCCTATGAGTCAAGCATTGCCCACTGGAACAATCCTTTTTTTAAACTGATTTTTTAAAAAATGTTTATTTATTCGGCTGCGTCAGGTCTTAGTTGCGGCACATGGGATCTTTGTTGAGGCATGTGGGATCTAGTTCCCTGACCGGGGATCGAACCCACAGCTCCTGCATTGGCGTGCAGAGTCTTAACCACTGGGCCACCAGGGAAGTTGCTGGAGCACTCCTTTTTACAATTCCACATTCTGATGGGAAAAGCAGGCATCAGACTTTGACCCTAATAGCAGTGTTTCCCAAATTGGGGTCTCTAGGCCCCAAAGTGTCCATAAGGTCAATGGTGGGGGACTGTGGTCTCTTTTTACTGTTTTTGAAAACCTAACAAGGTTGTGCTGCAGGGAGGGATAGGGTGGTGGGCATCGCTCCCGGGGGTTGTTCTGTCTGTCCCTGTTCAGTGGCAGCTCTGGTTGGCCCTAATCAGTGTCTTTAATTAGCCCAAAGTGGGAACACAAATATTCGTTACTTAATCTACCAGCTTGGGCCCTGGGGTGAGAATGAGGAAAGGGGTCATGGTGGTGAGGAAGCTGGGGACGTTCCCTGCCTCACAGTGGGCCAGGTTGTCAGCCCTTCTCCTTCCTGGGCGCAGCCGTGATCTCGGGGTAGGGGTGGAGGTGCAGAGTTTGCAATGTCAAAATGTGTGAATGAGTGCTGATGGGGGAAGGGGTGTCATCCACTTGCCTGGGTAACTTGCTCAGCTCTGACTGTGACCAAACTTAACTCCCCTTACAAACCAGAGAAAGACTATAGGTTTCTTCTCGCTGCCCCTGGTGCTCTCCAGAACTAGCCCATTGGGGTGGCCTGGATAGGGCTGGGGGCTGGCAGCACAAAAGCTGAGAGGGTGGCTGGGAGGCCAGCTCTCCTGGGAATGACATTTCTGATAGGCTCTCCCTGGAGTGGCCTGGGTGGGAGGGGGTCCTTTGTGAGGGTGACAAGGCTGAGCTGGGCTTTAATTGTGCAGTGGAGCTTGGGACAGCGATGGGCTGGTCAAGCAGCGGGGGTCCTGGCTGGGAGGAACAGTCACAGGTGAGAGACCAGCTATAAATATTCTTGGGCCTAGTGATGGCCCAGTTTGCAGGTACCTCGGGCCACTGAGGCCCTCCCCCAACGTGGAGAGTGAGGGGGCCAGACCCTTCCTTCCTTAACTCTTCCCTCCCCCACCCACGCTGGGCATGATGAGGCTGGGGGCCAGGGAGGGGGGCGGGGCAGGGGCGGGGAGGAAGGGGGTGTTGAGGGTGTGATGTCCTGGATCAATGCCCTGCCCAGGAGGAGGCCCCTGTGATCCTGAGGGTCAGCAGGATGAAGGGACTGGGGAGCCGGCTCTTGGGAGGTCGGGGGGGGGGGTGGCCTCACCCTCCATCTCCTCTGCGAAGCAGTACACGTCATAGGTTTCATTGGTGTCACGGATGCCGTAGGTTCTTACACCGGGAAACTCATCCTTGTCCCCATAGCAGGCTTCCCTTGGAGTGTGGATGGGGTACCTACCAGGAACCCAAAGTAGGGATGTGACAGTCAGGGGATGGAGGGGGCCAGTGGCCCATGCCCTTGTATCCTCTTCCCTTGTGGGAGGAAACGGTGACTTACTGATGTGTTTGCTGAGATCTGCCTAGATCTGTGGGCTACTTGTTTCTACAGCTTTTTCCCCAGCTTTATTAAGATATGTTTTCACCGTTACTGGTGATTAAAGGCGGACCCCTTTACTGAATATTTATTGGTACCAAACATGTTCTATCAGGAGCTTGCAAATCTTTTCTGTAAAAGGGCACATAGTAAATATTTTAGGTCTTACAGGCCATAGGGTCTTCATTGTGACCTTGCCATTGTAGTGTGAATGAAGCAACCACAGACAAAATAACAGGAGTGGCTGTGTCCCCATAAAACTTTGTTTACAGAAACAAGGGGTGGGTTGGATTTGGCCCATGAGCCGTAGTGTGCTGACCCTTGCTCTGTAACATTTGAGTCTCTCATCAACCAAATGAGGTGCTATTACAACTCTATTTTAAACTGGAAGAAACTGGGGCCCAGAGATGTTAAGCAATTTGTTCCAGGTCACACAGCTTCCAAGTGTCAGAGTTGGGATTTGAGCCCAGCTCTTTCTGAGGCTGAGGTGTGGGCTCTTGCACTATGCTAGGCTGTTGTCTTATTTTGCTTTAAAAAAAAATGGCTAATGGGTTTTGTGTCCTAAGATCTTTTGCCTACCCCAAGATTACAAAGGGATTTCCCTTTGTTTTCTTCTTGTGGCTTTGTGGCTCTGGCTTTTGCATTTAGAGCTCTGATCCATCCCCAAAGAAGTGTCTCATCTTGCTTTTACAGACTTGATCACACAATTGCAGTCCCTTGAAGGCAGGGCTCTGACTGTCCTGCTGCGCAACCTATTCCTCAGCAGCTGTGCTCAGGGAAAAATGCATCAAGAGGCTTAATTTACATATGGCTTGCCTTATTAAAGACAAACTGAATGTAAAGTGGTTTACAAAAATGTATAAACAACAAAGTTTTAAAAAGATATAAGTGAAGAAATCATGGCAAAGGGAAAAATGAGTAGGAAAAATAATCATGTGTAATTTGCATGGAGAAAATGCTTGTGTAGCGCAAAGTTGCTAGTGGCCACTCACTCCACCGCAGGACAGAAGACCAAGGATTTGGGACAGGTTATCGGGGCCTGACCTAGAACTGGTCAAGGCATCCCTTCAGCCCCAGCTGAGGTTGGGCTCTGTGTCTGGCCGGCACCAGCTCAGTACTGTTCAACGTTCCAGCCCATCACCCACCCTACTCCTATGGTAGCCTGGGGCTCACCTGACAGTCTGGTCTGCCAGCCAGCCGGCGTCGCACTGGTGGAAGCCGTCCTCATAGGCGGCCTGCAGCTGCTCGGGCGTGGCGATGATGGCGCTGTTCTGCAGGCAGGCTCGCTGCGCCCTGTCGAAGTCCAGGGTGTAGCGTGTGGAGATGGCTCTGTAATGGAACACGATGCCTGCAAGACGCGAGACGGCAAGAGAGCAGGTCAGGCACAGCCTCCCGTCACCCAGGCCCTTGCAGAATTAGGGCAGGAGTCAAGGGGATGTAGAGACATCTGGTCGGGCCCCTAGCTGATGGGTGGCTCCTGTCTCCACATTTGCATGTGGTCCTTCTGCCTTTCCTGAAACACCTCCGGTAATGGGGAGCTCACTACCTCACAAGGCATCTTTTTGGAAACCTGTGATAATTCTGATAATCAGAAAGTTCTTTGACTTGAACTAAAATCTGCCTCCTTATAATTTTTTCTTGTCATTCCAGGTCCCTATATTTGCTTTGCAGAAAGAGACACTTAGAGCTCCATGCACCCTCAGCCCAGGGGCATCCTAGTGGGAATCCTGTTTAAGGCACAGGCAGGAGTGGACCGTCTTTGGCAGAGTCACCCAGCAGAAAAAATCTGGTGCCGACTGAAGTCCTAGAGCCAACCAAGGACAACCACATTCCTTGGTCCATCGAGAGCAAGGGAACCAGGGTGTCCTCATCCCTTTCTTTGGCTTCTGGAACTGGAGATGGGGGAGGGAAAAGACACCTGGGTAGAGAGTCAGGAGACTACTCTGGCTCACTTCCAGGGAAACTTCATTCAGGCAAGTCACTTAACCTCAGTTTGCTTGTCTGTAAAATGGGGATGATCACAAGGCAACCGAATCACAGGATTGATGGGAAGAATAGACTGTCATTTTCATGCGACTGTGGCCCTGAAGAATTTAATTCATTTAAATTCCAGAGAGAGTGATGTTACCAGCTCTGTGTTAGAAGTTAAGTAACTTGACTGAGGTGCAAACCGTCAGGGGGAGGAGCCGGGATTTGAAAGCCAGACAGCCTGGCCCGAGAGAGGATGCCATTCTGGTTCTTCCTGCAGGTGAAGCAGGGCCCCTGTGGGAGGAGGCTCTCACCTTTCACCACGACCTCCACGGTGGCCTTGCTGTCCTCGATGCCGTGCATCACCTCGCAGCGATAGATCCCAGAGTCATTGGAGCGCAGGTTCTGGATTTCCAGGGTGGCGTCGCTGGGGATGGCCGGGTAGTTGGGCAGCGTGACCCTGTCTCGGTAGGCACTGTTAACCCGCACCTGCCCTTCAGTCGCCACCAGCAGCACCAGCTCCTTCTCCTTGGAAATGCAGCTCCACTTGATTCTTGGGGCGAGGGGGGCGGTGGAGGGGGCGGTGGTCACGGGGTGCATGGGGTCGATGAAGTAGCAGGGGATGGTGAGGGAGCTCCCCAGGAGGACCCGCAGCGGGGACGGTTCAGGGATGCTGACACTCAGCGAGTTGTCAGGGTCTGTGCGGGAGACACGGGGGTGGGAGACAGACCTGTTAGTGCCCAGAGAGGACCACCCAGCCTCCCTGTCAGTGTTTCTGGAAATGACAAAGTCCCACGAGTGTGCTGGTGTCTATCCTGCGCCATATGGAATTCCCTTTCCAGAGCAGCTTTCTCAAGACCTCTGGTCTCTGTGCCTCAAGACAGGAACTATGGAGCCAGAAAGGGCTGCAGAGGAGGGCAGGGGAAGCTTCAGAGGGGAGACCACTTCTCTGTTTCTGAAACTGGGGTACCCAAAGTGATGCCAAGCCATAGGATAAACAGAACCCATCTTCCTGGAGTGACAGCTTGACTCAAAAATTGGCAAAAAATTATCTGGAGATAGAAAAAATTATTATAGGGAGGAAAAAATATCCATACAACTTTTTAAGCTAAGATATAAAAATATCAAATACTTAAGGAGTATAGCGAGGCCTGCTATAAGGAGGTCTGCCTCAGGCTCCATCCTGACCTTGCAGAAGGATGAATCATTCTCTTCTGCTGTTGGGGGATCGGGAGCCTAGCTGGAGAAGCACCAGAGAGGATCAGACATTTAAGTCTGCAAAGGGTCAGACTGGGGTGGGGTGGGATATGATTAGACTCCACAAAAACACATGGAGAGCATTGATAGGGAAGATGCAGCGTGTCTGCCAAATCCTGTTAGAAGTCAAAGATCTTCCTGGAATTGGCAAGAAGTTGCCTTTGAAAAAATAGCACCTTTCATGGAGATTCATACACTTATTGAATCTTTTTTTTCCAGGAATCTAGAGGTTGAAAATAAAAATGTTTCAGGTATTTGTGGGTGGCAGATACATAACAAGGCAGGGAAAGGGGAGCCAGGAATGTTTGGGGTGAACTCTAACCTTTTGATGTCCTGGCCGGTCACCACCAGGCCCTTCACAGAAACCTCCCTCTGATACTCAACCCTAGCACGTGACACAGTGTGGTTTTAGTGGTGGTGGTTGTCTGGGGACAGCTGGAAGTGACAGCAGCGCCTGGCTCTACAGTTTTGAAAGCTCTCAACCAACCCTCGTGAACTGGGTGGGCTGTGTGGGCAAACCACCCCAGGTTATAGCCAGGGGTCCCAGAGCAAGAGTACAGATGGAGACCCATGGACCATATGTCTAAATATTTAAAAGCTATAAATCAAGCCAACAGATTGTTAAGTAAAACATGTTCTATCTTCTTATTTGACAGTGATACTTTTCAAAATGAAAAGCCGGATTCAAATTTAGAATTCTTGGATTCCTTAGAGTTTTGCATTGAGATGTGTTGGCTAAGCTGGAGGAGGGGAAATCAGGGCCCCTTCTCTTCCCACCACAGCTCTGCATTTTGAGGGGTCTGTGTGTACCCCAGTCCTCACATCCCAGCCCTGTCTACACTCAAACAGCCACCCCTTCACCTCTCAGACTGGAGGCGTGGTTCCTCCATGGGAGGATGGACCCAGAGGAACGAACCATGCAGCCCTGGAAGTGACTTGGGTCCAGCTGGACAGGGAATTCTGGGCGTTCTGGGTACCCAGAGGGAGCACAGATCTGAGCGGACACATCTCACTGGCCCTACAGATTCCTCATTCTTTAGGGAGCTTTGGGGCTGGAGGAGGATAAGAGGGGCCTCTAGGGTGATGGCCCAGAGTAAGCACCAGGACTGGCAGGACTAGGTTCGGGTCCCCCATCCCCAGGGTCCAGTCCTCAGTGCCTGCTGGAGAGATGAGACATGAGTGGGAATGTCCTCACCTGAAACTTCTACTGAGATGGCTGCTGCGATGACTCTCAGAGTCAGAAACACGAAGAGTAAAGTGGTCATAGTTCACCTGGAAGAGAGGAGTTATTCGGAGGTTCAGATACAGTGAGGTTGAGGGTCATGTGTCACATGACGAGTGTGATAAAGTCCTGGCCTGTGGATCTGAAATTGCATAGGGATAAGGAGGCTATACTGTATAAGCACAGGGAACTCTGCTCAGTACTCTGTAATGACCTATATGGGAAAAGAATCTAAAAAAAGAGTGGATATATGTATACGTATAACTGATTCACTTTGCTGTACAGCAGAAACTAACGCAACATTGTAAATCAACTATACTCCAATAAAAATGAAAAAAAAAAAAAAGGTAAGGAAGCTGCCTGTGACTCGAGAGATATCTTCTGCAAGAATCCCCTCCTCACAAAACCTTCACGGATTTCTCAGTTTAATTACCGGTGTGAGGCTGGAAACCTCCTCCTACATTTTCTAGGGAACCTCTCATCTTCTGACCAACAAAGGCTCATCCTAAAGGATCCCTGCAATGGTTGATTTTATGTCAACTTGACTGGGCTCCAATATTTGGTCAAATGTTATTCTGGGTGGGTTTATGAGGGTGTTTTGGGATGAGATTAACATTTTTTTAAAAGACTTTTCGTTTTTTTTGATGTGAACCATTTTTTAGTCTTTACTGAATTTGTTACAATATTGTTTCTGCTTTTTATGTTTTGGTTTTTTGGCTGTGAGGCATGTGGGATCTTAGCTCCCCAACCGGGGATCGAACCCACACCCCCTGCATTGGAAGGCGAAGTCTTAACCACTGGACTGCGAGGGAAGTCTCAAGGATGAGATTAACTTTTAAATTGGCAGACTGAGTAGAGCAGATTGCCCAGCTAATGGGGGTGAGCCTCGCCCAATCAGTTGAAGGCCTGAGTCAAACAAAACGGCTGAACCTCCCCCGAATAAGAGATAATTTCTCCTGCCTGATGACCTTCAAACTGCCTTCAGACTCGAACTGAAACATTGGTTCTTCCTGGGTCTCAAGGCTTCAGACTCAGGCTGGAACAACACCCTAGCTCTCCTGGGTCTCTAGCTTGCCAAAAACCTCAGTAATCATGTGAGCCAATTCCTTAGAATAAATCTCTTTCTATGTGTATACACACATCCAAATGGTTCTATCTCTCTGGAGAACCCTGACTAACACAATTCCCCAGGCCCAGAAAAGTGACATGAGTTACCCAACCTCCCTGATGAAATCTGGACCTGCCACCGATTTCAAATTCAGGAATCTTGTGCGTTTTAGGATGGAGGATGCTCCAAGATTTGGGGCACAATTCAGGGGCCTGGTTCAAGTCAGGGGAAGGATGCTCACCCAGAGAGCTCTGTGGGATGGACAGGTTAATAATTTAGGAGAGAAATGAGAGCCCAGGATCCCTGGAGCCCTCTTGCTGGCCCAAACAATGATTTCATGTGAATTAGAGAAACAAACTTCCCTTATTGCCATCTGCTGGAAAACGGTCATGCTAAGTATACTAATCTTTGAAGGGCAACCCCTGCATTACTGGGATCCTGACTCCAAGTGGGCGAGTGCAGTTAGACCCCAAGAAAACCCATCTGAAGTTCCAAGAGATCAACCAGAGCGGTGGTTCTCAGCTTTGGCTGCACGTTGAGATCACCTGGGCTTCAGCCTGGTCCTCAGGCATTTTAAAATCTCCCCAGAAAGTTCTAACGTGCAGCCAGGATATGGGCAGTCACACTGCTGACACCTGTGACTCACACCCCATGACACGTGCCCGAGGATGTTTACTGAGCTGTTCTGTTGGATGGACCTGCATTGGCACGTTCCCTACCCTCCTCTCAGTCTGTGAGCGTTTAGTCTTGGTTTAATGAGAGTTTGCATGCTCCGCCGGAAGGAGGGAGGAAGCCTGGAACTAAAGACAAGAAGGGAGCTTTCAGAGGCTAAGAGTAATGCCCAACTGAGGCTGCGGCCAGTGTCCCTGACCTTGACTCTGTCAGCATCTGATGGCCCAGCAGGCGTCGCTATTGGCTCAGTCACCATCAGCTGGGGCCGGATGGATGTGAGGATGAGGGCCTCCCGTGGTCCCCATCTCTGGAATCTGTGTGGGAGGGGCGGGCAGGGCCCAGGACTCTAGGGACCCTCTTGGGTGACCCCAGTCTGTCATTTGAGTGATCTTTCCACTGCTATTCTTCATTCATTCCACATACATTGGGCACCTGAGGGATGAAGGGCCGTCTGTACGGGTGCTGCTGGGGCCCCAGAGATGGAGCCATGAGGCACAAAATGAGTGGGAAGTCTGGGAAATCCCAAAGGCTTAAGAAGCAGCTCCTTGCTCCTCCTCAGGGATGTTTCTCCTTAGAGGCTGTCTTCAAAAAGAAAAATCTCTGGGGCTCCAGGTTCTGGCTCTCTCAGGTCCAGTGTGATCCGTCATGGCCAAGAAATATTCCCCCGGAGGCTAAAACGGTCAGGTGTCTCCTCCACTGTGAGGAGGGGGCTAGACTTGCGGGCCCCCCTCTTCCCAGAGCCTCAGGGAAACCGTGTCCAGACACAAGGCCGCCTGTTCTTCTTCCCTCAGGAACACCCTTCACGGAGAAGTTCTGTGTATGTTTTCGGAGTTGTGCTTCTTTTCTCACTCTCTGAACAAGCCTGACATTGTCCAGGAGGCAATGGTTCTCTGTGGGGCTTGGGTCCGCTCTGTTTTTCTCCCTGGCCTCGGCCAGGAATGAAAAGGGCAGGGAGTGGGCATGGGGGAGGCGGAGTGTGGGCAGAGAAACTAATTTTATTTCTTCTTCTTTTTTTTTAAGACAAACTTTGGGATAGAAATATCGCAATAAATATGCTCTTGTGTTTGCGTGTGTTTTCTCAGCTGTAAAGAAAATAGGGAGAAATTCCATTCTGTCTGGGTTCCAAGTGTCTCCAGGACTCACTGAGCCTTTATGTGATGAGATGGACTTTGCCAGTCCTTCAACAGGGAGGCCTTTCTCCATGGGAGGCAGAGTTAGTTGTGGCGAGGGGATTGGGTAGCTGGGACTGAGGAAGGGGTAAGGGGGCATCTGAAATGGAGGGAAAGAGGAGCCTGGAGAGTGGGAAGTGGATCCTGGGTGAAGGCAGGGGTGTGTGAGTGGAGCTTCTGTGGGAGCCATGTGTGTGAGCTTGGGTTCATCATCAAGGAATCGGCTTTTTTAGGAGAGAATTATTAGGAGGATTGATGGGAGAAAATAAGCTTGCTAGTGCTTTGAACCTGAGCTGAGGCTGCGTGTGTGCATGTGTGTGTGTGTGTGTGTGCATGTGTGTGTGTGTGTGTGTGTGTGTGTGTGTGTGTGTGAGAGAGAGAGAGAGAGAGAGAGAGAGAGAGAGAGACCCATAGCTGAACACAGGAAAACCCACCTCCTCTTCAGCTAGACTCTGTCCCATGGTTGCCAACCCTGCTGGGCCTTTGACCTTTATTCCATCAGATTATGGGATTGAATGGGCAGCTTGCCTGCTTGCCCTGAATTCCTATTCCAGCAACGTGCAGTGGAGACCCCCAGACCTGGGTCCCAGTCCTGGCTCGGCCACCTCCTGCTCTAATAACACAGGACCCACCTCCACCGCTGTTTCAGAGACCGAGTAGGATAAGGTGCCAGGCAGGCCCTGCTTCTGGAGGGCGGGGGCTGTGTCTCTGGCTTGGTACCCAGCCCAGGGTCTGGCACTCAGCAGGCATCCACCAGCGCCACTCTCTTCCCACCTCCCTGGCGTCAGGCCCGGGTGAGCCCCTCAGAACGTGGGGACTGGAGAGCGTTTAGCGGTTACAGGGTGGCTTCTTGCCCTGGGATGAGGGTTGGACTAGATGACTTTCTATAAAGAATAAAACTGCGTTTGCTTCAAAAACAACATCACCACCCTACCAAACTTTGGAAAATAAGAAACTAGAGAAAATAAATCACCATAATCCTCGATCCTAATCCAACCATTATTCGTGTTTTGATAGTTTTCCTTCTGGTCTTTTTCCTTAGGCATCTACTTGCTTTTCATGGAGTTGTAATCTTTTTGCATCCTATTTGCTTCTTCCACATAGCACGATGGACCAAATGACTGCTTTTGGTTCCTTCAGAACTGATGGCTTTGGGGTTTTACAATCATGACCTCACTGCCGGAAATCCTTTCTATGTGGCCGGGACAGGTGGTCTTCAGCCTCTAATCGAACAGGAAGTGCTCATTCCTTCACGGGGTGACCCACCCATGGCTGGACAGCTCCAATTGTGCTCAATATATTTCAAGACGGAGTCAAGGTGACCCACCCCTATTACAATTTCCACCCATGAGTTCTCCCCTCAGGGACCACACTAAACAAGCCCACTCCTCTTTTATGGGACTCATGCCAGATCTTCAGGGGTCTAATCTGCTCTCCCATCTGCTGTTCTCCTATGGAGACATTCCTAGTCCCTTCAAATGTTCCTCATGTGGCTTCTCCTCCCTCCCTGGAGCCACAGAAGGTCAAAGCTGGGATAGACTTTAGTGAACATCAAGTCCAACTCTTCCATTTTACAGGTGAAGAAACCGAGGCCAAAGGAGGTAAGTGATTTGCTCAAGGCCACACAGTAAGTTGGAGATGGAGCCAGGACCAGCGTTCTGGTCCCGAGTTCTCAGGACTGGCTGTCTTAATGCCAGGTTTGTGAGCTCCACAAGGCGGCGACTGTGTCTGCTTGTTCCTCACTGTCTCCCTGGCCCCCAGCAGAATATCCAGCAAAGAGAGAGGGCAATTAGGAAATATCTACCAAATGAATGAATGAATGAATGAACAAATGGAGGCCCAAGAACCTTAGAAGTCACCTCCTTCAACCCCAGGCCTCTGAGGGAGGAGGCTTGGGCTGGAGGCCCACATTTGTTGAGCACCCATGAGGGACACAGCCCTTTGAGGCAGACTATTTTGCAGTCAATAAATCTCAGCTAGAGACATATATTGCTTGCTTGTGATGCGCACAGCAGTAATGATTAATGCTAGTGCATCAGTACAGTGTGTGACAGTGTGTGACTTTGGGAAGGTCATAGTCCAGGTGCAGCCCAGGAGTGTGACCCCCCCAGGGTCTTCCCTTCCCAGGGCTCCAGGGAGAGCCAATGCTTGAAATTGGTCACGATGGGAGTATTTACACCATGGAAATCAGGAAACACTACAAACAAGGGCTTTTCTTTTTCTTCTTTCCTTTTCTGAGAGTGGGCTTACCAGCACACTCCTGGAAGTTACTAACACTAAATAAAGAAGGCAGCCGGCAGAAGGGTAATGAGCACTTCTCCTTTTCTAATGAAGCCTTATTCGTCCTTCGTTTTGCTGTCCTGCATGAGTTCTGAAGCTGACCCTGAAACCAAGGCCAGTTTGCCAGCCTGAGGGCCGGGTGGGGTCACAGTCATCTCCATGTCATATTCTCAGGCCCAGCCTGACAGCCACATTAGTGTGGACTCAGCAAATGTTTGCTGGTTAAGTGAATGTATTCACTCCCCCTTCCCTGACCCTGCAGGGCCCCTGTGTCCTCCGTGAAGCCTCATCAGGCCCTGCCCCTCAGTTCTGCTCTCCCAACTGTGACTGCTTGTACAGCCACTTTGGCACTTATTTTTCTCTATTGTTTTACATACGTTAGCTTGGCCTCATCATGCAGACTGTGACCTCCTTAAAGTTAAAATCAAGCCTTAACTGAAAAAAAAAAAAGTCCTCCTGTGTTAATTCACACAGTGCGGGTCGGGTGGGGAGTGGGTTGGGGGTCAGGAACAACAAAAAATGGTATTTGACACCTACTTGTTAAACGAATGGGTGGATGCTGGAATTTAGTAGACTAGTTGACCAGTAAGATTTGTCAGTATCCAAGAAGCTCTGTGTCTGTGACTTAAGTCCTGAGGAGAGATTCAAGAGGACCAAGGTCAGCCATTCCCCTAGCCACCAGCCTCCAGCACATCATTTATTTGCAGGCTAACTTCCCAGTGGTGCCTCTTCTCTTACCACTCATGGATCCATGCATACAAGTGGTGGCATATGCACTTGAGATTGGAGTTTTAAACCCAGCATAGGGGAAGTGGTAGGGCTCCCACACCAAGGACACATCTGGCCAGAGTGACCCCAGCTGCAGCTGCTAATTTTCCACATATTCTAAATAGACATGGTGGGGGGTGGTGTGCAAAAGGGGAGCCAGGAAACTGATTCCAGGAGAACATATACAAGCCCTCAGTTTTCCTAACTGCAAACTGGTATCAGAATGCAAGCTTCACCCCAGGAACACTGTGAAGGTAATTTTCATGGATGCTAATACTGTTTTTGTATTTCCTCCTCTTTCTCTTCTCTCCCTTTTCTGTATTCTCTCTCCATCTATATCTTTTCCCATATAGTTGATTTCCTTATTCCTATTGTGTTACTTGCTTGGTCATCACCAAAGCATAGTAAATTCTGCAAATGTTTTCCTGCTTTCTGGGCAATTAAGTGGGTCCTCTGAAAAAGGCTGCTGGCAGTGGGTGGGGGGCTGTAGATCGACCTTTCAAGCCCATAGTTTTGTCTAGGATTGGCCTCAAGCAGCATTGTGCTTAGACAGAAGGGCACAATGAGGTGGGGAGGAAGGGTTTTCCTCTGAGTTGCTTATAGCCTAGCGGATGGAGACAAACCTATACCCAGAGATAGCAGACATCAGTGAGTGGGCGCTGGACCCTAACCTTGACCCTGCCTAGAATGACTGTATGACCCCGAGCGTCAGTTTTTCCATCTTTGACATGGGGCAGAGTGGGAAAATTGGCCCTGGAGTTCTCTGAGATTCTAAATGCCAGCTCCACACAGTTCAGAAGAGAGACTATTTGATATGGGGTCAGAGTGAGTCACATCTCACAGTCACATCACAGCCTCCCCCATGGTTAAGAACCAGATCATCTGTTACTTGCCCCTGCACCAAGAACAGCATTATCTGGGAAAGTTCAAGCCCACTTGGAAAGATGTCCCTTGTGCCCTCAATGTGCTGGGGAAGAAGTGAGGGGCAGCAGGATGCAAAGAGGGGAGCTGTGAGGTTGTGGGGGTCCTGCCTAAGTCTCAGAGGAATTAGGGGAGGCTCTAAGGAGAGGAGCAAGGCTCAAGTGGTGGAATTGGGAGAAAAAATAAAGAAATCAAGAAACGACACAGGTCCATACCTGGTATCTCTGCAAATGTGGCCATGGGCTTATCTCCCAGCAGTGCCCTTGGCTTGGGTCTGGCCCTGCACTTTCCCATCCTTCCTTTTGCTCACACAGTTTGTTCTTTCCAGAAGACTCTACATCTGTAGAACAGCTCTACATCTGACCTAATCATAGCCTTCTCTGAACGCAGTGCAAATACTGCCTCCTGGGAACTTCCAGGTACCCTGGCCTGAAACCATCTCCTTTCCGCCCATGTTCTTGTCATTCCTTGTTGTTACCACCAATTAATTAACGAATACATCCCAGCTTGTGACTTCTTTCCCACCGCTGGTTTAAACTACCAGACCAAGCACTTATGGGGGTGTGTGGGTGGCTGGGTGGAATGGCTTGGGTGGAGGGCAGGGCTGTGTAGTGAGAAGATGGCTGTGGAGTCACAGAGATGCTGTTAACTCACAGTCCTGATACTTATATGGGAACATAAAATCTTGGTCCAATTATTTAACCTCTTGAAGGATCGGTTTCTTTACTTCTAAAGTGCTGATCAAATAGGATCTATCGCATAGGGCTTTCGTGGGGATTAAATGAGAGACACTGTGTGGCTCTCAGTAAATTTTGTCTCCTTTCCTAAGTCTTGTCCAACTGAATCCTCCCTCACTGAGGAGGGAGAAGAGAACAGCTGCATCATGCACACCCATCACGGCATTCAGTCTAGCATAGACGCACTGAGCACCTGCCGTGGTCGCCGAGGACAGGGCTCTGCATGTAGTAGCTCCACAACCAACACGTGCTGACTTGATAAGAAGTTACACCCAAATACAGTTTATGCCTCGATCTAATTTAAATGATGCCCCATGAGGATGGTCTTTTGATCTGCAATGATAACAAACCATGGGACCCCCTCCCCCACCAACTAGGTTAACCTAGGCTCATTCCTGCATTCGCACCAAGCCTGGGCACAGGATGTGGGTTCGAGTAAAATTCTGGACTGTAAGTAAGATCCTAATGCTGCTGGGGTCGTATCCAGTGACACAAGACCTGTCACTCTCAGAGCTTCTCCGTGTTCACTGACTGAGGGCAGCCCTCCCGGTTCCACCCTCCAGCAACAGTGAGTATCTTACAGTCAGAAGCAGCTTATACAGTGGTTTCAGGGACCATCTGAAGACTACCTTTATGAAGGGCTTACTATGTGCCAGGAACTATACTCTGACCATAATGGTACATAACGCCATGCTTAAAAAAACCTTTCAAAGGTTGGTTTTGTTATCCTCACTTTACAGATTGTGAGATGACTGCTCAGAGAGGTTAAACAACTTGCCAAAAGTCACACAGATAGTAAGTGGCTGAACTTGGCTTGGAACCCATGTCTTATGGCTATAAATTCCATGTTTCTTCTCAACATTCCCAGCCCCTCTACATTCATTAGTTTTACTCATTCATTCACTCTTCAGTCAACAAACATATTTAAATTAAGGGGAAGATAGGGGATGTTCTCATTGAATTTCAGATCCAGAGGGTTTTAGGGATTGGTAGAGCGTAAAATGAGTCCCTAATTAGTTCATCAGAGGGAAATCCACATTTACTCCAGCTCTGCCCAGGACTACAGAGCACCTGGAATATTGGGCAGGGCTGGGGGGATCTTGACAAAGATTAACACAGGGTCCAATCTGGAGAAGGTGAATTCCCAAGTGAGAGTCCTGACCCACTCTTGGACCTTCCATCAGCAGGGAGGTCCCCAGCCAGAGCTCCGAGTCCTGTCTTTCCCTCTGTGCCTAGAAGTCCAATGGAGGAATGGCCCCTGCAGCCCAACATGGCAGCTCTTCCCCAAAGTCCTTCAGGCAAATTGCCTGAGGGGGTCCAAAAAAAGATGGCCACTGCACAAATCCAATTCTGCTCTGCTGGGCTGCAGGCAGCCCTTGCTAACTTCTTTCCAGGGGTCTTCAGGGCTGGTTTTTAAAAGAGCTCCAATCAAGTCATTCTTGATTGAATGCGCCATGTCTCAGCCAGTGTCTGCAAAGGCATGAACATCACTTGCTCATGAATAATTGGCCTCCTATCAGCCAACTCACCAGAAAAGTCAGTAGAGCCCTCCCTTGGGCTGGGTGTTCTGGACCTTTCTAATGTCCCACCCTGCCACGTGAGGACCCTTGCCTCCACCAGCTAGAAGAACTGGCCAACTCCTTGCAGGGAGAGGCGACTCAAGGGAAGGAAGCCCTTTCTGAATTTCAGCTTCAGACATCAGCCCAATGAGCTATTTCTGCCAACGTCAATCTGTGGCCAAACTCCCTGTCCTTACCAGGGGCCAGGAGGATGCTGGTCCCACAACAAAAACAGCACTGGCCTTGGTTTGCTGAAGGTCTATGTAGGTTTGAAGGTAAAGGCCCTCCCTGCGGAGGTGGGTGATGTGCACAATGGGAAATTGGAAGGAGTAGACCCTGGTTCAGGGCACAGAGCACATAAAAGACTTTAGAAAACATCAATTTCTCCTCTCTCTGGCCTTTCTGTCGTGATTCCCTTCACCCACCAATAAAGGTCCTTGCTAGTAATAACTGACCTGGATCTATTGTGACAAGATATATTCTGTTCTTCATCTTCTCTCTGGGGTCTACTTTAAACCCCATGCAATTTCCTCAAATGGCCTCTTCTCAGTTTCCAGGGAGACAATATGGTTTGGGAGAAGGTGGGTACCTTAAAAATACAACCTGAATTCATACCGTTGACTCATCACTTGCTATCTGGGTGAGCTTGGGGAAGTCTCTTGGCAGCTCTGGCCAGAATATCCATGAATGAGGCCTCTGGAAATGGCTAATTTCCAGTTAGGAGGAGAGGCAGGGAATGATGATTCCCATGACAAATTGCTCTAAACTTCTAATTTCCTTTAAATTATCAAACAGAAGTCTTTATGTCCCCTGAGTAGTCTGGTCCTGTCGGGTGGTGTGGCAGGAGGAGATAGAGGAAGGGAGCTTGTATCACACTGGAACCTTGAATGAGTCAGGGATGCTGAGCTCAGGTCAGGAGGGACAGCTAAAGCAAAAGGGATCTTGGCCTGGGCTTCCCTGGTGGCGCAGTGGTTGAGAGTCTGCCTGCCGACGCAGGAGACACGGGTTCGTGCCCCAGCCTGGGAAGATCCCACATGCCGTGGAGCGGCTGGGCCCGTGAGCCATGGCCGCTGAGCCTGCGCGTCCGGAGCCTGTGCTCCGCAATGGGAGAGGCCACAACGGTGAGAGGCCCGCGTACCGCAAAAAAAAAAAAAAAAAAAGGGATCTTGGCCTATATTTCATGGCAGAACAGGACGAATGTCCTTAGAATGAAGTCCAGCCTGTCCCCATGGCCTGTAAGTATCCTACATGATACGCCCTCGCTCCTGCACACACCTCATCCTACCTCTATTCCCAGCCACATTCTAGCTGTTTCTTCTTTTTTCTTTTTTTCTTTTTTTTTTTTGCCGTACGCGGGCCTCTCATTGTTGTGGCCTCTCCCGTTGCGGAGCACAGACTCCGGACGCGCAGGCTCAGCGGCCATGGCTCACGGGCCCAGCGCATGTGGGATCTTCTCGGATCGGGGCACGAACCCGTGTCCCCTGCATCGGCAGGCGGACTCTCAACCACTGCGCCACCAGGGAAGCCCCTAGCTGTTTCTTGAACATAAAAACTTGTTTCCCTCTAAGGGCTTTTGTACCTGCACTTCCTTCTTCCTGGTACACTTTTCTGGATCTTTCCCTAGTTGGCCACTCTTCATCATTTCAGCCTCAGTTCAAAGGTCCCTTCCCTGACCACCTTGTTCCCTCACCCCTACCCAGTGCCTCCCTATCATGTCACCCTATTACTGTTTATTTATATCATTATCATTATTAGAAATTATTGCCATTTTCTGTTTGTTTGTTTATTGTTTGTTTCCCCTCCTAGAATATACACTCCATGAGGGCAGGGACTTTTGTCTGTTTCGCTTACTAATCTACACACTTCAGGTGCCTGGAACAGTGCCTGTCACATAGCAGGTGTTCAACAAATATTTGCTGAATAAATGAATGAATGGTGCTTCATGAATGGGCAATGTTCTTTCTGGATTAAGTTCTGGAATGGAAGGAGTGTTAAGCTTAAGACTGATCATAACTGTTGCAAGTGATTTCAAAGCATTCTTGCCTCTGCAGTCCTGGAATATGTTGGAAGCTCTAGGAGGAAGGGTAACTCCAAATGTGGCGAACAGGGGTAGCCTAGAGCATGCCATGGCCCCTGGAAAGATTCATCCACCCTCCTCTCCTGTTAAGAGGGGACCAGGAGTGGTCAGGATGGGCCCAGGGACCACCAAGCAGGGAGTGGTGGGTGACCCAGGAGATAGCATCCAGGGACAAAACAGAACTCAGAGTCATGCTGGCAGCCTGATGAAGGCTGCTTTTCTAAGGTGCCGGGAGTGAGCCAAGTCCAGAGCTGGGAAGGAAGGCCAGCCATGATGGAACTTCCTAGGGTGGGATGGAAGCAGCCAAACCTGGCCCCGAAGCCTATGACTGGACCTGGGTGGGCACCAGAGGGAAGAATTCAGCTCAACACCACCAACCTTTCCCCGTTATTCCCACCTCTCCCCACTCCCAGTTGCAATTTCCTTGTAAAACCAGTTTAAAGTGGAGAGTGGTACACGGCAAGATTAATGGATCCTGATTCACTCACCCGGGGACACTGAGCTTTGCCCTGCTCTCTTTGTGGAAAAAAACCTGGTACTTGGGACATACCCCTTCCTGTTCTCAGCCTTCCGTTCCAGCCCGGGCACTTTGGAGGTTTTCTCTGCATTAATTTCAGACGTTGTGTAAATATCAGGCCTGGGAGTTTGGAAGAGTATCCTTCAGCCCAAACTTTCCATCAGGCACAAGCACCTTTCTTGGGGCAGGAATCTTGGGCCAAGAACTGAGTTCCCTCAACTTGGCGCTGACCACCAACCTGGCAGGACAGAATGCTCCTTCCTGCAGGAGTTTGGGAAGGGGCTAGGGGACCAAGCATGACTCCTTGGTGGCCTCTCTGGGTAGAAACTGAGCCCAGGTTTCAAAAATGATCTTCAGTAATGGTTTCTAGAAGCCGAGGGTCCTTGCCAGAAAGGGCCACCAGGCATTTGGGGTTACAGCCAAATTCCTGAACAAAGCCGAGGGCCAGGTGCCTGAGATGCAGCTGAAAGGAAACAAGGGGCAACTAGCCCAACCTCTTAAACTCTAGGGGCGGATGCACGTTCTTGGAGTTTAGTCCTGGGGTCTAGTCATTTGGAATCAAACCTCATTCTTTTGACTCTAGTTTGCGTGCCCTGATTCCAGGACTGGGAAGACTTCATAGAGAACATCCACTTAGCTCCTTTTGGGTCATGCTTCTCTTTGAGAGCCAATGGGAGCTGCAGACCTGGCTCCCAGAAGGTAATCTCTAAGCCCTTATTTAGCTGGGGGCCTTGGGCCATGCTGGATAGTCTATACTAACAGTGTGATTTACGGTGGGGGTCTTGGGTCATGTGATATCAACTTGACCTCTGGAGGGGCTGGAGACTAAGGTCAGCCATGTGGGTGGTCAGCCACGTCTATATGACCAACCTCCAGTGAAAACCCTGGACAGCCAGGCTCAAGTGATCTTTCCTGGCTGGCAACACTCTATGCATGCTGTAACCCATTGTTGCTGGGAGAAGTAAGCATTGTCCACAGAATGCCCTGGGCGAGCACATCTGGATGCTCATGCCCGGTCTCTCTGGGACCCTGTCCTGCGTGCCTCTTCCCTTTGCTGATTTTGATCTGTATTCGTCTGCTGTAATAAACCGTAACTTGTGAGCATAGCAGCTTTGCTGAGTTCTTTGAGTCCTTCTAGTGAATTACTGGACCAAGAGGAGGTCTTGGAGACCTCCTGAAACTGCACCTTTCTGCTACATCAGGTTAGTTTGTCCTGCCCAGGGTGGTTCAGTGTGGGTTGAGTGGACGAGACAGTGGACAAGCCCTCTTCTTCCCACAGCCGTCCGTCAGTGACACTGCTTTCCCTTCTTGGTGCATGTGCTCTGAAGAGCCGAGCATTCTTTTTTTGGCCCTCATGTGGAAGGAATAATTGCCTTTCATCTGGAAAAGTTCCAAGGACTTCTTGGCCCTCCTCCTTCTCTCGTTTCCTCTGTCAAACACCCACCATGTGGAAAACTCTGCAGCAGGTGATGAGGGGGATTTAAGGAAGGACCAGTGTGAATCCACCCCTGGGGCTCACTGTGGGAGACTGGAGATAAGATATGGGAATAAATCCTACAATACAAGAGGGGAGCCTCTCTCAATGAGAGGACTCCAGAAGCTGCGATACAGAAATCACTCCTGTTGGGAGGACGTGAGAGAGCTTTGAAGAAGAGGTGGCTTTTGAGCTGAGCCTTGAAAGATGAGGACACTCTGGGCATGTGGAGGTAGGGAGAGGGCATTCTAGGAGGAAGGGACCACATGAACAAAGGCATGGCGAAAGGAGTGGATCCAACTGGTGAAGGATCAAATAAAGTTAGAAACAAAGTTGGGCCAGATTCTGAGGAGCCTCCATGATTGGGCTAATGACTTTGGCTTTATTCTGTAGGTGATGGGGGGCTCTCGGGGGTTTGGGGAATGACCTGATCTAAGGTGTGTGTCAGGAGGAAATCACAGCCCCCACTATCTCTGCTGGCTGATCCTTGCTCTGTGAAGTTCCCATGGTGATCAGGTTCACCTCCTCCATTACAGCAGGAGCACATGCTCCTAGAGCATTTGTCTGCCTCTGCAGGGAGATTTCACCCACTGGGCTTGCCCGTCCTTGGGCCTCCCTCACCCACGAGCACCTACCATAACTACTTCCTCTAAAAATGGCTGTCTGTTGAAGGTTGAGCCCAGGCCGGGCACGGCGCGCAGCAGCAGTGTGAACAAACAAATAATGTCATTCAAGGCTCACAGTCATCCTGGGAGGGGCACCGTTACTAGTCCCATTTTTAGAAAGGAGGATACCGAGGCTCAGCGTGGGTAAATGACTTACCGTAAATCCCACAGCCAAGGAGCGGCCGAGCCAGAATTCAAACCCAGATTAGTCTGACTCCAAAACCAGTGCTCCTAGCCAATTCTCTGCTTCCCATGCCCGTGCCAGGGATGGGGGCAGGTGCTGAGGACGCAGACTGTCACGAGTTTGTTCTTGTCACCCAAAGACCTTTGACAATCTGTGGCCTCAGCTTAAAGGCACGATTCAAAGAACGGACATTAGTTGTGTGCCTCCTACACGGGGAGGCTTCGCATTTTGACTCAAAGCACCAAGGCGCTTCGGTGCTGTAGAATAAGACCTCACGAGAGGCAGGGAGCTTGCTCTCTGAGCCCCTCACAGACCTCTCTGACTCTTGACTTGTTCAAGAATAGTCGGCGAAGAGGTGCAAACATCGACATGAGATGATGTTGCCCCCACCCCGTTCCCGTTTCCTCCCTTTCCAGCTGTCCCTGGCGTGTCCCCCGTTCTCTGCCAGCTGTTCCTGGCTGTGTAACTGTGCCCTGCAAGGCTGTCAGGATTATGGTGCCCAACAGCCTCCCGACAGGATGCCAGAGCAGCGAGCTTCATGAAAGCACCTTCTAGGGATTCATGCCATCTGCTGCCTCCCAGTCAGGGTTTCTTCAACAACATTGTCCTCACAAGAAAGTTACCTTTCCCTTTTTAACAAATTGACCTCCTTTTTAAAAAAGCTGTGATAAAATACACATAACATAACATTTACCATCTTAACTATTTTCAAGTTCATATATTTTATAGTTCAGTGGCATTAAGTTCATTCACATTGTTTCTTTTTTTTTTTTTTTTTTTGGGGACCTCTCACTGTTGTGGCCTCTCCCGTTGCGGAGCACAGACTCCGGACGCGCAGGCTCAGCGGCCATGGTTCACGGGCCCAGCCGCTCCGCAGCATGTGGGATCTTCCCAGACCGGGGCACGAACCCGTGTCCCCTGCATCAGCAGGCGGACTCCCAACCACTGCGCCGCCAGGGAAGCCCTGTTTCTTAACCATCACCACTATCCATCTTTAGAACACCTTTCATCCTGCAAAACTGAAATTCTGTACCTATTAAACAACAACTCCCATTTCCCCTCCTCCCCTCTCGCCCAGCCCCTGGCAACCACCATTCTACTTTCTGTCTCTATGAACTGGACTACTGTCTTTCCTTTTGAGGAGGCAAATATATATCCGTAACTGGAACCATCTAGAGATCTTTGCATGCTATTTCTATTGGACAGGTTCCATGTTTTTCTGGACTGTTTTTTATATCCAAGGAGGCCTTCATATACTCAGGGCTCTCCCGGGTACCACCTGGTCTCCAGCATCCTGGGACGTCTTCACATACCCCAGAGAGGAGCTGTACCTTCATGGGGTTGGGCTCTAAAACCACACACAAGATGGAAACCAGGTACGATCAAAACTCACCTTGAAAATCTCTTAGGAAGGTGTCATGGCGGAGCCCCCCACATTCTCTCCTAAAGAGTTGAACACAATCATCTTTCTTCCATTACTGGGTGGGGCTGTTGTTTGTTTATCTGAGCAGCAGATGAATTGCTTGTTAGGAGGGCCATGTTGTATGAGAAATACATGTCATGAAACACTAGATACACGTGTGGTGCCTCAAAATGCTCTCACTCAGAGAAATGAGGGAACGGAGGCCAACTCTGGGAGCAGCAAATTTGAGCTCCTTGTCTCTGGCTCACTGGGAACACAGACCCATCAGCGGAATGCCTGCAGAGTTTCTTACTAAAGCATGCTCTCTCCCAGTGACCACCACTGCACTGTAGCTGAGCCTCCAACCCAGGATAGCCTGATGCCAATTTCCCTTGATGGAAAAATTCACTCACAGCTGCACAATCAGCTGTACGAGGGCAAGGAACTAGGGCTCTCTGCATCACATGATGAGCACACATCACTTTCTCCAACCTAGCTTGTGGGCTTTCCGGAAAGTCAGGGAAAACTTTTAATTTCTCCTTTTGTATTCCCTACTGTGTCCAGTAGAGAGCCTGGCATGTAGAATAGTCCAATTATGGAAAACTGTTTACTGACTTGGAAACATGTTCACACTATATCATAAAGCTCAAAAATCAAGTTGCAAAATAATATGTAGAATGCAATTCCATTCTGTACTTATGTATACCTATTCACAGAAAAAAGACCAGAAAAATAAATAGAAATTTAACTCTGGTCATTGTTGGGGGAGAGTTTACAGTAGATTTTAATTTTTTCCATTTTGAGCATTTTTATTTCCTAAACTTTCTATGTTGTTCTCTATTATTTTTTAAAGGAAAAATGTTTCTAAAAATAAAATGAAATTTTATATCCTTTAAAAAAATCTAGGGGCTTCCCTGGTGGCACAGTGGTTGAGAATCTGCCTGCCAATGCAGAGGACACGGGTTTGAGCCCTGGTATGGGAAGATCCCACATGCCGCGGAGCAACTAGGCCCGTGAGCCACAACTACTGAGCCTGCACGTCTGGAGCCTGTGCTCCGCAACAAGAGAAGCCCTGATAGTGAGAGGCCTGCGCACCGCGATGAAGAGTGGCCCCCACTTGCCGCAACTAGAGAAAGCCCACACACAGAAACGAAGACCCAACACAGCCAAAAAAATAAATAAAAAGCTGAGCTTATGTCCTTCCTAAAAAAAAAAAAAGAATCTACATTCAGGCCAATCGCAGTAGAAAATAAGCTCCAGTCCTGCCAGGCCGTTAGGAGAACTGGAGTTTGTGGGTCAAAGCCAATGGACTCCCCAGTGACCAAGGTGACAGCCAATTAGGGTTGGTGTGGGGAGGTGGGGAGGAGTGTCTCAGGGAGGAAGGGAGGAGGGAGACAGTTGTCTATGTGTTAGAAGTCTTGGAAACCTGCTGGGAAACAGAATTTTCTTCTGTCACAGTGAGTGTTCAACAGACTTTGGGCCCAAGGTCTTTCCAGCTCATGGCTCCCTCTCCTGAAGGTGGCCCTGACTCTGAGCCAAGGAATCCCCATGAAGTTCAAGGGCATAGTGTGCAGGAATAAACAGGGCTTTACACACACCCCCTGAAGGACAGGCCCCAGACTGGGTAACAAGCCCTGGTGCTTCTCTTTCTTATGCTAGATGTCAGGGTCTGGTCTGGGAAATTCATCTTCTCTCGAGGCACAGTGCACAGAATAGCCAGGAAACCATGAACTTTATAATCAGAGAGTCATGAGTGCAAGTCCTGGCCCTACCACTTAACAACTTTGCCTCAGTTTCACTATCTATAAAATAGGGATAATTAGACCTACTTCAAAGAGCTTCCTGCTGACGCAGCATGAAGTGTGCGTACGTGGAGAGTTTGGTTCAGGTCATGGGAAGGCATTTATATCCTTTGTACTCAACTTGCCCAGTCTCTGGTTAGCTTACACGCACTGACCTATTGGAAGATATATCATTTATTTAATCTGCCTTCCCTGATAGAACTTCCTTTGTATCTTACAAATGAAGCATAGATCTAAAATATAACAGCAAGTCAATAAAGGATGCCATAGGCTGAATTTTGTCTCTCCCCCACGCCGAAAGATATGTTGAAGCTCTAACCCCCAGTACCTGTGAATGTGACCTTATCTGGAAATAGAATCTTTGCAGATATAATCGTTAAGATGAGGTCATTACAATGGAACAGTAGGCTTGCTGCAGTTTCCAGGTGTGTCGGGAGACTTGTGCTAGCTTCAAGGTGGCAGGGAACATAAGGCTCTTGTTGCATCCCTCAGGTCCCTTCCTGCTCCAAGCTTGTATGACTACCTTAAGAGCATAAGTGGGCAGGAAAGCAACTGAGGAACTTCCGTTTGGGCAAGAGGAGGCAGTCACATGATCAGCCAACCCACTGCTACAAAACGTCAGGTTCTGAGACACCAGGAACGGGTCCGGGGATATTCATGATGAACAGCTTTGAGAGTGTTTCGAGAGCACTTGCTCTGTGCTACGTACCTTGGTTTAGCTATGTTATCTTGCTTTATCCTCCCAATAAACTTATGAGGGGAGAGTCATTATACCCAATTTGCAGATAAGGAAACTGAGGCATGCAAGACTAATCAACTCTGGCAAGGTCACACTGCTGGCGAATTGGCCAAACTGGGCCTGGAGCCCTTTGACCTGACTCCACCCCTGGAAGACAGTGGCCTGATGGATTTCTTGGTGAGTCCAAGTGCTAGATGTCATCAGGAAGGGAACTGGGAATAAAATGTAGGTGACAATGTGCTGGACTCTCCACCACAAAAGAAAGACAAGGTGGAGCTGGAGTTCAAGGAAGGCCCAGAGTGGGCGGGGCCTGAGAGGACAGGTGCAGAGCTGGTCGGGGGTAATGTTGCTCAGTGTGGACAGTGAAGGTGCAGAAGAGCTGCCCACTGAGGTCTTCAGAATCATGAAGACGCTGAGCTCTGAGGCCAAGGAAACCTCGTCTTGTTCTCTATGCTCTCCCTGGTGCCTGGCCTACCTCCTACCATGTCATGGGTAGTGCTGGGACCCTGCAGCTTGAAAGATGTACAGGAAATGAGATGAAAGATAGCCCATGGTCCATGTTGGGTGGTCCAATGATAGAATTTGAAGCTCCAAAGGTGGTAGAACCTAAAAATGTAAATTTATTTCTAGAAGCAGCTGCTCCCCAAGACATTCAATTCATCATGAACTGCTAAGGAAAGCTTGGAAGGGGAGTGGCCATTCCTCTCCTCAGCTGGGTCCCGCTGATGGCAGAACATCAGCTGGCCCAGGTGACTATGCAAAGTCCCTGGGCCCTGGCCAGGGTGGGATGGGGCTACTAAGGTGGCTGGGACAATGGGGACTGTTCTTAGACAGCCACCATGTTCTGGAGATAGAGCATTGGGAGCTGGGAGACTGGGCCCTTGTTCCAGCTCTGACAGCCACACCTCTAGCCAGGACATACTCTTTTCTAGGTCCCAGCTTTCATATCTATGACAAGAGAAAGATGCACCACACGATGGCTTTCAAAAGACATAAAATCAGAGTTGTTCTCATAGAACCTGACACAGACCCTCACAATCACTGCCCCTCTCAACTCACTTCCGTGGCCCCTGAGGGGTGTCAGAGACACCCGCCCCCATGCCGACTCCTTGTGGAGCATGGTTTGAAAATTACTGGATTGAAGTCACTCAGCAGACTTTGACTGAGCACCTACTGAATGCTAAGCATTTTCTAGGTGTTGGAGACAGAAGATGATCAAGACAGACAGGGCTCCTGTCCCATGCAGCTTTTGTTGTTGGAGGGGCTGGGAAGGGGGCAGACAACCACCAAGGAAAACAACCAAGCAGCAACTTTTAGATAGTGATAAGCTACAGAGAAAATGCAACAAAGGATTGCTGGGGCGTTGGGGTAGAGGTGTTCAACTTCTTGAAATTGGGTGGCCAACTTAAAGGCTTCACCAAGGAGGTGACATTTGGACCTGAATGACCAGAATGAACCAGCTACGCAAAGTGATGTGGGAAGGGCATCCTGGCAGGGGAGACCATGTGGGCAAAGGCCCTGAGGTGGGAACGAAGTGGGAGGCCAGTGGCTGGAGGGTGGTGGATGAGGGGAGAGTGAATCGTGGATGCTGAGATGGCAGGGAGACAGCTCCTGAGGGTCTTGGGCCAAAGAAGGGGATTGGGCTTTATTCTTAGTGTGAGAGGACCACATCTCTACGGCCTTCTAAGGGCCTCTGCAATCCCCAGAGGGCTGAGGCAGGCGTGATTGCTGCCTGCATCTAAGGGTAGGTCATCCCACAGGGTACTTGCAGTGACTGAGGAGTAGTCCAGACTAGTTGCCAGTTTCCAGCCATTGAAGTTGCCTGAGCCTTATCTGGTGTATATAAGAGTCTTGCTGACCCCCGTGGGTAAAGCCCGGGTGCTCCCAGGCACTGAGAGGGCAGAGGGAGCTCCTGAGAGACGAGCGATGGAGGCCGAGGTGGGTCGAGGGGGCAGTAGGAGGCCAAGGCTCTGAGTCAGTGCTAGGAGTTTCCTTGACTAACAAAGCCACTCCAATCCCCAACCCGGCTACATAGCAGTCCTCTCCCTCAGGGATGGGTTTGAAGACAATCTAAGCAATCAGGTTCCCTCACACCAGGGGGACCCTGTCTCTTAAAACATCACCAAAGCGAGTTACAGCAGAAGCCACTGCAGGCTGGGCTTAGGAGGCAAGTAGGAATCCCAGAATGAGGCTGCCCTAAGGGGAATTAAGGGCTGAGGAAAGGGCTGGAGAAGCCCCCTGGCTGGGCTGTGTGGGCCTGGGTGGGGGTGAAGCCCACCGACGGAGTGGTGAGGACAGGAGACAGAGACAGGTAGGTAGACAGGGCACCTCTTTGCTCAGCTCTGGGGCTGCCATTCCCCCCTGGGGATGCTACTCACTGAGACTTCTGGGAGACTGGTGCCCCCTGGAGTCGGACAGCCAGTAGAGCACACAGGGTTAGGCCTGCAGCCGATGGGGTAGGAGGCAAGGGCAGTCAGGTCTGGAGAGAGAAAGTGTTCAGATGCAGGACTCAGTCAAGGAGCCAGGGCCCCACCCTCCGGAAAACCACACTGAATGTTCTACCTCTCTCCCCATTTTTCTTTTAAATCCAGGAAAAAAAAGGAACTAAAATGAGCTTCCAACATGACCACCCTTTAAACGGAAGGTAGCAGGTAGGAGGTGAAAAAGGAGAGGTTGGGTCCAGCCTTGCCCTGGGGATGGAGAAGGCTTGTTGGGTCAGTGACTGCATTTGAAGTTTAGGGTTTTAAGCTCTACTTGGTGGGGTCTCCCTTGTCCCGGGTTGGCCCTGGGGCCCTGGTGCAGCAGCCTCATTCCTGCTGCAGCATCAGACCTGGCTGACTGCCTAGATCAGCATCTCTAGACTGAGTCCCTCACTCTGCTCTAGGGAAGAAGAGTCCTCTGGTCACATTCAATGTGAGGAACTTGATGGAGATTTCCAATGCCCCTTAGCATATTGAGCAGTCCTGCAAGAAAGGGCACTTTTTATTCTGTTTAACCCTTAGGGATGAGATCCTTTTTACATGCAATGCTACTGACATCCCTGGAAGGAATGTTCTACTTTGGGGAACCCTGGCCTAGCTTTTTCTGCCCCTTGGGACAAAGGTACTTTAATCCAGGGTCAAGGACAATTGTGTTAAGGAAGAAGGGCCCCTGTCTCAGGCAGGAGAGGGGAGGCAGGCTTCCACTTTCTCACTCCCCTAAAGGACAAAGGTGAGGCCAGAGGCTGTAGTTCTGTCTGCAGGGAAGGTAGGACAAGTCACCTTGAGAGGCAGGGCTAGAGGGAGGGGCTTAGAACCAAACACAACAGGAGGAACTGTTTTGGGCTTTAAACTAGGGGTTCAGAATCAGGACTGCATTAGAATCACCTGCGGAGATTTTGAAAAATGCAGATTACTAACCTGCCCCCCACTATCAACAATCTCTGGGGGCACATGAGGCCTGGGAACCCTTGTTTCTCAAAAGCTCCTTAAATGTTTCTGATTCTAGGGACAGAGGTTACCTCTGGTGACAGCCTTCCAGACCCCTTTTTCAGTGCCTCGTAAAACTGGCAAACATCTGCTACATCCCTGAGTCATCCTAAAATCGAGGTGTTCCCCTGAACCATCTGAATAAGCATGTCAAAGTGAGGGGGTTTGGTCGGGAGGCGGAAGGAGCACCCTTGATGGGGAAGGGAAGTAGTGGAGGGAAGGTCAGGGAAGATCTAGGGTTTGTTGGGGAAAATACCCCTACATATGACCCAGGGTGGTGGCCAGGACAAGGAAGCCCAGGTTTCTTGAGAGAGACGGGAGTCTGGGCTCCCCCCTTGCCTTGGACATTTCTCTTCTAAAGGGTTTTCTTCCCCAAAGCAACCCTGGGGCCAGGAAGGACCCTGGAAGGACAGAGTCAGAAGGTGGCCCAAGGGTGGGTAATGGGTGGTCCCAGGACAAAATGTGTCCACAGTTGGATGGGATGGCACAGTGTTTATGTGACCTAGCACCTCCTATTACTGGTTTGGACGTGACATATGATGTGGAGGGAGGAGCCTCAGAAGCCTGGTTAAAGCCGTGGCTCTGCCAAGAGCAGCCTGTGCCCTCCCAGTCCAAGGCCCTCCCCTCTCTGGGACTCAGTCTCTTCACCTGCATGATGAAGGAGCCAGGTGATTTAAATGTCTCCTTAGTCCCCCTGTGCTCTAATGCTTCATGATTCTGAGAAGCCTCAGGGAAGTTTGCTGATTTCCCAAATCCACCCATTTGGCTAGTGGCTTTCAGTTAGGCCTTAATTTGTTGTGATTTCAACTCCATGTGGTTGAGTAATGGTTCCATTTTAAAGAAAGGAAAATGGAGGTATTCAATGACGTGCCTGCACTGAGATAAGTCTCCAAGTTCCTGATCCTGATTTGGTCCTCTATTCAGCAGCTTCCTCAGTTCTGATGTCCCATTCCTACCTCCCTCCCCCCATGGGGATCCTGCTCTTGGGACTGTCACAGCTCAATGGCTCAAAGGCTGTACCTGAAGTTCCCTCTAGAGGGCGCTGCTGCCTGGGCGGTAACCTGACCTGGCGGGAACCAGAGGTCCTGGCTTCTGGCTTTCTTGGGATAGAGTGGCAAAGTGGAGGATGCCTGTTTGGGTGTTGCTGGCACTTTCCTTGTCAAGAATTGAGAGGAGTTTATAGTGCAGTGGTCCACTGGTTTGTTCATTCAGACTGTGCCCAGCACTGGTTTGGGCACAATGCACACCAGATACAAAAGAGTCCTGCTTGGGCTTCACAGGCACCCCTTCCTGGACAGTAATTTCTCACTGGATCTCGACCTATGAGGGCAGGGCTTAGTATATCCATTTTACAGATAAGGAACCTGAGGCTCAGAGAGGTGAAACAATTTCCCCACATCACACAGCCAGTCAGTGCCCAGTTCACGTGACTCCAAGTCAGTGCTCTTCCCCCTGCACACACTGGAGGATGCACACATTGGGCTTCTTGCTGCAGCTAACCATTCTCCCATCTTCTCACCCCTTGCTGGGAGCTGTGTGTGTGAAGAGGTGCTGACCCTGCACCCCCAGAAGCAGAAGGCATTATTGTGGCAACCGTGTCCCAAACAGCAACCTTCTTTGACCTCATGATCACATGTCCGTACCTGCTGATACTGTAACTTTCCATAGTGGGACCTTTAAAAACCTCAGATAATCATAACAGCTGCTATTTTATTGTAGGTCTACTCTGTGTCAAGTCCTTTATTTGCTTTATCTTGAATTCTCTCAGCTGTCTCACAAGCCCAATTTCACAGGTGCAGAAACTGAGGCTCAGAGAAGATGACTTGTCTAAGTGCTCATAGTTCGGATTTCAACCTGTATCTGGGCCACCAGAGTCCAAGTTCTCTCTACTTTACCTCTGTGCCCCTGGCTCTTTTTTCATTTGTTGTCTCCTCTTTATTGCCTGCCAAACTCTCCCTTCTTGCCCTCCTACCCCCAGCTTACCTTCCTGCTGTTACACACAGTTGGGCATGGCCTGACCCAATGACTAAATGAAGATCTGGAGCAGAGTTTCTTAATCTTGGCACTAGGGACATTTGGGGCTGTATAATTCTCTCTTGTTGAGGAGAAGGCACTGTCCTGTGCATTGTAAATGTTTAGCAGCATCCCTGGTCTCTACCCACTAGATGCCAGTAGTATCGCTCCTCTCCCACCGTGACAACAAAAATTGTCTACAGACATGACCAAATGTTCTCTGGGGGGCAAAATAGCTCCCCAGTTGAGAACCACTGCTTTATAGAAATGAGGGGTCAGGGTCAAGTTGATTATAACCTGTCTTCCCCTTTAGACCATGAGTGGCTGGAGGGCAGGAAGAGTGAATCGTTTTATTCACTGCTGTGTTACCCACACCTAGTGCTGTGCCTAGCATGTGACAAGTGCTGCTGAAAGAAGAATGAATGAATGAATGAACGAGTAGTTTCCACGGGCATGGTATGTTTCAGGATGAGGGCCTGAAGGCCTAGGTTCCCTTCCAGATCCTCACTGATCTGCACGAGGCTGGCCTGGAGCACAATACCTTTTCCTCTCTAGGCCTTGGTCCCCTTTGCCATCTCTTAAATAAGGGTCCTCACTGGCCCTGAAGCCCTGGACATCTGTGGCCTGGGAACTGCCATGTTCCACCTCAGAGGCCCGGAGTCCAGGGGTTGAGGAGAGGGGCTGTCTCCCAGGCTGGACATTAAGATCTGCCCAGTCTTGAGTTTCTCCTTCCTACTCTTGCTCCCCAAGTCAAATCAATTACAGAGAGACGGGAAGTACACCCCCTCCCGCCCCAAGACCATATGCAGCAGAGGTGGCTCCCTTTTTGGGTGTGTGTCTTAAAAGGAAAAACATGTAACCTCAAAGGTAACCAAATATCCAAATCACGGTGCCCAGCATCACACACCCCAAATCCACCTATTCATGAGTTTAACAAAAAGCTTCTTTAGGATACACTGTAAGGCCATTGAGAGGGAGAAAAGTCGCCTCTTACACGCCCAGGCCAGCCCACAGGGCCGCCCTCCCAGCACACACATACACACACTCACACACACACACATACTCGGCCGCTTACAAGAAGGCTCTGAGTTTTTAAAAGTAAACTCTACCGTTTCCGTTCTTGCCCTGGATTCAACTTTTTAAAAAAGGAACCGTTTCACTGGTTTCCCTACAAATTCCCGTCTCTCTGGTCCTCCCTTTGCCTCAATCCTGCTCCCTCCCTCTACCCCTACCCTTGCCCACCCCCAGCAACCCATCCTCTTCAGTCACCACTCCAGCTCCCACCGTGCCCAGGGGCCCAGACCCCCTGACAGGGATGGGGCTGTTCTGTTAGGTCAGGGGAAGGAGAGCAGCCTCCCCAGGGGAGATGCCACACGGACAGCCCAACCTTTGCCCCCTGCAACAGGGCTTTCTTAAGGAAGGAGGGTGGTAGTAAAGCTCCCATCAGGACCCAAAGCATGGCCCACAGGCAGCCTGGTAACAGCAGGAGAGGATGGTTCCCGGCTCCCATTTCAAGATGTGTTCCCATCCACAGACCCTCTTTACCAGGGCAGTCCATTAGCCCTGTCCCTTCTTCTGCTCCACTTGTAAGCAGGCTTGTCCTCTTCCTTGAACTTGCCCTTCACTCCCACCTCCAGCTTCCATCCCTCGCTGCCTCTACTCCCATGATACTTAAGGGTTTTGTTCCTATAGGGGCAGCAAGGATGCCCCAGCGCCTGCCAGCTGGAGCCACGAGGCAGGAATTTCTCAGAGACAGAAATATCATCAGGATCAGAGTCTCCCAAATTCTTTTGATCACAACCCGCAGTAAGAAATACATTATACAAATATCAAATTTGTGTCTATTTGTGTGTATACATATATATTATCAACACATATACACTTATGTAGACCTGCATAAGTATATATCAGAAAGAAAAGTTTCCAGAAGCAATACTTACCTTTATGACATGGGAGGCACTATGAGATTATTCTTTCCTATTTCATTAAACCTCCACGAAATTGGTTTCAAAACCAGCAATTGGACCACTCCTGTTCTAGATGTTCATGTGCGAGCGGACTAAAAATGACACTCCGAACAGGGTCCTGAGGGCTTCCCCTGGCTCAGCTGAGGTCTTCCTACTATCCAACAAGAAGGGCCTTGGGGGGACCAGGTTCTAGCAGGGATCATTAAAAAAATCCACACCAAAAGTTGGACACACGGTCTTTTACTAAGACAGAACTGGGACCCCAAAGGGGCCTAGAAACCACTAGAGGAGAGGAATTCAGGTTTGTGGTACCTGCTGAGAGCCAAACAAGGCACCCACACTGGGTCTTTTAATTCTCATAAAAATCCCCAATCGGAGGTTTTCATCCCCTTTTTAGAGAAGAGGAAACTGAGTTTCCTTTGTCAAGGAAACCTTGCTTGACAAAGTCATGTAGCTAGTAGTTGGCCGAGCCGGGATTTGAACCCGGGTCTGCCTTGGCCGGCAGGCTGCCTGCCCACCCACATGGCTCTTTCCCACCAGCTCAGCAGGCGAGCTCTCTCTTGGACTCCCTCTCAGACTGGGGAGTCTGACAGGCCATTCTGGGTCTGTGAGGATGGAGAGTGCCCCATCTTGGCAGGCGGGGGTACAGGCTGCCTGGGATAGGAGTGTGTGTGTGAGAGGGTGACAGGGGCAAAATGTGTGCCTGGGTGTGAGGAAAGGCATGGGGACAGGTGTGGCTCACACCAGACAGCGCAGGAGCTCACCCCTCAAGCGCACAGACTTCCTCCAAAGAAGTAATAATATATGTTGTTTTCCCCTCTGGCTTCTTTGCTCTTGTGTTGATCAGAGGGCTTTCAAATAATAAAGGAAGAATGCCAATTTAAGTATGATTTTCACTGAAAATTCTAGGAAGGAAAAACTTCTACTTAAGATTAAAATCAGTAATAATAATAATATCGAACAGCTTTGAGTACTTGTCCAGTGGCAGGCACTGTGCTAAGAGCTTTGCTTGGGTCACATCACAGCTTCTGTTTATTGAGGACCCGCTATGGGCCAGCACTGAGCACAGAGCCTGGCACCTAGGTGGTGCTTAGCAGATGTCAGAGAATGAATGAATGAATATACCAGGCATTTAGCTAGAAACTACACAGAAATACATCGAATTTAAACACAACTTGATGTAACCTGAGGAATTGCAGCATTTCTCTGAGAGAGATTTTCTTCCTTTTGATAATTCCTCCATCCAAAACTTCTTAAACTGGAGAGATCTTTTGTTCTGTAATTTTTTCTTTCAGGTTAGAAGCGTCTCCCCAGCCCCACACTCCCACCCCTAACGAGCTTTTGGGTTTTCTCCCCCATTGCTTTTCCATTCCTGAGTAGTCTCTTCCTGGCTCAGTGACTGACAGGCCAACACGCCAACATGGATCTTCACAGAGCCTCCTAAGCCCCTTTGCCCCTTCTCCCTGGCAGCCCAGAAGACAAGGAAGAGAGAGGAGGATTTGATCCCAGACCTCCGGACCCTTCAATCAGTACTCGTGATCAACTATGGCCTCAGAAAACCTAGATTCTAGTCCTACCCCTACCCCTAAGTCACAGTGCAACCTTTAGTGAATGATCACACCTTTCTAGGTTCACTTTCACTTATCATGAGATGAGATGAGTGTGTTTCAGATTGTCAGCTACCCGCCCACCGCAGCATCCAGGAACCAAAATGCCACACTAACCCAATTCAGCTTTGCATCTTCCTCCCTTCCCTCCTGGTAGCCAGCCACCCCCCCGCAAAACTGGAATTTACACATCAATCAAAATGCAGAGACCTGGGTTCCTTAGTGGTGAAACCCTAGAAAAACCCCATCAGAACCCCGCTATGACTGCAAGGAGGAGAATGATGAAGAAGTTTCGGTTGGATCTTGTTCCCCAGTAGGAGATGACTCCCACCCCTACAGTTTGCGGTAGCCTAGAATGTGGCTTCCATTGGCATTGACAACTGCCTACCCAACCCCAGGGGTAGAAAGGGTTCCTGCTCCACCATCACTGGCTTCTTCTGCAGAGGGATCCAGAGATGGAAAGGCAACCCATGGCCATGTGTCCTCCCCTCCCCTCCTTTTCCTTGAGAAATGCCCCTTCTTGGTGGCATGTTCAGAGCGCTGCTCTTGTCTCCCTTGCTGGCAGCTCAGGAGCCCTGTCCCAGGCTCTGCCAATTCCTCCTGGCTTTCCCCCACCCCTCCGGGTGCCCAGTGGCCAAGGAAGTGGGACCAAAGGGTTCTCTCAGCCTCTACTTAGGCACCTGCTGGGTATCTGACACACTGCCGTGTCATTTCGTTTATTCCTCAGCCACTCTGCTGCTGAAGAGGCCTCCTCCTTCCCCACTGACAGAGGGCAGGCCAAGGCTCAGAAAGATGAAGCAACTCCCCCAGCTCAAAAATAGCACAGCGGGATTTGGACCCACAGTTTCCTGACTCTGGAGCTGCTACTCTGTCCACTATGGCTCCTCCCAGACCCTGGGGCTTGAAAAGTGGGTCCCTTAATTCTGGGGACCAGGAGACAAGAGCCCCTCCTCACGTGTCCCTTTGCCCCATTCACTCTGAGTCTGCAACAGCCAGAAAGTTTGCTCAAGTCCACTGCGGACGCAGCCGGTGGATGTCGGGGCCCCCAGCACACACCTCCCAGGGGGGTGGGGGAGACGGAGGCAGCACAGCCTCCAGCACAGAGGGGGCAGCCACAGCACCGCTCCCGACTCGCCAGGCGCCCTGGGAGAGCCTCTCTCTGGAGGGCAGGAGACGGTTACCTTGAAGAGTTGGGCTCCCTTCTCCAAGAACTTCAGTCCCATACACTTGGCGAGGCAGCGGGGTCTCCTGGGGCCAGGAAGCCCGGGTCTCGCCGCGCACAGGCGGAGACGCTCTGGGAGGGCGCTGCGCACTCCTCCTCCTGCCGGCGTCCTGTCCGCAGGTCCCCTCGGGCGGTGGCCGCAGCGGCAGCGTCTGGGTTGCGGAGTCCCGGCCGGCCTAGGGAAGGGACACTGAAAGGCGCCCGGAGCTCCCTGGCACCCGTGTCAGATGCCGGCCGGCGAGGGTGCTGAGAGAGAGACTTGAGCAGCGCCGCGCGCGTCCTCAGCTCTGAGAGCCCCCTCTGGAGCAGCGGGAAGGTAGGTGGGCGGGCGGGCACGGCGCGCGGTGACACATACATAGGGGCGGGCGGGGGAGGGGAAGGCCCAGGAGCGGGGCGGGAGGGGGCGAGCGCGAAGGGAAACCCCACCCCCGGGGGACCCGAGGGGCGGCCGACAAAGGGAGGGGAAGGCAGAGGCGCGGACCGGCGCGCGGCTAGGGAAGCCGCCGGGCGCGCAGGGCGCGAGAGGAGCGCTCCCCGCCGCGGCGCGGCCCCGGCGGCCCCGGCGCCCGCCGGAGGACGGCGGCGCGGGAAGGGCTAGAGCGCCCGCGTCTGCAATGCGGTCGGCCGCTCCTCAGTCGGAGGGGCCCGGGAGGGCTGTACCCGCACTGGCAGCCCCTGCGGGCCCGGCTCTGCAGCCGCCGCGGCCGGACAGGGCTCCCCGGCGCCCGCGCGGGGGTCTGCAGCTGACGCCCCTCAAGATGCGATAGGGAGGGGCGTGGCCCCCTGCTCCCAGGCCACAATTCGGAAGGGCCCTCCTGAAGAGCTGGCTGAAAGTTTTTGGGGATGGGGTGCGGCGAGATGGCAGGGGAGTGCGGAGCGGGGATGGTGGTGGCGGTGGGGAGGAAGTTAGGGGACAGCTGGGAGGCGTGCTGGGGCTGGGAGCCTCAAGACCAAAGGCTGAGGGTTTTCAAAATCTAGGAGAGACCAAGGACATCTCAAATGAAGCAGGAATTCTCCAGTAGCTGCAGAGACCACCCTCCTTAATTTTGTTTCCACGCAAAAGAATAAAAGAACTAACAGGTTTTGAAGACCTTCTGAGCTGGTTGTTTAATACACATTAATGTCTCATTTAATTTTCTCAAAGAGCCCAATGAGGTAAATACACGTAAATATTACAACTAATCTCCCCTTGCAAAGAAAAAAAAAAAAAAGATGTGAAAACTGAGGCTCAGAGGGTAATGGAGTTACCAGTCAAGGTGGGGTTTGAATTCAAACCCAAGGTCATACTCTCTGCTGCTACACAAGCTGCTGGTTCAACCTTAGCACTTTGGGGGACCCAGGCTGGCTGGTGGCCTTCAGGGTCCTTATGGAGGAAGCTGCTGGTGATTGACACTAAGATTTAGTGGCCTTGGTCAGTGTGGTAGAAGCCGCTAGACCCCTGATTGGGCAGGGACTGAATGGAGAAAGACAAGAAGTGGGATCTTTGCGGGCTGCCCATTACAGAGATAACAGACCCAGCTTTTCCTTGGCTAAAAGGAGTCGGAGTGCCTCACTTTCCCCAGCGTGAGTCCTCTGGAATTGTGTGGGTATTTTACTGGCCATCTCTTCTGCGGGGCAGGACTGGCCCTGGCCCAGCACATTCTCTGGAGCTGGCCCCCAACCCTTCCCTGCACAGGACAGTGAAGCTTAGGGAGGGCGTGGTGCCCACTCCACCCGCTGGTCCGGGGACCTGGGGTTAAGGTGTTCCACTGGTTGGCGATTCTGGCTTCACCAGTGTTCTACCTGAGTCTGTTGGCTTCTCCGAGTCAGGTCTCTAAGTTGCAGAGCACTTTGGGCACTGCTAACAGGACAGTGACCAGAACCCCTTAGGTGGAAACAGCAACTTTCAAAGAAATGGGATGAAATCTTATTAGTTACTGGCCCTAATGTCGGGACCAGGGGAAATGACCCTTCTAGAAAAAAAAAAACTTTAAAATTCCAACAGGAGGGTCATGAATTCTCATGTCAGTATTCATTCATCAGATGCTCTTGGTGAGAACAAACCGCACCCTCATCTGTGAAATGGGGCCATATCTGACATATATCCCAGGACACATGGGGTTAGTGAAGGACAATTCAATTCAAGGAAAAATATTAATTAGGTAATTAATCTTTGTAATGAAGGGAATGAATGTTTATTGATCATCTAGTTTGTAATGAAACCAAGAAGCATATAATAGGCACCTTTTGTGTGCCAGACACTGCTTGATACCACGGCCTGGCAGGTGACTCTTATTACCATTTTACACACTAAGAAGCTGAGACTAAGAGGCCACCCAGGTAGTGAATGAGTGCAGGTTGGCATGACTCCACACTGCCTACCTTTACAGGCTGCAGAAAACCCAGCATGATGGGAAAGCATTTGGATACTTTAAAGACCGTGTTGAGAGAATCAAAGGACATGAGTGTCTGAAAGCCCTTGGTGGCATATGGACGTTCCCCTATTCAATGCAGGAGTCTACACAAGGGAACTCCTTGTGTAGTATTTCTGATCCTGGTTATCTCTCCTCTGCTCAAATACTTTGTAGCTGCCTTTTCCAGGCTGCCTGACCTGGTCTGCTGTCATAGGCAGGTTCTAACCTCTCACTGCTCAGAGTAGTCTACAGACTAGCACAGCCAGCTGGGAGCTTGTTGGAAATGCAGACACTCATGCCCACCCCAGACTCAGAATCTGCATTTTAATGAGACCCCCCCAGGTGTTTCCTATACCTGCTGATGTTTGAGAGGCACTGTGCTGGCATTGTTCAGCAGGTTTACTCATTACAGAACAAGAGAATCTCTGAGCTAGGAAGGGCTCTTAGAGAAGGTTGAAGACAACTTTTTCTGGGTCTTCACTCAGCCTGGGACTGAGTTCTAGGGCAGGGCACTGGAGACATCCCTCCTAGGATGCCATGGCTCCATAACCCAGTAATTATGGCTGTGTGTCACATCACCCCAAAACTTACTGGCTTAAGACTCATTTACTATCCCTCATGGTTTCTATGGGTCAGGAATTTGGGAGAAGCTCGCCCAGGCAGTTCCGGCTTGGGCTGTCTCATGGGGTTGCAGTCAGATGTCAGCTGCAGGCCCATCATCTGAAGGCTAGACCGAGGCTTGAGGATCCAGGTCAAAGGTGGCTTACTCACATGGCTGGCGAGTCGGTGTTTGCTGTTGGCTGGAGGCTTCAGATCTTCCCCATACAGGGCCTGCTGGTGGAGCTGCCTCATGGCATGACACCTGGCTTCCACCACAGTGAGTGATACAAGAGCACAAGGCGAAGCCACAATGCTTTTTTGTCCTAGCTTTGGAAGTCACACATGGTCATGTCCACTGTAGTCTATTGGTCACATAAGGCCAACCCTGTATTAGTGTGGGAAGGGACACACAAGGGTGTGAATACCAGGGCATGGGGATCGCCGAGAGGCATCTTGGAGGCTGGCTTCTACCCTCCATTAAACTGACTGTTAGAAGATGGCCAGTCTCCCAGTCCATCTAACTGTATCATCATGTTATTGTCCCTTACATGGTGATACCATGTAAATGCCTCACTAAGTCCAAGTGTAAGGTGTTTTCAGAATTCCTCTGAAGCATCTTTCCAATACCCCTGTATGAGTAAGGGGTCTAGCCTGCTCTCTGGGACAACACATCTGTCTCAATTTCTGCAGGACAGGCTTCATTTAGCCCAAGGGCGTTTTCATATCATCCCTCTATGTCTCTCCTCACAGCAGAATGCCCTCAGGTCCTTCAACTATTTCCCAAAGGAGTTTCCTCTGGCTTCCTCACTCTCTGGAAACTCCTGTTTGTGGATGCCCCTCAAATGTGTAATTCCCAGCATTGGATGCCCAAGCTCAGCTGTGGACTGACCAGGGCAGAGCCAAGACAACCTTTCCCTCTCACCGTTTGGGCATTCTGCTCCTACTGGCACCACCAAAGATTGGTGAGTCTTTGAGCTTATGCTTTTGGTTGATATTGAAACTTGTGGACAGTTGAAACCATCAAACCGTTTTCATGCTGGCCACCACGAAAGGGCTTCCTGTGTATCTCAAGCAACAAAACAGGGTTGAGGAGGGGAAGGTTCCCTGTATGTTCAAGAGCATTGGATGTGAATCCCATGTCTGGCACACAGATCTTGGGCAAGTTTTGTAAGCTCCCTGGGTCTTGGTGTTCTCATCTGAAAAATGGAGCTACCTTATGGAATTGTTGTGAGAATTAGAATGAGCTAGGCTGTCAGCACCTAGCAAATGATCTGGCTCAAGGTGCAAGGTGGTTAGTTTTCTTCCCTGCTGCCCTTCTTTGCAGTTTGATGTCCCTGAATAAGTGCATTCTCTTCTGTATGCTGGTTTCTGGGTTTGTAAAAGAAGCTAAAAATACTCACCTCATAGGAGTGTGGCAATGATTAATACTATATGTAATGTGTGTAGAAAACGCTGTGATCCTTTCTGGAAGCAAAGGGCCATAGAAACATGATAGAGAAAAGCGTTCTTATTGCAGAACTGGGCCGGGGAGTGGAGTCTTCTGAGAACTAATGGAACATTTGAAAAGTGCCGTTTTATTTCTTTAACACCGTGCGAGTGACAAACTCAGAGGGAAGTGGGGTGTTACCGTGTTGGTTTCTACCGTCATAGTTGTCATCATCATCTTCATCATCATCGTCACCAATTACAAAAACACTTTTCAAGCAGGTCTGGGGTAAGAAGAGGTGTAGAAGGATGCTTCCCTAGGTAACTCCAGGCCCCAAAGCTCCTGAAAGCCTCCCCATCTTTCCTTTTCCCCACCCTGCATCCTATGGGGCACGTCCTACAACTGGGCCTGAGCTGAGCTGGCTCTTCTCTGCTTTTCCCTTTATTCCAGCCATCAGAGTCTTTGGGGACTGACCGCCCAGCCCTTGTCACACTGGACTTGATGTTTTCATTTCTTTCACTGGTAAACATTGTGTCATTCTGGAAAATTTTTCCTAGATTTTTACACATAATAGTACAGATACAAAATATGTATAAAATGAACAAATATGGTACCCCACAAACAAATGCTTGCTAGAAATGAAATATAAGAGGAACAGACAGCAACTCCATAGTTTGGAAATGATCTGCTAAGACAGGCATGACTTTTCACCACAAAACTTGGTACTCATTTGATATACGGTGCTGGAGAATAGTCATCTTGACATTTTGGTTGTTTCTCCTGATCTATTTGGTTTTTTAATGTGTATGCCTTCAAGAGGAGAAAACCAGAATATATAAGAAAACTCAGAATATGAGAAAAAGTCTTATTTAAGTAGATGATCTTTCATTCTTAGGACATTTACTTGTTAACATTTTAATCTTGAAAGAGTCATAAAAATAGGCATTAAAAATGCTGGCGGGTTCTCTGACTGGTCTCAAAAATCCCCAGTTTAAAAAAATGCGATTTCAGTTTCTTCATGGGCTAGCGCAGCCTCATCATCGTGATATTTATTGGTTTGTTTATTTGTTATTTATGATATTTAATATTTATTATTGTGGTAAAATATAAGTAACATAAAATTCATCATTTTAACAGTTTTAAGGGTTTAGTTCAGTGGTATTAAGTACATGCACATTGTTGTGCATCCGTCCCCACCCTCCATCTCCAGAACTCTTTCATCTTCACAAACTGAAACTCTGTACCCATTAAATAGTAAACTCCCCATGCCCTCTCTCCTTCCCACGCCTGGCAACCACCACTCTACTTTCTGTCTCTGAGTTTAACTACTCTAGGTACCTCGTATAACTGTAATCACACAGTATTAGTCCTTTACTGACAGCTTGTTCATTTAGCCTAATGTCTTTAAGGTTCATCCATGTTGTAGCAGGCGTCAGAATTTTCTTTATTTCCCAGTAATCTTTACTGGGTACTTACCCTATGCTAGGCCCTGTGCTAAGTGCTTTGTTAAACCTCACAATGATCCTGTGAGGTCTTGTTGCCTGCATTTCACTGATGAAGAAACTGAGGACAGGGAAGTTTAGTAAGCTGCTCAAGTTCATGTAGCTGCTAAATGGTAGAACCAGGCATCTAATCCAGGCCACCTGGCTTCAGAGCTCTCATACTTAAAGAAAATGTCAATATCAGTCATTTATTGAGCACCTATGTGCTTGGTACTAGGCTAGGCATTGTACCATTCCCCCCCCTTTCTTTCTTTTGATATATAATTTACATAGAATAAAGTACATCTTAAGTATGCACTTTATTCTATGTAATTTTTTTACATCGACAAACACCACTCTAATCACAACCAAATCAGGATGTAGAACATTTTCAGCTCTTTAGAAGGTTCCCTTGTGCGTGTTCTAGTGAGTACACCGTCTCCTGCCCGCTTCCCCCCTCGGCCCCCGCCCCAGGAAGATCACTGTTCTAACCTCACTGACAGACCAGTTTTGTCTATTTTTTACTTGATAGAAATGTGATCTTCACATGAGTACTCTTTTTTTTTTTTTTTGCGGAACGCGGGCCTCTCACTGTTGTGGCCTTTCCCGTTGCAGAGCACAGGCTCCGGACGCGCAGGCCCAGCGGCCACGGCTCACGGGCCCAGCCGCTCCGTGGCATGTGGGATCTTCCCAGACCGGGGCATGAATCCGCGTCCCCTGCATCGGCAGGCGGACCCTCAACCACTACGCCACCAGGGAAGCCCGAGTACTCTTTTTTGTCAGGCTTCTTTCACTCAAACCAGAGGCAAACTGGAGAGGGTGTGGCCCACCCAAAAGGAGAGCCACTAGCCAGCTCCAACTAAATGTTGCCATTCAGGAGTTCAGGCTCAGTGTTGCTGGGTCATGTAGTAGTAGTAGTAGTAATAGTAGTTATTATTGTTGTTTTCCTTGAGAAGCCAAATATCTAGACTTTTATGGAATATCAAATTATGATTAATTTGAGAAGTTATAGTACATGTCAAAACACTGAAGGATAAGCAAAATTCATCTATGAGTGGTTGGATGAATACTATGGTGATGGCAGTGAGAATGGACAGGAAAGGACATCTGAAAGGAAGAATCAGAGACACTGGACCTTGAGGGAGAGAGAGAGACGCGAGAATGAAGAATGGCCTCGGGACTTCCCTGGTGGTCCAGTGGTTAAGACTCCATGGGGAACTTAAAAAAAAAAAAAAAGAAAAAAAAAAAAGAATGGCCTCAACCTTCTGAAGCTGAATGACTGGGAATGGGGAGTCCCTGTCAAGAGCCGGGCAGTCTGGAAGGGCAGCTGTCTTGCGGAGAAAAGACAGGGAGTCCCCTCTGTAGCCAAGTTGGGTTTTCCGAGGTGGAGGGACATCCAGAAGGAGGTGGCCAGCAGGCGGAGAGGAATGTGGGGCTCGGGCTTGGGGAAATGCTCGGCCTGAGATTCCACACGTCTGCTTTTAAAATAAGATCAGGGAACATTAAATTCCAGTCGACAAATGCTAAAATATACTTTAATTTCATACTGTAACTAATTAAGGGAGAGAGTAGAAGGGCAGAAAAGGGGGCAGAAGAGAGGCTGCTGGAGAGAAATGCAAGGATGCGCAGAAACAGGAAAGGAATGCCAGAGACCCTGACACACCAAGGAAAAGCGATGCATGTAAGGTGGTTCTAGAGAAAAAGAAATGTGGACAAGTATCAAACGTTGAGCTTCCATCGGCCGTAGACAAAACTAGGGTTTGATTGCATGACAGCTGCATCTTGTGGCTATTAGGACCTTGTAGCTAATGAATTTTTAAATTCATTTTTTGAATGACCATTGCATTTTTGCAGCTATAAGCACAAATACAATATGAATCTGATGCTTCGTGGCACTTACTCCTAGGCCCAAATAAATGAGATCAACAGCTATGACCTTCTTATATACACTGGCCAGATCTCACCATGGAATCATGGCATCAAGTCCACCTTAGGTCCCAGATCAAGTCAGAAGTCCAGCCCTGCAGAAGTCACCCCAGCCTTCCTGAGGATCCCTGGCTTAATAAGGGCATGTATAGCTCAGGCTAGAAGTTCTCCACAGAGTTGTGTCAGAGCCAGTTTAACCTTTGAGAGATGAAGAAAAGAGACATGGTAAAATTCATTCAGCTTAGGGGGTGGTGTCGTTTAATTGTTGTTCTTTCTTGCATCCCATCTTCCACAATTGAAGGAATAGGACCATTGAGTCCCACTATTGTCCCTACAGAGTAAAATGGTCGACCAGGTCCTAAGTTGTGTGTGTGTGTGTGTGTGTGTGTGTGTGTGTGTGTGTATGTGTGTGTGTGTGTGTGTGTGTGTGTGTGTGTCAAAGGAATAGTAGCCATACAGCTACCAAAGGGACACTTACAATTGAATTCAAAAACAGAAAATTGACAAATGAGAGTGACTTAAAGCCATAACAAGCAAATATGTATATATAAGAAAATTAATACTCAGTAAAACTCCCTGATTGAGAGGTGATAAATGACAGATGCAGAGGAGAGAATGGTTAGCATTGAGTGGGGTGAATCAGAGAAGACTAAGAGGGCAAGGAAATTCTATGAATATCTGGGGGATAAATAAATAGAAATTACAGTGGAGGGGCAGAGGGCTTCCTCCCCAATACCCTCAGTCTGCAGATCAGTTGTTGCCTGTGCCCAGGTGAGCTGGGTCCCACTGCCTGTCCAAATCTCACACCCGTAAATTTTCTCCCCATCACTGGCCCCTCTGCATGCCATAGTTGGAAACGTGGCTTTTCCAGAGTCAAAAGCCAGAGCACAAGGCCCCTATTCACCCCGCTGGGTTTGAAATTCTCCTCCGAAATTCCTTTAACTGCAAACGCCTTCTCCCAAGTACACTGTGCATCTTTTCAAATTTCAGACATAAACAGCTGTGTAGCCCCACCTGGCAACCCCCTCTCACCCTCCTGATAAAAATAGAAGGGGCTGAGGTGGGGAAAGCCGTGGGCACAGTGGGGTTTTGTGGATCAGCTGTTTGCACGAGTGTTCCTGACCCCTCTGCCTATTTTGGGAAGGGGTTTCTCTCGGGGAAGCTTGGAGCTGGATTCTTGGGGGATTTGTCATCCCTGGCACCTTGGCCCCTTCCATTCTGGGCCCAAGATGCATCTCTGTGGTTGTGTGTTTAACTCTGTGTCCCAGGGAGAAACACCTTTACCTGTGGTTATTGGCTTGGGTGTCAACTCTGGTGACTGTGGGGGATGGAAAAAGTGGTGGCAAGAAGTGCGGGGAAGCAGCTCGTTTGCAGAAGCCACTGGTGTGAAAACTGTCACCAGGCCCCCAAGGCAGGCACCATGACCCCACGAGCAGGTGAAGGGCTTTTAGAGGTAATAAGCTCTTACCTTGTACACTTGGTTCCTCTGTATGGGACAGGGGTGAATGAGCAGTGCAGGGCGAACTGGCAAGTTCCATGAGATTGGCCTTATGTGAACTGTTCTAGGTCCAACTGTACCGTTTACCAACGATGTGACTTTGAACCTCAGTTTCCTCCTTAGTAAAAGAGGAATTTCAATATTCCCATAGAAAGATGCAGATGAGATCCTGCTGCTTCTCTGCTTACAACCATCCAGTGGTTTCTGGTTGCATTCAGGACACCACGGCCAACAGAGCTTGAGCAACCTGGCCCTGCCTCTCTCACCTCATCTCCCCACGAGTCACCTTACTCTTCCCCTCTGTGTTTTGGCTCCATTTCATCTTCAGATTGTACTTTATTATTTTTTTTTATAGATTTATTTTTGGCTACGTTGGGTCTTCGTTGCTGCACGTGAGCTTTCTCTAGTTGCGGTGAGCAGGGGCTCCTCGTCGTTGCCGTGTGCGGGCTTCTCATTGCAGTGGCTTCTCTCGTTGCCAAGCACAGGCTCTAGGCACGCGGGCTTCAGTAGTTGTGGCACGTGGGCTCAGTAGTTGTGGCGCGTGGGCTCAATAGTTGTGGCGCACGGGCTTAGTTGCTCCACGGCATGTGGGATCTTCCCAGACCAGGGCTTGAACCCATGTCCCCTGCAGTGGTAGGCGGGTTCTTAACTACTGTGCCACCAAGGAAGTCCCTCAGATTGTACTTTAAATATCAGAGAGGCCTTGCCTGACCACCCAACTTCTCTGCCTCCCCCAGTTTCTATTACGGCATCTCATTCCTTCCCTTCCTGGGCTAGACCACGCCTTGCTGGTGTGTATTTTGAGCTGTTTACTTGTGTAGTGTCCACCGCCCTCTCTCACCAGACTCTGAGCTTCAGGAGGGTAGGGACAAATATCGTCAGCTCCCATCTCAGTGTGGGGCATTGCAGCCTCCCAATTGATATTTGTTGAATGAATGAGTAGGTCTAGTTTGCTCTCCTTTGTATCTGCTGTGTCTGGCACATTTAGAGAATCTAGAAGTGAATCATAATAACTCACATGCGTTGAGCACTCTGTATTAGGCACTGTTCTAAGCATTTTGTGTCTAGTAACTCATTTAGTAACCATAGTAATCTTACTGTTTGTTAATGGCCCTCACAACTTATTCCTGTTTTACAAAAAAAGAAACTGAGGCCTGGAGAGATCAAGCCCCTTGCTAGTGAACGGCAGAGCAGAGATTCAATGCCAGACAATTAGGTCCCAGAGATTGTGCCTTTAACCTCTCACCATCCTGCTTGAATGAGAAGTGAGTGAAGGAGAGCAACTAGCTCATTGCAGGGACTCATAAACATTCATTTATCCTTTCCCCCTCCCTGTCCACTTGGTTGAAAGGGTCAAATTAGAGCTATATAAGACAGTAAAGATGTGTAAGGTATAAAATCTCTAAGGGTGTGTAGGGTGAGGCCTCTGTACCGATCAGCCAGCCTCTATCAGCCAGGAGAATTTCCTGGGCATGGTGGGGTTAGGAGAAGTCTAAATGACAGGAGAGAAGGGTGATGACAGGCCAAGGCCATGGGCTGAGGCTTGAGCTGGCAAGGGTGGGGAGCAAAAATAACTAGAAGCTACAAATCGCATGAGATAGCAAGTTAGAAAATTGATGGGAGAAGAGGAGTACCGCTAAGATGCATTAGGACGTGAAGCTGAAGATGATGACCCAGCAGGGCCGTCAAGTCAGGACCCACAGACGGGAGTTCTCCTTTTCCAAGATGAAACCACAGAAGATGTAAAGTTAGTTTTTCTTTAGTCAAACCTGGCAAGAAGTGTTCGAGCTCCGTAGTCTGACATCAGACATCAGTTCATATGTCATGGTTCGACTTCTGGCATTTGCTTGGCAGCCTAAAGTTTGCCACCTGTAGCTGCCTAACCCTGACTCTAACACTGAACCAGAATCTACCAAATCCGGAAGAGTTGGCATCTTTGACTCAGAGAAGATTATAGATTTGGAGTCTTCGAGCTGGGCAGGATTATGTGGAATCCTTACTCTTTCATTGTATTAGGACTGACGTGTTGACTTGGACCCCAAATTAAAAGTGGATGATGGGGAAGCAAAGCAGCATGGGTCACTGGGAATAGTGATATTGAACTTGTTCTGTGCTGGTTGGCCTTTGGCCCATGTTTCAGTCAGGATAGGCTGGGTTATGCTTCAGTAACAACAGTCCCCAAATCTCAGTGAGTTGAAATAACAAAGATTTAGTTCTTGCCCACGTCCACTGTGGATAGTTGGGAGCTTTGCACCAGGTCATTATCCTCCAGGTCAGGCTGATGGAGCAGCTGATGGATTACTGTCTCTAGTCAGTATCTCAGTGGTCGAATAAGGTTTGGGTTCCACATGGCTATTTTGGTCCCTGGGATCCCTTCTTTAGGGGTCAGAATATCTCCCAGAGTAGGTAAGGGTGATATGATGCATGGGGGGCTGGGGGTGCAGCCTGGATGGCTCCATTATTGGATCCTTGTTGCCAGAACAGCCTTCATACTCTGACAAGGGTCTTGGACATTTGGTGGAACCCCATTTAGTGCCCATTTGCCTGTGGTCCAGACCCACTCTTCTGGAAAGAAAGGAGGGCAGCCTCCTCCTTGTGTTCCTTACCTGGGCATTTGGGACCTGGAGGCCCCACTTAAGATGTGTTCAAGCCTTTGACACAAGGTGGTGGGTTCAGTGTGCTTGCCAGGGTGAGGGCTCCTCTTCACTCTAGAATTGTTAGCTCTGCAGAAGGCCCCTTTCCTTCCCCATGGCTTTCTTCCTTTTCTTCTGGGACCAGATCTTGGAGGCCACTGGGCTCTCCAAAAGGTGGAGGCATCACTGGAGTTGGTTGTGGTCTTGCCGGCTATTCCCATTTGGGGACCTCTTGCAGGCTTACCTGCTCAGCTGGTCAGTGAGGAGCTCTGATGACACCTAAAAATGATACAAACAAGGAATGATTATAAGAAAAGAATGGAGCATCTTGTGCAGTGACAGCAAGGATGCAGGGAGGCATACCTGGAGCCACAGGGCTCCGCTTTCCTAGTCGCGGCTTGGCCCTGGCTCCAGGAAGCCTGCCCTTCCTCACTCAGCAAAGGAGGGAGAAGCTTCCTGGCTTATTGGGACAAGGGGAGGATATAGGCTAAGAGATTCCAAGCTGTCTCCTTAGGCAAGGCACACAGAACAAAATCCAAGGGTTTGTGCTGGGACTAAGGCCTGAGAAGCCTCAAATTGCTTCATTTTTGGTCCAGGGAAGCCATGGGGCCTTGGCCTGGGTCCATCCGTGAGAATCTAGGAGTTGAAATACTGTGGCCTAGGAAGAGCCAGGAATGGGGAGTGGAGGTGGGGATCAAGAGCCAGGTCATAGGAGAAGGCCTAACCATCCACAGCACCCCTGCGCTATGTAAGATAGGGCTCACCTGGAGGCAGGTAAAGGCTTCATGAGGAACCAGAGCTAGAGAAGATGCAGGAAGGGACCAATGATTCAAGTCAAAGAAGTAGAACCCTGGGAACATGAATGCCTGGCTGGAGCTGTGGATTGGAACCTGGGGTGGAGGAGTCAAGAGAAGGGACAACCAGGCAGCTTGTCTACAGCAGGGGCCTTATTGAAGGTCATGTCTTGTTGTTGGGGCTTTGTTGGTGACGAATCTAGAGAAGGCACTGGCATGACTGGCACATGGCATAGCGTGGGCAAAAGACAGGAGGCAGAATAGAATGCCTGGAGAGGCCACCCTGAGTAAGCTTGACTCAAATGGGGAAGGGGCCAAGAAGACTCAGGACACACTAAGGGGTTCTGAGCAAGAGAAAACTGGCACTGATATTTCTGCATGTAAAAACCGTGCCCCATTGTCAGGGCCCAGCTCAAATGCTACCCCATCTAGAGAGTTCTACCATAATCTAGGGTCAAAATATACCTTCTTCTATGATTCTATATCTGTCAGTTCTTGTCATAGGTGCCTTGTACTTGAGTTAGTTATGGCTGTCTCTCCCAACAGCCTGATCTCTCTGTGGACAGGACCCCACCGCAGGGGACTCCCAGCTCAGCACCTGGCTCTCAGGTATCTGAGAAGCCAAGGGGAAGGCAGCAGGACGTGGTGGGTCCTTTCCCCATCTTCCAGAGTGCTGCTTCTCCAGGGACGAGCCAGGACCACCTGCCTTCCAGGTACTTGGGCTGTTTGTTTAGAATTCACCCCAGACTTGCCAAATCTGACTTTCCGAGGTTGGCCCCCCAAATCTTCACTTTTTTACTTTCTTTTAAAATTACTGTTGGGACTTCCCTCGTTGTCTAGTGGTTAAGACTTTGCCTTCCAGTGCAGGGAGGGCAGGTTCGATCCCTGGTCAGGGAGCTAAGATCCCACATGCCTCGTGGCCAAAAAACCAAAACACAAAACAGAAGCAGTATTGTAATAAATTCAATGAAGACTTTAAAAATGGTCCACATCAAAAAAAAAATTAATGTTAACAAAGCATAATTTATGCATAACAAAATGTACCCATTGTAATAAAGTTTGATGAGTTTTGGTAAATTTACACAGTCATGTAACCATCATTTCCATCATGATATAGAGCATTTATTTCACACCAGAAAGTTCTCTTTTGCTCCTTTGCAGTCAATCAACTACCCCACTTGGCTCCAGATGACCACTTCTATTTGTTTCTAGAGATTTGTTCCAGAATTTCATATAAATGGAAACTTGTGATGTGGTAGGTTGAATGGTAGTCCCAAAGATGCATCCTAATCCTTGGAACCTGTAAATGTTACCTTATTTGGAAAAAGTGCCTCTGCAGATGGGATTAAGTTAATGATTTTGAGATGAGGAAATATTTCTGGATTATCTGGGTGGGTCCTAAGTGCCATCACAAATGTTTTTATAAGAGAGAAGTAGAGGGAGATTGAATACCACACACACACTGGGGGAAATCAGTGTGAAGATGGAGGCAAAGATTAGAGTGATGTGGCCATAAGCCAAGGAATACTGGCAGCCACCAGAAGCTGGAAGAGGCAAGGAATGGAATCTCTCCCAGAGCCTCCGAAGGGAGTGCAGCCATGCCGACATCTCGATTTCAGTCTTCTGGCATTCAGAACTCTGAGAGAATAAATTTCTGTTGTTTTAAGCCACCAAGGTTGTGGTAATTTTTCACAGCAGCTCTAGGAAATTAATGCATGTAGTACGCAATTTTTTGTGTCTGATTTCTTTTGTTCAGTTTGATTTTAATATTCCTCCATGATATTTGTGTTCATAGTTCATTTTTCTTATTTCTAGTAGTATTTCACTGTATGGATATTCCACAATTTGTTTATTCATTTTACCTATTGATGAATATTTGAATTGTTTCTAGATTCAGAGTATTATGAATAAAGCTGTTATGAACAAGTTTCTGTGTGTGTGTGTGTATGTGTGTATACATGTATTTTATTTCTCTTGGGTAAATATCAAGGGGTGGAATTGTTGGGTTATACTATAAGTATATGTTTAACTTAATAGGAAACTATCAAGTTCTTTCCCAAAGTGGTTGTACTATTTTGGATTCCCATGAACAATGTACAAGAGTTCCAGTTACTTCACGTTCCCACCAACACTTGATTTTGTCAGTCTTTTATTTATTATATATGTATATGTAATAAATAAAAATATATAATTCAACTTTAATTAAAAAGTATGATCTATATATTATATATAATCTATAATAAATATACATATTTATGCTAGAGTTAGTTATAGGTTATTTTAATAAATATATATGTACTATATATAATAAATATACTGAATATATGTAGTATACACATAAATTCCGAAAAACACTTACTTGTTAAAAAAAATGCTTCTTTTTTTCCAAAAAAAAAAAGTTAAAAAGTTCATGATAAGTGATGTACAAAGGTGATACTTTAATATTACCGGAAGATTGAAAATACTAGTAGTTTTAACTATAGAAATATCTAAATATGAACCAAATGATATTTAGTGTAAAGTGTAGATATTTAGTGAAGTGTAAAGTTGTAGACTTGAGATCTTTCATTTTTATTTTCTTAAATTTTGTGTTAAAAACCAACATAATTCTTCAAATGTTATTTCACAAATGTTATGGTCAAAAAATATGGAACACTTCCCAAATTTGCATGCCATCCTTTCACAGGGGCTGTGCTAATCTCTGTATCATTCCAATTTTAGTACATCAGTCTTTTAAATTTTAGTTATTTAAATGAATGTATAGAGGTACTTCACTGTGGTTTCAATTTGCATCTCCTCAAATAAGCATTTTTTGGTGTGCTTATTGGTCATTTGTATATTTTTCTGAAATGCCTGTGCAAATCTTTTGCCCATTGTGTGTGTAGGAGGTGTTGTTTAATTTCTTAGTGAACTTTAAGAGTTCTTACTGAACTTTACAAGTCCTTTGTTGAATATAAATATTGCAAATATTTTCTCCCAGTCTATGGCTTTCCTTTTCATTTCTTTGACAGTGAATTTCAAAGAGTGGAAGTCTTTAATTTTGATAAAGTTCAGATTTCCAGTTTTTTCCCTGTATAGTTAGTGTTTTTTGCGTCCCACCTAAGAAATCTTTGCCTACCAAGGTCAGAAAGATATTCTCCTGTTTTCTTCCAGAAGTTTTATAGTTTTAACTTTTATGTTTAGGTCTGTGATACATCTTGAGTTATTTTTTGTGTGATGTGAGGTAACAGCTAAGATTAACTGTTTTTCTTACAGATATTCAGATTTTTTCAGCACCATTTGTTGAAAAGACTAGTTTATCCCTGTTGAATTACTTTGGCCCTTTTGTTGAAAATCAGCTTGTAGGTTGTTTACCCATTCATCCATGGACGGATCATGTGTTTTTGAAGCTACTTGATGATATTACTTTTTAGATTTCTTTTCCCAAATGGTTTGTGGTTCAAATCTGCATTTTTACCGAGCACCTTTGGTGATTCTTGTACTGGCTAAAGTATGAGACCCTTGGGTCATAGGGCATTGGTTCCTAATCAGGAATAGAAATGATAATCACCCAATGCCAGGGCTCCACCTTCAAAGGGCCTAATTTAGCACGTCTAGAGTAAGCCCCCAGAAGAAAACTTCCCCAACTAAGAGCTATTGATTCTTTGCTTAAGAACAATGGATACATCCTCTCCTTTTCATTCATGTGTTCCTTAGACACATAACGACTGGCTCTTCTGCTGGGCTCTGAGGTGCCTCAGTGAACAAGGTTTGTTTGAACAAGCAAACAGGCCAGTGCAGCCCCTTGTGTGCAGATGGGTCCGACAGAGCCTTGTGGGAAGAGTGGGTGAATCTGGTGGTCCTGGGTGCCACTGTGGATGCTGCAGTTTGGGGATACAGGGAGCCTCTCTTTGTCCTGCAAAGACCCCCACGAGGCCTAGCTATACCCCCGTGCTGGTTAGAGTCTGAGCGTGAATTCCTTCTTGAGGTTAAGACTGCATGTCACGTTCCCTACACTTGTGAACTTTCTGGCTTTGTCTTGGGACGGCTACGTCACGCTGTCTCCAAGTGCTCTGTCCCTAGTGGAAAGTTTTGGTCTCTGGAGGTGCTGAGAGAAGGCAGCTCTGTTGGGTCTGGTGGATTCTGTGACTGCTGAGCTGTCCACATAACTTGGTCTCGGTCCACACTGCCCTGTTTGTTTGCCGTCTGGGTCGCTTCTTCTAGTAGGGTTGACTGTTCCTCTTGCCCAATTTCACACCAGACCTGAAGCCATTTGGCCTTTCTTCCCCCGCTCCTCCACCTGATCAGTGCTTCTGGGCACGTTGTCCAGCCTGATTGCTCAAAATGTGCAAACCCAGCTCAATAGACAGGGCATCCAGGCCCTGGAGGCATTAACCAAGCTCATCTTTACATGGTTTTCTTTCTGGTCTGGGCTAGAGCCCTGCAGTTCTGTAAGGAGAGGGGAGCCTGTTTGCTGTTCCATAGAATGGTCCAGAAACTCCAGCAACTGGCTGTTGCCCTGGAAGTGGAGGTAGCCTGGGCACTGGGGTACGCTGCTTTAGCTCTGAAATTGGTCAGAAGCAGTGGTTCTCAGCCCTGGTTGTACACGAGTATCACCTGGAGAACTTTGAAAGCTCCTGAAGCCCAGGCTCTATCCCAGAGCAATTCAGCCAGGATCTCTGGAGGTGGGATCGGGGGTTACAGTATCTGTAAAGTTCCCCAGGTGATTCCAACACACTGCTAAGTGTGAGAGCAGCTGCTCTATCTAAAAGGACAACACCATTGAGAGAGGTGAGGCAGAGTTGGGGGTCTGGAGCCCACCTTAGTCGACATGCCTCCCTGGATGAAATATGGCACAGTCTATTTTGTTTTTGATTAAAATTATAGGGGTATCACCCCACTTTATTTTTTTTTAAGTATTTTATTTATTTATTTATTTTTGGCTGTGTTGGGTCTTAGTTGCGACATGTGGGATCTTCCTTGTGGCATGCAGGATCTTTCGTTGTGGCTCGAGGGCTTCTCTCTAGTTGTGGTGTGCAGGCTCCAGGGCATGTGGGCTCTGTAGTTGTGGCGCACCGGCCTAGTTGCCCCATGGCATGTGGGATCTTAGTTCCCTGACCAGGGATCGAACCCGCGTCCCCTGCATTGGAAGGCGGATTCTTTACCACTGGACCACCAGGGAAGTCCCTCACCCCACTTCCTTTAAATTTCTATTTCAGCTGTAACTGATGCTCTTCCAGTGTCCACCCTAAGATCACCTTTTGGGTGCAAAACATACTCCCTCAGGCTGGGGAACAGGCTGCAAAGGGCATAGGCTTTGTTTGGCTCTGTGTTTTCAGTCCTTTGCACGCTGCCATGATACCACGGATTGGTGATTAGTGGCAGAGCAGGGCAGTGACTCAGGAGAGCTGGTTGGTCTAGGGGCTTTAGGTTCATTCTTTAGGCTTCTCCTGTCCCACCTCACGACTCAGCCCTGATTCTCATCTTGGGCTTGTTATCCCCACAAACCCCCAATCCAAGCATCCTGCTTTCCTACCACAATGGCTTCTCCTTCTGGCCACATCCTGCTACATCCTCAGTGGGATCTCGCCTTTCTTCTAGTCTTCACCCTCTCCTTCTCTCTTACTCAACCTATCATTTCAGTAACTCTTTTGCCAGCCCCCTACACTTCTGTACCCATCCTGTATTTTATAGAGAAAATTGAAGCTGTAGATTAAGATTCTGCAACTTCCAAACCAGCAGTGTCCTCACTCATTCTTCCCCCAACCTTCCTGTTGCCATAGTGGAACCTCCTTCCCCCTCTCTGAGGCCTGTTCTCCAGCTCACCTCAGAGACCCCATGCATCCCCCAACCCCACTATCTTCTCAGAACCTCCCATTGGTGATCCCTTCTCTCTTTTGTATTTTCAACCACTGGCTTTCACCTCCATCAGTCTACTGAAACAGCTTTGGCTGATGTTACCTTTGAACTCCCATGTAACCAAATCTGTTGGATTTTTTACTCTCTGTTTGACTGACCTCCTGACCTGTCAACAGCAGGAGGCACAGATGACCCCTCCCTTCTTCAGGTCCCCCCCTCCCTGCTCTCTCCTGACTTCCTTCTACCTCTCTGCTCACTCCTCCTCAGTCTTCTTTGTAGACTCATTCTTTTCTCACAAGCCATTAAATGTAGACATTCCCCAAGCTGGGTCCTAGGTGCCGTTATCCTTCTGTTCAAAGCCAGTTACAAACTGTCCAAAATTCATTCTTTTGCATGTGGATGTCCAGCTTTCCTAGTACCATTTGTTGAAGCGACTGTCTTGTTTTCATTGAATGGCCTCCACTGCATGGCACTCTTGTTGAAAATCATTTGACCATATATATATTCAAGGGCTTATTTCTGGGGTCTCTAGTCCATTCCATTAGTCTATATGTCTATCTTTATGACAGTGCCACACCGTTTTGCTTATTATAGCTGTGTCATAGGTTCCTCTTTGTCACTTTAAAAAACATTTAGTTTTTGTTTTTTCACAGATGTATGTGTGTGTCTGTGTGTGAATACAGCTTAAAGAGTCAATTATACTTTAAGGCTTATTATTCTACCTCTCAAATCAGACCCTGCCTCTCTTTGTTTTCTGCTCCCTGGAGGCAACCACTTCAATTCTTTTATCTTTTTCATTTGGAATTCATCTCTGTATCCTTAAGTAATATGAACATAGTAATACTTCTTGGTTTTTAGGTTCTAGGCATTATCTATTGACTTCTCATTGTGTTGGAAATGAAGATTTAGCTCTCTTTTACCACCATCTCCCAAAATGTGCACACTTTCTGTCCCCATCATCCTCCTGGTAGAATTAAATCATAATTTTGGACAAGTCAGTAAGAGCATTACTATGAGAGTGGAAATGTGCTTCACAGCCCAGCCATGTAGAATACTGTCATATATTTTCTTTTCTTACAGAACTTCTTGTTTTCCCTTGACTTAAGAATATTTTTATTTGTTTGCTACATTTTCTATGTATGTATCATTCATTCAACCCCAGAGGGTGCCTGGGAACTCCCTTAGCAAAACTCTGCTGAACATGAGGAAGCCTGTAATTTGGGGATGGGTCATATATCCGTGAACAGGACACCTTCCTTTACTAGCAAGAGGCTTGTCCACTGAGAGGCGATTGGAGTTTCCTTCTATATATGAGGTGCTGGGCTAGGGTGACAGGGATGGATGTGACAGTATTTTGCACACCAGGTACTTACAGTTGAGTAAGAGAGATGGTATTGAGGCAGTCATTCCAGTTTGAGGCAAACTTTGATGAGAAGAACAAGAGCAACTGCAAATTTGAGAGAGGACAGGTTAGGAACAATTATTTCTAAGTAGAAGATTCAGGGAAGGCTTTAGCAGGGAGGGGGTATTTAAGCTGAATTAAGATTTCAATGGGAAAGGTTAGTGGTGCAGAGAGAATGACATTTAGGTGCAGGGAAAAGGAGGAAGCAAATGTACAGAGATTGGAAAGTGTACTGTGGGTTCAGGGAAAGATGGGAGGCCTGGTGTGGCTATGATGGGGGATGCATGGGGATGCATCAGACAAAGGAGAGCTAATTCTGTGCTTGGGCATCTCTGTGCTAGAACTGGGTTCAGTCTTTTATAGGCACCAAACTAGTAGTTCTCAAAATGTTATCACCTGGGAATTTGTTAGAAATGAAAATTCTTGAGCCCCACTCAGACTCATGGAATCAAAAACTCTGGGAGCGGGACCCAGCAATCTGTGTTTTAACAAGCCCTCTAGATGGTTCTGATGCATGCTAATGATTGAGAACCATTACCCCATCCAATTTGATGCTTACAACAACGCCATAGCCAGGCACTCATTATCCCCATTGTACAGATGGGGAAGCTGTCTCAGAGTGAGAAGGTAACTTACCCAAGGTCCAGAGGGGTGCTGGAGCCGGCTTGCACTGGCTCTTGAGAGCAAATTATAAGCATGTCTTCCCAACTCTAAATTTAGTGATGTCATATTGGTAGTTTGAAACTGGCCATAGTGGAAGTATTAACACAATGGAAACTGGCAAATGCCACAAATCAGGGTGTCAAGCCCACCCCGAGAGCCAGTTGTTAAACATTCACCGGCATAGCACTCTCAGGGCACTCAGTTGGTAAGTGGTTGGTAGGCCTGGGTCTTGAACCCTGACAGCCTGGCTCCTAAGTGCATGCTCTTAACCACTAGCTTAAACTTATTCTGAAAGTCTGGAAAGATGGTCTGGGGCCACAATGTGGAAATCTTTTAAGTGCATGGTAAAAATTTGGGCTTTATTCTGTACACACTGGATTTTTCAGAATTTTGAATGGGTAAGTGATAGGATTGTATGTTTAGGCAGGAGAACTAAATTGTTGGCTGTGGCTTTTCACTTTGCAAATATGGTGAAAAGATGGGATTGAGGGGGTGTTGTATGGAAAGTCAAAATACATAGTTACACTCCATAGAGAAGGGGCTCCACAGCCAGGGGGTTGCCCATTCACAGAAGAGGTCATGCAGCACTGCAGAGCAGATGCCTCGTGCCTCACAAAGCCTTCTTGTTCTACAGGAGAAAGGTCCCCTGTCTCTCACTCCAACCGTCTGCCACAGCATGTACTGGCCTTAATGCAGCCCTGCTGGCCAGAGGTGTCTCAGGAGTCCCTGGTACAGGTCATCATTCACTCTGCAGCCACTGTAGCAGACCAAGTGGTCACTTACCCACATTCACTCCTCCTTCCTCAGGGAACCTCGAGGGTTTTCAGGCCCCCTTCACATCAAGGCAGCCATGTGCCTCTGGGAAGGATGGACAACCCTTGGATCCCAGAGGGTGAATCCTGATTGGGTTTAAACCAGCAGTTCTCAGGACTGTTAAAAATTGAGGACTCTTAACGAGCTTTTGTTTATGTGTTACATCAATTGATTTTACCAGATTAGAAATTAAAGCTGAGAATTTAAAAATTATTTATTAATTCATTTAAAAAATAACAGTAGAGGACTTCCCTGGTGGCACAGTGGTTAAGAATCTGCCTGCCAATGCAGGGGACATGGGTTCGAGCCCTGGTCCGGGAAGATCCCACATGCCGCGGAGCAACTAAGCCTGTGTGCCACAACTATTAAGCCTGTGCTCTAGAGCCGGTGAACCACAACTACTGAGCCCACGTGCCACAACTACTGAAGCCCACGTGCCTAGAGCCCGTGCTCCGCAACAAGAGAAGCCACTGCAATGAGAAGCCCACACACCGCAACGAAGAGTAGCCCCTGCTTGCCGCAACTGGAGAGAGCCTGAGCGCAGCAACGAAGACCCAATTGAACCAAAAATAAATAAATAAATTGATAAAAAAACGAACAACGAAGAAATCCGCACTCTGTTATTAAAAAAAAAAAAAAAACAACAGTAGACCCATTACATGTTAACATATTTTTTATGACAAATTAGTATATTTTCTAACACAAAAATATTTCATGGGACTATCTAGTTGTAAGAGAGGAGTATTCATGTATTGTATAGTTGAAACTTGCTAAGAGAGTAAATCTCACCACACACACAAAAGATAGCTGTGTGAGTTAATGGATGTGCTAATTAGCTTGGTTGTGATAATCATTTCACAATGTAACACCTGTATCAAAATATCATGTTGTACAACCTAAATGTATACAATTTTTATTTGTCAGTCATACCTCAATAAGGCTGGGGGAGAAAGGAAAGAAAGAAAATAGGAGTATTTGAATAGCTCTTTCATATAATTGGATATTTTTCTTTGATACTACACCAAAACTCAACGAGAGGTAGTTTTGAAAAAGTTAGTTGTAATTTGCTATCTGAAAGGAGGTCAAAGAACTTTTCATACCCTGTCGCAGGAAAATCTATTTGTGTACCTTGTGCTTTGGGTGGATCGGCTACCCATCTGTGATATTTGGAAAATACTGGTTTACTGAGTATGCACATACTCCAAATGTTGACACATTTTGTTATACAGCGTAAAAAATAAAATCATATTTGTTAACATCACCACCAAAAAGCTTTTATTGGGAAGCTGCCAAAGTCATGATGTCAGACACAAGTTTTCCAAAATCTGAATTTTCGTTTGAAAGCTTGAATTTCGTCATTGGCCACAAACACTGTCAGTTGTTTTCCTTGAAATGACAGGCTCACTTTGTTCATTTTTGAGAAAATGTCTGCCAGATAAACAAGTTTGAATAACTATAGTTTGGCAATTGTTGTTCCACGTAAAAATAATGTTCTCTGAAAAAAGTGGCTAGTTTAGTTTACAACTCAATTGTACAAATGCTTTTTCTCTAGACAACCATTTTCATACATCAGACATGCTGTTTGCTTTTATGCTTTATGCATAATTTTCATTTCATCACAGGATATTAAAATATCATGTTAAAAAAAGACGTGTTTAGGTGTTGAGATTTAATAAAATTAATAATTCTTACTGCTTCATCAAGGACATCCTAAAGTGAAACTGGCTTTTCTTTTAACTGGGAGAGCATGATACCAAAGTATACAATGATACTACTGTTTGCCACTGCTTGGGTGCTAAGACCTCAGCAGTTTAACCCACCACTGCTTTTGCTTTACCAGTGCAAATGTCAACGTGGTTGATAACCCTCAAGATAAACCATAAGATTCCAAAAAAGTTCTTCAACACTGAATATTTCAGCACCACTCGTCTGTTGCCGAGCATTCACATAAAAGATCTTCTTTGATGATTAGCTAGTGCTGATCTTGAACAAATACAAACAAAGCAGCTGACACAGGCACCCCTGTGCATTTGTCCATTTATAAGACAAATGTACAATTCTGCCAACGAGAGATCAATTCAGTCTTCATGTTGACAAGTAAATTGTTAATTCAGTAAGTTGTCGTATCACTGGGAAATGGCAGTGCTGTGATTTTTTTTTTTTTTTTTTTTACTGAGTTTTCATTCGGTAGGTATTCAACAGTGTCCGCTGGACAAGACTTTTCTTAGTCTTTCGATTAATGCAGTTTGATGACTTATTCTGTCAGATGTTTCTGTGGCTTTTTCACTTCTAGTTGGAAGAGCTGTAACAAACCATTTCTGGCTTTTTAAGAGCTCATAATGTCTACGTTTAAAATATTTAATTCTTTTTTCTTTAAACTCTGGTTTTAAAATGATGCCACAACTCAAATGGCCCCATCAGGGCTGGAACAGGGGTGAGACAAGTGAGAGCCGAGGGCACAGGGTATAAGGAGGTGCCCAAGCTGCCTCCCTGCCCTTGCAAGAGCCTGAGAGCGAGTGCCTCCTGACATCCTGCATCCTGGGAACCTCACTAGCCTCCCCCTAGAACTGGCTCTGGGCACCATAATGCCATTCAGAAATGTTCTGTTGCATAAGGCACAATGAGGCAAATAATTAATTTCTATAAAGCTGAGGGAGAGATTGCTTTCATCCTATTTTTGCTTCTTGTTCACGGTTCCTCCCAATTTCCTTGGAGTAGATTCCTCCTATCAGTAGTCAGCCAACTCTCTGACATATCACTTTCATCTTCTTCAGTATCTTTAGATTTAGTGATGGGTTGAGAAAGTGAGTCTTCTAAGCACCACTTTTAAAGCTAATGATTGACTCTTAAATGTAAGAAAATATATATTATAAATAAATTTATAAATTTCAGAATAAAATATTATTAAATTCTAAAGTAAGAGTTTGAGATCCAATTTAAAAATTAAGAAAAAATTTTGAACATTTAGGGAATAGTATTTCAAAACGAGCAACAAATTGTACTTCTTACATTTCTGTGTAGGTGCAGAAGAAACTTTGGGATTTCAAAATAAAGGTTTGTTGGATGATAATTAGGTCACAAAATACAGCAGGTATAACTAAAAATAGCCAATAAAAACACAGCAGAAGTACTGAGAACAAACTGAGTTAATCTCTGAAAATACATGTATTGATATTTATGCCCTAAGCTTACTTTTCTTAGAAAATTCTAGAAAACAGAGCAATACACAAGTATACATTTCACGAACTGTCTGACATCATATATCGTTATATATCATGTAGCCTCTGGGAAAATCTACTATATACTCAGGAAAGGATGAACATGAACAAGACCTATGAAGTCTTATATTATTTTGAAAATTGTTTTAATTATTTTGTTTTTTTATAATTTTAATTATTATTATTATGAAAATTGTTTTAATCTTACAGACCCATTTAAAGGGGTCCCACATGCCGCAGAGCAACTAAGCCCGTGCGCCACAACTACTGAGCCTGTGCTCTAGAGCCCTCGAGCTACAACTACTGAGCCCACGTGCCATAACTACTGAAGCCTGCGTGCCACAACTACTGAGCCCACATGCCACAGCTACTGAAGCCCGCACACCTAGACCCCGTGCTCTGCAACAAGAGAAGACACTGCAATGAGAGGTCTGAGCACCACAACAAAGACCCAATGCAGCCAAAAATAAGAATAAAAATAAAATAAAATAAGTTTTAAAAAAGGATCACATTTGAAGAACCGCTGGTCTAAGATAATGTTAGTCCCCTTGCCAGTGATTGGTTTAGGCATAGTTATGTGACATAATTCTGGCCAGTGAAACATGAAGAGAATTCTGCTGGGTGGTTTCTGGGAAGGTTTCCTAGTCCTTAAGAGAGAAATGCAAGAGATAATCTCTTCCTCTACTGGATATTGTTGGGATTGGATGTAATGCCTGGAACTGTTGCAGACATTTCATGCCTTTGAATTTTGCTGATTTGTATCTTCCTTTCACACTCCATATAGAATATGTCAGAAAATTCCATTAGCTCTACTGTTAAAATATATCCAGCATCTGACCTTCTTCTACCACCTCCACACTCCCCACTCCAGTCCAAGAAAGTCTTTTTTTTTTCCTCCTTCAGGATAAGTCTTTTAAAAAGAAATCCAGATCATGTCACTCTTCTGGTCAAAACCATTTTTTTTTTTTTTTTTTTTTTTTTTGCGGTACGCGGGCCTCTCACTGTTGTGGCCTCTTCCGCTGCAGAGCACAGGCTCCAGACGCGCAGGCTCAGCGGTCATGGCTCACGGGCCCAGCCACTCCGTGGCATGTGGGATCCTCCCGGACCAGGGCACGAACCCGCGTCCCCTGCATCAGTAGGCGGACTCTCAACCACTGTGCCGCCAGGGAAGCCCTGATCAAAACCTTTTGATGGCTATCCTTCTCTCAGGATAAAGGCCCAAGTCCTTACTATGACTACAAGGATGTACCTGATCTGGCTCCCAGATACCTCACCCTGCTGCCCTGTCCCTTCCTTACTCATTCCATCTTCCCTGGTTGCCTTCTGTTCCTCAAACAAGCCAAGCATGCTCTTGTCCCAAGGCCTTTGCCTAGTGCTTTTCTAGATGTCTGCATGGCTTAGTTCTAACTAATGCTCCCTTAGTTCTTTTAGGCATTTGCACAGAGACACCTTCCCATTACCCCCAGCCCCACCTGGGACTTCCTACCCCTTTTATCCTGCTTAATTTTTTTCCATGGCATTTTCATCTTTGACATATTACATAGGAATTTGTTTGTTGCCTATTTCCCCCCACCATAATGCAAGTTCCATGAGGCCTTTGCTTTGTTCAGCACTGTAACCTCATCACCTAGAAAAGTACTTGGTACTTAGTAGTGATCGTTAAATAAGATTTCCAGAAAGATAGAAAAAAGTGTATGGAAAAGAGGAAATAGTGACTAAGAATTTCATAGAACTGAAAGAAATAGATTGAATTTTAAAAGTTCATAGAGTATTAAAATGGGGCACATTGACTCAAGACAAACAAATACTCAAGTTAGAGGCATTACAGAGAAGTCTCAGAACACCAAATACAGGAGAAAATTCTGAAAGTTTACTTTCAGAAAAAGCAGAAGAAAAAGCAGATCATGTACAAATATAAGAATTATACTGACGTCAGATTTCTCATCAGGAAGCAATGAGGCATGGGAAAGAAGGACTTGTAAATAACTTACTAAGATTTGTCATTCTCTAAAAATAAAATTTTAAATAAAGGGATAAAAATTGTTTGTGACAATCAAGGACCAATTCTGGGTGATACCAGTGTGGCAGGATGGGGATAATGTTGAGGAGATGTAGAGACTGGAAAGAGGTGAGTGAGTGCCAAGGGAAAAGAAATTGACAATGAAAAGTAAACATTAAGTGTCATACTTAAAAAGTTAGGGGAAACAACTAGAAGAATAAAAATAGAATATACAACTTTCAATCTAGCATAAGAAAATCTGATTCATGCAGTGGAAAGTAGGACAAAGAGAGAAAACACATAGAATAAATACAAAATAAGATGGTAAATACAGTAAAACACAAAGTGAGATGGCTGAAATAAGTCCCAATATACCAGCAATTAAAATAAATGTGAGTTAAACTCACTGATCAGATTGGATGACAAAATGAAAACAAAACAAGATTAAGCAATATTTTGTCTTCCAGAGACAGTGACAGATAAAGTGTTATTCTTAACCCCTTTTTCCTTGTTGCTTTTCTTTATAGAGGTTGAAACATTAAATTGTTACTCTCATAATCTCCACTCCAAGTGAAGTGGCCTTGGGGCCCAGCTCTATGCCATGAGACATAAGTGGAAGTCAGCTCCACCGAATTTTCACAAAAAGCAACAGAAAACCCACATAAACCAATAAAAAAAAATTAGAGTAGTAACCAAACACTTCCCTACATCAAAAAGCCCTAAGATCAGTTAATTATATGAACCATTTAAGGGACAAATAATCCCTATCTTACACAAGTTTTCCAGAAAATAGGAATGAAATGAATAATGATTTCATGAGGTTAGTATAATCTTGATTTCAAAACTGATAAAAGAAAAGAAACTGTGATCAAGAAAAGAAAATTATAAGCCTGTTTAATTTATAAGCATAACTATGAAAATCCTAAGTGAGACATTAATTGAACTAATCTAAATATGTATTTTTTAAAAATCACAATGAAGTAGAATTTATCCCAGGAAAGCAAGAATGGCTCAGCATCAGGGAAGAAAGTCAATGCAATTCACCATGTTAATGAGTAGAGGAGAAAAAACACACCAAAGACAAAGAGACAATCTTATCTGTTTTGTGCAATAGATATATACATGGTTTTTGATAAAGTGCACACCTAATTATGACTTTTAAAATTCTTAGAAAATTAAGAATGGACAGAAGCTCCCTTGATAAATGATATCTACCAAAAACATCATACTTAAAGAGAAATTTTAGAGGCATTCCTTTTCATAATAGGAATTAGACAAGGATGCTTGCTATTTGACATAGCAATTGAGATGCTGTGCGTGCAATAAGACAAGAAAAGAAAATAATAGGGAGAACAATTAGGAGGGAAGAATTAAAACAGTCATCATTTATAAATAAGATGATCAGTTACATAAAAACCCAGCAGAATCAACAAACCTCTGGCACTACTAAGACAGTTGAACAGATCTACCAGATTCAAGATCAACTTGAAAAAAATCAGCAACATTTCTGTGCTCCAGGAAAAACCAACCAGAAAATGGGATAATATTTGCAATAGTAACAAAAATTTTAATGACAAAAAAATGCTTGAGATATTTATAAATACAATTTTAAAATAAAGGTCTTAAATGAATGAAGAGATAGACTTATGCTATCCAATCCATAGCCACTAGCTACATGTGAGCACTTAAAATGTGGCTAGTTCCAACTGAAATGTGGCATAAGTGTAAACACTGAATTTCAAAGACTTAGTATAACAAAAGAATGTAAAGGATTTCATTAGCTTCTTTATATTGATCACATGTTGAAATGATGATATTTTGGACATATTGGGTTAAATTAATTTCACCTATTTCTTTTTACTTCTTAAAAAATATTGCTACTAAATTGTTAAAATTACATATGTGGCTCATATTATATTTCTGTTTCACAGTGGTAGATCATGATTATGATGGTATAACTTAACACAGTAATGATGTGAATTGTCCTTTAATCAATCTATATCCAATGCAATTCCAATCACAATTCCAGCAGAGGTGTGTGTGTGTGTGTGTGTGTGTGTGTAAATTAGAAAAATGGTTAAGAAAAGATACTAAGGGGCAATTTACAGAAAGTGAAACCTGAACTTTTTGAAGAGATACTTTACCTCAGTAGCCATAAGAAAAATAATTTTAAAAAGCAATAGCATTTTAAATGCAAATATTGGCAATATTAAGAAAGCTGAATAATATCAAGTGCTGGTCAGATGGTGAGGAAACAGGAACCCTGATACCTTATTGGTGAAAGTGTAAACTGGTTACAGGCATTCAGGAAACCAATCCAGCAATACTTAGTGAAACCAAGTGAATGTGTATCTTGCAAGTCAGCAATCCAAATCCTGGACACGTAAGTCCCAGAATTTCTTGCAAAGATCCATAAAGGGACATGTACATGGCTGTTCATCATTACATTATTTGTGGTAGATAGGAGTTGGAGACAGCCCAGGTATCCATCAACAGGCAAATGGACCAAGGTGGTGGGGGCGTGTCGTGGGCCGTTATGCAGTAGTGGTCGTATGTAGAAGGGCTAAATAGCAACACTATACACTTTCCAAATATAGGACTATGATGAAAAAGTTAGAAATAGAGTGAATCTCTAACAGTACCACTTACATAAATTAAAATCACAAACACTTACCATAGTATTATCTTTTCAAAGGCACATACATATAAAAAATGCACATTAAACAAATTTGAATGCAGTTGTCAATGGAGAAGGTTGGGAGTGAGGATCTGGGGAGAAGAGGAAGAAATGGAAACAAGAGAAAGTGGCCATGCGGGGACAAGTATGCATATGATCTTCTTTTGTCTACTTGAAACCCTAAAATAAAACAAAATTGTAAAATAAAATAAAATGATAAAAATTTCACCAAGGTGCATAATTATTTGACAGGATCAGGAAAACAGTTACTTGTCTTCTGGGGAAAGCGCTCTGCCCCACGTTGCTCCCGAGAACCCACTTTTTTTAAAGAGGTCTTTCCTGTGGCCTCACAGTATACCAGGCCTGTGTGAGGCTCCTGGAAGCCTGTGTGGAGAGAGCAGAACAAACTGAAACCCAGTTTCAGTTTGAAACAAACTCTTTCCCCTGAGCGGGTGGACTGCTTCCCTGGTCAGGCCTGGGAGGCACCTTGGCCAGGCGGGCAGATTGCGAAACACAGCGGGGTCTCTGTGCAGGCCTGAGGTAACCCAACAGGAGCGAGGCTGCTCCTCCTGGGCCGCAGAGAATGGGCTTCTCTGTGTGCGCTTGTTTGCTTTGGTTTCGAGCTAAAAAAAAAAATTATTTCACACATAATTAGGGCTGTGGCAGTGAGATTGTGCTCAAGGTGCTTTTACTGGAAATATCAAGAGGAGGGACAAGGCACGGCTGTGTTCCTCTTCCAGCAGGGGCTGGAAGCAGGAGGAGAAGCCCCAGGCTGCATGGATGGGACAACAGGCAGTGTTCAGGGCAGAGAAGCAGCTTTCACGGAGGCAGGCCCAGCTGCGAGGGGCTGAGGTTGGCTGTGGAGGTGGCAGTGTGTGGGCTGTGTGGTGCGTGCCTGGGGTGTGGTGGGGTGAGGACTGTGTTGCTCCCCACCCCTGCCTCTCCTTTGCCATCTCCCAGCTGCCTGTGGAGGAGGACAGGCGTCCTCACAGGAGGAAGAGGTGGGGGGAGCAGGCAAGGGGTGAGAAGGAGGCAGGGGCGAGAGGTGCAGGCCACAGGAGAGGCTGAAGGGATGGGGAAACAGATGGACCGCACACTTCCACTTGAGTCTGCACAGCCCACGTGCCCGACACCGAGCTGGCCCCGTGGGAGCAGCCCGGCACCGTGGAACCAGCCCTAAGCCAGGCGCCGGGTGACCTGGCTTCCAGTCCTGACTCTGCCTATGACTGGACAGGTCTCTGGACCTTTCTGGGCCTCACATGGATTCTCCATCCCATTAGGGCTGGACCCTCAGCCTTTTGCAGGATGGCAGCTCATTTAAAAAAATATGTTTTGGGAACACCAAATACCATATCTCCCTCTCGGAGATTCACAGTGCACATAGTGTATTAAAGGCTGTGAGGGAGGAGTCCTGTAGAAAAATAAAACCCTGTTTCACTTGGAATTTGTGTAACAGAGCACTTTCCAAAACATTTAATTATAGGGACCCCCCACTCTATTTTGCATAATGTTTATTAGCATCGTGTGTATTCAGTTACTATTGATGAGTAATAAACCATGTCAAAACTTAGTGGCATAAAACAACCATGTTATTATGCTCCCAGATTCTGTGGGTCAGAAACTCGAACGGAACACAGGAGGGATGGCTTGTGTCTTCTCCATGCTGTTTGGGGCCTTGTCTGAAAGGCCTTGAAGGCTGGGGGTAACTATGGCTGGAGGCTGTCTTCACTCATGCGCCTGGCAGTTGTTGCTGGCAGTGGTTGGGACCTCAGCCAGGGCTGGGAGCTGGAACACCTCTGCGTGTCTCATCCGCGTGCCTCGGGCTTAGCGGCCTCTGGGTAGTCGGACTTCTTACCTGGTGGCTTAGGGCTCCCAGGCGAGTGTTCCAAGAGACCTATGCAGCAGCTACATGTCTTTTATGACAGCCTTGGGTGTCAAGGTCACATGAAGAAGAGCAAGTGGGATGGGAGAGACTGCTGTGGCTACAGTGGGAAATTATACTGCCACACTCTGAGAAATGGTGGGTTAAAGCTCTGAGGACTTTGAAGGACCTTTTGTAATTCCACCAGGGCTCTGTCCTCTGGGTCCTGCACCCCTACTCGCTCTCACACTCAGGGCCAAACTTCCAGGTCCTGCCCTCCATGCTGCCCCTGCCCTGGCTTCTCCCTGCCCTGCAGCCCCACATGGCCCCGGAGAGCATCACAGGCTAGAGAAAGCCCACAAGGGGTGCAGTTTCACTCAGGTCAGTAGGACCCACAGTTTCCTTGTCGTTCTGATTCTGAAGTCCCTTTGGGTTGACTGCTCATTTCTTCCTTTTAAGACAGGTTTTGTTACCAACTCTCCTGAGCCGGTTTCCAACAGGGTCCTTCTTCTGGTGTCGCTCGGGGCAATAGAATGAGACTGAGTTAGGTTCAGAAGTGAAGGAAAGCTTTATTCTTTGATCAAAGAGTAGAGAGGTGCGAGCTCACACTCTAGAGTTCATGCTATCCCTGAAAAGCTTTTGGCAGGGCTGCCTTATTGGGCTTTTGTCGGCGGGAAGGAGGTTGGAGTTCCAGCACATGGCCAAATGCTGCCATCTTGAATTGAGGTGTTGTGCACAGAGTTTTTGCACACCGCCCATGGAGCTGAAGTGTTGGGTGCAGCCATTTCACACTAGGAACTCTGGTCTGAAGTGCCAGGGGCCATGCCTCTGCACGCTGTACCCTGTGACTAGACTAAGCACACACACACACACACACAAAAAAAGGTTAGACTTTGTTTTATTATCCAGATTCTTTGTTTATTCACTGAGAATTGTTAATGGACTCTGCTGGTGACAGTTTGGTTGGGAAGCTTTGGGGAGGACAGGTTTGACCAAGCCCTTCTGGAAGGCCTGTCTTGTACCTGCTTCTGGGAGACCATTTCTCCCTGACCACCCCATATTTTTTGTCCAGTTTTCCCCACTTCTAAATCCACATCCTTTCCCACAAAATTCTCTTTTTCCAAACCGGTCAACCCAGATACAGCTATAGTGACCAGCATACTCTATGTCAGTTAATTAGTGCAGAGAACACTGAGCACGCCAGAGGAGAAGGCAGCTTGGAGTCGAAGGATGAATGGAGGTTAGCTGGGTCGGGGGGGAGGCAGGGGGAGGAGGAGAATCTTCCAGATGTAGAGAATGGCCCCTGGAAAGACGGTGGGGAACAAGGAGCATACCAGGCACTTGGACATGGTCTGTCAGTGGGTGTACAGAACTGCCGTGGAGGGAATGTGAGATGAAGCTCTTGGAATCAACCATTCAAGCAAGATTTTGTAGATCTTATTCAAGTCTTTGGATTTTATCCCAAGAGTAAACAGAGGGAAGGTTTTAGAGAGGGAGGGGACTTGATTTTTATTTTGGAAAGACCCCTCTGGCTGTTGCTGGAGGATGGACGTGAGGGTGAATGTGGACAGCTGGGAGGTTGTTGCAGTGTTGATGTGGAGATGGAGAGAAGTGGATGGCTTGGGCAGATGTTTAGGAGGCAGGGCCTGGCTTCGGCACCTGTGTGGTGCTTTTTCTATGAGAGGGAGCCCTGGAGAAGGACGAGCTTCATCTGAGAAGATGAGAGTTTGCATCTGGGAATGGTGGCTTTGGGCTACCTCTGAGATGTAGTTTTCAAGGAGGTAGTTGAATATGAGGGTCTGAAGTTCAGAGAAGAGGCTGGGGCTAGATACACAAACCTGGGAGTCAGCTCCCTGTAAACGGAGCTGTGGAGAGGACGATCTTGCCTGGGAAAACGTACAGAGGGAGGCGGCAGGGACCCGGCGATGCAGAGGTGCCTAGTGATATGTAAGAATTCTAGGTTAAGAACTTTAGCAAAATCCTGGGTGTCTCCAACTTATCAAAATCCAGATGGGGCCAACTGAGCCTCTGTCTTTCTGCTGGTGCTTGAGATGGCCCAGTCTCCCCAAGGAGTCTCTGCCCCTCCCCTTTTACGGAGAGAGAGGACAAGGTGTAAGGTGAGAGCTTCTTGGGATTGAAAGACGGAGAGAGATCTGGGCCTCTTCTGTGTTTTGGAGACTTCTGCTATATTAAAAATAAACAAATTCCAGAACATAGTTATAGAAACTGTGGCAAATTTTTAAAACTTTTTATTTGGAAATAATTCCAAACTTACAGACAGCATACAAAAATAAAACTGGTACAAACATACCTATAACCCTTTACCCAGATTCACCTCCTGTTACCATCTTACCCATTTGCTTTATCACTTGCTTCCCCCCTTTTCTCTCCTTTATCATCTCTCTCTCTCTTTATCTATCTATCCATCTATCACCTATCTGTCTATTTTCTTTTCTGAGCCATTCAAGGGTAAGTTTTATGTTGGGCTGGCCAAAAAATTCGTTCGGGTTTTCTGTTCCATCATATGGGAAAACTCGAATGAACTTTTTGGCCAACCCACTACCTTTTGGCTCTTTACCCCTACATAGTTCAGTGTGTATTTCCTAAGAATAGGGATATTCTTGTACATAACCATAGTACAGTTATAAACTTCATTAATTTAACATTGATACAATACTTTCATAAAATCTAGTATTTGTATTCCAATTTTTTCAGTTAACCCAATAATGTTCTTAATAACATTTTCCCCCCTCCCATATAGGATCCTGCCTAGGGCCAAAGCTTAAATGTCATGTCTCTTTAGCTTTCTTTAATCTGGAACATTCCACAACTTCCTTTGTCGTGCATGACATTGGCATTTTTGAAGGAATACAGCTTGCCCTTCCCTTCTTTTATTTTATTATTTTTATTTTTTATTTTTTTGCGGTACGCGGGCCTCTCACTGTTGTGGCCTCTCCCGCTGCAGAGCACAGGCTCCGGACGCGCAGGCTCAGCGGCCATGGCTCACGGGCCCAGCCGCTCCGCAACATGTGGGATCTTCCCGGACCGGGCACGAACCCATGTCCCCTGCATTGGCAGGCGGACTCTCAACCACTGCGCCACCAGGGAAGGCCCTGCCCTCCCCTGCTTTTAACTGAATGTGCCTCACTTTGTGTTTGCTTAATGTTTCTTGATGATTAGATTGGTGTTTGTATTCTTGGCTGGAATACTGCACAGGTGATAATACGTCCTTCCTCAGCGTATCACATCTGGAGGTACGTGATACCCCTCTGTCTCTCCTTGATGATGCTAATTTTGATCCCTCAGTCTAGATATTCTCTAACTTTTTCATTGTAGTATAATTATTTTCTCCCTTGCAACTATGGGGAACACTTTAAGACCATGTAAATATCCTGTTCCTCATCAAAATTTCCCCCTGGATTTAGCATCCACTAATGCTTCTTGCCTGTCTTTATCATCATGGCAGCAAAATGATGATTTTCCGGTTCCTGTACTCCCACCCCATTTAATAGTTGACTCTCATATTGTATTTTAACCAAGAGTCCTTCCTGTCCCCTATTTATGTACCTATTTATTATCAGCATGGACATGAATTTTTTCTCAATGGTTTATAATTCATGACTGTACTTAATTGTAACACACTGTACTTAATTATTTTGATGCTCAGATTGTTCTAGATTTAGTCAGTGGCTGGTCCTTCAAGCTGGGTCCCATGTCCTTTTGACACGTGCCCATCATTTTTTGAGCACTTACTTTGCAGCATAACAAGATGTTCCAGGCTCATCTTGTACCAACCCTTCCCCAGGCCTGGAATGAGACTTTTCTTTAAGGAACCTTGATTCTTTTAGTGGAGAAGAATATTACAGACCAAGATCTGAGCATTAGGCATGCTCATTGCTACTAGGGTGGCTTTGCTTCTTGAAGTTGTGGTGTATTTAAAATATTGACATAAATTGATGTTTTTATAAAAATGCAATAGAGTACAATTGAGCTACTTGCAAGTGAATAATGGGATTTATAAAACCATATTATTTCGCAGTGCTTGGTAGCGCTGTCCTGGGACATTGAAACCAAGTGCTGATCATCATCTTCTGTCCATCCTGGCAGCTGATATCTGTGACTGTACAAAATGCCTTATTGGGGAGAATTTCAAAAGTCTGAGTTTGAAACACTTTGTGAAATTTGAAGTTCAAGCCAAATGACCCTTCTCTGCTGCACCCCGGGTCCCCCATTCCATCCACCTCCTTATTACAGGGTTAACATTTGAATAGTATTGGTTACAAAAGTACCTCTTCAGCTTCAAATGCCTGGTATTGTTTACCTGAGGAAAAAGCTCCTCTCTGTGACCTTATTGCCCTGGCCTAGGGCTGACCACAGATGCTGACCTTCCCCCAGTTGGGCACCTCAGTCCATCTGGTCTCCCAACAGTAGGTCTTTCTTTGGCCCCTCTGAGCATTCCCCTTTTTCCTATAAACAGTTGTAAAGTATTCTGTGCCTCCTGAGCTGAGCCCAATCAACACCAGCGAAAAGCTCAGATCGGCTCTGATGCCAAAGATGGGCATAGTCTTGTGTTTTGAGAAAAAACACTCAGGCTTAATCTTTTTACTATTATAGCCTATTCTGTGTTTAAAGCTGTGGCCTCACCCTCTGACCCATAGTACCCTGGGTCTCTGAGCTGCAGATCTTCTGGAGGTTTCCCAAGGAGATTGGGGCCACTATAACCCAGGATGCCCTGTAGGCCTCACCCCACCAGGGAGAGGTTGGATATTGGGTCTTGAGGAATGGAGCCTGGGGGCTCGGGAGGAAGGTGTTTAAGCAGCCTGTCACAAGTCAATCCAAGAAGGCTTTATTGAATTAGAACCCCCTGCAAGGGCCTGTCCTGCCTCAAGGAGGCTCAAGTCCAATTCCTGCCTCAAAGAGCCTCAGTTTAGTGGGGAAACTGCCTCAACCAACTGGAATACAGTAGGCTGTGGCTTCTGCTTCGGAGAGAGAGCAATTGCTGTGTCAATCCAAAGAGGAGAGAATTTCCTTCAGCTAGGAGGAGGCTTTCTGAAGGGGGTGGCCTGCCAGTGGGACGGTGGAGGATGAAGTGAGGGGAAGGAGAATGGGGAGGGGAGGTTGGAGGCAAGCCTCGCCTCCACACACCCAGCTCCTCCCCAGAGTCTCCCTTGCTGGCTTCTGCTGAGGCTTCAAGGCCTGGTTTTAAACAGGGAGTACGTGGGACAGAGCAGCCAGATAGCTGTGGGAACTGCAATCCTCCCGTTGTGGGTACTTGCTGGCACCTGGAACAGGGCCTATGTTCTGTGAACATCCACTGCCCAACACAGTGACCTTGGGGTGAATTCAAAGTCAGGAGTCCCAGGAGAGCATTTGCCACCACTCACCTCTGTAAGGCAGACATCAGGAGAGGAGTCCCTACAAGGATGGGATTGAGGTGGGAGCAGGCCAGGAAGGACATTTCTCCCCTGGATACATACCCAGCTGATTCAGGAAAAGGAATAATTGATCAGTCTGAGGAGGGGAGCTGCTCAGAAGCTGAAAACGACTTCTTGTCTTCAGTCCGGTTTAAGAGTAGGCCTGTCTGGGACAAGACTCTGAGAACATGAGTTTGTTTCTTTTCAACCCTGCTTCCACCTCAGGGCCTTTGTATCTGCTGGCTCTTCTTCTTGGATTACCCTTTCACTGAACACACACCCTCCCTCCTTCATCCCCTCCAAGACCTTTCTCATCTGTTACCTTTTCAGTCAGGCTTCCCTGACTTCCCTGCAAAAAACTGCAGCACATTTCCATACTGGTATTTCCTCTTCCTTACTCTATTTTTCTCCATTGCAATTATTGACACTTGACATGCCACATATTTCATTTACTTATTTTGTTAATTGTCTGTCTCTTCTTCTTTCCCTGCTGCACACAATAGAATGTAAGCTCCACGAGGGCAGGAATGTTTGTCTGTTTCGTCCACTGCTTTATGCCTAGTGCCTAGATCAGTATTTGGCCCGTATTAGGTCCCCAATAAATATTTGTTGATAGACATAGAACCTCTTTGAGCAAAAATGCCGGGCTGACTTGTCTGAGCACTGCATTCAGCAGCAGCATCTGGGTGACAATGTGATCTAGGGAGTGTGGGTGGCCTCAGCAACCTTGGCAAAAGGCCTCAAGAGAAAACACAGCAGAAAGTCTCTTTCCTGGTAGTTGATGCTTAACACTCAATAAATTTCCATCTTGCCCACTTGTGAGAGCTGTTTGCAAATTACACTGTGTTGTGCGGCATCCCCCATCCTCCCTGGCTGATGCTGGATGGTGGGATGCTTTGGCTGGCCTTGTGCTTCTTGTCAGAGCCCATTCTCTCAAGGGGGGGTTCTTTTTCCTGCAGAATGGATGCTTTGCATCCTCAAATTTGGGCACAGATTTTACAGGTAAGCCACAGCTCTTAGGTAGAACAGGTGCCTTTCCTTAACTCTGACTTATTTATTCCACCGCCTACTTGACATCTTCACTTGGGAGTCTGATTGGCATCTCAGTATATGGTGTCCAAAAATGAGCTCCTCGTCCCTTATTATAAATCTGCACCTTCTAGAATCTTCCCCATCTCTGTTAGAGGTAACTTCATCCTTCTACTTTCTGAGGCATGAAATCTTGGAGTCAACTTTGACACCTCTTTCTTCCACACCTCATCTTTAATATGTCAGGAAATATTTTTGACTCTGTCTTCAAAATGTATCCAGAATCCAACCACTTCTCACCACTTCCATCATTACCACCATGGTCCCCACCATTATCATCTCCCCTCTGAGTTACTGCAACAGCCTCCTAACAGGTCTCTCTTCTTCTATTTTGTCCCCCTTTAGTCTTCACATGGAAGCCAGTATTAAAACCCATGTCAGATCATGACACTTCTCTACTCAAAACCATTTATCATCTCCCCCCTTCACTGGCTCTACTTTCCTTCTCTGTATTCATCTCCATTACTCTCTTCCTTACTCCATTCCAGCTGCCCTGGCCTCCATGATGTTCCTGGAATATACCAGGCACACACCTGCCACAGGGCCTTTGCATGTGTTGTGGCTCAGAGCTCTGTCTCCATTGCTCACCCTCTCTCTTTTGAGATTTGCATTCAAATACCACCTACTCAGATCACTCTGTCTAAAATCCAAATCTCCTCTAAATACTACATTCCCCCTTTCCTTGCTTTATTTCCTACTTTGCATCTATTACTAACATACTACATATTTTTTACTTTTTTCTCTTGTTTATTGTGTATCTCCACTACTAGAATAAAAGCTTTCTAGTGTCTCAATCTGTTTGGGCTGCCAGAACGAACTACCATAGGTTGGGTGGCTTAAACAACAAATGTTTGTTTCTCACAGTTCTGGAGGCTGGGAAGTCCAAGATCAAGGCATTGGCAGATTCTGTGTCTGGTGAGGACCTGCTTCCTGGTTCATAGATGGCTATCTTTTTGTAGTGTCCTCACATGACAGAAGGGGCAAGGGAGTTATCTGGAGTTCCTTTTATAAGGGCACTAATCATATTCACGAGGGTTCCACCCTCATGACCTAAGCACCTCCCAAGGGTCCCACCTCCTAATACCCATCCCCTTAGGGGTTATGACTTCAATATATACATCCTATATTTTGGGGGACACAGACATTCAGTCTATAGTGCTGAGTATTTTAGTCTGGTTTCCCAGAAGCAGACCCTGAGGTGAGGATTTGTGGGCAAGTGATTTATTAAGAAAATTTTCCCAGGAGAAACAAGTGGGGGAGGTGGGGGGTGGCACAGGGGGGAGTGGTGGATATCAAATCCTGGGCACTTCCTGCTTTGCAGCAGTGACTAGTTTGGAGGGGAAACGTCTCCAGCAGCCCAGAGCAGCCCTCTGAAGAACACAGATGCAAGCCTTTAAAAGCAAAGCACAGAGAAGCTGGAGAGGACTCACAGACCAAATAAAGGGGATCCGAGATAGAGCATTTATAGCTATAATGGGCAAAGGATCCATTCAGATCCCTGGCCTGCACCCCCCCTCCCCCCATGTTAATTTGTCTTCGTTATCTGTCTTCATTCATTGGGTACAAGGGGCTTACACAAAAATACAAGATCATTTCCGGAAGAATACACAAGAAAATGACACAATGACCACCTCTTGGGCCTGAGAGAGAAGAGTCGGGGGAATTTTGCTTTTTACATTTATCCTCTTTGTCACTGTTGGAATATTTGCCATGAACACGTCCTTGAACTATGGTTTAAAAACCCACATGTGTTTTACACTCAGCCCTTCATTGTTTTCTTTCTCGAGAACCTTCTAAATGGGAGGGTCTGTGCCATGCAGTGTGAGGACACAAGGATGCTGCCTGGTCAGGGAGGTAGGCAGAGCTGTGACAAAGGCTCCAATGACAAGAGCCCAGATAAGGTCACAAATGAGGCAACAAATCCTCCCAATGGAAGGCAAAGCGGAGAAGTGAGGAGGGTCTCACAGAAGAAATGGAGGTGGGAGTGGGTCTAGAAGCAAGAGCCCCATTTAGCTCAAGATAAAGGTTGAGTTTATATCCTCTCTGTTCCTGGCACTGGGCTGGGCCTGGGGGTTTGGGCCCCTGGACCCGGGTAAATGCGGGAAGTGTGTGGTTGACTGAGGGAACTCAGCCTAAGCTCAGGCCCACAGGCAGTAAGGAGCTGGTTTGTGAGGAAAAGCAGGAGCAAGCTAGGGCCAGGCTGTGAAGAGTGCTGACCAGGATAAATGGTTGTAACTTAAACAGCGTGTGGCAACTTTTCTACACAGGGAAAGACTCTGTGCAGTCACAATAATTTGGAAGGGGGTGAAGAGGGCATTTTAAATTCCCACTTCATACCTGATGACATATTCCAGTCCTTCTTGGACCTCATTTGCACTCACTGTGCACCACAAAATGATATCCTGTCTTGAGTTCTGTAATCATTTTATGTGTCTTGGTAATAATAATAATGATCAAAATTTCTTCACATGCCTTTTATTAATATACCTGATACCTAGTGAGTTAGTGCCAGGTGCCAAGTTTACAGGTGAAGGACCCTGCAGCTTAGATTGTTTTGGAAAGTGGGGCAACTGGTCCTGAGATCAGGCCTTATGACCTCACACACCCTTGGTTCTGGCTGTTATGACACAGTTGTCTCCTGTCTGGGCTGATAGTAACTTGGAAACAGGATCCATATTTCATGCTTTCAAAATCCTGTGGTATAAAATAACATGCAAATTTCAATCCTCAAAATCCAATGTGCAAAAAAAAGAGTAACTTTATCCTTTTGAGACTAATCTCTGCTCTAAGTCCTGATTCCCCTTCATGGTAGAAACACTCTCAGTCAACCTGTGGTTGGTTCCTCTCACTTCCCCCTTGGGTTGTGGTGTCAAGGGGCTGGGGTTAGGGCAGCGACACATTCCTATGTCACTCCTGTCCCCATATGAGAGAGCCTTCAGGTTGGATAACTCTCCTTGTCCTTCAGGGCCATCCTGGCACACACAGGTGCCTGCCTGCTCTGCTGGGCCACGGGAACTTGGTGATCTCACTGAGACCTGCCTGCCTGCACACCCCACCCAGACATTTCTACTTTGGGTTGTTGCCGTCTCTCCACTGCTCTCGGATTTTCTGAACCCATCTGGCTCTGTCACCCCCATTTTACCAGGGGTGGGGCAGAACAGGCTCCACTGCCCGTGGACACACGTGCATTTCAATGCTCTTCACTTCCCATCCAGTCTCTTACCCGTAATCATGGACCTCATCCAGCCCTGGGCTCCAAGCCTTGCTTTGACATTGAACATTCTCCCAAACTGATTGCCTCTGCTAAAATCCTTCCCATTACCTCTAGGGCCTCAACTCAGAAGCCAGGAAAAGACTCATTTTCTTATTTTCCTCTATCATTCTGCTTCATTATCCCTTCTCTGAGGCAAAAGATCCCACATACTGTGTCTGCTGGAATAGGGAAATGGCCATGGGGTCCAAAGAAATACAAGATTCAAAGGAAAAAAACCACAGTTGACATTTCAAAATATTATATAAGCACAGTGGCAATATGCTCATCTCATAGTAAAATTTCCTGATTTTATTGATTATAAGTTGTGCCAACATGTGTCGTGATAAACCAGCCTGGAGCAGAATGCTTGGGTTTGGATCCCAGCTCTGCCACTTACTTGCTGTGTGACCTGGCACAAGTTACCTACCCTATCTGTGCCTCATTTCCCTCATATTTGAAATGGGAGCAACAATAACTTTATAGGGATGTTACAAGGATTAAATAAGCAAATGTATGGAAACTGGCATATAATAAATGCTTAATAAACATTATTCTTATGGGGTGTTGGGTCCTTGGGCTCACAGCCTTGGAAACCCACTCGGAAGATGATGCAAAGCCTGAAGTTTGGGATGATATCCTGATACTGTCTGGCTTAGTGCCTCCCCTGCCCACTGCATATATCTCTAATAGCTCTCAACAGGAGATTAAAGCTGCCACTTTTTTGGGTCATGTAACAGGCACTGTGGTTTGGCATGGAAAATAAAGTCCCTCTGGGGACATATAACTTCATATTCACCAGTATTTATATGAAGGAAGATGAAGTATTTACAGTTAGAAATCAAATTGATTTGCTTTCCAAAAGCATAAACCATAGGAATCCAAATACAATGAAGATGAACAGAAAGAGCCTATATCCTAGAGGCAGCCTGTACCTTAGAAGTTGTCCACTTAGTTCTTCCTGTATTAAAGAATAGGAGGTCTGGGATGGGAGAAGGGGGAGGGGATTTGCCCAGGATCACACTGGCCAGTAGTAGAGCTGGATCTAGAACCAGGTAGGTGATCTGCTTTCCATTTATGGCTCTGACTTTATCCAGTCACCCCAGTTCTCCAGGATGCTCCAGCAAAGGCACATATCTTAGGCAGGCCTTTTTCTCTATATCCCTTTGTACTTTCCTCCCCTGACAAACTGAATGTAAAGAAACTCTGAGGTCCATTTACCTCCCAGCCTCAGAGCCTAGGGCCACTCTTAGCAAAACTCCCAGACTGTGGGCCCTGGGGCAACTCATTTTCTTTCTCTAAGCATTAAATCATTTCTCCTTTGAAAATGCATAATGCAGCGTGACCTACTGACTTTTTTTGGCCTCTCCCATTGCGGAGCACAGGCTCCGGACGCGCAGGGTCAGCGGCCATGGCTCACGGGCGCAGCCGCTCCGCGGCATGTGGGATCTTCCCGGACCGGGGCACGAACCCGTGTCCCCTGCATCGGCAGGCGGACTCCCAACCACTGCACCACCAGGGAAGCCCGACCTACTGACTTTGAAGTGTAGTGAGGACCAGGATGTGATAATGTAGGCCAAAGTGGTTAGAGTTTAAATGGACATAAATAAGAAGCAGACATGGCTGGCCCCTCCCTTGGATGTGTGGACTCTACCATGCCTTTGAGACATTAGCAATCAATATACACAAGGACAGCTCTGCCTGTTATAAAAGCCTTGCGAAAATGTATCTAGGACACCCAAATCACCAAGTCCACAGTTCCTGCCCCTGTAGGAAGAGCAATCGATGGCAGTAACCAAAGACTGAGCCATGGGGGCCTCTACCCAAAAACCCCCCTTCTGTCCAAATTTGCACACTTTGTTGTCAGTGTTTCTTAACTAGAGACCACTAGATGAGGCTGGATCTTAGCCAGAGTTCCTGATTTAGTCTTTAACGAAGTGGGCCCGTGGCTCCTTGTTTCTAAAAATCTGCAGGCTGCTTTAGAACACCTTCGCCCCACTCTCAGACCTACAGGACTGGCTGTGTCACTCCAGGGGGATCTCCAAGATGCAACCTGCACCTCTCTCTCCATTAGACTGATTTCCTGATTGTATTTTGATTGTCTGCTTAGAGTTTGGGGCTGTGAAATTAGAGCTCGGCAGTAGGTTCAAGCATTTCTTCTGGGTAACTTTGAGGTCCTCTGAACTTCTGTGCCCAAGGAGTCACTAAAGAGGAAATGAACCCTAACCCTCATCATAGATACAGGGACTGGTGCACTTTAAAACAGACAAACAACTTTAGAGGTTTTTTTCCCCCCTGATTACAAAAGCAATAATACATGCTTATTATGGAAATCTTGGAAAATACAGAAATGGAATGCATATACAGGCTTTAAAAAAAAAACTGAGAAAATATACCAAAGTGAGATTTAAGTGAGATTACAAATGATTTTTACTTTTTGACTTTGTCCTTTTCTGTATTTTCCAAGATTTCCATAATAAGCATGTATTATTGCTTTTGTAATCTCACTTAAATCTCACTTTGGTATATTTTCTCAGTTTTTTTTTAAAGCCTGTATAAGCATTCCATATATTTCAGGGGTGCGCTGATAAGAAAGCTCTCAAAAAAATTCCTGGTTTATAGCATTAGCCAAAATCTATCTTTTAAATACTCCACCATGACTGATTTCAAGCAACCAATAGTTTAACAAGTGACTTTCAAAATTTTTGAAGACGTAACAATTGGCCTATGCAGGCCAGTAAGAGTCAGCTCCAGCATACCCCTGGTTGAGATCGTATGGGGTGAGATGTGTGCCCTAAATTTTTTCATTTAATATTATGTTCTGAACCACTTGGCAACCATCCTTGTAATACTTGATTCAGGCAAGATCACAATGGATGCATTGGGAGAAAGTTTGTTAGGGGAAGGACATTCGCCCCACAGCTTACTTATTACTTGCGAAGGGATAAAAGTACCTTTACACTGAAGACCAAGGGATCAAATGTGTCATCCCCAATAATGGAACAACTCGACATGATGGGCCTCTTGATGTGATACAGGGGGAAGAACACAACATTGCCTGGGTGGTATATTTATCAAAAAGGTTTAATGTAAACCTAATCACGAAGAGACCATCGAATATCCAGATTGTGGGATTTTTGGCAAAACAAGCCTGAGCTCTGAAAAAAATAGTCAGTGTCATGAAAGAAAAAATAAAAAAGGGCTGGGGACTGTAGATTAAAAGGAGACTAAAGAGATGTGACAGCTAGGTGTAACACATGATCCTTGACTGGAGGCTGGGTTTAAGAAAAACAGCTATAAAGGCCATTTTGGGGGCAGCTGGAAAAAGTTGAATATGGGCTCTAAAGTAGATCATATTATTATATCAATCTTGGTGTCTTGGGTGACATAATGGTAATATGGTTCATGTAGGATAGAGTGCTAGTTCTTAGAAGAGGCGTTGTGTGCTGCAGTGCTTAGGAGTGGAGTGACAGTGTCTGCAGTTAACTTTCAAAGGATTCTGCAAAACAATAAAAAGACAAAGAAAGTCCCCCCTCACCAAAACTCCCAAACAGCAACACACGCAGATATAAATATAATGGGGGAGAGAGAGAAAGCGGCAAATATTAACAATAGGTGAATCTAAGTAAAGGACATATTGATATTCATTGTATAATTCAAACCTCTGCCAGTTGGAGGTTTTTAAAAAATAAAAAAATTAGGACAAATTTTTACATTATGCTAGTTTCCTTCACAAATTATTGTTATTTTAGTAATGCATACTATTCCACCATAGAAATATGCTATAATTTATTTAGCCCAATCTACTGTAGATAACATATTTTTACTGTTATAAACTGTGAACGTCCTTATAATGAAAGCTTAGCATGCATTTATGATTGTGTCTTATGGTGGACTCCTTGTTACCTTTACCACAGGTAAAAATAAATTTTTTAAATTTATTTTATTTACTTTTGGCTGCGTTTGGTCTTCGTTGCTGTGCGCAGGCTTTCTCTAGTTGCGGCAAGTGGGGGCTCCTCTTCGTTGCGGTGCACGGGCTTCTCATTGCCGTGGCTTCTCTTGCTGCGGAGCAGGACCTCTAGGTGCACGGGCTTCAGTAGTTGTGGCTCACGGGCTCTAAAGAGCAACCTCAGTAGTTGTGGCACGCGGGCTTTGTTGCTCTGCAGCATGTGTCTTCCCAGACCAGGGATGGAACCCATGTCCCCTGCATTGGTAGGCGGATTCTTAACCACTGCGCCACCAGGGAAGTCCAAGGTAAAGAATTTTTAAGCAATTTTTAGGCTCTGGGATGAATCCTCATGGCTTAAGCTTACATGAGACTGAATTATCAACTAGATGCCAGGTTATTAATGTGAACAGAAGAAAACATCCCTGTGGCCTCCTTCAGAGGGTTGGGTGAAGGATAAGGATGTATATCAGAAAAATTAAGATACCCCACACAGGAAAAGTGGGGAGCAGAGGTGCAGGCAGCACATTAGAGGCACCTGGTAGCTTTGAAACAATAATAGGCCCAGATCCTACTCCAGGAAAAGTTGAATCAGCATCTCTGGGGGTGGGAATCTGGCAGTCCCCAGGGGATCATGAGGTGCAGCCAGTGTTGAGAAAAGCTGATGTTGTAGATTCCAGAAGAAATGGTCCAGGAGTGGGGAGGTAGCCAGGGTGGTGAGAGGGAAGGGTGAGAAGAGGTACTAAGTAGCTCTAAAAAGGGACTGGCCAGAAAGAGAAAATGGAAGTGATTAAGAGGGACTTGAGAAAGTTATGTTGGGTGGGACATGATACGATGTGACTTTCTTCTTTCTGTCCCCAGGGACCTCTAGTAAATTTATAATTACTTTTTAATGCTTTTGTAGTTGGGCTTATTTTTTGGGTGTGTGTGACATCTAGACTTGTCTCAAGGTGAGGACCAGGTGAGAGCAGAGGTGGTCTGAAGATGGCTCCAGTTACATTAATTCACAGTGGGAGGGAGAGTTGACAGGGGTGCGAAGGACAGCATCATATCTTTTCTTGCCACCTGCCCTTTGGGGCACAAATCCATGAGGTGGCTCTGCGGGTCACTCTTCTTTCTTCCTGTCCAACCCACGGTAGAGGTCACAGAATTATAATAATTCTATTATTTTATTATTAGATTTAAGAGACAGTCTTTTGATCAGAACACACCATTGTTTCCAAGGTTGTATCGATTCAAAGCCAATCAAGGTAATTCAAACCACAACAGAAATCTCTCTTTGAGAAAGCTCATTTTAATCATTTTTCCTGACTAAAATGACGTACTTGCTTCTTATTACATTTTCTTATAGTATAAGAGACAGATAGGCTTCCTATTCTGAAGATATACCTGGGAATTTTAAGCAGTAATTAGTGTTGATAGCTTTTCAGCTTCATTTTGCATCTGCATCAGAAAACTGAATGTCTTCTTTCTCCATAAGGGCCTTCTAAGGCAATTTTTAAGAGGTGAGAAATAGTGGTTATTTGAAAGTTGCTTTTTCTTCTTTTTTGGCACAATTGCCTATTTAGGACAACCATCACCAAAAATAAGACGTGAATGTCAACGAAAGCAACAAGTGTACTTTGTTTATTTCCTTCCATAAAACGCGTAATTCTTTTAAAATAACAACATATAGGTAAAAGCTGAAGTGTATGGTTTTTAAAAATAAATTTAGATCATTTCAAGCTAGGACAACTTAAGAAACAAAATGTTGCATTATGTGGTCAACTCAGTCTTCCTTTTCCTGTTTGTTCAAAGATGAAAAGAGAAAGTCGGGATGCATTTTTCTACCTTACCAATTCTTAGGTGATTTATCATTTTGGAATTGATTAGAGCAAAGAGAAAATACTATTTTAAAAAAATGTATAGAAGACGTTCCTACTCTAAAAAGATTTTGAAGGCTTTTTTTTTTTTTAAGATGTTGGGAGTAGGAGTTTATTAATTAATTTATTTATTTTTGCTGTGTTGGGTCTTCGTTTCTGTGCGAGGGCTTTCTCTAGTTGTGGCAAGCTGGGGCTACTCTTCATCGCGGTGCGCGGGCCTCTCACTATCGCGGCCTCTCTTGTTGCGGAGCACAGGCTCCAGATGCGCAGGCTCAGTAGTTGTGGCTCACGGGCCTAGTTGCTCCGCGGCATGTGAGATCTTCTCAGACCAGGGCTCAAACCCGTGTCCCCTGCATTAGCAGGCAGATTCTCAACCACTGCGCCACCAGGGAAGCCCTGAAGGCTTTTAAAAGTAAAATTCCTTGCAAGTAATCTAGGTTGGAGTCACACACTCAAATGCTCACAGGCACTGTGCAAGAAAACCAAATAATTTTGATGTTAGATGACCCCTGGAACTCTTAGTGTTAGAGATGCAATAGGGAATGCTGGAGACTGTGGAAAACTGGAAAGGGTCATCTGTGTCTAAATACTTCTCAGCATCAGCATAGCCTTCTTTTTTTAAATGAAAGGACAGAAATCTGTATTTTCATGTTGTTTTTCAATTCTTAAATGTCAATGTATAATTCAAAACTGATTTGCGGGAAAGGTTTGGTTCTCACGTTGACAGTCTGAGACATCTTATCAGATAGGAAAAACTGAAGTGGAGTGTTGGCAGAAGGGGGCAAATGCACAGAGTGTTCTGGAGGAAGATCTGGAAAGCTTGGTGATGGACTGGGTGCAAGGAGAGGAAGAGCCTGAAGGCTTGGGAGGACTCAGGATTGTGGACTGAAGGAGAGCTTGCTTTGGTGAAAGGACTCTGTGTGTGTGTGTGTGTGTGTGTGTGTGTGTGTGTGTGTGTGAAAGAGAGAGAGAGAGAGATGGGTGAGGGTGGGAGGGTTGGGCACAGATGGGAAACCAGAGGAAAATGAGCTCTGTTTTAACAAGTTGCATTTGAGATCATGGTTGGGCATATCCAAGAAGAAAGGACAAGGAGGATGTAATTAACCTTGAACTCAAGATGTGCCTACAGCATTAGGCAGCTGCAGTGTATATGATGAGAGTTAGTGTCTGGCATCATCAAGGGGGCATTTGTTTGTACTGTCTTGCTCTCTGCACTTATCAGAAGATTGTACTCTGTTCTGGATACCACTTAAAAAGCAAACACTCTTTTTCTCTTAAATTACAAAAGTAATACATTTTCCATACAGAAAAGTGGGAAAAATGCTGAAATTGAGAAAAGGAAAATTGCCTATAATCCTGCCATCTATAATAATAATTAATGGCTTCATATATATCCTTCTTGTCTTTTATTTGTATAAATATATACTTAAATAGTTTACAGAATTGCAGTTATATGGTAAATACTGCATTGTAATATGCTTTTTCCCCATTACATATCTTGAACATATCAATAAAATATCAATACCATATTAATAAAATAATCTGCTATAATATGATTTTTAATGACTATTTAACATTTATTCCATTTGATGAAGGAATCAAAATTTAGAGCTAAAAATGCTTTTGCATACAAGCTGCTTCTCCATATTAAACAATGTCATCTTTAATTCTAAATCTTTGCACACATTCCTGGTTATTTTCTGAGGATAAACTCCCAGAAGATGGAATTAGTAGGCATGCCAAGGCAAGAGGGCACTCCTGAAAACTTGAAACCAGAAACAGAATCTATTTTCTGTGAAGCAAGGGAAAACTTGAGACAGTCTTCCTAAACAAAGCAAAGGAATTCAAGGATTAGCTGGAATTTCAGGAGTGAGGATGTTAGGGACTGGTTGACCTTTAGCTGTGGAGGTGTGGTTACTGAAGTGCAGCTATTGCTGATTGGCTGACAGAACCATAGGACTGTTTCTGATTGGCTGGCTATCTGGAAGTGTGGGTCATTCATTGGCTGACTCTCAGAAGCTTGGATTCTGGTGTGAAGCCCGTGAATGGAACAGGTTTTAAAGTCTTTGTGGTGCTTAGTTTTTACTATGGCTGCAGAACAATTAGTCTTTTTCTGCAAGAAAAGAGGAACTTTTAATTCTCAAGTCAAAGGGTCAAATTGCTGAATATACCCATATATACATAACATGAGATCTACCATCTTCACAAAATTCCAAGTGTGCAATGCAGTATTGTTAACTATAAGTACAACGTTCAGCAAATTTCTAGGACTTTTTTTTATTCTTAGATGACTGAAACTTTATTCCCATTGAATAGCAACTCCCTATTTCCCTCTCCCCTTGGTCCCTGGCAACTACCCTTTTAACCTGTGCTTCCATGAGTTTGATTACTTTAGACACTGCATATAAGTGGAATCATGCAGTATTTGTCCTTCAGTGACTCGCTTATTTCAGTTAACATAATGTCCACAAGCTTCATCCATGGATGCATATGACAGAAGGTTTTTGTTGTTGTTTCTGTTTGTTTGTTTTGTTTTTTTGTTTACAGCTGGATAATATTCCATTCTACGTATATACCACATTTTTAAAATCCATTTCTTTATCCATTCATCCCTCAATGGATATTTAGGTTGCTTTAGTCTCTTGGATATTGTGAATAATCCTGCATTGAACATTGGAATGAAAATATCTTCATGGGATCCTGATTTCAATTCTTTTTGATAAATATCCAGAAATGGGACTTCATACTGTTTTCCATAGCTGCTGCACCACTTTACATTCCTAATATTCAGTGCACAAAATTTCCAATTTCTCCACAACCTCATCAACACATGTTATTTTCTGCGTTGTTTTTTTCTTTTCAATAATAGCCATCCTTACAGGTGTGAAGTGATATTTCATTATGGTTTTGATTTTCATTTCCCTGATGATTTGTGATGTTGAGCATCTTTTCATATGCTTGTTGGCCATTTGTATGTCTTCTTTGGAGAAGTATCTATTCAAATCCTTTGCCCAATTTTTAATTGGGTTATTTGTTTTTTGTTATTCAGTTTTAGGGGTTCCTTATGTATTCCAGATATTAATCCCTTACCAGATATATGGTTTGCAAATATTTCCTCCCATTTTGTAGGTTACCTTTTCCCTCTATTGATGGTTTCCTTGGTGTGCAGAAGCTCTTTAGTTTGATGTAGTCCCACTTGTCTATTTTTGCTTTTATTGCCTGTGCTTTTAGTGTCATATCCAAGAAATCATTGCCAAGACCAACATCATGAAGCTTGTCCTCTATGGTTTCTTCTAGGAGTTTTATAGCTTCAGGTCTTATGTTTAAATCTTTAATTCATTTTGAGTTGATTTTTGTTTTGTGTAAGATAAGGGTACAATATCATTCTTTTACATTTGGATATTCAGTTTTTCTAGCACCATTTGTTGAAGAGATTACCTTTTCCCCATTGGGTATTCTTGGCACCCTTGTTGAAAATCAGTTGATAGTATATGCATGGGTTTATTTCTGGGCTCTCTGTTCTGCTCCATTGGTATACATGTTTGTCTTTATGCCAGTGCCATACTGTTTTGATTAGAGTAGCTTTGTAATATGTTTTGAAATCAGGAAGTGTGAGGCCTTCAGCTTTGTTCTTCTTTCTCAAGATTGTTTTGGCTATTCAGATTCCTTTGTGGTTGCATGTGGATTTTAGGATTGCTTTTTCTATTTGTGTAAAAAATGCCATCAGGGGCTTCCCTGGTGGCACAGTGGTTGAGAGTCTGCCTGCCAATGCAGGGGACACGGGTTCGTGCCCTGGTCCAGGAAGACCCCACATGCCGCAGAGCGGCTAGGCCCATGAGCCATGGCCACTGAGCCTGCGCATCCGGAGCCTGTGCTCTGCAACGGGAGAGGCCACAACAGTGAGAGGCCTGCGTACTGCAAAAAAAATAATAAAATAAAATTTTAAAAATGCCATCAGGATTTTGATAGGAATTTCTTTGAATCTGTAAGTTGCTTTGGATGGTATGGACGTTTTAACAATATTAAATCTTCCAGTCCATGAACATGTTATGTCTTTCTGTTTATTTGTGTCTTCTTTAATATATTTCAGGAACATTTTGTAGTTTTCCATGTACAAGTCTTTTGCCTCCTTAGTTAAAATTATTCCTAAGGATTTTGTTCTTTTTTGAAGCTATTGTAAATGAGATTATTTTCTTAATTTATTTTTGGATTGTTGTTTGTCTTTGGCACCCTATTTGAAGAAATATATGCACAGACTAAAACACTCTGGAAGAGATCGATAATGATAGGAAGGCTAGAAGTCTTTCTATATGAAGGAAAGGTTGAAAAACAGTGATAACTATCCTTGGATAGAGAAGATCAGGGTGGATGTGACTACTTTGGTAGTCAAATCCAGTGACTACCAAAAGGCACACTTCGTTTTCTCTAACAATGGAAGCTCTCCAACTTTGGAATAGAGGCATCATTAAAGGTTCTATATTTGCTAGACACTCATCATACCACCTGGTCAGGAGTCTGGGGTTGCGACACTTTAGACCTGTGAGTGAATCCTAGCTGTGCCATTTGTCAGGTCACTGTGTGACCTGGGGCAGGTTATTTAAGCTCTCTGAATCTGAATTTTTTTCACTTACTGAGTGAGAAAAATAACAGTATCTTCCACATAGTAATGCTATGAGATCTATGCATAACACAGTAAGTCATAATTCTGAAGACTTAGAGTGTTCTTTGCTCTTTGGTGATTTCAGTGAATATTATTGAGAGCACATGGCAATGTGCCAGGTGCTGTGCCCTCAAGAGGATTATAGAGAGGCAAAGATATGATCCCTGAGCTTGAAGAGATTTCAGAGAGACAAGGTGGAAGGAACTAGACTTGACACTGCAAGCTGGGGATGGGGCATTTTTCAGAACGAGGCACAAAAATGCATGTATCATGTATGTACATGTATGTACAAACCATGTAACAAACATACAAATATATTTGCAAATTAAAAACAGCAACAAAAAAACAAAGAAAAGAAAGAAAGAAGGAAGGAAAGAAAGTAAAGAGGTAAGAAAGAAAACCACAAAAATGCTTACATTGGTTCGGTAATTTTTTTTGTTTTATTTTCCAAATTTCATGCAATATTATTGTAACCACATGAAGAAATTTTATTCTCAGCTACTGCTGAAAAGTTCATAGAAGGGGAAAGAATGAGGAAGGACAAGAGGACCGTTGACATTTGGGTTACATTATATTTAAAAATAACTTTATTTTTCAGTACTATAGAAAAACCCATATTTGGTGACATGAGTAGATTTTAAGGACAAATTTAGCCTGCTACCATCTGCAAATAACTTTTAATCCTTTAGTTGCATCAGTATTTTTGTAGCCAATAAAGTGGTACTGATTTATGCCTGCTTTTAAAGAAACCATTTAGAAAAATGTTTCCAGTCATTGAAACAACAAGCTTGAGAATTTTTAGATTCACAAAAAGCTATTTTTCTGAGGGTGGTTAGATTCTAAATGTAACCCTCATGTAAATATATAGAAATATCATTCCAAGTCACAAAATAAAGCTTACAGGTCAGTGACCACATTCAAATGAAGCTTTTAATAAATATTTCAGTAAATGAAAAACACACTTATTTGCTCAGCAGATATTGATTGAGTCCAGTGGCTGGCCATGTCTCCTGCTCTGTGCTAGGGATACCCATGCTTGGTATTGTCAGACTTTACCTCTCTATCCCCTGGAGAGATTAATCAGAGTTCTTTGGCCCCAGGTCAGGAGTTGTAGAGGGTTAAGCTTGAACTGGATGACTCGAAGCTTCTGTGTTCCTGAGACATGGCAGCTGATTCTTGCCAATTCCATGACATGGTTTCGTTTACAGCCAGATAAGAAGCATGTGTTTCTTGAGTGATTTTATTCTTATCCCTGAATTTCTTACTAAAGGCATAATGCAGGCATGGCAGGTATGCTTAGTTATACTGAGGCTGAAGTAAAGGTCTCTCAGCAGGAGGGCATGCTTGAGACATCACCATACCTTGGTTACTCAAAAATTCATTGTTTATACTTTCTACCTTGATGAAAAAATTAGCAATTTTTACCTATCTCAGAAAAAAAAATAGTACTATGAAATATGTTTTGCATTCATTGATATTAATGGGGACTGGGTAACCTACTGGGAACGATCTCAAACTATGTCCACACTTAGGGGTTCAGACACACAGGAATGGGGTGGAGAAGCCAACAGACACTTAATTGCAAGGGAGATGAATATTTGAGAACCTGGAAGAGAAAGGAGGACACCACAGGGAAAAGAGGACAAGCCATGGTGAGACTGACTCAGCAGAGGGGTTGAGTATTGAAGGGGACCAGCATTTCATTACTCACAGTATTTGGCTGTGACTTGAACTTGAACTGCCTGAGCCCGATCCCCCTGGAAATGTGTATGTGGACTGGGGAAGAAGGGGCTGTGCGTGTCTAACCCCTGGGGACCTGAGCAGCTCTAAGAGAGTGCACCACCGGGCACCTAGGAGGTGAGCTCTGGCAACTAGCAGGGGCAGTTGAGAGCATCAAGGTGTGGTCAGCACTGAAGATGAGTGGTTCAGATGAGTGGTGACAGGATGGTGAGCGGCAGGATGGTGAGCATGGTGTACAGTGCCCGGGGCGGGGAGCTGAGGTGTAAGATTAGAGTTTTAATTTGCATGCCCCCATCTCCAGAGCGTAGAGCATCTTATCAAGTTTGTTAGTCATTCCACCTTCCTATTCTTTAAATTGGATCTCCATATCCTTTACTCATTCTTTACTATTGAGCTTGACTTTTGTTGATATTTAAGAAGTCTTTTACAAATTCTGGGACCAATCCATGTCAGTTAAATCTGCTGCAAATATCTTCCCCAGCCTGTGGCTTGTCTTTCTCTCTCTCTTTTTTTTAATAGTGTCTTGTCATATAGGAAGTTTTAATTTTAATATTATCATTTTTATCAGTCTTTCACATTATGGTTTACATGTCTTTTATGTCTTATTTAGGACATTCTTCCCAGCCCCAAACATAGGATAAATATTCTACATTTTCCTGAAATATTTTCAGAAATATGAATTCTTCTGTCACTAGTTATTGTTGCTCATTGCTATGGTTTTGAAATTCATCTGTGATTAGTGTAGCTGTAGTTCATTCATTTAGTGATCCAAAGTATTTCATTTTATGAATAGATCATGATTTATTTATACATTCTATCAAGGGACATTTCATTTGTTTTCTTTTTTTTGGTCTGTTACAAACGGCACTGAAATAGCATTCTTGTACTGTCCCTTGGGGGCATATGGAGAAGTTTCTGAGAGTGGAATTGTTGGGTCATAGGTTAAGCACATCTTTTCTTCCCCCTCATCTTAAACTTTACTCGGTGAGGAAAATTGTTTTCCAAATTGGTTGTATCCAGTTACACTCTCTCCATAGATGTAGAAGCGTTGACATGAACTTATGACATTGCCAACACTTATCTTTATTATTTCCTTCCTTCAGGTTTACTCTGTTTTCCTTTCTTAAATGTCTTGGGTACTTTGCTGATTAGTTTTCAGTCTGCTTTTCTTATATAAGAATTTAAGGCTACAAAATCTCCCTGTACTGCTTTAGCTGCATACTGTAAGGTTTTTTAAATGAATTTTTTTAAAAATTTATTTATTTATTTATTTATTTATGGCTGTGTTGGATCTTCATTGTTGAGCGCAGGCTTTCTCTAGTTGTGGTGAGTGGAGGCTTCTCATTGTCGTGGCTTCTCTTGTTGTGGAGCACGGGCTTTAGGCACGCAGGCTTCAGTAGTGGCACGTGAGCTCAGTAGTTGTGGCTTGCGGGCTCTAGAGCTCAGGCTCAGTAGTTGTGGCACATGGGCTTAGTTGCTCCGCGGCATGTGGGACCTTCCCGAGCCAAGGATTGAACCCGTGTCCCTTGCATTGGCAGGCAGATTCTTAACCACTGCACCACCAGGGAAGCCCTAAAATGAATTTTTAAACATAATCTCCAACTTATAGAAAAGTTTCATGTAAAGTATAAAAAATTTGTCATGGAGCAGCAGAGACCAACCAGGGTAAGAAGGATACCTGTCTGCTTAGGAGAGAGGTGGCAGCAGTAGCAGGAGGCTGGTTTCAAGGGGGATGGATCAAATGTGTCACTATGTCAAGGATAATGGGAGCCAGATTTCTCACTATTGGCAAAGGAGTTACATCAATGGAGAGGGAGATAACTAGAATGAACCCTTGATGTTGGATTGGAATTGGAAGCATTCGTGTGAGGTCTGTGGGTACCCTCCTTACCCAGCTTGGGCTCTGACACCTGGCACTTGTCTGCTGCTCTGTGTGGCTGCCCTCCTCAGCCTGCTGGGACTCCGGCACCTCCCCTCAGGCAGCCCCTAGCCTGGTGGATGCAGTCCTCACCAGCTTTGGGCTTCAACACCCCACACCAGGCTGCTTCCTTGCACAGATGCCCTCCTCTCCTGGCTGAGGCTCTTACTCCCCACACACACTGCCCCCCTGCATGGACGTGCTCCTCATTCCACTTGGACTGTGACACGGGTTCCAGGTTACCCCTCTCAGTGGACACCTATCTTGCTTTGTCCACCTGATAGCTTAAAACTGAATGGGTCAGGAAGGGAAGTGAAGGAGAAAGGCATCCCATAAGTTTTGATACATAATATTTTCAATGTCATTCAATTTTAAATAATTTCTAATTTCCCATTTTAATTTTTCTGTAATCCATCCAGAAGTTTGTTTCAAAATTTCTAAAAAATTTACAGTATTACATTTAGTCATCTTTTTGATTCTTGATTTCTCTCTTAATTGCATTACATTCAGGGCATATGGTTTATATGCAGCTGATTGTGGTTTTTATCACGATTTGCTTCATACCTAGTAAATAATAAATGTTTGCAAATGTGGTATGTGTTCCTGAAAAATATTTCTAAGCGTTGGATACATAGTTCCAAAAATGTTCGTAGATTAAACTTAATTGTATTATTTAAATATACTGTCCAGACTAAATTTTTGTCTGCTTGATGTATCAGTTACTGAAAGAAGTATAATAAATCTGCCATTATTACTGAGGATTTATAAATTTCTCCTTGTAATTCTATCACTTATTGTTTTATAAATTTGGACACTCAACTTATGTTATTATAGTTGTTATAGCTTTCTGGTGAATTACTGCTTTTATAATTATGCAGTTATTGATATTCTCAATAATGCTTTTTCTCTTTAAAGTTTAATATAGCCATAGCAGCTGGGTTTTTTGGCGGGGGTGGGATTAGTATTTCTTGGTATATCTTTTTCAGTCTTATTTTCAACCTTTCTTCTTCATATTTTGACTGTTTCTCCTGTAAATCTTGCACATATAGTTGTGAATTTATAAATTTCTATCACTTTTTGATTTGGACACACATTTTTAAAACCATATTTGGCAAACTTTTAAGTGTTGATTTTAGACTTTTACCAGTTGTAATAATTCCTAATATAGTTATTATTTTTACCATCTTACTGTATGCTTTCTCTTCACCTTGCTTTTCCTGTGCCTTTTTTTTTTACCCCCTCTTCACTTTTTCTATCATTCTTACCTTGTTTTTAAAAATTTCCCTCTACATCGTAAGCATTTGGTGAATGCTGGCTAGTGTGATTTCATTTGGTGGTCAAGAAAACCCTGTGCTTATACGATATTCTGCATGGGTGTATATTTGGAAATCTTGGATTCGCTTTATTTTAGCTCTCAGCTCTGAATATTCAGAACCCTGGCTTCCTCCGGACCTATCAGAGCTCTTAAACTGAAAACATCCAGTTTTGTATCTTACATTTTCTCCACTTAAATATATCGTGACAATTTTTCTCATGTCTATGCCATGTGATGTCTATATAAAGTCTACTGTTGGCCATGAATTTGTTTCCAATTGCTTTGTTATAAGTAATGTCGCAGTGAACATCTTTGTGCCCAGATATAACTCCTCCCTTAGGATAAATTCCTTGAAATTGCTGATCAGAAGGAAGAACCATTTTTAAAGGCCTTGCCTCCTGAAATATCACACTCTTTTGTGTGGACGTTTTCCAGCAGAGTATAAGAATGCTCAGAGACCATTCCAACAACTCCCCTACCAAGGTCACACTGACACCCCCGGGAGTAGGGGTGGTCAGGCGTCAGGCAGAACCCCAGTCAGGTGCAAGAGAGAGGCAGAGGATCGGGTAGGCTGCTGCCCGGGTCCTGGGAGCACTGGGTGGGTGTGGCTTGAGACTGGGATCTTGGGGTGAGAGCCAGGGAAACCTTCCTCCCTCCCACCTGCTGTCCGTGTAGTGGACTCTGCACTCAGACTCCCCGCAGCAGAACCAGGCACAGCTCAGAGAGAGCAAGACACTCGGTGTCTCCGTTTTGCAGACCCGCCGCTACTCCAGAGGGTCTTGGGGAAGCAGGCCTTGGGGCTAGGAGGGAGGAGCCCTTGGACACCCCCCTTCCCCCGCACTGGATGTACTTTCCGCCCTTCTAGTGCAGAGAACAGCCAAGTGGGCCGGCCCTGTGTTTGCCTTAGCGCCTGCTCGGTGGAAAGCCAGCTTGTGCTCAAATCGCTACAATCCCTTGACTCCGTGGCAGCTTTGCGTCCCCCGGAGGTCTGGGCGCTTCTCTGTGCTCTGGAACTTTTCTCCAGAAGTGGGAGGGGAGGGAGAGGGGACGAGGCTAAAATCGCCGCCTGCCCGCCCGCCGCCGCCGCCGCCGCCGCCGCGGAGCTGCCAAGGCGCTGCGGCCGCAGGAATCCGGCGGGTAGCGGCGGGACCGGGGCCGGGAGGGGCACGGGGACTAGCCGTCCTGCCGCCTGCCCGCGGCACAAAGCCCGCCCTTGTTTGCGGCCTCGGATGCATGCCCTGGGCCCAGACCTCCCGGGGTCCTCTCTGGCCCGCGCGCGGAGCCGAGTGTCCTGACCACGCCGGGAAGGGGACGTGCTGCCTGCCGCAGACTCCTGGAGGGGGTTGGCGCGGGGGTGGCGTGGGGGAGTTGGGTAGACACGCTCTGCCAGGGAGCCTGGGCCCCAGCCTTGGGCTCTGCTCTGCCAAGGAAGACCAGGCCCAGGCCCTGATTGAACCCAGCCGGTGGGGTTTCTCGAGCTGTGAGTCATAGGCATTCGCCACCTACGGAGGCAGTAAAGGTGCCCTTGTCACCGTCACCGGTCAGTGGGCATGATGGGGATGCTGGGGTGGTGGTGCGGTGGAGGCGGGCACAGGCGCTGGGTGCCTTCCCCTGGGCTGTTTTCACAGAGCATACGACTCTGAGCGTGCCTTGGCCAGACTCATCCTCAGAGGTGGGTCTGCCAGCACAGCCCTGCCTGCCTGCCCCATCCCTTCAGTACACCCTTATCACCCACTGCCCACCATACACCAGGAGTGACTGATCTTTTCCAAAGCCTGGCAAATAAATGGCAGCAAGGCTGGAGCCGGAGTCCCCTGACCCCTGACCCTGCATGGCATTCCTTACACTTGCACCTCTCAGGATGATGGGCATCCATCCCTCCACTCACTTCTCTACTTAGCATCCATTTATTGAGCACCTGCTGTGTGCCAGGCACTATTCCAGGTGCTGGGAATACATCAGAGAACAAGGCAGACCTAGTCTCTGCCCTCAGGGGTGCTGTGGCCTGACTCCAAAACCTATTCCTTCACCACTATTACATTGACTTTGGCAGATCACTCCCTGCTGGCCTTAGCTTCCCCTACCTACAGATTCAACATAACGGGTCCACAGGACAGACTGCCAGTCCTGTGCAGCTTTTTGCTAAGGATCTGCTTATTGGTGACTGGCAAAGAGCACTGTGGGGAGTTAAAAAAAAAAAAAGGAAATTCCAGGGAAGTGAGAAGAAACATGTGTGAAAACTAGGCACCACACTAGATCAGCATTAAATCAAACCAGGGTCTGGTTAGAAACAAGTGCAGACCTGCTATTTCTCACTGAGTCCTGTTATTTTTACTCAGCAAATTCAAGCAAGATTTCATGGTCACATCCAGAGGGCAGGAAAGAAGAAAGCTGTGATCCTCAAATGCAAGGCTGACCTGTTTGCTGTGTAGGCTGGGGGTGAGGGTGGGAGTTTGGGGGGAGTGTGCTAGGCAAGATCTGAACACAAGGACATTGGTGACAAGACCATAGGCTGAATCTTCCTCTGTCTATAAACTGTCCATTTTCACCTTGTTCAATGGCTCCCATGACCACTGAATTAAGTATAAACTTCCCACCGGCCACAGCTTTAGCATGACGTCCGGTCTGTTCTTGTCAGTGCCATCTCACATGATGTTTCTCACCTGCCCCTAGCTTCAGGCAAATAGGACAATGTGTTGCTGCCTGTGTGCCCCTCTGTCTTAGCACTTGATAACCATGGTAACTGATGCTTGCTCAGCATTCACTATGTGCTAGGTCCTGAGCTTTCCTTATCCCAATCTTACAAGGTAAGAAGTATTATTACCTTGACAGATGAGAAAACTGACACTAAGAATAGTTCCTGACTTGGCCAAGGTCACCTGGTAAATGGGAATTTGAACACAGGCCTCCCAGTCCCCAGGACCTAAACCCTTGACTATTACAGAGACCTTAGGAATCACAGTGCTGTGCCCTGTGTGGTCTCTAATAAATGATGTTATGAAAATGCTAGAAGTTTGGGGTGAGATACCAAAAGCAAGAGTTGAGACCAGTTGGCATGGACCTCTCAGGAGACCCCAGACCGTCTCCTGTTAGATCATTCTCTTTTCCCCCAACACATGTTCGTATGGTGCCCCACCTTCTCCTCTAGCCACCCCCCGCCCACCCCACCTCCCTGGCTGACTCGATGGAACATGAGTTCCTGGGACAGTGACCAACAACACATTCCCTTCTCCAGCACGAGCACGCCAGTCAGCAGAGATGGAGCCACAGTCCTGGGGGATGGTGTGCTGTGATTTTCCAGGCTCACTGAAATCCTCATGCTGGTCAGTCGGGACTTTTGATACAATTTAGGATAACTGAATGCCATGAACCCTTGCCATGTTGGAGGGAGACAGGGAAAGGGACAGGGTGGTGGCTCAGGTGCTGTGGCCATAAGAAGGAGCCTCCCAACTTCTGATGGAGACCAGAACCCAACCCAGAGGAAAGGAGAGAAATGTTGCGGTCTTCTATGATCTTCTAGGTTTCCAGGAAGCCCCCAAAAGTGCCAAATTGAGAGTCCAAGAGATCAGAGTAGGTCGTAGGCTGGTGGAAGGAAGGCCACTTGTTGCAGGCCTCCCTGGGCTTTGCCCACTGCACGTTAGGCCCAAAGGTCAAGTGAGGCAGTTGAGAAAAAATCCCCACTGTGAAGTGTCTGAGGCCCTTCTGAGATGAGAGAATGGCCCCTTTTCAGCAGCCCTGCTTGGAGCCAGGACAGTATTCCAGAGGGAGCAGGCTGGTGAATGATCATCTGTCTGCCTAGATGGACCAAGGCCTGGCCCACAAGGGAGGAGACTCAGATTCTGGTTTCTGTTTGTGAATTCAGGGGCTCTGGAGTACTTCAATAAATAAACACCTATTTATTGAGCTCCTACTGTGTGCACAGCATGATGAAGGACACAAAGAAGCACTGATTTGGAAAACCACAGATCAGAATTTATCCATGCAAATGAGTTTGCTCCCCGGGGAGGCTGGATACTCACATATCCAGTGAGGCCACCACTATTTGAGGAACTACTCCCAGCCCCTTCTCCAAATGATCCTGAATTTTCTCAGTGAAGATGGTGGGTGTTTTCCAATTAAAAATAGCTAGTATTCATTCGGAGCTCATTCGCCCATTGCTTACTATGAGCCAGGCATTGTTCTTGTTGCTTGGGGATGAGAATATCCTGAAAGTGTTCATGGTTTGCTAGGGGTAATCAGCAGGTTGGCCAGCACAGTGACCAACTGGTCATCCTTCTAAGAGGCCCCCTGACCCACATGGTCTGGGAATGATGCCAGCCCTCAGGGAGCACAGCTCATGCCTGGTATAAGGCAGCAGAAAATGACAATGCCCAGCGGTTAAGCACAATGACAGGCAGCCTGGGAATGCTAGGGGAGCAGAGACAAGGGAGCCCTAACCACACACAGGAAGGATGGGGAATCAGCCAGGGCTTTCCTGGAAAGGATAGCAATCGCCAGTGTTTACTGAACACTCTTAATGTGCTAGGCATGAGGCTAAGAACTTTACATGGATTAATTATCTTGCTTTATCCAGGGAGTTACAGTGGGACTTCCTGAGGGGGAGCATATCCAATGTTGGGGGAGCATGGGCTTTGGGAGGCGGACAGACTTGGGTTTGCACCCCTGCTCTCCCACTTCTTGCTGAGTGACAGACCTTAGGCACTAACCTCTGGGCATCGGTTTGCTTATCTGTAAAGGGGAGCTATTGAGACCAATTTGGCAGTGCTATTATGATTACTAAAAAAGATAATTTATGTAAAGCCTTTAGCAGAGAAGCGACTCAACGAATATCAGTCCTCCTTTCTCTTCTTAAAGAGATTATTCAGAAGGACAACACTCCCACTCATAGGTTGGTGGGACTAAAGTTGCCATGATCCTGGCCATCATGGGCCTATTAAAAATGCAGAAAACAACTGGCTAGGTCAGAAGTTGGCACAAGAACCCAAGGAACTGACCACTTCCAGTCCTGAAGAAAGGACTGAAAGGGAAGGGAAAATGCCTATTATTTTAATTTTTGCTGATATACTTGAATATGTTTATTCCCTGGCTCCCAATTTGCTGTCTGTCTGGCAAAATTAATAGTGATACTACACATCCTTCATGTTGGCTCCTCTGCCGTGCAGGACACTCTCACGGACTTTGTCTCAATGAAATCATTGTCTCATACCTATTCTCCACCATGAAGTGTGCAGAGATGATAGCCCCATTTTCCAGCAGGGAAACTGAGACCCAGAGCAAGTGTCGTGTCATTAACAAGTAGAGTCAGAACTAGAAACCAAATGTCTTCTGAGCTCCCCCCAGAGCATACCACGAGGCAAGTACTGGGCTGCAGGCAGTTTATTTGACAGGTCATCCTAGCAAGGGAGTGGGGAAGGTGAGACAAGGAAAAGAGGAAAGTCCATAAAGGTACATTTTAAAATTTTTATTTATTTATTTATTTACTTTTGGCTGTGTTGGGTCTTTGTTGCTGCGCGCGGGGTTTCTCTAGTTGTGGCGAGCGGGAGCTACTCTTCGTTGTGGCGCGCAGGCTTCTCATGCAGTGGCTTCTCCTGTTGCGGAGCACGGGCTCTAGGCTCACGGGCTGTAGAGCACAGGCTCAGTAGTTGTGGCACACGGGCTTTGCTGTTCCGTGGCATGTGGTATCTTCCCGGACCAGGGCTCGAACCTGTGTCCCCTGCATTGGCAGGTGGATTCTTAACCACTGCACCACCAGGGAAGTCCCATAAAGGTATATTAATAGGCAGGTTACAGATTGGGCAACTGAGGTTCCATCTCACTGCCGGCCCTCTGAGAAAGCACATGGAACATGCCTCAGACTTGTGCTCTTCTCTACTGCCCAGGACAGGAGGTTGGAGCATGAATCCATCCACCCCTGTCTTCTGTTGGTTGAGGGTTGCCTGAGGGGGTGTGAATTCCCTGGCTTACTTTAGTTTCTGGCAGTGAATGAGCTCTGGTTTGGGAGAAATCTCTCAGACAGATCAGACAAGAGAGGAGGCAGGTGCTGACTGCGAGGCTTGCTTCTCTGAGCCTCGGTTTCCTCAGATGAGTATTTACCTTGTAGAATTAGAAGAATCAAACCAGATGAGATATAAAAAGCACTTAGAACATTTCCGGTACACTTCCAGTTGAGCCATATGAAATTGCTGATATCCAACGATTTTTGGCCCACAAAAATGGAAATTTCAGAGCTCAAACTATGAGTTGGGTAAGTGTCAGTATATATTAACATTTACTATTATCAGTTGTAATATTAGTTTTCATGTTTTGCGAACACAAAGGAAGGCAGCTGGGAGTCCTAACTTCCCCCAAGTCCTAGAATTGGGATCTTGGGTGTTCTTCTCTTCTTCCAGGTGCAGGAAGGTCTCACAGCCTGGGTGAGACAGCAGGGGTCATACTCAGAAGGACTGACTCAGGGTCCTGCCCCTTCCCTCTCATGACTGGTCTCCCTCACGCCTCATTCTGGGAGGGGTCTGGAATGCTCTGCTCACCCAGAGTCCAAATGCCACATCCTGCTGAGCTCAGGAGGAATTTCACAGCGTCTGTACAAACCCAGCCTGGCTGGGCCTGACCCCTGGCCTCTCCCTGAGGGCTGCCTCACCTCCGACTGTTGGCTCCCCGAGCTCTTGAGGGCAGGAAGTGTGGTAGCCATCCCCACACTCGTGGTAGCTGATCTCCATGGCTCCCTGTCTCACGAACTGCTGGGCATTTACACACCTGATTCGGGATGTTTTTTGGCCTGTTAAGGGAGAGAAGTGGCCTAAAATCCTGAGGACACAGCTGGGGAAGTACTGCTGTCTTTTTCCTCTTGCCTTCCTCCTTCCCCAAAGAACAAACACCCTCAGGACACAGCATAGAGTCAAAAGACAAATGACACACTGGGGAGGAATTATTTGCAATCTATATTACAGGTAAAGTGATGCCATATAAAGAGCTCTGTGAAATTGAGAAGAAAAAGTGCAAAAAACCTAACAGGCGAATGGGTAAATGACACGCGCAGACAGTTCATAGATAAAAGAAAGGCAAATGGCTCTTAAACGTATGAAACTGCGTTCAGTTTCATAAGCAATCAGAGAAATGCACATTAAAACTTCATTGAGGGCTTCCCTGGTGGCGCAGTGGTTGAGAGTCCACCTGCCGATGCAGGGGACACGGGTTCGTGCCCCGGTCCGGGAAGATCCCACATGCCGCGGAGCGGCTGGGCCGGTGAGCCATGGCCGCTGGGCCTGCGCGTCCGGAGCCTGTGCTCCGCAACGGAAGAGACCACAACAGTGAGAGGCCCACGTACCGCAAAAAAAAAAAACCAAAACTTCATTGAACTATCATCTCTCACTTATTAAATTGACAATTCACTCTGAGGCTGTGCTGTCTTGTGCGTCGCTATGAGAGGGCAGAATGGAGGGGAAGTTGGCAGTACCTAAGTGGCACATGTAGTTACCCTTTGACCTGGCACTAGCCAGGAATCTACCCTGAAGATACAGCTCAACAAATAAGTACATGGTTATTCACTGTGGCATTATTTGTAAAAACAAAAGATAGGAAGAACCCAAATGTCCAACAAAAGGGGGCTCGTTGAATAAACTCTGGTATGTCCAGGTAGTGAATACCAGGCAGGTCTAAAAAAGGAATGAGGAAAAATCTCTGTGAATACATGTATGTTGATTTCTAGGATATACTGTTAAGTGAAGAAAGCAGGATGCCAAACAGAATATATAGTGTTACCTTTTGTGTAAGAAAGAATTGAAAATAATAATTAGATACTGTTTGCAAAACAGAAACTAGAGAAGATACTTACATATTCAGTGGGGATGGGCTGCTGATGAACCGGGGGTAGAAGATAAGGATGATAGACTTTTCTGAGTACATCATTTTATATACTTTTAACTTTTGAACTATGTAAATGTTTTATGTATTTGAAAGCAAAATTAAATAAAAGGAAAAAATATACTCTAAAACTGGACAGAAACAGATGAACCTAACTCCATGTTAAATTGATAATATTACTTCATGGAGAAAATAATTATTTCAAACAACTTTTTAACATAGATTTCTGACTAGAGTAGAATATATTTTAAGGGGAAAAACAACTGCAAAGAAAGTTAAAATTTCACTTAGTAGGCTTATTGTTAGAAGTAGTATTGTAATTTTGAAGCGATTTTATTTTTGTGAAATAAAGCAAAAAAGAAAATATATTAATTTTATTAGGAACCAAGATTTTCAATATAAGAGAAAAGAGATACAAATATAAAAATAAAAGAAATTAGAAAAAACTTGCAATATTAACTTTGCATTAAAAATTGTAATATAGACGCATGGCTTTTAAAGGTTTATTTTCTATCCACGTCCTTAAAGCACTTAAAGCAGCGACACCTCAGTGGCGATGAGCATACCTAGTGCCCAGATCTTGGTTTTTAAACACTATGGTGCCTTGGATCTTGGCTGAGCCCAGCTCTGGAGCAGGAAAAGTACAAGATCAGCCTGGAACATCTTTTGTGTCAGAAAGCAAGGCGGCACTCAAAGGTGAATGGAAGTTATGTCCAAAGAACACAGGAACCAAATTGAAGGGCTTTCTTCTAAATAAACGTGGCCCAATTTGAGCCAAATCATAAAAATAATGATGGTCATTAATTGTAATACTAAGAATTAAAGAGTCCTAAGAGACTCCCACCGCTCCCCGCAAATAGAGAGAGAGAGAGAGAGAGAGAGAGAGCATGCGTGAGCGGGTGAGCACGGGAGGAGGGAAAGCTCTGTCTCTTTTAAACTGAAGAAAGTCTACTTGTACATGTAAAAAGAGTGATAGAATTAGAAAAACATTTCACAAGCTCCAGTGTAGCAATTGATATAGGCAAAGATCGGCAATGGATGCCAAAGTCATTAGGTGAAAGGTCAGTGAGGAACTGCCCAGTGTCAAAATAGCACTCCACAAAATTACTTATTTCAAAGAGAAAAGCATACCTTTAGGATGGAAATACCTGGAGGGCATCACCATAATCCGAAGATCAAATAGCATCACTCAGAGTGAGGCAACCTGATAATATATGCCTTCTGGTGTGATGCAATGTAAAGAACACAAAATCACTTAGGAAACTTGTTTAACCTGAATTAGTACCAAAATTTGTTTAACCTGAATCTACTCAAGCATCTAATTCTCACTTCTAATTTGTAAGAAACATGGAGATTGAAGAACAAGTGACATAACACCATGTGGACACAGTCGGGCAATGTGGGAACCTCTACAAAGCTTAGACTCTTCAAAGAGCCAATATTATGGGTCTGGCTACATAATTTATGGGGTCAAGTGCAAAGGGACATGTGAGGCCCCTTGTTAAAAGAGTAAAGAACAAAATGCTTTTAAGGACACTGTAATATAAAGTTTTTTCCTTTTTCTATGGTTCCTCTCTTGATTGGTCATATTTAAAATTTGCTATTTAATGACATTTTAAGTAAAGAGGAATGAGCATTATTAGCATGAATTTTCTCATCCATCTTTATTTTGTGCAATGCCACTTTTAACCACAAATAAAAAAGTACTTAATTCATATGTGGAATCACCAAAATGATACAACGTGTAGTTCATAGTTTGTACATACATGTGTATTTGGTTATTACCAGAAGAGTGGGATTGCAGCACAAAAATAACAGCTGCTTTTATTTCATTTCTTTTTTTTTTTTTGGCTGCATCGGGTCTTAGTTGCAGCACACGGGATCTTTGTTGAGGCGCGTGAACTCAGTAGTTGTGGCACGCAGACTTAGTTGCCCCGCGGCACATGGGATCTTAGTTCCCTGACCAGGGATCGAACACATGTCCCCTGCATTGGAAGGCGGATTCTTTACCCCGGGACCACCAGGGAAGTCTCTATTTTGCTTCTTGATACACTTTGCCAACACTCTCTACCTTCCATGTACTTATAATTAAGGAAGTCCGGGAAGGAAAAGATTGCTCTGTCTTTCCCTTTCCTTATATGTCATCATTTTCAGGTAAGTTACAGGAAAGCATGTTACAAGGAATTAAGGTGAGTAAGGAAGGATATGATAGGATTCCTTGGTCACGTGTGTCTCTTAGAACCCTCTTGCCTCTGTTCTGCATCTGAAGAAAGCCTCTGGTTTGAATGAAAGTGCCCCACTTACTCTGTCGTAGATGTAACATACATTATGGGTTCACTGGAATTGTGTACTTGTGGGCTATTGGGGACTATACACAGAAGGGTGGCAGAATGACGGCAGACACACATATTGTGCATTTTTCCTCTGCTCGTACACATTGTCCTCTCAGACTTCACTTATAAAACACGAGCTCAAAGCTAAAATTTCAGGAGAAATTAAGAATTTCAGGAGAGCAATAGCAGGACATCAAACCAAGCACTGAGTCCTCCTGAATACAAGTGCACAAGTCATACATCCTTGGTCACGGGGGACAAAATGTGGAGAGAGAGCTCTAGATCAGAGGTTGGCAACCTATGGCCCACAGGACAAATCTAGCCCACTGCTTTTTTTTTTTTTTTTTAACAGCTACAAGCTAAGAATGGCTTTTATATTTTTGAATGGTTGTTAATCTAAGTACCTACCTTGGTTTTTCTTCTTGGCCTGAAAAACATAAAATATTTAAATACTATCTGGCCCTTTGCTGAAAAATCTAGATTCCCTGCTCTAGATTAAAAGAGACTAAAGAGCAAAACAGCCAAATGCAATGGGAGAACTTTAATTGGATCCTTGTTTGGGAGAGAAAACAGAAAAAGTCGTTCTTGGGACAATTGAGGGAAATTTGAGTGTGTATTCATAGAGTATATACATATTCATTGTACTAGTTTTTCAACTTTTCTGCACATTTGTATTTTTTTCATAATAAAAATTGGGGGAAAAAATACAGGCCTAATGAGTTTCCCTGCCTATTGGGGGTTCAAAATTACTGTAATATAGGCTAGGTTTGAAACATACCATAGATGACATTAGAATGCAGGGATGCACTATGCTCCCAGGCCTAGCGTGGTGAGTATCATTCTTGCTCATGTTGGGGTTCCTGGGGTGCAATCATTGGTGTGTTGTTAAATGTTTAACAACTGGATCGCCAGGAAAAGAAAAACCAGTTTGTAGCATTTGCCAATCTCCGTCGTATCAATGCGCTCACCATGGCTGATTTAAAACTACCAACGTGATGTTACTGAACTCAAAGTTGAGAAGACATTCTCATAAAAACAGCTCTCATAGGCCCATAAGAGTTGGCTGCAGTACACCACTACAGTCTGGCCTGACAAAGGGTCGGACCAGACAAAATGCATCCTGATTCCTCGGGCGTTAAGGGAGGGCTGGTGGCTGGAACCTGGACCTCAGGAAATAAGGCACATATCAGCTAAGATTTAGGGTAAAATGAGCCTCCCAGCTTGAGCCACCCTCTTGCACTGCCGGCACGTGGCACCTCTTCACTGCGCTTCCCATGGGTTCCACAGTCTCCGAGCTGGATGCCCCACCTCCAGCTGGCTGCTCACCATTTCCAGACTGTCCACAGCACATCTTCTTTCCTAACAATCCATCCTTGCTCAAGGCTCCTGGGGCTCTCCACCCAGAGTCTGAACTTCTTTGCCTAGGTGTTCTCTCCTTGCTCCACTTCATTTCCCACACCAGCCCAGTGTTCATCCTCCCCTCACTGCCCCACAAATACAACCTATGTATTCTTTCCCTGCAAGTTCTCACTAACATTTCCCTGGCTTGGAATGTCCTACTCTCTCCTCTCTAAATTTTACAAGTCTGTAAATTCTGGTTCAAGACTCACACATTCCAGGAATCCCTCCCTGACTGCTGCAGCTCACAAATGACTTCCTTCTTCTTTATTCCTCATCTTCACTGCAGTGATTGCTTCCATTAATCATCACCTCCACCACCACCTCCAGTGCCTTCGTCACCTCCACCACCCCTGTCCCTCACCTTCACTAACTAACACCACTATCATCACCACCACCAGCACCTCTACCTTTATCTTCATCTCCTACATCACCTCTACCTTCACTGGTTCACAACTTCCACTACCACTTCCACCACCAATGCTCTGTTACCTTCACTATCACTTCCTCCAACACAATTATCACCACGTCTAATTTTACTTCCACTGACTTCATCTCCTTCTTCACCCCCACTACTGCTCCATTATCTTCCCTCCCACTTCTACCGTCACCCCCTCCATTATTATCGCTTCCACTTCTGTCTTCTCCACTGTTACTTCCATGTCTTATTCTCACTCGTCAACGCCACCATTATGACCACTGCTCTTTATTTCTTTTGCCTCTATCCTTAGTGCCTCCTCTTCACTATTATCAGATTTTTCTTAACTGCTTCCGTGTCCCTACCTTCGACACTGAACATAGAAACCTCATATCTGGCCCTTGCCCGTAAATGATATCCATGTAAACATGAGCCTCTTCCTGCTGAGATAAGGAGACTTGTCTGAAGAAAGTAAAGTCAGATAGTGCTCAAGCCCATGGACAAGGACATTCACAGCCTTTCTTGGGCACTAGAGCTTGGCACATATGTGAGTAGTGGGGGAAGAGAACATGTGATCAGTTCAGAGGGTGGCGCCACCGGCTCAGCAGCTCCCACTCTGAGTCCTGCTTCCCTATCATTATCAGAACCAGGGTCCCCCAGGCTTGAGGTCAGTGATGCAGGAAGCAGGAGCGGTGCCAAGCCGGGTTGGATGAGTGGTCAGTCCAGCCCAACCCTTGGTCTGCCCTGTCTGCAGGCTTGCTGGGAAAGCATGCTGGTGCTCCAAGGCTCCAACCTCAGGTGGTTAGGCATAAGTGCCAAACATCCCCAGCTTCCCTTAATAATCACTGTGACTCTCCCACCCCTGAAATTATCAAAACCCTCCTTGAACCAATTTTTGTTTGCCTCCCTACCATCTCTAGGGTGGATTAATTCCAGATGTTTGCAGCTTCCTGGGCAAAGTACTGCTTCCTGTTTCCCCCCCACACAAAGCATCCCTTTCTAAACTTGTTGGGGTTACTCCCTGCTTCCACCATTTTGACGTGCTGAACCTTCTTCACTTTCTTCATGACACGAACACTTTCTCTCTTCTTCTCAGTGCTCTTGAGAATGAACAAGACAAACATGTAAATCTCTTTTCAGTCTCAGTTCCTGGGTGCTCTGATGGGCTTAGTCACTCTTTCTCCATGCGTAATAATGCCTTTATCGCTGGGGAATGGGAGTGAGTCGAACAGGGCTCCACTTCATGAAAAGCATACTGTCAGTTACTCATCTGATTCCTATGTATGTGCCTTCAGGGTAAATTCAGAAGAGGAGCAGGGCATACAATTGTTTTTCAGATTCGACCTCTCTCACCATCCTGCTTCCCTCCCTCAGGCCCCTGCCATCTGCCAAACAGCTTTGCACTTGAGGCTTCTCCTCTTGGAACGCCCTCCCTTCTCTTCTTCTTCGGGCTCAAGACCCAGTTCAGACACTTGGTCCCTAGAAGTCTTCCGTGTTACCCAAGGGGGAGACTAGATGCCTTCCACTGGACTCCCAAAGCCCCCTATACTCCATCAATTAGAGCATTTATCACACTCCACTGTAACTGTCAGGTTAGGTGCCCCCATCATCACCCCCTAAACTGAGATCTGCACAAGGGGAGGGGCCATGGCTTCATCTCTGACTTGAAATAGCTTGTACTATTGGTTTGAGATATCTCCTGTAAGAAGTTCCTTGAATTATGTTTTTGACCTATAAACCTTATTAAGACAGCTCATCAAAGAGAGGCTTGTGGATGAGAGGATTCATACTTCTACAGAGAGGAGCTTGCCTTTTAGAACGAACAGAGGAGGAAAACACCCAGGGCTTGGGTGGATCAGGAAGTGATGCAGGCGTCTGGGTTGGTGAGACTCAGCGCCCTGGCAGGGGAGCACCAGCTGCCTCTCTGGGGTGGGGGGCTTCTGGGTTCCTGTGCTTCCTCAGACCCACTTCCCATTTTTGAAAACATACCTTTTCCTCTACGATGATCTGCAGTTTCACCAGCCCAGCCAAACAGGTTCATTATTTAGCAGCTCTTTTGGAGCCCTAGCTCACATCTTTCCTGGACTTTCAATATGACATTTTAAATAGTCTTGTGGCTTCCTGTAGACTAGTTACTTTTAAAGCAGAAAATGTTTCTATTTATTTCTGTTTTTCCCTAACAATATTTTCCAATAGTTCCTCTTACTAAAAATGACAGCTTTTTTTTGGTTCTGACCCTATCACCAGGAGGTAGAGTTTAATCTAGTATGTGTGCTGGGGTGAGAGGTTTACCCAAGTATTTCCTGTGTAAGATCCAGGCCACTCAGGACCAAGCTCCGTGTGTGTCCTTTCCCTGTGGGTTCTAAAGCTATAGTGCCTGCCCCAGGAAATGCTTGTGTGTCTCCTTTTCAAACATCTCTTCCATTCTGTGTTCGGAGGAGGTTATTTCTGCTTTCAGAAAAGCTGTCATGTTGGATGTGCACAATCAACATGGGTGGACACGTGTTCCTGGCCCAGGGGTTTCCAGGATCCCCAGCCCACACAGTCCTTCCCTGGCAGTGTCTGTGGGAGGAGAGGAGCTGAGCGGCATAGAGGGCAGCGAGGGGGCTGAAGGTCCAGCTCTCTGAAAGCAGAACCAGCTCCACCGTGGCTTCGGACCAGTGAACTGGATCCCAGTGTTCAAGAGTCTCATTGGATGGTGGGTGCCTACTCGTGACACATGAAAGGGAGAAGTTTCCCCTCAAAGATTTCATTCTCCCTGGCCTCTCTGGCAGAGCCTTCGTCTTTCCCCTCTCCTTTCCAACAGGATACATACACTCCGTTTAAGCAAGGGGCAATGTCAGGGCCCAGCTGATGGACTGTTGCTCTCAAGCTCATATATAGCTTGACAGGGCTCCCATAGGTACAGCTCAGATCAGGACCACCCCCACCTCTAGCTTCATCATCTAAGCAGATCTAAGCAGTGCCCTTCCAGGGACCACGTGCTTTCATTCCCTTTTGTTATCAGTCTCCTTCCTGGACCAAGACGTGCAGCCTCCTGCATAGTCCTTTCTGGTGCTCTGTGTCCTATTGAACTTAAGACTAAAGTTGGCTTAGAAGACATTTCTATTTTATACTTTCAAGTATGCTGGATATTGCAAATAAACTTGCTCTGGACGTTCTTTTTCATGTCTTTTTGGTGAATATTTGTACTCCTTTCTGTTGGCTGTATATCCAGAGGTGGAATTGCTGGGTCATGGAGCACTATTTACCTTTAGTAGATTCTACCAAATGTTTTTCCAAAGCAGCTGAAACAACTTACCCTCCCACCAGCAGTGTCTGAGAGTTCCGTTTCTCCACATCCTCCCCAATACTTGGGATTGTCCATCTTTTTAATTGCAGTCTTTCTGGTGGGTACGTAAGAGTGTCTCATTGTGTTATTATTTACATTTCTCTGACAAGTATTTGATGTTGGGGATTTTTTCTAAGTAGCCATTTTGGATATCTTTTTTAAAGTTCCTGTTCAAATATTTCCCCTATTTTTTAACTGAGTTGTTTCTCTCCTTATCACTGACTTGTGGAGTTTTAAAAGTAAACATTCTAAATAGGACTTCTTTGTCAGATATGGGTATTGCAAACATCTCTCAGTCTTTGGCTTATCTGTTTGTTTTCTTAATAGTGTCTTTTGATGAAGAGGTTATTGATTTAAATGAAGTCCACTTTTTAAATTTTTTAATGCTTAATGCCTTTTGTGTCCTTTTTAAGACATTCTTGCCCTTCCCAAGGTCATGAAGATATTGTCTTATGCTTTCTCATAAAAGATCGTTTTACTTTCCTAATTAAGGCCTGTGATACACTTTGAATTAATTTTTGTGTGAAGTATAAGTTAGGGGTAAAGGTTAATTTTTTTCCACGTAGATATCCAATGGCTCCACCATCATTTATTGCAAGATATTTTTCTCCCATTGAAGAGCAATGGAGCGTTTGTTGTAAATCATAGCAGCTTTATTCATCATAGTCCTACAATGAAAACAACCCAAATGCCCATGAATGGAGAGACAAACTGTGGTACCTCTGTACAATGGAATACTACTCAGCAATAAGAAGAATGAACTATGGATAAGCACAACGACATGAATGACTCTCAAAAACATGTGGAGGAAAAGAAGACAGAGACAAAAGAATGCCTACGGTTTGGTTCCATTTATATGAGGCAAAACAAATGCACGGTGATAAAAGTCAGAACAGTGGGTCACCACCACTGGGAGCGTATTGGTGGGATAGGCTGGTTTGCAAGACACTTATTTTCTCAGCATAATCACCCTGGCAATAAAGGTCAAGAGAGGAGATGAGGCATCAGGTAGGAGGCTGTTAAAAATACAGAGTAATACAACCTGTTTCTGTTTTAGTTGGGTTATTTCCATTTCTGCTCTGAGCAGTCTCGGGACAATTGGACCTTTCCCGTACTGTATCAGGGCATTAATTACTTTCTGTAGAGTCCCAGAATGTGGAAACTCCTAGAGTCCTAAATCATTAGTTCTAGAAGCAATCTTAGGGCTCATTTGGCTGAGCCATCTCATTTTATAGAAGAGACAACTAGAGCTGACAAGAAAGGGGACTGTAAAAATGAAAACTTGGATCAAATTTTTTATTCCCAAAAGTTAAAAAGAGTTTTATGATCATCATTATTATTTTTGTCATCATGGCTGTTAAGATTTTGCAGACTCACTACATGGCAAGCACTGTGCTAAGCCTTGTGTAATTAATCCTCCCAACAAGCCTGTGAGGGAGTTGCTAGTGTTAGTACATGGTACGGATGAAGAGTTTGGAGCTTGGAGGGGCCCAGGTCACACGGCCACATCTGCCTAACTCAGTGCTGCCGAGTCTTCATAACTAGTCACCGTGTGCCCCTCCAGTGCTTCCATTCCTCAAACATGTGGTTCTTGTAGACCTCAGTGTTCACATGGTCTTTGAGTAGTCCTGGCCTTCTGTTCCAGGAGGGCCTGGATCCACACAGCATCTTCATGGGTCCTCCCTTGTCTGCTGTGGTTCCTGAGGCTGCCATCATATGGGAGCTACCTCCAGAGGTGTGGATGTGAAGGGCCCTCACCCAGAGCTTGTTCCATTCTGTCCCCTCCCACCTTCTCTATCTTTTCGGGTTTCTGTCCTCTGTGTAGTGTTGGGCCAGCCCGCTTTGGGCTCCCCTTATGAAGCCCAGCCTTGAAGGGTGATGTGAGGCTGCATTTTGTATGGACCTGTGGAAGGCTCATGAGCAAGTGTGAAAGATGACTCATCTTCACACCAACCCATGGTTCCCCTCAAGCCCTGAGCCCCTGGATTCATGTCCCAGATTTTCTCAATCTTTCCCTATTGGGTGGAGACTTTATAGATAGAAGTGACATATTGAGAAGAAACCCTAAACCAACCTGAGATTCCTTTTCTGCCCTGCAGACCATGAGACCACGTTTGTACGTGCGTGTGTGCGCACACACATACATTCAGGGGACCAGAGCCACGGGGATCCAGGATTGGGACTGCCTTTAACCACAGAGGCAGATCTGTGCAGTGGAACTTAAGTGGGGGCTGGGAATTAACTTTCTTCTTGACTCACTTGGCCCATCCCCTAGTATCTCCTTCCCTGGCCGGGGGTGGGTGGGTAGGGGTCATTGCTTTATGTTGGTGACTGGCCTCTACTAGGAGTCCTTGCCCTCCCTTGGATCTGAATCCAGCTGCCTGCAGCTGTGCTGAGTCTCCAGGAGATATAATCCCAGGGGTCTCCAGCCAAGTGCAAGGGAATGTTATGCCCACAGGATGAGGAAGAGTGGATGGGACAGCCCAGAATCAGGGACTTCTGCCCCCCTGCTCCCTGAAACCCTAGGCCAGAGGCAACCCTCAGCAGCCTTCTGCCTACCTGGCTTTCCCTGGGCAGGGGAAGGGGAGGAAAAAGAAGTAGAGAAAAAACAATGGGAGGAAAAAGAGGAAAAAATAAGGAGGAGAATCCCCCTTTCCCTGTCTCAATTGGGGGCCCATGGTGCCCTTCAGGACTCTTCCCTGAGGAAAGTGTGTGGATGGAGGGCTAGCAGATACCTCATCCCTGAAAAAGTGCTTGTATTTTTTAGGGGCTGCTTCCAGACAGGGCCCCAGAGGTGTCTGTTTTTAAATATAATCATGGAGGACTTCCCTGGTGGCACAGTGGTTAAGAATCTGTCTGCCAGTGCAGGGGACACGGGTTCGAGCCCTGGTCCAGGAAGATCCCATATGCCGAGGAGCAACTAAGCCTGTGTGCCACAACTACTGAGCCTACGTGCCTAGAGCCTGTGCTCCGCAACAAGAGAAGCCACCACAATGAGAAGCCTGCGCACTGCAACAAAGAGTAGCCCCTGCTCGCCGCAACTAGAGAAAGCCCACGTGCAGCAACGAAGACCCAACGTGGCCAAAAATAAAAGAAAATTAAAAGAAAATACTAGGATACCTCATTTAAAAAAAATAATAAATAAAAGCATGGAGTTGGCTTGAAATACTTTAAAAGTGTGCTGGTGTCAATAGTTGGGTCCTGTGCAGTCATAAATATAAGACACTAATTTATGTACTTGTTTGTCTCTCCAGCAAATGAATGTTCCCTGCTGTGCTAGACCCTGACATGGCAGAGAACAGAGTCATGAACCCTGCTCTTGAGTCCCAGGCATTGTCGGGGGAGGATTTCCAGCAGAGGGAGGCAAAAATGGATGATTCCCAGGGAAAGTGATGAGCCCTGGGGGGAAAGAACCAGGAGACGGCAGAGACAGGAGACAAGACTCTTCTAGTCCAGAGTCAGTGGAGGGACACCTGTTTCGTGTAACAGTTCTTCCTTTACATATGGTCTGTGGCAGCAGTTAGATGGTTGTGGCAGAGACCACAAAGCCCGCAAAGCTGAAAATAATTACTATTTGACCCTTTACAGAAACTGTGTGACAACCCTAACCTAGACTATAAGCTACCGGAGGACAGGATCCGATCCTAATTTTGGAGCCCGAAAATCTTTAACACACTGCCCAATGTGTACTTGTTGCTCAATAAGTATTTGTTGTGTGAAAAAGTGAGCCTAGAACAGACTAAAGGTGGGACATAGCAGAGAGGATCCAGGAAGATTTGGTTCAGGAAGGGAGTGGGGAGTGCAAGAGGAACACACAATGATCCTCTGTATTCAAGGATTACATTTTCCGGAATTTGCCTACCCACGTGTTCTTACTGAGGTGGGATAAGGTGATGCCCTGCCTTCTTATCTCAGCTCTCATACTATAAATAAGTGGCCTTTTTTGCTCTATTTAGTGACACGTTTTTTACATATCTGTACTTTGTGTGGGTGATTTTGCTGTTTAGGATGGCCCCCAAGCATAGCACTGAAGTGCTGTCTAGACTTCCTAAGAGCAAGAAGGCTGTGATGTGCCTTATGGAGAAAATACATGCTTTAGATAAGCTTAGTTCAGGCATGAGTCACAGTGCTGTTGACTGTGGATTCAATGCTAATGAATCAACTACATCTATTAAATAAGATGCCCTTAAACAGAAACGCACATAAAGCAAGGTTATGTACTGATGGTCGATGAAAATGTTGTGGCCAGAGGCTGGCAGGAGCCTAACCCCACACTTCCCCTAGGAGCAATGTTTCAGTATTTGCTAATTAGGGTTCACAGTGACCTTATGGAACATAACTACAGAGAATAATGAGAATTTACTGTAGATCAAATGGCAAGAAATAGACAACGCTTATTAGAACCGACCAAGAGAAGAGAAGGGCAGTGTGGAATGAAGAGGATGCAGAATGGACAGGAGGAGGTGTCAAGGAGATGGGGTTCTTTGGGCTGAACGAGGGCCAGCAGCTGTGAAGCTGTGAGGAGGACAGCTGGGCCATCAGCACCTTTAGTCAGAGGTCACAGCAAGGGCCAGGGACCCACACAGAGAAATACCTGAGCCCTGCAGAGGTGCAATGGGAGATGGTGCCCACCTTGGATGGAGGCGGGGCAGGGTGCAGGTACACCTGGAAGGGAATTCTTTTACCAGGAGGGCACCCCAAGGTGCAGTGGGAGATTGGACCTTGAGGATGAGGGGCCATCCCTCCCTCCATGCCATGGGAGATGGAGTGGACAGGACCTTCCAGCCAGCACCAGGCTTCCTGAGCCTCAGGCACGGGCTTGTGACAACACACACCTCCAGAGCAAGCCCAGAACTGCCCTCGGAGCAGAGGAGTCTGTCTTGGGCACCAAGCCTGCTCTGTGGGCCAGCTGGCCGTGGACAAAGTCCGGGGCAGGGAGGCATCAGCAGAGCAGGAAGAGGGGCAGAAGGTCAGGCCAAGGCTGGGGGCTTCAGGGGAATGTCTGCCTTCTCCCCTCTGTTCCTGGTAGGGGCAGTGGACTCAGAACCATAAAGGCCCCTCCATTCAGAAACCATCTGCCCAAGAAGACTGGCTGTGATCAGACTGATTTAGTCCTTACCAGTGATCTGAAAGTCACGAGGCAGGGGCTTCGCTGGTGGCGCAGTGGTTGAGAGTCCACCTGCCGATGCAGGGGACACGGGTTCGTGCTCCGGTCCAGGAAGATCCCACATGCCGCGGAGCGGCTGGGCCCCTGAGCCATGGCCGCTGAGCCTGCGCGTCCGGAGCCTGTGCTCCGCAACGGGAGAGGCCACAACAGAGAGAGGCCCACGTACTGCAAAAAAAAAAAAAAAAAAGTCACCAGGCAGAAAACAGCTCCCCACCCCTGACCCAGGCACACCTCGTTATGTCAATGTTCTGTTTGCACACAAATAACCTTTTGTTGGCATTTTAAAAAAACTATTAAGTCATAGGTTTTCAAACTGGAAAGTGCCTCAAGAAGTCCAGTTCCTTACCCTGGAGCAAGTAGAATATTATTATTGTGCCCACGTTACAGATTAGGAATAGGGTACAGGGGCCCTTATAGATAATAAGGGGCAGATGGGGACCTGAATGCAGGTCCCTTCTTCCTAGGGTCTCCCTCTAGACTAGCTTGGCTCCCCCCATGTGGTTTTGGGACTTGACTTTCCCCATTCGATCCCTGTTTTCCTCCAACACGTCTCAATGTAACGGAGCCATGTGCCTGCTCTGATGTGCGCTCCCGATAACTTCGGCCTCTCTGTCCCCCATGCCGGCTCTCTGGTCTCAGGCCCTGACTCTCTCAGTCCTCTGTCCATGGCTGCTCTCCGTGGCTTCAGAGAAAAGTGGCTGTGAGGGTGCAGACACGGGTGGGCTGCCTCGTAGAGCAGGGGGTTCTGTGGCTCCCTGAAAACAAGGCTTACTCTGTGAGCCATGCTGCGGAGGCCAGCTGCTGGGGGAAAGCAAAGGAAAGAAAGTCTGTTTCAAAAAGCCCAGGTGAAGGTGGCCAAGACAAATACACTCAGCCGAGGGAACAGGAGGGCTGGAAGATTCCAGATGCAGAGGCCTCCCTGCACTACCACGATCTGACCAAGGGGCTGGGCAGAGGAGGGAGGGAGAGGAAGATGCCAGGCAGGGTGTCTTTACCTGCTGCCCTCTGAGCCCAGGCAGGAGACGTTCTCCTGGGGGCAGGCCCTTAGTGGGTGGGGGACTGAGCCGGATTCAACCCAACAACACAAGCTTCCTCTGGAAAACCACGGCCCCGCAACGGGAAGCAGGGGAAGGGGTGTGCAGATAACACCCGGCGTTGTCCCAGGTGATGATCAGCAAGGGAAGGTGGCTTTTTGCTCCCTCTCTTCCTCATTCCAGGCCCCTGCCTTACTCACTCTTGTGTCACGTGGCTCTTCTGTCAACGCTGGCTGAGCAAGAGGTGCTGAGGGAAGGTGTGGGTCCTTCTTTTATTGCTGTTCTGGGAACCAAACCTGGGCCTCACGGAAATGTATGTTCTGAAAGGACAGCTCGTGGTCTCCCAGCACGAGACATTTACCCAGGGCGGGCCCCGGTAAGTCAGGGGGCCACACGTCCCGGGAGAGAGTCACGCCAGTGGGTTGCAGGCCTGAACAGTAGGGCATTTTGCTGCCGCCTCATACCTAACCCTCTCTCACGAGCACAGGGAAAGGGAGAGAAGGGCAGAACCAGCAGCAGACAACGTCGACACGAGGGAGAGGACCACACTGGCTGGAGGAAGCCCGAGGACCTGGTTGGGCCAATGCCTCTGGGGCTGGGCCACCAGGCAGAGGCTCTGGGATCTGCAAACAGTGGCCCCCTCCCTGACTGCTGGGAGCAGACATGTGTTGGCCTGATGTCAGACACACTGGGCAGGCCCAGAGGGAGCAGGGCAGTGGGACAAAGGCCTCCATGGGCAACCTCACCATATGTCTGAGGCCTCCTGGCTAAGACCCAGGGGTCTTTTCCAAAATGTTGAAGGGCTGGCCTCTGGAAGAGAGTGATGCTGCTCTCTAGGCCCCCCCCGAGGGAACTGGAGTGATGGATCAAAGAACCTGGAGACAGTTATCCTCAAAATGAGGAAGAGGGACTTCCCTGGTGGTGCAGTGGTTAAGAATCCACCTGCCAATGCAGGGGACACGGGTTCGAGCCCTGGTCCAGGAAGATCCCACATGCCGCAGAGCAACTAAGCCCGTGCGCCATAGCTACTGAGCCTGAGCTCTAGAGCCCGCAAGCCACAACTACTGAGCCTGCGTGCCACAACTACTGAAGCCTGTGCGCCTAGAGCCCGTGCTCCACCACGAGAGAAGCCACCACAATGAGAAGCCCGTGCACCGCAACCAAGAGTAGCCCCCCTCGCTGCAACTAGAGAAAGCCCGTGTGCAGCAGCAAAGACCCAATGCAGCCAAAAATAAAGAAATAAAATAAATAAATTTACATTAAAAAAAAAGAACTTGTCAGTAATTGTGAAATCTCTCTGAGGACAGATAAGGTGTTTTAGAAGATAATGAGTTTCCTTCCATTAAGTGTGTCCAAACAAAAGGTAGCAACTACTTTGGAGGGATGTTTGGAGGGGAGTCATGAATTGGATTAGTGACTGCCATAGATTTTCTTAAAGGCATGTCTCATCTACCCTGAAAGTCTTTAAGTCCCAGGAATTGAGTCAGTGACATGCACATTGGCAAGTGTTTTAATCTCACTGAGCCTCAGTTTCCCCATCTGAAAAACAACATGTCTGGGTCACATCATGATGGGGATCCAATGAGCTTTGACACTCTCAAAGATATAGTGACATGTAAGATATCACTAACATGGGCTCTCAGTAAATATGGGTGGCTATTAAATTAGCAAGGTCAGTATCTGACACCAATGGCAAGACCCCCATATCTACTGAAGTCTCTAGTGCCAAGCCTTGCCTCATTGTTCCCTAAATCAGCAGTCAGACTGAAACACACACACACACACACACACACACACACACATACTCTCTCTCTCTCACCTCCTCCCATTCTGAAGAATCTTTCAGGTTAGTCAGGGAGCAGATCACCTTCCTCCACCTGACTAACTTTTACTTTTTTTAAAAAAGACTGAACTCAAAGACCATCTCTTAAGTTCTTTATGACCTACTTGCCCTGTTTGGACTAGACCTTCTCGCCCGAGCTAGTATTTCTATAGGTCTTTTGTAATGGTCTGTTTCCTTGCGTATCTTTCCCACCAGGCTGAGCTCTGGGGGCCAGAGGTGGTGTATAGTGCATCATCAAGGCAGGAGAGTTCAATGATAAAGACTACGTGCTTTGGAATTGAACATACCTGGGTTAGAGTCCTGGTCTGCTCTTGACTAACTGCTGCAGGACCTTGGCCTCCTTGGCAGGAACTTGAGTCTCAGTTTTCTTGCCTGTAAATGGGAAGAATAAAGTGAGGATAGGGTGGGATGAACTGGGATATTGGGACTGACGTATATACTCTATTGACAGTATGTAAAAAACTAAATAAAGTGAGGAAGATACACTCAGAGTCATTTTGAGGATTAAAGAAAGAAGGTATGTAGGAGTTTAGCATGGGGCCAGGTACACAGTAAACGTCCAATAGATTTAGCTATTGTGATTTTGATTATGGATTATTTGTTCCTAAGGCACAGTGGTAGTTTAGAGTGTAGGTGACTGAACGGATGGAGAAAAGACTGAACATTCGCCTGTCCCCTGGCTGGCAGGGCTGAACTCATAGCGACCTTCTGTGGTGGGCCCCCTGTACTCTGTCTCCCTGCGGTGGAAAGTGCACTGTGTTAGGGATCAAGGAGCAAGGAGCCCCTTAAGGCAGGGAACTGAGGGACCAAGGGGCTGAGGCTTTATCTTGGGTCCCACCAGAGCCACTCTGGAACACTTCAGAGGAGGCCCAGGAGGGCGGTCCTTGTTGGGGAGCCCTGGAAGGTCCTGGTGCCACAGCCTGGGTCCCATCCGCTCTTGTGCAATCCTCACTCCCAGGGTGACTGTTGCTTCTGGAGTTTGCTTAAGGAAAGTGGCGGAGGGAGCATGAGCTTTGGAGCCACTCGGCGTCCGCTGTGGCTGCTCAGGCAGACACACAACAAAGCAGCCCATTGAAGGCCAGAACAACCAAGTCCCATAAACAGCCTTCAGAAGGGACACCTTGTCCCACATTTACAGAAATGCACCCAGGGTCTATTTAAAGGCCTACACACTGGAATAAGCACAAGTCGGTTTATTTCTGATTGTTCACGTGGCCCCCGCCCTGGGATTTTCTCTGAAGAATGAATCCCACTTCCCTATTGTCCCCACCTATCCCCAGACATTTTAGCCTCTCTGAGTCTCTTCATTAAAACGAACAAACAAACAACCTAGTCTATTAGATTTTTAAATTTTTTCTTTCTGAAACATGGTTTAGCCAGATCCCCCTTTGAGGGCTGAGCTTTGGCCAAATATAGATGTTTAAAATTTAATTATTTTGATGTTACCAAGTAGCAGAGACCTGTTTTCTTGGGGGAGGAGGGGCTTGGCGGAGGTACCGGGTATGAAATATAGGCCAACTGCAAACTTGGAGCCTATGATGACTCCTCTCTGCCTGGGCAGAAAGAACTTTTAAAATACAAACAAGAGGCAAAGGACCCCTGGGCCCAAACTACCCGCTTCTAACCAGCCACTCGTAGGGAAGGAACTGAGGAAGGGAAGGGCAGTGCCAGGTGTCAAGCTCCGAGCTTGGAGTGTGTGTGTTACACACCCAGCCTGGGTGTCGCTACAGGGAGGGGCAGGGGGTGGGGATCTCTGGGGTCAGGCAGACGGGGGTTGAAATCCTGGCTCCACCAGGGAAACGTCTTACCTCTCCGTGCCTCAGTTTCCTCGCCTGTAAAAGAGGATAATAAAAGAACCAGCTCATAAGGTGGTGGCAAGGATGACATGAAGTGATATTTGCAAAGCAGTTAGAACAGTGCCTGGGTCATGATAAATAATCAATAATTATTATTCCCACATTAGAGAGGAGGAATCAAGGCTTGCAGAGATCGGGCGAGTTGCCCAAGGTCACACAGCTAGCCAGTGGTGGAAATGGGTTTCAAGTCCGAATCAGCTTGGTCTAGAGCTAGTGGGCTTGCCCTCACCCTTTACTGCCAAGCAAAGGAAGGGGATTCCTGCTGAGTCTTGAGCTGAAGAGGCTGAGGGGGACCTTGCCTACCCTTTCCCATGCCCACAACGTAAGGGGGCCCAGAGAAAGAAGGTGAGTCCTAGGATTCTGGGATTATTTAAACACTGACATTTAGCCAGTGCTTCCTACTGCTTATATTCAACAGGAATACAGCTTTCACTATGGGCCAACTCTGTTCCAAGCACTTTACATGTAACTTACTCATTTAGTTCTTATAATAATCGCCTATGAGGTGGCTAGTTATTGTTATTAGCATTATTTTTCAATGAAAATCATTTATTATAAAACCACTGAAACTTTCCTTAAAAGGTCAAGCTTGCAATCACTTGAACGTGACAGAATTAAGAACGGTTTTCCCCACTTCCATCCTCAACCGTATATTTCATGGCACAAACAAAACTGGATGGAGCCTTAGCCTCCCAACCTCCAGGTCAGCACTCCTGCGGGCAACACCATCCTAGTCCTGGGTCTGCCACCAGCAGTCATCTGGATAGGGGATTCTGGACCGGCCCCAGCCTTAAACGAAGCACCCCCAGGCCCACGCAGAATTTAGCAGCCATCTGGTCCAGAGCGCTCGCTCGATTTCCCAGGATACGAAACTGGAAAGACATTGCCACAATGAGGAGCGTCATAACATACTGGTAAAAGGGCGGTCCGATGATGAAGATCCAAGAGTCTGCATCCTGTGACCACGTTGATCACGAGGAAGACCCTGAACCACATGTAGAAGGCCGTCAGCATCTTGCTGACCTGGCCAAACAATGCGGGTAACATCCACAGCTCCACGTAAATGACCTCTGGGTTGTGGCGCCTCTAATCTGTCTCAGACTTCGGGCACGAACAAGCCCCATGAGCCAGAGGGGCACAGGGAGGAACATGGGCCCGCTTCTACAGATGAGGAAACTGAAGCACAGAGAGGTTAAGTAGCTTGCTCAAGGTCACACAGCTAGCACATGCTGGGATTTAAACCCAGGTCTGGCTCCAGAATCCATGCTCTTAACCATCATGTCAAATGTTTTATATTCAAAAACATTTAAATCTGCAGCTTGCCCCTCCCCCCTGCCCTCAGCACCCCATTGCTTGATCCTTTGCCACTTTTTCTTTTCTCTATAGACCTTGTCACCCTCTAACTTAACATACACTTTACTTATTGATTATGTCTATTGTTTATTGTCTCCCCACTATCTTTAATGAATATAAGTACCACTAGGAGCTTGTTTTGTGCACTGATGTATCCTAGTCACCTAGAACAGTGCCTGCACACAGTAGGCACCAATAAATACCAAATAAATCATTAGACGAAGAAGCAAAGGGCTTACGGGGGTTGTGTTGTATCAAGTACATTAAGCAATTTGTTCAAGCATTCATTTGGTTGAGTGGTGAGACAGGACTCAAACCCAGATCTGACTTGATAATGCTCTTCTTAATCATGGGTTTTCTTTTAAAAAACGATGTGTTTAACCATATATATATATATATATACATTTTTTTAAACCAACAAAACTCTGAGAGAAGTCATGTTGGGGCTTATTGTTTGCTGGCAAACATAGCTAATACCACACTTTGCAGGTGCTGTTTTGAGAAACCAAAAAGCAGAAGCAAGTTTCATAAGCAGGGCTGGGTAGAGACTTTGAAAGTTGCTATGGACCTAGAAGAATATGCCCCATATGTAATCAATATGAAAGCCACACTAAACCAATAGGAGTGTAAGGGAGGCCAACAAAATTTTCATTTGCCCTATAATAGGGACTTTGATGCTTTTTTTAGAAATGTCAAAATTCTAACTTCTTTCAAAAAAATCTTATGTGTGTGTGCCCCTGCTCTGCCGGTGCACCAAGAGGCTGAGCTGGACTTGGGGATGACACAGTTCCTGCCCTCGGGGAACTCAGGCCAGTGGGGGCAACCAAAACGTAGTGCCCAGTGACTGTGGTGCGTGGTGTATAGAAGCTTAAGGATGAGGCGCTTGGGAGCACAGGGGTTTGGGAGCTTCAGGGAAGTCACCCAGAAGAGGGAGGGGACATTGGAACTAGATCCTCCCATGTTCCAAAGTCCCTGAGTTTCGTCCATTTTGCACCACCCCTTGCAAGGAACAGGGGTTGACAAAGTCAGGGCTACTCACCTCCATGAGGTCCTGTAGGAACACAAGGCCTGGGATAATGCTGGTTGTCACAACCCTGCCTCCTGTAGTCTCAGAACCAAGCCCCTCCTGAGAAACTAGCGCCCCCTCCAGGCAGCATTCCCTGAACACCACCTCTAGTCTGCTCTTAGAACAGTTGTCCTTCCATTAGGCCCATAATTTACAATCAACCCCGTGGGGCAGGCCTCTTTTCTCACCCACGCTGTAGCGCCCTGCCTCTTCCCTCTGCTGTGCCTGACTCGCAGCCTGCAGGTGAGCCTGCTCCAGAGATGTCCAGCTGAATGGGCTGTGCTTGTCCTTATTCAGCCCCAGAAGCATTGGTTAGTTCCCTAACAACTCACATTTGTCAACACTGGAGCTGTGTTCCTCGCTTTGCTGCTTTATCTCAATTCTCACATCAACCCAGGCATGGAGGTGCGGGCATTATTTCCATTTCACAGATGAAGTGACAGAGGCAGAGAGAGGAGTCAGGTACTGCCTGAGTCACACAGGTTACGAGGGGCAGTGCTGACCTTGATGGCAGGTTGTTGACTGGATCATCACAGTGTCTGTACTGCCTCCCACATGTGTAGGTGAGGGGCCTGAGGGCCTGAGGATGGGCCTGGAAGGGGCAGATGTGAGGATATCCTAGACATAGGTCCACTTCCTCAACTTAAGCTCACTCTGGAACCAGAGTGTGGGCATATTCCTGTGAGGTCTTTCCGCTCCTATCCTTAGGTGGAGGTCCAGGCAGACCCCTTGCCTCCATCCCCCAGCTCTCCTGGGACCCCAAGAGCTGATGTCCCGCAGGCTTGCCCTCCTATGGAGGTCCTGTGCTCCAGACCTTTCATGACCCATCCTCCACCCCTGTAGGGATTCTCTGGCTTCCCAAGGTACTCACCCCACAGGAATGCATTAAAGACAACTGTCCTTCTTCCCTAAGCAGGGCTTTCTGGAGACATGGCACTATGACAAAGATGAGAATTTCAGTGGTGAATTTAGTAGGGCCTGTATCATCTTCTCCAAAGCCGACTTAAACCTTCTGATTAGAGCTCCTTCCTCCAGGACTCCTAATGCTCCTGTGCTGGTCTCCCTGTCCTCTTGCCATCTCTCCTCCTGGAGCCGTGTAAGCTCAGGAGGCTGCCTCAGCCGCAACATAAGGGCTCAGCACTCTGCTCCCTGCCATGCCGAGGGGAGCAGCCTGTGTGAGCAGTTTGCACCTTGGGATCAGCTCCTGCTGCTTCATGCATCAGGCCTCTAGGGACTACAGGACAGAGCTTAAGCTCTTCATTCTTCAAAACTGGGAGATTTCTGGCAACCTCGGGGAAGGATTTTATATTTTGTCTCCTGTTTTTCTTTAATAGCCAAGGGATGGAAAATGTAGAAAACCCTGTGCTCAGCAGAAACCTCCTTCTATAAGGAAATAGCAGGAAACCGCGTTCCAGGATGAGCACAAGGCCAGCTTAGGTGTTTCTTGGAGCCTCTGGCTTGGTTCCATAATGCCTGATGGCCCAGCCTAGGCGAGCTGGCACCTCTGGAGCTTGGCAAGCCCACTTTGCTTTGTGAGCCCCCTGCCCTGGGCTGGTCAGGCCCTGGGAAAGGCACAGGCTTTCTCTGTGATTAACAGTTTTCAATTTAATACTGACTCCTCTTGTGCCCCTTCTTCCCTGCCCCCTGGCTCATTTTTCATGGAAAAAACAACAGTTTCCATGATGAGCTCAGCGTACAGGCAGGAACTAAACCTGTCTGGGCCTTTTGCTTCCCCATTGGAGGGGTGTGGATTAAGTGACCTGTGGTTTTTGCTTGGAGCCAACATTCCATGATTCTATGGTTTTTCTCGCGGAGGAAAGCTTCTCTCTGTTCTTGAGTCTGCAGACTGTGACTGAGGGGGAAGGCTTCCAGGCAGAGCCATCAAGTTCCCTCCTAGTTCACTGTGACTAATCCTGTCCTCTCCGCCACCTAGCAACAACACACACATACACACAGTGTATTAAGCAAGCATGCCTCTCATGGGTTGCCTTCTTTCTTTCATTCATCCACCCATCCATTCATCCATCCATCCATCCATCCATCCATCCATCCATCCATCCATTTATTGGCTTATTCATTCGTTCCATGACTGTTACTTAAGTGCCCACTGTGTCCTGAAGACACAGAGGTGGTTGGATTCCCTGCCTGCCTTTGAACTCACAGACTGGTGGGGGAAGGGCACCATGTAGATCAGACAGGCAATGCTGAGTGAAAGGTCTAGTGCAGCAGTCTGGCAAGGGGTTGTGAGGAGAAGTGGCCACAGCATACTGGTCATATCACCACCTCCTCAATTTATGCTTGCTCACACTGGACCCAGAGTGCAGGCATACACCTGTGAGGTGCCCTAAATGCTTTGGAGACCCAATCAACCCAGGAGGGTTGGCCAAGGTTCAGGAAGGGCATGCAAGTGGGGAATTTGGGACCAAACCCAGGACCCCTGAATGTTGTCAAGTTGGGGATTCTTATCTTGATGACAGCTAGCAAGACTCAGGACTCTGAAATAAGACAGGGTGAAAAAAAAGCACTCAGCCTTCATTGTAGAATTCCAGAGCCAGCGTTGTCACCTACTTCCACTTCCTCTTGGCAGGCAAGGAAACTGAGGCATAGATCGGACAAGTCATGTGCCTAATGTCCCCAGCTAGGAAGGGGCTGAGCTGGGAGAATGCCCAGGTCTCCTGACTCCAGGCTGTTCTCCAACAGACTCTGGTTCAGCCACACTGCTGTAATTGCTTACACCCCACTTCCAAAACTTTCCCTGGGAGGTCCCGAATCAGACTGACTGGCCACAGCAAATGCTGCTGTGCTAGCAGAAGGGGTGAGCTCATCCCGTGAGGTGACGTGGCAGGATAGTGGTAGCCTGGGCTTCTGCTGCCATCTGAAATCATGGATGAAAATAGCTTGCCTGTGGTCTATTGATACCCAATACTCTATCATCAGATTGGGGAAGTCAATTAAAAGTGTCTGGTTTCCCCCCGGGGGCCTGGGAATTGCACGGAGGCCAGAGACCAGTGGCCAAAAGGAACAGGGCCATAACTCCCCTTTTACAACACCAAAGCCAGAGGCTGCAGGCTGCACCTAGCTGGTCTGCAGGAAGCAACAGGCAGCTTCCAGGGACTGGCAAAACCAGCTCTCCAGTCTGAAGAAAGGCTCAGACTCAGGTCGCAGGAACATCTGGCCCTCCTGGAATATGCACAGGAAACAGCTCAGGATGGGAGGATCCTGGGATTGCCCTGGAACTTCCTGTGGCCACTGGAGCAGAGGCCAGGAGACCAGGCTGGTATGAGTTGGGAGCCACTGTGGCTGGTTCCAAATGGGACCTCAGGGATACTGGTTAATGTTCAGACCAGGGCCGAGCTATGAGTGCCCAGGGGAATGCAAACTCCTCTCCTGTCACTTGTGAAACACAAGAATGTGGACCTCCTTCCCCTCTTCAGCAAGATGGTGACCTGGGCCAGCCAACAGGAGGCAGAACTAGGCTCTGCAAGCCCTACTCTGGCTGAAGTCAAACCGTGCCTCTTCCCCAAGACAGCCTGACTCTCTGTGGGCTGTAGGTCTGATGTAGCTCCACCTCATTACTCAGCCAGCTCCCCTTCCGCCTTTTCCCCCATTGTCCTTCCTCTTTTCAGGCCCCCAGATTCCAACTTGCCTTGGCTGGATGGTGAAAACTGTGAGAGCACAGGGGTAACATGCTGGGCCAGCAGTTTTCCGACTTGAGAATCCAACATCCGAATCATCTTTGAGGGCTTGTTAAAATAGAATGCTGGGTCCCATCCCAGACTTTCTTGGGTCCTAAGAACATGCATTTTGAGCAAATTCCTGAGTGATGCTGTTGCGGTGGGTCCAGGGACCACACTTTAAGAAACTCTGTGCTGGACAATGACCAGATAAGGAAGGGAGCAGCCTTAGCTGACATAACTGGGGAAGGCCTCCCTGAGGAGGTGACATTGAGCTGGAACTTGAAGGGCAAGGAAGAGCCAGACATGCAAAGGTCTAGGGGTTCTTAAACTCTTCTGTGCCACAGGCACTGGGACACTCTGATGAAGCCTATGGACCCCTTCCCCAAATGATGTTCTTAAACACATAAAATGTATTACACAGGGTTACATAGGAAAACAATTAAATTAAAATCCACCTCAATCTATGGACACCCCCCCCACCCTGGTTAAGAACCCTGAGAGAAGGAGTGCTTGGGAAAGAGGGAAGAGCAAGTGCAAAGACCCTGGGGTGGAAATAACTCGGCAGGTTGGAACTCAGTTCAGGGGACTGAGCATAATAGGTGGAGGGGAGTAAAAGCAGGGGCCTGGGGCTGTGGCGTTGGCTTTTGCCTGTATTCCCAGCGTACTGGGAGACATCGGGGCTTTCAAACAGGGCAGAGTGGTGATCAGATTCCTGTTCTAAAAGATCACTTTGGCTGCTGGACGGAGAATGGGATGTTAGGGGGACAAGAGGGAAGGCAGGAGACCCATGCAGGGTGTTGCCAGCCCCTAGGTGATACACAGGACCTGGCTTTGACTCAGAGTACCGCAGAGAGAGAGGAGCCTGGGGAGTCAGGAGGGATCTGGGAGGTATACTTGAGTGAAATGCCTGTGTGTTGGCCACAGGGCAGAGGCAAGGGAGGACAGGGAATGGGGGTTAGAGCCTAGTGCTGACTGTTCCTAATTCACCAAGCGACCTTGGACCAATTGCTTCGCCTCCCCGGTCCTCAGGCCCTAGCGGGTAAGGGGAGGGGTGGACTAAACTCTAATTGCGAGTCTATAAGGGTTCAGTGCGGGATTGGCGAACCCTCTGGCTAAGAAGTGCTGTTTGCCCCCAGGGAGGGTGATGCCCGCGGTGGCGGCGCCCCTGTGGCTGCCCAGCCTGGCCTGCGGGCGGCTCTGCAGGCGGAGGGGGCGGCGGCCGCCGCGGCAGCCAGGTGGCGAAGCGACGAGGCGGCGACGCGGCGAGGCGCCTCGGTCCGGCTGCCAGCGGCGGCTCGGCGTGGTCCAGCAGCGCCCGCCCAGGACAGTGAGAACCCGAGGGAGCTCGGGCGGCCGCGCGGGGGCGAGGTTAGCGCCCTCCTCCTCCGCCTCTGCCGCCGCCGCCTCTTTCTCCTTCTACTCCTTCTCTGGGCAGAGCCTTTGGAAAAAAGGGAGCGGCAGAGGGGCAGAAGGCAGCTGGCCGGCTCCGCGCCGCCCACCCGGGCAGCGAGTGCTCAAGAGGAAAAACGGCCATCTCAGCCCCGGCTCCCACCTGACCCCATCCCTCCTCGCTAAGTCCACGGGCCGACCCCCGGAGAAGGAGGCGCTCCCCACCCACTGGATGCCTGAAAAGGAAATGGTTCTTCCAACTTCACTGCCACAGGCCCCTCTTTCCCCCCCCTCAGATCCTTGAATTGCAGTCTGGAGATTGCTTCTGGAAGGCTCCGTCACTTAATCTACAAACTTTATTGAAAAACCGCTCCTTGCTGGCCCGGAGCTGGAGCCCTGGTTGCTACACAAATTAACATCCAGTCCCTGCCCTGGAAGAACACCCGTGGAACGGTGGAGACAGAAATGTGTAGTAAGATGAATTGAGCACCCACTGTTTGCCAGGTTTTGAAGGTAGGTGTATTATCCCCATTTACAGATGAGGAGACAAATACCATACATGGTGCACTAAGATAACAGATGGGTGAAATTACATTTTCAAGACAGTATATAAAACCCGAAAGAAGTGAATCTCTTAGGATATATAGATCTCTCTTACAAAACCCACCAGAATGGCTACAATTAAAAAGACTGAAAGTATCAAGTATTGTCAGGGATAAGGAGCCACTGGAATTTTCAGAAACCACTGGTAGGAGTGTAAATTGGTACAAACATTTTGGAAAATGTTTGGCAGTTGTCCGTTAAAGCTAAACCTGCAAAAATCCCAATGATGCAACAATTCCACTCCCAACTGCACTGAGTGCTTATATCCATCAAAAGGCATGTTCAAGAACGTTTATAGATGCTTTATTCATGTGTAATAGCCCCAAACTGGAAACAACCCAAATGTCCAGCAACAAGAAAAAGGGTGAATAAATTGTGGTATAGGCACATGGTGGAATATTATGCAGCAATGAAAAAGAATGACCTAATGCTGCAGACAACAACACAGATGGGTCTCACGGATAATATTCAGTGCAAAAAGTACGTACCATTTAATTCCATTTTCATGAAGTTTCGGGACAGGAAAACTAATCTAAGGTGATAGAAGTCAAAATAGTGGCTACCTTAAGAGGTTACTGACTTAGGGGGACACAGGGAATCTTTGTGAGGGCTGGAGATGTTCTAAATCTTGATCTGGGCAATGGTTACACCAGTGTAAACATGTGTAAAAACGAATCAAGTTCCACACTAAAGATCTGTGCACTTTACTTTTTGAAAGTTATATCTCAATTCAAACAAAGCGAAACAAAGAGCTCCTGCCTATCAGTAAGGAAAAGCTAGGAAACACAAAGTTTGACAGGCAAAGAATACAAATTGGTAATTCACAGAAAGAGAAGAACTAACAGGTATTTCAAAAGATGCTCAATCTCATTAGTAATAAGATGAATATGCATTGAAACATGATATCACTCAACACCCATCAGAAGGGAAAAGATTAGCAAAGTGGACGGGTACTCAACGTTGGCCGGGATGTGAGGAGGCGGGGGCCGGAGCACTGCTGGAGGGCAGGCAGGTAACTAGTTGGCTCAGGCAGTGTGGAAGCAGTGAAGCCAGCAACCCTGGGTGATAAGAAGTAAGTGCATACCTTGGGACCCGGAGATCCAACTCAGTGCTTGTGCAGATTGGCAAGGGGACTGGAAGGATGACATGTTCACCATGACATTATTTATGGGAGTGCTGTGTTGGGCGCAACCTTGGTGTTCATCAAAGGGAGGGATAAGTAAGGTGGTGGGGACACACTATGAATGTTGCACAGTAGTTAGAAGCAGCAAACTTCTAACTGCAGAATAGGCATAATGGAGCTCAAAAAATAAGATCAAGTGAAACAAGAAACAACTAGATTTACAGTATAGTACTATGTACATAAGTTAACTCCCCCCAACCGCACACATGACAGCTCTGAGCATTTTATGAGGATATGTTCATAGTTAAGGGAATACGTTGAATATCAGAGTGGGTGCTTAAGGGAGAGTGAGAGTAAAGATCGGGAATGAAGGAGAAAAATAAAATAAAATATGACCCAGCCATTCTACTTCGAGAGAGAAATGAAAGTATATGTCGGGGCTTCCCTGGTGGCGCAGTAGTTGGGAGTCCTCCGATGCAGGGGACACGGGTTCGTGCCCCGGTCTGGGAGGATCCCGCATGCCGCGGAGTGGCTGGGCCTGTGGGCCATGGCCACTGAGCCTGCGCGTCGGGAGCCTGTGCTCCGCGGCAGGAGAGGCCGCAGCAGTGAGAGGCCCACGTACCGCAAAAAAAAAAGAAAGTATATGTCCACACAAAGTTTTCTATATACGTGTTCACAGAAGCTTTATTTGTAATAACCAAAAACTGGGAACAACTCCAATGTACATCAACAGATAAATGGACGAACAAATTGTACTATAACCATATAGTAGAATGCTACTCAACAATTAAAGAGGAAAAACCATTGATACACACAACAATATGGATGATGTGCAAAATAATTATGCTGAATGACAAAATCCAGACAGTATGATTCCATTTATATACATTTCTAGAAAACACAAGCTAATCTATAATGACAGAAAGCAGATGAGTCGTTGCCCCCAGAGTTGGGGATAGGAGGAGGGGAGAGGAGGGAGGGAGAGATTACCAAAGGGCACAGAGAAACTTGTGGCTTGTGGGGGTGATGAATTTGTTCATTACCTGGATCACAGTGATGGTTCTTCGGGTGCGTGAACATGCCAAAACTCATCAAACTGCACACTTTAAATATTATTCTATGTCAATTAAAGCTATAAAAAAGAAATAAAATAAGAAGGGGCCTTGCATTAACTAATGGTGATCATATACCTTGAGCTAAAGGATGGAATTAACCCAACTCTCTGTGCTTGAAATTAAAAACTAAAAACAACAACAACAACAACAAAAATACAAACAAAGCAAAAAATAGAGCTTAGATAGTTAAATTATTTGCCCAGGCCTCACAGCTGGGATGCTGACTCCTAGACAAGAGCCATTATACTCTGTGGCTCAGGGCTTGTACTAGTATGAGGTGCTGTACAGGCACCACACTCACCCAACCTTTAGGGGTCACCTCTGGGAAAGGAACCGGGCACTCAGAGATGGGGTGCATGGCCCTGACCTCTAGGCCCTCCCCATCCAGCTGGGGAGAGAGACTCTTAGACAGATGGTCACAATGCTGGGTAAAGTCAGGGAAGGCTTCCTGTAGGAGGTGATGCTTGCATTCCAATAAGCGCTTGGCCCAGAGTAAACACTCACTGAATGTTATCTATTTATTTTTTACTATTCCCCATGATTTTAGAGAGAGGAGAGTGGAAAGGAAGATGGCATTCCAGACAGAGGGAAGTGCACCATCCAAGGCAGGTGAACATGTTGGGGAGTCACAGATGATTTGGTTTAGCTGTGACTGGGGAGTGGGGCAAAGTACCAGAGAAGTCTTTTCAGGGCTGGTTGACATCCCCCTGAAAGTGAGCCTCCCATAGGACATGCGGGCATGGGATAGTTCGGGGCCTCGTGTGATGGAGGGGTCAGAGAACACTGGGTGGCTCCCCCAACTATGTAGTTTAGCCTGGATCTTTGCATGGTTGACCAGGAATCTCAACGGTAACCTTGGTAGCTGCCCCCCTCCTCAGCCCTGTGCAACCTAATCTGCGGGCGGCTTTAATCCATCAAGAAGGGGTGTCCTCACTGAGTCTCTTGCCTGCCTGACACATAGTAGGAAATCAACAAATGTTAGGTCCCGCTCCTGCCTCCTTCCTTTCCCTGGATGCTTGCAGACTGTGCCCAATACCTACCCTTGGGGCCACTGTCCGTACAAGACCTTGACAGAAAGTGGGCAGGCAGGCCTGGGCTGGGCCAGGTGGACCCTGAGTCTAGAAAGGGTCAGGCAAAGGCTATAGGGACCAGTAGGCTGTCGGCCGGGTGGAGAGAGGGGGCTGTTACTGATTCTCTGCCATGAAAAAGCCCCATTGTGGGGTCTTTGGGGGAGAATATATTTATTTTGTTTCCTGAGCTGTGTGAACAGTGCACTGTGCTGCCTGGGTTGAGAGGGCTCTGTGTGGCTAGGGAGGGATTACATCCCCCTCTTGGGTGGTGTGTTATGAAAAGGCCTCATTCAGCCAGGCCCGGCTGCCCACCGGCAGCCCAGGCTCCTGCGCTGTCCCTGGGGGCAGCCTGGTGTCCCTCCCTCTCTCCCTGAGGTGCAGGCTTGGGGCTGCGTGTGGACGTGAGTGTGACAGGCAGCCAGTATAGGCCCAGTCCCTGAGGGGCTGCGGCTCACCTTCAGGTAGAGTCTGTCAACTGCACACCTCAGGATGGAGCTGGCTGAGGGACTGGGGCTCAGACACAAGAGGCGTTTGGTCCGTGTCTCGACCTCAAATGTTACTTACCTTTGAGGGAGGTTTCACATCCAGTCAGAGATTTGCTGAAGGAGACCTTCACCATACAACTTTAAATCCATGTTCATTGCTGGGCCACGTTGCCAAGGGGGCCTCTGAATGTTTGTATAATTTCTATGACTATTTTGTGAATAGCACGATTATGTTGCATTATGTTTGGGGTGTGTGTGTGTGTGTGTGTGTAAAGAGTGTTAATTTGTTCACAGGAAATGTTTTTAACACAACTCAATTTTTGTAACCCTGTTTGGCATTTCTTTATTTTTCAATACCCTGGGAGCCTCAGTCCCTGGAAGTGGATGTGGATAGTCTGAACCTCTGAGGGCCCTTGGCAAAGACAGCGTGCATCCCGAGCACGTCTGGACATGAGGGGTGAGGTGAGCAGGCAGGGTGCCTGAGTCCCCGGCAGCCATGGGAGCCGTGGGTGGAAGGGCTGCCTCTTGGCCAGCCAGCCCCGTGAGTAGGCAGAGAGGGCAGGAAGGGGGTCCTTCTGTGAAATTGGCTGGCTCCCCAGGTGATCAGGGCTCTGATGGGGAACATGAAGTTCAAGTCCTTGCGGGGCCGTTCCCTGCCTCTCCAGCTGTGCTGGGCTCCCAGGCCGAGCATGGGTCACCCCTCACTGGACGTGCTCCCACCCCGCTCAGACCCAAGCCCCACTTCTCTACTGCCTTTCTGGGCTCACACCATCCACCTGCCTCCACTAACAGAACCCTTTTTACTCAAAGTTTAAGGGGCAGAACCCAGAACCCCCAGCTGCCGTGGGGTCTTATCTCAGTGACAGGGTAGCTCGCTGTCACTATCCTGCCTACTGGACTGGCCCTCTGCCTTCTAGCTCCAGCTCTGTCTGTGCCTCACTGAGTGACCTTGGAAAGTCACTGAGCCTTGGTCTTCCCATCTGCACAAGGGGGAATTGCATTGGTTGGTCGCTGAGGGCCCTTGAAGCTCCAATTTCCTGTAAGTCTAGAAATCTGGATGCAGGTATCTGTGGTCAGACTGAAAATATCTTTACGTGGGTACCTGGGATGTCATGCCTGGATCGTAGCCACTCTGTGTGCCCCAACACGGCCCCAAAGTGGGTTTCTCCTGGACATTTGCATCTATGCTCTTGGGGAGGTTAAAGATGTTTGACTAACATACAGCCCCCTTCATCCCTCCCCCTCTTTGCAAACAATCATAGAGGAGGGCTTGATACTGGCATTTGGAGCAGAAGTGGGTGGTGGGGAAATGAGGCTAAGGAGGGAAGGAGTTGGGAGTGGGCTGCACTAGAGGGGTCACTGCTCAACTCTGGGGAGCCCTGAGCTCCCAGCTGCCTATTCTAAAATAAGGTCTGATTTCAGGTTATGGCCCATTGTGTCATTGGAGAGGCTCCCCTCCCAGAGGAGTAAGAGGGCCATTTGCTCTCCAGCAAGACTTCCTGATGGAGAGGCATCTTGGTGTGCCAGGTGGCCCTGCACGTGCTCTTGGCCTTGGACTTGTACTCAAGGGTGAAAAGAAGGTGAGTGGAGCATCTGGCTGGGCATAGCTTAAACGCCTGGGGGATGCATATACCAGCAACTCTGGCTGAGATGTGACGTTACTCCGAGCTTGCAGGACAGGGATCTGGCTTCCCTGAAACATGACCTAGTCATCCCAGAGTAAGCTGGGATGTTCTCAAAGGACGAAAGATGGATTCATGGATAGATGGATAGATAAAATTAAACTGATTTGAGAGAGGAATATCTAATGACTTTCTGTAGGTGATTGTCTTATTTAACAGGAGAGGAAAACTAAATTTTATCTCAATGTTTTGAGCCTGGTGAACTAAGAGAATGAGTCTGGAAGGGAGGGCTGCTGGTTAGGGTGGTGGAAAGGAGATGGATGTTTGGCATGGAGTATAGTGGGAATCAGGCAAGGATGGCTTGATTTGAGACCTGTTGAGTTTGAAGCAACAGAAAGAGAGCCAAGTGGAACAAGGGATACTTGTCAAGGTGGGGATAGATTTGGAAGCTTCATACATAGAGATGATAGCAGAGGTACTATGAATGAGTCAGTCCTCAAAGGAGGGACATTATGGCAAAATATGAAGAATGAGGAACCTTAGGAAGCTTGAATTAATATTGCTTGGTTTATAAATGGGCAAACTGGGCTCCAGAATTTGTCATTCATTCACCTGGCCATCCATCCATCCATCCCACTCAACAAATGTATTTATTCTGAAGCTATAATGTACAAGGTAATATATCTGAAAATGTTCATGGGTAAGGGACTGACAAGGGATAGTCAGCAAGGGGAGAGCGGAGAGAGAAGCATCTGGGAACCAAGGGAGGAGGATGTTTCAGGAAAGCCAATAACATCCAATCTTGTGGAGCTCAAAGAGCAGGAAAGCTAAGGAAAACAATTTGGATTTGCTCTCTGGTGGATCCTGGGGGAGAATTTTGGTAAACTGTTGGCAAGGGGGAGTCATGAATGAAGGGGCTAAGGAGGGATTGTCTATGCTTCTGGAAGATGGACAGGAATAGTTTTTGTCTCTAGCTTCTGCATCGTGCTTTTCAGTGGTGAAGCATTCTGTGCAACCAATTACAGACATATTGCCTGAAATGTCTAAATAGGATTCCATTAGGACGCAGTCCCCTGAAATAGAACAGATGCTCTATCACCTACCATCTAATCATTTACTAGTGATAGCATGTGCTTTGGGAAAAGCCCTGTGCCAGATGTCAGAAGACCTGCTTTCTATTCCTGGCTCTGATGCCAACCAACTGGATTACCTTGGCCAGATCATTCAATAAGAGCTCTTTATCCATACACCAGCGAGGTTACTTCCCACTCCTTATCTGGTATTGTTGTTCATTTTGGACTCCCCCCAAATATATTACCTTGCAAATTGTGGCTGCTAAATAAATCCATTTGTTGTGTGGATGGATGGAAGGATAGACGGGTAGGTGGATGAGCTACAAATTCTGGAGCTCAGTTTACACATCTATAAACCAAGGGACATCAATTCAAGCTTCCTGAGATTCCTTCCATCTCCAATCATCTATGACCATGCTTTTTTTTTTAATCACAAGCAGAATTCTTCCAAAGTTGCTTAGAGCTAGCACACCTGGGCCAATTAAGCTTTTGTAGAGCATTCCATTTAATCTCCTTGAGGTTAGAGACTGGGCCATCTATTGTCACAGCTCCAAAGCCTTTCTTCTATGATCAGAGATAGGATCCTAGAAGATTGATACTAAGCGTTCATTGGAGGAAAAATAAATCACTTCCAACTATACTCTGATTCTCTAGAGACACATTTAAAGATATGTAGCATGTGGTTCTCATGGTAGAAAACATGCCATGGTGTTTGCCAGCTACTCCAAGATTGTTCTTGATGACAGGACGTGTCCCTGTAACCAGTTTCTGGTGAGACATCTGCACGCGGCTTTGCAGTTTCAGGATGTCCCTACATCCGTCAGCCCATCAACAGAGAATCTAGGAACATCAGCACAGAGTCCCAGTCACAGTGTAAAATGTAAGCTGACAGCTTGGAAAGCATCCAGAGGCGAGTGGCCAGGAGGGTGAAGGGTCTGGAAATGACCGAAAATGAGGAGTGGTTAAAAGAACTAGGGGTATTATCCAGAAGAGAAGATGACATGGTAGCTGCTGCGAATGGTGTAGTCCAAGCTAACTTGGACTAAAGTTGATACTTTCTTCTCTGCACGGGCTTCCTGAGGACAAACCTGTGACTGGTGGATGGAAGTTACGGGGAGGCTGATTTCAGCTCATTCTAAGAACTTCAGAAGATTTTTTTCAACCGAGTTATAAGAATATAGAGTTGACTGCCCTGGGAAACAGGCAGTGGGTGACAATTGCCAAGGATGGAGGAAAGACCAGGTGACTTCGGAGGTCTCTTTCAGTGTGGAGATTCCAGGATTCTAAAGAATTTAGAACTGGAGTAAAGAGAAAGCTCTTTGCTTTGTCAGTTTAGAAACCATCTGCTGCTCTTCACTGTGCTTCATCGCATTCCCAGCTGATCTCCTCCAAACACAGTTCTCTATTCAGCAGTTCTAGTCTCCCATCTGAAGTGATTATAAACCTCTCTACTCTCTTTAAAAAAAAAAAAAAAAAAGGATCTTTTCTTTTCCAAATAAAGAGCTTAGGAGGTCTCAGCAAGACTGTACCTACATGGAGAAATCCCATAAGAAATAATTAAATAATTAAGTAAACAAACAAATAATAAACCTCCAAGCCAAAATTATATAGCAGTGAAGGCCACACCTCCCAAATTCAGGTTGTCTGGCTGTCCAGAACACAGAGCTTTTGTCTGTCTTCAGGGATGATGGATTTGTCTGACCCAAGATTGGACCTCTTAAATTCAGTTCTGGGCACGGGTAGGTGGGAAACCCTCTGAAGCCCACACCCCCTGAAGGTGGATAGAGAGGGAGAAACTCTGTCTCCATGGAAACTAGGGGTCCCAAGCATAAACAATCTTTTTTTTCACCTGGAGCCAAGTCTTCGAAAAGTGACTCAGCCTGAGGTTTGCACACCGGGGGCCTCCTATCTGGTGGTGTTGATGTCAGTGGAGCCTCTGATGGAGAGAGCATCTGATGGAGAGAGCATCTCTGATGGAGATTTTCTTGGAATTATTCAGAGTGGCCCACAAAATAGAAATTAATCTATCAAATGCAAGGCCTAAAATAAAAACTGATTCACAACCACTTTATTTGTGACAACACCACTGGCAACTAGAAGTAGCCCTTGGCTCCCCGACCCAGGGTTCAATTGGAATTTTTTTCACAGTAGCACAAACGTCCAAGCCAGAATGGCTATTCGGGATGATTCAACCCCCTCATTTTACAGATGAGGTTTTGTTTGAAGCTTAGTTCCAAGCAGGATTGGTATCCAACAAGAAAGCATTAACATTTTCCAGAAGCAGCCCTTGCCTCCCAGCTGAAGGCTACTTTAACACGAAAGTCCAAGTCTTCTTTCAATTAGCTCGGGTGCTCTGGGCACAATTACTAGAAAATGGGTGAGTGAGGGGGAGACCCCAGGTAAAAAAGCCTGGTGATGTGTCCACGGTCACCAACTGAGCCCTCACTTGTGTGGTTGGTGATGGAGGGAGCAGCTCGTTCTAGGTGGCAGCTACCAGTCATCGGGGGCCACTCTGGGAGAGGCACCTGAGGGAGAGGCACCTGAGGGACAGGGCGCAGGTAGAGGTGGCAGCTTCTGTCTCCATCAAGCTGGGTATCAGATGCGAGGGCGCCACCTACTGGTCGAGGAGATCAAGGGGCTCTCTGCATCCACTGTGGGCAAAGAAACTGTACTGAGCTACATGTGCTGGGCTGCTTCTCCAGGGCTCTGACCTGTTTGGAGAGGAGCTTTTTCTCCAGCTGCGTCCCCAGCACCCTCCCTCCTCCACCAACCTTGGCTCCTGCACCTGCTGCATCTGACAGGCGAACTAGGTTCCACCACACTACCAGGTGTCGCAGAGGAGGAGCTCCAATTCCCTGGCATGGGCTCTCTATGAACTCACAGAAGACCGTGCCTGCATGGGTTTCTCTTCCGTGTGTGTGTGTGTGTGTGTGTGTGTGTGTGTGTGTGTGTGTGTGTGTGTGTGTGTGTGTGTGTGTGTGTGTTGGGGGAAAGGAAGGCGGAGTGAGGGACGTTGTGTTGTGCTGACAATGCAGGTCTGTTCTGAAGCCCAGAGGAAAACATTAGTACAAAGTAAAAGAAAGAAAATGTTGGTGTTTCCAAGAATACTTAAATAATTGCTGCTATTCTGGCCCTCAGATTGGTGGTGTGTCTGAGTAATAGTTCTGGCCTGAGTCCTTTATACCACACTGTGTCCCAGAGGGCAGGCTGGCTCTGTCATGTCTGTAAGGATTTACCCAGGGTGTGTGGTGCTCTGGGGGACTCCACGGCGACACAGAGGAGCCAAACACTGGGCTATAAGGAGAGACAGTGAAGATGGCACTTCGCTGTTGTGGGACACTCCTCGGAGCTCACAATTCATAGCACTTCAGACATGTGGAGGCTTCTGGGGGGCCTCCTCAGTTCCACTCCAGGCTCCTCCTCCATGGGGAAGGTTGGCTCCATGCCTGCATCCCTTCTGGGTAGAAGACACTTACTGGGCTGCCTTGGGGCCACTCAGGCCCCGGAATTCCGCCCCCCCAGTCATTCCCGCTCTGCCACCCCGGGCCCCTCCCCAGTCCCGGGTGCATCCTCAGGGCTGTCACCTGCCAGAGGGCCAGCAGGTGCCTCCTCTTTCAGCTCCTGCCCTTAAGAGGGGGCTTATGATCTGTTCATCCTCCACCCGCTCCCTGGGATGCCCTGAAAGCCTCCACATCAGCAACCAGACACGACATCCTTGTTCACTTCCAATCCTTCCTTCCCGGCTTGGACACTAATCACCAATCTCCCAGGCCAGAAAAATCTTCGCTCAGGTAGTACTACTCCTCGATCTTTTCAGACTCCCACCTGGAGGGAAGCTTTGGAGTTTAAGAGCCAAACATTATGTTAATTTATTCTGTGGTTCCCCCAGGATGTTTCACCTTGGAGTAATGCTGAGTTGGTGTCTCCCTATCCAAGTGGGGAAGAGTCACATTTTAAGGCAAAACTGGGGGGAGGGGATTCAAAACAGTTCCTACTACACATGTCATCTTGTCCCCACTGCCTTGCTCTCACCCCATGGCTTATCCCTCTTCTGGGTGGGGCTGTGTCACCTCAGATGGCAGCTCCTTCTAGTGACGGCTGCAGGGAGGAAAGGCGGGGATACGTGTCTCTTCGGGTTGCTGTGGAAGGAGCCCATGGCCCTGAAGGTGTGTCCTGAGTTCCCAGAGCCTGAGCTTTGGTCCTGGGCTCCCACCCACGGACCCTGCTGAAATTCTGGGCTGCAGAGCAAAGGGTTCAAACCCATGGCTTTGGCATTTGTATCTGGGTTTCCCACACCCTAGCCATGCCACCTTAGGGAAGGACTTAATTCCCCCAACCTTAGTTTTCTCATCTGTAAAATGGGGTTAGCAGTACAATCCACAGTCCCTTTTCTGAAATCCTTGGGGTCAGATATGCTCCAGAATTCAGAATTTTTCAGCTTCAATCATGTAACTTGGTGTATCTACTCTATAGGACATAATAACCACTGGGGTCTGAAGGCACCTTGTAATCAAACACATTAGTGTTTCTGACACTGAACTTTTGAGCAGTCACACTACATAAAATAAAGACCATAAATTGTCTTGTGTCTGTTCAGTTCAAATTTTGTTACCAAACAATTTTTGTTCAGTTTTCAGAGCCTTGAAGGGTTGTAGTTACAGATAAGGGTCAGGCTACCCTGTGTCTCTGTAGATAATGGCATGCCACACAAAGAGGTAAAAAAATGTTCATGGTTTGATGCCAGACCAAACACAGCTGTGAACCTTGGGATAAGACAAGTCTCCTGAGAAGGCCAAGGGTGATGGGTGGGGAGAATCATTCTGCAGCAGCAGTGCCATTACCCAAGTGTGTGGACAATTGGTTCGAGCTCCAGAGATCTTGAGCCTCAGCCATCACAGACCCCTGAGACTTTCCAGGCGTCTGATCAATCCTCCTCCAGAGCCGAATCTTCCTCTGGTGGGTCCTCGGTGAAGACCACTGCCATGTTGGTGGCAGTGACCAGTAGGACCAGAACGACCACCACATAATCGTCCGCAGGCCTGGGCTCCTCAACCATTATGGGTTGCTGCCTCCGACGGCTGCAGCTGCTCTCCACCTGTGTGGCCTTCTCCCTGGGAGCCAGCGTGGGCACCTGGAAGGGGACCATAGGTAACTGGTCCATGTTCATCTGGTGCTTCTGCTTCGTCGTGACCCTCATCAACCTCATAGTCGAGTTATGTGAGCTCGAGGATCACTTCCCCTTCTCCTGGGACAACTTTCTCATCACCTGCAACTGCTACTCTGCCCTCCTCTGCCTCTCGGCCTCCATCATCTACCCCACCACCTACATTCAGTTCTTGCCCGATAGCCGCTACCGGGACCGCACTATCACCTCCACTGCATTCTCCTGCCTTGCTTTTGTGGCTTATGCCATGGAAGTGGCCTGCACTAGGGCCCAGCCCAACATGATCACAGGCTATATGGCCACCGTGCCAGGCCTGCTCAAGGGGCTGGAGACCACTGTGGCCTGTGTCATCTTTGTCTTCATCAGCAGCCCCTACCTGTACCTGCACCAGCCGGCCCTGGTGTGGTGCGTGGCCGTGTACTCCATCTGCTTTCTCCTGTCATCTGTGGCCCTTCTGCTGAACCTGGGCAAGTGTGACAACAGGCTGCCCATCCCCTTCCCCATTTTCCAGGTTGTGCTCACTCTGCTCTCCGTCCTCCTCTATGCCACCGCTCTGGTCCTCTGGCCGCTCTACCAGTTCAACCAGAAGTTCGGCGGCCAGCCCCAGCGGTCCAGCGATGTGAGCTGCAGCGATAGACTCACCTCCTTGGTGTGTACCTGGAACCAACGACTGGCTGTGGCCAGTCTGACAGCCATCAACCTGCTGATTTATGTGACTGACCTGGTGTTCTCGGTCCACCTGGATTTTGTCAGTGGCTGAGGCTTTGCCCAGGGGCTCCTGATTCCTCTTCTCACCTGAAGTTCGTTTCCAAGCCCTGACGTCCTCTGATGTGCTCTTCCTGGCTCCCCTCTCTCCCTGCTCACATCCTTCCCCAATCATCTTGCTCTCTTTTCTGTTTCCTTCCCTCCTTCTGCTCTGTCTCCTTCCTGTTTTGTGTGGTTGCCCACATTCTGTTTTGCCTCTTTCTCTTTTCACTCTCTTATTTTCTACATTTTCTGCTTTTTGGCCCTTTTCTGGTCATTTTTGTTTTCTCATCTCCTGTGTCCTGACCGCCTCTTCCCCTTTTCCTTCTTCTGATCCACCGGGACGCTGAGCTTCTTCCTCCTCTGCCCACTGCCCCCGTCCCACCTCCTAAGGTGCTGACTCCACATCACACAGCCCTCTGTGCAGCTGTTCACACCCTGGGCCTCCGGAGGGGCCTCACAGCCAAAGTATGCCTGTGCCCCTGGTGGCGCCTTCGTTGGTGTGTGTATATGGGTTTGGGGTGTGCCGGTGAGTAGGTAGGGATTGGGCCTCACTTCCTCCCAGTGGAGGGGGGTGTACAGTGCACCTTCCCTTTATTTAAAAAAAAAAATCTCTGGAGGGCAATAATTTCCGGTGGTCAGGAGGCTTAAAGCAGAGACCCTGGGTCCCTAGGCCCCAGCTGGTGCTCGGCCCTGCCTGACACTGGCTCCAGAATTTTTCCCGGCTTACTAAAACCCACCTCCTAGAGGTCATCTTAAAAGACGCAAGGGCTGAATGCCTTCCATCTGAACTACTCTCTTGGGGATCAAAATAGGAGCTGGCAAAAAACTGCATGGTCTTGAAGACAACCGTCTGAAGTATTTGTGAGGGGCAGCGATGTGGCCCTCCTGCCTCAGAGTTCAAAACAGCATGTCTTGCCTCTGCGGGGAGAAGAAAATGGCCCCTGCCAGCCTTAAAGCTGATGTTAGACTGGAATTTTTCTTTTTGTGTGAGTGGTCAGGAGGTCAAAAATTACTGGATGGCCCTGTTCTTTTTTTTTTTTTCTAACAAAGATAAGATTGAGTTTAATTGTTTGTCTTTGGATTTTTTTTCTTTTTTAAAAAAAAATCTTTATTGGAGTCTAATGGCTTTACAATGTTGTGTTAGTTTCTGCTGTACAACAAACAAAGTGAAACAGCTATATGTATACATATATTCCCCATATCTCCTCCCTCTTGCGCCTCCCTCCCACCCTCCCTATCCCACCCCTCTAGGTCATCGCAAAGTATCAAGCTGATCTCCCTGTGCTATGCAACAGCTTCCCACTAGACGGCCCCATTCTTTTTTTTTTTTTTTTTTTTTGGCTGCACCGGGGCTTCGTTGCTGCGTACGGGCTTTCTCTAGTTGTGGCGAGTGGGGGCTACTCTTCGTTGCTGTGCGTGGACTTCTCATTGTGGTGGCTTCTCTTGTTGTGGAGCACGGGCTCTAGGTGCATGGGATTCAGTAGTTGTGGCATGCGGCCCCAGTAGTTGTGGCCCACGGGCTCTAGAGCGTAGGCTCAGTAGTTGTGGCACACGGGCTTAGTTGCTCTGCGGCATGTGGGATCTTCCCGGACCAGGACTTGAACCTGTGTCCCCTGCATTGGCAGGCAGATTCTTAACCACTGCGCCACCAGGGAAGCCCGACGGCCCCATTCTTAAAGGCAGAGTTTCTTTTCTATTTTGGAGGGGAAGGTGGGTTGAATGGGTGGGGATTTCCGCTGCTGCAGTCAAAGGAACTGCAGTGCTTGAGTATGTGGTGCACACATGTGTTTCTGTATGTCAGTGGCTTTTTGTTGCTGCTTCCTGCTTCCCTGGGACTCATGCATAAAGTGACCTATATAAATGTAGAAATATATAAATATATATATATTTTTTCTTTTTCTTTTAATTACCTGGAGCTTCTGGTCCCCGTCAGTCCCTGCTGTCAATCATAGAGAGAAATCTTGTCCTTTCTGCCACATCCATAACGTTCTTTTTTTAAAACCTCAATACAAAGATAAAAGAAAACAAAAATGAAACCAACAAAATCCACAGATCCTAACTGCCCCAAGTTTGACTAGAAATCAGAAGCAGCCTAGCTTTTAAAGGGGCCTTGCCAGCTCCTCGATGCCTCTCTTTAAAGGGGTGTGCTTTGTGCATACTGAGTGTGTAGTTGTGTGCGTGTGTCAGTGGGCATGCATGCATTAAGACCAGCAGCGCTTTATATAACTGTTGGCAGGGAAGTCACCCCAAGCCTTCTTCCTCTCCTGTTTTCAGCCACAAAGGCTCAGAGTCCAGCATCCTCGTGTCACCAGGGCCAGAGAAGCCAGGCAAGTAGAGCTGTGGGGAAGAGGCAGGGGAAGGACCTGCACTGCTGCCACTCACTCCTGTACTGGGATGAAGCAAGAAGCAGGCAAATCTTAAGAAGGAATGAAATAAAATTCTTATTTTAAGACGAGACAAGAAAAGTTTATTTGGCCAAATTCACTTAAAGCTGGGATAAAAAGTTAAACAGATTTCTTTATTGCAGGACTTCTTAGGACCTTGTATAGATTAGTATGCATTACAAAATTACCAAAAGAGGTATATAGCAGTAAGTGATTCCCCAACTTATGTGATCAGGGAACTCTTTCTCTTCGTGGAACATCAGGGACTAGTGGTCCATGGGATACCCTTTGGGAACCATCCGGCACATCTCCCCCTGCCCCCCACTGCCCCCAGACTGGTTCAACAGCTTGGCTTGAAAGGTTCTCACAAAATCACCTCCCGCAGTGGTCCATCTCCTCTGGGGCAGCTTTCATTCCTTAAGGGGTGCAAAGCCCACTTGCCCTGCTCTCTGGACTTGCACAGAGAATTTCAATCCTTGTTCAGCTGGAGAGTTCTCTGAAAAGTTCTCAAGTGTCCTTGTGTTTCCTGTGCTTACGTGCTCTAGACTGAATGTCTCTGCATTAAGTCAGGTGCTCCTTCAGGGCAGGAACTGGGCTTTGCTCTGGGATCTGCAGTGCCCAACACACAGTAAACACATGGTAAATAGTTTTTTAGGACAGAGGTGAATAGAACCTCCACAGTTCTCTCATGCACACCTCAACTGTGCCCCCATCTCCAGACCTTCCACGGTCCTGGCTGCCTGTGTTGATGGGCTGTGGAGTCACACATGGTGGCTCACATGTTTCCTGTGACATTCACTCTCCAATGCTCATTGCTCCTTGCATAATTGACTCTCCAGATCCCACAACTCTCTTACACGTAATCTCACGATGGCATCTTGATCCCTCCTCAACGCCTTTGCACAAGCTGTTCCTTTGCCTGGGACATGGCCACCTCTTTATCAGTCTTCAGATCTCTGCTGAAACGTCACCTGTGTAGAAGGATCTTCCAAAAGTACATCTGCCCATCATGCTACGTCCTAAGACCCTGTTTGTTCTCTTCATCGTGCTGGTCACTACCTGAAGTTTTCTTGTAACAGTATTTAACAAGTTTATGGGTTTGTCATCTAACGCCTCCACCAGATGTTCCACGCAGACAGATGTCTAGTCTCTGCTGTCACCTCTGTGTCTCTGGGCCAAGTCAGTCCTGGGCATGGTGTGGACACAGTACATTTTGGACAAATGAACAACTGAAATCAGTAATCATTGGGGGAAGGGGGAGTTCTTATCACATGCACACAAAATGATAATTATTACAATAAAGGGGGTGGGAGGAAACTTTGGAGGCGATGAATATGTTTATGGCCTTGATAGTGGTGATGGTTTCATGAGTATATATTTATCCCCAAACTCATAGAGTTGTATACATTAAATATTTACATATGTTTACATGTCAATTATATCTCAATAAAATTGCTTCTTAAAAAATAAAATGTAGTTAAAAGTGCTACACAGTAACATGGGAAAGTGAGTAGAATATTTAAAAGACAAATCACATGTAGTACAATTATAATAATATAAAAATAAGTTTTTATGTTGAGATAAGTTACAAAGAAATACATGTTTCTATTACTTAAAAAAAAAAAAATCAATCATGGAGGTCTTTTCGTCCAAGATGGCTCAGACTCTCTTTCCACATTTCATCATAAACGCTTCTGTCACTCTTCAGTCAGACTCCAAGGGGCAGAGCGAGGCTTTGAGTCGCTGACGTTCTAACAGAGACTGATTCATGAGGAGCCGCCTCTGGCTGCCTGGCCAGCTCCGTGCAGTAGAGCCTGTGAAAGACCCTTGTCATGTTTCACCGTGTGGTCCTTCACTAGGATTGGCTAGACTGACCGAGAATTTTAATTTTTTGAAAAAATTCAAACCATCTTGAAACACACAAGCCAAGCATCCAGGTGCAGGTGGGAAGGATGAGCATGTTTATTGGGAGGCTCCTCAAGGAGATGCAGAGGCAGGAACCCAGGCTGCCTCCCTGATCCTCTGGCTGGTGTACCCCTTTCCTAGACTCCCTTCCCAAAGCACTCAGTACCCGGGTGCCCAGAGGGAGGGGCGGGGGTGCTGGGAGCACCTGGCATGGGGTCTGAGAAGGTTAAGGGAGCAGGAGGGAGATGTGAGGCTACAGTTGCCCTGGGGGGCATCAAATGTCTGGCACTCTTGGCCCCTCCCCATCATCAAGACCAGGTGAATGCTTGTTCCCTGAATATTTCATAAGTCTGCCCCCATTTTCCACCTCTGAAAGTGTCTTTGCTCAAGGCCCATCATTACACACCTCGACTGTGGAATTAGCCCGGAAACTGGCCACCCAGCTTCTTGGCCGGCCTCCATTCTGTTTTCCTCCTAACGGCCAGAGTGACAGTTCCAAGGTGGGAATGTGATTGATCAGCCCCTCCTTACAGAATGTCAGTGAGGCATCATCACTTACAGCTAAAATCCAACTTATTTTTCAGGTGTTCAGGCCCATCCACTTTGGACCCTGTCTGCTGTACCTGCAATACCTCCCTTACTCCCTGCCTCATTTGTTGTGCTCAGATAAGACCTAGGAGCTTGTGGTGACCTGCCCACACCAGGCTCCTTCACAGAAGTGTCAGTCTGGGAGCAATGGGAGATGGAGTTGGTGGAATCCAGTTAGGCTTCCTGGAGGAGGTGATTAAGGGTCAAGTCTTAAAAGACAAATAAAGGTTAACAAGGCAAAGAAGAGAGGAAGAGTTTTGGGTTTTATGATTTGCTCAAGGATCTCATGAATCTTCAGTGGTGAAGTTGATGTGACTGCGGCTTGTGTGTGGGAGAGGGAGGGAGAAGGGAGAATTGAGCGTGGCCAACTGGAGGCCAGTCTATATGTCCACTTGGGTCAGGAATGAGGCTGTGGGGTGGCACAAGGTAAGGAGTTGGAGCTGAGACACTTTGGAAAAGCCAGGACCGTGTGGCCTGCAGCCTCAGAGCAAGAGTAGACAAGGAAAACCATGTCCTTCAGCAAGAGGAAATGTCAAGGCTGATATCTGCCTCCACTGGAGGTTTGGATTTTTTTTTTTTAAGTCTCCACAGAAGAAATCAAAATCTCAGGGCTTCAGTTCTTGTGAAGTGGGCCCAAATGTGCATGATCTCTGAGGTCCAACAACTCTAACCTGGGAAATTAACTCAATCAGTGCCCAACAGACGACTGGCCTGGAGGGTCCTGAGCAGAAGCAGGTACAGTTATTCTGGGTGAAGCTCCTAACCCAGGCAGCAGGATCCTCCCAGGAAAAAAGGGGTCCTGTAAAAGGGGGCTCTGAGTTTGATGACAAAGTACACGAGGGAACAATCCACTGTGAGTCACAAGAGCTCCAGTGAACAGACACCAATCTGAAAGAGAAAACAAACAAATACACTTAATACAATTAAGCACATTAGAAAAAGACACCATGAAGAGAAGACAGGAGGATATGAAAGAGAACCCTAATGGGTTGAAGAATGTCCTCCTAAAATTCATGTCTACTCAGAACTTCAGAATGTGGCCTTATTTAGAAATAGGGTCTTTGTAGAAATGATTATTTAAGAATCTTGAGACGGAAATCATCCTGGATGGAGGGTGGGCCCACAATCCAGTGACTAGAGTCTTTAAAAGAGAAAGGACAGAGAGATTTGCACACACAGAGTTGAGAGAAGATGAGCACGTGAAGGTGGAGACAGAGATGCAGTTAAGCGGCCACAAGCTAAGGGGCCTCCAGAAGCTAAAAGAGCAAAGGAATGACCCTCCCCTGGAGTATCAGAAGCAGCATGGCCCTCCTGACCCCTTGATTTCACACTTCTGGCCTCCAGAACTGTGAGAGAATACATTTCTGTTGTTTTAAACCACCAATCTCGTGGTAACTTGTTGCAGTAGCCCTAGGAAACAAAGATGAATTAAAAAATGGAAAATAGAGCCTTTGTCATATTTTTATAAATTTCCAGAAAAGCTTGCCCACTTCTGGTTCCAGAGCATGGTGGTCACATGGATCCAAGGACCCCTTGTCCTAAAACTGTGGTGCCCCAGTGTGTGAGACTCACAGGGTAGGATCCACTAATCTAGAGAAGGGTGGTCGGTCTAAAGGCCCACAGGAGCCAGCAGAGGAGGAGGTAAGTAAAGGGGATGGAGACGACTAAGGCCCACTGGAGAGGACCACCTGCATCTGCCGGGGGATAGTAGAAAAGCAAGATGCACTGTGCATGACACGGTCTCCTGTTTATAAAACGGGAAAAAAATTTACAGATACCCCTGCAAACGTGTGTGCATAAATGTACACACATGTCTAAATATGATTTCAGAGCATGTGAAATGTGTTAAAGGCTGTATATGAGGTTGAGGACATGGATGCTCCCTGGACGGAGGGGTGGACACTCCTATTAGCAGGGAGGAAGGCTGGCCACGCCGAAGGGAGGAAACTGGGCACATGTGATGTGATCATATTCCTGCTTTATGTCAATTATACATGAGAATAAGTAAATATAGAAAATACTAAACAGACATGAAGAATGAAAAGCAATATAAAGTAAAGGGGGTAGCAGCTGCTCAGCTCCAGCCACCAACCCACCACCCCCTAGGGAACATAGCCCAGTGCCACAAGATCACGTCAACATGCCTGGCTGCTGGGCAGGCAGGGCTCAGCCACATCTAGGATGTGCTCTGACGGAGGCACCATTTCCACGCTCACAGATCAGAATGGTGGAGCTGCTGGTGGGAAACTCAGGCAAACCTGTTGCTTTACAGGTGGAGGTATTGCGGCACAGAGAGGGCACATGCCTTACCCAGGGTCACATAGCTGGAACCCCCATGCCTCTCCTCCAAGTTCTGCTTCTGTGGCATTAAATTGATCCAAAGTTGTCATTTAGCCCTAAGCCCTCACTTTGTGGAGGTAAGTTGGGGACAAATTCGGGGACAGACAGCATGACACCCTCAGCTGCCCTCAGAGCCAGTGCCCCTCCCCCCACCCCTGGCAGTGTCCACTGGAAGGCCAGCAGGCTCCAGGGCTCCACTGGCAACTGGGGCTGAAGGAGCCTTGTGAGTCCAGATAGGTTCTCGGGGTTTGCTCTGTGTTTCTCTTTCCAGCCTCAGCTTTTCCCAGGGTTTATTATCAGCAAAGGTGACAAGGCCCCTGATGGCAGGAAGCTGGCTGCAGGCTCAGGCTGCTGACCCTTAAGCCCTGGGGGCGCCTCTCGGCCAATAGTCCCTTTGAAACAGGGCAGCTATCCCTGAGGAGGGAGCGGGCCGGGGAGGAGCTCTCAGTCCCCCACACCCTGGGACCCTTGCAGGAGGCCCTGAGTGAGGCAGGACTGCAGCCCTGCTGGCGGGACTGTCTTGGGCAGGTGACCTGGGCGATTCCCTGGTCTCCATGGTCCTTGCCACGCTCGCCACGTGTCCCCTGTCCCAACCCTGAAACCCCTTTAGGCCCCTGTCCTCCCTCTTTCAGTTCCACTCCAGGCCCCTCCTCCATGGGGAAGGTTGGCTCCATGCCTGCACCCCTTCTGGGTCAGAACACACCTACTGGGTTGCCTCGGGGCCACTCAGACCCCGGAAACCTCCCCAGCTCATCTCCACTCTGCCGCCCCCGCCCCAGTCCCAAGTGCATCCTCAGGGCTGTCAGCTGCCAGAGGGCCAGCAGGTGCCTCCTCTTTCAGCTCCTGCCCTTAAGAGGGGGCTTATGATCTGTTCATCCTCCACCCCCTCCCTCCCTGGGATGCCCTGAAAGCCTCGACATCAGCATCCAGACGCAACATCCTTATCCATTTCCACTCCCTTCTTCCCAGCTTGGAAGCTGCTAACCACTCTACCAGGCCAGAAAAATCCTCACTCAGGTAGGACTATTGCTAGATCCTTCCAGACTCGCACCTGGATGGCAGCTCTAGAGTTTAAAAGCCAAACATATGTTAATTTATTCTGTGGTTCTCCCAGGATGCTCCACCTTGGAGTAATGCTGAGTTGGTGTCTTTTTTCCCAAATGGAGAAGAGTCACATGTTAAGACAAAATTGGTGTGTGGGGTGTGGGATTCAAACAGTTCCTGCTTCCCATATCATCTTGTCCCCCCTGCCTTGCTCTTACACCATGGCTTATCTCTGTTCACCCCTGAAGCTGCTGGGTCACCGGGTGGGGCTGGGTCGCCTCAGATGGCAGCTCCTTCTAGTGACGGCTGCAGGGAGGAAAGGCCGGGACACATGTCTCTTCAGTTTGCTGTGGAAGGAGGCCATGGCCCTGAAGGTGTGTCCTGGGTCCCAGAGCCTGAGTTTTGGTCCTGGGCTCCCACCCACATGCCCTGCTGAAATGCTGGGCTGTAGAGCAAAGGGTTCAAACTCACAGCTATGGCAGTTTTATCTGGGGCTCCCACTTTCTAGCCATGCAATCTTAGGGAAGTACTGAAGTCCCTGAGCCTTAGTTTTCTCATCTGTAAAACGCGGTTAGCAGTACAATCCATGATCCTTTTTCTGAAACACTTCAGGTCAGATATGATTCAGAATTCAGAATTTTTCAGCTTCAATCATGCAACATGGTGTATCTACTCTATAGGACATAACACCCCACCGGAGTCTGAAAGCACCTTGTAATCAAACACATTAGTGTTTCTGCCACCGACCTTTTGAGCGTTCACACTAAGTGAAATAAATAAAAAACATAAATTATCTCACATCTGTGCAGGTCAAATTTTGTTACCAAATGAATTTTTTAAAAATTCTTGTTCCATTTTCAGAGACTTGAAGGGTTGGGATTGTAGATAAGGACCATCCTAAGCATCATGTCTGCGTAGATAATGGCACACAGCTCAAGGGATTAAACAAATGTTCATGGTTTGAGACCAGACCAAACATGGCTGTGAGCTTTGGGATAAGACAAGTCTCCTGAGAAGGCCAAGGGTGGTGGGTGGGGAGAGTCATTCTGGAGTAGCTGTGCTGTTACCCAAGTGTCTGGGCTATTGGTTCAAACTCCACTGACCCTGAGCCTCAGCCGTCACAGGCCCCCGAGCCTTTTCCAGGAGTCTGACTCCAGAGCTGGAGTTTTCACTGGGGGGTCCTCAGCAAAGACCACTGCCGTGTCGAGAACATAGACCTGCACGACCATCATGACCTCCACACAGTTGTCCTCAGCTCTTTGACCATCATGGGCTACTTCCTCAGCCTGCTGCAGCTGCTCTCCACCTGTGTGGCCGTCTCCCTGGTGGTCAGTGTGGGCACCTGGAGGGGGGCCATGGGTAACTGGTCCATGTTTGGTGCTTCTGCTTCGTTGCGACCTTAACATCTTCATAGTTTGGTTACGTGGGCTCCAGACCCGCCTCCACCTCTTCTGGGACAGCCTTCTCGTCACCTGTGCCTGCCATGCCACCCTCTTATGCCTCTCGGCCTCCATCGTCTTTGCCATCACCTACATCCAGTTCTTGCCTCACAGCCCCTTTCAGGACCACACCATTGCTGCCACTGCATTCTCTTGGATGGTTTCTGTGGCCTGGACCTGTGCCCTGACTGGCAAGTTCTCCTGCTATACGCTCACCTTGCCAGGCCTGCTCAACAGGCTGGAGATCTTCATGGCCTGTGTCACCTTCGCTTTCATCAACAGCCCCTACCTGTATCAGCAGCCACCGGCCCTGGTGTGATGCGTGGCCGTGTACCCCATCTGCTTCCTCCTGGCAGCCACGGCCATCTTGCTGAACTGGTGCAACTGGAACTACAGGCTTCCTATCCCCTCCCCCATTTTCCATTTGGAGCTCACCCTGCTCTCCGTCCTCCTCTACACCTCCGCTGTGGTCCTCTGGCCGCTCTACCAGTTCGTCGAGAAGTTCAGCAGGCAGCCCCAGTGATCCAGTGATGTGAGTTGCCATGATAGACTCACCTCCTGTGTGTGCGTCTGGGAACCATGACCGCCTATGGCCATCTTGACAGCCATCAACCTGCTGATTTATGTGGTTGACCTGGTGGACTTGGCCCGCCGGTTTTTTTTATCAGGTTCTGAGGCTCTGCACAGGGCTTCCCGATTCCCTCGTGTCAATGGAGGTTTCTACACCAAGCCCTGACGTCTTCTGATGTCCTCTTCCTGGCTCCCCTCTCTCCCTGCTCACATCCTTCCCCAACCATCTCGCTCTCTTTTCTGTTTCCTTCCCTCCTTCTGCTCTGTCTCCTTCCTGTTTTGTGTGGTTGCCCAGATCCTGTTTTGCCTCTTTCTCTTGCTGCTCTCATCTTTTCTACATTTTCTACTTTGGGGCCCATTTTTGGTCATCTTTGTTTTCTCGTCTCCTGTGTCCTGACCGCCTCTTCCCCTTTTCCTTCTTCTGATCCATCGGGACCCTGAGCTTCTTCCTCCTCTGCCCACCGCCCCCCTCCCACCTCCTAAGGTGCTGACTCCACATCACACAGCCCTCTGTGCAGCTGTTCACACCCTGGGCCTCTGGAGGGGCCTCACAGCCAAAGCATGCCTGTGCCCCTGGCTGTGCCTTCGTTGGGGTGTGTGTGTGCAGGTTTGGGGTGTGGGGTGGGTAGCTAGGCACTGGGCCTCCTTTCTTCCAGTGGAGGGGGGTGTACAGTGCACCTCCCCTTTAAGTTAAAAAAAAAAAACCTAGAGGTCAATAATTCTCAGTGGGCGGGAGACTTAAAGCAGAGACTTGGACCACTTGGCCCCCCCTCGTGCTCAGCGCCACCTGAGATTGGCTCCAGAAGTTTTGCAGGCTTACTAAAACCCATTGCCTAGAGGCCATTTAGAGGAAGCAAAGGGTGGATGCCTTTCATTCCAGCTACTCTCAGAGGAATCAAAAAAGGAGCTGGTGAAGAACTGCAGGGTCTTGAAGACAACTGTCTGAAGTATTTGTGAGGGCCAGTGTTCAAAACACTGCTCTCCTGCCTCAGTGTTCAAAACAGCATATCTGGGGCTTCCCTGGTGGCGCAGTGGTTGAGAATCTGCCGCCAATGCAGGGGACACGGGTTCGAGCCCTGGTCTGGGAGGATTCCACATACCGTGGAGCAACTGGGTCTGTGAGCCACAACTACTGAGCCTGAGCGTCTGGAGCCTGTGCTCCACAACAAAAGAGGCAGCGACAGTGAGAGGCCCGCGCACCGCAATGAAGGGTAGCCCCCGCTCGCCGCAACTAGGGAAAGCCCTCGCACGGAAACGAAGACCCAACATAGCCAAAATAAATAAATAGCATTCCCTTTAAAAAAAAAAGAATCCTCCTGCCAATGCAGGGAACATGGGCTCGAGCCCTGGTCTGGGAAGGTCCCACATGCCATGGAGCATGTGCCACAACTACTGAGCCCGCATGCCACAACTATTGAAGCCCGTGAGCCTAGAGCCCGTGCTCCGCAACAAGAGAAGCCACTGCAATGAGAAGCCCGCGCACCACAACGGAGAGAAGTTCCCGCTCACCACAGCTAGTGAAAGCCCATGCACAGCAACGAAGACCCAACACAGCCAAAAATAAAAACAAATAGATAAATAAATTTATAAAAAAAAAACCAAACAGCATGTCCTTCCTCTGCAGGGAGAACAAAATGGCCACTGCCAGCCTTAAAGGTGATGTTAGGTTGGATTTTTTTTGTTGTTTTTCTTTTCTTTTTCTGGTCAGGAGGGCAAAAATTTGTGAATAGCCCTATTCCTAAAGGGGAAGTTTCTTTTCATTTTTTGTTTTTTCAGAGGGGTGGCTTTGGAGGGTGGGGATCGCTTCTACCATAGTGAAAGGAATCGCATGGCTTGACTGGGTGGAGCACACAGAGGTGTGTTTCTGTGTGCCAGTTGCTTTCTCTGCTGCTTTGTGCTTCTCTGGGACTCATGAATAAGGTGATCTATATGAATGTATAAGTGTATATATATATATATCTTATTTCCAGGAGCTTCTGGTTTGCATCAGTCCCTGCGGTCAATCATAGCGAAAAGCCTTGTCCCTTCTCACATATGTAGTTTTTTTTAACCTCAATATAAAGATAAACAAAACAAAACAAAAAAACAAAAAAATAACCCCAAATCAACAGATTCTAATTGACCCAAATTTGTCTAGATCTCACAAGAGGCCTAGCAGATTTCCCTCCTCACCCAAACCACCTTCTATGGGAGCCCCTCCTACTGTTTCCACACCCACACCTGATCCAGAGCTTAGGGAGTGGCCCATCCCTGGGAAACTAGAGGTTGGGCCCCATCCCAATGCCCAACATCCTGTCCGCTAACTCTTAAAAGGCCTCTGCCAGCCCCTGGATGCCTCTCTTTAAAGGTGTGTGCCTGTCTGCCTGCTCAGTGTGCGCGTTTGCCTGTGTATGTGCATGTATGTCCGTGTGCACGCCGGCATTGGCACCATCAGCCCTTTACAGTAACTGGTGGTTGTGAAGACACCAAAGCCTTCTTCCTCTCCTGTTCTCAGCCACAAAGCCTCAGCAGCTTTTGAGTCACCAGGCCCAGAGGGGCCAGGCAAGCAGAGCTGTTGGGGCAGGGGCAGAGGAAGGACCCCCACTGCTGCCATTCACTCCTGTACTGGGATGAAGCATGTGATCTTCACCTAGTGGCAGGTTAGGTGGAGGGGGAGAGGTCCCAGGAGGGGGTCCCCATGACAGGCAAATCTTAAGAAGCAATGCAGTAAAATTCATATTTTAAGGCAAGACAAGAAAAATTTCAACATAGAAATTTTCTCTGCCCATTTGGGGCTCCTCCCTCCCCTCTGGTGTGCATTGTGCATCTGCATTATGTGTTAATTAGACCTCCCTAAGGGCAGAAATACCTGCTCCACCATAAAGAGCAATTTTCTTCTTCTGGCCTCAGCCATGTAACTCCTTAGAAGATAACACTACTTACTTATGACCTGATTAATGTCACAGGCTATATTATTTGCACTCTGCCTTTTTTACAAGATAATTGTTTCTTGCATTAACAAATGTGTGATTGAGTCTCTGATAAAAATAATGATGACCAGGTGACTTGAAATGATCGAACATATGTATAGTCTATAAGACCCATGATTATAATAGTGACACTCTAGATTTGGAAAGAAGCAACAGGAGGGAACCATTTCCTGGAGCTGACAGACTAGTAAGACACGTGGTCCAGAGGATTTTGGCTACTGTTACCAGGACTAGGTGAGTAACAGCACCTTGAATGCCCTGAAATGGGTATTCCTAGCGCCTTGGGACAAATTTGCGATGAAATGCCTCCCAAACCCTGGTCAAAATTAAGGCCAAAAGGGAGAGGATTGTGAAATAAAAAATGTTCCCCACCACCCAGTTCTGCAAGAATCAAGTCATTAGCCACTGCAGTCGCTGACCTACAATCCACCCTGAAGGGAATTTAGGTCGAACATCAGGATGAGACACAATGATCTGGGAACACTGGCAGAACTGGCCATCAGATAGCCAGAGTTTTTCAGGAGATATTTTTATGAACCCAGTTTCTTGCATCTTCGCATACTTAGAAAAGCACTAAAACCATTAATTATGGTCTCTGGTCCTTTCGAAGACCAATAACTTTGCCAAGATGTGTGATTGGTTTCATGTACTCCTTCCCCCAAATCACATACATACTGGGCTCCTGCCTTACCTGTTCAGAACAGTTCTCAGAGCTTTCTGAAAGACTGTCTCTTGGGTCATATTCCTCAGGCTGGCTCAAATAAAATTTTCCATTTCTTTCTTAGATTGACTATTGATTAATTTTTCATCAACAAAAGCTAGTATGCATTGAACTCCCCCCAGTCTTATTCTTCTATGTCATATTCTTTTATTCTTCTATAGAAGAATGTCATATTCTTCTATTTTCCTGAATCAAATTGAACATAGCCCTGGGACCTCACTGCTCAGGAGAATGGAAATGTCTCTGTGGTTTAGTAAAAGAATTGCCAAGGATGTGCTCACCTGAGGCGCTCACTGTACAAGCCTCATGGTTCATGAGGGCAGCAACTCCATCCCTCTTATTTGGTGGGGGTTAAGGGTCATTTGTCACAAATCCAAAGCAAGGTCCAGTCCTCTCACTATGGACCTCAAAAGAAAATTTACAGGTCTTCTGCTTAGTTCAACCCTCTAGTCACAGAGAAGGTGCAGCTGGACCCCAGGGAGGGGGCAGGATTTGTCCAGAGTCACACTGTGTTTGGCAGAGTCAAAGACAGGACCCAGGTTTCCTGGTTCCCAGGCCGGCTGCTTTTCCACTGCCCCACGTTGCTTGCTACAAGTGTGGCAGCAGCATCCTCCAGGCTGGGTTTATGCCCCATCCACCCTAGTTCTGCCACAAACCTGCCACGTCACCCTGAGGAGGTCACTTACTGCTGTGTGAGTCAGTTTCCTCATCTACAAGATGGGGGAGGGGGTGCCAGAGACCCCTGGTCCCCTCCCAACCCTGCCTCTTCCCGGTGCCCCTGGACTGTGCCAGTCTGGGAGACTCAGACGTGGAGGTGGAAGCCAGCTCCCTCCCCTCTGTCCACCATCTGCTTGGCTGTTACATCCTGTTTTTGGTTACATCCTTCCTGATTAGACAGACCCTCCTTCACCACAACCTCTGCTTGGCAGTAAACATACTTCTCTTTCACAACATGAGTTTCCTCAGTCACTTACCGGTAGTCAGACTGTCCAGTGATTCTTTTCAAAAACACAAACTGCTTCCAGGTACCTCCACAGTCTGAGGTCCCCCAGACGCCCTTGTTCCTGCACATTCTTGACTTCCCACTTCTTCAGAGTCCAGCTCAGCAGCCCCAGTGCTCTCGCCCTGTTTGGGGACCTCGTGTTCCTTTAGGGAACGCAAAGTCCTTTCTGCTGGGATACAGAGGGGCTGATCCCAAGCAGAGCAAGAGGAAACGGAAGTCCAGAGTGAGAGAGAGGCAGATCCAGGGTCCTCGGCTGGGTCCACAGTCACACGTGGTCCTGCCTCCGGTGAAGTGGCCCCACTGCCCTGGTCTGGTCCCCCTGGGGATGAACCGTGAGTAGTCTGGAGGGCAGAGCCCAAGAGATCTGGTTTCTAGTTCCAATTCTGCCCCAGGGTAACTCATGACCACAGGTGAGTCTAGTCCCTGCTCTGAGCCTCAGTTTCCTACTCATAAGGTGAGCAGATTGGTCTAAAATTGTGGTCTGGAGCACTAGGGTTCTGGTGAGGCCGTGGGGTAGCAAGTAGGGTATTGGCCTCACCCAGCACCTTCTCTACCCCGAGCAGCCTGGCGCAAATCAAGCTCCGCCCAAGATCTCATTTGAAATAAGATTGGACACAACCATTGCTCATCTTTAGGATGCTGGTTCATAAACCAAGGTACAGACGGAAGAGGGAGTACTATACAGCTGGAAAAAATGAGGATGCTCTCAAAATAATAATAAGGAAATATCTCCAGAATATATTTACTCAAAACAGTAAGATACAAAACGATGTCTAGTATGCTATTTGTATGTAACAAAATGGGGAGAAAAAAAATTAACCTGTATGAACTTGATCTGCATCAAGAAGCACGGGAAGAACTCCCGTGAGTGCCGTGGAGCAGTTACCTGATACTGATGGGAGAGGGGAGCTGAGGGGAGAGTGGATGGAGCCACAGGTAGAAGCAAGGTTTCTCACTGTATGGCTTTTTAGAGCATTTTGATTTTGAAACATGTAAGGAAATTACTTTTTATGACAACAAAATTTAAGTTTGAAAAATATACCATGTGGAGAAGAAGGGTCAGGGAAAGGATAGTTGGCCAGATGGTCTCCATATTCCCCGCAGCCTTGATGGACAGGCTGGGGGAGGAGCTGAAAGATGCCCACACATGCCTGTCTGCAAAGGCAGAGGGATGGGAGGCCCCTTAGGTCCCGGGGTCTGGGGCAGAGGAGCTGTGGCACCCAAGCCCACCTGCTGGGTGGTCAGGGCCTCCCCCAGCCCTTTAGCACACACAGCTGATGGACAAATCCCCGGTTCCAAGGCTCAGGCCCTTTCCTAGCTCTCTGCCTGGCCTGGGCTCCCTGTCTGCGGGGCAGCGGCCAGAGCCGCCCCACCCAGTGGGTGGAGCCTCCTCCACACAGCCATGACTCCAGCTGACGCCAGCCCCAGACTGTGGCCTGAGCCGCGTCCAAAACAGAGTCCAGGGCACAGATGTTCCCATTTTCTGGCTCTGGACCAGCTTCTTGGAAAAATCACGGAGCCGGCCTTCCTCAATTTACCTTTGAGTGGAGAGAAGAGGGACCCTTTTCTCCTGCGGCCTCGGGCACCTGGCTCTCTGCCCTGGTTGGGGGCAGCAGTGCTGGCTGCCAATCCATGCGGCCCTTGTCTGTGTGGCTGGCTCCTGTCTGAAGGTCCCTGTGCAGAAGTGGGTGGGTGGAAAGAGGATGGTGAGGTTCCAATCAGCCCCTGCCAAAAGTCTCCACACTCCTGGCATTTTCTGGCTGGCTTGCCAATAGGAAGTGGTCTGGCTGAGATGGGAGCGCAGCTGCAGGACCTATGGGTGGGGCACTGCAGTCACAGCAGGACACACAGGAGCAAGGAGATGACTCCTGGAACCAAGAGAAGAGGGAAAGGGCTCAGCATTTACCGAGGTTCTACTACCTGCTGAGCTTTGCAAGGAGACAGACCTGTATTCAAACCCAGGCTCTGTCAGGGAGTAGCTGTGTGACCTTGTTTAAATTACATAATGTACTTTCTGAGCCTCAGTTTCATAATCTATAAAATGGGGATGACAATAATAGTATCCCTGAAGATGAAATAAAATAGATGTAATAAGTCACCTAATCAGACATTTTGTACGAAAAAGTATTGGCTACTCTCTCCCTTTGGGTATAAACTTCAAGGTCAATGCCAACCAGAGTTTAAGATCCTAAAGCCGCATGCCTGGGTTCAAATCCCAGCTCTGCCACTTACTACCTGTGTGATCTTGGGCCAGCTAACCTCTCCGTGCCTGTGAAAATGGGGACAGTGAGTACATAGTTCACAGGGCTGCTGGGAAGAACAAATGAATCCAGAGCAGTGCTTGACCTTCAGTAAGCACGACACTTGTGACCTCTTATAATTGTTGTGTCAACGACAGCCCAGCTGCAGCCCAAGTTCTCATGGACCCTTTCTTAGCTGACAAAACGTGTGAGCTGTAATCTGAGGTCTCTTCCAGAGACAGCTGGGCTGGTGAGGGTTCATCCTAGTTGGCCTTTTCTGGGTCTGCTTCTGACCAGGGGTGGTGAGATGGGGGGCGGATGCTCAGATCAAGCCCATCCCCTCACCTCCACTCCAACCAGCATCTGTTTCCCATAAAAATGGTCCAGCGCTTCGCCTGGAAGGAGAGTGAGCTTCCTCAGGAAACAAAGTTCTCCAAAACCACCCATCTGGGCAACCAGGCTGCTCATGGGGTGGGAGTGTAGGTCCCTCTGGGCCTCCTTCCCTCCTTACATTGGCCCTGACAAGCCTCAGGGCCAATGACACTCTCTTAGCACTACTGTCAAGGGAAGTCACTCCCCTTGTCCCAGCTGCAGCCGGCCTGCCCCTCAGGCTCCCGGCTGCCCACTGCTGCCAGCAGCACAGCATCCCTCAGGCCACCTGGTGACTGCAGTGGTCCAAGTCCGTGCTGAGCCGGGGCTAGCTGCCCATCAGCCCAGACCACTCCCCCCAGTAACACTCTTGTTGCTAGTCTGGGACCACTCCTTATGCAAAATGAAAGAGCTTGTGGTTCTTTCTGTCACTTTGGGCAGAAGGAGGCACTTCCAGAATATTCTGTTGCTGCACCCTGGCAGAGGCTGGCAGGGCCCCAGATTCCTCCATCATTTCTTTCACCCTCTGCCCCCTACCACAGCACCCTGGCACCCCAGCTTTCTTCTTCCCCCCAAACTCAGTTTAAGCTTTTTCCTGTTGTCAACCGGAACTTGCTCAAATATAGGCACATAAAGACACCATTTTCTATATCTTCAAGTAAATAGGGCAGGTCAGCCAGCAGCCCATTAGTAGGAAGCCATAACTTTTGTCTTGAAGTAAGCCTGATATGTTATGAGTATATTATTATGGCCCTCTTATAAAATAGAACGCAAAACTCTACATTTACTTTCAAGTAAAACAGGAGACTTCAAAGATAAACACTAGAATATAGATCCACCAAGTAAGAGTATTGTCTCTTTTGTTCATTAATATATTCTCAGTGCTGAGAAGAGGGCCTGGAACGTGGCAGATGTTTGCTGACTGTATATAGCACAAGAGTACAGCCTGAGGATCCAGGCTGGACCTCCTGACCTATGCATTCCAGCCCTCTGCCTTTAGGGAAAATGTTTGAGAATCAGTGATTCGTGTGTTATTTCATTTCATCCCCCTAACAACTCCAAGGTATTGTGTGATGCACACCTCCCTGCATGGATCCACTGAGAACCTGAAGTCCCCACCGTATTTGAGGATGCCTCCCTCTTGTGAGTCGTGGTGAGAGACTGGGCCTCACCCTAATAAGAAACTTAAAAGGCCAGACAAATATTTGACCTGACCCACAAGTGGGGCCTGGACACACACCTAAGGAACAGGTGACACACAGACACCAGGTCACATCAGAATTCCTTCTGCTGGGGCTTGAAGTAGCTAGCATCCAGTGTGTGCTTCCAGTGGCCAAGGTGCCTGGACCAGCCTGCCCAGCACCACTCCTTCGTGGTCTGAGACTGTTCTCAGGCTGGTCCCTCCCTAATAATTCTCCAAGCTACCCAGCATCCTTCTAGTATAGTTGTTCTGTGCTTAAGTTGCCAGAGAGGTTTTCTGCAGGGAGTAATCAAGAATCTTCATGTCTAAAAGCAAGTGCTATTATTTCCATTTTCTGGATGAGGAAACTGAGGCTTACAGTAGCATTGCTTGAGCACAGTACTAATTGTGCCAGGCTGTCCTCTGGTCTCAGTTCAGGGATGGGGGGCAGGTTAGGCATGTAAGAGGAAAGGCCCTGAGATGACAAAGAGGAATTGGAAGAGTTCTCAGTGGCTGGAGAGAGGGAAGTGATTAGCCTGTAGAAGTAGAAAGGGCTCAGAGCATACTGGGCTTTGGAGGTGAGGCTTTGGAGTTTGTGTTTCATCCTAAGAGAAGCCGTCAAAGGTATCTTAGTTTTTCAGTCCAAAGAGAAATTGAGGGAAAGGATGGAAATAGAGGCATCAGCTGGAAGCTTATGGCAGGTGTCCAGGTGAGAGGGATGAATGGATCACAAGTACATCTTTGTTCAAGGCTGCCTTTCACTGAGCAAGCCTCTGTGACCACCCCTCCACTTCATTGTCTCTGACCCTCACACTAACACTGGGGGGGTTATTATTACCCCCAATCTACAGATCAGGAACAAGAACCTCAGCAGGGCTAGCACTCAGGACCTCCCAGCCCAGAAACCACTGAGCGGGGCCTGGCCTCCAGCCCTCTGCCCACCAGGTCCCGCCCTTCCCTTGACTGCACCTCGGGCCAGGCTCCTGGGGCTTCCAAATGGCAGGGGAGCTTCAGCCGTGGTCGCTGTCTTCCAGCCTTTTCCTTCCCTTAGAGGAAAGATGCTAGCTCACATAGAAAGAACTTTTATTAAAAGTCTGCCCCTCCTTTCCGTAGACTCCAGTGAGTCCCGGGTGCAGTTAACTCTGAACCTCCAGGCCCGGCCAACTCCCCCTTAGCCTGAGCTCTTCCTCCAGACGGAGGGTCTTGGGTGGGGGTCCGTCAAGCAGAACCGCTCCCGCCTCCACTGGAGGACACCTCGGGAGCAGAGCTGGGACTGGCTGGCAGGGCGGAGTCTGTATCCCTCTCCCTCTGTCCGAGCCCTAAACACTGGGGGGATGGGCAGGGCAATGAAGAGGTGAGGATGTCCAGTCTTGAGCGAGGGACCAGCTTAGTGCCCTAAACTCAGGTCCCCAACAGCATCCCTTGGGCTCCCCAGCACCTGGGAACAGAGGCCAGAGGTTCTGCCAGGAAACACAGCACATCGCTTGAACTCAGGTTGCTGGGCCCAGGCCAGCGTTTGCCTTTTCTTCCACGTCTCAGCAAAGCTACTCAAACCCTCTCAACCCCCAGCAGGAAAAGCATATGTTCTTTCCATATAGAGGAGAAATTGTTCCACGAGTGAGTAAGGTTCTTGGGCGTGGAGCCAGGCTCAGCCCGCAGCATGCTGGGCGGGAAGCAGGCAGCATTCGTACCACTCCTGGAACCAGACTGGGCTGCATCCTCACCTTCCAAGATCTTTGGATGGGGCCAGGCTCTGGGGAGCAGGGGCGAGACGTGTACCAGAAGACAGTTAGCAGGTCAGGGTAGAGAATCCTTTCCCTGCATAGAAGCTCTTTTCTCCATTCAGGCTGGGCTGTGGGCAGAGGAGGGAGGGAAGGAGGGAAGGCTACGGGGTTTGAGAGGGGTGGGCGCCCTTTCCAATCCCTTCCTCATTCCAGCAGCAAACAGGTCTGAGTCAGAGGTGACCCCGGTGAGCTCAGAGAGGCAAGGCCACTTTAGACTGTCCTTTCCAAACACCCCAGATTCCCCTTGATGCCTTCAGGGTGAGGGGGCAGGAGATGATCACGTCCCTGTGTCATAGTTCATTCTGCCAGAGCCCCGTGAACGTACAGGTCTTTCCAAAGGCAGCCCTGGGCTGGAGGACGCTGCTGGTTCCCTGGGCTCAACTGAGTCCTGATGTCTATTTGACTTATTTGTTAAGCATCCACTGAGAATGGGGCTGGGGAATTGGGCAGAGAAGGGACAGGGAGGCCAGTGTTGGGGTGGGTGGAGGGGCAGAGGGGAAATTGGTCAGGCTCCACATAAGGGAAAACATTGAAGAAATTGGGGATGTTTAACCTGGAAAGTCGGAGACTCAGGGTTGAGACGGGAGACATGAAGATGATGTGAAGATGGGTGACAGGTCACCATGTAGAGGTGACACTGGATTTATCCTGGTTGGAAGCTTCAGTGGGGAAGCCCTGTGTGTATAGATCAGGGACCTCAGCCCTCCCTCTGAGCAGAGCTTAGGAGACAGTGAATCATCTGTCCTTGGACATATCCAGGCCAAGGGTCCATGGCCCCCTGGTGAAAGGAGTCAGGTGGTAGGGGGGAGGTGGAGTAGGGTTCAGGCCTCAACCTGGTGGCCTGTGGTCCAGAGACAGCCCTGATGATGTTCCCATGGGCCAGGGTTTCTACACAGCCAAGGTCAGCTGGGCCGAGTGGCAACTGCCCAGTGCAGCCGGGCCTGCATTCCTAGTTCTGACAAATATCAGGCCTGGGTCACTCACTTGTTCCCAGATGGGCCCCTTAGGCATTTGGGTTGTGAGCCCTGACCACACTCATCAGGCTCCGCCTCTCTAGGTTCACCCGCAGGCCCACCTGGGGCAGGAGGGGAGGCGGCAGGACCTTCCCACAGGCTCAGGTGGGAGCACATGGCACGAGTGCCCGGCCATGACTGTGATGCCAGATGGCATCTGGACCCCACCCGGCTTGAGACCCTCCACTGCCCGCCCCTCCTCCCCGTCCACACTCTGCCACACTGCCAGGGTCTATCATGGTCTCAGGGATGGGTTGTTTCCACCCAGGGCAGCAGAGTCACACATGGGGCCTCCTGCCCTGGAGCAGAGACAGTCCCCAGGACAGGTGCTCTGTGAGCTGAGATGAGGGACAACATAAGGACGTGTGCCCTCCCCCTGGCCTAGGAGGACGGCCCAGGGCAGGATGCCGGCAGCAGTGGGGGAGATGGAAGGTGACCGGTGGACTAGGGGGCAAAGGGGACTGGACACTAACCTGGGGAAGCACAGTGGGGCAGCTAAAGGGATAGGGAAGAAGAGACCGGAAGGCAAGGTGGTGCTGAGAAGCCCAGCTCTCCCTTCTCCCTCTTGCCTGGGATGGACCCTGACCTACGCTTTTCAGATCTGAGGGCAGAAGCCCAGGAGGGAGTGGTCTTCATGGGGAGGAGATTCCAGCTGATGCCTGACCAGACTGGGGCAGATTTCACCGTGGCCCCATTTGTTTCCATGACGGCTACAGGAGTTGGGACTAATATCCCCATTTTACAGAGGAGGAGACTGAGGTGAGACTTGCCCAGGGATGAGTAGAGCCACTAGGTAACAGCAGGGCTCCTGGGTGTGTCCCAGGTCTGCTCTCTGAGGATCTGCTCTGGGCCACTGGGAGTGGGTCTGCTGAGCTCACAGAGGGAGACACTCAAGCCAGGTCAGCTGACTGAAGCTGGGGTCCCTCTGGAGCATCAACCCATGTGCCTCCCACGTGACTGTGCTTCCCTTCACTGAGAAGCTGGATGTGCAGGAGGCAGGGAGCTCATGCTTTGAGAAGCACTGCCCAAGCAACAGGTGACTATAATGTGCAGCTACGGATGAGCCACCGGCCTAAGGACTGAGCACCACCGGGTGGACACCTATCACCGGTCCAGCCTAGCCCCTTGGGAAGTGGAGTAGGGCCATTTCCCTTGGCTGCCTGTTCATACAGAGAGTGGCCACTGCCTTGCAGGATGTGTCCTAAATAGCCCACTGCATGGAAGGGGGCTCCAGGTGAGGTTAAGAACCCAAGGGATTCAAATCCAGGCCCATCCGACCCCAAACTCCAGTACTTTTCAGTCAGACATCTTTACAATGGCAGCCTCCCATTTGTAGCACTGACCTCTGGGGACCTGGTCTGGGAGGGCAGGGAGGTGCAGCCTGACCTCTCCGGTCTCTCTCTTGCCCTGGGTCTAGGGTTTAGGGTCTTGATTTCTGCTTTTATTATTTTTATAAACCTTGGAAGCAGGTCGGGGGTGGGGGGTGGGGGGGGGGGGGAGGGGGGAGGGCTGGCTGCCTGTCTGGCTGTGCGTGGCCACCAGGTGGAGCCCTTGGGCCGTCTCCCCACAGACTGCTTTGCAGGCAGAACCAGCAGGAGGGACACTCTGGCAGGAGGTGTGAGGAGCTGGGTCTTTAACATGGTTAGGCGGCTGCTCCAGGGACCCTCTAGATGCCCTCGCTCAGCCACTGAGCTGCTCAGAGGGGACTAGTGCAGTGGCCCTGAGAGGTCTAGTGATGAGAAGGTAAATACACCTTGAGTTGCCAACATGGTGCTCACTGGTGACCTGGTGAGAACGGTTTCCATGGAGAGGTGGGAACAGAAGTCAGAGCCGGGGTTAAAGCAAGTGGGAGGAGGGAAAATGGAGAGGGGGGGTGTAGATCGTGTGCAGGATGCTTGTGGAGAAAGGGTGCAAAGGACAATAGCTTGGCAGGTGTAGGATGAAGTGTTTTCTCTTGTTGAAGGATTTTCTTCCAGCCTGGCCTGGAAGGTGAGCCCAGGCTCCCTGACTCCCAGCCCAAGGTTCCTTCCAGGGCTTCAGGCTTCCTTGAAAGGAGAGGAACAAGGATTCCAGAGGAAAAGCTTTCCCAAAGGAAATCTCTAACCAGACCTCCTGCTTCTGGCTCTGGAGTTTGGATGCCCCCAGGGGAGAGAAAAACTGGGGAGGCCCCCCTACCTCCCAGGTGGGCCCCGAGGTGAGGGTCAGTCCCCAGAGGGCAGCGTGTGCTGTGGCCCCGGCCCCTCTCCTGGGCTCCCTGCCTCCTGCCCAGCCAGCTTCTCAGAGGAGGGAAGCACAGTCACGTGGGAAGCACATGGGTTGATGCTCTAGAGAGACTCCAGTTTCAGTCAGCAGACCTGGCTTGAGTGTCTCCCTCTGTGAGCTCAGGGTCCCCGGCCGTCAAAGGGGCTGAGAAGGGGACTGAGATCCCATAGGCAGGGTGTCCAGCCCCAGGCTGGGGGTGGTGGGGACCCATAAACAGCACCATCACTACTGATCCTAATAGAAGGAAGAGCTGCTCCTGCTGCCCCTCTAGACTCCTGACCTCCCTGGGTCCCCACCCACCTGGGGTCGTGCTGGCTGGTTTCCCTCTCTCCTCCTCACTCTCCTATGAGATCCTTGAGGTCAGGGCTGCTCCAGCGCTCATCTCATTATTCCCAGAACTTGCCACAGGCCCTGGTGCTCTGCCAGGGAGTGAGGAGATGGATGGAGTGATGGAAGGAAAGGAGGACGGAGGGATGAATCCATTCTCACCCGGCACTGGAATAAGAAGTCTTGTGTCTGACCTAAACATCCTTTCCTCCTTAAGCTCCCCCACCTGACAGAGCTCCTCTCCTTCCCTCAGCGATCACACATCACACAGCCCAGCACAGCATGAGGACCAAGTAACACAGTGGCCGACATTTATCAAGGGCTCGCTGGGCACCAGGCACAGTTCTAGGTGCCTCACATGTATAATCTCATGTATAGAAGGTGCTATTATTCTGCTCATTTTATGATGAGGAAGCTGAGGTACAGGGAGGTTGAGTAACTTGACCAAAGTTATACAGAGATTAAGTGTTAAGTCTGGGACTGGAATCACATTAGGGGAAAAGATGCTTGGGAATTCCTCACCGTGTAGGGGAACTGACAAATCAAATCTTCTGTAGCAGCACAAGTCCCATCCCTGGCTTGGAGAGGGAAGTATCCCAGGACAATGCGTGAGTGAGGGTCAGCACTCAGGGGTCTTGGTTTCAGCACCAGGCACTGGAAAATGGAATTCAACCAATATTTATTGGTATCTGCGATGTGCAATGCATGTTGTAGCTTCTCCTGGTTTGAAACAAAACAAAAGCAAACACTCGAGTCTACATCCTTCCAGCTATTGTCCTTTGCACCCTTTCTCCACAAGCATCCTGAACACGATCTACACCCCCCCTCCATTTTCCCTCCTCCCACTTGCTCTAACCCCGGCTCTGACTTCTGTTCCCACCTCTCCATGGAAACCGTTCTCACCAGGTCACCAGTGAGCACCATGTTGGCAACTCAAGGTGTATTTACCTTCTCATCACTAGAGCTCTCAGCATAATTCACCTGAGTCAGGAAGCCCTTCTCTGGAGAGACTTTCCTCCTGCTGCTCAGCCTCTCCTCCCTCTTTCTCTCCCTCTTCCTCCTCTCCTATCATCTGAGTGTTTCGGGTGCTCAGGACTTGGGCCTAGCAAACACCTGCCATGTGCCACGCCCTCTTCTCAGCACTGGGAATACATTAATGAACAAAGGAGAGGTTACCTCTACTTGATGGATCTATATTCTGGTGTTTATCTTTGAAGCCTCATGTTTTACTTGAAAGCGAATGCAGCGTTTTGCATTCTATTTTGTAACAGGGCCATAGTAATATACCCATAACATATCAGGGTTTGTTTTTATACAAAAGCAGTGGCTTCCTGCTCTTGGGATCTTGGCTGCCCCGACTATTTGCTCAAAGATACAGAAAACTGACTTTATCTGCCTATGTTTGACACAAAGAACAAAGCTTTCCTGGGTGTGTGGGAGGGGAGAAGAGAAAGCTGGGGTGCCAAGGCCCTTGGGAAGGGCGGGTCAGAGGGTGAGAGAGATGATGGAGGGATCTGGGGACCTGCCAGCCTCTGCCAGGGTCCAGGAACAGAATATTCTGGAAGTGCCTCCTTTTCCCTAAAACACCAGAAAAAGCCACAGGCTTATCATTAAAAAGTTTACAAATAACAAATGCTGGAGAGGGTGTGGAGAAAAGGGAACCCTCTTACCCTGTTCGTGGGAATGTAAGTTGGTGCAGGCATTGTGGAAAACAGTATGGAAGTTCCTCACTAAACTAAAAATAGAGTTGCCATATGGTCCAGCAATTCCACTCCTGGGCATATACCTATACAAAGCTATAATTCAAAAAGATACATGCACCCCAATGTTCATAGCAGCACTGTTTACAATAGCCAAGACATGGAAGCAACCTAAATGTTTGTCGTCATATGAATGGATAAAGATGTGGTATATATATATATATATATATATATATATATATATATATATATATATACCAAATAGTGCCGCAACTTGGATGGACCTAGAGATTATCATACTAAATGAAGTAAGTCAGAAAGAGAAAGACAAATACCATATGATATCATTTATATCTGAATCTAAAATATGACAAATCAACATATCTATTAAAAAAAAACCATACTCAGATATAGAGAACAGACCTGTGGTTGCCAAGAGGGATGGGGAGTGGTGAGGGATGGATTGGGAGTTTGGGATTAGCAGAGGCAAACTATGATACACAGAATGGATAAACAACAAGGTCCTACTGTGTAGCACAGGGAACTACAATTAAGAGTGATAAACCAAAATGGAAAAGAATATGAAAAGGAATATATACACATGTAACTGAGTCACCTTGCTGTACAGAAAAAATTAACACAACATTGTAAATCAACTATACTTCAATCAAATAAAATTTAAAAGCCACAGTCTTTCTTTTATGGGATTTGCGTAAGGAGTGGTCCAAGACTAGCAACAAGAGTGTTAAGGGGGGCAGTGATCTGGGCTGATGGGCAGCTGGCCCCGGCTCAGCACGGACTTGGACCACTGGGGTCACCAGGTGGCCTGAGGGATGCTGTGCTGCTGGCAGCAGTGGACAGCTAGGAGCCTGAGGGCCAGGCGGGCTGCATCTAGGACCAGGGGAGTGACTTCCCTTGGTGGTAGTGCCAGGAGAGTGTCATTGGCCCTAAGGTTAGTCAGGGACAATGTAAGGAGGGAAGAAGGCCCAGAGGGACCCACACTCCCACCCCATGAGCAGCCTGGTTGCCCAAATGGGTGGTTTTGGAGAACTTTGTTTCCTGAGGAAGCTCACTCTCCTTCCAGGCAAAGCGCTGGAAGGATTTATGGAAAACAGATGCTGGTTGGAGTGGAGGTGAGGGGATGGGCTTGATCTGAGCATCCGCCCCCCATCTCACCATCCCTGGTCAGAAGCAGACCCAGAAAAGACCAACTAGGACAAACCCTCACCAGCTCAGCCTGGCTCCAGAAGAGACCTCAGATTACAGCTCACACATTTTGTCAGCTAAGAAAGGGGGTCCATGAGACCTTGGGCTGCAGCTGGGCTGTCGTTGACACAATTATAAGAGGTCATACGTGTTGTGCTCACTGAAGGTCAAGCACTGCTCTGGATTCATTTGTTCTTCCCAGCAGGCCTGTGAACTATGTACTCACTGTCCCCATTTTCACAGGCACAGATAGGTTAGCTGGCCCAAGATCACACAGGTAGTAAGTGGCAGAGCTGGGATTTGAACCCGGGCACTTGGATTTAGGATATGAAACTCTGCTTAGCATTAACATTGCACCTTATACCTAAGAAAGATAGAGTAGCCAATCTTTTTCAGCACCATCTGTCTGATTTATTACGTCTATTTTATTTCATCTTCAGGGATATTATTATTGTCATCTCCAATTTGTATATGATGAAACTGAGGCTCAGAGAATATGTTATGTAACTTGTTCAAGATCACACAGTTACCCCCTGACAGAGCCCGGGTTTGAATACAAATCTGTCTCACTGCAGAGCTCAGCACATAATAGAACCTCAGTAAATGCTGAGTCCCTTCCCTCTTCTCTTGGGTCCAGGAATCATCTCCTGGGTCCTGTGTATTCTGTTTGGGCTGCAGTGCCCCACCCAGAGGTCCTGCATCAGTACTCCCATCTCAGCCAGACCACTTCCTATTGGCAAACCAGCCAAAAAGAAGGATTGAGAGCATGGAGACCTTAGACAGTGGCTGACTGGAGCCTCTTCACCTGTCATCAGTCCACCTACATCCCTAGAGGGACCAGCCACACAGACAAGGGCCACATGGATTGGCTGCCTACACAAGCCCCTGAGGCAGGCAGCCAGGTACCGAAGACCACAGGAGAGAAGGGTCCCTCTTCCCTCCACTCAAAGGTGGATTGAGCAAGGCTGGCTCCATGAAAGAAGCTCATCCAGAGCCAGAGAATGGGAACATATGTGCCCTGGGCTCTGTTCTGTGCTCAGGCCACAGTCTGGGGTTGGTGTCACCTGGAGTCACCCCTTCGTGGAGGAGGCTCTGGCTGGCCAGCAGATGAGGGCAGCCTCTGGCCACTGCCCCGAGAGACAGCAAGCCCAGGCCAGGCAGGGAGCAAGGGAAGGGCCTGAGGCTTGGGCATCAGAGGGCTTCTCCATTAACTATGTGTGCTAAAGGGCTGGGGGAGGCCCTGGTCACTCAGCAGGTGGGCTTGGGGGCCACAGAACCTCCTCCCCAGACCCCTGGACCCAAGATGCCTCCCATCCCTCTGCCTTTGGAGACAGGCATGTGTGGGCATCTTTCAGCTCCTCCCCCAGCCTGTCCATCAAGGCTGCAGGGAATATGGAGACCATCTGGTCAACTATCCTTCCCCTGACCCTTCTTCTCCTATTGGTATATTTTTCAAACTTAAATTTAATTTTCTTAAAAAGGTAATATATTTATGTTTCAAAATTAAAATGTCCTAAAAAACCATACATTGAGAGACCTGGCTTCTACCTGTGGCTCCATCCACTCTCCCCTCAGGTCCCCTCCCCCACCAGGTCCAGGTAACTGTTCCAGTGGACTCCTGGGAATCGTTCCTGGTCTTCTTGATGTAACTGAAATATATACAGGGTATGTCAATTTTTATTTCTCCCCAATTTATTACACAATAAATGGTATGTAGTGATTACATACTACACATTGATCTATAGCTTACTGCTTTTACTAAATATCCCGCACATATTTCCTTATCATTATTTTGAGAACATCTTCATGTTTTCCAGCTGTATAATATTCCTTCTTGTGGCTACACCATGGTTTATTAACCTGCATCCTAAAGATGAACACATGGGTTGTTTCCAAACTTTCTAATCTTATTCTTAAATGAGATCATGAGAGGGAGCTTGATTCGAGCCAGGCTGCTCATGGTAGAGAAGGTGGTTGGTGACACCAACACCCTACTTAAATCCGCTCCCACCACACCAGAACCCTAGGGCTTCAGAGAGCACAGCTCAATAAACTACGATTTTAGCCTAATCTCCTCCTTTTGTAAATGAAAACAAGCTCAGATCAGGGACAAGACTCATCCGTGGTCATGAGTTACCCTGGGGCAGAATTGGAGCTAGAAACCAGATCTCTTGGGCTCTGCCCTCCAGACTACCCACGGTTCATCCCCAGGGGGACCAGACCAGGGCTGTGGGACCAGTTGACTGCAGGCAGGACCACGTGTGACTGTGGACCCAGCCGTGGACCCCGGATATGCTTCCCTCTCACTCTGGGCTTCCGTTTCCTCTTGCTCTGCTTGGGATCAGCCCCTCTGTATCCCAGCAGAAAGGACTTTGCGTTCCCTAAAGGAACACGAGGTCCCCAAACAGGGCGAGAGCACTGGGGCTGCTGAGCTGGACTCTGAAGAAGTGGGAAGTCAAGAATGTGCAGGAACAAGGGCGTCTGGGGGACCTCAGACTGTGGGGGTACCTGGAAGCAGTTTGTGTTTTTGAAAAGAATCACTGGACAGTCTGACTACCGGTAAGTGACTGAGGAAACTCATGTTGTGAAAGAGAAGTATGTTTACTGCCAAGCAGAGGTTGTGGTGAAGGAGGGTCTGTCTAATCAGGAAGGATGTAACCAAAAACAGGACGCAGCAGCCAAGAGGGAAACAAGCAGATGGTGGACAGAGGGGAGGGAGCTGGCTTCCACCTCCACGTCTGAGTCTCCCAGACTGGCACAGTCCAGGGGCACCGGGAAGAGGCAGGGTTGGGAGGGGACCAGGGGTCTCTGGCACCCCCTCCCCCATCTTGTAGATGAGGAAACTGACTCATCCAGCAGTGAGTGACCTCCTCAGGGTGACGTGGCAGGTTTGTGGCAGAACTAGGGGGGATGGGGCATAAGCCCAGCCTGGAGGATGCTGCTGCCACACTTGTAACAAGCAACGTGGGGCAGTGGAAAAGCAGCCGGCCTGGGAACCAGGAAACCTGGGTCCTGTTTTTGACTCTGCCATACACGGTGTGACTCTGGACAAATCCTGCCCCCTCCCTGGGGTCCAGCTGCACTTCCTCTATGACAACAGGGTTGGACAAAGCAGAGGACCTTTACACTCTTTTGAGGTCCATAGTGAGGGACTGGACCTTGCCTTGGAATTGTAACAAATTAAATTTTAACCTTTAATCCCAATCAAATAAGAGGGATGGAGCAGCTGCCTACATGAACTGTGAGACTTGAACAATGAGCGCTTCAGTTGAGCCCATTCTGGCCAATTCTTGTACTAAACCACAGAGGCATTTCCATCCTCCTGGGAAGTGAAGTCTCAGGGTTGTATTCAATTTGATTTGGGAAATATAAGAATATGAAATCAGTTGCACCAAGACTTGTGGATCAATGTATACTTGCTTTCCCAATGAAAAAAATTAATCAATAGTCAATCTAAGAAAGAAATGGAAATTTTATTCCCACCAACCTGAGGGTTATAACCTGGGACACAGTCTTTCAGAAAGCTCTAAGAACTGTTCCAAAGAGGTAAGGAGTGGGTAGCCGGTACGTACGTGATTTCGGTGAGGGGTGCGTGCAGTCAAGCACACATTTTGTTAGAAGGTTACTGTTATTTGCTAGGAACAGATACCTTAGTTAATGGTGTTCCTGTTTTTCTAAGTATGAGAAGATGCAAGAAACTGGGTTCATAAAAAATTTCTCCTGCGAATATCTAACTGAGGGCCAGTTCTGCCAATTTTCCCAGAGCACAGAGTGCCTCATCCCGATTTTAGCCCTGCATTGCTTTCAGGGTGGATTGCAGGTCAGCGACTGCAGTGGCTAATGACTCGATTCTTGTACAGCTGGGTGGTGGGCAGCATTCCCTCCCTTTCAGTCTTAGTTTGGGAGACATCTTTGACCAATTTGTCTCAAGGGTTAGGAATGCTCACTCCCAGGTCAGACGAGGATTTCATTGATAGACCACTCAAGTGTTGTTTCTCATCTAGTCCTGGTAACAGTAGCCTTAATCCTCTGGACCAGCTGTCTCAATAGTCTGTCAACTCTAGGAAATGGTTCCCTCCTGTTGCTTCTTCCCATATCTAGGGTCACACTATTACAATCATGGATCTTATAGACTATACATCAGGTCAATCGTTTCAACTCACTTGGTCATCACTATTTTTCGCATAGGCTCAGTTACACATTTGGTAATGCAAGAAATAATAATCTTGTAAAATAGGCAGAATACAAGTAATACAGCCAGTGATATTAGTAAAGTCATAAGTAAGCATTGTTATCTTCTAAGGAGTTCATGGTTGGCACCAGAAGAAGAAAAATTCATCTTTATGGTGGAGCAAGTATTTCTTCCCTTGGGGAAGTTGGTTAACACATAATACAGAGGCACAATGCACACTAGAGGGGAGGGAGGAGGCCAAATGGGCAGAGGAAAATTTTATGTTTAAATTTTCCCGGTCTTGCCTTAAAATATGAATTTTTATGAAAATTGATATTTTGTTGCTATTTTATCCTCTGGGTTTCCCTTGCATGTTTTAGCTGTAGGAAGATTCCCTTGAACCTGGAGATTTGGGACCCATGGAATGGGTAGCACGAACTGTTACTTTAAAGGGTCTGCATTTGCTCACCCAACCTCACCACTCCTCTCGACACCAAGAGTGTCCAGCCTTATGTCTCATCCAGCTGTGGGTGTGGATGTGGTCAATCCAGGTTGCATCACAGCCTCTGAACGAATTTTGTAAGAATTTCACTACCTTTGTTTTTTGTAATTTATATTTATAATGGGGTTTAGCTGATTTTCAATGCTGTGTTTATGCTGCTTTACACCCACTTGATTCTCTTACAGAGAGATATCAATAAATACTTTTTAAGATTCTTACTACGCAGATATATTCTTCTCCAGTGAATAGGGTATGTTGAGTCCAGTTCACTGAGCAATGAGTAGGTCTTGTCTATTACATATTTGGTTGATAGAATGGTATCTGTGCTAATTTCACACTCTTGTTTTATGCATCACCCCACCTCTCCTTTCCCCTTAAGCAGCCATAAGTGTGTTTTCTAAATGTGCGACTCTGTTCTGTTTTGTAATTCATTTCATGTGTAGCGATTTTTACGTTCCCTCTGTAAGTGATATCTTATGATAAGTTTCTTTTTCTGTGTGACTTATTTCACTTAGAATCATCGTACCTAAATCCACTCATTGTGCTGCCACTAGCCTTATGACATTGATTTCATGGCTGAGTGATATTCCATTGTACATAAGTACCACAACTTTTTTATCCATTTTTTTCTTTCCTGGGATATTTAAGGTGTACCCGAGTCTAGGTTCTTGTAAACAAAGCAGCCCTAAACTTTGGGGTGCCTGTGGATTTTTGGTTTTCCGAATATATATGACCATGAGTACAAGTGCCCTATCCTCTGTAGCTCATTTTTTAGATGTTTAGTAAACACAATACACTTCTCCAGAGTGGCCGTTGGCAATTTACATTTCCACTATCAGCCTCACAGGGTTCCCTTTTCTCCTCGCCCTGTCCTGCATTTCTGGTGTTTACACTTTATGAGGATGGCTCTTCTGACTGATGCAAAGTGATGCCTTTTGTAGTATTGATTTCCAGTGCCCACCTGTTTGGTTGGCTAAAAAGGGTGTATGCTCTTTTCTTGAATATATTCAGAAAAAACGCATACGCCCTTTTTGGCCAACTGCAGCGTTGGCGATGTTCAGCCCCTCTTCTTGTGCTTTAATGGCGAGTCCTTTCTACCTCTTCAAATCCCTTTCCTGCCATTCTCCCTTGCTTACAAGTCCTTTTTGGTGACCTACCTCAAGACATTTTTCGACGATAGATATTTTCAACTCTGCAGTTTCGTGAATTTTAGTGCCCCTGAGTTCCATTTTTCAATTTGTGTTTTTGGGAACTGGCCACAAAACAGCGGGATTTCCTCAAGCCCTATTCTGTTTCCGTGGGCAATCCTAGCCTTTGGTCAATTCGTCTTCCTGATTGGAAATTAGAGTGACATGTGCCTGTCCGAACACTTAGGACTTGTCTCTCATTGTTTCTCATCCTTCCGCTTCATCCTCTGGACAAATTCCAAACTGTGCGCAACAGGATGTTGACGGTGCTGACGTCCCCAAGTGGGGAGATTGTTAGGAAAGACGCTGGAGGGGTGAACCCGAGCACCGGGAGATGCGGCGATGAGATGCCTTTTCCAAACTCTTCCCGATCAAACGGTGTACCATCCTCTGGGTGTGACAGGCATGTTTTAGCAGTAGGAAGGGTCCCGTGCATGTAAGGAGAACACCAGGATTTTTTCCAAATCAGTGTCTCCCCGAACCCCAAACTGGGGAATTTTTAAGCTACGGCTACACGTATGTTCATTAAGGGCCTTGGGAAGTAGCAGAGTCCGAACTTTAGATGATTGAAGTCTTCAGGGTCAGAAGCGCTCACCATCGGCTTCCATTAGGTTACATTTTATCTGTAGTTGATAGATGATGTCGATAAAAATATTTATTCTTTTTCAGATTATTTCCCCTTATAGGTTATTGCAAAATATTGAGTGTAGTTCCCTGTGCTATACAGTAGTTCCTTGTTGATGATCTATTTTATACATAGCAGTGTATATGTGTTAATCCCAAACTGTTAATTTATCCCTCCTCCCACCTTTCCCCTTTGGTAATAATAAATTATAAGATTTTATACATCTCAGAAATGGGGGAGCTGAAAGAGAGGTGTCATTTTCAATGGAAAAGCATTCAAAACAAGATTGAAGCTTCAGCCAAGATTATTAGATGTACATCCTTGGAAAGAAATCACTTCATTTCTCTAATGTTGACCTGACAAATAAGACAAACCTCTTCACTGAACTTGCTTGTAATAAAGTGATGGAAATATCCAATGGAAGTGTTAGAAACATCTTATTTTACCCGAGCCTTACACACTGCTCTATGTTAATTACACTTCGGCTCACACATCTGTTCACTGAAGTTACAATGTTCTCAAATTCTGTTACTGATCCTCCAGAGTGGGCCCCAACAAAGTTCTCCCTGCCCAGTGTCATTGGAGCCAACAGATCGAGACTGAGTTTGGTTCAGAAGCAAAGGAAACTTTATATTTTGATCAGAGAATGGAGAGGTGAGAGCGTGCGCTCCCCTGCGGGCTGTAGGCGGAGCTGTTGTGTAGGGATCCCGGCAGCGTCAGCGGGAGGGAAGGGGCGGAGCTCTCGAGGGCCGGGTTGGCTGCAGCTCAGGCTTTATGTCGCGGAGTCTGCACGGGGCCCTCGAGCTGAGGTGTCGACCCATCCATTCTGCACTAGGAAATCGGGTCTGAAGTGCCGGGTGTGGGACCTCTGCATGCGGAACCCTAGGAGCACGTGAGATTAGACAAAGCACAAAGGAAAAAAAGGTTAGACTTTATTTTATTGCCCAGATTCTACTTTTATCTCCCAGAAATTTTTAATGGGCTTTGCCGGTGACAAACCCCTCCTCTGCCTTTTGTCCCGTTCCTCATTCTTGGGGCACTGAGGGTGCAGACCCCTCTTCTGTAACTGCTTCGTGCTGAGTTGGGAGTCCTCATACCCGGGTGGGAGGGGCAGAACTTCTCCCCAGCAGCCTCCAGGTGAGGTTGATTGTCCCCAGGCCTCCTGCCTCACTGCTCGTCCGCCTGAGCACCAGCATTGTAAGTGTTATACATTCTAATGACCTTTAAGGGTCCAGGAAACAGATGCGCAAAGACGCTGGGGGGACCGGTTTTACCCCGCCCCACATTTGTTCGGCCACCTTAGGCTGACGGTTTCTGCCAGCCTAGATGCTCTGACCAGTAGCCTGCGCTTTCTTCAATTAGGCCCCTGAATTAACGTACAAACAGCACCAGGTGTCACAGCCCTGCCCGCTCAACTCCCAGACAGTCCAGGGCCGGTGGTGATCCAGGACCATGATGGCCACTGAGTCAACGGCCTTTTGAAGGAGTCAGGAGTCCAGCCGGTCTCATTGGCTGCCCTCACCGCGGTGTCTGTAGGATTTTCTATGGTGACAGCGTGATATACAGTTCCCCTGCCAAGCTTATTAGCTCCCCTCTGGGTGCAGTAAGTCCTGCAAGCAATAGTCTGCTCTTTTGGGGCACACTCTTGTTGTTTTCTGAGAGAAGCTCCATGTCAAGTGATGGTCACACGAGTCGTCATGGGGGCCCGGTTGTCTCTCTGGAGGTTGGAGTTGGAGGGCCTCCTCACTCAAGGTCAGTGTGCCCACGGAGCGACTCCTGCAACTTCAGGGCATGGTGGGTGGTTAAGATCACCACGTGGGGTCCTTTTCCCTTAGGAGGGAGCTGGCCTTGCGGGCTGCTGATTTCCAGGTTTTTAGATACCCCCAAGTATCCTGGCCGGATGGGGCAGCTGGCCAAGCCCTTGGTGACAGTAGCTTCTCCTACCTGGACAGCATACTTGAGTTGTTCCAGTTCAAGTGGTCCCAGTTTTTGCACTAATACTCCAAGGGTGATTCACCTTCTACCGGGAATGTAAAGGTCAAAGGGTTTAGCTAAATTAGGGAGTTCCAGGGCAAGGGTCTGAATTAACTGCTCTTTCCATTCTTGAAAGACATCTTCTGGATTCTATTCGAAAAGATCATCATCTTTTCCTTTCAGTGTTTCATATAGAGGCCCAGCTATTAGACTGTAGTTAGGGATCCAGATGCAGCAAACCCCGGCCTCCCCAGGAACCCCTAAGCTGTCTTCTAGTTTTAGAAGGGGTAAGGCTGCAAATGGCTTCTTCCCTTTCCTGGGATGCGCTTCTCCGACCTTCTGTGAGAATGAAGTCCAGGCAGGTCACCTTAGTCTGTGATATTTGAGCCTTTCTCTTGGACACCTTCTATCCTTTATTGGCTGGGTAGTTCAGAGGCCTCCTTAGTAGGGCTGGCGATCAGAATGTTGTCTGCATATTGAAGGAGGGTTCCCTTCCCCAGAGGTAGATATTTTAGGTTTTAGTTAAGTTTCCCCAAAGGTGGTGTGGGAATTTTTGAACCCTTGGGGCAGGACGGCCCCAGCAGTATTGTCTTCGTTGTATGTTGAGTCCTGCCAATCACAAGCCAAAATTTCTTGTGACTCTGGGACTAATGGAATACAGAAGTAGGCATCATCTAAGTCTAATACAGAATACCATGTCCTGGTGGATGGTAGAATGACCAGCAGGGTGTAGGAATTAGGAACTACTGGATGTCTATCCTCGGTGGCTTCACTGACTGTCCTGACGTCCTTTACCAGGTACCCAGTAGCCCACGGGGCTCTCGTGGTCAGGCCCCTCCCAGGATATGGAGCTCACCTGGGCAGGTACCCAGCAGCTCACGGGACTCTCATGGTCAGGCCCCTCCAGGATTTGGAGCTCACCTGGGCAGGTACCCATCAGCCCACGGGGCTCTCGTGGTCAGGCCCCTCCCAGGATATGGAGCTCACCTGTGCAGGTACCCAGCAGCCCATGGGGTTCTCGTGGTCAGGCCCCTCCCCAGGTATGGAGCTCACCTGGGCAGGCACCCAGCAAGCCTGGGCACACAGGAACCGTGCACATAGCCCTCAGTGCAGAGGACCCCCAGCCCACCTGTCGGTCAGGGCTGACACAGAGCACCTCAGAGCAGGACTTGAACTGACAAACAGCAGCTCTGACAGGTCTGTGACCCTGGGCATCACTCTGTGCAGCCTCCCTCTGCCTGGTCTTCCAGAGACTTCCACTGCAGTCGGGGAGCCAGGCCTCTGTCTCCACCCACCACCCCTCCTCTCTCTGACTCCTGGGTTCCTCTCATTAGGAGAGGGTCTTCTTTTTTTTTTTCAATTAATTTGACTTTTATTGTGTCGAAGAATAAAAGCGCAACAAATGGAACTGGCGGCTGGGAGCTGTTCACCTCCCACCCCTTCCCCCAGGGAGGTTCCAGAGACACCGGGGAATGGACGGATTGGGCCAGGTCTTGGCCGAGGGAGGCTGAGAGGCAGAAACAGCGGCGCCGAGGGAGTCCTGAGAGCCAGCCCTGACGGGCAAAGAAATCGAAATTAGGCTCATTTGGAGGATACTTCAAGAACACTGCGGAGGGCAGCCCCTGGAGCCGTCACCCTCCCCCCCACACACACATACACACACGCGCGCGCACGCGTCCACACGGGCCCAGCCTCCTAGGCTGCGGTAGGGCTCCTGCTGCGGCCGGCGCCTGCCTCTGGGGCTCTACAACCGAAGCTGAGCAAAAGGAATTTGTGAATTTGCGAATTTCGCTTTCTTTTTTGTGTCCTTCCGACCTTCCTTTTGTAATTATTGGTTTACTGGGACAGTTGCAGCCGGGACCTCCGCTGCCGGGGGGGATCGGTGGGCAGCCAGCTCGCCGCTCCGGTCGGTTTCGCTGGAAGCCGTCTAGGTGGTATTGTAAACGGTTCGGAGCCTGCGGGCCACAAAGCGGTGCAGCATCACTGACTTTCCTTGCCAAAGAAACTCGGTGCTCACTGGCCGCATCCTCCTCCACCTCCTCTGTTGCCGGTTTCTCAGGAAGTTAAATCTTGGAGGGTTTGTCTATGCCCCAGGCCGCTGACAATCCCGGCTCTTTCCCCAGCGCCTCATTTCCGACTTTTTCACATGCTAAGTCGTTTAACAACTCCGAGCAGCTAGTTAGGGCTTCTTTATTTATAGGTTCCCTGTTATTTTACATCTTTTTTATTTCTCTCGGCAACTATTCTAATAGATTAATCAGTAGCCATTTTCTGACCTTCGGGAACCCCAACTGATGCTGCTGTGGCCAGGAGAGGGTCTTCTTGAAGTTGTCTCCCACTCATGGGCCAGATAAAATGATTAGAAAACAAGCCAGGGCTGCAACCCCTTGTCTATCCTGACCCTCAGGACCCTACACCTGTTCCTTGGACCTGGCCGGTTCAGCAAGGTCCATTTTCTGCAACTGTGAGCCCCTGAGGGGTGAGGATTGTCTGGCCTGGGCAGCCTCGCCCTGCCGGCCAGCCCTCCCCAGGTGTGCCTGGGTTGAGGGCAATATAAACACCCCTCCAGGCAGCAAGAGCCCCTGCAGCTGTGCCTGACGCCATAGTCTCTGCCCCGTCAGCAGTCTCAGGGCTGGGCTGGTGGGAGGGAGTGAGGGGCCACGGATTTGTGGGTGGCCCGGTGTGAGTGGGGCTCTGCTGGACTTTCTGCAGGAGTTGCCAGGCTGCCACCTCCTAAAGAAGAGGATGTGTCACCCATACCTGCCGCTGGAATTTCTCCCCGGGCAGAGGTGAGGAAGGAAAAAAGCAGTGGGGGCCGGGACGGGAGGGGTACCTCAGGGAAATGGAAAGCTTCCAGAAGAGCGCCCGGGGCCAGGACCATCCTGGCTGGCCTGCAAGCACCAAGTCGGCCTGTGTGCTGTGGCTGGTGTGGCTCCACGGCCCTTCTTCTAGGCTTTCAAGTCCTTGCACACATTCAGGTGTTTTACCTGGGAAGAGTGGGAACAGTTCAGTAGCAGCTGGCCTGGGGCTCAGCTCACGTTTACTCACAGACGCCTCGGCATGGTCCCCCAGCTCTGCAATGAGGACGCTCCTTGCAGGGGGGCTGCTGGCTGCATGGGAGACGATTCCCCACCTCTGACCAACTTCAGAATTGTTTACCACTGGAGCAAGTGCCCTGATAGGGTTTTTCTCTGTATAACTGGTGGGTTCTGTTTTTTTTTTCCTTTTTTCTTTTTTGGTTCAAGGTAGGTTTTATTCCTCTTTTTTGTATTTATAGATATAAGCATGGAAATAATTAATTCATATAAATACATCTATGGGAAGGGAAGAACTATTTTTTCTCTTTTATTTTTTTAAATTTTATTTATTTTTTTAATTTTTGAATTTTATTTTATTTATTTTTTTATACAGCAGGTTCTTATTGGTTATCTATTTTATACATATAAGTGTATACATGTCAATCCCAATCTCCCAGTTCATCCCACCACCCCCCAACGGCTTTCCTCCCTTGGTGTCCATACGTTTGTTCTCTACATCTGTGTCTCTATTTCTGCCCTGCAAACCGGTTCATCTGTACCATTTTTCTTGGTTCCACATATATGCATTAATATAAAATATTTGTTTTTCTCTTTCTGACTTACTTCACTCTGTATGACAGTCTCTAGATCCATCGACGTCTCTACAAATGACCCAATTTCATTCCTTTTTATGGCTGAGTAATATTCCATTTTATATATGTACTACATCTTTATCCATTCGTCTGTCTGTGGGCATTTAGGTTGCTTCCATTACCTGGCTATTGTAAATAGTGCTGCAGTGAACATTGTGGTGAATGTGTCTTTTTGATTTATGGTTTTCTCTGGGTATATGCCCAGTAGTGGGATTACTGGGTCATATGGTAATTCTATTTTTAGTATTTTAAGGAACCTCCATACTGTTCTCCATAGTGACTGTATCAATTTACATTCCCACCAATAGTGGAAGAGGGTTCCTTTTCTCCACACCCTCTCCAGCATTTGTTGTTTGTAGATTTTCTGATGATGCCCGTTTCTAACAGGTGTGAGGTGATACCTCATTGTAGTTTTGATTTGCATTTCTCTAATAATTAGTGATGTTGAGCAGCTTTTCATGTGCTTCTTGGCCATCTCTATGTCTTCTTGGAAGAAATATCTATTTAGATCCTCTGACCATTTTTCTATTGGGTTGTTTGTTCTTTTTTAATATTGAGCTGCATGAGCTGTTTATATATATTGGAGATTAATCCTTTGTTGATTCATTTGCAAATATTTTCTCCCATTCTGAGGGTTGTGTTTTCATCTTATTTGTAGTTTCCTTTGCTTTGCAAAAGCTTTTACGTTTCATTAGGTCCCATTTGTTTATTTTTCTTTTTTATTGTATTACTCTAGGAGATGGGTCAAAAAAGATCTTGCTGTGATTTATGTCAGAGTATTCTTCCTATGTTTTCCTCTAAGAGTTTTATACTGTCCAGTCTTACATTAAGGTCTCTAACCCATTTTGAATTTATTTTTGTGTATGGTGTTAGGGAGTGTTCTAATTTCATTCTTTTACATGTAGCTGTCCATTTTTCCCAGCACCACTGATTGAAGAGACTGTCTTTTCTCCATTGTATAGAATTGCCTCCTTTGTCATAGATTAGTTGACCATAGGTGTGTAGGTTTATTTCTGGGCTTTTTTTTTTCCTTTTACACCTTTATTAGAGTATAATTGCTTTACAATGGTGTGACAGTTTCTGCTGTATAACAAAGTGAATCAACTATACATATACATATATCACCATATCCCCTCCCTCTTGCATCTCCCTCCCACCCTCCGTATCCCACCCCTTTAGGTGGTCACAAAGCACCGAGCTGATCTCCCTGTGCTATGTGGCTGCTTCCCAGTAGCTATCTACGTTACATTTGGTAATGTATATATGTCCATGCCACTCTCTCACTTTGTCCCAGCTTACCCTTCCCCCTCCCCGTGTCCTCAAGTCCTTTCTCTACGTCTGTGTCCTTAATCCTGTCCTGCCCCTAGTTTCTTCACGAACTTTTTTTTCTTTATATTCCATATATCTGTGTTAGCATACGGTATTTGATTTTCTCTTTCTGACTTACTTCACTGTGTAGGGCAGACTCTAAGTCCATCCACCTCACTACAAATAACTCAGTTTTGTTTCTTTTTATGGCTGAGTAATATTCCATTGTATATATGTGCCAGATCTTCTTTATCCATTCATCTGTCGATGGACACTTAGGTTGTTTCCATGTCCTGGCTATTGTAAATAGAGCTGCAATGAACATTGTTGTACATAACTCTTTTTGAATTATGTTTTTCTCAGGGTAAATGACCAGTAGTTGGATTGCTGGGTCGTATGGTATTTCTATTTTTAGTTTTTCAAGGAACCTCCATACTGTTCTCTCTAGTGGCTGTATCAATTTACATTCCCACCAACAGTGCAAGAGGGTTCCCTTTTCTCCAATAAATGGCTCTCCAGCATTTATTGTTTGTAGATTTTTTGATGATTGCCATTCTGACTACTGTGAGGTGTTACCTCACTGTAGTTTTGATTTGCATTTCTCTAATGATTAGTGATGTTCAGCATCCTTTCATGTGTTTGTTGGCAACCGGTATATCTTCTTTGGAGAAATGTCTATTTAGGTCTTCTGCCCATTTTTGGATTGGGTTGTTAGTTTTTGTGATATTGAGCTACATGAGCTGCTTGTAAATTTTGGAGATTAATCCTTTGTCATTTGCTTCATTTGAAAATATTTTCTCCCATTCTGAGGGCTGTCTTTTCGTCTTGTTTATGTTTTCCTTTGCTGTGCAAAAGCTTTTAAGTTTCATTAAGTCCCATTTGTTTATTTTTGTTTTTATTTCCATTTCTCTAGGAGGTGGGTCAAAAAGGATCTTGCTGTGATTTATGTCATAGAGTGTTCTGCCTATGTTTTCCTCTAAGAGTTTTATAGTATCTGGTCTTATATTTAGGTCTCTAATCCATTTTGAGTTTATTTTTTTGTATGGTGTTATGGAGTATTCTAATTTCATTCTTTTATGTGTAGTTGTCCAGTTTTCCCAGCACCACTTACTGAAGAGACTGTCTTTTCTCCATTGTATATCCTTGCCTCCTTTGTCATAGATGAGTTAGCCATAGGTACATAGGTTTATCTCTGGGCTTTCTATCCTGTTCCATTGATCTATATTTCTGTTTTTGTGCCAGTACCATATAGTCTTGATTACTGTATAGTATAGTCTGAAGTCAGGAAGTCTGATTCCTCCAGCTCTTTTAATTTCCCTCAAGACTGCTTTGGCTATTCAGGGTCTTTTGTGTCTCCATACAAATTTTAAGATATTTTTGTTCTAGTTTTGTAGAAAATGCCACTGGCAATTTGATAGGGATTGCATTGAATCTATAGATTGCTTTGGGTAGTATAGTCATTTTCACAATATTGATTCTTCTAACCCAGGAACATGGTTTATACCTCCATCTGTTTATATCATCTTTGATTTCTTTCAGCAGTGTCTTATAGTTTTCTGAGTGCAGGTCTTTTACCTCCTTAGGTAGGTTCATTCCTACGTATTTTATTCTTTTTGTTGCAATGGTGAATGGGATTGTTTCCTTAATTTCTCTTTCTGATCTTTCATTGTTAGTGTATAGGAATGCAAGAGATTTCTGTGCATTAATTTTGTATCCTGCAACTTTACCAAATTCATTGATTAGCTCTAGTAGTTTTCTGGTGTCATCTTTAGGAGTCACTATGTATAGTATCGTGTCATTTGCAAACAGTGACAATTTTACTTCTTCTTTTCCAATTTGTATTCCTTTTATTTCTTTTTCTTCTCTGATTGCTGTGTCTAGGACTTGCAAAACTATGTTGAATAATGGTGGTGAGAGTGGACATCCTTGTCTTCTTCCTGATCTTAGAGGAAATGCTTCTAGTTTTTCACCATTGAGAATGATGTTTGCTGTGGGTTTGTCATATATGGCCTTTATTATGTTGAGGTAGATTCCCTCTATGCCCACTATTCTGGAGACTTTTTTATCATAAATGGGTGTTGAATTTTGTCAAAACCTTTTCCCGAATCTATTGAGATGATAATATTTTTATTCTACAATTTGTTAATATGGTGTATCACATTGATTGTGTATATTGAAGAATCCGTGCATCCCTGGGATAAACACCACCTGATCATGGTGAATGATCCTTTTAATGTGTTGTTCAATTCTGTTTGCTAGTATTTTGTTAAGGATTTTTACATCTATATTCATCAGTGATATTGGTCTATAATTTTCTTTTTTTTGTAGTATCATTGTCTGGTTTTGGTATCAGGGTGATGGTGGCCTCATAGAATGAGTTTGGGAGTGTTTCTTCCCCTGAAAATTTCTGAAGAGTTTGAGAAGGTTTGGTGTTAACTCTTGTCTAAATGTTTCATAGAATTCACCTCTGATGCCATCTGGTTCTGGACTTTTGTTTGTTGGAAGATTTTTAATCACAGTTTCAATTTCATTATTTGTGATTGGTCTGTTCATATTTTCTGTTTCTTCCTGGTTCAGTCTTGGAAGGTTATACCTTTCTAAGAATTTGTCCATTTCTTCCAGGTTGTCCATTTTATTGGCATAGAGTTGCTTGTAATAGTCTCTGAGGATGCTTTGTATTTCTGTGGTGTCTGTTGCAACTTCTCCTTTTTCATTTCTAATTATATTGATTTGAGTCCGCTCCCTCTTTTTCTTGAGACTGGCTAAAGGTTTATCATTTTTGTTTATCTTCTCAAAGAACCAGTTTTTAGTTTTATTGATCTTTGGTATTGTTTACTTTGTTTCTATTTCATTTATTTCTGCTCTGATCTTTATGATTTCTTTCCTTCTACTAACGTTGGGTTTTGTTCTTCTTTCTCTAGATCCTTTAGGTGTAAGGTTAGATTGTTTATTTGAGATTTTTCTTGTTTCTTGAGGTAGGCTTGTATTGCTATAAACTTCCCTCTTAGAACTGCTTTTGCTGAACCCCATAGGTTTTGGATCATCATGTTTTTGTTGTCATTTGTCTCTAGGTAGTTTTTTTTTCCTTTTTTTGTGGTACGTGGACCTCTCACTGTTGTGGTCTCTCCATTGCAGAGCACAGGCTCCGGATGTGCAAGCTCAGTGGCCATGGCTCACGGGCCCAGCTGCTCCGTGACATGCGGGATGCTCCCAGTCCAGGGCATGAACCCGTGTCCCCTGCATCGGTAGGCAGACTCTCAACCACTGCGCCACTAGGGAAGCCCTGTAGGTAGTTTTTGATTTCCTCTCTTATTTCTTCAGTGATCTCTTGGTTATTTAGTAACGTATTGTTAAGCCTCCATATGTTTGGGGTTTTTTTACGGTTTTTTTCCCCCTGTAATTGATTTCTAATCTCATAGCCTTGTGGTCGGAACAGATGCTTGATATGATTTCAGTTTTCTTAAATTTACTGAGTCTTTATTTGTGACCCAAGATGTGATCTATCCTGGAGAATGTTCTGTGTGCAGTTGATAAGAATGTGTAATCTGCTGTTTTTGGATGGAATGTCCTATAAATATCAATTAAATCTATTTGGTCTATTGTGTCATTTAAAGCTCGTGTTTCCTTATTAATTTTCTGTCTGGATGATCTCCATTGGTATAAGTAAAGTGTTAACGTCCCCTGCTATTATTGTGTTACTGTTGATTTCCTCTTTTACAGCTGTTAGCAGTTGCCTTATGTATTGAGGTGCTCCTATGTTGGGTACATATATATTTATAATTGTTATATCTTCTTCTTTGATTGATTCATTGATCATTATGTAGTGCCCTTCCTTGTCTCTTGTAACATTCTTTATTTTAAAGTCTATTTTATCTGATATGAGTATTGCTACTCCAGCTTTCTTTTGATTTTCATTTGCATGGAATATCCCTTTCCATCCCCTCACTTTCAGTCTGTATGTGTCCCTAGGTCTGAAATCGGTCTCTTATAGACAGCATATATATGGATCTTGTTTATGTATCCATTCAGCAAGCCTGTGTCTTTTGGTTGGAGCATTTAATCCATTCACATTTAAGGTAAATATTGATATGTATGTTCCTATTACTATTTTCTTAATTGTTATGGGTTTGTTTTTGTAGATCCTTTTCTTCTCTTGTGTTTCCCACTTCGAGAGTTTCCTTTAGCATTTGTTGTAGAGCTGGTTTTGTGGTGCTGTGTTCTCTTAGCTTTTGCTTGTCTGTAAAGCTTTTGATTTCTCCATTGAATCTGAATGAGATCCTTGCCGGGTAGAGTTCTCTTGGTTGTGGGTTCTTCCCTCTCATCACTTTAAATATATCATGCCACTCCCTTCTGGTTTGTAGAGTTTCTGCTGAGAAATCAGCTGTTAACCTTATGGGGGTTCCATTGTATGTTATTTGTCATTTTTCCCTTGTTGCTTTCAATAATCTTTCTTTGTCTTTAATTTTTGTCAATTTGGTTACTATGTGTCTCGGCATTTTTCTCCTTGGGTTTCTCCTACCTGGGACTTTCTGTGCTTCCTGGACTTGGGTGGCTATTTCCTTTCCCATGCTAGGGAAGTTTTCGACTACAATGTCTTCAGATATGTTCTTGGGTCCTTTCTCTCTCTCTTCTCCTTCTGGGACCCCTATAATGTGAATGTTGTTGCGTTTAATGTTATCCTAGAGGTCCCTTAGGCTGTCTTCATTTCTTTTCATTCTTTTTTCTTTATTCTGTTCTGCAGCAGTGAATTCTACCTTTCTGTCTTCCAGGTCACTTATCCGTTCTTCTGCCTCAGTTTTTCTGCTATTGATTCCTTCTAGTGTATTTTTCATTTCAGTTATTGTATTGTTCATCTCTGTTTTTTTGTTCTTTAATTCTTCTGGGTCTATGTTAAGCATTTCTTGCATTTTCTTGATCTTTGCCTCCGTTCTGTTTCCAAGGTCTTGTATCATCTTCACTATCATTATTCTGACTTCTTTTTCTGGAAGGTTGCCTATCTCCACCTCATTTAGTTGTTTTTCTGGGGTTTTATCTTGTTCCTTCATCTGGTACAAATTCCTCTGCCTTTTCATTTTGTCTATCTTTCTGTGAATGTGGTTTTCCTTCCACAGGCTGCAGAATTGTAGTTCTTCTTGCTTCTGCTGTCTGCCCTCTGGTGGATGAGTCTATCTTAGAGGCTTGTGCAACCTTCTTGATGTGAGGGACTGGTGGTGGGTAGAGCTCAATAAAACTTTAATCCGCTTGTCTGCTGAAGCATGGGGCTGAGTGCCCTCTCTGTTGGTTGTTTGGCCTGAGACGACCCAGCATTGGAGCCTACCTGGCTCTTTGGTGGGGCTAATGGCAGACTTTGGGAGGGCTCATGCCAAGGAGGACTTCCCAGAACTTCTGCTGCCAGTGTCCTTGTCCCCACAGTGAGCCACAGTCACCCCCTACCTCTGCAGGAGACCCTCTAAAACTAGCAGGTAGGTCTGCTCAGTCTCCTATGGGGTCATTGCTCCTTCCCTTGTGTCCTGAGGTGCACACTACTGTTGTGTGCCCTCCAAGAATGGAGTCTGTTGTGACTCTACATCTCTGAGTGGAGTTGAGACTCTGAGTGGAGACGCACAGACTCTGGGTCCTGTGAAGCTTCGATGCTTTGTGGTTGTGGAAATCCTATAGGAGACAGTCCACAGCAGGTGAAGCTAATGCTGTCAGTGGAGGTGGTGAAGCCAAAGATCTGCAGTTCAGAGTAAAGGTGCTGATGTACATACAGGACAAAACCATCTCATGTGAATGTAGTTCAGGCACGTTTAACATAAATATAGTCAGGATAATGCCTAACATCTTCTATCTTGTGCCTCCCCTCAGGGACCCCCTCCTCATTTCCTGAGGCTCCTGTAACTCATGTACAGGGGAATGGAGAGTGGGCTGTGTCCAGTCTGAGCCCTGAGTTACCCTGTGTGTATCTTTGGATACTTTGTATTTCTGTGGTGTCTGTTGTAACATCATCACTTTCATTTCTGATTTATTTGGGCCCTCTCTTTTTAAAAACACATATTACTATTGTCTTTTATTCTTTACAGAAGCTTAATAAATGTTTGATCTACTACCCTTACTCTATGTATACTTTTTGCAGTGAAACTTTTGTTCGTTTTCTTGTTACTATCAATAATTAGTGAGACTTCTTTTAAGCTTAAGTAAATTCCTTCAACATTGCATATAAGGCTGGTTTATTAACAATGAACTCTTTTAGCTTTTGCTAGTCTGGGAAACTCTTGATCTCTCCTTCAATTCTTTTATTTTTTCCATAAATTTATTTATTTATTTATTTTTGGCTGCGTTAGGTCTTCATTGCAGTGCGTGGGCTTTTCTCTAGTTGTGGCAAGTGGAGGCTACTCTTCGTTGTGGTGCACGGGATTCTCATTGCAGTGGCTCTTCTTGTTGCAGAACATGGGCTGTAGGTGCTCAGGCTTCAGTAGTTGTGGCTTAGGGGCTCTAGAGCACAGGCGCAGTAGTTGTGGCACACAGGCTTAGTTGCTCTGTGGCATGTGGGATCTTCCTGGATCAGGGATTGAACCCATGTCCCCTGCATTGGCAGGCAGATTCTCAACCACTGTGCCATCAGGGAAGCCCTCTCCATCAATTCTGAATCATAATCTTGCTGGTAGAGTATTCCTGTTGTAGACTTTTTCTTTTTAGCCCATTGAATATATCCTATCATTCCTTCCTACTCTGCAAATTCTGCTGAGAAGTCATCTGACAGTCTTATGGGAATACCTTGAACATAACCAGACCCTTTTATTTCACTGCTTCTGTGATCCCTCTTTAAATTTTTAAATTTTTGGCGCTTTATAATATGTCTTGGTGTGGACCTGTTTGTCTTCATCTTGTTTGGGACTCTGTTTCCTGGACGTGGATGTGTGTTTTCTTCCCCAGGTTAGGAAAGTTATCAGTCACTATATCCTCTAATAATTTATCTGCCCGTTTCTCTCTTCTCCTCGTTCTGAGACCCCTGTAATGCTCATGTTAATATTCTTGATGTTGTCTCAGAGGTCCCTTTACCCATAGTCTTAATTGCTTTTTCTTTGTGCTATTCAGTTTGGGTGATTTTCACTACTCTGTTTTCCATTTCACTGATCTGTTGTGTATCATATAATATAATGTGGCTTCTCTCTCTCGTGTGTGTGTGTGTGTGTGTGTGTTAATCTCTTTTATTGTATTGTTCACTGTTTGGTTATTTTTGACGTGTTATTACTCTTTGTTGAAATCCTCACTATGTCCGTCTATTCTTCTGACTTGGGTGAGCATCTTTATAATCATTACTGTGAACACTTTTTTTTTATCGGGTAGAATGCTTATCTCTGTTTTATTCAGTTCTTTTTCTGATGTCATGTCTTGTTACTTCATTTGTAACATATTCCTCTATTTCCTTATGCTTCCTAATTCTCTGTGCATTTCTATTCATTAAGTTCAGGTTGTTACATTCCTGGGTCTCAGAGAAGTGGCCTTATATAGGAGATGACTGATAGGGCCCAGCAGCACATTGTCCTCTGGCCAGCAGAGCCACATGCTCCAGAGGTGTCCCCTGTGTGGGCTGCATACACCTTTCTCTTACGGCAGGGCCAACTGCTCTAGACAAGCTGGTAGGCGGTGTTGGACCCTTGCCTAAATGGCTGTGAGCCCCTGCAGTATGTGATTGCCGTGGGTGTGCTGATAGCCAAGGCAGCCCTCCATTATGGGTGGCTGTGTGGTGCTCCAGGTGCACAGGTGGACAGGGTAGGCCCCCAGTGTGTCTGGTTGTGAGGGCTTCTGGTGCAGGAGTGCTATGGGCATGGTGGTAAATGGGGCAGGCCCCTGATTCTAATCAGTTCCAGGGAAGACTCTAAAATGTTGCTTGCCAATGTCTCAGTTCCTAGTGGGAGTCCCAGCTGCCTCTTGCCTTTCCAAGAAGCTCTCCGAGATTAGCAAGTGGGTCCGACACACGTGTCTTTCACACTATTGGCTCTGCACAGGGACTGAGAACATGTGAGATTTGTGTGTGCCCTATGAGAGCGAAGTCTCAGTTTTCTTTAGCCTCCAGCTTTCCTGAAAATAAGCCCTGCAGGATTTCAAAGTCAGACCTGCTGTGTTCTTTTCTTCCAGTGCAGGAACCCTGGGCTGAGCAGCCTGATGCCAGGCTCAGACCCTTCCCTCCATGTGGAGGACCTATGAAATTGTGATATCTTCCAGCTGTGGGTCACTGTGCTCCACGTGTGGGTTCCAATTAGACTGTGTTTCCAGTCCTCCTACCTGCCTTGTGGTTTCTCCTTCCTTATATCTTTAGTTGTGGAAAACGTTCCCTGCTAGTCTTCAGAGATAATTTCCGTGTAAGTTGTTGTAATTTGGGTGTGTCCGTGGCAGGAGGGGAGCTCAGTATCTTCCTACTCTATCATCTTGATCCCTCTCAAGAATTCTTTGAAAATATATGCATTTATTACTGTAAATATAACTCTTTGAATTGCAGTCTTGTTCCTGTATTCCATAAATTTAGGTACTTTGTGTTTCCAATTTTGTTTGCGTTAAGATTTCTTTTAAATCTCCCTTTTGATTTATTCCTGTATGCATTGGCTATTCAGGAGCTTATTGTTCAATTTCTAAGTGTTCTTGAATTTTCAGTTATTCTTTTTAATATTGAATTTCAGTTTCATACCATTGTGGTTGGAAATGATCCTTGATATGATTTCAGTATTCTTGGATTTTTAAAGACTTGTTTTGTGCCTTAACATAGGATCTACCCTAGGCAATGTTCTATGTGTACTTAAGAACAATGGAAAGTTTGCTGCTGTTGAGTGGAATATAATGTAGATGTATGTTAGGTTCATTTGATATCAAGTGTGTGTTCAAGTTCAGTGTTTCTTGATTGATATTCTGTCCGGATGATCTATACAGTGTTGAAAGTTGGGTATCGATGTTTCTTACCATTATTTTATTTCTGCACATTTTCACCTTCACGTGGGTTAATATATTCTTTATATGTTGAGAGGATCCAAAGCTGGATACATACATATTTATAATTGTCATGATTTCTTGATGAATTAATCCATTTATCATTATATGATAACCTTCTTTCCTTTGAGAGGTTTGACTTCAAGTCTTTTTTACCTCATAATAGACTAGTCAGGCAAGTATCATTTTCATGGAGTATTTTTTTCCAATCATTCAATTTTATGCTATATATGGATTAGAAGTTAACATGAATCTCTTGTACACAGTATAATTGAACTTTCTTTAATCCATTCAGCCACCCTATGGATTATTTAAATTGAAGTATAGTTGATTTACAATATTACATTAGTCTCAGGGGTACAACAAATGGATTGAATATTTTTATAGATCATGCTCCACTAAAGTGATTACAAAATAATGGCTATATTTCGCTGTGTTGTACTATATATCCTTGTTTGTGTATTTCATACATAGGGGTATTGGATTTAGAGAAACAAACTACTGTCTTTCCCTCCCCCTTCACTCGCCCCACCAGTAACCACTAATTTGTTCTGAGTCTCTTTCTGTTTTGTTATATACATTCCTTTCTTGCATTTTTAGATTCTACAGAGAAGTGAGAACATAGAGTATGTCTTTCTCTAACTTATTTAAGTAGGTATAAATATTCTAGGCCCATCCATGTTGTTGCAAATGGCAGAATTTGATCCTTTTTAATGGCTGAGTAATAGTCTATTGTGTATAAATACCACATCTTCTTTATCCACTCATCTGTTGATGGACATTTAGTTTGCTTCCATATGTTGGCAGTTGTAAATAATGCTGCTATGAACATTAGTATGCATTTATCTAGTCAGATTGGTGTCTTCATTTTCTTTGGACATATACCAAACAGTGGAATTGTTGGCTAATATGATAGTTCTACTTTTAGCTTTTCTCAGGACCTCCATATTCTTTTCATAGTGGGTGTACCAATTTACAATCCCACCAACAGTGTACTAGCATTCCCTTCTCCATGTCATGAACAACATTTCATATTTGTAGACTTTGGAATAATAGCCACGTTGAGAGGTGTGACCTGACGTCTCATTATGGGTTTTCTTGTGGGTGATTCATTAAATTTAATTTACAGAAGAAGGTGATAGGCTGGATGTGATCTCCAGGTTTAGTTTGCTAATACCTGGCATAGGTTAATTTGGGGAGAATTAATACCTTTACAATGTTATTTATTGCTTACCTTTTTCAGGTTGACATTTAATGATTGGTAACAGATTTAAAAATTTTTCTCCCTGAAGGATATCTGAAGTCTGTTGGTTTGTTTCTGTTTTATAAATTTGTTCATTTCTATCATTTTTTAGACTCCACTATAAGTGATATCATATGATATTTGTCTTTTTCTATCTGACTTACTTCACTTAGAATGAAATAATGCCATTTGCAGCAACAGGAATGGACCTAGAGATGATCATGCTTTTTCATTTCTGAGTAATATTTGATTGTGTACATGTACGACTTCTTCATTATCCATTCATCTGTTGATGGACATTTTGGTTGCCTCCATGTCTTGGCTATTGTAAATAGTGCTGCAGTGCATGTTTGGGTTTGGGTGCATTTGTCTTTATGAATTCTGGCTTTCTGCAGATGTAGGCCCAGAAGTAGGACTGCTGGATGATATGGTAGCTCTATTTTTACTTTTTAAAGGCATCTCCATACTGTGCTTTATAGTGGCTGTTACCAGCTTACACCTCACCAACAGCATAGGAGGGTTCCCTTTTCTCCATGTCCTCTCCTGCATTTATGGTTTGTAAACTTTTTTATGATGGCCATTCTGACTGCGAGGTGATACCTTGTAGTAGTTTTGATTTGCGTGTGCCTAATAATTCGAGATTTTGAGCATCTTTGCATGTGGTTTTTTTAAACACTGTGAGAAAAAGTTACAGTTGAAATTGTCTTTTTGAAAGTCTGACTATTTTGAATTTTTGTTTGATAACTACCACAGGACATTTGTTAAGGGCAAGTGTCATTTACACCCTGGCAGTCCTTGTGTATATTAAGTGCCCATAAACACATGTTTTAAAGTTGCTGTTGTGGAAATGGGCACAGGTGGTAGGATTTCCTTCATGCCCCTCTCTGGTTACTTGGGTAACCAAACCCACTGTGGAAGACAGGATCCTGGATTGTAAATTAGTGTGGACTGTGGCAGAACATACACTCAAAAATCTTCTCTTTTGTTACTTCTTGTTTTTGTTTTAATTTAATTTTTCTTTTTTATTGGAATAAAGTTGATTTAAAATATTGTTTATTGTAAGTGTACAGAATCTTGTTCAGTTATGTATATTCATATGTCTATTCATCTTCAGATTCTTTTCCCATATAGATTATTAGAGAGTGTTGAGTAGACTTCCCTTTGTTATACAGTATGTCCTTGTTGATAATCTATTTTATATGTATTAGTGTGTAAATATTTTTCCCAGCCTCCTGATTTATTCCTTCCACCCACCTTTCTCATTGGGTAGCCATAAGTTAGTTTTCTAAGTCTGAGTCTGTTTCTCTCTCTTTTATTTTATGTTTTGGCTGGACTGCGAGGCATGTGTGATATTAGTTCTCCCAACACCAGGGATTGAACCCATGCCCCCTGAATTGGAAGCTCGGATTCTTAACCATTGGACCACCTGGAAAGTCCCTGTTTCTCTCTTGTAGATTAGTTCGTTTGTATCAGTTTTTAAATTTCAGCTATAAGTAGTATCATATGATATTTGACTTTCTCTTTCTGACTTACTTCACTTAGTATGATTATCTCTAATTCTATCCATGATGCTACAAATGACATTCCTTCATTTTTTTCATTTCTGAGTAATATTTCACTGTGAACATGTACCACTTCTTTATCCATCCATCTGCTGATGGATTTTTGGGTTGCTTCCATGTCTTAGATATTGTAAATTGTGCTGCGGTACACATATGGGTGCATGTGTGTTTTCCAATTCTGGTTTTCTCCTGTTATACGCCTGGGAGTGGGACTGCTGGATCATATGGTACCTCTAATTTTACCTTGTAAAGGCACCTCCATACTGTTATCTATAGTGGCTGTTACCACGTTAGATCCCAACAGCAGCATAGGAGGGTTCCCTTTTTTCTACAACCTCTCGAGCATTTATTGTTTGTAGACTTTTCAATGATGGCTGTTCTTACTCATGTGAAGTGATCCCTCATTGTAGTTTTGATTCCCATGACGCTAATAATACAGGAATTAGAGCATCTTTTTAAGTGCTTTTCTTTTAAACAGTGTAAAATTTACCTATTGAAATAGGATCTTGAAAGTCTGTTCCTTTGGAACTTATTTTGCTTACCTATCCCTGGACATTTCCAGATTGTGGGTGTCATTTACAGCCCAACAGTCCTTGTGAATATTAAGTACCCATAAGCATTGTTTTTAAAGTTGCAGTTGCAGGAAAGGTCAACAAGGCAGCGGAATTTATTCATACTCAACTTGATTGCTAGGGAAAACAGAGGCTTAGTGGAATTCCTCTTCATAGGTTGTAAATTGGAGTGTAAAGTGCCAGGAAAAATACCCAAAATCTTGTGTCACATTACTTCTTGTTTAATTTAATTTTTATTTCCTATCAGAGTAAATTTGATTACAATGTTGTGTTTGTTCTAGGTGTACAGAATCTGGTTCATTCATACATATACATATATCTAATCAGGTTTAGATTCTTTCCCATGTTGGTCATTAGAGAGAGCTGAGTAGACCTCCCTTGGCATCCAGTAGGTCCTTCTTGATTATATATTTTATATGAATTATTAAATGCATGTTAACCCCAACATCCTAATTTTTCCATTCCTTTCACCTCTTTCAAAGTCTGTATGGGTCTTTCTCAGTGGAAATATGTTCATGGGTATCAATTTTTAGATAACACTAGTAAATGATGTCATCGGATATTTGTCTTTCTTTTTGTGACTTACTTTACGTAGTATGATCACCCCTAGGTTCATCAGTGGTGCTGCAAAAGGCATTGTTTCATCTTTTCCATGGCTAATATTCGATTGTGTACATGAACCACTTCTTTGTCCATTCATCTGTACTTGGACATTTTGCTTGCATCCATGTCTGGCTATTGTAAGTATCGCTGAAGAGCACTTTTGGGTACCTGTGTCTTTCTGAATTCTGGTGTTCTCGGGTTACAAGCCCATTAGTGGTTTGGCAGGATCACATAGTAGCTCAATTGTTACCTTTTAAAGGCACCTTCATTCTGTTCTGATTAGTGGCTGTTACCAGTTTACATCCCAGCAACAGCATAGGAGTGTGTCCATTCTCGGCAACCCATTCAGCATTTATTGTTTGCAGACATTTTTCTCTGATGGCCATTCAGACTATTGTGAGGCGATACCTTTTTGTAGTTTAAATGTGCATGTCCCTAATAATTCTTGATGTTGAACATTTTTTCATGTCCTTAAAAAAAAACACTGTGAGGAAATTTACCTCTTGAAATTGTCTTCTCCGGATTTTCTACTGTTTTGCATATTAATGTCCATTCCTGACCGCAGGATATTCTTTGAGGGCAGGTGTCATTTAAAGACCTGCAGTCCTTGTGAATATTAAGTTACCAATAGCACTGAGATTAAAGCTGCTGTTGTGGGAATTGGCCACAAGGCGGCAGATTTCTACATTCCCAAATTTGGTTACAAGGGCAGGAGAGCCTTCCTGGAAGTTGTGTTCCTAGGTTGCAAATTGTAGTGGAATGTTCCAGGACAAACTCCCAAAAGCTTATGTCTCCTACTTATGTTTGTTTTTTAAATTTATTATATGTTTTTTATCGGAGTAAATTTTTTTTAACTAGATCCTTACTCTATCTACAATTTCCCCTTTCTTCTTTGCCTTTAATATTTATTTATTTATTTATTTATTTTTGGCTGTGTTGGATCTCCGTTTCTGTGTGAGGGCTTTCTCTAGTTGCGGCAAGCGGGGGCCACTCTTCATTGCGGTGCGTGGGCCTCTAACTATCGCGGCCTCTCTTGTTGCGGAGCACAGGCTCCAGACGCGCAGGCTCAGTAGTTGTGGCTCACAGGCCTAGTTGCTCCGTGGCATGTGGGATCCTCCCAGACCAGGGCTCGAACCCGTGTCCCCTGGTTTGGCAGGCAGATTCTCAACCACTGTGCCACCAGGGAAGCCCCTATCGGAGTAAATTTTATTAGAGTGTTGTGATTCTCTGGATGTACTGATTTTGATCAGATTTTCATACATATATCTGTTAATGTTTGGATCCTGTTACCATGTAGGTTATTACAGAGTGTTGCGTAGACCTCCCTTGGTATTTGGTAGGTGTTTGGTGATTATATAATTTATATGTATTAGTGATTATATAAGTTATATATTATAAGTTTATATACATATAACATACATTAGTGTATTATGTTAACCCCGTAATCCTGATTTATCCATCCTTCCACCTTTCATTTTGGTTAACCATTAGTTTGTTTTATACGTCTCTGAGTGTCTTTTCCTTTGGAAATATGTTCATTCTTAGGAATCTTAAGATAACATCTATAACTTATATCATAGGATATACATCACACACTTTTGACTGAACGTAATATTATTATTTCTAGACTCACCTGTAGTCATGAAAATGGCATTGTTCTTTTCTTTTGAAAGCTAATCTTCCATTTGGTACATGTACCACTTCTTCTCTGTCCATTCATCGGTTGATTGACATTTTGGCTCCTTCCATGTCTTGGCTATTTTGAATATTGCTTCAGTACAGCTTTGTCAGCCTGTGTCTTCTTGATTCAGCTCTTAGGTGATAGGCCCAGTGGTGGGCATGCTGGATCGAATGGCATCTCAATTTTTACTTTTAAACGCAGCTCCTTTCTATTCTCATTACTGGATCTTACTGCTTTACATCTCACCAGCAACTAGAGGGAACACAGTTCTCTAAAACCCCTTCAGCATTTATTGTTTGTAGACATTTTGCTTATGGTCATTCGACTGATGTGAGTTGAAACCTTTTTGTAGATTAGATTTGCATGAGTGTAATAATTCCTGACGTTGAGCTTTTATCCAACTTCCTTTTTTTAAAAAACGAGTGTGTAAAACTTACCTCTTCATACTATCTTTTTGAAAAATTTGCCATTGTGAATTTTTTTGAGCCATTCCCTACCTCAGGACATTTTTTGAGGGCACCTGTGCTTTACAGCCCTGAGTTCTTGTGAATGTTAAGTGACCATTAGCTGTGGGTTAAAAGCTGCTCTTGCGGGAAATGGCCACAAGGCGGCAGCATTTCTACATGTCCAACTCTGGCCATTTCCAACTATACAGGCCTGCAATGAGTGTGAATATTTAGTGACCATTAGCCTTGGGATTAAAGCTGCTGTTGTAGGAAATGGCCACAAGGCGGCAGCATTTCTCCATTCCCAAATCTGATTACTAGGGCAGCAGAGCCTTTCTGGAAGTCGTGTTCCCAGGTTGTAAATTAGAATGGAATGTGCCAGGAAAACCCCGCATAAGATTATGTCACATTACTTCTTATTCGATGTTTTAATTTTTCTAATTGGGGTAACGATTAGAATATTTTTTGTCTTAGGTGTACACAGTCTGGTTCATTTCTACTATATATGTGTGTGTGTGTATATATATATACACACACATATATATATATATATTCATGGACAGATACTCTTCCCATGTAAATTACTGCAGAGTGTTCCGTAGACCTCCCTTGCTGTATGGTCGGTCTTTTTGATATATATATTTAATATGTATTTGTATACCTATGGTAACCCTAATCTTAATTTATCCATTCCCCCCACCTTTCCTTTTAGATAAGCGTGGTTTGTTTTCTAAGTCTGTGACTGCCTTTCTCTGTGGAAATATGTTCATTTCTCTCAGTTGTTAGATAACGCCTATAAGTGATATTATAGGATATATGTCTTTTACTTTCCGACTTACCTCATGTTCTGTGATTATCTCTGGGCTCATCTATGGTGCGGCAAAGAGCAGTGTTTCATTGTTTTCCATCGTTAGTATGCCTTTGTGTACATGGACCACTTCTTTATCCATTCATCTGTTGATGGACATTTCGGTTGCTTCCGTGCCTTGGCTATTGTGAAAATGGCTGCAGTGCAGCTCTTGCAGCCTGTGTCTTCTCGGCTCTGGTCTTCTCAGGTGAGAGGCTCAGCAGTGGCCCTGCTGGATGGAATGGTGGCTCAATTTTTACTTTTAAATGCAGCTCCTTTCTGTTCTCATTATTGGCTGTTACCACTTTACATCTCACCAGCAGTTAGAGGGTACCCAGTTCTCTAAAACCCCTTCGGCATTTATTGTTTGTTGACTTTTGCCGATGGTAGTTGACTTGTGTGAGTTGAATCCTTTATGTAGATTAGATTTGCATGAGTCTAATAATTCCTGATGTTGAGCTGTTATCCATTTTTCTTTTTTTGAAGAAGAGTGAATAAAACTTACCTCTTCATCCTATCTCCTTGAAACATTGGCCTGTTTTTAATTTTTTTGGCCATTCCCAGCTCAGGACATTTTTGAGGTCACGTGTCCTTTACTGCCCTGAGTCCTTGTGAATGTTAAGTGGCCGTTAGCTGTGGGTTTAAAGCCGCTTTTGCGGGAAACGGCCACAAGGCGGCAGCATTTCTACATTTCCAAATCTGGGTTTTTGGGCAACACAGCCTTCCTGGAAATCGTGTTAGCAGGCTGCAAATTAGAGTGAAATGTGCCAGGGCAAACCCCCAAGAGCTTAAATCTCCTTACGTCTTGTTTGCTTTTTAAATTTAATGTTTATTTATTATCAGAGCAAATGTGATAAAAATATTGTGTGTGTTCTAGGTGTACAGAATCTGGTTCATTATATCTATGCCTCGATCTATTCATCTTTGGATCCTTTCCCGTGTAGGTCATTACAGAGTGTTGAGTAGACCTCTCTTGGTATTCCATAGGTATTTTGTGATTATATATTTCATAAGTATTAGTACATGTCTGTTAACCCCCATACCCTAATTCATATGTTCCTTACACCTTTCCATGTGGTTAAACATATTTTTGTTTTCTGAATCCATGCGTGTCCTTCTCTTGGAAATAATTTCATGGGTATCGATTTTTAGGTAACACCTATAACTGATGTCATAGGATATCTGTCTTTTGGGTTCTTTCTTAGTTCAAGTTGGCTGATTATTTCTAGATCCTTCTATGGTGGTGCCAACAGCAATGTTTCATTCTTTTCCTTGGCTAATATTCCATTGTGTACACGGACCACTTCTTTTTGGTGCATTTCTCTGTTGATGGACATTTTGGTTCTTCCAAATCTTGGCTATGGTACACGTTGCTGGAGTGCAGGATTGCCAGCCTGTGTCTTTTTGATTCTAGTCTACTCAGGAGATAGGCCCATCGGTGGGCCTACCAGGTCATAGGGTAGCTCAATTTTTACCTTGAAATGCACCTCCATTCTGTTCTCAATACTGGCTGTTACCAGGTTACATCCCAAGAGCAGCAAGAGGGTACGCCTTTCTCTAAAACCCCTTCAGCATTTATTCTTTGTACACGTTTTTGCTGATGATCATTCTGACGGCTGTGAGGTGAACGTTTTTGTAGATTGGATTTGCATGACTTCATTAATTCCTGATGTTAAGCAATTTTCCATTCCCATTTTTCTAACAAACAAAAGAAAGAAAAAGTAAGAGAAGACAAATGTGTGTAAAATGGCCTCTTGAAATTGTTGTTTTGAATTGTGGATGTCTTTTGAATTTTTTGGTCGATATACGACCCCAGGATTTGTTTTCAGGGCAGGTGTCATTTACAGGCCTGTGATTATTTTGAATATCAACTGACCATCAGCCCTGGGTTTAAAGCTGTTGTTGTGTGAAACGGCCACAATGTGGCAGCAGTTCTCCTTTATAAAATCTGTGTACTAGGACAACAGAGCCTCAATGTTGTAGGTTGTAAATTAGAATGGAATGTGCCAGGAAAAAGCGCCTTAAGTTTATGTCTCACTACTTCTTGTTCGTTTTCTTAATTTAAGTTTTATTTTTTATCACAGCAAGTTCGATTACAATGTTTTGCTTGTTCTACGTGTGCAAGATGTGGTTCTTTTACACATATACATGTGTCTATTCTTCCTGGGATCCTTTTCCCATGGTCTTTGGTGATTATATACGTCACCTGTGTTTGTATATGTCTGTTAACCCCAATATCCTAATGTATCCAATCCTCACACCTTTCCATTGGTGAACCATAAGTTTGTTGAATGAATCTGTGATTGCCTTTCTCTGTGGAAATATCTTCACTGGTATCCATTTTTAGGTAACACCTATAAGTGATATCCTAGGACATGTGTCTTTCTCTTTCTGACTTACTACAAGTTGTGTGATTACCTCTAGACTCATCTATGGTGCTGCAAATGGAATTGTGTCCTTTTCTTCCTTGGCTAATATTCCGTGTGTACATATACCAGTTCTTCTTTGTCCACTCATCTGTTGATGGACTTCTTGGTTGCTTTCACGTCTTAGCTATTGGAATACTGTTGCAATGCAGATTTGCCTCCCTGTGTCTTTCCAATTCTGTCTTCTTAGGTTATAGGCCCAGGAGTGGGCCTGCTGGATCATATGGTAGCTCAATGTTGGCCTCGTAAAGGCACGTCCGTTCTGTTGTCATTCGTGGCTCTTACCAGGTTACGTCCCACTTAAAGTTGAGGGTATGCACTCCTCCACAACCCCTTCAGCATTTATTGTTTGTAGCTTTCTTCTGATGTTTATTCTGACTGGTTTGAGCTGATACCTCTTTGTGGTTGGATTTGCATGGGTCTCATAATCCCTTGAAATTGAGCTTTCAGGCATGTCCGTTTTTTCTTCAAACTGTGAGTGCAACTTACGTCTTCATCTTGTTTGCCTGAAGTATGTGCCACATTTTGTAATATTTTGGCCATTACCTCCCTCAAGACATTTTGAGGGCAGGTTCATTTACAGCCCTCCAGTACTTGTGCCTATAAAGTGACCCTTAGCACAGGTTTTAAGGCTGCTGTTGCAGGTAACAGCCAGAGGGCGGCAGCATTTCTGCTTTCCCCACTCAGGTAACTAGGGAAACAGACCTTCCTGCCAGTGGTGTTCCTCAGTTATAAATTAGAGTGGAATGTGCCCGGATAATCCCCCAAATGCTGATGTCTCCTTCCTTATGTTTGTTTTTTAATGTGAATTTATGTTTTTTATTGGGGCCACGTGCCATTGTGTACATGGACCACTTCTTCTTTGTGCATTCCCCTGTTGATGGACATTTTCGTTGCTTCCAAATGTTGGCTATGGTAAATATAGCTGGAGTGCAGGATTGCCAGCCTGTGTCTTTTTCATTCTCATCCTCTGAGGCCATAGGCCCTGCAGTGGGTATGCCTGATTGAATGGTAGCTCAATATTTACCTTTTCAAGGCACCTTGTTTGCGTTTCCATTACTGGCTCTTACCATGTCCCACTTTGAACCGAGGGTACACATTTCCCCACAACCCCTACAGCATTTATATTTTGCAGAAATTTTACTCATGGCCATTCTGACTGGCGTAAGCTGACAGGATTTTGTAATTTGGATTTGCATGTCTTTAATAATTCCTAATGTTCAGCATTTTTCCACGCCTATTTTATATCTGTTAAACAAAAACAGAAAAAAAAACTGTGAGTACAATAAACCTCTTGAAATGGTCTTCTTGGAACGTTGCCCTCTTTTGAATTTTTGGGTCCATTTTCGACCCCAGGATTTTTTTTGAGGGCAGGTGTCCTTTACAGGCCTGCAATGAGTGTGAATATTTAGTGACCATTAGCCCTGGGTTTAAAGCTGCTGTTGTGCGAAATGGCCACAAGGCGGCAGCATTTCTCCATTCCCAAATCAGATTACTAGGGCAGCAGAGCCTTTCTGGAAGTCCTGTTCCCAGGTTGTAAATTAGAATGGAATGTGCCAGGAAAACCCCGCATAAGATTATGTCACATTACTTCTTGTTCGATGTTTTAATTTTTCTAATTGGGGTAACGATTAGAATATTTTTTGTCTTAGGTGTACACAGTCTGGTTCATTTGTACTATATATGTGTGTGTGTGTGTGTGTGTGTATATATATATACACATATATATATATTCCTGTACAGATCCTCTTTCCATGTAAATTACTGCAGAGTGTTCCGTAGACCTCCCTTGCTGTATGGTCGGTCTTTTTGATATATATATTTAATATGTATTTGTATACCTATGGTAACCCTAATCTTAATTTATCCATTCCCCCCACCTTTCCTTTTAGATAAGCGTGGTTTGTTTTCTAAGTCTGTGACTGCCTTTCTCTGTGGAAATATGTTCATTTCTCTCAGTTGTTAGATAACGCCTATAAGTGATATTATAGGATATATGTCTTTTACTTTCCGACTTACCTCATGTTCTGTGATTATCTCTGGGCTCATCTATGGTGCGGCAAAGAGCAGTGTTTCATTGTTTTCCATCGTTAGTATGCCTTTGTGTACATGGACCACTTCTTTATCCATTCATCTGTTGATGGACATTTCGGTTGCTTCCGTGCCTTGGCTATTGTGAAAATGGCTGCAGTGCAGCTCTTGCAGCCTGTGTCTTCTCGGCTCTGGTCTTCTCAGGTGAGAGGCTCAGCAGTGGCCCTGCTGGATGGAATGGTGGCTCAATTTTTACTTTTAAATGCAGCTCCTTTCTGTTCTCATTATTGGCTGTTACCACTTTACATCTCACCAGCAGTTAGAGGGTACACAGTTCTCTAAAACCCCTTCGGCATTTATTGTTTGTTGACTTTTGCCGATGGTAGTTGACTTGTGTGAGTTGAATCCTTTATGTAGATTAGATTTGCATGAGTCTAATAATTCCTGATGTTGAGCTGTTATCCATTTTTCTTTTTTTGAAGAAGAGTGAATAAAACTTACCTCTTCATCCTATCTCCTTGAAACATTGGCCTGTTTTTAATTTTTTTGGCCATTCCCAGCTCAGGACATTTTTGAGGTCACGTGTCCTTTACTGCCCTGAGTCCTTGTGAATGTTAAGTGGCCGTTAGCTGTGGGTTTAAAGCCGCTTTTGCGGGAAACGGCCACAAGGCGGCAGCATTTCTACGTTTCCAAATCTGGGTTTTTGGGCAACACAGCCTTCCTGGAAATCGTGTTAGCAGGCTGCAAATTAGAGTGAAATGTGCCAGGGCAAACCCCCAAGAGCTTAAATCTCCTTACTTCTTGTTTGCTTTTTAAATTTAATGTTTATTTATTAGCAGAGCAAATGTGATAAAAATATTGTGTGTGTTCTAGGTGTACAGAATCTGGTTCATTATATCTATGCCTCGATCTATTCATCTTTGGATCCTTTCCCGTGTAGGTTATTACAGAGTGTTGAGTAGACCTCTCTTGGTATTCCATAGGTATTTTGTGATTATATATTTCATAAGTATTAGTACATGTCTGTTAACCCCCATACCCTAATTCATATGTTCCTTACACCTTTCCATGTGGTTAAACATATTTTTGTTTTCTGAATCCATGCGTGTCCTTCTCTTGGAAATAATTTCATGGGTGTCGATTTTTAGGTAACACCTATAACTGATGTCATAGGATATCTGTCTTTTGGGTTCTTTCTTAGTTCAAGTTGGCTGATTATTTCTAGATCCTTCTATGGTGGTGCCAACGGCAACGTTTCATTCTTTTCCTTGGCTAATATTCCATTGTGTACATGGACCACTTCTTTTTGGTGCATTTCTCTGTTGATGGACATTTTGGTTCTTCCAAATCTTGGCTATGGTACACGTTGCTGGAGTGCAGGATTGCCAGCCTGTGTCTTTTTCATTCTAGTCTACTCAGGAGATAGGCCCATCGGTGGGCCTACCAGGTCATAGGGTAGCTCAATTTTTACCTTGAAATGCACCTCCATTCTGTTCTCAATACTGGCTGTTACCAGGTTACATCCCAAGAGCAGCAAGAGGGTACGCCGTTCTCTAAAACCCCTTCAGCATTTATTCTTTGTACACGTTTTTGCTGATGATCATTCTGACGGCTGTGAGGTGAACGTTTTTGTAGATTGGATTTGCATGACTTCATTAATTCCGGATGTTAAGCATTTTTCCAGTCCCATTTTTTTATCAAACAAAAGAAAGAAAAAGTAAGAGAAGACAAGTGTGCGTAAAATGGCCTGTTGAAATTGTTGTTTTGAATTGTGGATGTCTTTTGAATTTTTAGGTCGATATACGACCCCAGGATTTGTTTTCAGGGCAGGTGTCATTTACAGGCCTGTAATTATTTTGAATATCAACTGACCATCAGCCCTGGGTTTAAAGCTGTTGTTGTGTGAAACGGCCACAATGTGGCAGCAGTTCTCCTTTATAAAATCTGTGTACTAGGACAACAGAGCCTCAATGTTGTAGGTTGTAAATTAGAATGGAATGTGCCAGGAAAAAGCGCCTTAAGTTTATGTCTCACTACTTCTTGTTCGTTTTCTTAATTTAAGTTTTATTTTTTATCACAGCAAGTTCGATTACAATGTTTTGCTTGTTCTACGTGTGCAAGATGTGGTTCTTTTACACATATGCTTGTGTCTGTTCTTCCTGGGATCCTTTTCCCATGGTCTCTGGTGATTATATACGTCACCTGTGTTTGTATATGTCTGTTAACCCCAATATCCTAATGTATCCAATCCTGACACCTTTCCATTGGTGAACCATAAGTTTGTTGAATGAATCTGTGATTGCCTTTCTCTGTGGAAATATCTTCACTGGTATCCATTTTTAGGTAACACCTATAAGTGATATCCTAGGACATGTGTCTTTCTCTTTCTGACTTACTACAAGTTGTGTGATTACCTCTAGACTCATCTATGGTGCTGCAAATGGAATTGTGTCATTTTCTTCCTTGGCTAATATTCCGTGTGTACATATACCAGTTCTTCTTTGTCCACTCATCTGTTGATGGACTTCTTGGTTGCTTTCACGTCTTAGCTATTGGAATACTGTTGCAATGCAGATTTGCCTCCCTGTGTCTTTCCAATTCTGTCTTCTTAGGTTATAGGCCCAGGAGTGGGCCTGCTGGATCATATGGTAGCTCAATGTTGGCCTCGTAAAGGCACGTCCGTTCTGTTGTCATTCGTGGCTCTTACCAGGTTACGTCCCACTTAAAGTTGAGGGTATGCACTCCTCCACAACCCCTTCAGCATTTATTGTTTGTAGCTTTCTTCTGATGTTTATTCTGACTGGTTTGAGCTGATACCTCTTTGTGGTTGGATTTGCATGGGTCTCATAATCCCTTGAAATTGAGCTTTCAGGCATGTCCGTTTTTTCTTCAAACTGTGAGTGCAACTTACGTCTTCATCTTGTTTGCCTGAAGTATGTGCCACATTTTGTAATATTTTGGCCATTACCTCCCTCAAGACATTTTGAGGGCAGGTTCATTTACAGCCCTCCAGTACTTGTGCCTATAAAGTGACCCTTAGCACAGGTTTTAAGGCTGCTGTTGCAGGTAACAGCCAGAGGGCGGCAGCATTTCTGCTTTCCCCACTCAGGTAACTAGGGAAACAGACCTTCCTGCCAGTGGTGTTCCTCAGTTATAAATTAGAGTGGAATGTGCCCGGATAATCCCCCAAATGCTGATGTCTCCTTCCTTATGTTTGTTTTTTAATGTGAATTTATATTTTTTATTGGGGCCACGTGCCATTGTGTACATGGACCACTTCTTCTTTGTGCATTCCCCTGTTGATGGACATTTTCGTTGCTTCCAAATGTTGGCTATGGTAAATATAGCTGGAGTGCAGGATTGCCAGCCTGTGTCTTTTTCATTCTCATCCTCTGAGGCCATAGGCCCTGCAGTGGGTATGCCTGATTGAATGGTAGCTCAATATTTACCTTTTCAAGGCACCTTGTTTGCGTTTTCATTACTGGCTCTTACCATGTCCCACTTTGAACCGAGGGTACACATTTCCCCATAACCCCTACAGCATTTATATTTTGCAGAAATTTTACTCATGGCCATTCTGACTGGCGTAAGCTGACAGGATTTTGTAATTTGGATTTGCATGTCTTTAATAATTCCTAATGTTCAGCATTTTTCCACGCCTATTTTATATCTGTTAAACAAAAACAGAAAAAAAAACTGTGAGTACAATAAACCTCTTGAAATGGTCTTCTTGGAACGTTGCCCTCTTTTGAATTTTTGGGTCGATTTTCGACCCCAGGATTTTTTTTGAGGGCAGGTGTCCTTTACAGGCCTGCAATGAGTGTGAATATTTAGTGACCATTAGCCCTGGGTTTAAAGCTGCTGTTGTGCGAAATGGCCACAAGGCGGCAGCATTTCTCCATTCCCAAATCAGATTACTAGGGCAGCAGAGCCTTTCTGGAAGTCCTGTTCCCAGGTTGTAAATTAGAATGGAATGTGCCAGGAAAACCCCGCATAAGATTATGTCACATTACTTCTTGTTCGATGTTTTAATTTTTCTAATTGGGGTAACGATTAGAATATTTTTTGTCTTAGGTGTACACAGTCTGGTTCATTTGTACTATATATGTGTGTGTGTGTGTGTATATATATATATATATGTGTATATATATATATATATATATACACATATATATATATTCCTGTACAGATCCTCTTTCCATGTAAATTACTGCAGAGTGTTCCGTAGACCTCCCTTGCTGTATGGTCGGTCTTTTTGATATATATATTTAATATGTATTTGTATACCTATGGTAACCCTAATCTTAATTTATCCATTCCCCCCACCTTTCCTTTTAGATAAGCGTGGTTTGTTTTCTAAGTCTGTGACTGCCTTTCTCTGTGGAAATATGTTCATTTCTCTCAGTTGTTAGATAACGCCTATAAGTGATATTATAGGATATATGTCTTTTACTTTCCGACTTACCTCATGTTCTGTGATTATCTCTGGGCTCATCTATGGTGCGGCAAAGAGCAGTGTTTCATTGTTTTCCATCGTTAGTATGCCTTTGTGTACATGGACCACTTCTTTATCCATTCATCTGTTGATGGACATTTCGGTTGCTTCCGTGCCTTGGCTATTGTGAAAATGGCTGCAGTGCAGCTCTTGCAGCCTGTGTCTTCTCGGCTCTGGTCTTCTCAGGTGAGAGGCTCAGCAGTGGCCCTGCTGGATGGAATGGTGGCTCAATTTTTACTTTTAAATGCAGCTCCTTTCTGTTCTCATTATTGGCTGTTACCACTTTACATCTCACCAGCAGTTAGAGGGTACACAGTTCTCTAAAACCCCTTCGGCATTTATTGTTTGTTGACTTTTGCCGATGGTAGTTGACTTGTGTGAGTTGAATCCTTTATGTAGATTAGATTTGCATGAGTCTAATAATTCCTGATGTTGAGCTGTTATCCATTTTTCTTTTTTTGAAGAAGAGTGAATAAAACTTACCTCTTCATCCTATCTCCTTGAAACATTGGCCTGTTTTTAATTTTTTTGGCCATTCCCAGCTCAGGACATTTTTGAGGTCACGTGTCCTTTACTGCCCTGAGTCCTTGTGAATGTTAAGTGGCCGTTAGCTGTGGGTTTAAAGCCGCTTTTGCGGGAAACGGCCACAAGGCGGCAGCATTTCTACGTTTCCAAATCTGGGTTTTTGGGCAACACAGCCTTCCTGGAAATCGTGTTAGCAGGCTGCAAATTAGAGTGAAATGTGCCAGGGCAAACCCCCAAGAGCTTAAATCTCCTTACTTCTTGTTTGCTTTTTAAATTTAATGTTTATTTATTAGCAGAGCAAATGTGATAAAAATATTGTGTGTGTTCTAGGTGTACAGAATCTGGTTCATTATATCTATGCCTCGATCTATTCATCTTTGGATCCTTTCCCGTGTAGGTTATTACAGAGTGTTGAGTAGACCTCTCTTGGTATTCCATAGGTATTTTGTGATTATATATTTCATAAGTATTAGTACATGTCTGTTAACCCCCATACCCTAATTCATATGTTCCTTACACCTTTCCATGTGGTTAAACATATTTTTGTTTTCTGAATCCATGCGTGTCCTTCTCTTGGAAATAATTTCATGGGTGTCGATTTTTAGGTAACACCTATAACTGATGTCATAGGATATCTGTCTTTTGGGTTCTTTCTTAGTTCAAGTTGGCTGATTATTTCTAGATCCTTCTATGGTGGTGCCAACGGCAACGTTTCATTCTTTTCCTTGGCTAATATTCCATTGTGTACATGGACCACTTCTTTTTGGTGCATTTCTCTGTTGATGGACATTTTGGTTCTTCCAAATCTTGGCTATGGTACACGTTGCTGGAGTGCAGGATTGCCAGCCTGTGTCTTTTTCATTCTAGTCTACTCAGGAGATAGGCCCATCGGTGGGCCTACCAGGTCATAGGGTAGCTCAATTTTTACCTTGAAATGCACCTCCATTCTGTTCTCAATACTGGCTGTTACCAGGTTACATCCCAAGAGCAGCAAGAGGGTACGCCGTTCTCTAAAACCCCTTCAGCATTTATTCTTTGTACACGTTTTTGCTGATGATCATTCTGACGGCTGTGAGGTGAACGTTTTTGTAGATTGGATTTGCATGACTTCATTAATTCCGGATGTTAAGCATTTTTCCAGTCCCATTTTTTTATCAAACAAAAGAAAGAAAAAGTAAGAGAAGACAAGTGTGCGTAAAATGGCCTGTTGAAATTGTTGTTTTGAATTGTGGATGTCTTTTGAATTTTTAGGTCGATATACGACCCCAGGATTTGTTTTCAGGGCAGGTGTCATTTACAGGCCTGTAATTATTTTGAATATCAACTGACCATCAGCCCTGGGTTTAAAGCTGTTGTTGTGTGAAACGGCCACAATGTGGCAGCAGTTCTCCTTTATAAAATCTGTGTACTAGGACAACAGAGCCTCAATGTTGTAGGTTGTAAATTAGAATGGAATGTGCCAGGAAAAAGCGCCTTAAGTTTATGTCTCACTACTTCTTGTTCGTTTTCTTAATTTAAGTTTTATTTTTTATCACAGCAAGTTCGATTACAATGTTTTGCTTGTTCTACGTGTGCAAGATGTGGTTCTTTTACACATATACATGTGTCTATTCTTCCTGGGATCCTTTTCCCATGGTCTCTGGTGATTATATACGTCACCTGTGTTTGTATATGTCTGTTAACCCCAATATCCTAATGTATCCAATCCTGACACCTTTCCATTGGTGAACCATAAGTTTGTTGAATGAATCTGTGATTGCCTTTCTCTGTGGAAATATCTTCACTGGTATCCATTTTTAGGTAACACCTATAAGTGATATCCTAGGACATGTGTCTTTCTCTTTCTGACTTACTACAAGTTGTGTGATTACCTCTAGACTCATCTATGGTGCTGCAAATGGAATTGTGTCATTTTCTTCCTTGGCTAATATTCCGTGTGTACATATACCAGTTCTTCTTTGTCCACTCATCTGTTGATGGACTTCTTGGTTGCTTTCACGTCTTAGCTATTGGAATACTGTTGCAATGCAGATTTGCCTCCCTGTGTCTTTCCAATTCTGTCTTCTTAGGTTATAGGCCCAGGAGTGGGCCTGCTGGATCATATGGTAGCTCAATGTTGGCCTCGTAAAGGCACGTCCGTTCTGTTGTCATTCGTGGCTCTTACCAGGTTACGTCCCACTTAAAGTTGAGGGTATGCACTCCTCCACAACCCCTTCAGCATTTATTGTTTGTAGCTTTCTTCTGATGTTTATTCTGACTGGTTTGAGCTGATACCTCTTTGTGGTTGGATTTGCATGGGTCTCATAATCCCTTGAAATTGAGCTTTCAGGCATGTCCGTTTTTTCTTCAAACTGTGAGTGCAACTTACGTCTTCATCTTGTTTGCCTGAAGTATGTGCCACATTTTGTAATATTTTGGCCATTACCTCCCTCAAGACATTTTGAGGGCAGGTTCATTTACAGCCCTCCAGTACTTGTGCCTATAAAGTGACCCTTAGCACAGGTTTTAAGGCTGCTGTTGCAGGTAACAGCCAGAGGGCGGCAGCATTTCTGCTTTCCCCACTCAGGTAACTAGGGAAACAGACCTTCCTGCCAGTGGTGTTCCTCAGTTATAAATTAGAGTGGAATGTGCCCGGATAATCCCCCAAATGCTGATGTCTCCTTCCTTATGTTTGTTTTTTAATGTGAATTTATATTTTTTATTGGAGCCACGTGCCATTGTGTACATGGACCACTTCTTCTTTGTGCATTCCCCTGTTGATGGACATTTTCGTTGCTTCCAAATGTTGGCTATGGTAAATATAGCTGGAGTGCAGGATTGCCAGCCTGTGTCTTTTTCATTCTCATCCTCTGAGGCCATAGGCCCTGCAGTGGGTATGCCTGATTGAATGGTAGCTCAATATTTACCTTTTCAAGGCACCTTGTTTGCGTTTTCATTACTGGCTCTTACCATGTCCCACTTTGAACCGAGGGTACACATTTCCCCATAACCCCTACAGCATTTATATTTTGCAGAAATTTTACTCATGGCCATTCTGACTGGCGTAAGCTGACAGGATTTTGTAATTTGGATTTGCATGTCTTTAATAATTCCTAATGTTCAGCATTTTTCCACGCCTATTTTATATCTGTTAAACAAAAACAGAAAAAAAACCTGTGAGTACAATAAACCTCTTGAAATGGTCTTCTTGGAACGTTGCCCTCTTTTGAATTTTTGGGTCGATTTTCGACCCCAGGATTTTTTTTGAGGGCAGGTGTCCTTTACAGGCCTGCAATGAGTGTGAATATTTAGTGACCATTAGCCCTGGGTTTAAAGCTGCTGTTGTGCGAAATGGCCACAAGGCGGCAGCATTTCTCCATTCCCAAATCAGATTACTAGGGCAGCAGAGCCTTTCTGGAAGTCCTGTTCCCAGGTTGTAAATTAGAATGGAATGTGCCAGGAAAACCCCGCATAAGATTATGTCACATTACTTCTTGTTCGATGTTTTAATTTTTCTAATTGGGGTAACGATTAGAATATTTTTTGTCTTAGGTGTACACAGTCTGGTTCATTTGTACTATATATGTGTGTGTGTGTGTGTATATATATATATATATGTGTATATATATATATATATATATACACATATATATATATTCCTGTACAGATCCTCTTTCCATGTAAATTACTGCAGAGTGTTCCGTAGACCTCCCTTGCTATATGGTCGGTCTTTTTGATATATATATTTAATATGTATTTGTATACCTATGGTAACCCTAATCTTAATTTATCCATTCCCCCCACCTTTCCTTTTAGATAAGCGTGGTTTGTTTTCTAAGTCTGTGACTGCCTTTCTCTGTGGAAATATGTTCATTTCTCTCAGTTGTTAGATAACGCCTATAAGTGATATTATAGGATGTATGTCTTTTACTTTCCGACTTACCTCATGTTCTGTGATTATCTCTGGGCTCATCTATGGTGCGGCAAAGAGCAGTGTTTCATTGTTTTCCATCGTTAGTATGCCTTTGTGTACATGGACCACTTCTTTATCCATTCATCTGTTGATGGACATTTCGGTTGCTTCCGTGCCTTGGCTATTGTGAAAATGGCTGCAGTGCAGCTCTTGCAGCCTGTGTCTTCTCGGCTCTGGTCTTCTCAGGTGAGAGGCTCAGCAGTGGCCCTGCTGGATGGAATGGTGGCTCAATTTTTACTTTTAAATGCAGCTCCTTTCTGTTCTCATTATTGGCTGTTACCACTTTACATCTCACCAGCAGTTAGAGGGTACACAGTTCTCTAAAACCCCTTCGGCATTTATTGTTTGTTGACTTTTGCCGATGGTAGTTGACTTGTGTGAGTTGAATCCTTTATGTAGATTAGATTTGCATGAGTCTAATAATTCCTGATGTTGAGCTGTTATCCATTTTTCTTTTTTTGAAGAAGAGTGAATAAAACTTACCTCTTCATCCTATCTCCTTGAAACATTGGCCTGTTTTTAATTTTTTTGGCCATTCCCAGCTCAGGACACTTTTGAGGTCACGTGTCCTTTACTGCCCTGAGTCCGTGTGAATGTTAAGTGGCCGTTAGCTGTGGGTTTAAAGCCGCTTTTGCGGGAAACGGCCACAAGGCGGCAGCATTTCTACATTTCCAAATCTGGGTTTTTGGGCAACACAGCCTTCCTGGAAATCGTGTTAGCAGGCTGCAAATTAGAGTGAAATGTGCCAGGGCAAACCCCCAAGAGCTTAAATCTCCTTACGTCTTGTTTGCTTTTTAAATTTAATGTTTATTTATTATCAGAGCAAATGTGATAAAAATATTGTGTGTGTTCTAGGTGTACAGAATCTGGTTCATTATATCTATGCATCAATCTATTCATCTTTGGATCCTTTCCCGTGTAGGTCATTACAGAGTGTTGAGTAGACCTCTCTTGGTATTCCATAGGTATTTTGTGATTATATATTTCATAAGTATTAGTACATGTCTGTTAACCCCCATACCCTAATTCATATGTTCCTTACACCTTTCCATGTGGTTAAACATATTTTTGTTTTCTGAATCCATGCGTGTCCTTCTCTTGGAAATAATTTCATGGGTATCGATTTTTAGGTAACACCTATAACTGATGTCATAGGATATCTGTCTTTTGGGTTCTTTCTTAGTTCAAGTTGGCTGATTATTTCTAGATCCTTCTATGGTGGTGCCAACGGCAATGTTTCATTCTTTTCCTTACTAATATTCCATTGTGTACACGGACCACTTCTTTTTGGTGCATTTCTCTGTTGATGGACATTTTGGTTCTTCCAAATCTTGGCTATGGTACACGTTGCTGGAGTGCAGGATTGCCAGCCTGTGTCTTTTTGATTCTCGTCTACTCAGGAGATAGGCCCATCGGTGGGCCTACCAGGTCATAGGGTAGCTCAATTTTTACCTTGAAATGCACCTCCATTCTGTTCTCAATACTGGCTGTTACCAGGTTACATCCCAAGAGCAGCAAGAGGGTACGCCTTTCTCTAAAACCCCTTCAGCATTTATTCTTTGTACACGTTTTTGCTGATGATCATTCTGACGGCTGTGAGGTGAACGTTTTTGTAGATTGGATTTGCATGACTTCATTAATTCCTGATGTTAAGCAATTTTCCATTCCCATTTTTCTAACTAACAAAAGAAAGAAAAAGTAAGAGAAGACAAATGTGCGTAAAATGGCCTCTTGAAATTGTTGTTTTGAATTGTGGATGTCTTTTGAATTTTTTGGTCGATATACGACCCCAGGATTTGTTTTCAGGGCAGGTGTCATTTACAGGCCTGTGATTATTTTGAATATCAACTGACCATCAGCCCTGGGTTTAAAGCTGTTGTTGTGTGAAACGGCCACAATGTGGCAGCAGTTCTCCTTTATAAAATCTGTGTACTAGGACAACAGAGCCTCAATGTTGTAGGTTGTAAATTAGAATGGAATGTGCCAGGAAAAAGCGCCTTAAGTTTATGTCTCACTACTTCTTGTTCATTTTCTTAACTTAATTTTTATTTTTTATCACAGCAAGTTCGATTACAATGTTTTGCTTGTTCTACGTGTGCAAGATGTGGTTCTTTTACACATATACATGTGTCTATTCTTCCTGGGATCCTTTTCCCATGGTCTCTGTTGATTATATACGTCACCTGTGTTTGTATATGTCTGTTAACCCCAATATCCTAATGTATCCAATCCTCACACCTTTCCATTGGTGAACCATAAGTTTGTTGAATGAATCTGTGATTGCCTTTCTCTGTGGAAATATCTTCACTGGTATCCATTTTTAGGTAACACCTATAAGTGATATCCTAGGACATGTGTCTTTCTCTTTCTGACTTACTACAAGTTGTGTGATTACCTCTAGACTCATCTATGGTGCTGCAAATGGAATTGTGTCATTTTCTTCCTTGGCTAATATTCCGTGTGTACATATACCAGTTCTTCTTTGTCCACTCATCTGTTGATGGACTTCTTGGTTGCTTTCACGTCTTAGCTATTGTAATACTGTTGCAATGCAGATTTGCCTCCCTGTGTCTTTCCAATTCTGTCTTCTTAGGTTATAGGCCCAGGAGTGGGCCTGCTGGATCATATGGTAGCTCAATGTTGGCCTCGTAAAGGCACGTCCGTTCTGTTGTCATTCGTGGCTCTTACCAGGTTACGTCCCACTTAAAGTTGAGGGTATGCACTCCTCCACAACCCCTTCAGCATTTATTGTTTGTAGCTTTCTTCTGATGTTTATTCTGACTGGTTTGAGCTGATACCTCTTTGTGGTTGGATTTGCATGGGTCTCATAATCCCTTGAAATTGAGCTTTCAGGCATGTCCGTTTTTTCTTCAAACTGTGAGTGCAACTTACGTCTTCATCTTGTTTGCCTGAAGTATGTGCCACATTTTGTAATATTTTGGCCATTACCTCCCTCAAGACATTTTGAGGGCAGGTTCATTTACAGCCCTCCAGTACTTGTGCCTATAAAGTGACCCTTAGCACAGGTTTTAAGGCTGCTGTTGCAGGTAACAGCCAGAGGGCAGCAGCATTTCTGCTTTCCCCACTCAGGTAACTAGGGAAACAGACCTTCCTGCCAGTGGTGTTCCTCAGTTATAAATTAGAGTGGAATGTGCCCGGATAATCCCCCAAATGCTGATGTCTCCTTCCTTATGTTTGTTTTTTAATGTGAATTTATATTTTTTATTGGGGCCACGTGCCATTGTGTACATGGACCACTTCTTCTTTGTGCATTCCCCGGTTGATGGACATTTTCGTTGCTTCCAAATGTTGGCTATGGTAAATATAGCTGGAGTGCAGGATTGCCAGCCTGTGTCTTTTTCATTCTCATCCTCTGAGGCCATAGGCCCTGCAGTGGGTATGCCTGATTGAATGGTAGCTCAATATTTACCTTTTCAAGGCACCTTGTTTGCGTTTTCATTACTGGCTCTTACCATGTCCCACTTTGAACCGAGGGTACACATTTCCCCACAACCCCTACAGCATTTATATTTTGCAGAAATTTTACTCATGGCCATTCTGACTGGCGTAAGCTGACAGGAGTTTGTAATTTGGATTTGCATGTCTTTAATAATTCCTAATGTTCAGCATTTTTCCACGCCTATTTTATATCTGTTAAACAAAAACAGAAAAAAAAACTGTGAGTACAATAAACCTCTTGAAATGGTCTTCTTGGAACGTTGCCCTCTTTTGAATTTTTGGGTCGATTTTCGACCCCAGGATTTTTTTTGAGGGCAGGTGTCCTTTACAGGCCTGCAATGAGTGTGAATATTTAGTGACCATTAGCCCTGGGTTTAAAGCTGCTGTTGTGCGAAATGGCCACAAGGCGGCAGCATTTCTCCATTCCCAAATCAGATTACTAGGGCAGCAGAGCCTTTCTGGAAGTCCTGTTCCCAGGTTGTAAATTAGAATGGAATGTGCCAGGAAAACCCCGCATAAGATTATGTCACATTACTTCTTGTTCGATGTTTTAATTTTTCTAATTGGGGTAACGATTAGAATATTTTTTGTCTTAGGTGTACACAGTCTGGTTCATTTGTACTATATATGTGTGTGTGTGTGTGTGTGTATATATATATATGTATATATATATATATACACACACATATATATATATATTCCTGTACAGATCCTCTTCCCATGTAAATTACTGCAGAGTGTTCCGTAGACCTCCCTTGCTATATGGTCGGTCTTTTTGATATATATATTTAATATGTATTTGTATACCTATGGTAACCCTAATCTTAATTTATCCATTCCCCCCACCTTTCCTTTTAGATAAGCGTGGTTTGTTTTCTAAGTCTGTGACTGCCTTTCTCTGTGGAAATATGTTCATTTCTCTCAGTTGTTAGATAACGCCTATAAGTGATATTATAGGATGTATGTCTTTTACTTTCCGACTTACCTCATGTTCTGTGATTATCTCTGGGCTCATCTATGGTGCGGCAAAGAGCAGTGTTTCATTGTTTTCCATCGTTAGTATGCCTTTGTGTACATGGACCACTTCTTTATCCATTCATCTGTTGATGGACATTTCGGTTGCTTCCGTGCCTTGGCTATTGTGAAAATGGCTGCAGTGCAGCTCTTGCAGCCTGTGTCTTCTCGGCTCTGGTCTTCTCAGGTGAGAGGCTCAGCAGTGGCCCTGCTGGATGGAATGGTGGCTCAATTTTTACTTTTAAATGCAGCTCCTTTCTGTTCTCATTATTGGCTGTTACCACTTTACATCTCACCAGCAGTTAGAGGGTACACAGTTCTCTAAAACCCCTTCGGCATTTATTGTTTGTTGACTTTTGCCGATGGTAGTTGACTTGTGTGAGTTGAATCCTTTATGTAGATTAGATTTGCATGAGTCTAATAATTCCTGATGTTGAGCTGTTATCCATGTTTCTTTTTTTGAAGAAGAGTGAATAAAACTTACCTCTTCATCCTATCTCCTTGAAACATTGGCCTGTTTTTAATTTGTTTGGCCATTCCCAGCTCAGGACACTTTTGAGGTCACGTGTCCTTTACTGCCCTGAGTCCGTGTGAATGTTAAGTGACCGTTAGCTGTGGGTTTAAAGCCGCTTTTGCGGGAAATGGCCACAAGGCGGCAGCATTTCTACATTTCCAAATCTGGGTTTTTGGGCAACACAGCCTTCCTGGAAATCGTGTTAGCAGGCTGCAAATTAGAGTGAAATGTGCCAGGGCAAACCCCGAAGAGCTTAAATCTCCTCACTTCTTGTTTGCTTTTTAAATTTAATGTTTATTTATTAGCAGAGCAAATTTGATAAAAATATTGTGTGTGTTCTAGGTGTATAGAATCTGGTTCATTATATCTATGCATCGATCTATTCATCTTTGGTTCCTTTCCCGTGTAGGTTATTACAGAGTGTTGAGTAGACCTCTCTTGGTATTCCATAGGTATTTTGTGATTATATATTTCATAAGTATTAGTACATGTCTGTTAACCCCCATACCCTAATTCATATGTTCCTTACACCTTTCCATGTGGTTAAACATATTTTTGATTTCTGAACCCATGTGTGTCCTTCTCTTGGAAATAATTTCATGGGTATTAATTTTTATATAACACCTATAACTGATGTCATAGGATATCTGTCTTTTGGGTTCTTTCTTACTTCCAGTTGTCTGACTGACTATTTCTAGATCCTTCTATTGTGGTGCCAACGGCAACGTTTCATTCTTTTCCTTGGCTAATATTCCATTGTGTACATGGACCACTTCTTGGTGCATTTCTCTGTTGATGGACATTCTGGTTTCTTCCAATTCTTGGCTATGTCACATGTTGCTGGTATTCAGGATTGCCAGCCTGTGTCTTTTTGATTCTCGTCTACTCAGGAGATAGGCCCATCAGTGGGCCTCCCAGATCGTAAGGTAGCTCAATTTTTACCTTGAAATGCACCTCCATTCTGTTCTCACCACTGGCTGTTACCAGGTGACATCCCACCAGCAGCTAGAGGGTACGCCATCCTCTAAAACCCCTTCAGTATTTATTCTTTGTAGACTTTTTTGTTGATGATCATTCTGACGACTGTGTGGTGAACGTTTTTGTAGACTGGATTTGCATGGCTTTATAAATTCCTGATGTTGAGCCTTTTTCTATGCCCTTTTTTAAGAAAAAAAGAAAGTAACAGAAAGAGAAGGAGAAATGTGCATAAAATATGTCTCTTGAAATTGTCGGTTTGAAATTTGCACATCTTTTGAGACTTTTGCTCGATTTTTGACCCAAGGATTTGTTTTGGGTGCAGGTGTCATTTACAGGCCTGCAATTATTTTGAATATCAAGTAACCATTAGCGCTTAGTTTAGAATCCTGTTGTGTGAAAGAGCCACAAGGCAGCAGCAGTTCTCCTTTAGCAAATCTGGTTACTAGGGCAACAGAGCCTCAATGGAAGTCGTGTTCTAGGTTGTAAATTAGAATGGAATGTGCCTGGAAAAAGCGCCTTAAGTTTACGTCTCACTACTTCTTGTTCGTTTTCTTAATTTAATTTTTATTTTTTATCACTGCAAGTTCGATTACAATGTTTTCCTTGTTCTAGGTGTGCAAGATGTGGTTGTTTTACACATATACATATATCTATCCTTCTTTGCATCCTTTTCTCTGGTATGTTATGACACAATATTGAGTAGTCTTCGCTTGATATTCCGTATTCGCTTGATATTCTGGTGATTATATTCTTCACCTGTGTTTGTATATCTCTGTTAACCCCAATATCCTAATATATCCAATCCTCACAGCTTTCCATTGGTGAACCATTAGTTTGTTTAATGAATCTGTGACTGCCTTTCTCTGTGGAAATATCTTCACTGGTATCAATTTTTAGGTAACACCTATAAGTGATATCCTAGGATATGTGTCTTTGTCTGACCTACTACATGTTGCATGATTACCTCTAGACTCATCTACGGTACTGCAAATGTCATTGTGTCATTTTTCCTTGCCTAATATTCCATCTTTACATGTACCAGTTCATCTTTGTTCACTCATCTGTTGATGGACTTTTTCGTTGCTTCCATGTGTTGGCATATACCCTGAGAAAACCATAGTTCAAAAGGAATCATGTACCAATATGTTCATTTCAGCTCTATTTACAATAGTCCAGAGATGGACACAACCTAAGTGTCCATCATTGGATGAATGGATAAAGATGATGTGGCACATATATACAATGGAATATTACTCAGCCATAAAAAGAAACGAAATTGAGCTATTTGTAATGAGGTGGATAGACCTAACGTCTGTGATACAGAGTGAACTATGTCAGAAAGAGAAATTCCATATGCTAACACATATATATGGATTTTAGGAAAAAAATAATGTCATGAATAACCTAGGGGTAAGACAGGAATAAAGACACAGATCTACTAGAGAATGGACTTGAGGATATGCGGAGGAGGAAAGGTAAGCTGTGACAATACGAGAGAGAGGCATGGACATATATACACTAGCAAACGTAAGGTAGATAGCTAGTGGGAAGCAGCCACATCGCACAGGGGGATCAGCTCGGTGCTTTGTGACCACCTGGAGGGTTGGGGTAGGGAGGGTGATATGGAGGGAGACGCAGAGAGAAGAGATATGGGAACATATGTATAACTGATTCACTTTGTTATAAAGCAGAAACTAACATACCATTGTAAAGCAATTATACTCCAATAATGATGTAAAAAAAAGTGTGAGAGCTAAATCTATTTTTGTACAGTGAGGAACATGATGTTCCAGATGTAAGGAACACCTGGATAAAAGAAGAAAGCTACACATTATGCTGGTCGATTGAGGGAGTGGGAAAGGATGGCAACTGGTAAAATATTTTCTTTTCCTTTAATCTTTTTAAATTTCACTTGTTACAAAGAACTTGAATTATAATTGTGCTTCTAAAAAGTAACAATGGAAATTTAAAAGAAAATATATATATTGTGTGTTTAATTACATTTCATAGAATTATTATCCCTGAATCATAATTCTATTAGTACACCAGTATAGAGATTATTTCTTAATATTTAGGTAAGAACCATTTCCTTCTTTTTTTGATAATAATTCTGTAAACTCATTCCCAGTAATGGCACTCTTCCCCAAATCAAAGGTTTAATAAGGGAGATGCAAGCAGAATAATCATGAAAACACAAGGCAATACAACAGCAACAAAAATTTCTAACTTCCAATAACAGCTCAATTTAGAAGAGGGTTTATATCTTCAGAACAAAAGCATGCCGCCTTGACTTTCTAACCAGTCAAAATCTGTGTATTCTACAGAAAATCTGTGATGTTACTCCCATAAAATTACCCTTTACTGCTTCTGCCTCCATTAGATGTCCTAACAGTACTGTTTTAATGTACAGGTTAGAAACAAAATCCTGATGTGATTTATTTATAATGTGTGTATTCTTTGTCTTATCCTAGTGCCTAAAGTCTTCTCCAGGCCTGGACCCCAAATAATATTCCTTTACTTGCTAAGTGATATCTGGAGAGTGAGAGAGGTTTAATAAATACCATAACCCTTAAGCATATCCTAATCCTAACCATAACCCATGGCCGTACCCTAACCTGTACCCTAAACTCTACCCTACCCCTTACCCTAATCTGAACCCGTACCCTAACACAAACCCATACCCTAAACCATACTCTAAACCTAAACTGCAGCCATACCCTAAACTGTACCCTAAGCCTAACCCATACTGTAACCCTAACACTAAACCTAACCCGTACCCTAATCCTAATGTGTAGCCTAACACATACCCTAACCCTAATACACTGCCGTACCATAACCTGTACCCTAAAACGTACCCGTGCCCTAAACCTAACCCTAACCCTATCCCTAAACCTAACACATACCCTAATCATAACACGTACACTAACACTAACCAGTACCCTAACACATATCCTAACCCTATCCTGTAGCCATACTGTAAGCTGTACCCTAACCCAAACCGGTACCCTATCCCGTACCCAAACCCTAATCCTTAGGCCTAACTTAATTTTTTTTATTTTAAAATATACTTTTCTGGGGTTAAAACAAATTAGCAGAACAACAAAATAAAACAGAAAGTAACCTAAGTGTCCCTCAAAAAGCTAAGTCTTAAATACTTGGTACTTCTGTTCTATGGACTGTTATGTAGCCTATAAACAGTTTGAGAGCTAAATCTGTTTTACTACAGTGAGAAACATGATGTTTCCGATTTTAAGGAACACCTGGATAAAATGGGAATGCTACACATTATGCTGGTCGTTTCAGGGAGTGGGAAAGGATAGCAAGTGGTAAAATATTTTCTTTTCCTTTAATCTTTTTAAAGTTCATTGTTACAAAGAACTTAAATTATAATTGTGCTTCTAAAAAGTAACAATGGAAATTTAAAAGAAAAAAACATATATTGTGTGTTAAATTACATTTCATAAAATTATTATCCCTGAATCATAATTGTTTGTACACCTATATAGACATTATTTCTTAATATTTAGGTGAGAACCATTTCCTTCTGTTTTTGAGAATAATTCTGTAAACTCTTTTCCAGTAATGGCACTATTCCCCAAATCAAAGGTTTAACAAGGGAGATGCAAGCAGAATAATCATGAAAACACAAAGCAATACAAGAGCAACAAAAAATTTCTAACTTCCAATAACAGTTCAATTTAGAAGAGGGTTTATATCTTCAGAACAAAAGCATTCCGCCTTGACTTTCTAATCAGGCAAAACCTGTGTATTCTATAGAAAATCTGTGATGTTACTCCGATAAAACTACCCTTTACTGCTTCTGCCTCCATTAGATTTCCTAAGCACTAGTGTTTTAATATACAGGCTAAAACAAAATCCTAATGTGATTTATTTATAAAATCCTAATGTGATTTATTTATAATGTGGGAGTTCTTTGTCTTATCCTACTGTCTAAAGACTTCTCCATGGCTGGACCCCAATAATATTCCTTTATGTGCTAAGTGATATCTGGAGAGTGGGAGAGATTTAATAAATAACCTAACCCTAATGCACACCCTAAGCCTAAAGAATACTCTAACCCTAAGCCGTACGTACCCTAACCCTAACCCTAAGTCTAAACTATACCCTAGCCCGTACCCTAATCCTAACCTGTACCCTAACACTAACCCTAATCCTAACCCATAACCTACCCCTAACCCGTAGCCATACCCTAAACTGTACCCTAACCCTAACCCATACCTTAACCCTAAACTGGACCCTAACACGTACCCTAATCCTAAGCCATACCCTAACCCATACCCTAACCCATACCCTAAACCTAAACCGTAGCTATACCCTAAACTGTACCCTAACCCATACCGTAACCCTAACCCTAACCCACACCCTAAACCATAACCTAATCTTAATCCGTACACTAACACTAACTCGTACCCTAACCCGTTGCTGACCCTAGCCTTTACCCTAAACCATACCCATGACATCACCCTAAGCCTAACCCTAATCCTTTCCCTAACCCGTACCCTAATCCTAACCCGTACACTAACACTAACCCGTAGCCATACCCTAGACTGTACCCTAACCCTATCCCATACCCTAACCCTAAACCGTACCCATACCTGAAACTGTACACTAACCCTAACCGATACCGTAACCCTAATCCTAACCTGTACACTGAACCGTACCCTAATTCTAACCCATACGCTAATACTAACCTGTACCCTAACACGTACCCTAACCCTAACCCGTTGCCATACCATAACCTGTAAACTGTATCCGTGCCCTAACCCTTACCCTAACCCATACCCTAATCCTAACCTGTACACTAACAATAAACCATACCCTAAAAAGTACCCTAACCCATAACCATACCCTAAACTGTACCCTAACCCTGTCCAGTATCCTAACCCTAACCCTAAACCATACCCTAAGCCGTACACTAAACCTAAACCATAGCCATATCCTAAACTATACCCTAACCCTAACCCATACCCTAACCCTAAACTTAACCCTAACCCATACCCTAATCTCTACCGTAATCCTTTCCCATACAGTAACACTAAACCATACCCTAACCCGTATCCTAAGCCTAAAACGTAGCCGTACACTACCATGTACCCTAAACCATATGCTAACCCTAACCCTTACCCTAACCCTAACCTGTACCCTAATCCTTACCTGTACCTTAACCCTAACCAGTACCCTAACCCATACCCTAAAACCTAATCCTTAGCCATAACTTTTTTTTTTTCTATTTTAAAAAATATTTTTCTGGGGTTAAAGCAATTTAGCAGAACAACAGAATAAAACAGAAACTAACCTGAGTGTCTCTCAAAAACTAAGTCTGGCGGAGATCACCTTCCTCCCCACAGATCCACCAGAAATACATCTATACATGGAACAACTCCTACAGAACACCTACTGAACGCTGGCAGAAGACCTCAGACCTCCCAAAAGGCAAGAAACTCCCCACGTACCTGGGTAGGGCAAAAGAAAAAAGAATAAACAGAGACAAAAGGATAGGGACGGGACCAGCACCAGTGGGAGGGAGCTGTGAAGGAGGAAAAGTTTCCACACACTAGGAAGCCCCTTCGCGGGCGGAGACTGCGGGTGGCGGAAGGGGAAAGCTTCGGAGCCACGGAGGAGAGCACAGCAACATGGGTGCGGGGGGCAAAGCGGAGAGATTCCCTCACAGAGGATCGGTGCCGACCGGCACTCACCAGCCCGAGAGGCTTGTCTGCTCCCCCGCCGGGGTGGGTGGGGCTGGGAGCTGAGGCTTGGGCTTTGGGCAGAGTGCAGGGAGAGGACTGGGATTGGAGGCGTGAACACAACCTGCAGAGCGTTAGTGCGACACGGCTGGCCAGGAGGGAGTCCGGGGTAAAGTCTGGACCTGCCGAAGAGGAAAGAGACTTTTTCTTCCCTCTTTGTTTCCTGGTGTGCGAGGAGAGGGGATTAAGAACGCTGCTTAAAGGAGCTCCAGAGACGGGCGCGAGCCGTGGCTAAAAGCGCAGACCCCAGAGACAGGCATGAGACGCCAAGGCCGCTGCTGCTACCACCAAGAAGGCTGTGTGCGAGCCCAGGTCACTATCCACAGCCCCCTTCCGGGGAGCCTGTGCAGCCCACCACTGCCAGGGTCCTGGGATCCAGGGACAACTCCCCTGGGAGAACGCACAGCGTGCCTCAGGCTGGTGCAACATCACGCCGGCCTCTGCCGCCGCAGGCTCGCCCCGCACTCCGTGCCCCTCCCTCTCCCCAGCCTGAGTGAGCCAGAGCCCCCGAATCAGCGGCTCATTTAACTCTGAGCGAAGAACAGACGCCCTCCGGCGACCTACACGCAGAGGCGGGGCCAAATCCAAAGCTGAGCCCTGGGAGCTGTGAGAACAAAGAAGAGAAAGGGAAATCTCTCACAGCAGCCTCAGAAGCAGCGGATTAAAGCTCCACAATCAACTTGATGTACCCTGCATCTGTGGAATACATGAATAGACAACGAATCATCCCAAATTAAGGAGGTGGACTTTGAGAGCAAGATTTATGATTTTTTTCCTCTTTTTGTGAGTGTGTATGTGTATGCTTCTGTGTGAGATTTTGTCTGTATAGCTTTGCTTCCACTATTTGTCCTAGGGTTCTATCCATCTGGTTTTTTTTTAATTTTCTTCTTAATAATTATTTTTTATTTTATTTTGCCCTTCCTTACTCCCTCTCTCCCTCCCTCCCTCCCCTCCTTTAGACAGCAAATCATCCCAAATTCAGGAGGTGGACTTTGAGAGGGACTTTTCCTCTTTTTGTGAGTGTGTATGCTTCTGTATGAGATTTTGTCTGTATAGCTTTGCTTCCCCATTATGTCCTAAGGTTCAATCTGTCCATTTAAAATATTTTTTTCTTAATAATTATTATTTAATTTAATAACTTTATTATATTTTATATTTTTTCCTTCCTTCCCTCCTTCCTTTCTTCCTTCTTCCCACCATCCCTCCCTCCCGCCCTCCCTCTCTCTCTCCTTTCTTTCCTTCTTTTCTTCTTCCTTTCTTTATTCCTTCCTTCCTTCCTTCCTTTCTTCCTTCCTACTTCTACTAATTCTTTCTCTCTACTTTTTCTCCCTTTTATTCTGAGCCGTGTGGATGAAAGGCTCTTGGTGCTGCAGCCAGGAGTCAGTGCTGTGCCTCTGAGGTGGGAGAGCCAACTTCAGGACACTGGTCAAGAGACCTCACAGCTCCACATAATATCAAATGGCGAAAATCTCCTAGAGATCTCCATCCCAACACCAACACCCAGCTTCACTCAACGGCCAGCAAGCTACAGTGCTGGACACCCTATGCCAAACAACTAACAAGACAGGAACACGACCCCACCCATGAGCAGAGAGGCTGCCTAAAATCATAATAAGTCCAAAGACACCCCAAAACACACCACCAGATGTGCACCTGCCCACCACAGAGACAAGATCTAGCCTAATCCACCAGAACACAGGCACTAGTCCCCTCCACCAGGAAGCCTACACAACCCACTGAACCAACCTTAGCCACTGGGGGCAGACACCGAAAACAACAGGAACTACGAACCTGCAGCCTGCAAAAAGGAGACCCCAAACACAGTAAGATAAGCAAAATGAGAAGACAGAAAAACACACAGCAGATGAAGGAGCAAGATAAAAACCCACCAGACCTAACAAATGAAGAGGAAATAGGCAGTCTACCTGAAAAAGAATTCACAATAGTGATAGTAAAGATGATGCAAAATCTTGGAAATAGAATAGACAAAATGCAAGAAACATTTAACAAGGACCTAGAAGAACTAAAGATGAAACAAACAACAATGAACAACACAATAAATGAAATGAAAAATACTCTAAATGGGATCAATAGCAGAATAACTGAGGCAGAAGAACGGATAAGTGACCTGGAAAATAAAATAGTGGAAATAACTACTGCAGAGCAGAATAAAGAAAAAAGAATGAAAAAAACTGAGGACAGTCTCAGAGACCTCTGGGACAACATTAAATGCACCAACATTCGAATTACAGGGGTTCCAGAAGAAGAAGAGAAAAAGAAAGGGACTGAGAAAATATTTGAAGAGATTATAGTTGAAAACGTCCCTAATATGGGAAAGGAAATAGTTAATCAAGTCCAGGAAGCACAGAGAGTCCCATACAGGATAAATCCAATGAGAAATACGCCAAGACACGTATTAATCAAACTGTCAAAAATTAAATACAAAGAAAACATATTAAAAGCAGCAAGGGTAAAACAACAAATAACACACAAGGGAATCCCCATAAGGTAAACAGCTGATCTTCAGCAGAAACTCTGCGAGCCAAAAGGGAGTGGCAGGACATATTGAAAGTGATGAAGGAGAAAAACTTGCAACCAAGATTAGCCAGCAAGGATCTCATTCAGATTTGATGGAGAAATTAAAACCTTTACAGACAAGCAAAAGCTGAGAGAGTTCAGCCCCACCAAACCAGCTTTTCAACAAATGCTAAAGGAACTTCTCTAGGCAAGAAACACAAGAGAAGGAAAAGATGTATAATAACGAACCCAAAACAATTTAGAAAATGGGAATAGGAACATACATATCGATACTTACCTTAAATGTAAATGGACTAAATGCTCCCACCAAAAGACACAGACTGGCTGAATGGATACAAAAATAAAACCCATATATATGCTGTCTACAAAGACCCACTTTAGACCTAGAGACACATGCAGACTGAAAGTAAGAGGATGGAAAAAGATATTCCATGCAAATGGAAACAAAAAGAAAGCCAGAGTAGCAATTCTCATATCAGACAAAACAGACTTTAAAATAAAGACTATTAGAAGAGACAAAGAAGGACACTGCATAATAATCAAGGAATCGATTCAAGAAGAAGATATAACAATTGTAAATATTTATGCACCCAACATAGGAGCACCTCAATACATAAGGCAAATACTAACAGCCATAAAAGGCGAAATCGACAGTAACACATTCATAGTAGGGGACTTTAACACCCCACTTTCACCAATGGACAGATCATCCAAAATGAAAATAAATAAGGAAACACAAGCTTTAAATGATACATTAAAGAAGATGGACTTAATTGATATTTATAGGACACTACATCCAAAAACAACAGAATACACATTTTTCTCAAGTGCTCAGGGAACATTATCCAGGATAGATCATATCTTGGGTCACAAATCAAGCCTTGGTAAATTTAAGAAAATTGAAATTGTGTCAAGTATCTTTTCCGACCACAGCGCTATGAGACTAGATATCAATTACAGGAAAAGATCTGTAAAAAATACAAACACATGGAGGCTAAACAATACACTACTTAATAACGAAGTGATCAATCAAGAAATCACAGAGGAAATAAAAAAATACCAAGCAACAAATGACAATGGAGACACAATGACCCAAAATCTATGGGATGCAGCAAAAGCAGTTCTAAGAGGGAATTTTATAGCAAAAAAATCTTACCTTAAGAAACAGGAAACATCTCGAATAAACAACCTAAACTTGCACCTAAAGCAATTAGAGAAAGAAGAACCAAAAAAACCCCAAAGTTAGCAGAAGGAAAGAAATCATAAAAATAAGATCAGAAATAAATGAAGGAAATGATAGGAAAGATCAATAAAGCTAAAAGCTGCTTCTTTGAGGAGATAAACAAAATAGATAAACCATTAGCCAGACTCATCAAAAAAATGGGAGGAGACTCAAATCAACAGAATTAGAAATGAAAAGGGAGAAGTAACAACTGACACTGCAAAAATACAAAAGATCATGAGAGATTACAAGCAACTCTATGCCAATAAAATGGACAACCTGGAAGAAATGGACAAATTCTTAGAAACGCACAACCTGCCAAGACTGAATCAGGAAGAAATAGAAAATATGAGCAGACCAATCACAAGCACTGAAATTGAAACTGTGATTAAAAATCTTCCAACAAACAAAAGCCCAGGACCAGATGGCTTCACAGGCGAATTCTATCAAACATTTAGAGAAGAGCCAACACCTATCTTTCTCAAACTCTTCCAAAATATAGCAGAGGGAGGAACACTCCCAAACTCATTCTATGAGGCCACCATCACCCTGATACCAAAACCAGACAAGGATGTCACAAAGAAAGAAAACTACAGGCCAATATCACTGATGAACATAGATGCAAAAATCCTCAACAAAATACTAGCAAACAGAATCCAACAGCACATTAAATGGATCATACGCCATGATCAAGTGGGGTTTATTCCAGGAATGCAAGGATTCTTCAATATATGCAAATCAATCAACGTGATACACCATATTAACAAATTGAAGGAGAAAAACCATATGGTCATCTCAATAGACACAGAGAAAGCTTTCGACAAAATTCAACACCCATTTATGATAAAAACCCTGCAGAGTGTAGGAATAGAGGGAACTTTCCTCAACGTAATAACGGCCATATATGACAAACCCACAGCCAACATCGTCCTCAATGGTGAAAAACTGAAAGCATTTCCACTAAGATCAGGAAAAAGACAAGGTTGCCCACTCTCACCACTCTTATTCAATATAGTTTTGGAAGTTTTAGCCACAGCAATCAGAGAAGCAAAAGAAATAAAAGGAATCCAAACCAGAAAAGAAGTAAAGCTGTCACTGTTTGCAGATGACATGATACTATACATAGAGAATCCTAAAGATGCTACCAGAAAACTACTAGAGTTAATCAATGAATTTGGTAAAGTAGCAGGATACAAAGTTAATGCCCAGAAATCTCTGGCATTCCTATACACTAATGATGAGAAATCTGAAAGTGAAATCAAGAAAACACTCCCATTTACCATTGCAACAAAACGAAAATATCTAGGAATAAACCTACCTAAGGAGACAAAAGACCTCTATGCAGAAAATTATAAGACACTGATGAAAGAAATTAAAGATGATACAAATAGATGAAGAGATATACCATGTTCTTGGACTGGAAGAATCAACATTGTGAAGATGACTCTACTACCCAAAGCAATCTACAGATACAGTGCAATCCCTATCAAACTACCACTGGCATTTCTCAGAGAACTAGAATAAAAAATTTCACAATTTGTATGGAAACACAAAAGACCCCGAATAGCCAAAGCTATCTTGAGAAGAAAAACAGAGCTGGAGGAATCAGGCTCCCAGATTTCAGACTATACTACAAAGCTACAGTAATCAAGACAGTATGGTACTGGCACAAAAACAGAAATATAGATCAATGGAACAGGATAGAAAGCCCAGAGATAAACCCACGCACATATGGTTACCTTATCTTTGATAAAGGAGGGAGGAATGTACAGTGGAGAAAGGACAGCCTCTTCAATAAGTGGTGCTGGGAAATCTGGACAGGTACATGTAAAAGTATGAGATTAGATCACTCCCTAACACCATACACAAAAATAAACTCAAAATGGATTAAAGACCTAAATGTAAGGCCAGAAACTATCAAACTCTTAGAGGAAAATATAGGCAGAACACTCTATGACATAAATCACAGCAAGATCCTTTCTGACCCACCTACTAGAGAAATGGAAATAAAAACAAAAATAAACAAATGGGACCTAATGAAACTTCAAAGCTTTTGCACAGCAAAGGAAACCATGAACAAGACTAAAAGACAATCCTCAGAATGGAAGAAAATGTTTGCAAATGAAGCAACTGATAAAGGATTAATCTCCAAAATTTATAAGCAGCTCATGCAGCTTAATAACAAAAAAAACAAACAACCCAATCTAAAAATGGGCAGAAGACCTAAACAGACATTTCTCCAAAGAAGATATACAGACTGCCAACAAACACATGAAACAATGCTCAACATCGCTAATCATTAGAGAAATGCAAATCAAAACTACAATGAGATATCATCTCACACCAGTCAGAATGGCCATCATCAAAAAATCTAGAAACAAATAATGCTGGAGAGGGTGTGGAGAAAAGGGAACACTCTTGCACTGTTGGTGGGAATGTAAATTGATACAGTCACTGTGGAGAACATTATGGAGGTTCCTTAAAAAACTACAAATAGAACTACCATATGACCCAGCAATCCCACTACTGGGCATATACCCTGAGAAAACAATAATTCAAAAAGAGTCATGTGGGGAGGGTGGGAGGGAGGGAGACGCAAGAGGGAAGACATATGGGAACATATGTTTATGTATGACTGATTCACTTTGTTATAAAGCAGAAACTAACACACCATTGTAAAGCAATTATACCCCAATAAAGATGTTAAAAAAAAAAAAAAAGAGTCATGTACCAAAATGTTCATTGCAGCTCTATTTACAATAGCCCGGAGATGGAAACAACCTAAGTGCCCATCATCGGATGAATGGATAAAGAAGATGTGGCACATATATACAATGGAATATTACTCAGCCATAAAAAGAAACGAAATTGAGCTATTTGTAATGAGGTGGATAGACCTAGAGTCTGTCATACAGAGTGAAGTAAGTCAGAAAGAGAAAGACAAATACCGTATGCTAACACATATATATGGAATTTAAGGAAAAAAATGTCATGAATAACCTAGGGGTAAAACAGGAATAAAGACACAGACCTACTAGAGAATATACTTGAGGATATGGGGAAGGGGAAGGGTAAGCTATGACAAAGCGAGAGAGACGCATGGACATATATACACTAGCAAACGTAAGGTAGATAGCTAGTGGGAAGCAGCTGCATAGCACAGGGAGGTCAGCTCGGTGCTCTGTGACCGCCTGGAGGGGTGGGATAGGGAGGGTGGCAGGGAGGGAGATGCAACAGGGAAGAGATATGGGAACATATGTATATATATAACTGAATCATTTTGTTGTAAAGCAGAAACTAACACACCATTATAAAGGAATTATATTCCAATAAAGATGTTAAAAAATGCTAAGTCTGAAATACTTGGTACTTCTGTTCTATGGACTGTTATGTAACCTATAAACAGTGTGAAAGCTAAGTCCGTTGTTCTACAATGAGAAACATGATGTCCGGATGTAAGGAACACCTGGATAAAATGAGCAAGCTACACATTATGCTGGTCGATTGAGGGAGTGGGAGAGGATGGCAAGTGGTAAAATATTTTCTTTTCCTTTAATCTTTTTTATTTCACTTGTTACAAAGAACTGGAATTATAATTGTACTTTTAAAATGTAACAATGTATATTTAAAAGAAAATATATATATATTGTGTGTTTAATTACATTTCATAGAATTATTATCCCTGAATCATAATTCTGTTAGTACACCAGTATAGAGATTATTCGTTAATATTTAGGTGAGAACCATTTCCTTCTGTTTTTGAGAATAATTCTGTAAACTCATTTCCAGTAACGGCACTGTTTCCCAAATCAAAGGTTTAACAAGGGAGATGCAAGCAGAATAATCATGAGAACACAAAGCGATACAACAGCAACAAAAAATTTCTAAGTTCCAATAACAGTTCAATTTAGAAGAGGGTTTATATCTTCGGAACAAAAGCATTCCGCCTTGACTTTCTAACCAAGCAAAATCTGTGTATTCCACAGAAAATCTGTGATGTTATTCCCATAAAACTACCCTTTACTGCTTCTGCCTCCATTAGATTTTCTAAGCACTAGTGTTTTAATGTAGAGGTTAAAAACAAAATCCTAGCATGATTTATTTATAATGTGTGTGTTCTTTGTCCTTTCTGAGTGTCTAAAGCCTTCTCCATGGCTGGATACCAATAATATTCCTTTATGTGCTAAGTGATATCTGGAGAGTGAGAGAGGTTCAATAAATACCCTAACCCTAAAGCGTACCCTAACCCTAACCCTACCCAATACACTAACCCTAACCCTAAGCCAAACCCTAACCCTATACTGTACCCTAGCCCATACCCTAATCCTAACCCACACCCTATCACTACCCTAACACTGACACATACCCTACGCCTAACCCGTAGCCATACGCTAAACTGTACCCTAACCCTATCCTGTACTCTAACCCTAACCCTAAACCATACCCTAACCCGTACCCTAGTTCTAACCCGTACCCTATCACTAACCCATACTCTAACCCGTACCCTAACCCTAAACCGTAGCCATATCCTAAACTGTACCCTAACCCTAACCCGTACCGTAACCCTAACACTAACCCGTACCAATTCCCTAAACCGTACCCTAATACTAACACGTACGCTAACACTAACCCGTACCCTCACCCATATTCTAACCCATACCCTAACCCTAAACCGTAGCCATACACTAAACTGTACCCTAACCCTAACCGTATTGTAACCCTAACCCTAACCTGTACCCTAAACCGTACCCTAAACCTAACCCATACATTAAAACTAACACGTACCCTAACACATACCCTAACCCTAACCCGTAGCCTTACCCTACACTGTACCCTAACCCTATCCCGTAGAAAAACCCTAACCATAACCCTAAACCGTACTCTAACCCATACCCTAATCCTAACCTGTAACCGAACCTGTACCCTAACCCTAACTTGAACCCTAACACTAAACTGTACACTAACCCGTATCCTAACCCTAACCCGTATCCTAACCCTAACCTTTACCCTAAACCGTACACTAACCCTAAACCTAACATTACCCCTAACCCTAAATGGTACCCTAACCCGTACCCTTACCCTAGCCCATACCTTAACCAATACCCCAACCCGTACCCGAAACCCTAATCCTTACCCCTAACTTAATTTTTTTTGTGTGTATTTTAAAAATATATTTTTCTGGGGTTAAAATAAATGAGCACAAAAACAAAATAAAACAAAGTAACCTGAGTTCCCTCAAAAAGCTAAGTCTAAAATACTTGGTACTTCTGTTCTATGGACTGTTATGTAGCCTATAAAAAGTGTGAGACCTAAATCTGTTTTTCTACAGTGAGAAACATAGTTTCAGATGTAAGGAACACCTAGATAAAATGAGAAAGGTACACATTATGCTGGTCGTTTCAGAGAGTGGGAAAGGATGGCAACTGTTAAAATATTTTCTTTTCCTTTAATCTGTTTAAATTTAACTTGTCACAAAGAATTGGAATTATAATTGTACTTTTAAAAAAATAACAATGTAAATTTAAATGAAAAAATATATATTGTGTGTTTAGTTACATTTTATAGAATTATTATCCCTGAATCGTAATTCTGTTAGTACACCAGTATAGAGATTATTTGTTAATATTTAGGTGAGAACTGTTTTTGAGAATAATTCTGTAAATCATTTCCAGTAATGGCACTCTTCCCCAAATCAAAGGTTTAACAAGGGAGATGCAAACAGAATAATCGTGAAAACACAAAGCAATACAACAGCAACAAAAACTTTCTAACTTCCAATAATAGCTCAATTTAGAAGAGGGTTTATATTTTCAGAAAAAAGCATTCCGCCTGGACTTTCTAACCAGGCAAAATCTGTGTATTCTACTCTGTGATTTTATTCCCATAAAACTACCCTTTACTGCTTCTGCCTCCATTACATTTCCTAAGCACTAGTGTTTTAATGTACAGGTTAAAAACAAAATCCTAATGTGATTTATTTATAATGTGTGTATTCTTTGTCTTATCCTAGTGTCTAAAGTCTTCTCCCTGGCTGGACCCCAAATAATATTCCTTTACATGCTAAGTGACATCTGGAGAGTGGGAGAGGTTTAATAAATACCCTAAACCTAAAGCGTACACTAACCCTTACCCTAAGCCGTACCCGAACCCTAACCCGTACCCTAACCCTAACCCTAAACTGTACCCAACCCCGTACCCTAATCCTAAGCCATACCCTAACACTAACCCTAACCTGTACCCTAACCCGTACCATAACCCTAACCCTAAAATGTACACTAGCCCGTACCCTAATCCTAACCCGTACTGTAAATCTAACCCTAACCCTAACATTTACCCTACCCCTAACCCGTAGCCATACACTAAACTGTACCCTAACCCTAACACTAAACCTAAGCTGAAACCACACCCTAACCTGTGCCCTAATCCTAACCCGTACTCTAAAATGTACCCTAATCTTAACCCGTACCCTAACACTAACCCATACACTAACACGTACCCTAATGCTAACCCGTACTGATACCCTAAACTGTACCCTAATGCTATCCCCTACCCTAACCCTAAACCGTAACCTAATGCGTACCCTAATCCTAACCTGTATCATAAGACTAACCCATACCCTTACCCGTACCCTAACCCTAAACCGTAGCCATACCCTAAACTGTACCCTAACCCTAACTAGTACCGTATCCCTAACCCTAACGCAAAACCATACCCTAAACCGTATCCTAATCCTAACCCGTACGCTAACACTAACCCGTACCCTAACACTTACCCTAACCCATTGCCGTACCCTAACCTGTACCATAAACTGTACCCATGCTCTAGACCTAACCCTAACCCTTACCCTAACATGTACCCTAATCCTAACCCGTACATTAACACTAATCTGTACCCTAACATGTACCCTAACATGTACCCTACCCCTAACCCGTAGCCATACCCTAAACTGTACCCTAACCCTAACCCTCACCTGTACCCTAATCTGAACCCATACCCTAACACTAAACTGTACCCTAACTCGTATCCTAACCCTAACCCATAGTCGTACCCTAACCTGTACCCTGAACCGTATACTAACCCTAAACCAAACCCTAACCCTACACCATACCCAACCCTAACCCTAACCTGTACCCTAACCTGTACCCTAATCTGTACCCTAACCCATACACTAACTCTAACTCGTACCCTAACCCTAACCTGTACCCTAATCCTAAACTGTACCCTAACCCTAACCTTCACACTAAACTCTAATCCTTACCCCTAAGTTAATTTTTTTTGTATTTAAAAAAATAGTTTTGGGGGGTTAAAACAAATTAGCAGAACAACAAAATAAAACAGAAACTAACCTGAGTGTCCCTCAAAAAGCTAAGTCTGAAATACTTGGTACTTCTGTTCTATGGACTGTTAAGTAGCCTATAAAAAGTGTGAGAGCTAAATCTGTTTTTCCACAGTGAGAAACATGATGTTTCAGATGTAAGGAACACCTGGATAAAATGAGAAAGCTGCATATTATGCTGGTCGTTTCAGGGAGTGGGAAAGGATGGCAAGTGGTAAAATATTTTCTTTTCCTTTAAACTTTTAAAATTTCACTTGTTACAAAGAACTTGAATTATAATTGTGCTTTTTAAAAGTAACAATGGAAATTTAAAAGAAAATAATATATTGTGTTTAATTACATTTCATAGTATTATCCCTGAATCATAATTCTGTTAGTATACCAGTATAGAGATTACTTCTTAATATTTAGGTGAGAACCATTTCTTTCTGTTTTTGAGAATAATTCTGTAAACTCATTTCAAGTAATGGAACTCTTCCCCAAATCAAAGGTTTAACAGGGAGATGCAAGCAGAATATTCATGAAAACACAAAGTGATACAACAGCAACAAAAAATTTCTAAGTTCCAATAACAGCTCAATTTAGAAGAGGGTGTATATCTTCAGAACAAAAACATTCTGCCTTGACTTTCTAACCAGTCAAAATCTGTGTATTCTACAGAAAATCTGTGATGTTACTCCCATAAAACTACCCTTTACTGCTTCTGCCTCTATTACATTTCCTAAGCACTAGTGTTTTAATGTACAGGTTAAAAACAAAATCCTAATGTGATTTATTTATAATGTGTGTATTCTTTGTCTTATCCTAGTGTCTAAAGTCTTCTCCCTGGCTGGACCCCAAATAATATTCCTTTACGTGCTAAGTGACATCTGGAGAGTGGGAGAGGTTTAATAAATACCCTAAACCTAAATCGTACACTAACCCTAACCCGTACCCTAACCCTAACCCTAAACTGTACCCAACCCCGTACCCTAATCCTAAGCCATACCCTAACATTAACCCTAACCTGTACCCTAACCCGAACCCTAACCCGTACCCTAACCCTAAACCATACACTAACCCTAACCAGTACCTTAACCCTAACCCTAAACTGTACCCAACCCCGTACCCTAATCCTAAGCCATACCCTAACACTAACCCTACCCCTAACCCGTAGCCATACACTAAACTGTACCCTAACCCTAACACTAAACCTAAGCTGAAACCACACCCTAACCTGTGCCCTAATCCTAACCCGTACACTAAAATGTACCCTAATCTTAACCCATACCCTAACACTAACCCATACACTAACACGTACCCTAACGCTAACCCATACCGATACCCTAAACTGTACCCTAATGCTATCCCATACCCTAACCCTAACCCTAAACCGTAACCTAATGCGTACCCTAATCCTAACCTGTATCATAAGACTAACCCATACCCTTACCCATACCCTAACCCTAAACCGTAACCTAACGTGTACCCTAATCCTAACCTGTATCATAAGACTAACCCATACCCTTACCCATACCCTAACCCTAAACCGTAGCCATACCCTAAAGTGTACCCTAACCCTAACCAGTACTGTATCCCTAACCCTAACGCAAAACCGTACCCTAAACCGTATCCTAATCCTAACCCATACGCTAACACTAACCCATACCCTAACACTTACCCTAACCCTAACCCATTGCCGTACCCTAACCTGTACCATAAACCATACCCATGCCCTAAACCTAAACCTAACCCTTACCCTAACCCGTACCCTAATCCTAACCCGTACACTAACACTAATCTGTACCCTAACATGTACCCTACCCCTAACCCGTAGCCATACCCTAAACTGTACCCTAACCCTAAGCCATACACTAACCCTAACCCTAAGTCATACACAGTTACCCTAATGCTAATGCGTACCCTAACACTAACCGGTACACTAACCCTAAACTGTAGCCATACCCTAAACTGTACCCTAACCCTAACCCATACTGTAACTCTAACCCTCACCCATACCCTAAACAGTACCCTCATCCTAACCCGTACCCTAACACTAACCCGTACCCTAACCCTTACCCATTGCTGTACCCTAACCTGTACCCTAAACCATATCCGTGCCCTAACCCTAACTGTAACTCTTACCCTAACCTGTACCCTAATCCTAACCCATACACTAACACTAACCTGTACCCTAACATGTACCCTCACCCTAACCATAGCCACACCGTAAACTGTACCCTAACCCTATCCTGTACCCATACCCTAACCCTAAACCGTATCCTAACCCGTACACTAACAATAACCCATACCCTAACCTGTACCCTAACCCTAAACCACAGCCATACCCTAAACTGTACCAAACCTTACCCGTACCCTAACCCTACACCTTACCCTAACCCTAACCCTAACCAGTACTCTAAACTGTACCCTAATCATAACCAGTACCCTAACACCAAACCATACCCTAACCCATATGCTAGCCCTAACCTGTAGCCATACCCTAACCTGTACCCTAAACCATACAGTAACCCTAATCCTAACCCATAGCATAACACTAACCCAAACCTTACACCATACCCTAATCTGTAACCTAACCCTAAACTGTAGCCATACCGTAAAGTGTACCCTAACCCTAAACCGTACCGTAACCCTAACCCGTACCCTAACCCTAACCCATACACTAACCCTAAACCATACCCTAACCCATACACGAACCCTAACCCATACCCTACACCTAACCCATAGCTGTACCCTAATCTGTACCCTAAACCGTACCCTGACCCTAAATCTAACCCTAACCCTAAACTGTACCCTACCCATAACCCATAGCCATACCCTAAACTGTACTCTAACCCTAACCCATAACCTTACCATCACCCTAACCATAACCCTAAACTGTACCATAACCCGTACCCTAACCCTAAACTGTACTCTAACCCTAACCCATACTCTAACCCTAACCCTAAACCGTACCATAACCGGTACCCTAATCCTAACCCATACCTTAACCCGTACCCTAACCCTAACCCGTAGACGTACCCTAACCTGTATCCTAACCCATACCCTAACCTGTACCCTAATCCTAACCTGTACCCTAACCCTAACCTGTACGCTAAACCCTAATCCTTACCCCTAACTTAATTTTTTTTTGTATTTTAAAATATATTTTTCTGGGGTTAAAACAAATTAGCAGAACAACAAAATAAAACAGAAACTAACCTGAGTGTCCCTCCAAAAGTTAAGCGTGAAATACTTGGTACTTCTGTTCTATGGACTGTTATGTAGCCTATAAAAAGTGTGAGAGCTAAATCAGTTTTACTTCTGTGAGAAACATGATGTTTCCGATTTTAAGGAACACCTGGATAAAATGAGAAAGCTACACATTTTGCTGGTCGTTTCAGAGAGTGGGAAAGGATGGCAAGTGGTAAAATATTTTCTTTTCCTTTAATCTTTTTAAATTTCACTTGTTACAAAGAAATTGAATTATAATTGCGATTTTAAAAATTAACAATGGTAGTCTTCATTGGTTCCCCCTCTTCCCGTTCATCATCCGCACTAATTACAAACTGTGCGAAATAGGAGGTTAAAGGCCCTGACTCTCCAAGTGGGGAGATTGATAGTAACGTTGCTGGAATGACGAACCTGAGCACCAGGAGAGGAAAAATGAGTATCTAGGGGAAGATGGCGGAAGAGTAAGACGCGGAGATTACCTTCCTCCCCACAGATACATCAGAAATACATCTACATGTGGAAGAACTCCTACAGAACACCTACTGAATGCAGCAGAAGGCCTCGGACCTCCCAAAAGGCAAGAAACTCCCAACGTACCTGGGTAGGGCAAAAGAAAAAACAGAGACAAATGAATAGGGAAGGGACCTGCACCAGTGGGAGGGAGCTGAGGAGGAGGAAAGGTTTCCACACACTAGAAGCCCCTTCGCCGCCGGAGACTGAGGGTGGCGGAGCAGGAAAGCTTCAGAGCCGTGGAGGAGAGCACAGCCACAGGGTTCGGAGGGCAAAGCGGAGAGATTCCTGCACAGAGGATCGGTGCCGACTGGCAATCGCCTGCCAGAAAGGCTTGTTTGCTCACCTGCCGGGGCGGATGGGGCTGGGATCTGAGGCTCGGGCTTCGGTCGGAGCGCAGGGAGAGGACTGGTGGCGTGAACACAGCCTGAAAGGGTTAGTGCACCACGGCTAGCCGGGAGGAAGTCCGGTAAAACTCTGGACCTGCTGAAGAGGCAAGAGACTTTTTCTTCCCTCTTTGATTTCTGGTGCGCGAGGAGAGGGGATTAAGAGCACTGCTTAAAGGAGCTCCAGAGAAGGGCGTAAGCCGCGGCGAACAGCGCAGACCCCAGAGACGGGCATGAGACGCTAAGTCTGCTGCTGTCATCACCAAGAAGCCTGTGTGTGAGCACAAGTCACTCTCCACACCTCCCTTCCGGGGAGCCTGTGCAGCCCACCACTGCCAGGGTCCTGGGATCCAGGAACAACTTGCCCGGGAAAACGCACAGCGCGCCTCAGGCTGGTGCAACGTCATGCCGGCCTCTGCTGCCGCAGGCTCGCACTGAACTCCGTACCCCTCTCTCCCCCCTGCCTGAGTGAGCCGGAGCCCACGAATCAGCGGCTCCTTTAACCCCGTCCTGTCTGAGTGAAGAACAGACACCCTCTGGCAACCTACATGCAGAGGCGGGGCCAAATCCAAAGTTGAACCCCGGGAGCTGTGTAAACAAAGAAGAAAAAGGGAAATCTCTCCCAGCAGCCTCAGGAGCAGCGGATTAAATCTCCTCAATCAACTTGATGTACCCTGCATCTGTGGAATACCTGAATAGATAACGAATCATCCCAAATTGAGGAGGTGGACTTCGAGAGCAAGATTTATTTTTTTTCCCCTTTTCCTCTTTTTGTAAGTGTGTATGTGTATGCTTCTGTGTGAGATTTTGTCTGTATAGCTTTGCTTTCACCATTTGTCCTAGGGTTCTATCCGTCCGCTTTATTTTTTTTTACTTAAAAAAAAACTATTTTCTTAATAATAATTTTTTTATTTTAATAACTTTATTTTACCTTACTTTATTTTATTTTATTTTATCCTCTTTCTTTCTTTCTTTCTTTCTTTCTACATTTCTTTTATTTTGAGCCATGTGGAAGAAAGGCTCTTGGTACTGCAGCCAGGAGTCAGTGCTGTGCCTCTGAGGTGGGAGAGCCAACTTCAGGACACTGGTCCACAAGAGACCTCCCAGCTCCACATAATATCAAACAGCGAAAATCTCCTAGAGATCTCCATCCCAACACCAACACCCAGCTTCACTCAACGACCAGCAAGCTACAGTGCTGGACACCCTATGCCAAACAACTAAGAAGACAGGAACACAACCCCACCCATTAGCAGAGAGGCTGCCTAAAATCACAGTAAGTCCACAGACACCCCGAAACACACCACCAGATGTGGACCTGTGCACCAGAAGACAAGATCCAGCCTCATCCACCAGAACACAGGCACTAGTCCCCTCCACCAGGAAGCCTACACAACCCACTGAACCAACCTTAGCCACTGGGGGCAGACACCGAAAACAACAGGAACTATGAACCTGCAGCCTGCAAAAAGGAGACCCCAAACACAGTAAGATAAGCAAAATGAGAAGACAAAAAAACACACACCAGATGAAGGAGCAAGATAAAAACCCACCAGACCTAACAAATGAAGAGGAAATAGGCAGTCTACCTGAAAAAGAATTCACAATAGTGATAGTAAAGATGATGCAAAATCTTGGAAATAGAATAGAGAAAATGCAAGAAACATTTAACAAGGACCTAGAAGAACTAAAGATGAAACAAGCAAAAATGAACAACACAATAAATGGAATGAAAAATACTCTAGATGGGATCAATAGCAGAATAACTGAGGCATAAGAACAGATAAGTGACCTGGAAAAAGAAATAGTGGAAATAACTACTGCAAGCAGAATAAAGAAAAAGAATGAAAAGAACTGAGGACAGTCTCAGAGACCTCTGGGACAACATTAAATGCACCAACATTCGAATTACAGGGGTTCCAGAAGAAGAAGAGAAAAAGAAAGGGACTGAGAAAATATTTGAAGAGATTATAGTTGAAAACGTCCCTAATATGGGAAAGGAAATAGTTAATCAAGTCCAGGAAGCACAGAGAGTCCCATACAGGATAAATCCAAGGAGAAACACGCCAAGACACATATTAATCAAACTGTCAAAAATTAAATACAAAGAAAACATATTAAAAGCAGCAAGGGAAAAACAACAAATTACACACAAGGGAATCCCCATAAGGTTAACAGCTGATCTTTCAACAGAAACTCTAAAAGCCAGTAGGGAATGGAAGGACATATTTAAAGTGATGAAGGAGAAAAACCTACAACCAAGATTACTCTACCCAGCATGGATCTCATTCAGATTTGATGGAGAAATTAAAACCTTTACAGACAAGCAAAAGCTGAGAGAGTTCAGCACCACCAATCCAGCTTTACAACAAATGCTAAAGGATCTGCTCTATGAAAAAAACACAAGAGAAGGAAAAGACCAACAATAACAAATCCAAAACAATTAAGAAAATGGGAATAGGAACATACATATCGATAATTACCTTAAATGTAAATGGATTAAATGCTCCCACCAAAAGACACAGACTGGCTGAATGGATACAAAAACAAGACCCATATATATACTGTCTACAAGAGACCCACTTTAGACCTAGAGACACATACAGACTGTAAGTGAGGGGATGGAAAAAGATATTCCATGCAAATGGAAACCAAAAGAAAGCCAGAGTAGCAATTCTCATATCAGACAAAACAGACTTTAAAATAAAGACTGTTAGAAGAGACAAAGAAGGACACTACATAACGATCAAGGGATCGATCCAAGTAGAAGATATAACAATTGTAAATATTTATGCACCCAACATAGGAGCACCTCTATATACAAGGCAAATACTAACAGCCATAAAAGGGGAAATTGACAGTAACACGTTCATAGTAGGGGACTTTAACACCCCACTTTCACCAATGGACAGATCATCCAAAATGAAAATAAATAAGGAAACACAAGCTTTAAATGATACATTAAAGAAGATGGACTTAATTGATATTTATAGGACATTCCATCCATAAACAACAGAATACACATTTTTCTCAAGTGCTCAGGGAACATTATCCAGAATAGATCATATCTTGGGTCACAAATCAAGCCTTGGTAAATTTAAGAAAATTGAAATTGTGTCAAGTATCGTTTCTGACCACAATGCTATAAGACTAGATATCAATTACAGGAAAAGATCTGTAAAAAATACAAACACATGGAGGCTAAACAATGCACTACTTAATAACGAAGCAATCAATGAAAAAATCAAAGAGGAAATCAAAAAATACGTAGAAACAAATGACAACGGAGACACGACGACCCAAAACCTATGAGATGCAGCAAAAGCAGCTCTAACAGAGAAGTTTATAGCAATAAAATCCTACCTTAAGAAACAGGAAAAACTACAATGAGATATCATCTCACACCAGTCAGAATGGCTATCATCAAAAAATCTTGAAACAATAAATGCTGGAGAGGGTGTGGAGAAAAGGGAACACTCTTGCACTGCTGGTGGGAATGTAAATTGGTTCAGCCACTATGGAGAACAGTATGGAGGTTCCTTAAAAAACTACAAATAGAACTACCATATGACCCAGCAATCCCACTACTGGAATATACCCTGAGAAAACCAAAATTCAAAAAGAGTCATGTACCAAAATGTTCACTGCAGCTCTATTTACAATAGCCGAGATGGAAACAACCTAAGTGCCCATCATGGGATGAATGGATAAAGAAGATGTGGCACATATATACAATGGAATATTACTCAGCCATAAAAAGAAACGAAATTGAGCTATTTGTAATGAGGTGGATAGACCTAGAGTCTGTCATACAGAGTAAGTCAGAAAGAGAAAGACAAATACCATATGCTAACACATATATATGGAATTTAAGAAAAAAATGTCATGAAGAACTAGGGATAAGACAGGAATACAGACACAGACCTACTGGAGAACGGACTTGAGGATATGGGGAGGGGGAAGGGTGAGCTGTGACAGGGCGAGAGAGAGGCATGGACATATATACACTAACAAACATAAGGTAGATAGCTAGTGGGAAGCAGTCGCATGGCACAGGGATATCGGCTCGGTGCTTTGTGACTGCCTGGAGGGGTGGGGTAGGGAGGGTGGGAGGGAGGGAGACGCAAGAGGGAAGAGATATGGGAACATATGTGTATGTATAACTGATTCACTTTGTTATAAAGCAGAAACTAACACACCATTGTAAAGCAATTATACCCCAATAAAGATGTTAAAAAAAAAGAAACAGGAAACATCTCGAATAAAGAACCTAACCTTGCACCTAAAGCAATTAGAGAAAGAAGAGGAAAACCCCAAACTTAGCAGAAGGAAAGAAATCATAAAGATCAGATCAGAAATATGTGAAAAAAAATGAAGGAAACAATAGCAAAGATCAATAAAACTAAAAGCCGGGTCTTTGAGAAGATAAAATTGATAAACCACTAGGCAGACTCATCAAGAAAAAAAGGGAGAAGACTCAAATCAATAGAATTAGAAATGAAAAAGGAGAAGTGACAACTGACACTGCAGAAATATAAAATATCAAGAGAGATTACTACAAGCAACTCTATGCCAATAAAATGGACAACCTGGAAGAAATGGACAAATTCTTAGAAATGCGCAACCTGCCAAGACTGAATCAGGAAGAAATAGAAAATATGAGCAGACCAATCACAAGCACTGAAATTGAAACTGTGATTAAAAATCTTCCAACAAACAAAAGCCCAGGACCAGATGGCTTCACAGGCGAATTCTATCAAACATTTAGAGAAGAGCTAATACCTATCCTTCTCAAACTCTTCCAGAATGTAGCAGAGGAAGGAACACTCCCCAACTCATTCTAAGAAGCCACCATCACCCTGATACCAAAACCAGACAAGGATGTCACAAAGAAAGAAAACTACAGGCCAATATCACTGATGAACATAGATGCAAAAATCCGCAACAAAATACTAGCAAACAGAATCCAACAGCACATTAAAAGGATCATACACTGTGATCAAGTGGGGTTTATTCCAGGAATGCAAGTATTCTTCAATATACGCAAATCAATCAATGTGATACACCATATTAACAAATTGAAGGAGAAAAACCATATGATCATCTCAATAGACGCAGAGAAAGCTTTCGACAAAATTCAACACCCATTTATGATAAAAACCATACAGAAAGTAGGCAAAGAGGGAACTTTCGTCAACAAAATAAAGGCCATATATGACAAAGCCACAGCCAACATCGTCCTCAATGGTGAAAAACTGAAAGCATTTCCACTAAGATCAGGAAAAAGACAAGGTTGCCCACTCTCAGCACTCTTATTTAACATAGTTTTGGAAGTTTTAGCCACAGCAATCAGAGAAGAAAAGGAATCCAAATCGGAAAAGAAGAAGTAAAGCTGTCACTGTTTGCAGATGACATGATACTATACATAGAGAATCCTAAAGATGCTACCAGAAAACTACTAGAGCTAATCAATGAATTTGGTAAAGTGGCAGGATACAAAGTTAATGCACAGAAATCTCTGGCATTCCTATACAGTAATGATGAAAAATCTGAAAATGAAATCAAGAAATCACTCCCATTTACCACTGCAACAAAAAGAATAAAATATCTAGGAATAAACCTACCTAAGCAGACAAAAGACCTCTATGCAGAAAATTATAAGACACTGATGAAAGAAATTAAAGATGATAAAAATAGATGGAGAGCTTTTGACAAAATTCAACACTGATTTATGATAAAAACCCTGCAGAAAGTAGGCATAGAGGGAACTTTCCTCAACATAATAAAGGCCATATATGACAAACCCATAGCAAACATCATCCTCAATGGTGAAAAACTGAAAGCATTTCCACTAAGATCAGGAAAAAGACAAGGTTGCCCACTCTCACCACTCTTATTCAACATAGTTTTGGAAGTTTTAGCCACAGCAATCAGAGAAGGAAAGGAAATAAAAGGAATCCAAATCGGAAAAGAAGAAGTAAAGCTGTCACTGTTTGCAGATGACATGATCCTATACATAGAGGATCCTAAAGATGCTACCAGAAAACTACTAGAGCTAATCAATGAATTTGGTAAAGTGGCAGGATACAAAATTAATGCACAGAAATTTCTGGCATTCCTATATACTAATGATGAAAAATCTGAAAGTGAAATCAAGAAAACACTCCCATTTACCATTGCAACAAAAAGAATAAAATATCTAGGAATAAACCTACCTAAGGAGACAAAAGACCTGTATGCAGAAAATTATAAGACACTGATGAAAGAAATTAAAGATGATACAAATAGGTGGAGAGATATACCATGTTCTTGGATTGGAAGAATCAACATTGTGAAAATGACTCTACTACCCAAAGCAATCTATAGATTCAATGCAATCCCTATCAAACTACCACTGGCATTTTTCACAGAACTAGAACAAAAAATTTTGCAATTTGTATGGAAATACAAAAGACCCCGAATAGCCAAAGCAATCTTGAGAACGAAAAAAGGAACTGGAGGAATCAGGCTCCCTGACTTCAGACTATACTACAAAGCTACAGTTATCAAGACAGTATGGTACTGGCACAAAAACAGAAAGATAGATCAATGGAACAGGATAGAAAGCCCAGAGATAAACCCATGCACATATGGACACCTTATTTTGATAAAGGTGGCAGGAATGTACAGTGGAGAAAGGACAGCCTCTTCAATAAGTGGTGCTGGGAAAACTGGACAGGTACATGTAAAAGTATGAGATTAGATCACTCCCTAACACCATACACAAAAATAAGCTCAAAATGGATTAGAGACCTAAATGTAAGGCCAGAAACTATCAAACTCTTAGAGGAAAACATAGGCAGAACACTCTATGACATAAATCACAGCAAGATCCTTTCTGACCCACCTCCTAGAGTAATGGAAATAAAAACAAAAATAAACAAATGGGACCTAATGAAACTTCAAAGCTTTTGCACAGCAAAGGAAACCATAAACAAGACCAAAAGACAACCCTCAGAATGGGAAAAAATATTTGCAAATGAAGCAACCGTCAAAGGATTAATTTCCAAAATTTACAAGCAGCTCATGCAGCTCAATAACAAAAAAACAAACAACCCAATCGAAAAATGGGCAGAAAACCTAATTAGACATTTCTCCAAAGAAGATATACAGACTGCCAACAAACACATGAAAGAATGCTCAACATCATTAATCATTAGAGAAATGCAAATCAAAACTACAATGAGATATCATCTCACACCAGTCAGAATGGCCATCATCAAAAAATCTAGAAAGAATAAATGCTGGAGATGGTGTGGAGAAAAGGGAACACTCTTGCACTGCTGGTGGGAATGTGAATTGGTTCAGCCACTATGGAGAACAGTATGGAGGTTCCTTAAAAAACTACAAATAAAACTACCATATGACGCAGCATCCCACTACTGGGCATATACCCTGAGAAAACCAAAATTCAAAAAGAATCATGTACCAAAATGTTCATTGCAGCTCTATTTACAATAGCCCGGAGATGGAAACAACCTAAGTGCCCATCATGGGATGAATGGATAAAGAAGATGTGGCACATATATACAATGGAATATTACTCAGCCATAAAAAGAAACGAAATTGAGCTATTTGTAATGAGGTGTATAGACCTAGAGTCTGTCATACAGAGTGAAGTAAGTCAGAAAGAGAAAGACAAATACCATATGCTAACACATATATATGGAATTTAAGGAAAAAAATGTCATGAAGAACCTAGGGGTAAGGCAGGAATAAAGACGCAGACCTCCTAGAGAACGGACTTGAGGTTATGTGGAGGGGGAAGGGTGAGCTGTGACAGGGCAAGAGAGAGTCATGGACATATACACACTAACAAATGTAGTAAGGTAGATAGCTAGTGGGAAGCAGCCGCATGGCACAGGGATATTGGCTCGGTGCTTTGTGACAGCCTGGAGGGGTGGGATAGGGAGGGTGGGAGGGAGGGAGACGCAAGAGGGAAGACATATGGGAACATATGTTTATGTATGACTGATTCACTTTTATAAAGCAGAAACTAACACACCATTGTAAAGCAATTATACCCCAATAAAGATGTTAAAAAAAAAAGGGAACACACTTGCTCTGCCGGTGGGCAGGTGAATTGGTACAGCCACTATGGAGAACAGTATTGAGGTTCCTTAAAAAACTACAAATAGAACATATACAAATAGAATATACAAATATATGACACAGCAATCCCACTACTGGGCATATACCCTGAGAAAACCATAACTCAAAAAGAGTCATGTATCAAAATGTTTATTGCAGCTCTATTTACAATAGCCAGACGATGGAAACAACCTAAGTGTCCATCATGGGATGAATGGATAAAGAAATGTGGCACATATATACAATGGAATATGACTCAGCCATAAAAAGAAACGAAATTGAGCTATTTGTAATGAGGTGGATGGACCTAGAGTCTGTCATACAGAGTGAAGTAAGTCAGAAAGAGAGAGACAAATACCGTATGCTAACACATATATATGGAATTTAAGAAAAAAATGTCATAAAGAACCTAGGGGTAAGACAGGAATAAAGACAAAGACCTACTAGAGAATGGACTTGAGGATATGGGGAGGGGGAAGGGTAAGCTGTGACAAACTGAGAGAGTGGCATGGACATATATACACTACCAAAGGTAAATTACATAGCTAGTGGGAAGCAGTCGCATGGGACAGGGATATCGGCTCAGTGCTCTGTGACCACCTAGAGGGGTGGGATAGGGAGAGTGGGAGGGAGGGAGACACAAGAGGGAAGAGATATCGGAACGTATCTATATGTATAACTGATTCACTTTGTTATAAAGCAGAAACTAACACATCACTGTAAAGCAATTATACTCCAATAAAGCTGTAAAAAAAACCAATGGAAATTTAACGAAAAATATATATGTTGTGTGTTTAATTACATTTCATAGAATTATTATCCCTAAATCATAATTCTGTTAGTACACCAGTTTAGAGATTATTTCTTAATATTTAGGTGAGAACCATTTCTTTCTGTTTTTGAGAATAATTCTGTAAACTCATTTCCAGTAATGGCACTCTTCCACAAATCAAAGGTTTAACAAGGGAGATGCAAGCAGAATAATCATGAAAACACAAAGCAATACAAAAACAACGAAAAGTTTCTAACTTCCAATAACAGCTCAATTTAGAAGAGGGTTTATATCTTCAGAACAAAAGCATTCCGCCTTGACTTTCTAACCAGTCAAAATCTGTGTATTCTACAGAAAATCTGTGATGTTATTCCCATAACACTACCCTTTCCTGCTTCTGCCTTCATTAGATTTCCTAAGCACTAGTGTTTTAATGCAGAGGTTGAAAAAAATCCTAATGTGATTTATTTATAATGTGTGGGTTCTTTGTCCTATACTAGTGTCTAAAGTTTCTCCATGGCTAGACCCCAAATAATATTCCTTTACATGGTAAGTGATATTTGGAGAGTGGGAGAGTTTTAATAAATACCCTAACCCTAAAGCGTACCCTAACCCTAACGCTTTCCCTAACCCTAACCCTAACCCGTACGTTAAACCTAACCTGTAGCTGTACCCTAACCTGTACCCTAAACCGTACACTAAACCTAACCCTAACTCATACCCTAACCCTTAGCTTAGTCCTAACCCGTACCCTAACATTAACCCGTACCCTAACCCATAAAATAACCCTATCCCATAAGCTAACCCTAAACCATATCCTAACCCATAACCTAACCCTAACCCCTAGCCGTACCCTAACCTGTACACTAAATCGTACCCTAACCCTAAACTGTACCCTAATCCAAAACCTAACCCATAACCTAACCCTAACCCATACCCTAAACCTAACCCGTACCCTAACCATACACCTAAACAATAACATAACCCTAGCCCATACGCTAACCCTAAACCATACTCTAACACGTACCCTAACCCGTAGCCGTACCCTAAACTGTACCCTAACCCTTACCTGTACCCTAACCCTAAACCTAACCCATACCCTAACACGTAACCTAATCCTAACCCATACCCTAACACTAACCCGTACCCTAACTCGTACCCTTACCCTAAACTGTAACCATACCCTAAACTTTACCCTAACCCTAACCCATACCGTAACTCTAACCCATACCCTAACCCTAACCCATACCCTATCCCGTACCCTAACCCGTACCCTAAACCCTAATCCTTATCCCTAACTTAATTTATTTCTTTTTGTATTTTAAAAAATATTTTTCTGAGTTAAAACGAATTAGCAGAACAACAAAATAAAACAGAAAGTAACCTGAGTGTCCCTCAAAAAGCTAAGTCTGAAATACTTGGTACTTCTGTTCTATGGACTGTTAAGTAGCCTATAAAAAGTGTGAGAGCTAAATCTGTTTTTCTACAGTGAGAAATATGATGCTCCAGATGTAAGGAACACCTGGATAAAATAAGAAAGCTACACATTATGCTGGTCGTTTCAGGGAGTGGGAAAGGATGGCAAGTGGTAAAATATTATCTTTTTCTTTAATCTTTTTAAATTTCACTTGTTACAAAGAACTTGAATTATAATTGTACTTTAAAAAAGTATCAATGGAAATTTAAAAGAAAAAAATAAGTATAGTGTGTGTAAATACATTTCATAGAATTATTATCCCTGAATCATAATTCTGTTAGTACACCAGTATAGAGATTATTCCTTAATATTTAGGTGAGAACCATTTCCTTCTGTTTTTGAGAATAATTCTGTAAACTCATTTCCAGTAATGGAACTCTTCCCCAAATCAAAGGTTTAACAAGGGAGATGCAAGCAGAATAATCATGAAAATACAAAGCAATACCACAGCAAAAAATAAAATCTAACTTCCAATAACAGCTCACTTTAGAAGAGTGTTTATATCTTCAGAATAAAAGTATTCCTCCTTGACTTTCTAACCAGTAAAATCCTGTGTATTCTATAGAAAATCTGTGATGTTATTCCCATAAAACTACCCTTTACTGCTTCTGCCTCCATTAGATTTCCTGAGCACTAGTGTTTTAATATACAGGTTAAAAACAAAATCATAATGTGATTTATTCATACTGTGTGTGTTCTTTGTCTTACCTTAGTGTCAAATTGTTCTCCATGGCTGGACCCCATATAATATTCCTTTACGTGCTAAGTGATATCTGGAGAGTTGGAGAGGTTTAATAAATACCCTAACCCTAAAGCATACCCTAAACCTAAACCTAACCCATACCCTAAACCTAACCATAATGAATACCCTAAGCCTAACCCATACCCTAACCCTAACCCGTACCCTAACATTAACCCATACACTAACCTGTACCCTAACCCTAACCCGTAGGCGTACCCTAACCTGTACCCTAACCCTATCCCGTACCCTAACCCTAACAGTAACCCTAACCCGTACTCTAACACATATGCTAAATACTAATCCTTACCCCTAACTTATTTTTTTTGTATTTTAAAAACTATTTTTCTGGGGTGTAAACAAATTACCAGAACAACAAAATAAAACAGAAAGTAACCTGAGTGTCCCTCCAAAAGCTAAGTCTGAAATACTTGGTACTTCTGTTCTATGGACTGTTATGTAGCCTATAAAAAGTGTGAGAGCTAAATCTGTTTTTCTACAGTAAGAAATATGATGCTCCAGATGTAAGGAACACCTGGATAAAATAAGAAAGTTACACATTATGCTGGTCGTTTCAGGGAGTGGGAAAGGATGGCAAGTGGTAAAATATTTTCTTTTCCTTTAATCTTTTTAAATTTCACTTGTTACAAAGAACTTGAATTATAATTGTACTTTAAAAAAGTAACAATGTAAATTTAAAAGAAAAAATATACATTGTGTGTTTAATTACATTTCATAGAATTATTATCCCTAAATCATAATTCTGTTAGTACACCAGTTTAGAGATTACTTCTTAATATTTAGGTGAGAACCATTTCCTTCTCTTTTTGAGAATAATTCTGTAAACTCATTTCCAGTAATGGCACTCTTCCACAAATCAAAGGTTTAACAAGGGAGATGCAAGCAGAATAATCACGAAAACACAAAGCGATACAACAGCAACAAAAAATTTCTAAGTTCCAATAACAGTTCAATTTAGAAGAGGGTTTACATCTTCAGAATAAAAGCATTCCTCTTTGACTTTCTAACCAGTCAAAATCTGTGGATTCTACAGAAAATGTGTTATTTTATTCCCATAAAACTATCCTTTACTGCTTCTGCCTCCATTAGAGTTCCTAAGCACTAGTGTTTTAATGTACAGGTTAAAAACAAAATCCTAATGTGATTTATAATGTGTGTGTTGTCTTATCCTACTGTCTAAAGTGTTCTCCATGGCTGGACCACACATAATATTCCTTTACGTGCTAAGTGATATCTGGAGAGTGGTAGAGGTTTAATAAATACCTTAACCGTAAAGCTTACCGTAACCCTAACCCTAACCCATACCCTAACCCTAACGCATACCCTAAACCTAACCCATACCCTAAACCGTACCCTAACCCTACCCCTAACCTAACCCTAATCTGTATCCTAACCCTAACCCTAACCCATACCCTAACCCTAACCCGTAACCGAACCCTAACCCGTACCCTAACCCATACCCTAACCCTAAACCTAACCCTAACCCATAGCCATACCCTAACCTGTACCCTAACCCTAACCTGTACCCTAAAGCTAACCCGGACCCTAACACTAACTCGTACCCTAACCCTGACCCATACCCTAACCCGTACCCATACCCTAACCAGTACCATAATCATAACCCGTAGCCTAACCCATACCCTAATCCTAACCAATAGCCATACCCTAAACTGTACCGTAACCCGTACCCTAACCCTAACCCGCACCCTAACCCATAGCCATACCCTAACCCATACCCTAACCCTAACCCTTACGCTAACCTGTACCCTAACCCGTACCCTATCCCTAACCTGTACCCTAATCCTAAACTGTACCCTAACGCATACCCTAAACCCTAATCCTTACCCCTAACTAAATTTTGGTTTTTTGTTTTTTAAAAATATATTTTTCTGGGTTGAAAACAAATTAGCAGGACAACAAAATAAAACAGAAAGTAAATGAGTGTCCCTCAAAAATATAATTCTGAAATGTTTGGTACTTCTGTTCTATGGACTCTTTTGTAGCCTATAAAAAGTGTGAGAGCTAAATCTGTTTTTCTACCATGAGAAACATGATGTTACAGATGAATAGAACACCTGGATAAAGTGAGAAATCTACACATTATGCTGGTTGTTTCAGGGAATGGGAAAGGATGGCAAGTGGTAAAATATCTTTTCCTTTAATCTTTTAAAATTTCACTTGTTACAAAGAACTTGAATTATAATTATACTTTAATAAAAATGGAAATTTAAAAGAAAAATATATATATTGTGTGTTTAATTACATTTAAGAGAATTATGAAATGCTGCTGCCCTCCGGCTGTTACCCGCAAAAGCAGCTCAAAACCTGTGCCAATGGTCATTTCATATGAACAAGTACTGCAGTGCTGTAAAGGAAACCTGCCCTCATAATGTCTTGAGGGAGGTAAAGGCCAAAATATTTCAAAATGTGACACATATTTCAAGAAAACCATTTGAAGAAGTAAGCTGTAATAAAAGTTTGAAAAATAAAAGGACATGTCTGAAAGCTCAATTTCAAGGGATTATGAGACACATGCAAATCCAACCACACAGAGACATCAGCTCACACCACTCAGAATAACCATCAGCAAAGAAACTACAAACGATCAATTCTGAAGAGGTTTGGAGAAATGCATACCCTTAATTTGAAGTGGGACGTAAACTGGTAAGAGCCACTAATAGGAATGGAATGCAGCTGCCTTTAAAAGGTAAACATTGTGCTACTATATGATCCAGCAGGCCCACTCCTGGGCCTATAACCTAAGAAGACAGAATTGGAAAGACCAGGCAGGCAAATCTGCATTGCAGCAGTATTACAATAGCCAAGGCATGGAAGCAACCAAAAAGTCCATCAACAGATGAGTGGACAAAGAAGAACTGCTACATGTAGAGATGGAATATTAACCAAGGAAAAAATGAAACAATTCCATTTGCAGCACCATAGATGAGTCTAGAGGTAATCACACAACTTGTAGTAAGTGAGAAAGCGAAAGACACCTATCGTATGATATCACTTATAGGTGTTACCTAAAAATTGATAACAATGAAGATATTTCCACAGAGAAAGGCAATCACAGATTCATTAAACAAACTTATGGTTCCCCAAATCGAAAGGTGTCATTAGCATTGTGTCATAACCTACATGGGAAAAGGATCCAAAGAAGAATAGATATATGTATATGTGTGAAAGAACCACATCTTGCACACCTAGAACAAACAAAACATTGTAATCAAATGTGCTGCGTTAAAAAATAAAAATTAAATTAAAAATATGAACAAGAAATAATGAGACATAAACTTAAAGGAATTTTTCCTGGCACATCCCATTCTAATTTACAACATAGAACAGGACTTCCATTAAGGCTCTGTTGCCCTGGTAACCAGATTTGGTAAAGGAGAAAGGCTGCCACCTTGTAGCTGTTTCACACAAGAGCAGCTTTAAACCAAACACTAATGGTCACTTAATTTTCAAAATATGTGCAGGACTGTAAAGGACACCGGGCCTCAAAATATTCCGGGGGTCGTAAATCAACCAGAAAATTCAAAAGACGTCAACATTTCAAAAGGACAATATCAAGAGGCATATTTTATGCACATTTTGTCTTTTCTTTCTTTTTCTTTTTGTTTAAAAAATATGATGGAAGAATGCTCAATAACAGGAACTAATAAAGTCATGCAAATTCAATCTACAAAAATGTTCACCTTAGTACCTTCAGAATGATCATCAGCAAAATAGTCTACAAAATATGAATGCTGAAAGGGTTTTAGAGAACTGTGACCCCTCTAGCTGCTGGTGGGACGTAAAATGGTAACAGCCAGTAGTGAGAAGAGAATGGCGGTGCGTTTAAAGTTAAAAATTGAGCTCACCGGGCTTCCCTGGTGGCGCAGGGGTTGAGAGTCCACCTGCCGATGCAGGGGACACGGGTTCTTGCCCCGGTCCGGGAAGATCCCACATGCCGCGGAGCAACTAAGACCGTGAGCCATGGCCGCTGAGCCTGCGCGTCTGGAGCCTGTGCTCCGCAACGGGAGAGGCCACAACGGTGAGAGGCCAGCGTACTGCAAAAAAAAAAAAAAAAATTGAGCTCACCACTCTGTACTAACCTACACGGGAAAGGAACCGAAGATGAATAGATAGATACACAGATATAATGAACCAGATTCTGTACACCTAGAACAAACACAACATTTTAATCAAATTTGCTCTGATAATAAAAATTAAATTTAAGAAACAAACAAGAGGTAAGGAGATATAAGCGCTTGGGGGTTTGCCCTGGCACATTCCACTCTAATTTGCAGCCTGCTAACACAATTTCCAGGAAGGCTGTGTTGCCCCAAACCCGAGTTGGAAATGTAGAAATGTGTCGCCTTGTGGCCGTTTACCGCAAGAGCAGTTTTAAACCCACAGCTAAAGGTCACTTAACATTCACAAGGACTCAGCGGTGTAAAGGACACCTGCCTTCAAAAAATGTCCTGAGGTGAGAAACGGCCAAAAGAATTCAAAAAAGAAAAAATTTTCAAGAAGGTACTATGAAGAGGTAAGTTTGACTTACTCTCTTGTCAAAAAAAGAAAATGGATAGAAGCTCAAACTCAAGAATTATTAGACTCATGCAAATCTAATCTACAAAAAAGTTTCAACTCACACTAGTCGACTGACCATCAGCAAAACGTCTACAAAGAATAAATGCTGAAGGGGTTTTAGAGAACTGTGTACCCTCTAACTGCTGGTGAGATGTAAAGTGGTAACAGCCAATAATGAGAACAGAAAGGAGCTGCACTTAAAAGTAAAAATTGAGCCACCATTCCATCCAGCAGGGCCACTGCTTAGCCTCTCACCTGAGAAGACCAGAGCCGAGAAGACACAGGCTGCAAGAGCTGCACTGCAGCCATTTTCACAATAGCCAAGGCACAGAAGCAACCAAAATGTCCATCAACAGATGAATGGATAAAGAAGTGGTCCATGTACACAAAGGCATACTAACGATGGAAAACAATGAAACACTGCTCTTTGCGGCACCATAGATGAGCCCAGAGATAATCACAGAACATGAGGAAAGTCGGAAAGTAAAAGACATATATCCTATAATATCACTTATAGGCGTTATCTAACAACTGAGAGAAATGAACATATTTCCACAGAGAAAGACAGTCACAGACTTAGAAAACAAACCACGCTTATCTAAAAGGAAAGGTGGGGGGAATGGATAAATTAAGATTAGGGTTACCATAGGTATACAAATACATATTAAATATATATATCAAAGAGACCGACCATATAGCAAGGGAGGTCTACGGAACACTCTGCAGTAATTTACATGGGAGGAGGATCTGTACAGGAATATATATATATATATATATATATACACACACACACACACACACATATATAGTACAAATGAACCAGACTGTGTACACCTAAGACAAAAAATATTCTAATCGTTACCCCAATTAGAAAAATTAAAACATCGAACAAGAAGTAATGTGACATAATCTTATGCGGGGTTTTCCTGGCACATTCCATTCTAATTTACAACCTGGGAACAGGACTTCCAGAAAGGCTCTGCTGCCCTAGTAATCTGATTTGGGAATGGAGAAATGCTGCCGCCTTGTGGCCATTTCGCACAACAGCAGCTTTAAACCCAGGGCTAATGGTCACTAAATATTCACACTCATTGCAGGCCTGTAAAGGACACCTGCCCTCAAAAAAAATCCTGGGGTCGAAAATCGACCGAAAAATTCAAAAGAGGGCAACGTTCCAAGAAGACAATTTCAAGAGGTTTATTGTACTCACAGCCTCTTTTCTGTTTTTGTTTAACAGATATAAAATAGGCGTGGAAAAATGCTGAACATTAGGAATTATTAAAGACATGCAAATCCAAATTACAAAATCCTGTCAGCTTACGCCAGTCAGAATGGCCATGGGTAAAATTTCTGCAAAATATAAATGCTGTAGGGGTTGTGGGGAAATGTGTACCCTCGGTTCAAAGTGGGACATGGTAAGAGCCAGTAATGGAAACGCAAACAAGGTGCCTTGAAAAGGTAAATATTGAGCTACCATTCAATCAGGCATACCCACTGCAGGGCCTATGGCCTCAGAGGATGAGAATGAAAAAGACACAGGCTGGCAATCCTGCACTCCAGCTATATTTACCATAGCCAACATTTGGAAGCAACGAAAATGTCCATCAACAGGGGAATGCACAGAGAAGAAGTGGTCCATGTACACAATGGCACGTGGCTCCAATAAAAAATATAAATTCACATTAAAAAACAAACATAAGTAAGGAGACATCAGCATTTGGGGGATTATCCGGGCACATTCCACTCTAATTTATAACTGAGGAACACCACTGGCAGGAAGGTCTGTTTCCCTAGTTACCTGAGTGGGGAAAGCAGAAATGCTGCCGCCCTCTGGCTGTTACCTGCAACAGCAGCCTTAAAACCTGTGCTAAGGGTCACTTTATAGGCACAAGTACTGGAGGGCTGTAAATGAACCTGCCCTCAAAATGTCTTGAGGGAGGTAATGGCCAAAATATTACAAAATGTGGCACATACTTCAGGAAAACAAGATGAAGAGGTAAGTTGCACTCACAGTTTGAAGAAAAAACGGACATGCCTGAAAGCTCAATTTCAAAGGATTATGAGACCCATGCAAATCCAACCACAAAGAGGTATCAGCTCAAACCAGTCAGAATAAACATCAGAAGAAAGCTACAAACAATAAATGCTGAAGGGGTTGTGGAGAAGTGCATACCCTCAACTTTAAGTGGGACGTAACCTGGTAAGAGCCACGAATGAGAACAGAACGGACGTGCCTTTACGAGGCCAACATTGAGCTACCATATGATCCAGCAGGCCCACTCCTGGGCCTGTAACCTAAGAAGACAGAATTGGAAAGACACAGGGAGGCAAATCTGCATTGCAACAGTATTACAATAGGCAAGACATGAAAGCAACCAAGAAGTCCATCAACAGGTGAGTGGACAAAGAAGAACTGGTATATGTACACACGGAATATTAGCCAAGGAAGAAAATGACACAATTCCATTTGCAGCACCATAGATGAGTCTAGAGGTAATCACACAACTTGTAGTAAGTCAGAAAGAGAAAGACACATGTCCTAGGATATCACTTATAGGTGTTACCTAAAAATGGATACCAGTGAAGATATTTCCACAGAGAAAGGCAATCACAGATTCATTCAACAAACTTATGGTTCACCAATGGAAAGGTGTGAGGATTGGATACATTAGGATATTGGGGTTAACAGACATATACAAACACAGGTGACGTATATAATCACCAGAGACCATGGGAAAAGGATCCCAGGAAGAATAGACACATGCATATGTGTAAAAGAACCACATCTTGCACACGTAGAACAAGCAAAACATTGTAATCGAACTTGCTGTGATAAAAAATAAAACTTAAATTAAGAAAACGAACAAGAAGTAGTGAGACATAAACTTAAGGCGCTTTTTCCTGGCACATTCCATTCTAATTTACAACCTACAACATTGAGGCTCTGTTGTCCTAGTACACAGATTTTATAAAGGAGAACTGCTGCCACATTGTGGCCGTTTCACACAACAACAGCTTTAAACCCAGGGCTGATGGTCAGTTGATATTCAAAATAATTACAGGCCTGTAAATGACACCTGCCCTGAAAACAAATCCTGGGGTCGTATATCGACCAAAAAATTCAAAAGACATCCACAATTCAAAACAACAATTTCAAGAGGCCATTTTACGCACATTTGTCTTCTCTTACTTTTTCTTTCTTTTTTTTGTTAAAAAAAATGGGAATGGAAATATGCTTAACATCAGGAATTAATGAAGTCATGCAAATCCAATCTACAAAAACGTTCACCTCACAGCCGTCAGAATGATCATCAGCAAAAACGTGTACAAAGAATAAATGCTGAAGGGGTTTTAGAGAACGGCGTACCCTCTTGCTGCTGTTGGGACGTAACTTGGTAACAGCCAGTATTGAGAACAGAATGGAGGTGCATTTCAAGGTAAAAATTGAGCTACCCTATGACCTGGTAGGCCCACCGACGGGCCTATCTCCTGAGTAGACTAGAATCAAAAAGACACAGGTTGGCAATCCTGCACTCCAGCAACGTGTACCATAGCCAAGATTTGGAAGAACCAAAATGTCCATCAACAGAGAAATGCACCAGAAGGAAGTGGTCCATGTACACAATGGAATATTAGCCAAGGAAAAGAATGAAACATTGCCGTTGGCACCACCATAGAAGGATCTAGAAATAATCAGCCAACTTGAGCTACGAAAGAACCCAAAAGACAGATATCCTATGACATCAGTTATAGGTGTTACCTAAAAATTGATACCCATGAAATTATTTCCAAGAGAAGGACACGCATGGATTCAGAAAACAAAAATATGTTTAACCACATGGAAAGGTGTAAGGAACATATGAATTAGGGTATGGGGGTTAACAGACATGTACTAATACTTATGAAATATATAATCACAAAATACCTATGGAATACCAAGAGAGGTCTACTCAACACTCTGTAATAACCTACACGGGAAAGGATCCGAAGATGAATAGATCGATGCATAGATATAATGAACCAGATTCTGTACACCTAGAACACACACAATATTTTTATCAAATTTGCTCTGATAATAAATAAACATTAAATTTAAAAAGCAAACAAGAAGTGAGGAGATTTAAGCTCTTGGGGGCTTGCCCTGGCACATTTCACTCTAATTTGCAGCCTGCTAACACGATTTCCAGGAAGGCTGTGTGGCCCAAAAACCCAGATTTGGAAATGTAGAAATGCTGCCGCCTTGTGGCCGTTTCCCGCAAAAGCGGCTTTAAACCCACAGCTAACGGTCACTTAACATTCACAAGGACTCAGGGCAGTAAAGGACACGTGACCTCAAAAATGTCCTGAGCTGGGAATGGCCAAAAAAATTAAAAACAGGCCAATGTTTCACGGAGATAGTATGAAGAGGTAAGTTTTATTCACTCTTCTTCAAAAAAAGAAACATGGATAACAGCTCAACATCAGGAATTATTAGACTCATGCAAATCTAATCTACATAAAGGATTCAACTCACACAAGTCAACTACCATCGGCAAAAGTCAACAAACAATAAATGCCGAAGGGGTTTCAGAGAACTGTGTACCCTCTAACTGCTGGTGAGATGTAAAGTGGTAACAGCCAATAATGAGAACAGAAAGGAGCTGCATTTAAAAGTAAAAATTGAGCCACCATTCCATCCAGCAGGGCCACTGCTGAGCCTCTCACCTGAGAAGACCAGAGCCGAGAAGACACAGGCTGCAAGAGCTGCACTGCAGCCATTTTCACAATAGCCAAGGCACGGAAGCAACCAAAATGTCCATCAACAGATGAATGGATAAAGAAGTGGTCCATGTACACAAAGGCATACTAACGATGGAAAACAATGAAACACTGCTCTTTGCGGCACCATAGATGAGCCCAGAGATAATCACAGAACATGAGGTAAGTCGGAAAGTAAAAGACATACATCCTATAATATCACTTATAGGCGTTATCTAACAACTGAGAGAAATGAACATATTTCCACAGAGAAAGACAGTCACAGACTTAGAAAACAAACCACGCTTATCTAAAAGGAAAGGTGAGGGGAATGGATAAATTAAGATTAGGGTTACCATAGGTATACAAATACATATTAAATATATATATCAAAGAGACCGACCATATAGCAAGGGAGGTCTACGGAACACTCTGCAGTAATTTACATGGGAAGAGGATCTGTACAGGAATATATATATATATATACACACACACACACATATATAGTACAAATGAACCAGACTGTGTACACCTAAGACAAAAAATATTCTAATCGTTACCCCAATTAGAAAAATTAAAACATCGAACAAGAAGTAATGTGACATAATCTTATGCGGGGTTTTCCTGGCACATTCCATTCTAATTTACAACCTGGGAACAGGACTTCCAGAAAGGCTCTGCTGCCCTAGTAATCTGATTTGGGAATGGAGAAATGCTGCCGCCTTGTGGCCATTTCGCACAACAGCAGCTTTAAACCCAGGGCTAATGGTCACTAAATATTCACACTCATTGCAGGCCTGTAAAGGACACCTGCCCTCAAAAAAAATCCTGGGGTCGAAAATCGACCGAAAAATTCAAAAGAGGGCAACGTTCCAAGAAGACAATTTCAAGAGGTTTATTGTACTCACAGCCTCTGTTCTGTTTTTGTTTAACAGATATAAAATAGGCGTGGAAAAATGCTGAACATTAGGAATTATTAAAGACATGCAAATCCAAATTACAAAATCCTGTCAGCTTACGCCAGTCAGAATGGCCATGGGTAAAATTTCTGCAAAATATAAATGCTGTAGGCGTTGTGGGGAAATGTGTACCCTCGGTTCAAAGTGGGACATGGTAACAGCCAGTAATGGAAACGCAAACAAGGTGCCTTGAAAAGGTAAATATTGAGCTACCATTCAATCAGGCATACCCACTGCAGGGCCTATGGCCTCAGAGGATGAGAATGAAGAAGACACAGGCTGGCAATCCTGCACTCCAGCTATATTTACCATAGCCAACATTTGGAAGCAACGAAAATGTCCATCAACAGGGGAATGCACAAAGAAGAAGTGGTCCATGTACACAATGGCACGTGGCTCCAATAAAAAATATAAATTCACATTAAAAAACAAACATAAGTAAGGAGACATCAGCATTTGGGGGATTATCCGGGCACATTCCACTCTAATTTATAACTGAGGAACACCACTGGCAGGAAGGTCTGTTTCCCTAGTTACCTGAGTGGGGAAAGCAGAAATGCTGCCGCCCTCTGGCTGTTACCTGCAACAGCAGCCTTAAAACCTGTGCTAAGGGTCACTTTATATGCACAAGTACTGGAGGGCTGTAAATGAACCTGCCCTCAAAATGTCTTGAGGGAGGTAATGGCCAAAATATTACAAAATGTGGCACATACTTCAGGAAAACAAGATGAAGAGGTAAGTTGCACTCACAGTTTGAAGAAAAAACGGACATGCCTGAAAGCTCAATTTCAAAGGATTATGAGACCCATGCAAATCCAACCACAAAGAGGTATCAGCTCAAACCAGTCAGAATAAACATCAGAAGAAAGCTACAAACAATAAATGCTGAAGGGGTTGTGGAGAAGTGCATACCCTCAACTTTAAGTGGGACGTAACCTGGTAAGAGCCACGAATGAGAACAGAACGGACGTGCCTTTACGAGGCCAACATTGAGCTACCATATGATCCAGCAGGCCCACTCCTGGGCCTGTAACCTAAGAAGACAGAATTGGAAAGACACAGGGAGGCAAATCTGCATTGCAACAGTATTACAATAGGCAAGACATGAAAGCAACCAAGAAGTCCATCAACAGGTGAGTGGACAAAGAAGAACTGGTATATGTACACACGGAATATTAGCCAAGGAAGAAAAGGACACAATTCCATTTGCAGCACCATAGATGAGTCTAGAGGTAATCACACAACTTGTAGTAAGTCAGAAAGAGAAAGACACATGTCCTAGGATATCACTTATAGGTGTTACCTAAAAATGGATACCAGTGAAGATATTTCCACAGAGAAAGGCAATCACAGATTCATTCAACAAACTTATGGTTCACCAATGGAAAGGTGTCAGGATTGGATACATTAGGATATTGGGGTTAACAGACATATACAAACACAGGTGACGTATATAATCACCAGAGACCATGGGAAAAGGATCCCAGGAAGAATAGACACATGTATATGTGTAAAAGAACCACATCTTGCACACGTAGAACAAGCAAAACATTGTAATCGAACTTGCTGTGATAAAAAATAAAACTTAAATTAAGAAAACGAACAAGAAGTAGTGAGACATAAACTTAAGGCGCTTTTTCCTGGCACATTCCATTCTAATTTACAACCTACAACATTGAGGCTCTGTTGTCCTAGAACACAGATTTTATAAAGGAGAACTGCTGCCACATTGTGGCCGTTTCACACAACAACAGCTTTAAACCCAGGGCTGATGGTCAGTTGATATTCAAAATAATTACAGGCCTGTAAATGACACCTGCCCTGAAAACAAATCCTGGGGTCGTATATCGACCAAAAAATTCAAAAGACATCCACAATTCAAAACAACAATTTCAAGAGGCCATTTTACGCACATTTGTCTTCTCTTACTTTTTCTTTCTTTTTTTTGTTAAAAAAAATGGGAATGGAAAAATGCTTAACATCAGGAATTAATGAAGTCATGCAAATCCAATCTACAAAAACGTTCACCTCACAGCCGTCAGAATGATCATCAGCAAAAACGTGTACAAAGAATAAATGCTGAAGGGGTTTTAGAGAACGGCGTACCCTCTTGCTGCTGTTGGGACGTAACTTGGTAACAGCCAGTATTGAGAACAGAATGGAGGTGCATTTCAAGGTAAAAATTGAGCTACCCTATGACCTGGTAGGCCCACCGACGGGCCTATCTCCTGAGTAGACTAGAATCAAAAAGACACAGGCTGGCAATCCTGCACTCCAGCAACGTGTACCATAGCCAAGATTTGGAAGAACCAAAATGTCCATCAACAGAGAAATGCACCAGAAGGAAGTGGTCCATGTACACAATGGAATATTAGCCAAGGAAAAGAATGAAACATTGCCGTTGGCACCACCATAGAAGGATCTAGAAATAATCAGCCAACTTGAGCTACGAAAGAACCCAAAAGACAGATATCCTATGACATCAGTTATAGGTGTTACCTAAAAATTGATACCCATGAAATTATTTCCAAGAGAAGGACACGCATGGATTCAGAAAACAAAAATATGTTTAACCACATGGAAAGGTGTAAGGAACATATGAATTAGGGTATGGGGGTTAACAGACATGTACTAATACTTATGAAATATATAATCACAAAATACCTATGGAATACCAAGAGAGGTCTACTCAACACTCTGTAATAACCTACACGGGAAAGGATCCGAAGATGAATAGATCGATGCATAGATATAATGAACCAGATTCTGTACACCTAGAACACACACAATATTTTTATCAAATTTGCTCTGATAATAAATAAACATTAAATTTAAAAAGCAAACAAGAAGTGAGGAGATTTAAGCTCTTGGGGGCTTGCCCTGGCACATTTCACTCTAATTTGCAGCCTGCTAACACGATTTCCAGGAAGGCTGTGTGGCCCAAAAACCCAGATTTGGAAATGTAGAAATGCTGCCGCCTTGTGGCCGTTTCCCGCAAAAGCGGCTTTAAACCCACAGCTAACGGTCACTTAACATTCACAAGGACTCAGGGCAGTAAAGGACACGTGACCTCAAAAATGTCCTGAGCTGGGAATGGCCAAAAAAATTAAAAACAGGCCAATGTTTCACGGAGATAGTATGAAGAGGTAAGTTTTATTCACTCTTCTTCAAAAAAAGAAACATGGATAACAGCTCAACATCAGGAATTATTAGACTCATGCAAATCTAATCTACATAAAGGATTCAACTCACACAAGTCAACTACCATCGGCAAAAGTCAACAAACAATAAATGCCGAAGGGGTTTCAGAGAACTGTGTACCCTCTAACTGCTGGTGAGATGTAAAGTGGTAACAGCCAATAATGAGAACAGAAAGGAGCTGCATTTAAAAGTAAAAATTGAGCCACCATTCCATCCAGCAGGGCCACTGCTGAGCCTCTCACCTGAGAAGACCAGAGCCGAGAAGACACAGGCTGCAAGAGCTGCACTGCAGCCATTTTCACAATAGCCAAGGCACGGAAGCAACCAAAATGTCCATCAACAGATGAATGGATAAAGAAGTGGTCCATGTACACAAAGGCATACTAACGATGGAAAACAATGAAACACTGCTCTTTGCGGCACCATAGATGAGCCCAGAGATAATCACAGAACATGAGGTAAGTCGGAAAGTAAAAGACATACATCCTATAATATCACTTATAGGCGTTATCTAACAACTGAGAGAAATGAACATATTTCCACAGAGAAAGACAGTCACAGACTTAGAAAACAAACCACGCTTATCTAAAAGGAAAGGTGAGGGGAATGGATAAATTAAGATTAGGGTTACCATAGGTATACAAATACATATTAAATATATATATCAAAGAGACCGACCATATAGCAAGGGAGGTCTACGGAACACTCTGCAGTAATTTACATGGGAAGAGGATCTGTACAGGAATATATATATATATATACACACACACACACATATATAGTACAAATGAACCAGACTGTGTACACCTAAGACAAAAAATATTCTAATCGTTACCCCAATTAGAAAAATTAAAACATCGAACAAGAAGTAATGTGACATAATCTTATGCGGGGTTTTCCTGGCACATTCCATTCTAATTTACAACCTGGGAACAGGACTTCCAGAAAGGCTCTGCTGCCCTAGTAATCTGATTTGGGAATGGAGAAATGCTGCCGCCTTGTGGCCATTTCGCACAACAGCAGCTTTAAACCCAGGGCTAATGGTCACTAAATATTCACACTCATTGCAGGCCTGTAAAGGACACCTGCCCTCAAAAAAAATCCTGGGGTCGAAAATCGACCGAAAAATTCAAAAGAGGGCAACGTTCCAAGAAGACAATTTCAAGAGGTTTATTGTACTCACAGCCTCTGTTCTGTTTTTGTTTAACAGATATAAAATAGGCGTGGAAAAATGCTGAACATTAGGAATTATTAAAGACATGCAAATCCAAATTACAAAATCCTGTCAGCTTACGCCAGTCAGAATGGCCATGGGTAAAATTTCTGCAAAATATAAATGCTGTAGGCGTTGTGGGGAAATGTGTACCCTCGGTTCAAAGTGGGACATGGTAACAGCCAGTAATGGAAACGCAAACAAGGTGCCTTGAAAAGGTAAATATTGAGCTACCATTCAATCAGGCATACCCACTGCAGGGCCTATGGCCTCAGAGGATGAGAATGAAGAAGACACAGGCTGGCAATCCTGCACTCCAGCTATATTTACCATAGCCAACATTTGGAAGCAACGAAAATGTCCATCAACAGGGGAATGCACAAAGAAGAAGTGGTCCATGTACACAATGGCACGTGGCTCCAATAAAAAATATAAATTCACATTAAAAAACAAACATAAGTAAGGAGACATCAGCATTTGGGGGATTATCCGGGCACATTCCACTCTAATTTATAACTGAGGAACACCACTGGCAGGAAGGTCTGTTTCCCTAGTTACCTGAGTGGGGAAAGCAGAAATGCTGCCGCCCTCTGGCTGTTACCTGCAACAGCAGCCTTAAAACCTGTGCTAAGGGTCACTTTATATGCACAAGTACTGGAGGGCTGTAAATGAACCTGCCCTCAAAATGTCTTGAGGGAGGTAATGGCCAAAATATTACAAAATGTGGCACATACTTCAGGAAAACAAGATGAAGAGGTAAGTTGCACTCACAGTTTGAAGAAAAAACGGACATGCCTGAAAGCTCAATTTCAAAGGATTATGAGACCCATGCAAATCCAACCACAAAGAGGTATCAGCTCAAACCAGTCAGAATAAACATCAGAAGAAAGCTACAAACAATAAATGCTGAAGGGGTTGTGGAGAAGTGCATACCCTCAACTTTAAGTGGGACGTAACCTGGTAAGAGCCACGAATGAGAACAGAACGGACGTGCCTTTACGAGGCCAACATTGAGCTACCATATGATCCAGCAGGCCCACTCCTGGGCCTGTAACCTAAGAAGACAGAATTGGAAAGACACAGGGAGGCAAATCTGCATTGCAACAGTATTACAATAGGCAAGACATGAAAGCAACCAAGAAGTCCATCAACAGGTGAGTGGACAAAGAAGAACTGGTATATGTACACACGGAATATTAGCCAAGGAAGAAAAGGACACAATTCCATTTGCAGCACCATAGATGAGTCTAGAGGTAATCACACAACTTGTAGTAAGTCAGAAAGAGAAAGACACATGTCCTAGGATATCACTTATAGGTGTTACCTAAAAATGGATACCAGTGAAGATATTTCCACAGAGAAAGGCAATCACAGATTCATTCAACAAACTTATGGTTCACCAATGGAAAGGTGTCAGGATTGGATACATTAGGATATTGGGGTTAACAGACATATACAAACACAGGTGACGTATATAATCACCAGAGACCATGGGAAAAGGATCCCAGGAAGAATAGACACATGTATATGTGTAAAAGAACCACATCTTGCACACGTAGAACAAGCAAAACATTGTAATCGAACTTGCTGTGATAAAAAATAAAACTTAAATTAAGAAAACGAACAAGAAGTAGTGAGACATAAACTTAAGGCGCTTTTTCCTGGCACATTCCATTCTAATTTACAACCTACAACATTGAGGCTCTGTTGTCCTAGTACACAGATTTTATAAAGGAGAACTGCTGCCACATTGTGGCCGTTTCACACAACAACAGCTTTAAACCCAGGGCTGATGGTCAGTTGATATTCAAAATAATCACAGGCCTGTAAATGACACCTGCCCTGAAAACAAATCCTGGGGTCGTATATCGACCAAAAAATTCAAAAGACATCCACAATTCAAAACAACAATTTCAAGAGGCCATTTTACACACATTTGTCTTCTCTTACTTTTTCTTTCTTTTGTTTGTTAGAAAAATGGGAATGACATTAGGATATTGGGGTTAACAGAGATATACAAACACATGTGAAATATATAATCACCAAAAACCTACGGCATACCAAGAGAAGGCTACTCAACATTGTGTCATAACCTACATGGGAAAAGGATCTGAAGAATATATATGTGTGTGTGTGTGTGTGTGTGTGTAAAAGAGCCACATCTTGCACACCTAGAACAAGCAAAACATTGTAATCAAACTTGTTGTGATAAAAAATAAAAATTAAATTAACAAAACGAACAAGAAGTAATGAGACATAATCTTAAGGGGCTTTTCCTGGCACATTTGGTTCTAATTTACAACCTACAACACAACTTCCATTATGGCTCTGTTGCCCTAGTAACCAGATTTGGTAAGGAGAAGTGCTGCCGCCTCCTGGCCATTTCACACAACAGTGCTAATGGTCACTTAATATTCAAAATAATTGCAGGCCTGTAAATGACACCTGCCATCACAAAAAATCCTGGGGTCGTAAATCGACCAGAAAATTCAAAAGACGTCAACATTTCAAGAAAACAATTTCAAGAGGCATATTTTATGCATATTTTGTCTTTTTTTTCTTTAAAATGAAATGGAATTGAAAAATGCTCAACATCAGCAATTAATAAAGCCATGCAAATCCAATTAGAGAAATGTTCACCTCACAGCCGTCAGAATGTTCTTCAGCAAAAAGTCTACAAAGAGTAAATACTGAAGGGGTTTCAGAGAACTGTGTACCCTCTAGCTGCTGGGGGGTTGTAAACTGGTAACAGCCAGTAGTGAGAACATAATGGAGGTGCATTTAAGGGTAACAATTGAGCTACCATGTGATCTGGTAGGTCCTTGGATGCGCCTATCACCTGAGCAGAGCAGAATGGAAAAGACACAGGCTGCCAAACCTGAACTGTAGGAACATTTAACATAGCAAAGACTTGGAAGAAACCAAAATGTCCATCAACAGAAAAATGCACAAAGAGGAAGTGGTCCATGTAAACAATGGAATGTTAGCCATGGAAAACAATGAAACAGTGCCATTGGCACCACCATATAAGGACCTAGAGATAATCACCCAACTTGATGTAAGAAAGAAACTGAAAAACAGATATCCTATGACAACACTTCTAGGTGTTACCTAAAAATTGATACTCATGGACATATTTCCAAGAGAAGAAAAAGCATGGATTAAGAAAAAAATATTATGTTTAACCAAATGGAAAGGTGTAAGGAATGCATGAGTTAGGATATGGGGGTTAACAGACATGTATTAATACATACAAAATATATAATCACAAAATACCTATGGAATGCCAAGAGAGGTCTACTCAACACTCTGTAATAACCTACACGGGAAAGGATCCAAAGATGAATAGACAGATACGTTGATATGATGAACCAGATTCTGTACACCTAGGAGAAACAACATTTTTATTCAATTTTCTCTGATACCTAATAAAAATTAAATTTATAAAGCAAACAAGTAAGGAGATATAAGCTCTTGGGGGTTTGCGCTGGCACATTCCACTCTAATTTGAAGCCTACTAACACGATTTCCAGGAAAGCTCTGTTGCCCCAAAACCCAGAATTGGAAATGTAGAAATGCTGCCGCCTTGTGGCCGTTTCCCGCAAGAGCTGCTTTAAACGCACAGCTAATGGTCACTTAGCATTCACAAGGACTCAGGGCTGTAAAGGACACGCCCTCAAATATTGTGCTGAGGGAGGGAATGGCGAAAAAATTCAAAACAGGCAAATGTTTCAAGAAGACAGTATGAAGACAAGTTTTACTCACTGTCTTTTAGAAAAAGGAAAATGGATAAAAGCTCAACCTCAGGAATTATTAGAATCATGCAAATCTAATCTACAAAAAGGTTTCAACTCACACCAGTCAAATGACCATCAGCAAAAAGTCTACAAACAATAAATATTGAAGGGGTTTTAGGGAACTGTGTACCCTCTCACTGCTGATGAGATGTAAAGTGGTAACAGCCAATAATGAGAACAGAAAGGAGCTGCGTTTAAAAGTAAAAATTGAGGTACCATTCAATCCAGCAATCACACCACTGGGCCTCTCACCTGAGAAGACCAGAATCGAGAAGACCCGGGCTGCAAAAGCTGCACTGCAGCCTTATTCACAATAGCCAAAACAGTAAAGCAACCAAAATGTCCATCAACAGATGAATGTTTAAAGAAAAAATGGTCCATATACACAATGGAATATTAGCCATGGAAAACAATGAAAGACTGCTATTTGAGGCACCATAGAGGAGCTTGGAGATAAACACAGAACATGAGGTAAGTCAGAAAGCAAAAGACCTATATCCTATGATATCACTTATAGGCGTTATCTAATAACTAACACAAATGAACATACTTCCACAGAGAAAGATACTCACAGACTTAGAAATTAAGTATGCTTATCGAAAAGCAAAGGGCAGAACAGATAAATTAATATTAGTGTTACCGTATGTATACAAATACATATTATAAACATATATCAAAAAGACCGACCATATAGCAAGGGAGGTCTACGGAACACTCTGTAATATTTTACATGGGAAGAGGATCTGAACATGAATAGACATACATATTGTACAAATGAACCAGATTGTGTACACCTGGACAAACAATATTGTAATCATTACCCCAATTTAAAAAAAATTTAAAACCAAGAAGAAGTAATGAGACATAAACTTATGGGCGTTTCTCCTGGCACATTCCATTCTAACTTACAACTTAGGAACACAACTTCCAGAAAGGCTCTGCTGCCCTAGTACCCAGATTTGGGAATGGAGAAATGCTGCCGCCTTGTGGCCCTTTCCCACAGCAGCAGCTTTAAACCCAGTGCTAAAGGTCACTAAATATTCACCAAACTTGCAGTTCTGTAATGACAACTGCCCTCCAAAAAATCCTGGGGTCTAATATCGACCAAAAATTCAAAAGAGGTCAACATTCCAAGAAGACAATTTGAAGAGATATATTGTACTCACAGTTTTTCTTTTTAACATAAAAGAAAAAGGCGTGGAAAAATGATGAATTTTAGGAATTTTTAAAGACATGCAAACCGAAATTACAAAAACCTATCAGGTCACAGCAGTCAGAATGGCCATTAGCAAAAATGCTGCAAACAATAAATGCTGAAGGGATTGTGGAGAAATGCATACCCTCGGTTCTAAGGGGGATGTGGTAAGAGCCACTAATGAAAACACAATAGAGGTGCTTTGAAAAGGTAAACATTGAGCTACTAGTCAATCAGTCACACTCACTGCTGGGCCTATCACCTGAGAAAATGAGAATCAAAAAATCACAGGCTGGCAATCTTGCACTCCAGCAATATATAATATAGTCAACACTTGGAAGCGGCGAAAATGTCCATCAACAGAGGAATGCACAAAGAAGAAGTGGTCCATGTACACAATGGCATATGACTCCAATAAAAAATATAAATTCAGGGCTTCCCTGGTGGCGCAGTGGTTGAGAGTCCGCCTGCCGATGCAGGGGACATGGGTTCCTGCCCCGGTCCAGGAAGATCCCACATGCCGCAGAGCGGCCAGGCCTGTGAGCCATGGCTGCTGAGCCTGCACGTCCGGAGCCTGTGCTCCGTAAAGGGAGAGGCCACAACAGTGAGAGGCCCGCGTATCGAAAAAAAAAAAAAAAATATATATATATATATATATATACACACACACACACACATATATATATAGTATATATATATGTATATATATAAATTCAAATTAAAAAACAAACATAAGTAAGGAGACATCAGCTTTGGGGAGTTTATCCGGGCACATTCCACTCTAATTTATAATCGAGGAAGACCACTGGCCGGAAGGTCTGTTTCCCTAGTACCAGCATGGTGAACGAAGAAAGGCTGCTGCACTCTGGCCGTTACCTGCAAAAGCAACTTTAAAGCCTGTGCTAATGGTCACTTCATGTGAACACGTACTGCAGGGCTGTAAATGAAATCTGCCCTCAAAATGTCTTGAGAGAGGTAATGGCCAATACATTTCAAAATGTGACACATACTTTAAGAAAACACTTAGAAGAACTAAGCTGTAATCACAGTTTGAAAAATAAAAAGGACATGCCTTAAACCTCAATTTCAACGGATTATGAGTCACATGCAAATTCAACCACAAAGAAGTATCAGCTCACACCATTCAGAATATCCATCAGCAAGAAAACTACAAACAATAAATGCTGAAGGTGATGTGGAGAAATGCATACCCTCAACTTTAAGTGGGATGTAACCTGGAAATAGCCAGTAGTGAGAACAGATGCTTGGTGCCTTTAAAAGGTAAACCCTGACATACCATGTGATACAGGAGGCCCACTCCTGGGCCGATAACATAAGAAGACAGAATTGGAAAGACACAGGCAGGCAAATGTGCATTGCAGCAATATTACAATAGCCAAGACATGGAGGCAACCAAAAAGTTCATCAAGTGGTGAGTGGACAAAGAAGAACTGGTACATGTACAGATGGAGTATTACCTAGGGAAAAAAATGAAACAATGCCGTTTGCAGCACCATAGATGATTCTAGAGGTCATCAGGCAAATTGTACTAAGTCAGACAGCAAAAGGCACATATCCTATAATATCACTTATAGGTGTTAGCTAAAAGTGATACCAATGAAGATATTTCCACAGAGAAAGGCAATCACAGATTCATTAAACAAACTTATGGTTCACCAAATGGAAAGGTGTGAGGATTAGATACATTAGGGTATTGGGGTTAACATAGACATAGAAACACGTATTAAATATATAATCACCAAAGACCTACGGAATACCAAGAGAAGACTACTCAACATTGTGTCATAACCTACATGAGAAAACGATCTGAAGAAGTATAGATACATGAATATGTGTAAAAGAACCAAGTCTTGCACACCTAGAACAAACAAAACATTTTAATCATATTTGCTCTGATAAAAAATAAAAATTAATTTAAAAAAAGAACAAGAAGTAATGAGACATAAACGTAAGGGGCTTTTTGCTGGCACATTGCATTCTACTTTACAACCAGAACACAACTTCCATTAAAGCTCTGTCATCACTAATAAAGCAGCTTTATAAGCAATGCTGAAGGTAGCTTAAAAGAAGTCTCACTGATTATTGATAGTAACAAGAAAACAAACAAAAGTAAAAATCACACTGCAAAAAGTATACATAGAGTAAGGGTAGTAGATCAAACACTTATTCAACTTCTGTAAAGAATAAAAGACAACAGTAGTATGTTTTTTTAAAAAGAGCGAGCCCAAATAAATCAGAAATGAAAGAGATGATGTTACAACAGCCACCACAGAAATACAAAGTATCCTAAGATACACACAAAGTAACTCAGGGCTCAGACTGGACAGAGCTCACTCTCCATTCCCCTGTACATGACTTACAGGAGCCTCAGGAACTGAGGATGAGGTCCCTGAGGAGAAGCACAAGAAAGAAGATGTTAGGCATTAACATGACTGCATTCATCTTAAACATGCCTGAACTATATTCACAGGAGATGATTTTGCCCTGTATGTACATCGGCACCTCTAGTCGGAACTGCAGATCTTTGGCTTCACCACCTCTACTGACAGCATTAGCTTCACCTGCTGTGGACCGTCTCTTATAGGATTTCTAGAACCACAAAGCATCGAAGCTTCACAGGACCCAGAGTCTGCGCGACTCCACTCCGACTCTCAGAGTCTCAACTGCACTCAGAGACTCAGAGTCTCAACAGAGACTCCACTCTTGGAGGGCACACACAAAGTAGTGTGCACATCAGGACCCAGGGGAAGGAGCAGTCACCCCATAGGCGAATGACCAGACCTACCTGCTAATTTTAGAGGGTCTCCTGCAGAGGTGGGGAGTGGCTGTAGCTCACCATGGGGACAACGACACTGGAAGCGGAAGTTCTGGGAAATACTCCTTGGTGTGAGCCCTCCCAGAGTCCGCCATTAGCCCCACCAAGAGCAAGGTAGGCTCCAGTGCTGGGTCGCCTCAGGCCAAACAAACAACAGGGAGGGAACCCAGCCCCATGCAACAGCAGACAAGCGGATTAAACTTTTTATTACATTTTATTTAATCCACAGACAAGCAGATTAAAGCTCTGCCCAGCAGAGCAACACCCAGCTCTACCCACCACCAGTCCCTCCCATAAGGAAGCTTGCACAAGCCTCTAAGATAGACTCATCCACCAGAGAGCAGACAGCAGAAGCAAGAACTACATTTCTGCAGGCTGTGGAAGGAAAACCACATTAACAGAAAGATAGAGAAAATGAAAAGGCAGAGGACTTTATACCAGATCAAGGAACGAGATAAATCCCCAGAAAAACAATGAAATGATGTGGGGATATGTAACCTTCCAGAAAAAGAATTCGGAATAATGATAGTGAAGATGATCCAAGACTTTGGAAAAAGAATGTAGGCAAAGATCGAGAAGATGCAAGAATTTTTTCATGTGCCAAGAAGCACATGAAAAGCTGCTCAACATCACTACTTATTAGAGAAATGCAAATCAAAACTACAATGGGGTATCACCTCACACCTGTTAGAATGGGCATCATCAGAAAATCTACAAACAACAAATGCTGGAGAGGGTGTGGAGAAAAGGAACCCTCTTCCACTATTGGTGGGAATGTAAATTGATACAGTCACTATGGAGAACAGTATGGAGGTTCCTTAAAAAACTAAAAATAGAATTACCATATGATCCAGCAATCCCACTACTGGGCATATACCCAGAGAAAACCATAAATCAAAAAGATACATTCACCACAATGTTCATTGCAGCACTATTTACAATAGCCAGGTAATGGAAGCAACCTGAATGCCCACAGACGAATGGATAAAGATGTAGTACATATATAAAATGGAATATTACTCAGCCATAAAAAGGAATGAAATTGGGTCATTTGTAGAGACGTCGATGGATCTAGAGACTGTCATACAGAGTGAAGTAAGTCAGAAAGAGAAAAACAAATATTGTATATTAATGCATATATGTGGCACCTAGAAAAATGGTACAGATGAATCAGTTTGCAGGGCAGAAATAGAGACACAGATATAGAGAACAAACGTATGGACACCAAGGGAGGAAAGCCGTTGGGGGTCGTGGGATGAATTGGGAGATTGGGATTGACATGTATACACTTATATATATAAAATAGATAACCAATAAGAACCTGCTGTATAAAAAAATAAATAAAATAAAATTCAAAAATTAAAAAAATAAATAAAATTAAAAAAATAAAAGAGAAAAAATAGTTCTTCCCTTCCCATAGATGTATTTATATGAATTAATTATTTCCATGCTTATATCTATAAATACAAAAAAGAGGAATAAAACCTACCTTGAACCAAAAAAGAAAAAAGGAAAAAAAAAACAGAACCCACCAGTTATACAGAGAAAAACCCTATCAGGGCACTTGCTCCAGTGGTAAACAATTCTGAAGTTGGTCAGAGGTGGGGAATCGTCTCCCATGCAGCCAGCAGCCCCCCTGCAAGGAGCGTCCTCATTGCAGAGCTGGGGGACCATGCCGAGGCGTCTGTGAGTAAACGTGAGCTGAGCCCCAGGCCAGCTGCTACTGAACTGTTCCCACTCTTCCCAGGTAAAACACCTGAATGTGTGCAAGGACTTGAAAGCCTAGAAGAAGGGCCGTGGAGCCACACCAGCCACAGCACACAGGCCGACTTGGTGCTTGCAGGCCAGCCAGGATGGTCCTGGCCCCGGGCGCTCTTCTGGAAGCTTTCCATTTCCCTGAGGTACCCCTCCCGTCCCGGCCCCCACTGCTTTTTTCCTTCCTCACCTCTGCCCGGGGAGAAATTCCAGCGGCAGGTATAGGTGACACATCCTCTTCTTTAGGAGGTGGCAGCCTGGCAACTCCTGCAGAAAGTCCAGCAGAGCCCCACTCACACCGGGCCACCCAAAAAGCCATGGCCCCTCACCCCCTCCCACCAGCACAGCCCCGAGACTGCTGACGGAGCAGAGACTATGGCGTCAGGCACAGCTGCAGGGGCTCTTGCTGCCTGGAGCGGTGCTTATATTGACCTCAACCCAGGCACACCTGGGGAGGGCTGGCCGGCAGGGTCAGGCTGCCCAGGTCAGCCAATCCTCACCCTTCAGGGGCTCACAGTTGCAGAAAATGGACCTTGCTAAACTGGCCAGTTCCAAGGAACAGGTATGGGCTCCTGAGAGTCAGGATAGACAAGGGACTGCAGCTCCGGCTTGTTTTCTAATCATTTTATCTGACCCATGAGTGGGAGACAACTTCAAGAAGACCCTCTTCTAATGAGAGGAACCCAGGAGTCAGGGAGAGGAGAGGTGGTGGGTGGAGACAGAGGCCTGGTGCCCCGGCTGCAGTGGAAGTCTCTGGAACACCAGGCAGAGGGAGGCTGCACAGAGTGATGCCCAGGGTCACAGACCTGTCGGAGCTGCTGTTAGTTCAAGTCCTGCTCTGCGGTGCTCTTTGTCATCTCTGAGCGACAGGTGAGCTGGGGGTGCTCTGCAATGAGGGCTATGTGCACGGTTCCTGTGTGCCCAGCCCTGCCGGAGTACCTGCCCAGGGGAGCTCCGTATCCTGGGAGGGGCCTGAACGCGAGAGCCCCATGGGCTGCTGGGTAGCTGCACAGGTGAGCTCCATACCCTGGGAGGGGCCTGAACACGAGAGTCCCGTGGGCTACTGGGGATCTGCCCAGGTGAGCCCCATATCCTGGGAGGGGCCTAACCACTAGAGCCCCGTGGGCTGCTGAGGACCTGCCCAGGTGAACCCAATATCCTGGGAGGGGCTTCACCATGAGAGCCCCACGGGCTGCGGGGGACCTGCCCAGATGAGCTCCATATCCTGGGATTGGCCTGACCACGAGAGCCCCGTGGGCTGCTGGGGATGTGGTAAAGGATGTCAGGACAGTCAGTGAAGCCACCGAGGATATACATCCAGTAGTTCCTAATTCCTACACCCTGCTGGTCATTCTACCATCCACCAGGACATGGTACTCTGTATTAGACTTAGATGATGCCTACTTCTGTATTCCATTAGTCCCAGAGTCACAAGAAATTTGGCTTGTGAGTGGCAGGACTCAACATACAACAAAAACAATACTGCTGGCTGTCCTGCCCCAAGGGTTCAAAAATTCCCACACCATCTTTGGGGAAACGTTAGCTAAAGACCTAAAAGTTCTACCTCTGGAAAAGGGAACCCTCCTTCAATATGCAGATGACATTCTGATCGCCAGCCCTACTAAGGAGGCCTCTGAACTACCCAGCCAATAAAGGATAGAAGGTGTCCAAGAAAAAGGCTCAAATATCACAGACTAAGGTGACCTGCCTGGACTTCATTCTCACAGAAGGTCGGAGAAGCCCATCCCAGGAAAAGGAAGAAGCCATTTGCAGCCTTACCCCTTCTAAAACTAGAAGACAGCTTAGGGGTTCCTGGGGAGGCCGGGGTTTGCTGCATCTGGATCCCTAACTACAGTCTAATAGCTGGGCCTCTATATGAAACACTGAAAGGAAAAGATGATGATCCTTTCGAAAAGAATCCAGAAGCGGCCTTTCAAGAATGGAAAGAGCAGTTAATTCAGATCCTTGCCCTGGAACTCCCAAATTTAGCTAAACCCTTTGACCTTTACATTCCGGGTCGAAGGTGAATCGCCCTTGGAGTATTAGTGTAAAAACTGGGACCACCTGAAATGGAACAATGCAAGAATGCCCTCCAGGTAGGATAAACTACGGTCATCAAGGGCTTGGCCCACTGCCCCATCTGGCCAGGATATTGGGGGTATCTAAAAACCTGGAAATCAGCAGCCCACAAGGCCAGCTCCCTCCTAAGGGAAAAGGACCCCACATGGTGATCCTAACCACCCACCATGCCCTGAAGTTGCAGGGGTCACTCCGTGGGCACACTGACCTCGAGTGAGGAGGCTCTCTCATCAGGAAATACAGTTTCTACTTCTCTGTTTATTCTCCACATCCTGTAGTAAGTTAAGTTTCAATGAAAGATAAATCTACACGGCGAAAAAGAAAAGAAAACTTACATATGTTGATAAGATCATTCTGACAGGTTTTACCACATATGTCAGTGTTTCTGGCGATAGACACAAGCCAGAGCTCCCTACTCTGACATTTTCACTGATGTCATTCCCCTTGATCCTCAATTTGAAAGTGGAGAAAAATGTTTTCTGTGTTTTCTTCTTTAAGAAATTAAATAAAGAATGCTTTCTAGACATGATCCTCTAATGATTTTCAGTCAGTGGTCATCAAGAGAGGAAAAGCACAGAATCTCATCCCCACAGAAGGGTGACATTCAGTCAGGTAAGAAAATTCTCCCCAAAATCAGAGCTTCATCTTTAACATGCAATCAGAGGCTTTCACAGGTCCTTCATCACTCTGCACTCAGCCCTACCATATGGGATTGGCTCTGAGAATCTCACATCAGATGACTGACAAACATGTCATAGTACACTGATCTAGTACCAGATCCTGCCTCTCTTAATGATCTCCCGCAGGGATATTGCAATATTCTAGGATATTTCCTGGAGCCCTCTACTCTATACAGGTACACTTCCAAGTAGAAACAGAAGCTTTGATTCTCACTGGGACCCCTGCTCTGTCCAACCAACCTCTCTAGAAATATGATGTTCTAATCTCTCCTGATTAGAACATTTCAAGGTCTCTCCCTGTGCTAATTTAGTAAAGGTAAAAGAGAAACAAGAAAGAGCAAACTATGCAGGGAGCAATATATAAGATTCTTTACTTAATGTATTTATCTGATATACCCAAATATTGAGAAATATAGATTCATTTCATAATGGTCAAGAAAAGAGGAGGAGGAACCTCCATGTCAACAGTATATATAAAATGCAATCAATATTGCATAAGCTCCAGCTTAAGCTTAGCTACGAGGTACTAACTCTTCTCATAAAGAAGCAATAGTTCTCCATCACTTGAAGCACACTGAGGACTCAGACATCTGGACACTGAGGGTGTAGTCTCCTTACTCGAATTCTGTACCTGCATCATAGAGCAATGGAATATTCCCAAAGAATTATTAAGGATGAGGTGGGGAGCTGAAATAAAAAAAGATGAATCCACAGTCTGTCCTACCATCTGTTCTGCTGGATATTACCCCATCTTGGCCCAATATGATCTTCCCACTTTTCTCTGGGCCTCCCTACTTTCCACCTCCATCCTCTCATTATAGCTTACCTACACTTGGAAACAACTCTAGTTTTTCCACTGATCTTTATCAACAAGCAATCCAAAGAGCAACTGTGTATATAACTCCTTAGAAACCTCAGGTCTGACTCAGGAATACATGACCTTCGAAATCCGAAGTTTTCCTAATTCCCTTTATTATTTTTTTTTTCTAATTTCCATGTAATTACACTCTCAGGACCTCCACTGTTCTCAGGTTCATCCTCCCAGCAAAATCTGTCAACCTAGACATAGACTTAAGTACCACCCTCTAATTATCTCCTAGGGAATCCAGTCTTTAAAAAAGCTTCAGCAAGCCTTATGGACTTTATTAAAGACTCTTTAAGATAACCCATGGGAGATAGCAGTACACCCACAGAGTAATTTTATTTTTCATTTTTATAAAGTCTCTTCTGGGGCTTCCCTGGTGGTGCAGTGGTTGAGAGTCCGCCTGCCGATGCAGGGGACATGGGTTCACGCCCCAGTCCGGGAAGATCCCGCATGCCGCGGAGCGGCTGGGCCCGTGAGCCATGGACACTGAGCCTGCGCGTCCGGAGCCTGTGCTCCGCGGTGGGAGAGGCCACAGCAGTGAGAGGCCTGTGTACCGCAATAAAAAAAAAAAAAAAAAAAAAAAGTCTCTTCTGGCCAATGAAGACTCTCAGCTCTTCTTCTTCAACATATGCAGTGTCTCACCCTTCTGATTACTCTCTGCTCTATCCCAGGGCCACTCCCTTTCCTGATATTACATTCTTTCCCAATTTTGTATGTTAGTAAAATCAAATAACATAAAATATAACATGCTAATTATTATAAAGTGCACCGTTCAGTGATATTAAATACATTCATATTATTGGGCGATGAAAATCACCATTTATCTTTCTAATTCTTTTCTACATTTTAAAACTGTAACTCTATATCCTTTAAAGATAACTTTCCCTTTTGGTCCATAACCACATGAAAAGCATCACTACCCTGCCAATTTCTATGGTTTTGACTACACTAAGTATCCCATATAATTGAAATAAGTAGTTGTATAGTTATGACTCACTAAAAGTCACAAAAATGGCATTTTGGTAGCTAAATTTCCTCAAGATTCATCCATGTTGTAGCATATTCCTGTATCTTTTCCTTCTTAACACTGAATAATATTGTATTATATGGGTACACCACACTTTGCTTATCCCGGAACTAGTGGATGAACACTTAGGTTGCTTTCATATTTTAGCTACTGTGATTATTACTGCTCTAAACACTGGAGTACAAATATTTCTTTAAGACCCTGATTTCAATTCCTTTGGATATACCTCATAGTAAAATTCCTGGATCATGTAGTAATTCTATTTTTCAATATCTGAAAAATTGCCATAATGTTTTTCAAAGCAGCTGCATCATTCTACATTCCCACTGACATAGCACAATGCTTCCAACTCCCTCACATCCTCACCAATACTTGTTTTCTGCTTGTGTATGTGTGTGTGTTCTTGTGTGTGTATGCATGCACACAAATATATAAACACGCATTTAGTGATATGGAGCATCTATTCAAGTGCTTGGTCATTTGTACATATTTTTGAAGAACCATCGATTCAAGTCTTTTATCCATTTTTGAATCAGTGTGTTTGCTTTTTGTTGAGTTGTACGAGTTCTCTGTATATTCTGAATAGAAATATCTTGTCAGATAGATGGCTTTCAAATATTTTCTCCCATCTTGTGGGTTGCCATCTTATTCTGTTTACATTTCTTTGATACACATTTTTTTAAATTATGTACTGCAAATTGTTTATTTTTTTGTTAGCTGTACCTTTGTTGTTCCTTCGTTGCATATTGAGGAAAACACTGCCAAATCCAATGTCATGAAGCTCTTGTCCTGTGTCTTCTTCTAAGACTTTTTATTTTATTAGGTCTTATATTTAGTTTCTTGATACGTTTTCATTAATTTGTGCATATGATGTTAGGTAAGGGTCCATCTTCCTTCTTTTGCATGTTGACAACAAGACTTCTCAGCACCATTTGTTGAAAATACTATCCTTTCTACTTTGAAAAGTCGTGGAAACTTGTCAAAAATCATTTGGCCATATATCAGGGTTTATTTCTGGGTGTTCTATTCTATTCTATTCGTCTTGAATAAGGGAGAAAATAGTATAACCTATCCAGGTTGATGAAGAACATAAAGAAAGACCAGGACTGAGAATTAGGAGGGCAATATAAAACAGCAGGGAGTAAAAGACAGTGTGAGAGAAGATCTTGTATTTGCAAGTTCATGGAAATATGATCATGTTAAACCACTAAACGCCTGAATTTGAACAATACAGTAAATGTGCTAGCAAGAAACATAACAGTTACCCATCTCTGGGAAATACAGTATGGGCATAAAGATAAACTACACACAAATATATTAAAAAGGGAAGGGTTTTCATGGTGTGAGAATATTGTGGGATTTGAAATACAATTTATTTCTGTTCTACCATTGTCTCTAAAATTTATCAAAGTGTATATACAAGCAATTCCAATTCTGGTAATGTGCTTGACAGGTTTATATATGAACTTCAGCAGACCAGTAAATATACATTCATAGTAGGACTGTTCCCTAATCCAAAAAACAAAACACAAAAACTGGAAAGACTAGAGTTCACTTTGTCAACACACGTACAGATGCAGTGATGGTTAACGGTCCAAAAACAGAAGGTGAGCATGGGTGCAAGAGGTTAATCCCCAGGCTGGGGTGGGGTGCAGAGTTTGAGGGTAACACAGGTAGAAAAGGCTTTTGTCCTATCCTTGATTTGTGAGGTATGGAAATTCACAGGTCACTACCTTCATTTCAAAATGAATGTATGCACTATTCAATTTTTTAAAACAGGAGAAGTAAACATGAGTGATAATAAATTTCAAACTGTCGCTAATCAAATAAGATTCTAAGAAAAATTAAATAATATGATTTAAGAATCAAGTGGAGAGATTGTCCAAGATGGTAGCATTCAAACACCCAGAGCTTGATGCCTCTCATGGGCACACCAAAGTCACAACTGTTTACAGAACAGCAATTGATGAAAAAGGCCGGGACCTACCATAAAAGATGTTTTACAGCTAAAGACATAAGGAAGGCACCTCGGCAAGACAGGAAGGAAGGGCAAAATCTCAATAGAGTCAAGACCCATAGCACCAGGTGGGTGGCCCACAAATGGGAGAATAATTACAGTTCCTGAGGTGCTCCCAGGTAGCAAGCGGTATGAACCCAACATCAGGCTCCCAAGCCCAGGGATCCTGTGCTGGAAAGAAGAGTTCCTAGAAAGTTGGGCTTTGAAGACCAGTAGTGCTTATTTTCCAGAGAGCCAGAGGGTTGTGGGAAGTACAGATTCCACCTTAAAAGATGCTCACAGGGCTTCCCTGGTGGCGCAGTGGTTGAGAGTCCGCCTGCCGATGCAGGGGACACGGGTTCGTGCCCCGGTCCGGGAAGATCCCACATGCCGCGAAGCGGCTGGGCCTGTGAGCCATGGCCGCTGAGCGTGCGCGTCTGGAGCCTGTGCTCCGCAACGGGAGAGGCCACAACGGTGAGAGGCCTGCGTATCGCAAAAAAAAAAAAAAAAAAAGATGCTCACAAAATCCCACATGACCCAAGAATCAGAACAGAAGCAGTCATTTGAAAGGATTCTGTGTCACACCTACCTCCTGATCTTGGAGAGTCTCCCAGAGAGGCAAGGAGGCAACTACAGCACAGCCTCAGGGACATAGACACTGGCAGCAGCCATTTGGGGGAGTTCCTTCTACCACGTGGCCACAGGTACCAGCAAGCATAATTTCAGAATCCTCCCTCTATCTTTTTAGCGTCAGGACCTAGCCCTACCCATTTCCACCAGGCTAGAGACACAAGTACTAGGATGCTGCAGGCCAAGCAACTAACTGAGCAGGGGCATAGCCCCATCCACCAGCAAACAGGCTGCCTTCAGACCCTCTCAATGCACACCTGCCCCTGTTCATGGGCCCAGCCACCAAAAGCCCCAGGACCAGCCTCCACACCTCAGTGGACAGGCACCAGCCCCAGAGTCCCTGGCCCCTCTGACAAGTGAGCCTGCTCTGGCCTTGGAATCAGCCTAACCGTCGGCAGGTGATTACTGCACAGGGACTGGATGGAGCTTGGACCTACCCAACAGCAAACCTGCTCTAGCAGTGGGATCAGCCTCATACACCAACAGGCACACACCAGCTCCAGGAATACCACAGCCCAACTGCCTGTGTGACCAGAACACTCACTTGCAGGCCAGAAGCAGCCATAGACTCAGCTGGGTCCTGACCCTGCCCATCAGAATGCCAACACAAGATTAGGGATACCCCAGACCCTGCAGATAGCTGTGTCAGGAACAGTGATCCAACACCAACTCTGCGACTCCTGGGCTCTGCAGCCAGAACTCAGGACCTGTGTCTTCCTCCCAGTAGCCAGCATAGCCCCAGAACCAGTGACTGCGCAGTAGCCCTGATATCACCTGGACTGCAATTCTACCCATAAGTAAACCAGCACTAGGTTTGGTGTCCCCGAGAGTTGTGCAGCCAGCTGCCTTATGATTTAGCCTCACCAAGCAGCACAGACAGCCTCTATACTAGGCAGAGTCTGGCAAACAAGCACTCGGAGGGCAGCCAAGCCTACCAGACCACCCACAGTAGTCAGCCCACCACAACAGAAGAGCCCAAGCAGCCCACATAGGGGGTACACCTAGAACATATAGCTCTGGTGACCAGGGGACAGTGGGCTGCTGGGACACATAGGACCCCTCCTACAAAAGGCCACTTCTCCAAGGTCAGGAAATGTAACGAGCCTACTACATACATAGCAATAAAAACAGCAAGTTAAGAAAAATGAGGTGACACAGAAACATGATCCAAATGAAGGAACAAGATAAGAACTCAGAAGAAGATCTAAGTGAAGTGGAGATAGCCAATCTCCTCAACAAAGAGTTCAAGGTAATGACTATAAAGATGATCAAAGAACTCAGGAGAAGAACCGACGACCAGAGCAAGAAGTTAGAATGTTTGAAAAAAGAGTTAGACCATTAAAGAACAACAAAACAGAGATGAGGAATACAATAACTGAAATGAAAAATACACTAAAAGGAAACTACTGTAGACTAAATGATAGAGGAATGAATCAGAAAACTTAAGGACAGAGTACTGGCAATCACTGAAGATGAACGGTAAAACAATAGATTAAAATGAAATGAGGAAAGTTGAACAGACTTGTGAAACAACATCAAGTGTACTAATATTTGCATTATACTGGTCCCAGAAGCAAAAAGGAAAGAGAAAGCAGTGTAGAACATACCTGAAGACATAAGAGCTGAAAACTTCCATAACCTGGGAAAGAAAACAGACATCCAAGTCCAGTAAACACAGTAAGGCCAAAACAGGATCAACCCAAAGAGGACCACACCAAGACTCATTGTAATTAAAATGGCAAACAAATAAAGATAAAAAGACACTATTAAAAGGAGCAAAGGAAAAGCAACAAGTTACAAACATGGGAACTTGCATAAAGTTATCAGCTGACTTTTCAGGATAACCTCTGCATGCCAGAAGGGAGTGACATGGTGTATTTAAAGTCATGAAAGGGAAAAGCCTATAACCAAAAATACTCTACCCAGCAAGGCTCTCCTTCAGATTTGACGGTGAGATCTAAAGTTTTACAGAGAAGCAAAACTAAAAGAGCTCAGCATCGCCAAACCAGCTTTATGAGAAATCTTAAAGGGGCTTTTCTAAGTGAAAAAGAAAAGGCCACGACTGAAACATAAAAATTAGGAAAGGAAACTTACTAAACGAAAAACCTCATTGGATAAGGCAAATATTCAACAAAGGCAGTAAATCAACCATGTACATAGCTAATGGGAAGGATGAAAGAAAACAGTAATAAAATCATCTATATTCACAATAAGAAGTTCAGGGACACACAAAACAAGTAGATGTAAAATATAAGGTCAAATTCAGTAACTGTTGGGGAGCAGAGTAACAATGCAGGGTTGTTAGTGTCCATGTGAAATTAAGAGCTCAGCAACTTAAATAATCACACACACACACACACACACACACACACACACACACACACAAAACTGAAAGAAATCCAAACATAATATTATAGATAGTCCTCACATCACAGATGAAGGGAATAAAAGGGAAGAAAGGAACACTGAAGAAATTAAAGAGGGATTCTAAAAATACCCAAGACAAATGAAAACGAACACACAATGATCCAAAATCTATGGGACACAGCCAACGCAGTTCACAGGGGGAAGCTATAGTGATACAAGCTTATTCTTAGGAAACAAGAAAAATATCAAATAAACAACCTAACGTTACACTTGAAGGAATTAGAAAAAGAAGAAAAAACAAAACTCAAAGCTGTCAGAAAGAAAAAAATTAAGAAAACAATACCATATGCAATCACACTGAAAAGAGTAAGATACCTAGGAACAAACACACCTAAGCAGGTAAAAGACTTGTACTCAGAAATCTATCAGCCATTGGTGAAAGAAGTTGAAGGCAACAGAAAAAGATGGGAAAATATAGCAGGTGCATGGACTGGAACAATTAATACAGTTAAAATAAACATACTACCAAAGACAATCTACAGATTTAATGCAATCCCTATCAGAATACCAAAGCATTTTCACAGAACTTGAAAAAGTAATTTTAAAATTTGTATAGAAACACAAAGACCCCAAATAGCCAAAGAACCTTGAGAAAGAACAGACCTGGAGGCATCACGCGCCTTGACTTCAGATTATACTGCAAAGCGACAGTAATCAAAGAGAATCGTACCGGAGCAAAAACAGACACAAAGATCACTGGAATAGAATATAGATCCCAGAAATAAGCCCACACACTTGTATTTAATTGATTTATGACAAAGCAGGCAATACGGAGAAAAAACTGTCTCTTCAATAAGTGGTACTGGGAAAACTGGTCAGCTACATGGAAAAGAATAAAATTAGAGTATTTTAGTACACCATATATAAAATAAATGCAAAACTGAATAAAGACCTAAATGTAGGACCATAAAACCCCTAGAGGAAAATACAGAACATTCTTCAACATAAATGATAGCAACAGTTTTAGGTTCAGTCTACTAAGGCAAATGAAACAAAAGCAAAAATAAACAAATGGGACCTCACTAAACTTAAAAGATCTTGCACAGCAAAGGAAACCAAAGACAAAATGAAAAGACAACCTGCTGAAGGAGAGACAATATTTGCACATGATAAGAGGTTAACATCAAAAAGGTGACCAAGCAAGGGTTCACATCTAAACTACAGAAACAGCACATACAACTCAATATCAGGACAACACCCAAAATCTTTTTTAAAAAATTGAGAGGACCTAAATAGACATTTTTCCAAGGAAAAAATATAGATAGACAGCCAGAACTCACAAAGATGCTAGACATAGCTAATGAGCAATAAAATGCAAGTCATAACTATGAGATATATCACATCAGTCTTGTCAGAATGGCTGTCATCAAAAAGCTCACAAATAACAAAGGTTAGTGAGGATGTGGAGAAAGGGAAACTCTTGTACATTCTTGATGTGAATGTGAAGTAGTGCAGCTATTGTGGAAAGCAGAATGGAGGTTTCACAAAAAACTAAAAATAGAACTACCATAATATCCAGCAATTTCACTCTTGGGTATATCAGAAGAAAACAAAAACACTATTTCAAAAAAATAAATGCACACCAATGTTCATAACAGTGTATTTGCCATAGCCATGATATAGAGTCAAACTAAGTGTTCATCAATAGGTTAGGGGATAAAAAAGATTTTTTATGATGACTTCAGCAAAAAATGAAATTTTGCCATTTGCAAGAACATGGATGGACTTGGAGGGTATTATGCTTAGTAAAATAAGCCACAGAGAAAACAAGCATGGTAGGTTATCACTTACATGTGGCATCTAAAAAATTGAATACAAAAAAAAAATAGACTCACAGATTAAAGAACAGGCTAGTGGTTACCAGCAGGGAGAGACAGGGTGGAAGAGCAAAATAGTGGTAGGAGATTCTGAGGTATAATGCACTATGTATAAAATCAATAATTTACAGTGATGTACTGTATAGCATGGGGAATAGAGCCACTCTTTTATAATAAGTATAAATGGAGAAGAACCTAAACATTTATGAATCACTATGTTGTACCTCTGAAACTAATATAATAATGTAAATTAACTATAGATCAATCAAATATAAAGTAAGAAACAAAAAAGGGGAGACACCGATTATTAGATAGAAATCAATTAACACAAGTTTTGGAAATCAAGGAATTAAAAAACAACATGTAAGACACAACATTGGCATTTAAAGTGTACAATTCATTTAAAAGAAATCATTTAAGTGGTGAAAAATGGTACCCATTCTCACAATTTTGTATATCTAGGATAAATTATTATCTACAAAAATATGTTACAAATATTCACTCAAAAAGAAAGAGAAAATTTGGATTAACCCATTTTAGTATACAAATTTAATATCAAAGTCTCTATGTAAAATTGATTTGAATAAGTTCTGTTAGCCACTTCTAGTTTCTTTGTGATGTAAAATCTTTTAAAGCATAAAAATCAGCCTTTCTACATTATTCCATTAGACATACATAGAAGTTAAGAAATGAGAAGACAGAACAATCAACCAGGAAGGTGAATTTACTGAGAAACAGTCATTCCTTCTCCCTCCTTTTCTTTTCCTCCTTTTCCAGGTCTCTTTCGGTTCCAATCAAGAGAAGTCTTGAGAGTTCTGAGACTATTTCTTTGAGGGCTTCAAATCACCATACCTACATCCTCTGCCACAACTACACACACAGTAACAAAAATAAACCTCTGCTATCTACTCATGTACGAGGGATACATGCAAAATAAACTCCTACATAGAGACCAACAGGTGAATTTGTCCTTCCATTATAGTAAATTCCACACATTATGAGGCAGAAGCGGTTATGTGAGCTTTTCCTTGAAGGCAAAAAACTTGCATTCATTTCAAGTACCTGGTGATCATAGGGTACAGCCAGGGAAGGTGCCATCCCCCTTGGTGGGGGGAGGGGGGGCGGTGGCGGTGAATGGGTTCCCGCAACAATGCACCTCCTGATGTACAGATTCAGGAGAAACAAAGGGCGGTCACACCACAGTCAGCCTGTCAGACTGTCGGGCCACTGGGCAACCCGACCAGCCTGGAAGTGCCCCATCAGTTGCTGAAAGCAAACTCTGTGCCCCATGAGAAGCCAGGCAATTTGCGCGAGAGAGTCAGAGGAGACCGGTAATCAACTCCTCCTCTCTGCTCACCTCCTTGGGGTTACAGCAACCCCATCTCCAAACCCAAATCTGACCCTGGAGTGCCAAACTGGGAGTGGCAGGTGGTCTCTGCCGGTGCTTCAGCGCCCTCTGGAGGGCGTCTGCTCTAATGGCAACTCTCAGCCCTTCCTCCTCCTCCTTCCCTAGTCCTGGGGGCTGCCTTGGCCTCCTGCAGCTGCTGGCCTGATTTCATTCTTCTTTTTTCTCCAATTACAATGAGGCGTCTTACAGAGGTTTGGACTCTTGAAGAAGGAAGATCTTTTAGTCAATACACCTTAACAGTGAGAAGTTGGTTTCAAGAATGAACCCGAAATACTGTATTTTTCTCCTGATGATTCCAAGGAGAGACAGCTCAAGTTTTCTAAATCATAAGAAAAACCAAGGTAGATATGATATTCTGAGCCAGAGATGAAAAAGCAGTTTTTAGCACCCCCTCCTCATGTCATATGGCCGGGATTTAAATCAATCAACTGCCACTGGTTTTTAAAGCACATGACTCAACTTTAAATCAATCAGCTGCTTCCCTGTAACTCACATGACTTGGTTTTGAATAGTAAGGAATGCAGAGGCTTTAAAAATGATGCTCTGAACAATAAATGGAAAAACAACATTTTAGAAAATTTTTTTCTTTTCGAATGGACCATTCATTGCATACAGAATAAAGGATTCTCTTGTGGATTTCTTGAAATGTAAACACGTACAATGTCTCTGTTGGCTTGATTGACTTAGTTTTTTGGGGTTCTTTTTTGTTGTTGCTAACATCTTTATTGGAGTATAATTGCTTTAACATGTTGTGTTAGCTTCTGCTGTATAACAAAATGAATCAGGTATTTGTATACATATATCCCCATATCCCCGCCCCTCCCTCCCACCCTCCCTATCCCATCCTTCTAGGTGGTCACAAAGCACTGAGCTGATCTCCCTGTGCTATATGCAGCTCCTTCCCACTAGCTATCTGTTTCATCTTTGGTAGCGTATATATGTCTATGCCACTCTCTCACTTCATCCCAGCTTACCCTTTCCCCTCCCTGTGTCCTCAAGTCTGTTCTCTACATCTGCGTCTTTATTCCTCTGCATCAACTCCTGCTAGGGATGGATACTTCCTTTTATGCTCAGGGAAATCCCCTAGTTTGAATATGATTTGAGTTTGATCCTGTGAAACCATCAGAACTTCCCACCAGAGATAAATGAGGAGATTCTGGCTTTTATTAGTATGCACGGTGAACACGGGTGTCCTGGCTGTACTTGTCAACCCTCCTGTTTTATCCACCTATTTTTAATCCACCTTCCTCCCTGTGAGTACCTTTGACCGACCCTGAGCTCAGACTCCTGACCTATTACAGTGACTTTGTCAGTCTTTCTTTAAAAATGGACAGGTAATAAAATGAATTTAACCTAGAAGCAGCAGCTCAGTAAGGGAAATAAAATCACCAGAAGTTATCTAATCACAGCCACAGCCATCCAGGGCTCTGTCTTATCTGCTGGGTCATAAGAATGAGACCTTCCTAAACTTGAAGGGCATCCAATCAAATAAGTAAAGGTGTTGCTCACCTCTGGCTCTTGGAGGGATTGCTAGGCAGTCTATCCAGTGTATACTAACTGAAAAACACTGTTATGGTTTTGAAACACCTATGTTCCAGGAAAGATTTTTGGGGTGCATGGGGAAGGTTTCTTTTTGACATCAAGCAAAATATAAATCACCAAGCTCTTTGAGCACAGGGGTTCTTAAGAGGGCAGTAGAAGGAAGGAATGGGCAGAAAAGACAATCTCCTCTGAAGTGAAGGTCACTTTTCCAAAAGAGTAGGATTTAGTCTCAGTTTATGGAAAACACTTTTAAATAGCTGGGACAGGTCCAAACTGCAGTTTAGGGAATGAGGGCTTCAAAAGAACAGTGCTTTAAAAGTCCTGACAAGGCAGCAAGAGGATGAAGAGTTGGTTTTGCATAGTTCTGAACACAGGAGTAAAGAAGCAGAGGCATCTCTGACTAAAAGGCCCTGAGATCCTACGGCAGCAATGGGTCAGTTGCAGGGGGCAGGGGGTGTGGGGGGCGATATTTCTCTCTCAATGTCTCCCAGGGCAGCCAACCTTCCCTACCCCACCCCCCTACTCCCTGCACCCTTCCACCCTCCACTGTTGGGTCCCCGGGGACAGCACTTCTTAAGCTGGAGCGCTCAGGCACCATCTCTGCAGTCTGGATTCTTCCTGGAGCCTAGCAAGTTCTGGGACAGGAAGCCAGGTCTGCAAGGCCGCTGGGGTACAGTTGGACCTGGAGGCCTGGAGGGGAACTGGAGCCCTGAAGCCCACCCACATCCTTGAAGCCCAGGGAGGAACACATCCTCCTAACAGTACTTCTCAGGGCTCAGTGTGTTCCCCACCCGACGGTGATCCATACTCACTTGAGGCAGCAAGGACTGCCTCTAACTGGCCCCTTCGATTCCGCCTTAAGGGTCCTCGCACATGTGTGATAGCGCAAGCCCCGGATGAATTCAGTCAGCTGAGGCCAGTGTTGCCGGGGTCCCTCCAGTCCCATCCCCCAGCCCCTCCCTCTGGGACTGTATCTAATAGAAGAAAGAGCACAGAGGAATTGGCTGAATCAAGGGACCTGGGAGCCTGGGTATGAATTTGAAGACCGAGAACCTAAAGTGCAATTACATATTATTGGAAACTCTTGTGGGGTGTGTGGGGTGAGGTTAGGAGGCTGAGAGGCTGAGTCCCACCTGGTGAGTCCAGCCCCAGGATACCACACAGCCCCACCCCTTTCCCTGATATCAGACAAGGGGTGCCTCAACTACAGCCGGCATTCTGCACTTCCCCCTCCCTGATTCTCCTCCAGAAGAGCAGGTGGCCCCCCTCTGAGGGCAGGGGCAAGACAACGGACCAAGTCCCCCTGCACTAAGGCGCTACTGGAAGCTCTTCCTGAACAGCAGTGCTGGCTTGGAACGAACCCGTGCACCGCCAAAGTTGGTCTTGTCCTGCAGCTGAGGGATGCAGGCTTTAAGTCAGCTGCCTTGGCTTTCAATCTATCAGCCCCCCCACCGCTTTAAGTCAGGTGACCCGACTTTAAATCACTGTGTGCCCCTCAAGCCTGCAACTTCAAAAGTTGGGAACTTCACTTTAATTCCAGCACCAAACATAGCTGAATGCACACTGTAGTCACCCCCAAGCCTGGCTTAGAGGCAGGATATAAAGTAAGGGGATGGGCGTGCACACATGGTGATGAGGGTGTACTTCATGTACCAGAACGGTCTAGGCACTCTGGGGTACAGCAAGCAGTGCACGATACAGCAGCTCCCTGGCAAAGCTGGTGATGCACAGGGAGAGCCGGCACACGCAGGAGTGCAGAGGTTCCAGGGCGTGAGCTGGGGCACAGCCAGCCGGGAGGGTGTGAAAGCGGAGGATCTGAGCCTTCTTGAGACAGGCAGACACAGAGGATGGATGAGAAACAAAGACCAGATGAAATATGGGTTTGAAAAACACACGCTGCTCTTCTAATTCGGGTGGGGGCACCCCAGATTTGAGTCTTCTTACTCCCCAGTACCTAGTGCTTTGGCATTTGCCCAATTACTTATAAAATTTACTGATAATATCTAACCCATAGAATACTGCATTTGTAGTGGTATTGCATGTTAATGTTTCTATAGTGGAATAAACTTTTCTACAAGAAAAATGTACACTATCTGAAATAAATTAAAACCCCTCTTTATAAAGTACTATATCGGACTTCCCTGGCACAGTGGTTAAGAATCTGCCTGCCAACGCAGGGGACATGGGTTTGAGCCCTGGTCAGGGAAGATCCCACATGCCGCGGAGCAGCTAAGCCCATGCGCCACAACTACTGAGCCTGCAGGCCACAATTACTGAAGCCCGAGCGCCTAGAGCCGGTGCTCCACAACAAGCACAGTAAGAGAAGCCACCGCAATGAGAAGCCCGCGCACTGCGACAAAGAGTAGACCCCACTCGCCGCAACTAGAGAAAGCCCGCACGTAGCAACGAAGACCCAACGCAGCCAAAAATAAATAAATAATATATTTTTTTAAGTACTATATCCTTCTGTACAACTTCTCTGGGAAGAACAAAGAGATGGCGTGGGAGAGTGAGAAAGACCAATATTTAGTGCACATCTCTCATGCAGGTGCTCTGCTGGCTCAGATAGATTTATCCCCACTTTACAAAGGAGGAAATAATCTCAGAGAGGTTTAGTAATTTACGCAAAGCCAAACAGCCATTGAGTGGCAGAACCAAGATCTGAACCAAGTGTGTTACCTTCAAAGCCTAAGTCCTCATCACAACAAAACTCAATTAATATTTACATTTATCAAATTATATTGCAACCTGGGGAGTTCTTGGCACAATCCTGAATAAGACTGAGAAAGAAAGAAATAGCATTGTTCCTACAGTCAACCAAAATTTTTGGAGCGGTTGCTAGATGCCTGGCCCTTTTTGGGGTTCAGCAGTGATGAAGACAGGAAGAATCCTGCTTTCATGAACCATGTAGTGGGGAGGAGAGAGGGGTGCAACTTGGGTGAGGGATTTCAACTTGCTGGGCCTCTGTTTTCTCATCTGGAAAATGGGACAGGTGTTCCTCATTTTGTGGGATTGTCCAGCCCTCACATTCTGATTCCATAAGAAGCATTTGTTTTCCTGTTTCTTTAAAATTCATTCAGGCCATCAGCCGTGATGAATGTTGTTAGCTGCTCCCCAAATCACTCTATTCCCACCCTTTTCCTGTGATCAGGTCTTTCCCAAAACATGACTCACAATCAATCAAGTCACAGAACCTAAGGGGCACCCAGGAGAAAAATTCCAACCCTTGCTTCCCAGGAGCTCTGCGGTCTACCTGCCAGGTAAACTTAACTCACCTGGCACAAGATGGCCATCCCTGGTTTCACATCAACATGATCTCAGGCACAAACCTCCTTGTTTTTCCATTTTGTCTTTAAGTTACTTGTTGAAACAACTGCACAAATATGACAAAGATATAAAATCAGGCATCTTCTGCCCCCAGTGCCTACTAATAAGTGATTTTCTGCCACTTTAATGATAAAGGTAGAACATTTCAACATTCTGCTGCCCTTATTATTTGTCATTTTTGTTGATATTTCTATTGAATACATCTTTCAATATTTTAACAATGGAACATTTATTTAGGTTGTTCCAGACCCAGCCTTGAGTGGTAAAGGTTTTGTTGTTATATTTCTATTATGTTTCCTTTAAAAATCATTATCCTATTTAACTGGATTAAGACAATTCTATAGGCATTTATCTTATGATATTGATGAAATTAATACATAGAGGGCAGTAGTACAAGTTGATTGGACTTGAGAACCTCTATTAGCACAGTTAAGTATAAATATTATCTATATGTAAACCAAAGTACATGCTGAGTGAAATTCTCCGACTCTTTTTCACTGTCTGCCCCTCAAGCCTGTGAGAAATGGAATATTTCTTGCTATCTCAGTAAACAAAGGATGTCACAGTCATCAGCACTTGCAGCCCTCCAATGTGAGCCGGCGGGCCCTGAGGATCTCAGGTTATGCAAATACAGAATGCAGGCCCCAGAGAGCTGAGGTGCATATCAAAGGAAGGATTTCAGTGAGCCCAGACTCTTGCATCTTCCCATACAAAGAAAAGCGCTACATTCCTCACCTTGGGAGAGCTGGTTTTCCTTAGTTAACAATCACCTTTTGATGTTCCCCATTACCTGCGCCAGTCCCCTGCCCTGTCCCCTCTCCCCGGTACTTTAGCTCAGGGAGGAAGGAGCGCAGAGGGACTCGGCTGAATAAGGGACCTGCGATCCTCGGGAGGAGTTTTCAGCCGCTTTCTCCGCAGTCGGGAGGAGGGGCGCTGACGCTGCAGCCGGACCCTGCGCCTCCCTCGCCCCGTTTCCCCTCAGGACGCTCAGGCCGACCCCCTCCCCACGCCCCCCAGGCCCCACGAGCCAGGCCGAGGGCAGGGGCGAGAGGAGGGACCGAAGTTCCCCGGGATCAGACGCTGGGGGCCGCTCTTTCTACACAGCAGCGGCGGGTGGCAGCGAACCCCTTCCCCTCAGAAGCTGGTCTTGCGCTGCCGCCCGGGAACCGGACCAGGCGGAGGTTCGGCGCCCACTTACCCGGCCCGCCGTCCCCACGTCTGTCGCGGCTTCGGCCGCCGATCCGGGGCAGTTCCGTGACGGCGGAGGGAAGAGACTCCGAGCCGGGAATTCCAGCTCTGCGGAAACGTGGGCTCCGTTCTGGGCGCAGGGGCTGGGACCGCTCTGCCCCGAGGCCTTCCGGGAGGAAGGGGGGCGCCGGGGGAGGGAGTCGCCAGGAGCGCAGGGCCCCGTCGGGGGTCCTGGAGGGGCGGCCGGCCTGAGGGCCCCGCCCACTGTGGCCGCAGCCCAGGCCTTTTTCCTGGAATCCTACACAAAAAAAGTTAGAAAGATACACGGTCTATAATAAATATTCTCAGGTGATTGTTGCTGCTGTGCTTACTAACCTATTAAAGGTGTAAAATCCATAAAACACTTTATGTTCAAAATTAAATATGAATTTTTACCTTTCTAATTATGTCTCTGCTATTCACAATTGTCGTTAATGAATCAGAGACTGTGGCATCACTAGTTAAAAATGAGCTTGTTAAAAAAATAGAACTCAGGCCCACCGGAGCTACTGAATCACAATCTGCACTTTTACAATCTCCCCAGTGTACTTGTGTACCCATGAATAGTTGAAACGTACATTTCTACCTCGACATGTCTTTTCTGTCTGAGAAATACACACATTTTATCCAGTTTGATATAAATAAAACACTCAAAAATGCATATGCCTGTGTTGAAACCATCATTTTATCATTTCTTTTCCAGATAAGTATAGTCTCTATACTGGTTTTGTGGATCACATGCCATACTCTTTTCTTTTCTTTTAATAAATTTCTTTATTTATTTTTGGCTGTGTTGGGTCTTCCTTTCTGTGCGAGGGCTTTCTCTAGTTGCAGCGAGCAGGGGACACTCTTCTTCGTGGTGCGCGAGCCTCTCACTGTCGCGTTCTCTCTTGTTGCAGAGCACAGGCTCCAGACGCGCAGGCTCAGTAGTTGTGGCTCACGGGCCCAGTTGCCCCGTGGCATGTGGGGTCTTCCCAGACCAGGTCTCGAAACCGTGTCCCCTTCATTGGCAGGCAGATTCTCAACCACTGCGCCACCAGGAAATCCCCATACTCTTTTCTTGTGGTTAGAAATAAGGTAGAGAAAGTTACTTTGTAAAAAAAAAATATATATATATATATATATATATATATATATATATATTACTGGATAATTGAAGACACTCTTCTAAATTAAAACCAGTTCTCTTAACTTGCTATTTTCTTCTTGGGTCACATTATGAACTCTTCCCGTGGCCACGTGGCATGTGTACTTTTAATTTCAGGGACTGCTGACATTACAGGACATAGCCATAGATTTCTCTCAAGAGGGGTGACAACGCCTGGACCAAGATCATTGGGAATTGTACAGGGATGTGATGTTAGAGAAGTATAGGAACCTGCTCTCCTTGGGTGAGGATACCTTCCTTCCAGAATTCCTTATCCAACCACAGGGTTTAGAGTCCTTCATTTGTAGAATGTCTCCTGGAATCTTCTGCTTCCTACAATAGGGTTTCAGATTGCAACGTTTCAGGAAAGATTGGGAGTTTGTGGGTATAATTTATCTTATTCTTTTAAAATTGCAGCCTCCCTTTTAATATACTTTGTAACTGCTTGGGATGTGTCTATATGAACTGTGTACTATATGCTTCTGTTATAGTCCTTACAATATTTTATTGTCTTATTTTCTGTAACAATTTTCCATGGATTCTTTGGGCTTAAGGTATATTAAAAGGGAGACTGCGATTCTGGGACTTCCCTGGTGATGCAGTAGTTAAGAATTTGCCTGCCAATGCAACTAGAGAAAAGTCGCACGCAGCAACGAAGACCCAACACAGATTAAAAAATAAATAAATAAGTAGTAGGTTTCTCTTTTTTCCACACCCTCTGAAGCATTTCTTGTTCGTAGACATTGTGATGATGGCTATTCTGAATGGTTCCAGGTGATACTTCTTTGTATATCTGATTTGCATTTGTCTAACATAAAGCAATGGTGAGCATCTCCATATGTGTTTTTTTTTTTTCTTTGAACAGTGTGAGTAAAATTTACCCCTTGAAAAAGGGTTATTGAAAGGTTGCCTGGTTTTGAACTCTATTTCGATTATCTACCCCAGGACATTTTTTGAGAGCTGTTGTCATTTACAGCTCCCCAGGCATTGTGAATATGAAGTGCCTATAAGGTCCAGTTTTAGAGTTGTCATGGGAAACAGAAGGTGGCAGGATTTCTACCGTCCCTCTCTGGTTACTGACACAACCTTAGATGTAGGGAAAGTCCTGTTCCTGGATTTTAAATTAGAGTGGAATGTGCCTGACCAAACACGTAAGGGCTTCTGTCCCATTCCTTCTTCCCCCTTAAACTTCATCCCCCGAACAAGTATAAATACCTACAAAATCACCTGTTGAGGGTGCTGTCGTGCAGAGAGGGAGGACCCTAATGAAGGAGTCGGGAGGTTGGAACCCAAACACCAGGATATGTTGAGACCAGGTGATTTTGCAAATGTCATCCAGCCCAGAGAGTCCACCATCCTTTGGGTGTCAGAGGGTTGGTTTAGTAGTATGAGGGCACACTTAGATCTGGAGATTGTGATCCCATGCAGGGGGAACAGGTACTACAAGTTCAAGGGGTCGAAGTAGCTGGCATATCCTCCTGAGGTCCTCAGGAGGACCAAATTGGGTCTGTGTCCAGGGATGTGACACTAGCACGTTCACCGTGACTAAATGAATTTAGTGATCATTTTTCTTTTCTGTAATTTAATTTTAAATTTATAATGGAGTATAGTTGATTTACCATGTTGTGTTTTTGATATACACCAACATGATTCATTTATAAAGAGATGACTATATATTCTTTTTAGAATTATTTTCCCATTGAGGTTACTAAAGGGTGTTGAGAAGAGTTCCAAGTGCTCTACAGCAGGTCCATGTTGATTACAAGTTTTCCCTCTGTAAATATGTATATACTAACTCCAACCTCATGATTTATGTCTCCAACACAGCTTTCCAGTTTGGTAACCATAGGTTTGTGTTCTAAGTCTGGGACTCTGCTACTGTGTTGTAAGATAATACCTTTGTATCAATTGTTAGATTCCACTGATAAGTAATATCATATGATACTTATCATTGTCTGATTTATGACACTTAGTATGAATGTATCTATGTCCTTCCGAGTGGCTGCAAATGGCCTTGTTTCATTCATTTCATGGCTGAGTAATATTCCATTGTACATATCTACCATAATTTCTTTAGCCAGTCTTCCTTCCAAGGACGTTTAGGTAGTTTCCAAGTAGAGGCTCTTGTAAACAGGGCTGCATAAATTTTGGAGTGCCTGGGTCCTGTCAATTTACGTTTTTTCGAAGATACAGGCCCAGGAGTGGAAGCGCCATATGCTCTGAATCTCTGTTTTCAGATTTTTAAGGAATCACCACCCACTTCTCCAGAGTAGCTGTTAGCAATTTACATTCCCTCTATCAGCTTGTCAGGGTTCCCTTTTCTCCACACCCTGTCCTGCATTTCAGGTTTTACACTTTGTGAGGTTGGCCATCCTGACTGGTGCGAAGTGATACCGCTTTGTAGTATTAATTTACATTGCCCACCTGTTTTGTTGGGCAAATATGGAGTAAGGGTTTTTCCTGAATATATTAAGGAATAATGCATATGGCCTTTTTGGCCAGCTGCATCATTGGCGATGTTCAGCAGCTTTGCATGTGCTTTAATGGCGAGTGCAAACTACCTCTTGAAATCCCTTTCCTGCAATTCTGCCTTGCTTGCAAGGCCTTTACGAATACTTGGCTCAAGAAATGACTCCATTAGAGGTGTCAATTACAACCCTGCATGTTTGTGAATTGCAGCGCCCCTGAGCACCAGTTTTCAACTTGTTGTTTAGGGAAGCAGCCACAAAGGGGCAGGATTTCTACCGACCCATTCCGGTTACTGGAGCACCTGAAGGATAGGGAAATTCTTATTCCAGATTAGGAAACTAGAGTGGCATATGCCTGTCCAAACATCTAGGGCTTGTGTCTCATTCCATCCCCCACTTCCCCATCTTCAGCCTTAAAATTCCAAGCTGTGCAAAACCGGCTGTTGAGTGTGCTGCCTTCCCAAAGTGGGGAGACTCTAAGGAAAGGAGCTGGAGGGGGGAACCCAAATACCAGGAGAAGTGGAGATGAGGTGATTTTTCGAAACTCTTCCCAAACAGACGGTGTAGCATCCTCTGGATGTCCCATTCATGTTTAAGCTGTAGGAAGGGTCCCCTGCACCTGGAGATATGGAACCCATGGGGACCAGGCAGTATTACTCTGAAAGTGCTGCATTTGCTGTCCCATCCCCACCAAGCCTCTCAGACCCACGAGTGTAGAGCCTTAGGTCCCATCCAGCTGTGTGGCTAGACGTCGTCAGTCCAGGTTGCATCACAGCCCTTGAACAAATTTTGTAAGAATTTCTCTCTCTCACACTGTCTTTTTGTTGTTGTTGTTATTTAATTTTATAATGGTGTATAGCTGATTTTCAATACTGTATTTCTTCCTGCTCTACATCTATTCACTTGATTCACTTAAAGAGAGACATCAATAAATTCTTTTACAGATTCTGACCAGTCTTATATATCCTTTTCCGGTGACAACAGTGTGCTGAGTCCGGCTCTTTGAGCTATACAGTAGGTCCTGTCAATTACCTATTTTGTTTATGGAACAGTATCTATGCTAATTTCAACCTCCTTGATTATGCATCACCCTACCCCATCTTTCTCCTTTAGCAGCCAGAAGTGTGTCTTCTAAAAGTGTGACTCTGTTTCTGTTTTGTAATTGAGTTCATGTGTAGCCATTTTTAGATACCATCTATAAGTGATACCTTATGATAAGTCTCTTTTTATGTTTGACTTATGTCACTTAGAATGATCGTACCTAAGTCTCCAGGAGTTGCTGCAACTGGCCTTATTTCATTGATTTAATGGCTGAGTAATATTCCATTGTACATAAGTACCACATCTTCTTTATCCATTTTTTCCTTCCAAGGACATGTAAGTTGTAGCAAAGTCGAGGAATTTCTAAACAGAGCAGCCCTAAACTTTGGGGTGCCTGTGTCCTGTCGATTTTTGTTTTTCCTAAGATATACACCCAGGACTGGAAGTGCCCTATGCTCTGTAGCTCTGTTTTTTTAGATGTTTTAGGAAACACCATACACTTCTCCAGAGTGGCCACTGGCAGTTTACATCCCGCCCATCAGGTAACAATGCTCCCTTTTCTCCATGGCCTGTCCTGCATTTCTGGTTTTTACACTTTTTCAGGATGGAAACTTTGACCGATTTGAAGTGAGACTTCTTTGTAGTGCTGATTTGATTGCCCACTTGTTTGGTTGGCCAAAAAGGGCGTATGTGTTTTTCCTGAATATATTCAGGAAAAAACGCATACGCCCTTTTTGGCCAACTGCATCATTGTCGAAGTTCTGCCGCTTTTCCTGTGCTTTAAAGGCGAGTCCCATCTACCTCTTGAAAACTGTTTCCTGCAATTCTGCATTGCTTTGAAATCCTCTTCGTTGCCCTACCTCAATATATTTTTGCACGATAGTTATCTTTTATAACCCTGCAGGTTTGTGAATTGCAGTGCCCCTGAGCTCCATTTTTCAACTCGCTTTTTTGGGAGCTGGCCGCAAAACCGCAGGATTGCTTCAGGCCCTATTCTGGTTCTGGGGCGGCAGGCTGAGCCTTTGGTTAATTCTTCTTCCTGATGTGAAATTAGAGTGACATGTGCCTGTCCAAACACTTAGAGCTAGTCTCTCATTGGTTAAATAGCAAATTTTATTTAAAATTTAAATAGCAAATTTTCCTTAAAAGAGCAATTTTACTTCATTATTTCTTAAGATTTCCTTGCTGTGGGGATCACCTCCTCGGAGCACTCCCCATCCACCCAACCTGCCACTGGGTGAAGAACTCATGCTTCACCCCAGGACTGGAGTGAGTGGCAGCATTTGGGGGATGGGGTCCTTCCCCTGCCTCTCCCCCAGAGCTCAGCTTGCCTGACCCCTCTGGCCCTGGTGACACAAGGATGCTGAGTTCTGAACATCCTGGCTGGGAGTAAGAGACGAAGAAGGCTTGTGATGCGTTTCTGACCACCAGTTACTGTAAGGGGCTTCTGGTCTCAATGCACAGGAGCACAGAGGTACACGCGCACACACTCAGCATGCATGCCAACACACACCTTTAAAAAGAGGCCCCAGGAGCTGGTAGGGCTCCTTTAAGAGCTAGGGTACCAGATACTGGGCATTGGGGTGGGGTGCACCTCCGCTTTCCTAAGGCTGGGCCATTGCCTAGGATTTGGCTGAGGTGATGGTGGGCAGGCTGGAGGGATGGGGCGTGGTGGGGGAGAGACTGAGGGAGGGGTGCCTTGAGAGGGTGCTTTGGGTGAGGAGGGAAATCTGCTTGGCAGCGTCTGAGCTATGGGCAAATTTGGGGCGATTAGGATCTGTGGATTTTTTGGGTTTTCTTACTTTTATCTTTAAAAGGTTTAAAAACTAACATTATAGATGTGGTAGAAGGGACAAAGCTTCTCTCCGTGATTGACAACAGGGGCTGATGGGGACCAGAAGCTCCAGGAAGTTTTTTTTTAATTATGCACATTTATATAGATGCCATTATTCATGAGTCCCAGAGAAGCAGGAAGCAGCAGCAGGAAGCAACTGGCACACAGAAACACACGTGTGTGCACCACACGCAGTCACTGCAGTTTCTTTCACTATGGAAGCAGCAGTCTCCACCCCATTCAAACCACTCCACCAAAAATAAAATGAAAAGGAACTTTCCTTCAGAATAAGGCCACCCAGTAATTTGTGACCTCTTAACCGGAAAAAAAACAAAAAAGATAACATCAGCTATAAGGCTGGCAGTGACCAATTTTTTTGTCCCCGCAGAGGCAGGACATGCTGTTTTGAACACTGAGGCAGGAGGGCCACATCACTGCCCCTCACAAACACTGCAGACGGTTGTCTTCAAGTCGGTGCAGTTCTCTGCCAGCTCCTACTTGGATACACAGATAGTAGTTGGGGTGGAAGGCATTCATCCCTCTCTTCCTCTAAGATGGCCTCTAGGCAGTGGGTTTAAGTAAGCCTGCAAAAATTCTGGAGCCAATCTCAGGTGGGGCTGAGCACCAGGTGGGACCTCAGGACCCAGGGTATCTGCTTTAATACTCCTGCCCCTAGAAATTATTGACCTCCAGAGATATTATTTTAATTCTAAGGAGAGGTACACTGTATATCCCCTTCCACTGGGATAAAGGGGTTCAAATCCCTAGCTACCCACCCCACACCCCAAACACATACACACACACACACACACCAACTAAAGCACAGCCACGGGCACAGGCATGCTTTGGCTGTGAGACCCCTCCGGAGGCCCAGGGTGTGAACAGCTGCACAGAGGGCTGTGTGATGTGGAGTCAGCACCTTAGGAGGTGGGAGGGGGGCGGTGGGCAGAGAAGGAAGAAGCTCAGGGTCCCGGTGCAAGGAAGGGGAAGAGGTAGTAGGGAAACAGGTAGAAAAGAAAACAAAGCACAACCAGAAAGGGACAGAGAGCAGAAAATGTAAAAAAGAAGAGAATGGAAAGCAAAAGAGGCAAAACAGAATGTGGGCAACCACACAAAACAGGAAGAAGACAGAGGAAAAGGAGGGAAGGAAACAGAAAAGAGAGTGAGATGATTGGGGAAGGATGTGAGCAGGGAGAGAGGGGACAGGATGAGGACATCTGAGGATGTCATGAAACTTCTGATGGTAATGAAACTTCTGTTAAGAAGAGGAATGGGCACTCATGGGCAGAGCCTCACCCTACAAAATACAAAGCCATGCACATGCTGTCAGCCACGTAAGCTAGCAGGTTCAAGGTGGTCAAGGTGGCCACAGCCAGTCGTTGGTCCCAGGTGCACAGTGTTGGGCAGAGCTCATCACTGCAGCTCACATCCCTGGACCACTGTGGCTGCCCGTCAAAATTCTCGTCAAACTGGTAAAGCGGCCAGAGGACCAGGCAGTACTGTAAAGGAGGACGGAGAGCACAGTCTGCTCCATCAGGAAACTGGGGTAGGGGATGGGCAGGATTTTTTCATTGTCGCAGTCACACCCGTTCACAGTGAAGTTCACGGCCCCCAGGATGAAGCAGATAGAGTACACGGCCACACGCCATATCAGGGCTGGCTGGTGCATGTACAAGTCAGTGTTACTGATGAAGCCAAAGATGACAAAGTCCACATAGTTCTCCAGCCTCCTGATCACACCTCCCAAAGTGGGCAGAAATCAGTACATATCGCCAGGCTGGACACAGACCCAGGCCACTTCGGTGGCATGAAGCATAGATGCCATGCCTGAGAATGCAGTGGTGGTGATGGCATGATTTTGGGCAGGGCCCTGAGGCAAGTACTGGATTTAGGTGATGCCGAAAATGATGGAGGCTGAGAGGCAGATGAAGGGAAAGTAAAAGGCAAAGGAATGGAGAAAACCATCCCAACCGCCGGCGGAAGCGGGACTGGAATACACATAATTAATTATAAGGATGATGAGGGTCACGGTGAAGCAGAAGCATCAGACAAACATGGACCAGTTACCTATGTCCCCCTTAAGAGTGTCTTCACTGGCCACCAGCAAGAAGGGCACACAGGTGGAGAGCAGCTGCCCCAGGCAGAGGAAGAAGCCCATGATGGTCATGGAGCCCAGACCTGAGGACAAGCACCTGGTCACTCAGGTCACCGTCACCAGTACAGCAGGGGTCTTCACTGAGAACCCACCAGAGAAAGATCCGGCTCCAGAAGCTGATTAAGTCAGACACCTGGAAACGGCTCAGGAGTGGCTGAGGCTCAGGATGTGTGGGGTTTGAACCACTGACTCAGACACTCGGGTAACAGCACAGCCACTCCAGAATGGTTTGCCCCACCTATCACCCTTGGCCTTGTCAGGAGACTTGTCTTACCCCAAACCTCATAGCTTGGTTGGGTCTGGCCTCAAACCATGAACATTTTAGGTCCTCTGTGCTGTGTGCCATTATCTACAGACACAGGGTAGGATGGTCCTTATCTATAACCCCAAAGCTTCAAGGCTCTGAAATGGAAAAAGAACTTTAAAAAAATTCATTTGGTAAGAAAATTTGACCTGAACAGACATGAGACAATTTATGGTCTGTACTTATTTCACTTAGTGTGAATGTTCAAAAGTTCAGTTGCAGAAATACTAACGTGTTTGATTAAAAGGAGCTTTCAGGCCCCGGTGGGGTGTTATGTCCTACAGAGTAGTTGCACCATGTTACATGATTGAAGCTGAAAAATTCTGAATTCTGGATCATATCTGACCTGAAATGTTTCAGAAAACGGATTGTGGATTGTACTGCTGACCCCATTTTACAGATAAGAAAACTGACTCTTAGGGTATCAAGTGCCTTCCCTAAGGTTGCATGGCTAGAAAGTGGGAACTCCAGATAAAAATGCCAAAGCTGTGGGTTTGAATGTTTTCTCTAAGCCCAGCATTTAAGCAGCACACATGGGTGGTAGCCCAGGACCAAAGCTCCGGGCTCTGGGACCCAGGACACACCTTCAGAGCCATGGGTTCCATCCACAGCAACCTGAAGAGACACATGTCCTGGACTTTCCTCCCTGCAGCCATCACTAGAAGGAGCTGCCATCTGAGGTGACCCAGCCCCACCCAGAGGAGGGCAGCTTCAGAGGTGAACAGGGGTAAGCCATGGGGTGAAAGCAAGGCAGTGGGGACAAGATGATATGTGAAGTAGGAACTGTTTTGAATCCCCTCCCCCCAAAATTTTGCCTTAACATGTGACTCTTCCCTATTTGGGAGAAGACACCAACCCAGCATTACTACAAGAAGGAGCATCACGGGGGAACCAAACAACAAAATAATATGTTTGGCTGTTAAGTACCAAAGCTGCCATCCAGGTGTGCGTCTGGAAAGATCTAGGAGTAGTACAGCCTGAGTGAGGATTTTTCTGGCCTGGGAGACTGGTTAGCAGCTTTCAAGGCGGGAAGGAGGGATTGGAAATGAACAAGGATGTTGTGTCTGGATGCTGATGTGGAGCCTTTCAGGGCATCCTAGGGAGGGGATGGAGCATGGACAGATGATAGGCCCCCTTTTAAGGGCAGGAGCTGAAAGAGGAGCTGGCCCTCTGGCAGGTGACAGCCCTGAGGATGCACTTGGGACTGGGGCGGGGGCGGCAGAGTGGAGATGAGCTGGGGAGGATTCCGGGGTCCGAGTGGCCCCGAGGCAGCCCAGTAGGTTTCTTCTGACCCAGAAGGGATGCAGGCATGGAGCCAACCTTCCCCATGGAGGAGGGGCCGCCTGGAATGGAACTGAGAGAGGGAGGACGGAGGCCTAAAAGGCTTTCAGCGTTGGGACAGGGGACACGTGGCGAGCATGGCAGGGACCATGGAGACCAGGGAATCGGCCAGGTCACCTGCCCAAGACGGTCCCGCCAGCAGGGCTGCAGTCCTGCCTCACACAGGGCCTCCTGCAAGGGTCCCAGGGTGTGGGGAACTGAGAGCTCCTCCCCGGCCCATTCCCTCCTCAGGGACAGCTGCCCTGTTTCAAAGGAACTCTTTGCCAAGAGGCGCCCCCAGGGCTTAAGGGCCAGCACCCTGAGCCCGCAGCCAGCTTCCTGCCATCAGGGGCCTTGTCACCTTTGCTGATAATAAACCCTGGGAAAAGCTGAGGCTGGAAAGAGAAACACAGAGCAAACCCCGAGAACCTACCTGGACTCACAAGGTTCCTTCAGCCCCAGTTGCCAGTGGAGCCCTGGAGCCTGCTGGCCTTCCAGTTGGCACTGCCAGGGGTGGGGTGTGGGCAAGAGGCACTGGATTTAAGGGAGGCTGGGGGTGTCACTCTGACTGTCCCCGAGTTTGTTCCCAACTTACTTCCCAAACTGACCCTACGATTTACACCTAAGGCTAAATGACAGATTTGGATGCATTTAACGCCACAGAGGGAGGGCTTGGAGAAGGAGAGGCATGGGGGTTCCAGCTGTGTGGCCCTGGGTAAGGCATGTGCCCTCTCTGGGCCTCAGTTCCCCCACGGGTGAAGCAACAGGTTTGCCTGAATTTCCCCCGAAGCCCCTTCTCCATTCTAATCTGTTAGCGTGGAAATGGTGCCCCAGTCAGAGCACATCCAAGATGTGGCTGAGCCCTGCCTGCCCAACAGCCTGGCATGCTGGACTCGAAAGACAGTGAGACGGGAAAGTCATGGCTGGGAGAAAGGAAGGAAGGAGGAGGGGAGATGGACACTCAGAGTTACAGGGAGGCTGTGGGGCATGGAGGAGACACTTCATAGCTGGATGATCCTGGGCAAGTTACTTAACAAAGTCTCAGTTTCCCCATCTGTGCAGTTGGCTTAATACCTACTTTGTGTCAATTAAGTGTCTGAAAGAATGTGAAGGGCTTATCAGAGGGCCTGGCACATGGCCCACTCAGTTCATGCCAGCTGCCTGTTCCCCTCAAACAGGACCCAGAAGGCCCTGACCCCACTCTGGACATTAGCACATGCAAGTTTGATTTGCTTCAGATCAGGGGTTGCAAGCCAGTTTGTACTAGAGGTGGTCCGGGGATGTGTTTGGTTTTCCTTCACAGTGTTTTCAGGAAGAGATGGTGTAAAATCGGTATTATTTCTTCTCTAAGTGTTTGGTAGCTGCAGGTTTTAATTTCACATGAAAATCCAGATTTTCAGCTCCTTTTGAAGCGTCAGGAGATCTGGTGTCACTGCGCTGCGCTCCTTAGAAGGGGGGGGTAGCTAGAGCTGAGCAGCTTCTATGCCCTTTACGTTATAATGTTTTTCATTCTTCATCTCTGTTTAGTATTTTCTATATTTTCTTATTCTCATGTATACGTGACATAAAGCAGGACCCTGATCATATCTCATGTGCCCAGTTTCCCCTCTTCAGCGTGGCCAGGCTTCCTGCCTGCTCACAGGCGTGTCCACACCCCCATCCAGGGAGCATCCATGTCCTCAACCTCAGATGCAACCTTCAACACATTTCACGTGCTCTGAAACCATATTTAGACATGTGCGTACATATATGCATACGTTTGTAGGGCGTATCTGTAGATTTCTTTTCCCCCAATTATAATCATGAAACCATGTCATGCACACTGCATTGTGCTTTTCTACCATCCCCCAACAGATGCAGCTGGTCCTCTCCACTGGGCCTTGGTCCTCTCCATCTCCTTTACTTATCTCCTTCCCTCCCAGCTCCTGTGGACTGACCACCCTTCTCTAATCAGGGAATAATACTCTGCGAGTCTCAGACACTGGGGGACCACAGGATTATGACAAGGGGTCCCTTGGATCAATGTGCCCATATGCTCTAGAGCAGGAGGTCGGCAAGCTTTTCTGGAAACTTTTAAAAAATATGACAAAGATTATATTTTTCATTTCTGGAAATTAATCTTTTTCTCCTAGGGCTACTGCAACAAATTATCAAAAGCCTGGTGGCTTAAAACAACAGAAATGTATTCTCTCACAGCTTTGGAGGCCAGACTTTTGAAATCAAGTTGTCAGCAGGGCTTTGCTCTCTCTGACACCCCAGGGGAAGGTCCTTCCTTTCCTCTTTTAGCTTCTGGAGGCCCCTTAGCTTGTGGCACTGTTACTGAACTCAGGCTCGGCTGCTCATCAATCAAGAAGTCAAATACTGAGAGACAAGTGTTGGGCTTTGTCTAGAACAAGGTGCCGTTCATCGCTGTCAACATAATCGTCACCAACGCCTGTGCAACAGCCCGTGTTTGGCAGTGAGTTGAAAAAACTACTAATGAACGTCTCCACCATTTTTTGTGGATCATCTCAGTATGGAGGATTGGCGTTTTTACAGTTTAGTAGGTCTAAGGTGGAAAACGGAGTATAAGACCAATAACAGCCAACTGGCTGTCCTTGTGCATTCAGACCTCCTGCAAGGAACTGTCTTAGTGGAAATCCACCCCCCTACCCCTCCACCTCCCCCTGTAGGGGACACACTGTGGCCAAACTGATCTCCCTGTGGGGTCTTAAAGGGACAGACTACTTCAGACCTCATTTCCTCCTCATGCTGTGAGGGCACTGAGGCTCTGCTCTGTGCACTAGAACTCTTCCTCCTTCCAGAGACCGGGGTTTGGGGGGGGGACCCTGGGCAGCCCCTGCTTCAGGCATCAGGAGAAGAACCACAGCAGCTGGGGTGGATTCAATTCCCTAAGAAGCTGACCCCCTCTTCTTCCTCCCTTGCCTGAAAAGACCCATCTGTAAAGGGGGTGGACTTTTCACAGTGTAGTTTCCCTTTTTAAGGGCCGTTTTCCCTTTTTTTTTTAGGGCATTAAATTAGTGCCCTTGTTGGAAGAACCCTTATTATGGAGTAACAGGAAGGCCTGCACATGGAATTTCCTCCCATTTACCAGATATTTGACAAAACAGTTCTAACTACAAAATAGTGGAGTAATTTAGAGACCCATTCAGGGGCCACCATTCTTCAGAATCGAAAACATACATGGGCCAGGCTGCATTAAAATTAAAAAAATTAAAAATAACATTTTATTTTTCTCGGTTATAAGGTCATAGCTACAGTTTTGCCAGGCTGCCAAGATACGTCCTAGTGGACTTCTAGAAGGGACGGATGTAGACCCCACTTCACTGGCTCCCCAGAACAGATTTCAAAACAAACAAACAAATTCTCCCTCGGGGAGATACTGGTACAGAGTCATAAACAAGCCATTACCCACTCCCGCGGTGTCCAAACTGATCCCAAAGTCCCAAAGGGCAAAGAATATGCCCAAACGGGTGGGAAGGGGGCTCCGGGGCGCACACCCCTGCACTCGCTCAAGAACTCGGCTGCTCCTTCAGAGGCCAGTTTCCTTCTCTCAACAGAAAGCAGAAGCAGGCTGTCGGCAAGGAGTGGGGAAAGACAGAGAAAGTTCCGGAAACGAACAAGTTCGGCAGCTGCTGACATGGCTGTAGATCCTGGCCAGAAGCAGCTGTCGCCCCGACATTCCCAGCTGAACTCCCCTCCTCACCCCAGGACAAGGTGGAGGGGCCGGAGCCTCGGGGACCTGACGCCTGCCTGGCTGCAAGACATTTGTCACCCAGCTCAGGCTTGGCTGTCGCTGGAGAAGCCAACACTGAGAGGTAAGTGTTGGGTAGAAGAAAAGTAGCTTTATCTTAAGGAAGCCGGCAGCCAGGGGAGAAGGAGGTTTACTGCGCAAAAGAACCAACTCCTTACATGCAAGTTTTAGCCGGATTTATACAAGAAGGGAAGCAGGAAATGGCTGCAGGCTGCGTGCTGGGGGTGCCCTGCTCTTCTCTTTTGGAGACCTTTACATTAACCACGAGGTGCCTTGCTGGCTTTTAAACTTGAGTCTGGTCCTTACATTGTCCAGATCAGAGGGTCAGTGTTCTAGGGATCAGTGGTCATATATTTCTGGAGAAAGAAGAACAAAGACAGAGCAAAGCAGGCAAAGCAAAATAGGAACCAGTCTATCAAACCCCAGAGCTGTGTTTAACTATTCACAAGGCTTTGGTTGTAAAACAAGCAAGGTTACAACACCAGTGATGGTAACCTGCCTGATCATCACCATTACTGCGTGCTCATCCTCAGACCTGGGCTCTGTGCCCATCGTGGGCTTCTTCCTCCACCTGCTGCAGCTGCTCTCCACTTGCGTGCCCTTCTTGCTGGTGGCCAGTGAGGACACTCTGAAGGGTGACGTAATTAACTGGTGCATGTTCATCGGTGCTTCTGCTTCACTGTGTACCACATCATCTTCATGGTGGGGTTTTGTGGGCTCCAGTCCTGCCTCCCTTGCTCCTGGGATGGCTTCTCTATTCCCACGCCGTTTACTTTGCCGTCGTCTGCCTCTCAGCCTCCATCATCTTCCGCATCACCTACATCCACTTCTTGTCTCCAGGCCCCACCAAGAACCACGCCATCACCACCACTACATTCGCCTGCATGGCTGCTGTGCTTTACGCCACTGAAGTGGCCTGGGTCTGGGTCTGGCCTGGCGATGTATCTAACTGTGTGCCCACGTTGCCAGGCATGCTCAGGAGGCTGGAGAACTATGTGGCCTGTGTCATTTTCATCTTTATCAGCAGCCCCTACCTGTACCAGTACCAGCTGGCACTGGTGTGGTACGTGGCCAGGTACTCCATCTGCTTCATCCTGGGGGCCATGAACTTCATGGTGAAGGGGTCTGACTGCGACGAAGATAAAAAGCTGCCTGTCCGCTTTCCACGTTTCCTGTCGGGGCAGACTGTGCTCTCCATCTTCTTCTACATCACTGCCTGGTCCTCTGGCCTCTCTACAAGTTCAGTAAGAAGTTTGGTGTCCAGCCCCAGCGGTCCAGCAATGGGAGCTGCAGAGACAGACTCACCTCCTTGGTGTGCATCTGGGACCAACGACTGGCTGTGACCGTAATGACAGCCATCAACCTGCTGATTTATGCAGCCGATATGGCATACTTGGCCCAAGAGGCTTTTGTAGGGACTAAGGATCAACCCAGGGGCTCCAGATTCCTATTCTAACTGGAAGTTTCTACACGGAGTTCTGATGTCCTCTTCCTGTCCCCTCTCTCCCTGCTCACATCCTTCCCCAACCATCTCGCTCTCTTTTCTGCTCCCTTCCCTCCTTCTGCTCTGTCTCCTTCCTGTTTTGTGTGATTGCCCAGATCCTGTTTTGCCTCTTTCTCTTTTCACTCTCTTATTTTCTACATTTTCTGCTTTTTGGCCCTTTTCTGGTCATTTTTGTGTTCTTGTCTCCTGTGTCCTGACCGCCTCTTCCTCTTTTCCTTCTTCTGATCCACCGGGACCCTGAGCTTCTTCCTCCTCTGCCCACCACTCCCCTCCCACCTCCTAAGGTGCTGACTCCACATCACACAGCCCTCTGTGCAGCTGTTCACACCCTGGGCCTCCGGAGGGGCCTCACAGCCAAAGCATGCCTGTGCCCCTGGCTGTGCCTTCGTTGGGGTGTGTGTGTGCGGGTTTGGGGTGTGGGGTGGGTAGCTAGGCACTGGGCCTCCGTTCTTCCAGTGGAGGGGGGTGTACAGTGCACCTCCCCTTTAAGTTAAAAAAAAAAAACTCTGGATGTCAGTAATTTCCAGTGGGCGGGAGGATTAAAGCCTCTAGATTCTAAGGCCCCACCTGGTGCTCAGCCACACCTGAGACTGGCTCTAGAATTTTTCCAGGCTTACAAAAACCCACTGCCTAGAGGCCACCTTAAAGGTAGTTGGTATGCCTTCCAACCCAGCTACTCTCTGGGGAATCAAAAAAAAGGACCTGGCAAAAAATCACAGGGTCTTGGAGACAACCTTCTGCAGTGTTTGTGAGGGGCAGTGATGTGGCCCTCCTGCCTCGGTGTTCAAAACAGCATGTCCTGCCTCTGCGGGGAGACAAAAACGGCCACTGCCAGCCTTAACGGTGATATTAGCCTGGGTGTTTTATTTTTGTTTTCTTTTTTCAGAAAAATGGTGAAGATAACACTATTTACTTATGACCTGATTAACGTCACAGGCTCTATTATTAGTACTTGGCCTTTTTTACAAGATTATTGTTTCTTGCATTAACAAATGTGTGACTGAACCTCCGATAAAAGTAATGATGACCAGGAGGGCAAATGATGGTCAGGAGGGCAAAAATTACTGGGTGATCCTTTTTGTAACGGGGAAGCTTCTTTTCAAATTTTCTTGGGCAGGTGGCTTGGGGTGGGTGGGCCTTGCTGCCGCCACAGTCAAACTGCACTGCTTACATGTGTTTCTCTGTGCCTCTTGCTTTCTGCTGCTGCTTCCTGCTTCTCTGGGACTCATGAATAATGTGACCTATAAAATGTATATAATTTTTTAAAAATTCCCCAGAACTTCTGTTTCCCATCAGCTCCTTCTTGCAATAATAGAAAAAAAAAAGCTTGTCCCTTATCCCAAATCCATAATGTTCTTTTTTTTTTTTTACCATTTAAAGAAAAAGAAAGAAAAAACACAAACCCCACAAAATCATCAAATCCTAATTGCCTCAAATTTGCCTAGAGCTCAGAGGCAGCCCACCTGATTTCCCTCCTCACCCAAACTGCCCTTTCTGTGCCACCATTCCACCATCTCCTGCCCTCACCTCAGCCAGAGTCTATGGAGTGTCCCAGCCTTAGGAAAGGAGAGGTTGAGCCCCACCCGAATGTCCAATATCCTGTCCCCTAGCTCTTAAAGGGGCCCTGCCAGCTCCTGGATGCCTCTGTTTAGAGGTGTGTGTCTGTGTGCATGCTGTGTGTGTGTGGGCACACGTGCGTGTGTCTGTGTGCATTGAGACCAGCAGGCCTTTGCAGTAACTGGTGACCTGGAAGTCACACCAAGACTTCTTCCTCGATTAAGCGCATCCACAGAGGCTCAGAGCCCAGCATCCTTGTGTCACCAGGGCCAGAGGGGCCTGGGGGAGAGACAGGGGAAGGACCCTCACTGCTGCCACTCACTCCAGTCCTGGGGTGAAGCATGTGATCTTCACCCAGTGGCAGGTTAGGTGGAGGGGGAGTGCTCCCAGGAGGGGATAACTGCGGCAGAAAAATCTTAAGAAGCAATGAAATAAAATTCATATTTTAAGGCAAGACAAGAAAAATTTCAACATAAAAATTTTCTCTGCCCATTTGGGCCTCCTCCCTCCCTTCTGGTGTGCATTGTGCATCTGCATTGTGCCTTAACCAGACCTCCCCAAGGGCAGAAATACCTGCTCCACCATAAAGATGAATTTTTCTTTTTCTGGACCCAGCCATGTAACTCCTTAGAAGATAATACTACTTCCTTATGACCTGATTAATGTCACAGGCTATATTATTTGTACTCTGCTTTTTTTACAAGATTATTTTTTCTCGCATTAACAAATATGTGACTGAGTCTCCGATAAAAATAGTGATGACCAGGTGAGTTGAAACAATTGACCTGATGTATAGTCTATAAGAGCCATGACTGTAATAGTGTGATTCTAGATATGGGAAGAAGCAACAGGAGGGAACCATTTCCTGGAGCCGACAGACTAGTAAGACACGTGGTCCAGAGGCACTTGGCTACTGTTACCAGGACTAGATGAGTAATAGCACATTGACTGGTCTATCAGTGAAATCCTCAGCTGACCTGGGAATCAGCATTCCTGGGACAAAATGGTCAGGAAATGCCTCGCAAACCTTGGTCGAAATTAAGACCAAAATGGAGGGGATTGTGTAATAAAGAATGTTGCCCACCAAATGTAAATTGATACAGCCACTATGGAGAACACTATGGAGGTCCCTTAAAAAACTAAAAATAGAATTACCATATGACCCACCAATCCCACTACTGGGCATATACCCAGAGAAAACCATAATTCAAAAAGACACATGCACCCCAATGTTCATTGCAGCACTATTTACAATAGCCAGGTCATGGAAGCAACCTAAATGCCCATCGACAGATGAATGGATAAAGAAGATGTGGTACATATATACAATGGAATATTATTCAGCCATAAAAAGGAACAATATTGGGTCATTTGTAGTGACGTGGATGGACCTAGAGACTGTCATACAGAGTGAAGTAAGTCAGAAAGAGAAAAACAAATATCATATATTACCGAATATATGTGGAATCTAGAAAAATGGTACAGATGAACTGGTTTGCAAGGCAGAAATAGAGACACAGATGTAGAGAACAAATGTATGGACACTAAGGGGGGAAAGCAGTGGAGGGGTGGTGGTGGTGGAATGAATTGGGAGGTTGGGATTGACATATACACACTAATATGTATAAAATTGATAACTAATAAGAACCTGCTGTATAAAAAATTAATTAATTAAATTAAAAAAAAAAGGAATGTTGCCCACCACCCAGCTCTAGAAGAATCAAGTCATTAGCCACTGCAGTCACTGCCCTACAAACCACCCTGAAAGGAATTCAGGACAAAGATCAGATTCAGACACTTTGTGATCTGGGAAAACTGGCAGAACTGGCCCTCAGATAGTTAGACATTTTCAGCAGAAATTTTTATGAACCTAGTTTCTTGCATCTTCTCATACTTAGAAAAACACTAAAACCGTTAACTAAGATATCTGCTCCTTGCAAACAACAGTAACCTTCTACCAAGCTGTGTGCTTAGTTGCATGTAACCCTTCCCCCAAGTCACATACATACTGGCCTCCCCCCCTTACCTCTTCAGAACAGTTCTCAGAGCTTCCTGAGAGACTGTCTCCCCATTTACAATCCTCAGGTTAGCTAGAATAAAATTTTCCATTTCTTTCTTAGGTTGACTATTGACTAATTTTTAATCCACAAAAGCAAGTATGCATTGACTTCACCAAGTCTGGGTACAAGAATCTCATATTCTTATATTTTCCTGAATGAAATTGAACTCAACCCTGGGAGCTCATTTCCCAGGAGGTTAGCAATGCCTCTGTGGTTCAGTAAAAGAATTGCCAAGGAAAGGGCTCACTTGAGGTGCCCATTACTCAAGCCTCATGGTTCATGAGGGTGGCTACTCCATCCTTCCCTTTTGGTGGAGGTTAAGGGTCATTTGTCACAGTTCCAAGACAAGGTCTAGTCCACTCACTTTGGCATTCAAAAGAAAGCTTAAAGGTCCTCTGCTTAGTCCAACCCTCTTGCCATAGAGGAGGTGCGGCTGGACCCCAGGGAGAGGGCAGGACTTGTCCAGAGTCACCCTGTGTCTGGCAGAATCAAAAACAGGACACAGGTTTCCTGGTTCCCAGGCCGGCTGCTTTTCCACTGCCCCACGCTCCTTGTTACAAGTGTGGCAGCAGCATCCTCCAGGCTGGGCTTATGCCCCATCTACCCTAGTTCTGCCACAAACCTGCTATGTCACCCTGAGGAGGTCACTCACTGCTGGGTGAGTCAGTTTCCTCATCTACAAGATGTGGGGGGAGGGCCAGAGACCCCTGATCCCCTCCTCACCCTGCCTCTTCCCTGAACTCTTTCCTGCTGGGAGTACAAAGGGGCTGATTCCAAATAATGAAAGAGGAATTGGAAGGCCAGAGCGAGAGAGAGGCAGATCTGGAGTTCGTTCACAGCTGGGTCCGCAGTCACATCTGCTCTGACTCCAGTCAGGTGGCGCCACTGCCCTGGTCTGGTCCCCCAGGGGATGAACCGTGAGTAGTCTGGAGAGCGGAGCCCAAGAGATCTGGTTTCTAGTTCAATTCTTCCCCAGGGTAACTCGTGACCACATGAGTCTAGTCCCTGCTCTGAGCCTCAGTTTCCTACTCATAAGGTGAGCAGATTGGTCTAAAATTGTGGTCTGGAGCGCTAGGGTTCTGGTGAGGCAGTGAGGTAGCAAGTAGGGTGTTGGCCTCACCCAGCACCTTCTCTACCCCGAGCAGCCTGGCGTGAATCAAACTCCATCCAAGATCTCATTTCAAAATAAGATTGGACACAACCACTGCTCATCTTTATGATGCTGGTTCATAAACCAAGGTACAGACAGAAGAGGGAGTACTATACAGCTGGAAAAAATGAGGATGCTCTCCAAATATTGATAAGGAAATATCTCCGGGATATATTTACTCAAAACAGTAAGATACAAAACGATGCCTAGTATGCTATTTTTAAGTAATAAAAGGGGGAGAAATAAAAATAAATATACCTGTATATGCTTGATTTGCATCAGGAGCACGGGAAGGACTCCCATGAGTGCAGTGGAGGAGTTACCTGGTCCTGGGTGGGGAGGGGAGCTGAGGGGAGAATGGATGGAGCCCCAGGCAGAGGCCAGGTTTCTCAATGTGTGGCTTTTTAGGACATTTTAATTTTGAGCCACGTAAATATATTACCATTATAAGAAAATTAAATTTAAGTTTGAAAAATATACCACTAGGAGAAGAAGGGTCAGGAGAAGGAGAGTTGGCCAGTTGGTCTCCACATTCCCTGCAACCTTGATGGACAGGCTGGGGGAGGAGCTAAGAGATGCCCGCACATGCCTATCTCCAAAGGCAGGGGGATGGGAGGTGACTTGGGCCCAGGGGTCTGGGGAGGGGGTTCTGTGGCCACCAAGCCCATATGCTGAGTGGCCAGGGCCTCCCACTGCCTTTTAGCATACACAGTTGTTGGAGAAGCCCCCCTGTGCCCAAGCCTCAAGTCCTTTCCTTGCACCCTGCCTGGCCTGGGCTTTCTGTCTCCAGGGGCAGCGGCCAGAGGCAGCCCTCATCAGCTGGCCAGCCATAACCTCCTCTATGCTGGGATGACTCCAGCTGACGCCAGCCCCAGACTGAGGCCTGAGGTGCTGAACAGAACCGGGGTGGAGAGGTTCCCATTCTCTGGCTCTGGAACAGCTTCTTGGAAAAATCACGGAGCTGGCTTTCCTCAATACACCTCTGAGTGGAGAGAAGAGGGTCTGTTCTGTCCTGTGGCCTTGGGCTACTGGCTGCCCTCCTCAGGACCAGCTGCTGACTGCCAATCCATGTCGCCCTGTCTATGCGGCTGGCTTCTGTCCGAAGGTGCTTGTAGAGATGCAGGTGGTCACAGGAGAGTCGGCAAGGCTTCATCAGCCTGTCTAAGGACTCCACACTCTCTCTGGAGTTTTCTGGCTGGCTTGCCAACAGGAAGTGTTCTGGCTGAGATGGGAGCGCTGCTGCAGGACCTCTGGGTGGGGCACTGCAGCCAGACCAGGACACACAGGAGCCAGGAGATGACTCCTAGACCCAAGAGAAGAGGGAAAGGGCTCAGCATTTACTGAGGTTTTATCATGTGCTGAGATTTGTAGTGAGACAAACTTGTATTCAAATCCAGGCTCTGTCAGGTGTTGCTCTGTGACCATGAGCAAACTACACAATGTAGTCTCTGAGTCTCAGTTTCATCATCTATAAAATGTGAATGACAATAATAATATCCCTGAAGATGAAATGAAATTAGCTATTAAATCACATGGTAAGATAGCTGGTGCTGAAACAATATTGGCTGCTCTCTTCTTCTTGGGTATAAGGTACAAAGTTAATACCAAGCAGGGTTTAAGATCCTGAAGCCACATGCCTGGGTTCAAATCCCAGCTCGATCACTTACTACATGTGTGATCTTGGGCCAGCTAACCTCTCCGTGCCTGTGAAAATGGGGACAGTGAGTACATAGTTCACAGGGCTGCTGGGAAGAACAAATGAATCCAGAGCGGTGCTTGACCTGCAGTGAGCACGACACGTGTGACCTCTTATAATTGTTGTGTCAACGACAGCCCAGCTGCAGCCCAAGCCCTCATGGAGACTTTCTTAGCTGACAAAATGTGCGAGCTGTAATCTGAGGTCTCTTCTGGAGCCAGGCTGGGCTGGTGAGGGTTTGACCTAGTTGGTCTTTTCTGGGTCTGCTTCTGACCAGGGGTGGTGAGATGGGGGGTGGATGCTCAGATCAAGCCCATCCCCTCACCTCCACTCCAACCAGCATCTGTTTCCCATAAATCCCTCCAGTGCTTTGCCTGGAAGAAGAATGATCTTCCTCAGGAAACAAAGTTCTCCAAAACCACCCATCTGGGCAACCAGGCTGCTCATGGCGTGGGAGTGTCCGTCTGGGCCTCCTTCCCTCCCTACATTGTCCCTAACAAATCTTAGAACCAATGACACCCTTTTAGCACTACTGCCAAGGGAAGTCACTCCCCTTGTCCCAGCTGCAGGACGCCTGCCCCTCGGGCTCCCGACTGCCCACTGCTGCCAGCAACATGCCATCTCTCAGGTCACATGGTGACCACAGTGTTCCAAGTCCGTGCTGATCTGGGGCCAGCTGCCCATCAGCCCAGACCACTGCCCCCAGGAACACATTGTTGCTAGTCTAGGATTATTCCTTATTCGAATCCCTTAAAAGAAAGCCCGTGGTTCTTTCTGCTGCAGCAGACAGAAGGAGGTGCTTCCAGAATATTCTGTTCCTGGAACCTGGCAGAGGCTGGCAGGGCCCCAGGTCCTTCCATCATCTCTCTCACTCTCTGCCTCCCTCCCACAGGGCCCTGGCACACCAACTTTCTCTTCTCCCCTCCCATACACTCGTTTGAAGTTTTGCTCTTGGGTCACCCAGAACGTGCTCAGATATAGACACATAAAGACACAGTTTTCTGTATCTTCAGGCAAATGGGCAGCACAGCCAGTAGTCCATTAGTAGGAAGCCATTACTATCGTATTGAAACAAACCCTGATATGTTATGGGTACATTATTATGTCCGTGTTACAAAATAAAATGCAAAACTCTACATTCACTTTCAAGTGAAACGTGAGGCTTCAAAAAGAAACACTAGAATACAGATCCACCAAGCAGAGGTATCTTCTTCTTTGTTCACTGATATATTCCCAGTGCTGAGAAGAGGGCCTGGCACATTGAGGTGTTTGCTTAATGAACATTACACGAGCTTACAGTCTCAAGATCCAGGCTGGACTGCCTGACCTGGATACATTCCATCCCTTCTGCCTTTAGGGGAAATATTTGAGAGTCACTGGGTCATGTTATATACCATTTACTCCCCCTAACACTCCATGGCCTTATGTGATGGACACCTCCATTGAGTGGAACCATTGAGAACCTGAACTTCCCACTATATTTGAAGATGTCCCCACCATGTGAGTCTTGGTGAGAGACTGGGCCTAACCCTCAATAAGAAACTTAAAAGGCCAGGTAAATATTTGACCTGCCACACAAGCGGGACCTGGACACACACCTAAGGAGCAAGTGATAGACAGACACCAGGTCAGATCAGAATTCCTTCTGCTGGGGCCCGCAGTAGCATCCAGTGTGTGCTTCCAATGGCCACGGTGCCTGAATCAGCTGCCCTTGGCTGTGCCCTGGCTGCCCAACACCTTTCCTTCCTGTTCTGAGCCTGTTCTGAGCCTGGTCCCTCCCTAGTAATTTTTCAAGCTACTCAGCATCCTTCTCATACAGTTGTTCTCTGCATAAGTTACCAGAGATGTTTTCTGCAGCGTGAAATCAAGAACCTTCATGTCTGAACATTGATGCTATTATCTCCATTTTCTGGATGAGGAATTTGAGGTCTAGAGTGGCATTGACTGAGCAGAGTACTACCATGTGCCAGGCTGTTCTCTGGTCTCAGTTCAGGGATGGGAGGCAGGTTAGGCATGTAAGGGGAAAGGCCCTGAGATGACAAAGAGGAATTGGAAGAGCTCTCAGTGGCTGGAGGGAGGGAAGTGATTAGGCTGTAGAGTTAGAAAGGGCTCAGAGCTGGCAGGGCTTTGGCGGTGATGTTTTGGAGTTTGTGTTTCATCCTAAGAGAAGCCGTCCAAGCTATCTTAGATTGAGTTCATTCCAAAGCAGACATTGCGGGAAAGGATGGAAATAGAGGAATCAGCTAGAAGCTTATGGCAGGAGTGCAAGTGAGGGGATGGATGGATCTGGACCAGGTGGCGGCTCTAGAGAGGAAGAAGAGTGGGTGGATTCACAAGTATGCTGTGAAGAGCATCTGTGAAAGTGGTGCTACTGATCGAGACGGAAAGATGAGGAAGGATCAGTGTGTGTTGTCGGAGGCAGGGCGATTCAAGAGATGGGATTGGACATGGTGAGTGTGAGGTGTCCTGAGAGATCAGGAGGCAGTTGGATATGACTCTGGATCTCAGTAGAGATCAGCTCTGGAAGCACAAATAAGGGAACTGTCATCATACTCACTTCATTCAGTATCTTCTTAAATGTCACATCAATAGAGCAGCCTGCCCTGCCCACCCACATAAATAGCAGCCTTGCCCACCCTCCACACTCCAATAACTCTCTCTTCACCTGTTTCCCCTTTTTCATGGCATTTATCACGCAAAGACCTGATATAATATATATGGTTTGCATATTCTCCATCTCCTGTACTGGAGTACAGGAGGAGCTCCATGAGGGCAGAACTATTGGTTCTGTTCTGCTGTCTGTCCAGTGCCTAGAACAGTGCCTGGCATACACTCGGTGCACAATAACATTTGTCGACTGAGTGGAATCTTAAAGCCATCGGACTAGATGAGCACAAGAAGGCACACAAAGAAGAGGTGGTCTAGGCCCAAGTCCTGAGGACCTGAGACACTCAGATGATGGGAGAGGAGGAGAAGGAGGGGGAGAAAGATGGAGGAGAGGCTGAGCAGCAGGAGGAAAGTCACTCCAGAGAAGGGCTTCCTGACTCAGGTGAATTATGCTGAGAGGTCTAGTGATGAGAAGGTAAATACACCTTGAGTTGCCAACATGGTGCTCACTGGTGACCTGGTGAGAACAGTTTCCATGGAGAGGTGGGAACAGAAGTCAGAGCCGGGGTTAGAGCATAGAAGCTCTTTTCTCCATTCGGGCTGGGCTGTGGGCGGAGGAGGGAGGGAAGGAGGGAAGGATACGGGGTTTGAGAGGGGCGGGCGCCCTTTCCAATCCCTTCCTCATTCCAGCTGCAAACAGGTCTGAGTCAGGGGTGACCCAGGTGAGCTCAGAGAGGTAGGGCCACTTTAGACTGTCCTTTCCAAACGCCCCCGATTCCCCTTGATGCCTTCAGGGTGAGGGGGCAGGAGATGATCACGTCCCTGTGTCGTAGTTCATTCTGCCAGAGCCCCGTGAACGTACAGGTCTTTCCAAAGCCAGCCTTGGGCTGGAGGACGCTGCTGGTTCCCTGGGCTCAACTGAGTCCTGGTGTCTATTTGACTCATTTGTTAAGCATCCACTGAGAATGGGGCTGGGGAATGGGGCAGAGAAGGAACAGAGAGGCCAGTTTTGGGGTGGGTGGAGGGGCAGAGGGGAAATTGGTCAGGCTCCACATAAGGGAAAACATTGAAGAAATTGGGGATGTTTAACCTGGAAAGTCGGAGACTCATGGTTGAGACGGGAGACATGAAGATGATGTGAAGATGGGTGACAGGTCACCATGTAGAGGTGACACTGGATTTATCCTGGTTGGAAGCTTCAGTGGGGAAGCCCTGTGTGTATAGATCAGGGACCTCAGCCCTCCCTCTGAGCAGAGCTTAGGAGACAGTGAATCATCTGTCCTTGGACTTATCCAGGCCAAGGGTCCATGGCCCCCTGGTGAAAGGAGTCAGGTGGTAGGGGGGAGGTGGAGTAAGGCTCAGGCCTCAACCTGGTGGCCTGTGGTCCAGAGACAGCCCTGATGATGTTCCCATGGGCCAGGGTTTCTGCACAGCCAAGGTCAGCTGGGCCGAGTGGCAACTGCCCAGTGCAGCCGGGCCTGCATTCCTAGTTCTGACAAATATCAGGCCTGGGTCACTCACTTGTTCCCGGATGGGCCCCTTAGGCATTTGGGTTGTGAGCCCTGACCACACTCATCAGGCTCTGCCTTTCTAGGTTCACCCGCAGGCCCACCTGGGGCAGGAGGGGAGGCGGCAGGACCTTCCCACGGGCTCAGGTGGGAGCACATGGCACGAGTGCCCGGCCATGACTGTGATGCCAGATGGCATCTGGACCCCACCCAGCTCGAGAACCCCCACTGCCTGCCCCTCCTCCCCGTCCACACGCTGCCACGCTGCCAGGGTCTATCATGGTCTCAGGGATGGGTTGTTTCCACCCAGGGCAGCAGAGTCACACATGGGGCCTCCTGCCCTGGAGAAGAGACAGTCCCCAGGACAGGTGCTCTGTGAGCTGAGATGAGGGACAACATAAGGACGTGTGCCCTCCCCCTGGCCCAGGAGGACGGCCCAGGGCAGGATGCCGGCAGCAGTGGGGGAGATGGAAGGTGACCGGTGGACTGGGGGGCAAAGGGGACTGGACACTAACCTGGGGAAGCACAGTGGGGCAGCTAAAGGGATTGGGAAGAAGAGATTGGAAGGCAAGGTGGTGCTGAGAAGCCCAGCTCTCCCTTCTCCCTCTTGACTGGGACGGACCCTGACCTACGCTTTTCAGATCTGAGGGCAGAAGCCCAGGAGGGAGTGGTCTTCATGGGGAGGAGATTCCAGCTGATGCCTGACCAGACTGGGGCAGATTTCACCGTGGCCCCATTTGTTTCCATGATGGCTACAGGAGTTGGGACTAATATCCCCATTTTACAGGGGAGGAGACTGAGGTGAGACTTGCCCAGGGATGAGTAGAGCCACTAGGTAACAGCAGGGCTCCTGGGTGTGTCCCAGGTCTGCTCTTTGAGGAACTGCTCTGGGCCACCAGGAGCAGGTCTGCTGGGGAGGACAGAGCTTGGGCTCAGGAGCCAGGCTTGGTTTCCTAAAGGTAATATGGGAAATAAACCAGCCCCAGGCAGGGTCACTGGAGGACAGTGTAAGGTGATGTGTTTGAAGCACCTATCACAGAACTAGTCACAAACATCACCTTCCCTGCTTCCCTCCTTCACAACCTCAGTGAATAAACCCAGCATTTACAGGCATCAACCCCAGGTGGGTGGGGACCCAGGGAGGTCAGGAGTCTAGAGGGGCAGCAGGAGCAGCTCTTCCTTCTATTAGGATCAGTGGTGATGCTGCTGTTTATGGGTCCCCACCACCCCCAGCCCGGGGCTGGACACCCTGCCTATGGGATCTCAGTCCCCTTCTCAGCCCCTTTGATGGCCAGCGGCCCTGAGCTCAGAGGGAGACACTCAAGCCAGGTCTGCTGACTGAAACTGGAGTCTCTCTAGAGCATCAACCCATGTGCTTCCCACGTGATTGTGCTTCCCTCCACTGAGAAGCTGGCTGGGCAGGAGGCAGGGAGCCCTGGAGAGGGGCCACAGCACACGCTGCCCTCTGGGGACTGACCCTCACCTCGGGGCCCACCCGGGAGGTAGGGGGGCCTCCCCATCTTTTCTCTCCCCTGGGGGCATCCAAACCCCAGAGCCAGAAGCAGGAAGTCTGGTTAGAGATTTCCTTTGGGAAAGCTTTTCCTCTGGGAATCCTTGTTCCTCTCCTTTCAAGGAAGCCTGAAACCCTGGAAGGAACCTTGGGCTGGGAGTCAGGGAGCCTGGGCTCACCTTCCAGGTCAGGCTGTACCACTGTACTAGCCCCCTCTGAGCCTCAGCTCAGTGGCTGAGCGAGGGCATCTAGAGGGTCCCTGGAGCAGCCGCCTAACCATGTTAAAGACCCAGCCCCTCTCACCACCTGCCAGTGTCCGCCCCGCCGGTTCTGACTGCAAGGCAGCCTGGGGGCGAGACGGCCCAAGGGCTCCACCTGGTGGCCACGCTCAGCCAAACATGCAGCCACACCCAGCAGCTTCCAGTGTTCATTAATTAATCTTAAGAGCAGAGGTCATGACCCTAAAACATGGGAGACAGGGCAAGAGAAAACCCAGAGAGATCAAGGTGCACCTCCCCAACCCTTCCCAGACCAGGCTTTCAGAGTCAGTGGTGCAAATGGAAGGTACCGCCATTGTAAATCTGTCTGAGTGTAAAGCACTGGAGTTTGGGGTCGGATGGGCCTGGACTTTAATCCCTGGGGTTCTTAACCTCACCTCGAGTCCCTCACCCATGCAGTGGGCTATTTAGGGCACATCCTGCAGGACTATGGCCCTCTCTCTGCATGAGCAGGCAGCCAAGGGAGATGGCAGGGTCAAGGCTGGATCCATGACAGGTGTCCACCTGGTGGTGCTCAGCCCTTAGGCCAGTGGCTCATCCATGGCTGCACATCACAATCACCTGCCGCTTGGGCAGTGCTTCTCAAAGCATGGTCCCCGGACCAGCAGCAGAACATCAACAGGGTACTTGTTGGGAATGCAGATTCCTGGGTTCCACCCCAGACCTTCTGAATCAGAAACTCTGGGATGGGGCTCAGCAGGCTCCAGGTGATGCTGGTGCTTGGTCCAGTGTGAGAACACAGTGCTTAGCTACTGGGGGGTGCTGAGAAAACTCCTCATGTGATTCAGATGTCTTAGGATTCAAAATCACCTGTGAAGGTCAAAATACTAACAGGTGCCTGCCTCACCCCCAGTCCCCCACCCTAACTTCCACCCCTAGGGAGTCTGGTTCAGTGGAGCCAAAGCAGGACCCAGTCAGGGATTAAAATAACAACTCTGCAGCTGATTCTACTGCACAGTCACTGCTCTGGTTTGGATCCTTCTCTCCATACCCTACTCATGCCCTTCCTTTAGAGAGCCAGGCCCTGCAGCAGAGGGCAGCAGTTCTCCTAGAACGCCAGGTTGTGTACAGGATAATCACCAGTTATCGAATTTGGAGGCTGCTTGAGCTGTGACAGGCATGGTCCTGGACACTTTGTTACAGCATCTCACAAGAACCCTATGAATTGTTAGAAGTTCCTGCTTTACAGATGGAGAAACTGAGGCACAGAGAGGTTAAGTAATTGGCCCTAGGTCACACAGCTACTAAATGGCAGAACCCAAATTTCAACCTAGTTCCCACAGACTCCAGAGTCCACCACCTTTGCTTCCTTATTTTACAAATGAGAGGTGGGATGACTTGCTGAAGGTCACCAGGGGTGGCACCCATCACTCCTCCTGTACCTTTGCCTGGAAGCTCACCAGTGCCCTGGAACCAGTTTCAAGATGGGATGAATGGACCTCTGAGTGGGTGTCACCCCCAGGAAATAATGCCACGCTCCCAGGAATAAATGCAACTGGAAAAGGAGGTGGAGGCAGGGTATTTGGGGTTTTTTGTTTTAAGTTTTATTTATTTATTTTTGGCTGCATTGGGTCTTTGTTGCTGTGCACAGGCTTTCTCTAGTTGCGGTGAGGGGGGCTTCTCTTTGTTGAGACGCGCGGGCCTCTCATTGCAGTGGCTCCTCTTGCTGCGGAGCATGGGCTCTAGGAGCAGGGGCTTCAGTAGTTTTGGCACGTGGGCTCAATAGTTGTGGCTCGTGGGCTCTAGAGCACAGGCTCAGTAGTTGTAGTGCATGGGTCCGCGGCATGTGAGATTTTCCCGGACCAGGGCTCGAACCCGTGTCCCCTGCATCAGCAGGTGGATGCTCAACCACCACGCCACCAGGGAAGCCCTGAGGCAGGGGTATTAATTAAGTCACAGGAACTTCTTCCTGGGCCCACAGGATTCAAGACATTAAGGAAATTGACACTTGTCCCTATCCTGGCTCAAGTGTTCGTTGTCTTCTCAGTGCTAGGTGGTGTCCACCAACACCCGACTCAGAGAGAAGAAAGAAAAAGACAAGAGGAGAAGCCGAGGGAGTAGAGAAAATATAGAGTCATTTTATTGCTAAAAATATTCTTCCAAAAACAAGGGCATTTTTGTTTTGAAGACACGAAGGTCTGTAGTCCTTGGGGAGGGGGCTGAATACCACCAGACGGGCAGTCCTCATAGTTCTCGAATTCTCCTGGAGATTCGGTAGAGCTCCATTGTTGCCCTGGCGTCTTCCACCGAGTTGTGTCCCGACACGCTGTCCTGCAGACACAGGTACAGAGTGGGGACTTGGGGTGCGGCTGAATCCAGGCGCCCATGTGACCCGGGCCTTCCCTGCTCACACCCTGACTTCCGGGACTGAAGTGGGTCAGTGGGTGAGTCTCCCCAGGCCTCTGACACCCTGGACTCAGCAGGTGGCTGGAGCAGGCCTGGCTTCACCCATTAGCACTAGACCCAGGCATGGCCAGGCACAGAATCCAGCATCCTGAGGGCCAGGCTGTGCCCTCCAGGCGCTTACAATCCGCTGGGTGTGGGCCGGGCACTGCAGACTTGGCCTCAGACCCAGAGGGGCTGAAGCAGTTCTCACAGGGAGCCCCAGGGCAGCGAGGAATGTGGACACAGATGTTTCTAAGGGGCTCCTTGCTCAGCACGTGAACAGGGCTCTTCAGTGAATCCACGTGCTGACACTCTGTCCTCGGTCCCTGGTGCCACAAGCGCAACAGAGGGGCCCGACCTCAGGCCCATCCCCTGTCTCCTACACGTTCCTGCTCCCCAGCCAAGCCGCCCCCCACTCCTCAGGCTGGGGCTCGGTCTCTCCCCTCCTCGGCGCCCCCTCTCTTGCCTCCTCCACTAAGACGCCCCCGTCACACTCCACTCAGACCTGGTGTCCTGCCTGCCCCCTGTCTTCCGTCCCTGCTCCAGGACACCTGCCCTCCCCTCTGTGGACACGCCCCACAGATGTGCTGATGCTCAGGTCTTGGGCCACCCTCCGTTCAACCACGAGTTTCTCAAGGATGGGCTGGGCCTTGCTCACCCGGGTGCTCAGCCTCTGGTCCAGCCTGGCCCAGAGCAGGTGCTTCATAAACGTCCACTGTGCTGGAAGGGCCCACGTGTGGCCGCAGCTCCTAGTGTCCAGCCCGCCTCCCTGGGCCCTTCCACCTCGGTGAGCTCCCAGGCCCCAGCACACGCCTGCCGGCTCCTGGAGACTGCTTTGCCTGTGGGTTTGAGCTCAGGGTCCCTCTCTCACTTTTGGAACCCCCCTCGTTGGATATCTGCCGCTTTCCTATCTGGGGGGGGCAATTCCAGAGGCTTCTGCCTGGGGCTCTGGGGGGGCCTGCTCTGTCTGTGGCTGCAAGTGCTGAGGAATTAGGGCCCCGGGAGCAGCATCAGTTCCTGCCTAAAGGGAGGTGTGTGTAAATAGTGCGGCTCCCTGGATACATCTGCGCTCTGTGCTCTACACCATTTCGCAGAGTTAGGCAGGGGGATTAAGCTTCAGTTACCCACAGGGAAACTGGCATGATTTTGAAAACACACAAAAACGCCTTGACTGGGTGCCTTCCCTTCCCTGCCGCTCATCCTCACTCTACCAGGGCTTCCTGGGTCAGCTCTCACATAAATGCCCTGCCCTCCTGGAGAAACCCCTACCCTCTCACACAGCCTCTCAGGACTAAGGGGAGGCTGAGCATCCTTGGGGCCAAATATTTGCTCCGCAGCTACTGGGAGACTTTACAGTCCTAGCGGGAAGGGCCAGGCCCCCAGAGCTGGCAATCCGGCCCCAGGCTGGGAAAGGGGTGGTCCTCACCTGGATGCGCCATCCAAGGAGGCGCTGGCTCAGCACGCGGAGGGAGACACGCCGGCAGTACAGCAGGCCGGCCTCACGCCAAAGAAGCTTGTCCGCGGCCGTGTCGTAGATGGCATAGTTCCTCATGTTCTCCTTCAGCGCCTTGAAGTCGTGCTTCAGGTCGTGACCCACCACCAGCTTGCCTTTCAGGAGCTGCAGGATCTGGCCAGGAAGACATGCACCCTACACGTCACGCAGGGCACTTCAGGTGGGTCTGGGGCAACTTGGTGCCATCACGGGGGGCTGGCCTGAGCTGTGTGACTATGAACAAAGTCCTCCTGGACTTGCTGTGTGACTATGAGCAAATCACCATCCCTCTCTGGGCTTGGAACATATATACCATCGATAAAATGAGGAGACTGGACCAGGCCCCTTCACCCTCAACAGTTTAGTGATGCCGGAAGGCCCATCCCAACTCCTTCCGTGGTTTCTGTGTGATAGCAATGGCCACGAGCCAGGCATTCGTTGTGCATCACATACATTATGTCGTTTAATCCTTTTAACAGCCCTCCTGTGGCAGGCGGGTTGACCTCCCAGAGATGCCCACTCCCTAATCCCCAGGCCCTGTGAACATGTTACACGGCAAGGGAAAATTAAAGTTGCAGATGGACTTGAGGTTGCTAATCAAATGACCTTAAAATAAGGAGAGTTTCTGGATGATCCAGGTGGGCCCAGCATAATCCCAAGGTCCTTATATGTGGAGGTCAGAGAGATCTGACATGTGAACTGGACAGGCTGCCTCTGGCTGTGGAAGTGGAGGAAGGGGCTGAGAGTTCGGAACAGGGGCGGCCATAGAAGCAGGCAAGGGCAAGGAAACAGATCCCCCTCCAAAGGCTCCAGAAATGAACACGGCCCTACTGACACCTTGATCTCAGCGCAGTGAGACCCACATCGGACTCCTGAACCACAGAAGCGTAAGACAATAAATTTTCGTTCTTTTAAACCACCCGGTCTGCAGTTCTGTTACAGCAGCCATAGAAAACCCATACAGCTATGAGGGAGGATTGTGTTTAACTGAATTTTGCAGTTGAAAAAACTAAAGTGCTAAGAAGTGGAGTCATTTACTCAAGGTGACTCTGATGAATTTAAAATATTTGCAGATTCCTTGACACTCCTCACAGAAAAGATGGAGTCTAATTCCCCTCACCTTGAATATGGGCCGGGCTGTGTGACATCTGATCTCTCTGTGGGGCCAGTGTCCCGGGAGCCCTGAGTTACCCTGAAGCCACCATGCTGGGGAGACCACCCTGACGTAGGGAGATGTGCCCAAGGCCCCCAGCACCAGCCACAGCACAGGTGGGTGAGCGAACCATTCTGTGATTCTAATCCCGAGCCTGCCAGGTGCCTCAGCCAACCAGCTGTCCCCGTCTGCCGAGCCCTGCCCAGATTGCGGATGCCTGAGCGACATAAATATTGACACTGTTTGGAGCACTACGTTTTGGGGTGACGTGCTAAGCGTCATTAGATAACTGAGACAAGTCACACGGTTAGTTCGTGGCAGGGCCAGCCCTCAAAGCCAGCTTATCACCACCACATTATGCTGAAAAAGCCGCCTGCTCCAGGCCTCCGCCAGCCCAGCTGCCAAGCTGCAGAGGGCAGCCCTCAGGGTGCCCCAGTCCTGTGCCCTGCACGTATGCCCAGGCCTCCGTTCTCACCTCCTCTCCCACGGTGGCCCTATGGAGAGCCTCAATCATTGGCCACACAGGTGGGTCACCTTTCCTTCCCTTGGCTGCCACTGGGGAGGACGGAAGGGGGACCTTGGAGCGAGCTGTACCAGGCGCCAGCTGAAGGGCAGCTCATGGGCATCTCAGGCCCCCCTAGGACAGCTCTCCGGCAGCCTTCATCTCTTCCTCTGTGCCCGAGGAAGGAGCCCTCTGGATGGCTAACACCGTCCGGTGTCCTGCTTCTGCTTCTAGTGGCTTCCCCAGACATCCCATGGGGTGTTTGACTTGCTCCCCCTTGTGGCCACTTTGCAGAAAGAAGCTAAGGCTCCAAGAAGTGAGGTGACCTGTCCACGGTCACAGCACTGGAGGCAGAGCCGGTCCATCCACCGTCAACAGGTAATGTCACAAGCCTGCCCCACTGGTACCATGGTTTTCTTGGGGTCCTCCTCTGGACAGACCCTCACCCAACCTAGGGACTGGAGAAAGCACTCAAAGAATAAAGCTGGGCCACTCCTGAGGGACACCAGTTCTTGTCACACTTGGGCTTAGGAATCCCCTGGTGAATCTCACCAAAATCTGGATTCGGATGTGGGATTCTACATTTCTAACAGGTGGTGCTGATTCTGCTGGTCTGTGGGTCACCCTGAGTAGTAAGGGCACACAACCTCAGAGCAGCAGCTCGAGGGGAATCCTACGTGTGGAGGAAAGGGCTCGGGCAGCACACAGGGGATAGGTAGAGGCCCAGGGCCAGTGGATGTGGCTGTGCTGGGCAACCGTAGGTCACACGCCTTTCCTTGCTGACATCCTTTATGTTTCTGAACAATGGGGCCTGTTTTCCTGTCTATGAGCTGACTCAGGGCCAGTTCACACAAAGCTCTGAGGGGACTGTGCCACCCTAGAGTCAGCCACAGCAGCCGGTCCCACGCGTAAGAGGGCCAAGTCATTGTGAGGCAGATTCCTGGGAAATTCATCACTTCCCGAGCCCCAGGGTCCCGGTGGTGGCGGGGGGAGAGGGGTACATTCAGGACCATGAGACTCATCATGAGACAAATAAAATAAGAGGTGGACAAGCAGAAGGAAGGAAGAAGTAGGGAAAGGAGGAGAACAGTCTGTTTAGCAGAGAGATGCCAACTCTTCAGGACAAAGATGCCGGGCACCGGGTAGGGAAAGGCTGCTGCAACTCGCTATGTGATCTCAGGGAGGTTGAAGACGGTCTCTGGGCTTCAGTTTCCCCATTTGTAAGGTGAGGGCCTGGCGACGTGAGCCTCCACGGACTTTCTGTGGCAGGGCTGGGAGGGAAACCCAGGGTGGTGTGGAGGTGCCAGCTGGAGGGGCCTCAGGGCTGTGTGACCTGCTGGCTTCGGACCTGCCCTGAATCAGTGTCATGAGGCGGGCGTGTCAAACACAGGGGAGGGAGGCTCAAATTCCTGGAAAGAACTGGAGTGGGTGGGGAAAGGGACATGCATCGATCTGTTCTCATTGCCTGGCACTAGGCCAGGTACTTTCCTCACCTCATCATGGGGCCTCTCAACAAGAGTGTGTCATTTTATAGTGAAGTGTCTTAGTGTCATTTTATAGTAAAGGGGGTTGTGGATCAGAGAGGGTAAGAGGCTTGCACAGGTCACACAGCTGGTGAGTTGATTGCTGAGATGCAGTGTCCGGATCTGCCTGACCCTGTCACTATTATCACAGTTGTTATTATTACTACCTACTGAGAACCTAGGGATTATATTAGCATTATTAATTTCAGGGTGGAAATTAATAATTTCTACTGCTGGGCCCATGACGGCACTCACTGAAGATTTCTTGAATCATGAATATGGCCCCTATGAGGCGGGGATTGTCATACCATCTTACCAACAGGGAAAGGGCGGTGCCAGTGGTGTGTACCCATGTCACATGCAGAGGAGTGACAGGCCCTGGTGTTTGCCCGAATTCTCTTTCCACTGTGTTTTCCCTCTAGTCCAGGTATTTACCAGGCCTGATCAAAAAAATCACCTGAGACCCTTGTTAGAAATCCAGAGGGCAGGGCGCTACTCCAGACCTGCGGAATCAACATCGCCAGGGGAGGGGCATTAGCAAATGTTCCAGGGTATTCTTCCCATCTGCCAAGTTTGGAAATCCCGGCACGGATGCCTGTCCAGCCCCTTAGAGCCCGCTGCTCCCATCATGCATCCATTCTTCCATCTGCCCGTTCATTCATTCCTGGCTGCCAGGAGACGTGATTATAAGGGACTCTGAAGAATGTTGCCCTTGTGAAGGCCCAGGTCCCCTACTGGCATCTTCAGGAGTGACCCTGGTCCCCCTCTTTCCTTCTGTCCCCTGCCAAGCTCTCTGGGTACCCCTGCCCCCAGCTTCTGTCTGCTTACCCGGGGTAAACCTGGATGACGAAGTCATCCTCCTCCATCTGGCTGAGCCCCAGAGAGACCTGCCAGGTGGCAGGGCCCCAACAGGGCACTCCAACACAGGCAAGGGCTACAGCACTGGTACAGCTGAAACCAGTCCCTGTTCACAAGCTACTGTGGCTTCCTTTCTGTTTCCCACCTAAACCACGATGCCACACAAGATTTAGTTTCTTTATCTGCAAACTAAGAGTGTCATTATCATTCCCCAATCCCAGTCATGGGCTGGGTGCTACTCAGCATACCAGGTTAACATTAAAAGAGCATTTACTTACAAAAATGAGTTACAGTCTACGGACAATTACCGTTAGATTAAAAAATGAATTAAAAGAGCATTGACCTGTCAGGTGAGAGCCCTGCATCTGAGCACTGAATTGTAGCCCAGCTTGCTGTGTGTCCTTAGCAAGTCACTGCCCCTCTCTGGACCTTGGTCTCCTCGCAGGTTCCTTCCTGTGCTGACAGTCTAATTTGTGGGGCTCTCTGTAGAACAGGGTTCTCAGCCTTGGGACAACTAACAGTTGGAGCCAGATACTCCTTTGGTGTGAGTGTGTGTCCTGTACATTGTAGGATGTTCATTCAGTACCATCCCTGGCCTCAAGCCACTGGATGTCAGTAGCAGCCTTCTGCACCTCACTTATGACAATCAGAAGTGCCTCCAAATCCTCCTGCACTGTTGGTGGGAATGTAAATTGATACAGCCACCATGGAGAACAGTATGGAGGTTCCTTAAAAAACTACAAATAGAACTACCATACGACCCAGCAATGCCACTACTGGGCATATACCCTGAGAAAACCATAATTCAAAAAGAGTCATGTACCAAAATTTTCATTGCAGCTCTATGTACAATAGCCAGGACATGGAAGCAACCTAGGTGTACATCAATAGATGAATGGATAAAGAAGATGTGACACATATATACAATGGAATATTACTCAGCCATAGAAGGGAACGAAACTGAGTTATTTGTAGTGAGGTGGATGGACCTAGAGACTGTCATGCAGAGTGAAGTAAGTCAGAAAGAGAAAAACAAATACCATATGCTAACACATATATATGGAATCTAAAAAAAAAGAAAGAAAGAAAAAAAATGGTCAGAAGAACCTAGGGGCAAGACAGGAATAAAAATGCAGACCTACTAGAGAATGGACTTGAGGATACGGGGAGGGGGAAGGGTAAGCTGGGACAAAGTGAGACAGTGGCATGGACATATATACACTACCAAATGTAAAATAGATAGCTAGTGGGAAGCAGCCGCATAGCACAGGGAGATCAGCTCGGTGCTTTGTGACCGCCTGGAGGGGTGGGATAGGGAGGGTGGGAGGGAGGGAGATGCAAGAGATATGGGGACATATGTATATGTATAACTGATTCACTTTGTTATAAAGCAGAAACTAACACACCATGGTAAAGCAATTATACTCCAATAAAGATGTTAAAAATAAATAAAATAAAATAAAATAAGGGCTTCCCTGGTGGTGCAGTGGTTGAGAGTCCGCCTGCCAATGCAGGGGACACGGGTTCATGCCCCGGTCCAGGAAGATCCCACATGCCGCGGAGCGGCTGGGCCCGTGAGCCATGGCCGCTGAGCCTGCGCGTCCGGAGCCTGTGCTCCGCAACGGGAGAGGCCACAACAGTGAGAGGCCCGTGTACCGCAAAAAATAATAATAATAATAATAAAATAAAATAAAAATATCTGATCTTACTGTAAAAAAAAAAAAAAAAGAAATGCCTCCAGATATTGCTAAATGCTTCCAGATATCGCCTCCGGATTTGCCCTTGTAGGCAAAATCACAGTGCACTGAGAACCACCGTTCTGGATGACAGTGAGACCTATAGGCATCAGAAGATAACAAGGCAGTTACCTTGCATTATAAAAGCAATGTCATCCTATTACAAAAAATAAAAAACAGAAAAGGGGTGAGGGGAGCCCCCCCAAAATCCTAGTGCCTCGTGGCTGCATGGGCCCTGGGTGGACTGGGGGCCTCAGTGGCTCCCTGGAGCCAGCCTGGCTTCTATGGCCTGGTCTATGGCTCACTGCTAGCCGGGCCCACGTGCAGGAAGAGACAGACTGGCGAGCCACCTTTGAAAAAGGACTGCAAGAAACCAATGCCTGGTGAGCTGGTGGCTTAGCTGAGAGGTGTCGCCTGGACTTGTGGGGTCTGATAAATGGCTAATAGGCTTCTGCCCTTTGGGGGCTCCCCAGCGTAGCTTGGGATCTGTGAGCCTGGTCTTTGGGATTAAACTACTGTGGGTGATGAGTGAGGTCAAGGTGCCTCAGCGTCCTCGTTCATGAAAACAGATGATGGTGGTTGCCTCATACCACAGCTTCACTCCAATGCTGCTCCGACACTACCTGTTCATACATCAGGCACTTAGCATTCACAGCCCGCATTTACACACTTTGATCACAGGATCAGAACATCACAAAGCAAGCCCTCAGGCCAGAAGTTGAGTCTCTGCTCCACCCCTTTCTTGGACAATTTGCTCAACCTTGTGCCTAAGTTTGCTCATCTGTGAAATGGGGTGATGATACTAGTTAACTACCTCCCGGGGTTGTGGTGGGGCGTAAAGGTAGTGGGGGTATGAAAAGTGCTTAGAACAGGGCCCGGACATGATGCTGGATACACCTGTGCTGCTTCATCACCCCTGTGTTACAGAGGATCCTACTGAGGGGCACAGAGAGGTTTAGCAACAAGCCGGAGGACGCAGGGCAATCAGGTGGCAGAGCTGGGATTGGACCCACATCCAGCCAAGTCTAAAGACAGTTTGCTAAAAGTCCGCATGCCCCAACTAAAGATCCTGCATGCCACAATGAAGATCCAGCGCAGCCAAAATAAATAATAAATAATAAAATAAATAGATAGATAATTTTAAAAAATAAATCAAGACAGTGCTTGCTCCCTGCCCCCTGGGCTGTACGTGTATTACTGTATCTTGACAGCAAAGGCCAACACGAGGGCAGAGGCAATTCTCTTCCACGCAGCTGCCAGAACTCTTGTATGATGAAAATCAATTCAACTCCAATCCCACAAACATTCTCAGGGCACCTTCTATGTTCAAAGCACAATATCCAACCTGGGGCAGATAAAGTACATGGCAGGAGCTGTGGAGCTAGACAGACCCGTGTGTGTGGCTAGGCAAGCTCTAAAGCGTGTGGGCTATGGGAATTCCCTGGAGGTCCAGTGGTTAGGACTCAGTGCTTCCACTGCAGGGGGCACGGGTTCTATCCCTGGTTGGGGAACTAAGATCCCGAAAGCCAGGCAGCGCGGCCAAAGAAAGAAAGGAAGTGTGTGGGCTATAGCAAGGAGGGTGAGACCCCCAGGGGGTTAGAGTTGTGGGTGGGGAGGGTGAGGGGGTCGGGCAGGGCCTCACACAGGACTCCTCTGGCCTGGGCCTGCCAGAATGGCAGTATTTCTAGGGAAAGGGATGGGGGATGGGAGAGAGTAGGGTTGGGTCTGAAGCACAGTGGGCGATGGCTGAGCTGAGAGAGAAGACAGAAAATGTAGGTATGTGGTACTTAGAGGACCATGGACGTTGGGTTGCCGGACCTTAGGCAATGGGAGCCTTGGAGGTACTTGAACCAGGGGGTGGGGATGGGAGCGGGGGCTATGATCTGAGCCAGGCCTGGGGAAGTGTCTCTGGCAGCAGGGTAGAAGACGGGGGCAGGGAGCATACATTGTGCAGCAGGCAGAAAACGAGGGCCAGAATCTAAGACCGAGGTTCTCAAGGGAAGCTGGAGAGGGGACGGGTTGTAAAATCTGACTTTCTGCCTTGTTCTCTCCACAGGCACGTTGATGACCTTCAGCCATGAGCCAGGCACTGTGCTTAGGGATACAGACGACATCACTACACCCAACCTACACAAGGCCAGGAAGGAGGCATTAGTACTCCCCATTCACTGATGAGAAAACTCAGGCTCAGAAAGTTTCAGTAACTTGCCAAAGGTCACACAAACCAGTAAGTGATGGAGCAGGAAATGTGAACCGCAGATGTGGTTCCAAAGAGCTGCCCGGTCTTTAGATCCCCGCCTCCCTCCTCGAATGGCTGTTAAGTGCCTACTCTGGACGGCACTCCGTGTTACACACTGGAAGGGCCTGGTATAATCTCCAACTGAGAAACAAAAGCATTTTGGCACCAAGTCTGGATGAGGACCAAGGTGTCCTGACTCCCAGGCCAGTGCTGGAGGGCGTCCAGGGAATCGCATTTCTCTTCTGCCCTTTCTGCTGCTGGGATGGGGAGGGAGGCCGGGGAGGAGAAGGGACGGGGCCAAGCCGCCCACCTGACTGCTCCGTGGGGCTCTGAGTGTGGGCAGCTCCATGTAGTATCCCTGGGTCTCCCATCGGCACCTAAAGCACGCCACCTTTCTTCGTGTTGCCCTCCCCTTCTCAGTGACTCACCTTTGTTCTCCTCTGTCCTAATGTTTCCTTCTTTCCGATCTTCTGGATGCTACTGATGACTAAGACACTGCTCCCTGGGGTCTCTGACTCTTTTCTCTGCTGCCATCTCTTTCCTCACTCCCATCCGTCTCCCCAGCACCCCCGTTCAGGTTTTCTTGACAGTGGTTTTCCTGCCATGCTATTGCTCAAGAATCTTCAGTGGCTCTCTATGGCCCACTGAGTTGCATACACAGACTCCTCCCTCCCCTTTGGCAAATAGCACCAGCCTCATGGAGCCTTTCCAGGACCACCCTGATGTACTCTGCCCCCTCCTCAGGGCTCCTTAGTACCCTCTTAGTACCTCTAGAACAGTGCTGTCCAATAGAAAGAAACATAACGTGAGCCACATACGTAATTTTAAATCATCACCAGCCATATTTTAAAAGGTAAAGAGAAATAGGTGAAATTAGTGTTACTGTTTTATTTAAACTAATATATAAAAATATATAAAATACTACCATTCTACATATAATCTATATTTTTAAATTATTGAAGTACTTTATGGTTCTTTTTTCATTCAAGTCTTTGAAATCCAGCGCATATTTTACACTTACAGCACATCTCAGTTCAGACAGACCAGCCACTTTTCAGGTGCTCACCTGTCACCCGTAACTGGTGGGACCCTACTGGACACACAGCTCTAGAGGTTTTGAGCCTTCCACATTCTAGTTATCTGAACTTGTGCGAGTTGCTTAGTGTTATGGGTTGAATTGCGTTCCCCCTCAAATTCATTTGTTGAAATCCTAACCCCAACCACCTCAAAATGTGACTTATTTGGAAATAGGGTCATTGCAGACGTTATTGTTAGGATGTCATAATGGAATAGGTTGAGTCCCTAACAAATACAACCGATATCCTTATAAAAAGGGGAAATTTGTGAGACATGCACACAGGGAGAATGCCATGTGAATATGAAGGCGAAGATTGGGGTGACATTTCTCCAAGCCAAGGAACATCAAAGATGGCCAGCAAATTGTCAGAAGCTAAGAGAGAGACAGAGAACAGGTTTTCCCTTGCAGCCTTCAGAAGGAACCAGCCCTGCTGACACCTAGATCTGGGACTTCTAGAACTAGTCTCTAGAACTGTGAGAGAAGACATTTCTATTGTTTAAGCCACCCACTTTTTGGTACTTTGTTTCAGCAGCTCTACCAAATCACTGTTTAGTTCAAGAGAGCCTCAGTTTTCCTCATCTGTAATATGGGGACAACAAGGAAAGAAACCTAACAGCTAACAGTTTTTTAGTACTTATATAGGCACTCTCTCCAGGCCCTTTTCCAATCCTCACAATAATCCTGTGAGATTGCTGCTGTCATCACCCCCATTTTCTTTTCCAGATGGTGAAATGGGGTACAGAGAGGGTGAGGAACTTGCTCAAGGTAACTTAGCAGGTAAGGAACAAAGCCAGGATTCAAACTTGGCCCTCTTAGCTCTGAGCTAACAGCTCCTGAAGACACTTTTGGCAGACTGTTTTGTGAGGCATGAGCTCCTGGATGGAGCTCAGGAGAGCATCCAGTGAGTAGCCAGTGCTCAGAAAACAGGGGCTATTGTTGTGGGCTTATCTCCGGCACCTGGAGCCTGGCACATGTGCAGTATTTGGGACTGAGGTGAACCTCAGTTCTTTGTGTTCTTCATGAACTTCCCCAGGGTGAGTTCACCTTCCCATGAATGACCAACCCTGGTGCTGAGTGGCTGAGTTTCGTTTTCTTCTAGTGATTCAGAGAAACAGAAAGTAGACTGGAGATGTCACAAGTTGAAGGGGAAGAGAATGGGAGATTTTGGTGTGCCACACCCATCTCTATGAGTGGATGGCCTGTGGTGGGTCTGGGAGCAAGCTCTCCCTGAGCTCCGTGGACTCTGGCTGGCCTGTCCTTCAGGACCAGGAGGGCGCCCTGCCGAGCGCCCAGCCAGTGAGGGCCTCCACCCAGGACCCGTCCCCCATTTCCCCCACAGGGCTCCCCAGAGGTAGCTGGTATAGAGGAAAGAAGGAGGAATCTAGCCCCCAAATCAGTATGCAGGGAACAGCAGGCAGGACTCAGCTTCCCCATCGTAAGACCAGCAAGGTGTACCAGATGCCCCGAAGGCTGCTCCCAGACACGAGTCTAAGGTTGTCTGATGGCAGGAAGCCTCCTCAGGGATGTGATGGACACACCAACGTGTTTCTCATGCTCTGGTGCTCCCCACGCATGGGTGGCAGGGAATCTGACATGGCTGGGGTCACAGGTCACAGCTCCGGCAACCAGGGGAGGTGCTGGGGAAGTGTGTATGTGTGTGTGTGTGGGGGGTATATGTGTGTTGGCCTGGATGGCATATGGCCCTTCTCTTACCTCCAGCCTGGCCACGGCAAACGGGGTGGCCCCCTCCATGTTCTGAGCTGTGATCCCGCTGACGGGGGTTCTGTAGTCGGTGATCTCGCCCTCAGGCCGGATGAACTTGTCGTAGAGCACGGTGCCGTGGTAGTCTACGAGACTGCAGCGAGCCAAGCCACTCTCCCTGAAGGGCCCCAGCCCCACCATCTCGCAGTCCATGGCCACCACATCTGTGCCTCTTGCCATGTTCCACCGGGACCCTCAGATGTGCTGGAGAGGGGGCGGCAGGAGGGGCATCACATGAGGGCCAGCTGAGACCCCAGGCGTCCTCAGCCACCTCCCAGCCAGCCTACACCCTCTGCCCTGCCCTTTGTCACAAACACCACCTGGCACAGACGGAAGTTGGCCTCTTGCCACCCCAACTGGCTTCTTCAGCCGGCAGTCCCAGGGCCTCTCTCTGGTCCCGTCCGGCAGCCTCAGGACCAGGATATCCCCTCCCAGCACCTCCCCTGGCTGCTACCCCGGAGAATGCCTTGAACCCACCACCCTGTCTCCCACTCTTACCGGCCTGCCTCTCTGGTGCCCCTTCTCAGCTACTGCAGTTGCTCTTAGCAGTGACTCATCTCTGACTTCAAGCCGGGAATCCTGACCCTGTTTCAGTTTCTGGTTTGGTATCAAGTGAAATCAGGGGCGGGAGGCGGGGCACGTGGACTGGGCTGCTTCATCTCCTCGGCCGGCTCGGGAGCTCAGTGTCCTGAGTCAGAATTGACCAAGCTTGCCGGCTCCTTGTCTGGGTGTCCCATCTTTGCCCCTGCCCTCCACCTAATCGCTCAAGCCCTCCCCCTCCTCGGATGACGCAGCTGATGTGGACGGAGTGGATTGCAACATCTGTCTTTCATTTCTCACCCTCTGCCTGGGGAATAAACATCCCCAGGACTGGAGCCCAGGGAATGTCCCACAACTTCCGGGGCCACCACCAATCTGACAACTCTGTGAGGTTTTTTTTTTTTTTTTTAAATATTTATTTATTTATTTATTCGGCTGCACCAGGTCTTTGTTGTGGTATGCAGGCTCTTAGTTGTGGCATGCGGGATCTAGTTCCCTGACCAGGGATCGAACCCGAGACCCCTGCATTGGGCGTATGGAGTCTTAACCAATGGACCACCAGGGAAGTCCCCCTGTGAGGTCTTTTATGGGGGCAGGGAGAGCTGGCTCTTGGGACACTGAGGTTATTTATTGGGAAGGGCAGGAGAAGGTTGGGGTGCAAGAGGGGCTAGCCCCCACTGCCGACCCAGTAAAGCCCTATGGCCTCTATTGGCTCAGGGATGCCTCAGAAAGGGTCATTAGTCTGCCCTCGACGTGCTCTGCCTCCAGCTGGACTGACACTGTCTTGAGGACAAGGAGAAGCAGGCCTGGAGGGAGCCCCACCAGCCCGGCCATATTTCCCAGGGGCAACGCTCTCCCAAGCTAGAACTTTGACCCGTTAGAACAATGCCTAACACACAGGGAGCACTCAACATTTATTGAATAAATGAATGAGTTACATCCGGGGCAAAAATAGAATCAGCTTTAATGAGGAAATTGTCCATTATATACTGTGGTGAGTTGAGCGCTCCCATCTTGCCTCCTACCCCAGATCCATATGGAACAAGCTTTGAGCTGTCGAGCTGAATCTGACAGCCCCCCGTTGTCACAAAGATTTGTGGCTTGGAAAGGAATTTCCCCAGGTTCTCGGTGTTTTCACCAAGTGACATCCAGCTTCATTTAACAGACCTCAAAAAGAAAACCAGATACTGACATACGTTTAAAGGATAAGTCATTGTTCCTGTTTGTCGCTCAACTGGTGGGAAGTTGAGTTAGAAGAGGTTATTTGGGGTTCCCATTCTGAATGAGCTACTTTTTCTTGAATTCAGGCTGTCTGGGAATTTTTTGTTTCTCAAATGCATAAAGGATTGTCACCCTGATTTAGGGGGAGAGGAAGCAAAATTCCCGTTACTTTAAAGGAACATGCATTGAAAAGGTAACCCCCTAAAGATCCAATTGGAGGTTTCTGTTTCTACAGTCCCCGTAGGACCCCATGCACCCTCTGGTGATCGGCCCACATCAACATCCCCACTACAGGCCTCACCCCCTCTCTTCCACTGGCCACCTCAGGACTCAGGCAGAACACGTACTCACCCCTGCGATTCTTTTCCCCACGGGTCCTAAACCTGCTCCGTGGTCAACTCCAAACCTGCATCTTCCAGTCTTCTCTGCATTTCTCCTTTTCTACCCACACCCTACCCCAGTCCTCACCTGCCCTACCTCCATCTTCATGCCCTGCTCTAAATTATCCTTCAAATCTTACCAGATTAAGTTCTCCAAAATCGAATCTCTTACACTGTCATGGCACTTTGCTCAAGAACCTAGTGATTTCCTGCTGTCCAAAAAAAAATAAACAAACCTCAACTCCCACGCAGTCCCCAAGACCCTCTTACATCTGTCCCACCTGCCTTTCCAATCTCATCTTGCACCACTATCCAATCTAAGACTCTTTTTTAGGTTTTGACCTAAATTGATGGCCTTCCGTGTGTTCACATGTTGACTCCTTCAGAAGAGATCAGTCATTCCATAATTCATTTATCACGTGCTAAGCCCTAGGGTTAGCAGGGGTACAATCAGGTCTGTGCCTTCAGGTCAAGGAGATGTACAGTCGTGCTACAAGGTCAGCCCCTGTCCCACACCTTCAATTAGCACCTCCTTCTCACCTCCTTCCTGCACACTGGCTTCTTCTCTGTCCCCAGAGCCTGGGCATTTGCTGTGCCAGTCTGGAAAGCTCTTCCTCCAGGTTATCTATCCAGTTTTCTCCCTTTCCCTCAGGTCTCCCACCAAGGCCTTTCTTGGCCTCTATTTAAAACTACACCCTCATCCCCTTCCCAGGTTTCTTCTATAAGAATTGATGCCATCTGAGATACCACATATTGTACTTGTTCACTTACTGTTCCCCCTCCCACTTGCACCTGGAACCCTGCCTGGATCACACTGAATTTTTTCAAATGTATTGTGTGCTCTGAGGTTGGACACAAACATTGGTAACAGCCTAGGAGAGGAATGCCTGACCCCAGCCAGGGGGATGGGATGGGGATTTCCTAGTGGGGATGCTTCCCAGGTTTAACTGGTGTCACTCATTGGCCAGACCAATCCACAAATTTCCTTGGGTAAGGGGGAAAGTGAGTCATTCAGGGCAAACCTCTCAGCCTTACAAGACACGCATCCTGCCAGTTGGCCCACCTGCAGTGCCTGTAGCAGGTTGAAGGCTGCCACTGTATGGCCTTCTCTGAACCCCCAGCATAGGACACAGGCCGAGTGGATGAATCATAACGGTGGGTCAGATACCTCTCCCTACAGGCAACCTGCCCTTTGAAATCCAGCTCAACTGCCTCCAACCTCAGCTGGTCACGTACCCCTAAAATGTGTATGTGAATTTCTAAATTATATACCACAGATGGAAACACCTCAGTCAAATATCGGCAATTTAGTGTGGTTCAACTTAAAACATGTCAAACTGTGCTATGGAATACTGTTTTTTTCTTTTGTTTTGTTTTTTTTGTGGCTGTGTCGGGTCTTAGTTGCAGCACACGGGATCTTAGATGAGGTGTGCGGGCTCAGTAGTGGCAGTGCGTGGGCTTAGTTGCCCTGCGGCATCTGGGATCTTAGTTCCCCAACCAGGGATTGAACCCGTGTCCCCTGCATTGGAAGGAGGATTCTTAACCACTGGACCACCAGGGAAGTCCCTGGGATACATTTTTTAAAACATAAAAAAGAATGTGTTAAAAATAAACTATATACTAATAAATATGTGAAAAAGATACTCAACATTACTAATCATCAGGGAAATGCAAATCAAAACCACAACGAGGTATATCACCTCACACCTGTCAGGATGACTATTACCAAAAAGACCACAAATAACAAGTGTCGGTGAGGATATGGAGAAATTAGAACCCTTGTGCACTGTTGGTGGGAATGTAAAATGGTGCAGCCACTGTGTAAAACAGTATAGAGATTCCTCAAAAAAATGAAACACAGGGAATTCCCTGGCAGTCCAGTGGTTAGGACTTGAGCTTTCACTGTTGTGGGCCAGAGTTCAATCCCTGGTCGGGGGAAACTAAGATCCTGCAAGCCACGGTGCGGCCAAAAATAAATAAATAAACAAACACAATTACCATGGTCCAGCAATCCCACTTCTGGATGTATACCCAAAAGAATTGAAAGCAGGGTCCTGGAGAGACATAGCAGCATTACTCACAATAACCAAGAGGGAGAAGTAACCCAAATGTCTGTTGATGGATGAATGAACAAAAGGTGTCATATACATACAAATGAATTATTATTTAGCCTTAAAATGGAAGGAAATTCTGACACATACTACAACCTCGGGGACAAACTCTGAGGACGTTATGTTAAGTGAAATAAGCCAGACACAAAAAGGCAAATACTGTAGGATTCCACTTACATGAGGTACCTAATCAAATTCATAAAAACAGAAAGAACGGTAGTTGCCGTTGGAAGAAGGAGGGAATGAGGAGCTATTGTTTAATGAGTATAGAGTTTCAGTTTTGCAAAATAATACAGTTCTGGAGACGGGTTGCACAACATTGTGAATATATTTAACACTACTTAACTCTACCCTTAAAAATGGCTAAGATGGTAAATTTTATATTGTGTATTTTATATTTAAAACTAAAAAAAGTTTTTAAAAATAAAAAAAGTGAGTATATACCTTCAAAGAGAAAGAAGTTTAATAAACTTGTGCTCTGTATTAGGGCAGTTATAAGATTTTCAAAAATAAACTATAGTGGGAAGCAGCCGCATAGCACAGGGAGATCAGCTCGGTGCTTTGTGACCACCTAGAGGGGTGGGATAGGGAGGGTGGCAGGGAGACGCAAGAGGAAGGAGATATGGGGATATATGTATATGTATAGCTGATTCACTTTGTTATAAAGCAGAAACTAACACACCATTGTAAAGCAATTATACTCCAATAAAGATGTTAAAAAAAATAAAGGAAAAAAAATAATTAACTATAAATTCGGTAGTATTTTCTTGCTACATCCCAAAGCATCATCTTGAAAGCCGCCCACCTCAAAGGTCAAAGCAGCCAGCAAGACTCAGCGCCCCAGCATCACCACCATCCCTCCCCCAAGCCACCCTCCCACCCTAGCTGAAGAATTCAAAGAAAAGGCCACTTCACCCACTTTCCAATTGAGTTTTTTTCCAAGTTTTACAACAAAGCTGATTTTAAACCCAGTACATCTCCCCACTGCTAGCAGTTCCATCCTTCCTCAACCCACAGACCAAAGAACCAAAGCTAATTCTCAACTGTGAGTGTGGCGTCAGCTACAGATGTTTAAGGAACCTAGAACAAAGTCCTGGAGCCAGGCGAGGCGTGGTCAGTGACTCAGCCAGCTCCCAGAGCAATTTGCGGCCCTGCTTTTGCAGTTGCGTGGTTTCAGTGTCTCTCCCTTCCTGGCCCTGCTGCTTTGCTCAGACTGACGTGAAATCCAAGCATCACGGGGAACGGTGAGAGCCCAGAACCTCTGAGTTGTCCTCAGCAACCTGTGCCCCACATGCTGGAACAGCCACGAGGACAGTCCTGTCTGGGTCAAAGCCACTCAACCTGAGGGCGTGTTCAGGTGTTACCCGGAAAGCCCAACACTGATCCTTAAAGAAAACATAGCCGGTCCGGCTTACTAGGCGCCAGGCACTGGGCCAAGCACTCAGCACTTCATCCTCCTAACAACCTGTGAGGTAGGTGGTGTTATTATCCCCATTTTACAGATGAGGGAACAGACTCAAGAGTGAAGTCACACACTTGCCTGAGTCTCAAAGCTATTGAGTAGTGAACAAAGATGGGGCTCAAAGGTTCTGTGTGACCTGAGCTCCGGGTTACCCCAATACCCCCAAACTGCCCCTTAGGAAACAAGGAAAGAGGGGTAGGGGATGAATCCTGACACAGAACATTTTTAGAAATCTGGAGAAAACCCAACCACCAGTGATTGGGGGCACCCACCCCAGTGCAACAGCTGCACAGCTGTCAATGCCCGGGCCGGCCCCAGTGGACCCGCCCTCTGCTCCCCTACAGACCCGTGGCCTTGCTCTCAATAAATAAAGATCCCTGTGGGCAATTCTGCACAGGGGTCCCAGAATTCAAACCGCTGTCTTGTTTCTCAGACTTTTGCTTAAGAGAGCCTAGCGCTGGGTGGGCAGGAGGAATGCCTGACTTGGGTCAAAATACATATGCGAGTCTCCACCCAAAGCTCATCTGCCTTCCCTCCTCCCAGAATAGTGCCTGGTGAGTTCTGGTGGTGAGCAAGTGAAGACCCAGCTCCCCACGAGCTGAGGTCTCTGCTATTCCATTGTAGCCTGGCAGCTCCTACGATGGCTACAGCCAGGCTTCCAGTTCTGAGAGAAAGGGACAAAATGACCCTGGAGTGGCCTTAACTCTGTAGCTTCAGGGCATAGTTATTCTCCTGAAAATGACTGTGGAGGAAGAGGTAGATGGTGACAACAGGAAGAGAGCTTTACCCCAGGTCACTGGGGCGAGACAAGGGAATTCTTGAATAGGGACACCCACCCCACCCACCCCCAAGGAGGGAGAGATCATCCCTTTAGAGAGCACAGCCTGGGGGTGGGGAGTCTGCCGGCGCATCCCCTACTCCTGCTAGGCTCAAGCAGCTATAGCCCACCTGCCATTTTCATGGTGCCTGTAAAGTGCCATCAGCAAGACCACAGAATCGGGGACTGTGCTGTGGGCAGATGGTCCCAACACTTTAGGCCCTGGGGGACACTGGTGGCATCCGGCCCCAGCCACTCTCCTGGTCCCCGCTCTCCAGTGGAGCTTCCCCTCCCTCACTCCGTTCTGCCCGGTGCCTCTCCTGTTCCTCTGCTGGTGCCCTGGGCCAGGTCCTCCGGCCAGTACTGGTCCTCCATATACTGCTCCATGTCTGTGCTGCTGTCGGGCTCTCTGTCCTCAGGGTGGGGTTGGAGGCTGCTGGCCTCCTGCTGTTCCCACTGCACCTCCACCAGCCGGTAGAGCTCCATGGCCGTCACAGCGTCTTCCACCGATGAGTGCCCGTGCTGGCCCACCTGCGGACGAGAGCCCACGCATCACTGCCTGCAGTCCTGGTGGGAGCCCAGCGGCCCGGGCTGGGTCCTGGCCCAGAGATGCATACTCTCAGAATGTGGGTGTACAGCCTGGTACAGCGAGAAGGGCATGGGTCCTAGTCACACAGACAAGCGCTAGAATCCCAGCTATACCACAAGCCTAGCTTCTTGAAGCCTGTTTCCTCAAATAGAAAACCCGGTTAAAAATCCCAGCTTCAGGGCTTCCCTGGTGGCACAGTGGTTAAGAATCCGCCTGCTAACACAGGGGACACGGGTTCAAGCCCTGGTCAGGGAAGATTCCCACATGCCGCGGAGCAACTAAGCCCGTGCGCCACAACTACTGAGCCTGAGCTCTAGATCCCGCGAGCCACAACTACTGAGCCTGCGTGCCACAACTACTGAAGCCTGTGTGCCTAGAGCCTGTGCTCCACAAGAGAAGCCACCGCGATGAGAAGCCCGCGCACCGCAACGAAGAGTAGCCCCCGCTCTCTGCAGCTAGAGAAAGCCTGCGCCCAGCAACGAAGACCCAATGCAGCCTAAAATAAATAAATAAAATAAGTAAATTTATTAAAAAAAAAAATCCCTGCTTCAAAGCCTTGAGGAGCAGATAGAATTATGAATGTGAAGCACAGCAGGAGCAAGAGTGATCAGCTGCCCCTGACCGAAGGCTGCAGGAGATGGGGTTCTACATGCAAGCGTGGGGACAGAGCCAGGAACTAGGTGGGAGACAGATCTGAAAGACAGCAGCCCGGGAGGGTGTGGCTGGCTGTCACAAAGCACTGGGGAAGGAGGGCGACGGAGAGAAAAAACCCAGGGCTGTGTGGACATGCGGGAGCCCCAGGACTGGGACTGGCAGGCTGGAGGCACAGCCCACGGCCTGTCCGTGGCCAGGCCAGCATGGAGGCCAGGGCTTCTCACTTCCCCAGCCCCCCTGCACCACACACCTGGATTTTCTTGTGCAGCAGCTGCAGGGCCAGGTCCTTAAGAGAGACGCGGGTCCGGGCGTGGAGGCTGGGCTGGCTGAGGAGGCTGGGGACATAAGTGGTGTCCCGGGTCTGGCCCCGAGGGTGGATGTACTTGAGGGCCTGGAAGTCATTGTGCAGGGCGTGCCCCACCAACACCTTGCCCTTCAGGAGCTTGAGGATCTGTGAACAGAGGAGGAGTCGGGAAGGCCCCACTGTCAGGCGGGCACAAGACACATCCTGACACCCTGACCAGTGGGTGCGGGGACCCCTCTGGAATGAGGCAGCGCAGAGGGGCGACCACGGGCTCCACTGTCAACCAAGTTGCCCCGAGTTTGAATCCAGACCCTCTACTCACTACTTGCTATAATCAGGGGGCCGTTTAAGCTTCCCGCACATCTGCAAAACAGGAAAGCTGGCGACGGCATTGGTGGGGTGGTAGTGAGCATTAAGGGGCTCTTGGATGGGTAAGTGACCCCATACAAGCACTCTTTCCTGCCAGCACAGGCTCTTCTCTCTCAGCCCGGAAGACCTCGCCAGCCCCCCGGCACCCCCCACCCCCACCAACTCCTCTCATGGCAGGTCTCAGCTTACACATCAGCAGGCCTCCCCCAACGCCATCAGGACCCCCGCTGTTCTCTCCTTCGGGGGATTCACCACATTTTCTAAGCACACATTCAGCTCCGCGTGGCCTGTCCGGCTGCCCCCCACTGTGAGCTCATGGTAACACGCAGGAACCATGTCTGCCTGGACTAGTGATGCTCTGTGCCAGTTCAGCACACAGGAGGGTGTCAGGGTGAAGTCCCAGAACTGTGCCAGGCACTGGAGACGTATCACCAACGGCAGCTTTTACAGCATTAATGGAACGGTCCTTATCTTCAGGATTCTATCCCTTTGCCCCTCTGCTGTACAGGACTCCCGCTTCTCACCCTCAAAACATGCTCTCTGGCTCAGCTCTCACCAGCTACACAATGCGTGCTTCTCTTTCCTGCCTCCCGCCGTCCTCAGGCCCTAGGGAGGCCATGTCCAGGGCCATGGACATCTCCTTATCACCCACCACCAGCCTCCCACAGCTGCCTCTGCTGGTGACGCATGGTTTATCGCTAAACTCAGCCTTCACGGCATATGGATAAGGTGCATTTAGACTTTAGTGGTAGGGACGGGCCACCCCACTCTAGTCACCACCCCCCCATAACACACACACACACACACACACACACCCCAACACAAGCCACGTGGTGGGAAGGCACCCAGCACACTCCACACTGGCTCCAAGTCCAGGCAGATCCAATGTGGTCCAGCTCTTGGCAGGCTGAGGGAAGCAACAGGGAGCTGGAGGGTTCACCACCTACCTCCCCCTTCCTGCTGCTTCTATTCCTGATCAACCTGCTTGATTAATAACCTTTTGAAAGAAATCCTTAGCGTCTATCTTATGTGAAAAAGGAAGACACAAGATGACTTATATTAGTATTTCCTAAATGCACCTCATCCCAAGAATAAACCAGAAATGTTAAGTAGTTCTGCTACAACGCTTGGTTTGAAAATGAAAAATGTTCCAACACGGTTGATATATTAGGATGTGACTTGAGAATAATGCAAATTTCGCCCTTGAGAAACAGAAGGGCGAAAGTGAATGCAGAAACCTCACCTAGCTGAGCAGAGCCACTGGGGAATCCAGAAAGCACCCACGCCTTGCAAGTCTACCAGCCAGCGCAGTTCACCAGCGTGCTGCCGGCACCTGGCTTCCCACTTCCTGACTTCAGGTAATTCTCTCAACCCCTCCCACAGTGCGAGCCGCCACCCCCCTGACACCCACTTCCCCGAGTGCTCCAGGTCTTTCAAGGCAGAGTGCTGTACTTACGCATTTCTCAACCACTCAACCTGTGCAAAACTGTGCTCCCACTGTTATTAGGTTTCTATCTTTTTATTTTTGGGGTGTCATTAATGAAGTTTTTTGGGCATTGTGTCCCTAACCCCTTTTCCCCATCAGCTCTGGGGTTTTTATCGTGCAAGTTTACACAGCATGACAGTTTTTAGGAACACACACATCAGAGCCCTCCCAAGGCCTAGAGACCTGCAGGATCAGAATCTCTATGGAGGGATCCGAGGACAAGGATCCAAGATCATTAATAAGGATTAAGGTGTTTCCTATGCTCGAGGACGTTTGGGAATTCCTGGCATGTCAGTGTGGTCCCCACACTAATTTTTTTCAAAGCAATGAAAAACTAACATTAAAAAAATACCAAAACATTTAACACCTGAAGGTGACAGCACTGTGGGCCTTACAAATTTTAGGCAGACACATAGTGCTTTCATAACAGAAAAGAAGCTGTTTCGCATCTTACAGTTGGCGCGGCCTCTCCATAAACACTATCACGTGGGACACCCCAGCACCCCTTCCACGCAGGTAGGGCTGGATTTCTATTCACCCTTTTCTATGGAGAGGAAACCCACTGTTTGGAGAAGTTAAGTAACTTCCCAATGGTCTCTCGCTTCTAGTGGCTAAGTGTTGACTCAGGCCCGGGGCTGCTCTTCCCAGCCCATCACACTGCCCCCAAGCCCCCAGCCCTGCCCTCACCTCTTTCTGGGCCACCTGGAAGGGGATGGCCTTGCGCATGTGCTGCCTGGTGATGCCGCTCCAGCGAGTGCGGTAGTCCACGATGGGCATCTCAGGCTGGATGTACTTGTCATAGAGGACCTCGCCATGGTAACTCACCACGGAGCAGCGGGCCAGCTCACTCACCCGCCCTCGCGGTCCCGTGCCCACCATCTCACAGTCGATAGCCACGCACTTGCTGGGCAAGGGCCCAGCAGATTCTCTGGGGGTGGGCTTTCTGCTGCCTTGGGCACCTCCAGATTCAGCCCTTGGACGCTGCCTCACACTGCTGGCGGCTTTGGTGCCTGGGGAGGATCCTGGCTCCAGGGGTGTGTTCCGCAACCCATACTCCTGCAGCAAGGCCTTCCGGGCCATAAACCGCTGGTGCTGTCGGCTCTTCCTCTTGTGTTTCCTCCGAAGCACATCCTTGGCATTCAGGCTGGCCAGGGAAGGGCACAGGCACTGGGCAGACTCAGAAGCTTCCCGGGCCACCATCCCAATCAGCTCACCGCTCAGGGCAAGGGAGGTCTGGGAGGTAATCTGCCTACAGGGCAGCAGCCTGGGGAGAGAACACATAGGGCAGAGGGGCTGGCTGAGGAGTGTCCCAGGCCAGCCCTGCCCCTCCAACTCTCTTCCTCCCTCCCTGCAGTGCTCTACTGCCAGGCCGCCCCAGAGCCCTACACTTTGTCTCAGCATCCCAGGTGGAGTCAAGGACCTATGTTAATAATAATTGCACTCATACAATCGATACCACCTGCAAAACCACTGTTTTAAGTACTTTACATGGAATCACTCAATCTTCCCAACAACTTGAACAAAGCATTATTATCCTCATATTACAGGTACAAAAACTGAGGCATAGAGGTTAAGTAAGTTGCCCGATTAATACATAGACAAAGGCTGATGTGAACCCAGAATCCATGCTCTCAACCTCCAAGCCATAGCTTACCTCCAATACCATTAGCATCAAAATATTTTAGAGGTATGGCTATGAGAAAATAAAGGTTACAGAAACGGCATATATATGATATCCTATTTAAAAAAAAAACAAAAACAAAAACTTTATGAAATGTGAACGCAAGACCCACAGCAAAACCTGGAGAAAATATTTCACAGGAAGGCCACAATAGTTGTATTTTTGGTATGGGTTAACTAAAATGATGTAATCTATTAAATGCCTTTCTTCTAATTCACTCATCACAACACTGTCTACAAACATTTAAATACAGTTGGACATGTAGTTTAATCACTGAAGCCTACAGGCACTGGTGTGCTGGTTAACCAGCTCAACTCTAAAAGAGAAACAGAAAAAGCCCTGACCTATAGTGTTGCAGATTCCTGTGGTACCTCCCACAAGCTCTCCATCCCTGAACGCTGGGTTGTAAAGAGATGCTGTCACACACCACTGCCACAGGAAATATTTGTTGTTCACATGGTTTTGCAAATCCCATGCAATAAGGCCGGCATCTTCCCAACAGTGAAGGATGTAGCCTGGAAAACCTCATCTTGTTTGCTGTACTAAGTCAGCCAGTATGTTTTGAACACACCAGAAAACCAGCACTTTGAAGTAGACAGAGCAGGGTAACTCAGCTCTGTATAAGTTACCTAACCATTGAACTTCAGGTTCTTTGCGTGTAAAATGGCCCTACTACCCTCCCCTTGTGAAGAGAAAAAGGCACAATCCATGTGTGCTAGGATCTGCATATATTTTTTAAAATTATGCTTTATTTTTTAAATTCTATTGAAGTATAGTTTATTTACAATGTTGTTAATTTCTGCTGTACAGCAAAGGGACTCAGGTACACGTATATATACATTCTTTTTCACAGTCTTTTCCATTATGGTTTATCACAGGAAATTGAATATCGTTCCCTGTGCTATACAGTAGGACCTTGTTGTTTATCCATGCTATACAAAATAGTTTGCATCTACTAATCCCAAACTCCCAATCCTTCCCTCCCCCACCCTATTATTAAGAATACTAATTATTAGTCATTTGGTTCATTAATCTGTCTTTAGTCAAGACTATATACCTTGATGTAGCCTTTAAAATCTTTATAGGTGACCAATTTTAGTTGCATCTGTATTCATGAAAATGCTGTTTCCTAGTACATCTGGATAAAATTTAGCTGCTCATCCTTAACTCCTGAATCAACTATTCTTAATAGGAACAAAGGGATTTTCTGTGGAGTCAGGAGTGTCATGTCCCAAGTTTCCCTTGGTTAGTGTATATTTGAATTGTGGCCAAATCCCCATTAAACTGCATATATTATATGCTCCCTGCATATACATATATATATATATATATTTAAAGGACTTTATCTTTTTATTGTTTGCCTTTTATTTATTTATTTATTTTGGCTGAGCGGCATGTGGGATCTCAGTTCCCCAACCAGGGATCGAACCTGTACACCCTGCATTGGAAGCACGGAATCTTAACCACTGGACTGCCAGGGAAGTCCCTTTTGCCTTTTTAATAATTTGCTTTTTTATTTTAATTTTATTTATTTATTCATTCACTCATTTTTGGTCACGTGGCTTACGGGACCTTAGTTCCCCAACCAGGGATTGAATCCGGCCATCCATCCATCCACCCATCCATCCATTCATTCATTTATGGCCACCCGGCTTGCGGGATCTTCGTTCCCCAACCAGGGATTGAACCCAGGCCACGGCAGTGGAAGCGCCAAGTCCTAACCACTGGACCACAGGGGAATTCCCTCCTGGCATGTATTATACGCTCCCTTTCCCCCAGAGGTGAAGACCCCTGCTCATGGTTGGTAACCAGTTCTTCCCAGGCCAGAGCTGCCTCAGCCTGGACTCCCAACCCACAGGCCTTCCTCCTGCCTCCCTTCCCACTCACATCCCCCCTACCCTTTCTACATCCTCCAGGAAGCCCTTCTGGAACAATCCTCCGGGTTGCACAGGCCAATGTCACACTGAGGCCTCTGGGTTCCCAATTGTGGCAAGAGCTGGGCAGAGAGTTACAAAGAAAGATCCTGGCTCCAAGAGTTGAGTCTCACTGCAGAGACAGAAACAGAGCAGAAGGCGTGTGAAGGGCTGTGTGAGAAGTGCCAGGGAAGCAGGACAGGCTGAAGAGGTTAAGTCTGCATGAACGTGGAACAGTAGCCCTCCAGGTAGAAGGGAGGAATCAGTGGACATGTTAGGAGCAAAGGCCTGAAAAAAGTACCCCAGGGCTGAGGAAGAGGGGCTCACCTTCAGCCTGATGCCATTTGGGCGTAAGGCACAAGGTAGGCCTGGCTGGAGGAACTGTCCCTGTCCGCTTTTTACCACTCCACCTTCTGCCTGCACTCTGGGAAGCCCATCACACTCTGGTGGCTTTTCCTACCCCAAGGTGGTGTCCCTATACTGGTCTCGGCGGGTCAAGCGAGGGAGCCCCAAAGGCACCTAGGGAGGTCACTGAAATATGGCACAGTAGCCCTGACCCCGGACAATTACAGTCTAACTGGGGAGCAAAGAAGTTCACCCCTCTCTGCTCTGGCAGCACAATCAGAGAATTTACTGCACTCTTCAAAGTCAGCAGTTACATACAGCCTACCTCAGAGCACTATGAAGGCAGGTAGAGAGCTTTGTTTGTCTCTGTCCCTTCCCCTACAGCCAGCCCGGAACCTGGCATGGAGCGGATCCTCTCCAGAAGCTGACACCAGGCCTGCTATCTGCCAGACTGTGGGGACTACAGTGCTGGAAGTGACCACATCCTCAGGGAACTCTAGTTTGGTCGGAAGAGAGATAGTCAGGAACTTACAAGAGTGTGCTCAGGATGGGAGCAATGGACAAAGGACCCATGCCTGAGTCACCAGGTCAGGTATTTAAAAAGCAGAAGCGCTAGGTTAGAAAAGCCCTGGCAGTGGAGGGGACACTTTGAAGGGTTTCAGAAAGGTCTACCAGGGAGCCCAGGTAGGGAAGGGCATCCAGACAGAAAAAAACACAGACACAAAGTCCAGGAGGCAAAGCACATCCATTGTGGGAAAGCAAGGAGTTTGGTGCAGCAATCGGAAAGCAAGGAGGTAAGGGGAGAGGAGACAGGTGCAGTGTGGACAGTGAGAAAGAACTGTTCCTGGAGAGTGGTAAAAGTTTGGCCTTAATCCAGAGGTGGATGGGAACCAATCTCCCTAGAGTTTTAGCGTGAGGGGGATCACAACTGCCATATAGGAAGAGACCTGGAGAACATACGAATCTGAGCAATAGCAGCAGAGGCTAAGAGAAATAGGAGGGGAGATGAACTGCTATTTGGTGATGCCTGGGCCAGGGGGAGGCACGGTGACCCATCCTGACTTATCCTCCCTCTGCTTGCTTAACCCTTCCCCAAGAAGTCTTCTCCTTTTTAAAAGGGCTCTTAACTGTAATCAACTTCCCCATATTGACAAGTCACATATTAAGGCTGACAAATACAGAATCTCAATTTGTCTCAGCCCAGTAATGGGGAGGCCTTAGACAGAGACCCATTAATAACTGACTTTTGTAGGGGAGGAGGGCCCTTTCCCTTCTCTGAGATGGCTAAGGACCCTACAGGTCAGGAGCTGAGGCCAGGACAAGGGTCGGTGGCCTCCCTAACATTGTTGGCAAGGTTTCAAAGAAGCCAGAAATTAGGATCCCTGAGAAAAAAGGTCTCTGTGGCCCTGGCCCTGTGCTGCAAGAGATGAAAGCAGTTCCCTACATGCCCTGACCTAGCTGACACGTCAGAGCCAACAATTAATCATCAAGGGGACACCTTCCTCATCCTGGGCTCCCACATGGAGCTCAGGGAAGCTCAGGAGAAGTTTTGCTCAAATAAAAGTATTTCAGTGAGGCAAACAAATCTCTCTCCAGCCCAGAACCAGCACTTTGAATCAGCAGCCACCAGGCCTTTGGGCAAAGGCCCAAAGGAACCTCGAAGTCAGAATTCCCAGTGGCCTCAGGGCCACCAACCTGCTGGCTGATCAGGAAGGTGGGCAGTTCTAGACCCTGCTCTGGCCCTAAAGAGCTAGATCAACGGGACGAAGGCACTGTCTCCTAACTTAAAACGAGGGTTTATGAAATCCAGCACTGAACTAGGTTAGGGGCTTCCCCAACCTAGTCTGTTTAAAAGGCTGATTTCCAGGCCTACTCCCCACACCTTCGTAACTGCCATTTGGGGAAACGGGGCCTGGAATCTGTATTTCAAAGAGTGCGCGGCCTCACCCCCTTGCCATGATACTAATAATCGCCCTAATTTGAGAAAAGCTGGCTCGATAAGATCCCCTGTGCTACTAAAAAGTTCACAAGACGAGAACAGTCAGAGAAGAGCCCTGCACGATCTCCCTCGGCGCCGGCGTTCCGAGGAGTGACGTGTAGGAGCCCGGCCTCACCCAGGGAAGGACGGAGGCATTGGTCACTCACTGGTCGCGGCGGCCGGGCAGACGCCCACCAGGCCGAGTCCCATCGCCCAACACCGCCCACTCAGGCCCGAGAACCCCGAGCAGGGCGGGATGGAGGCCAGGCGGCGCCCGGGGCCAGGCCTGCACTTTGGGGAGCCCGGGAGCCGGGCCGGCCCGGCCGGGCGTCCCCCGCCACAAGCCGGGGGCGGACACACCGCGCGGGGCCCTGCGGCCGGGGGCACGTCGCGCCAGCCTACCCCACCCCGCGATCCCCAGCATGGCCCCCGAAATCACCTGAAAGCCCAGCGAGTCTTCTCACGCCAGCACGTGGCGTCCAGGGAACCTGCAGCTCCAACACGCCCGGGCAAGCCCTGCTCCGGCCGCCAGCCTGTTGGCTTGCTGAACCGCAGCGCCCGCCTAAGTCCTCTTCTGATTGGCCGGGAGCCTGGCTCGCTGCGGGTTGGCGCTTGGGAGCGTAAGGGGCGGGGACTCCTAGAGGGGTGTGGTTTGTGCCCAAGGCTGGCCCAGCCCGCGGGAAATTTTCAAGCGGTTGGAGGGGGTCGTGGCCTCCTATCGCCCACTTCTGCTCCCAATTTTGTCCAATCCATCCCGCTCCCTGGGTCGGGATGCGGGCTCCTATGATCTCCGTGCCACTAAAGGCAGGCTGACTTACAGAGTACACACCCACATTTGCGGAATAGGAATAACTCCTACCTCCTCGGGTGTCGAGGGGTTTCGGTGAAATAATATACACGATGGCCACTAAAAAAAAGATTTTTAAAAGTCAGGTTTGCTCCTTCGGCGCTACTTTTTCAGTTACCCTTTTGCGATACTTTACTCATAAGTAATAAGTTCCTACTATGGGCTCGGCATTGGGATACACAGAATAAGAACAATCGCTGGGGACTCTAGTTGTTCATGGTTTGGCGCAGTAACAGAGGTTAACAGATAACAGTGCAACGTGAATAATAAAAAACAATAACAATGAGTTTGCATTTATTATGTGAGCATTAACAGAGTGCCAGGTAATACACCCCTTTAATCTGACGAACCCTTTGAGATGTGTACTATTATTTCTGTTTTACGATTAAGGAAATTGACATTTCAAGAAATTAAGGGAAAACAGCGAGGGTCCAAACAAAGACCAACGCAGTCAGATTCCTTCTAGCTCCATTGTGCAAGCAGCAGTGGCATCGCAAATGTACTCAGAAGGCCAGGGGTACATGTTCCAAAAATTGGGTATTTCTGACCAGGCTACAGATTTGAGGGAAGCAGGACAAAGGAGAAGGCCACTAGAGGGATAAGGCTTTCTACTCAGATTCCTGAAGGCTTGGAGGAGCTGGAAGGAATTCAAGCCAGAGCTGGTTCACCAGCGGATTTGCGTTTGGGGAAGCTCACTCTGGCTGCAATAGGAAAGGAATGGACCAGGCCTGGAGAAAGAGACATGGGTGTTGGGGTGATTGTGGACATTCAGGTGGGATAAGATCCTGGTGGCCAGAGTGGTAGAGAGGATAAAGAGCTTGGGACAGATTCCAGAGCTCCTTCGGAGGCAACATTGAGATGACAGAGAGCAGAAGGAAAGGGGATGCAGAGTAGCTGTTTTCAGACATGGAGACTCTGTCAGAGGCAACTCTCGGGGCAAGGAGGATTTTAAGAGAGTCAGTAACCAGATCCTCAACTCCCATGGAACTACACCTGGGAATGGACCTGGAGTCTTTGGAGTCCAGCTTCCATCTCCCTTTTTATAACCAGCTGTCTCCCACTTTACAAAGGAAAGTCACACACACACATTCTAAATCTTGCTCTGTGGCATTACCCTGGGAAATAAAAGTAATCTTGGGAAGAAGAAAAATAATGATAGGGATTGAGTAGGATAATCAAATAGTCAGCTTAGAAACCCCATTAGGGGATTGTAGATAGGGAACTTTAGGAGGCTCTGGGAGACCACAGTAAGATTAATGATCACTCAAGAAAGCAGGTTTACTTAACCACAAAACCAAGCAGGCTTGCCTAGCCACAAAACCATGTGACAGAAGCACGAGACATGCCCCAAAACAAACAATGGTGGCATGAGACCCACATCCTGCCCAGTGAGCTCAGTATGGAAAGGTGCTCATTGTACAGAGACCTGAAATAATTTTTAAAGTCCTGGCTTGACCATGTAGGGACAAAAAACTCCCCTGCCCAACCTGGACGAGGAGTTGATGATGGAAGCATGACATCTACTCAAGAATGAAGAAGAGGTGCTTCCCTGGTGGCACAGTGGTTGAGAGTCTGCCTGCCGATGCAGGGGACACGGGTTCGTGCCCTGGTCTGGGAAGATCCCACATGCAGCCGCGGAGCAGCTGGGCCCATGAGCCATGGCCGCTGAGCCTGCGTGTCCGGAGCCTGTGCTCCACAATTGGAGAGGCCACAACAGTGAGAGGCCCGCGTACCGCAAAAAAAAAAAAAAAAAAAAAAATGAAGAAGAAAGTGGTCTTTTCCCCCTCCCCCCTTTTCCTTTGATTATAAATGTAAGTTCCCACTAAGTTCTCAGGCGTGGCACCCTCTTGCCTGTCCGCTTGTAAGCCTCACAAGCATCCCATTCTAATAAATCACTTCTTATCTATCACTTTGCCTCTCGCTGAATTCTTTCTGCGCTGAGACATAAAGGACCAGGCTTTTCGGAGCTCGCCTGAAATGACACCTATCCGTTTCAATAAGACTGCTCTAAATATGGGTTATTATTGAGGACTGGGCAAGAAACCCTTTCTACAAGTCTGGTGGGTTTCTGATTCTTTGCTTTCGTTATGATCTGAGGAGGATTTAATCATGTTGCCAGCTAATGGGTCATTAAAAAAATTTTTTTTGAGCCTACATAATTAACAGAAATGAAAAGAGATGACATTGTCAGAGAAAACTCCTTCCACTTCTATCTGCTTTTTATGTGAACAATGTTTTTAATCAGTGTTTACCTCCATAAAAACAAAACAGAAGGCCCAACTTTTTCCCATTCTTGCAAAAAGTGATATCCATCCCCAGATTTATAAACTTAATGAAAAATAACTGGCTCCATCTATCTCCTAAAGAGACATGTTTCCAATGGCATTTCTAATTAAAACTCACTTTTTATGTGTAAAGATTATTGCTCATATAATGAAATGCTGTATATTTATCATTTGCTCACTTGTAATAGAAATAATAGCAACAATGTCTCAATCCAGAAGGAAAAAAAATAACACGTGGAACCTCATGGGTCACAGGACATTTTTCTAGAGTTAACAAGTTCAAATTGATATACATAATTTTGTGACATTAAAGTATGATCAGGTTCTCCAGAAAATATTGCCAAGCATGAAAATAGATTATGTTAGGATAAATCTCCATAGTGGAAGTTGAATGGAAGTGTAAGTTGAAGAAGAAAAAAGAATGTTGCATGTAATAAAAAATAAATCCAGATTTAGGAAGGAGAGACTTTATTTGAAAGGATTAGGGGGGTGGGTGTTTGGGAGGGGATATTTATTGCAATAGAGAAAATGCTCTGCTAGTTCTCAAGGGTAGGCAAAAAGGGTTTTCCTTTATAGGGAGGAGTAAAGGGGGCTAGAAAGAACAGGATATGGAGATGGCAGTGACCAGATCCCAGATCCTATTAGGTTAGTAAATTGATATTAGATACGGAGATTGTTTTACCCTGAGGCCAGCCTATTCCCTGGAGGGGTCATTAAGGAGGGATTGTAAACTGGCTCTGGCTGAGGGTGGGCCATAGTTCAGGGACCTAGGGGAAGAAAAGAAACTTAACCAAAGTTTGGTTAATGAGCGTTTTATTCCAATTGATCCATGGGTCCAGCAGTTCAGCTAATCATCAATGAGGCAAAGAATGGGAATTTGGAGTGTGCGTGCCAGGACTCGTCATAGGTAAACAATGGGGGAATCCTGGAGTCTTTTCACAATCATATGGGGCAGGATGTTTCTTTGCAGTAACTAGTTTCTGGAACACAGAAGGATGGGAGAAATTTCTTCACCATTGCTGCTTTCCAGGAGCATAGGACTCAGATAAAATTTAACATTGATGGTAAGAGTTTTTTCATGTATTTTTAAAATGGTTAATGTTAGTATCAAATTGCTCTGATAGATATGTGTCCACTACATTCATTTACAGACACAGTTTTTAAAAAGATGTCAATATTTACGATACGTCATTTGTAACTACCACAACTTACAATAGAAAATATTATCAAGCAAAAAATTTGAAGGTCCACAAGTATACAATATGGATGGCCCAATACTGGCATCTTGACTGTGAATGGCAGTACCTCCAACCCCAACCTTTAGGGACTTCACCTTCCCGTTCCTGAAATGAAACTATCTCCTCCTTCCACAAAGACTGGGGCTCCTCTATAACAGACCCTTTTGAGTTGGGGCTTGGTGGGGGAAAGCCCATGATCCAAGCCCTGCCCCCAGGGACCCCACACTATTCCCCCCCAACCCTGTCAATCCAGAAGCACTTGAGACATCGGACTTGACCTGTGTTGTGTGCTTACAAATCATTATGCCACACTCGAAGCACCATTCTGCCTTCCTTGCATGCCTGCTTTGAGGACTATTTGGGATGCTATGGGGATTCCCATGTTGCTGGAGCAGGTGCAGACCTGAAGGCGGGTGTCGATCTGGCCATTTTTTGTAGCAGCGATTCTCTTAAGTGTGGTCCTAAACCAGCAGCCTAGGCATCACTTGGAAATTTGTTGGACCCACTGACTCAGAAATTCAGGGGTGAGTGTGGCCCAGCGATCTGTGTTTTAACAAGCAGATTAGCAGCTTCCTCATGCATGCTCAAGTTTAAAATCCGATGTGTTAGAGGGTATGAAGCGGACACAACCTGGGAGCCAATGTAAATAACTTATTTTATTCAAGCACATTCCCGCTCTACTAGCACTCTTGATCCAACAGTGACTTTGAACCTACCTGGACACAGCCTGTCATCAAGACAATTACAGTATTTTATACCTTCTCCCAACTCCTGAGATTTTCCAGGATTTTTAGAACCATGTAAAGTCTCATATGACTGACTTTTTGTGGAAAACTGGCAAGATTTGATCCAGAGGAATTTTATTCTCCACCGTTAACTTTTTCCATTCTACACTACAATTTCTTCACATATAAAATTAATCTGTAATTATTGCTCAATCTTGGCTGAACATTAAAATTGCCTGCGGAGCTTTAAAAAATATTGACACTTGGGTGACACCCCAAGATTCTGATGTAACAGGTCTGCAATGTGACCTGAATATGGAGATTTTTAAAGTTTATCAGGTGATTCTAGCTTGCAGCCAAGATTGAGACGGGGCGCTAAGGCGCAGCTACCTACAAGATCCATCAGAGGGCGCTGCCTCCCTGCTCATCCCTGGAAACGCGCCCGCAGATGGGGCTGCTGGCTGCATAAACCCGGGCGATGCAGTTGAGGTAAGGGGACTCCAGATGCCTGACCCTTGGATCACCAACCATTTTGTGTTCTGAGACTCCTAGAAAGTTACTTTAAGAAGTAGTAAGCTGTCTATTTTGCCGAGTGACTTAGAGGTAAATCATACAACCTAAGTGTTGGTTTCTGCATTTTTAAAACGGAGAAGTGTGGGGAGGGAAGAGGAGGGGGGTGGGGGCGGGGACACTTGGTCTATAATCATTCTTTAAATATATATTGAGCCTCCTGAAGTGGACAAGATACTGATCTGGGGAGGGGAAGGATAAACGTTTAAATGGGATAAAACTTCTATGCGATGTGGGAGACTAATAGAGAGATGGTGGTTCTCATTTGTTGCTACTTCAGGGAAGGGGACTTGTGGGTACCCCAGATCCTGGAAAAGAAAAACTATGAAAGAGGAGGCAAAAGAGACTACTGTTGAGTATTTACATATGCCATTATATATTATTGGCACTTCTCTTGATTAATTAACATATAACCTAGCAAGGTAGACGTGATCAATTCCATTTTACAATTAAAGAATCTGAGGCTCAGAGATGTTAAGTGACTGCCTCAATGTCACACAGCTAGTAAGTGGTGCAGCCAGGATTGGAACTGGGGTGTGTCTGACTTCGAAGCCAGGACTCCCTCCCCACCCCAGGGAGTACCTTGCTCCCTCTATTTTGTACCTTGCTACATATCAACAGGGGCACTCTTGTCCATCTCTCAAATCAGGAGTGCACCCCACTACCCTCTCTAGATGCTTGTTTTGCTGAGGCAGGATCTCTCTCCCTTCTGTCTCCATAGCAGCCCTGGATACTGAGGACTGCCTGGGAGAGATTTGACTCCCCTCCTCCCCTGTTCCCCACCTCTGCCCCCTTCTGCCCAATCCAGGCCCCTTTCCTCCAGTGAAGGGCAGGCACCTGCTGACACCAATTTGCAGCCTTCTCAAGTGTGAATGAGATTTCTAATAGGACTGGCTGCCCACTGGTTTCAGGCAGGATTGGAGAAAAGAGAATTTAAGAGGCAGGAAATGGAGAAGGAGAGAGCCAGTTTGGAGGAGCTGAGACACTGACAGCAGCAGCCTCTAGGTGGAAGTGAAGGACTGATTGGTTCAGAGAGGTTAAGTGTCTTGCCAAAGGTCACACAGCTGGCAAGTGGCAGAGGCAGGGTAAGCTCAACAATGGTTGCATTTTTAGGGTTCCCTAAAGGAGTACAACTCCCAACCCAATTTAAATTGGTAAGATGTGTTAGTGTTCTAAAACAAACAAACAAACACTTTCCCAGTCTTTTTTTTGCCTCCTGAGGCTGCTGACCAACACTTCCTTTCTCTGGCCCAAGGGCCCCAGGAGTGCCTCCTTCTCCAGGGTGGAGGAGGAGGGTGGGAATATACTTAGAAAGGACTGGGGAGGGCATTTGAGTTTGCTGCTTGAAAAATTTGTCCCACTGAGAGTCTCACCATTGGAACTTGGTGACCATCTGAGGGTAAGGTGCCCCCCACACGGAGGCATGGACAAAGGATGGGAAATGGTTTGTATGATCACTGCTTCTGCCATAGTGGGGGACTGGTTTCCAGGCTCAGATGTGGGACTGGGCTTTCTCACCTCAGTTTTCCCTTGGCGACACCTCTGGGCCCAGCAGCACGGAGGCAGATTCTGGGGCCAAGAAGAAGTTCTATATGCACAAGTCCACTCTCTCCTCCCTGGGGTAGGCAAGGTGAGGTCCGGGCCGGCCAGGGTCAGGCGTGTCCTCCAGGTGGCTGCCAGGGCACCAACATCGCAGGCACCCTGGTCATAAGTACATGCCGCTTTGTGCCTGCACACGCTCTGGCTCTCTCCTGCCAGAGACAACTAGACGCCTGGGCCCCTGCGGGGAGATTCTCTCTCCCTGCCCTTGTCAGTGATGTGGAAGCAGCTCGCCGGTCCCGGAGGACTGTGACCCTGTCCATCCCTCCCACCCTCATGCTTCCCCGCACCCCACCACACACACACACACACACACACACACACACACACACACAGTAGTCTGTCCTTGTTTCTGGAAGAGTCCGCCTGAGGTGTGCTGCCCAAGGTGCTGCTCAGGGTAGTTTCCAGAGGTGCTTTCTAGGAGACAGAGAAGGCACAGAAAGAACACACGGAGGAAGAGCCACAAAGTGCGCGGACCGCCCCCAGCCCCAGCGCACCGCCCCCCTCCACCCCGCTGCGGCGGCCGGCACCATGCGGCAGACTGGGACTTGTTGTTGAGCGCAGGGAGACAACAACAAAATCACTAGTCTTCCAGATGGGGCTGGCTGGTCCACGGCCGCACCCGCCGCTCGGGCCAGGCGTTTAGCCAGCCCGACACTCCCGCCGGGCCAGCTTGTGTCCCTGCCCCCACCCCCAAGGTCACCTCCTCCCACCAGCCCACCACCCCTCCCCCACCCCAGAGTTCTCCGGAGCCTCTGATGGAGATGGGGGGATGGGGGATGGGGGGTGGGGGGGTGGGGAGGGGATTGTTTTATTATTTTCTTTTTCTTTGGAGTGTTTCATTTTCTCTAATGAACGTATTTCCTTTAATAATAGGGGGATCTTATTTTTAAAGAGAGACAGCGGGCGGCTCATTTCTCTACCTTTTTCTGGGAATCACAAAGCGCTGTACTATCACGGAGAAGGGAAAAGTGAAGAGCTCCAGGTCACGGTGACCCCTCTCTACCAGCCTCCCCCTTCCCATCTCCGCCCTAGTTCACGGTGAAGGCCCAGGGTGACAATCCACCCAGTGCTTACTGAACCACGGCTCCGAATGAAGTGGGGATGGGGGCTGGGCCTAGCAGAATAGGCAGGAGAGGAAAAGGGACACCGGTTGTGGGCCTGCGCCCCCGCCTCCACCCAGCCAGTCCCGGCACTGGGCTCCGGGCTGAATTTCCCCAGGCCTGGGCACTGATGGAGGAGAGGCCAGGCCCCCGGTGCCTGGCCGGCCTCTAATTGTGCTGCCAGGGCATATCCGCTTCATAATTAGCAAAAGCCACAGTATCCTGGCGGCTCAGAGAGCACGGCCCTAATTATATTTCTGCAGCAGCTGAAGGGTAATTACCCTTCCCTTTTGGTGCTGCTTTTAATTCTTTCTCTCTTTTTTTTCTTTGTTTGTGGTACGCGGGCCTCTCACTGTTGGGGCCTCTCACTGTTGTGGCCTCTCCCGCTGCGGAGCACAGGCCCCGGATGCGCAGGCTCAGCGGCCATGGCTCACGGGCCCCGCCGCTCCACGGCATGTGGGATCCTCAGGGACCGGGACATGAACCCGCGTCCCCTGCATCGGCAGGCGGACTCTCAACCACTGCTCCACCAGGGAAGCCCAATTCTTTCTCTTTTTAATTACAACTCTTCCTCTGTAGCCCAGCCCGCCATCCTTGGGCTTGTTCTGTGCACCCGGAGTGGGGAAGGGCTGGCCCAGAGAAACTGAAGTTTAGAGGGGGGACGTGGAGAAGACCGGCAGAACCGAGCTCGGAGGCCCAGCCCCCCAGCTCTCAGCTGGATTAAGAGAGGGGTATCCCTCCCCAGGAGGTTAAGACCCCCGCCATCTCTCCACTCCCCAGTGAGGCGCTAACTCTCCAACTCCAAGCTGCAGGGAGCTGAGGACTCCCACCCCCCCAGCTAACCCATCAAGGAAGAAAAGAGGGACTTGTTGCCTTTAATTTTTTGTAAAATGATAATGATAATAATAATAGGGACTTCCCTGGCGGTTCGGTGGTTAAGACTCCGCACTTCCATTGCAGGGGGTGTGGGTTCAATCCCTGGTCAGGGAACTAAGATCCTGCACACTGCGTGGTGAAGTCAAAAAATTAAAAAAAACAAAACAAAACAAAAAACCCATGTCTCTTTGGCACTGTTGAGAGAGGACTAGTTCATCATCCTTGGTGTATAGTTTCAGAGACAAGGGCCTGAGTGCTAATATCAGAGGGCAAGCCTAACCAAGGTGCAAGGTGTTCACCGGAGGGGCTAGAGCCCTAGGTATTCCCAGGAAAAACAGGCCTTTCTCAGTGAGCTCTCAGGTAAACTTCAGGTGGTAATAGATAAGCTAATAGGTATTACAAAAAGAGTTTGGAGAGACTCCTGACAGCCCTCTGTACACTGCCATGCAGGACTGTCCAATCCAGCCCATGTGAGCAACCCTGGCCCTAGAGCCACCAAGTGGCTGTCCTGCTATCAGCTCACCATGAGAGCAGGGACTGTTTTGCTGATGATTATTTTCCAGTGCCCAGCACAGTGCCTGGCTCATAACATACAAAACTGATTGGCAAAGAGGCAAAGTTCAGAAATGAGTATAATCATGAGGTGTGAACACAATAACTCCATTTTCATTGGCTTTTCCCTTGCAGGACCAATAAAGATGGACTTGAGCCTGACAGTGGCCCCAGTTTTCTAAAATTTTTTAACTCTGGGTTCTGTCTGGGTTGGGGGAGGATGCAAGAAGTGAAAGAGGCTGCTCTAGCCTCAGAGAAATGTACCTTGAAAAATAACCTGCCCTTGAGCCCACTAACTCCCTCTCCCCACTTCTAGTTTCTTTCCTCTGAATTTAGAGCCATCCCCTTAGCAACGCTTGTTTCCATGGTTTCATCTGTGACAAAGATCCCAAACCCCTCCTCTCTTTTTCCTTCAGACAGTAAGGGTGATAGGGATCCTCAGTGTGGCCACTTCCATGTAACCATGGAAACAATTAACGGAGCCTTCATTTATCTTTTGTGAAGACAGCTAGGGAATAGAAGCTTTTGGAAGAGATGGGTGGGGGATGGTGCAGGGCTAGAGCTGCCACTGTCATAAAAAGGAAGTTGAGGGACTTGTCCTAACAGTAGCCTGTAGGATTCAGTTCAAATATTTGCTGGGCCCCTACTTTAAGCATGACTAAGCTCCAGGGAATCAAAGGTGTACATGACATAGCCCCTAATATTGAAGGGCTTATACTCTGGTCATGGTCCCACTCAAACCCTGGCACAGATTGGGTCACTAAAGGAGATGGCTCTCGATAGCATCCTCATGGTCAAGCATCTGTCCATTCCCAGCATCCCCTCCAGCCAAAAACAAGAAACGATCGACCAAGGGGGTCTGTACTTACGTTAAGATTTCTCAGGCTGTTGTCAGACGGTTTCTGTCTTGGAAGGGAAGGAACTTTGATGCCCCCTTCCTTTTAGAGAAGTGGAGACTAATGCCAGCATCCTTAAATAGGGCTGTTTGGTGGAGGGAGAAAGAAAAAAATAGACCTGCCCAACTCCAGTGCCATGACAGACTGGGGTAATCTCCAGTTCCAGGGATCTCCACCACCTACCTGCCACAGCCTTCCTGGGAAGTTATGTCTTCTCTTACACCTAATTAGAGGGTCATTGTCTCCATCCATCCAGCTTTTCTATTTGTCACTGAAAATGCAGGCCAGCAGGGCAGCTGTGAAGAATTAAAATAGAAAAACAAAAAATAAAACTACCAGGGACACCAAAGTTGGACAGAATGAATCCAAAAGCTGAGATATCTGTACAGCATAAGTAACAAAGCTCTTCTCTCTTCTGACTTCCCATCCTCATCCTCCCAGATTTTCACCAAATCCCTAAGGGTGGGGACCAATTCTACACTTCTAAGGGAAATCAGAAAGATCCCTGGACCACTGGTGTGCTGATACCAATAATCTGCACTGACTTGGAAAGATGATCATAATATATTTTAAAATGAAAAAAAAAAGAATCATAGAATAACGTGTAATCCAGCTGTGTTCAAGTAAGCTACAAATAACTAGGTAGTGAATTCATCATTGCAAGTCAAATGCAATCTGGATTAGTCAAAGCAAATAGCAGATCCTGGGTCTCAGAACTCTGAGTTCCAACCTTTGCTACTGGACGGTACTAACACAGATTCAATCATTTCGGGTACTCTGCTCACTTAGCTAGTCAGAAAAGGATAAATGGCATCCTCTGATTGGTTAACAAGGCAATACACACCAACAAATGAAAGAATGCTTCTTCTTTTCTGGCCAATAAGATCTCAGTTCTCTTCTTGAAAGGAAAGTAAAACCTTTGTCCATAAAGAAAATGAGCAGAAAGGGAATAATAATTTTAAAAAAAGAAAAAAGAAACCACTGTTGCTATGGGACATTATTGATGTGATCAATGATAGCTGCCCCAGAGAATTCATAAAGGAAGGCACTTCTTTGGGAAGAAAAGTACAAAAAGCAGACCAGCTGTCTAGTCTGGACTAAAAAGAAGTTTCTATAGTAACATGTGAAGGAGAAGCATTTTAATGCAAATGTCCCCAAAACTATATCTAGCCAGCCCATGGAGGATAATTTTGGCCTTCAACATAGTCTGAAATTATAATGATTTTTAAAAATTTTACATTAGCAATGAGTGAAGAAAAGGAAAGATATGTGTGTTTGTGATGCAGGGCAACAAAGATGAAGATATGACAGTTACTGCCTGGAATAGAGATTTCCTCCATTCCTGGATTGTCAGGTGATAGCTCAGTTTAAAACAAGGTTTTGTTGTGAAAAGACAAAGTTCGTGGCTCTTAAGAAGTGTTCTAGATGAAGTAGTGCACAGAACACAGGTTGTTCTATTAACTTACTAGTGATTTCCCCTTAAATCATTCTGAGAATGTTACAGCTGCCTTGGGAAAATTATGGATAAAATGATTTTCTACCCAGATACTACAAATGAATGCAGGCAGACAAGTCTGACAGGTAAAAAGTGGAATCAATGTTTGTCAATCCAGGGAAATGAAAAAGATCAGAGTATTAGAAGCTTTAAGTGCTGCATTCCCTAATTATGAAGGCAGAGCTGAAGAGGAAGAAAAGAGAATTTTGAGGAATCTGAGGCTAGTGATGCTAGTGGCTTTTTCTAAGGGAGTCCCGTTTCTACCTATCTGTGCTTTCTGTGTGGTCTGCGGGAAGAGGTGAAAAGAGGTGATGATCTAGAATTCACCTCTTCCAGCATGAGAGAGGTGCTGAGGGAGGGAGGAACCACTGCCAAACCCAGGAGAAAGCCGTTCTCCCTCCAGTTCATCCATGAAGAACAAATGCGTCTTTCTCATTTAAAGGGGGAAAAGCAAAGCGTGCGGGGTCAGGGTGGGGGAAGCCCTTGCGTCTAAAGGACCACATGAAAAAAATAAAAGCCCTAATTGTAAATCCCAGAGAAAGGACAGAGTAGGATATGCTCACCTCTCTGAGAGGGGTAAGGGAGAGGGTGTGAAGGACTGCGGTGGTGGAAAGGTAGCTGCTTCACCAGGCACCTTGACTTCAAAGGAAAAATTTGCCTTCCAGGATTTCCTCTTAACCCCCAGGGATTTTACGGGGGCGGTTGTTGACTCACATCCACACGGGGGAAAACAGGGGCTCCCAGCAGATATTTTTAAGAATAAAGGTGCTCACGGATAATCAACGGCCAAAGCCCCTCCACTCACTGTAACCAAGGCAACAAGAGGCTGGGGCTGGTTGCCTGGTAACCACACTCTAGTGCCGGGGTTCCTGTCCCCTTCTCCTCCTCCCCCACCTCTGTTAGCCCTTTTGTGATAACGTCTTCCCCTCTGCGGCTTTTTTCCTTCCTGGCTGAACAGTCATTCAGCTCCTCATACAAAGGGCACATTGGGCGCCTTTGGCTAAAAATGCAGACCTTGATGTTCAATTAGGACAGATTTCGTCTACACCGAGCTATGGCAACCCCGAAAAAATGTGCTTTTTATCTCGACCTCAATATCTTCTCCCACCATCCCACGCTTTTCCCTTCATTCACCGGCGTTAAGGTGTACGGAAATTGTGGGGAGAGAGGCTGGGCGGGGGTCGGGGTGGGGGGAAGAGGTAGAGAGAACATGACTTGAATGTGGCGACCTTTCACAGTACACCAGTGCCTGGGGTTCCCAGTAGAACCACTTTCCCGCTTGTGCGTAACTAAGCTCACCACTTACAGGCGCGCCTCTTTTCTCTTCGGGCATCCTGCCTGCATTTAGCACCAAGTTATTCCAGCTGCTCTTAGCGGAGGGGAGATAGAATGCCCTCCTAGAATCCGATACCTAAGCTCCTGGAGAAACGGGGAACATGAGTATCCCCCCCCCCATCCATTTCTCGGTGAACCCTGTCTCGCCTCCTTGCCTCCTCCGAGTGGGATCTGAGAGACTGCGAGCGGCGACGAGCTAGGAAGCGGAGTAGCCCGCAGGAACCCACCCTTGGGCGCAATTCGGCGGGGCGCTGTCCAGCGTCTGGTGCTGAAGCTGGAGCTTCGGACTCGCCGTGGAGGGGCTCTGGGGACCTTGAGCAGCTCGGTTCTAACCCCGAGGCAGGGAGCTGAAGTGCAGGCGCTCCGTCCGCCGGGGTCAAAGGCGAGACTCGGACGTGTCTGCACCAGGTGCGCTTTTTCAGCGGACCCGACTCCCTCCCGGGCTCAATCCCCCGCGCCTCTCCGTTTCCCTCTCCGGGTTAGTGGGATTATTTGCCGCAATCGCAGCGGGTACGAAGAGCCCTTTGCAGTGGGATGGCTACAGTTGCCTCCCGGCAGTTCTCCCCTTTTCTCTTTCAGCACTGGGCTCTCTGGGAGTCTGCAGGCAAAGTCCCGGGACTCCCGGCGCTCAGATCTTGTGGCGGGCGGTGGCGGGCAAGGCAGGGAGGAGAGGCCTGGAACACCTCACCACGCCGCTTTTCTGCACGCAACAGGTCCGCTGCATCCGGAATCTGAAGGGCGAGCAGCGCTGGATACCAGGCGGCGGCGGTGGGCTTGGGGAGGCTGGGGCCGGAGAGCGCCCACTCCAGAGGCTGTGGTGCTGCCCATCTCCGACGGGGTGCCGGACCGAGCCAGACAAACGGCAAACCGGGTTTCGGCGCGCGCCGAGAGTGGGTCCGAGAACCAGATGTCCCCACAACTCGAGCTGGTCGAGCACCCCGTCAGGAGCGCTCGGGTGCCGGGCTTAGGAGCCGCTTCCCGCTTTCCAGGCGCCCTCACCGTCTTCCCTCCTCTTCGTGAATTTGGCGGCGGGCTCGGCACCTTTAGCAGATGCCAAGCCCGACTGCCCCCTCTTCCGGCCTTCCGAAGCAGCCCCAGACTCAGCCTCGCGAACCTCACTCAGTTCCAGTCTGCTGTTCTTCCAATCCCGAGCCCTCGACCTGGGACAGAGAATCGGACGGGGGACCCTGGTCGGGACTTTACCTGGCATGGGTCTCCACGGCCAGGGAGAAAAACCGCTGCTCTCCACTTCTTTCTGTAAGAAAGCCCCTCAGCCACCACGCCGCCGCTGGCTCGTCCCTTCTCCCCCCAAGAGCTGCAGATCAGGGGCAAGGGGGAGGGCGGAGAGGCGGTTGGGCTTTGAGGAAGATAATTTGTGAAGCATCCCTTGAATACTTGCCTCTCTCGGGTAATCAGTGCTGTCCGGAGCAGTGGCCGCCCCGCCAGGACGAGAGGCAGGTCCAGAGTCCCGGCATAGTCCTCTTGGTGATGACACAAGTCGCTGCGGCTGCGGGGGCCGGTGGAGAACAGCTGCTTTAAAGCGAGACCAACCCACAGGTGGCCTGTCAGGGCCGCGGGCGTCCATGACGTCATCCAGAAGGCAGGCAGAGAAGGTAAGTGGAGGGGGGGTCACCGCACTTCACATCAAAAGTCCCCTGTGGCCATAGCAACAGCTCGTGGAGGGCGGCGGGCCAGGAGTTCACCTCCTTTCCTGTCTCCTCCGGAGCGGTTGGGCTCCGGGATCCCGAGCCCCTGCGGGGTTGAATGCTGGAGTAGCGTCCCGCATAAGTGCCCAAGCCAGCTTTACCCTCATGGGACAGGCACTAGAGCTAGACCCGGGTCCACCTGTCTGTCCTGGTCCTTGTCCCACTGCCCCAGCTGAGCAGGGCAGGAGAGGGGCCCTCGAACTCCAAGGATACTCCCAAAGGGCGATCCCGCAGAAAGCTTCATTTCCACAGGGACAATTCCTATAGCCCCACTTCCCCCAAATCGCCGCGCCTTGGCAGATCAAACCCAGATCGCCTGACCACACGCAGACTAGTTCTCCCCGAATTCAAGTATGCAAACGCTCACCCTTCTCACCAACTCTTCAGGCGCGCGCATCCCTGCGCGAGCGCACCCAGGCAGCGCCGACACAGAACCACCTGCCCCAATCCTCGCCTGTACACGAGGGTAAACCGAGACTCCAACTTTACCGTTTTGCTTCAGAAAACAGCCAAACCAACGGAGAAAAACCCATGGATCTAGGGTTCGCGAAATGGTGGCCGAGGGTGCCAGATGGGGCACAAAAGTGTTTACTGGGCTCTTACAGAATTTAAAATATTTGAAGTACTTGTCTTCAAGATCGAAAATGTTTGCACAGAAATCTGGGATTTCTGTGTCTCTTGAACATGGGAGCTGGCATTGTGCACGCCAAAAAGCACTGACCCCATAGGAAGGGCTGGGGTCCCGTCCAACCTAGGCCCACCTCTCATTTTTGTCAGTGTCACCAAGGCCATTTATCACCAACCTTATTTTTTTTTTTTTAGTAGTAGAGAGGAAAGTGAAATATTTTTGTCCCCACCTCACCTGCTTACTTCATTACTGTCATCTGTCAGGCCCTGCACTCATGTGAGTTTTCTGCCCTCCTGTGTTTGACAGGAACTGATAATGGCTTCACTCAAGCTGAAATTTTTGCTTCACTACTGGCTGGCTGGTGCCCTGCAGGTCCAGAGATTTGACTGACACACAGATATCTGTGCTACCCACAACCAGACCACACAGAGCAGCATATTTCCTGCTGATAAGGCTGTTTTCACCCCCCTTCCATTTTCACATTTCAAAACATGCAGGTATCTGGAAACACTTTTAAAATCATGTTTTTCATTGATCACCCAGATATTTGCTCACACAGAACATTCTTTACATTTCTAAATCTAAGGACTAAAATATCTCATTAATAAAAATACAGAAAAATAGGGAGAAGAAAACAAATTTAATCACTCACCACCTAAACATAACAATGTTTTACATTTTCTGACTGGCAGTTTAAATGTAGCTGTAAAAAAAAAAAATTCTCGTGAACACAATCAACATACAAACAAACCAGCAAAACCCACCACCATCAACAACGGAGCCATATATCAATAGCTGTGCCTCAGGTATTCACACTTATACAGCCACACTTACTGGGACAGTCATTAAGTGTGCATTTTGAATATATGCAACAGTTGGGAAGGGCAATTATCTTTTCTCCCCCTTAGCAGTAGAATTCCCCCTAAGGAGAAAGAGGTTTCTATTTATATGTACTTGCTCTCCTATCCAAGTGTCTGGAAATTTTCGTTGAAAGCCAAGGTAACTTTGTACTAGATCAACTCCAAATCTTGCCCAATATGGATTACTTTTAGCTTATTCAGGAAAATTAGGTAGGAGAAAAGATTCTGCATCTGTCTCTTGGTGGGAACCTGGTAGGTTTCTGGGTAGTACATGGTGTCCTCCAACATCTCGTCATTTGGCCTGATTTTGCCCCTTCATCCAGCATATTTTTCTTAGAGCCATTCTCTTTGTGAATCTTAGAACTCTAGGCTGTCAATGAATTGAGAGTAATAATATTAATTCTCTATTCATTACCTTTCTAAAATGTTTGAGAGTTCACCAAGCATTTCACATGGTGTATCTCTCTTGATTCTAGAAACTGCCCGTTTTATAGATTAAGAAGCAGAGGTCAAACTGCTTAATTCACCTTGAGTTATCAGTGCTCTTTCTGCTGGAAAGACCCAATTGTCTCCCTTATGTGAATCATCAAAATTATTTATTCAGTGGTTAAGAGGATTAAACAGACAATTTACAAAAGTGGAAAAACAACGAATATACCAACATTTGGAAAAAATTTCTGCTTTATTTAATATACAAATGTAAATTTTTTTCTTTGACCCCAAATTTATTCAATTTATTTGCACCTAAAATAGTAACCTTTCAGTGTTGTGTGTGTATGTGTGCACACACACATGCTCTCAAGTGGCTAGTACACATGTGTAACTATGTCCTGCTACTCCCTTCTGGCTTGCAGAGTTTCTGCTGAAAGATCAGCTGTTAACATTATGGGGATTCCCTTGTTGTTATTTGTTGTTTTTCCCTTGCTGCTTTTAATTTTTTTTCTTTGTATTTAATTTTTGATAGTTTGATTAATATGTGTCTTGGTGTGTTTCTCCTTGTTTATCCTGTATGGGACTCTCTGTGTTTCCTGGACTTGATTGACTATTTCCTTTCCCATATTAGGGAAGTTTTCAACTATAATCTCTTCAAATATTTTCTCAGTCCCTTTCTTTTTCTCTTCGTCTTCTGGGACTCCTATAATTCGAATGTTGGTCTATTTAATGTTGTCCCAGAGGTCTCTGAGACTGTCATCAATTCTTTTCATTCTTTCTTCTTTATTCTGGTCTGTGGTAGCTATTTCCACTCTTTTATCTTCCAGGTCACTTATCTATTCTTCTGCCTCAGTTATTCTGCTATTGATTCCTTCTAGAGAATTTTTAATTTCACTTATTGTGTTGTTCATCATTGTTTGTTTGCTCTTTAGTTCTTGTAGCTCCTTGTTAAACGTTTCTTATATTTTCTCCATTCTATTTCCAAGATTTTGGATCATCTCTACTATCATTACTCTGAATTCTTTTTCAGATAGAGTGTGTATTTCCTCTTCATTTGTTTGGTCTGGTGGGTTTTTACCTTGCTCCCTCATCTGCTGTGTGTTTCTCTGTCTTCTCATTTTTCTTAGCTTACTGTGTTTGGGGTCTCCTTTTCGCAGGCTGCAGGTTCGTAGTTCCCGTTGTTTTTGGTGTCTGCCCCCAGTGGCTAAGGTTGGTTCAGTGGGTTGTGTAGGTTTCCTGGTGGAGGGGACTGGTGCCTGTGCTCTGGTGGATGAGGCTGAATCTTGTCTTTCTGCTGGGCAGGACCGCGTCCAGTGGTGTGTTTTGGGGTGTCTGTTACCTTATTATGATTTTAAGCAGCCTCTCTGCTAATGTGTGGGGTTGTGTTCCTGTCTTGCTAGTTGTTTGACATAGGGTGTCCAGCACTGGAGCTTGCTGGTCGTTGAGTGGAGCTGGGTCTTAGCATTGAGATGGAGATCTCTGGGAGAGCTTTTGCCATTTGCTATTACGTGGAGCTGTAGGGTCTCTGGTAGACCAGTGTCCTGAACTCAGCTCTCCCACCTCAGAGGCACAGGCCTGACACCCGGCCAGAGCACCAAGACCTTGTCAGCCACACGGCTGGTTAGTGGTCCTTGGGCAGCAGGGCCCTCCAAACCTGTGGAGCTAGGTTCAGGCTCCAAACACCAGTAGAGTCTCCATGGTGGAGGCCACCAACACCCCGAAAATCATTCTGAGGCTGCAGCTGCAAGCTGACAACTGACAGTCCTCATTTAGACCTGCTGCCAGATCCGGGCTGGGGCTTCTAGAAATGTAAATTTTGAAAATGTGGGATACCATTTTTCACATATGATGTTAACAAAAAATTAAAATGTCTACTTCCCAATGCTGGAGAGCGTATGGTGAAATGAGCACTAATAACTTGTGAAGATTTTAAGTTGGTTAAATTCATGGGAATGTGATTTTGCAACTTGTATCAAGATCCATAAACATATTCACTCCCTTTGGGCCAGGAATTTTTCTGTGGATCTATTCTAATAAAATAATCTTAATTACAGGAAAATCTAAACGCATAAAATTGTCCATTATAGCATTACATACTTTTTTAAAAATGGAGGTGACAAGGGCTTCCCTGGTGGTACAGTGGTTGAGAGTCTGCCTGCCGAGTCAGGGGAAACGGGTTCATGCCCCGGTCCGGGAAGATCCCACATGCCGCGGAGCGGCTAGGCCCGTGAGCCATGGCCACTGAGCCTGCGCGTCTGGAGCCTGTGCTCCCGCAACGGGAGAGGCCACAACAGTGAGAGGCCCGCGTACTGCAAAAAAAAAAAAAAAGAAAGGAACTTCCTCAAACTGATAAAAGGTGTCTTAAAACAAAAGAAAAAAACAAAAAACCTCATAGCTAACATCACACTTAATGGTGAAAGACAGAGTTTTCCTCCTTAGATCAGGAACAAGATGAAGATGTAAGGTCTCACCACTTATATTCTATATTGTACTGGAATTTCTATTCAGGGCTATTCAGCAAGACAAAAAATAAAAGGATTAGAAAGGGAGAAGTAAACTTCTCTATTTGCAGATAACATGGTCTTTTATATGAAAAATTATTAAGGAATCCACAAAAATCAATTAAAACTAATAAACAAACTCAGCAAGTTTGCAGGCTAGCAATATACAAAATCAGTTCTATTTCTAGCAATGAACAATCTAAAAGTGAAATTAAGGAAACAATTCCACTTGCAATAGCATCAAAAGTAATAGAATGTGAGGAATAAATTTAATGAAAGATGTGTGAGACTTGTACCTCAAAAACTAGAAATCATTGCTGCAAGAAATTTAAACATCTAAATCAGTGGGAAAATATCCCATATTCATGTATTGGAAGACTTAATATTGTTAAAATGACAATATACATAAATTGATCTACAGAGGCAACACAATCCGTATCAAAATTCCAGCTGCTCTTTTCTGTTGCTGTGTTTGCAGAAATTGACATGCTGTTCCTAAAATTCACATTGGAATTCAAGGGACCCAGAATAACCAAAACACTCTTGAAAAAGAAGAACAAAGTTGGAGGACTCACACTTCACAATTTCAAAACTTACTGCAAAACTACCCTAATTAAGACTACATGGTACTGGCATAAGGATAAACATAGATCAGTGGAATAAAGTTGAGGTCCAGAAATAAATCCATACGTCTACGGTCAATTGATTTTCAACAACAGTGCCAAGATAATTCAATGGTGAAAAGAAGAGTCTCTTTAATAAATGGTAGTGGGACAACTGGATATCTATATGCAAAAGTGTGATTTTGAACTTGTAACCTCACACAGTATACAAAAATTTACTCAAAATGGATCAAAGATGAAAAGGTAAGAGCTAAAACTACAAAACATTGGTATAAGTCTGTGAACTTAAATCCATGTGGCTTAGGCAAATGTTTCTAAAATATGACACTTAAAGCTCAAGCAACCAAAGGAAAAATAGATAAATTGAACTTAATCAAAATTAAAAACGTTTGTGTTGCAAAGGACACTACCAAGAAATGGAAAGATAACCCACAGAATGGAGGAAAATATTTGCAGATCACATATGTGATAAGGGTCTAGGATCCTTAAAGAATTTTTATAACCCGATAATAAAAACACAACTCAATTAAAAAATGGGCAGAAGATTTGAATATACAGCTCTCCAAAGAAGATATATAAATGTCCAACAAGCACACAAAAAGATATGCAACATCATTAACCATTAGGGAAATGCAAATCAAAGCCACAATGAGATATACCCCCTAGGATGGCTATAATTTTAAAAGCGTTTGAGAACAAGAGCGGGCAAGGATGTGGAGATTTTGGAGCCCTCATACATTGTTAGTGGGAGTGTAAAATGGTGCAGCTGCTTTGGAAAACAGTTTGGCAGTTCTTCAAAATGTTAACTCGATTTACCATATGACCCAACATTTCCACGTTTAGGTACATACACAAGGTAATTGAAAACATGTTCACATAAAAACTTGTAAACAAAATGTTCATAGCAGCATTATTCATAACAGCAAAAAAGTGGAAGCAACCCAAATGTCCATCAACTGCTAAATGAATAAACAAATGTGGTCTATCCAAATAGTGGAATATTATTTGAAGTCCTGATACATATTACAGCATGGACGGATCTGGAAAACACTATTCTAAGTGAAAGAAGCCAGATGCAAAAGGCCACATACTGTATGATTATATTAATATGAACTTATTTCCAGAGGAGGTAAGTCCATAGAGACAAAAAACAGATTAGCGGCTGCCAGGGACTAAGGGGAGTGGGAAATGTGGAGTGACTGCTAATGGTGCAGTGTTTCTTTTTGCGGTGACGAAAATATTCTGGAATTGCAAAACCTTTTGAATATGCTAAAAACTGCTGAATTGTACATCTTAAAAGGGTGAATTTTATGGTGTGTGAACTATTTCTCAATTAAAAAAAAATCAATAGCATTCCTGAGCAACACCTTACTCAAAAAGGTAATTTAATAAATGAAGTTATTCAGAATAACAAGAAAAATTCTTAGGTACCTAGGAATAAATCTAATAATTATGTGTTATTTATTCAGGATATTCTAAAATTTTATTTTATTTTATTTTTTAATCATTTGGCCGTGCTGCACGGCATGTGGGATCTTAATTCCCTGACCAGGGATCAAACCCTTGCCCACTGCAGTGGAAGCGTGGAGTCCCAACCAGTGGACCGCCAGGGAAGTCCCTATTCTAAAATTTTATTGAAAGTCATAAAAGAAGACCTAAATAAATGTAGAGACATGGCATATTTGTGGATTATGACAATAACATTACAATGTTAATTTTTCTTAGTTTATAAATTTATGACAGTTCTAATAAAAAGGGGATTTCTTGTGTGAACTTAACAAACTGATCTTAAAATTTATATAAAGACAAAAAGCCAAGAATACTGAATAGAATTATGAGGATTAAGGAGGGAGACTTTCCTATGAAATATCAAAGTTTATCATAAAACTATTCCATCCAATAATTAGTACTAGATGGAATAGCCACAGAGAAGTTAAAATATGCTGACAGACTTGACTAGAGAGCCCAGAAACAGACCCATGGATAATACAGGAAACTGTTCTATGGGTGTTTGACAACTGAAACATTTATATGAAAACATTTATAAGGAAAATAAAATTAGTTTCTAACCTCATATCATATCCAAAAATAATTTACATTTAGGATTAAAAACAAAATTGTGAAAAACTTATAGAAAAAAAGGAAAACGTACAGGAGAATGACCTTAGAACAGTGAATGATTTCTTAAACAAGATACAAAAAGTACAAATAAAAAGATAAATTCAATAACATTAAACTTTAAAACTTCAGTGGAGGCAAATGACATAAACTAAGCTAAAATCAAGCTAGAAACTGGGAAAAGATGTTTGGAAAGCATATCATCAACAAAGAATTGATATCTAGAATCCCTGAAGAACTTGTATACATCAACTCAAAAAGATAAAAATATTGAAAATTGAGTAAAGGGTATAACCAGGCAATTCACAGAAAAGGACACTCTGATGGCCAATAAACTTAGGATAGATGCCCAAATTGACTAGTCATGAAGGCAATGAAGTTAAAACAATTATAACAATCAATCACACCCATCAATTTGGAAAATTAACCAGACTAATAATAGTCTGGTTAATAACAGTCTGGTTATAATAGTCTGTCTAAGAATTCCTATTTCCCCATATCTTCACCAACACTTTAGGAGAGCAATGACTTCTAGCAAGAAAGAGAGGAAGTGGGGAAGTGGGGTGGTGATAACTGTATCTGTATCATTTTATTTCTTCTTTAAAAGGATCTGAAGGAAATACGTTAACAGCTGTTAAAACTGGGAGATAGATAACGTGGCTTTTATATTTTCTATATTTTACATATCTTTGAAATATTTAATAATTTATCTTTACAAGTAGACACAATCCTTGCACAAGGTTGTTTGATGGTAGAAATTGATATTTGACCTTGGGGAGCCCTTTAACCTCTGTGTCACAGGTTCTCTTTACTCAGATACAACTGGTGACCTTTCTTTTTCTCTCTAATAGCATTTTAGTGAGCATCAAATACACTTACACACAAGAGAGCACTTTGAAAACTATAAATTCTGCTTAATGCTGATATTAGTGTTATAAAATGAAATGGCAAAACATAATGAGCTAAGAACAGCTTAATCTGAGATTTACAACTAGAGCACACACTAATTTTGAATTAGGTTATAGATGAAGAGATGGTACTCAATTTCCCCTTCATGTTTCCCCAGGGTGTTCTAAGTAGTGCAGATAAAGGCGTTTTCCCCAGGGAGGGGGTGAGAGGTCCTGGGTTTAACGTGAGCATAAATCACTCCTTTGGCAGTCTGCTGGGCTATCCATCAGGGGAGCCTGTTAGTGGAAAATGCCAGAGGCAACAACCGAAAGCAGTGTGTAGAAGTGATCAGTTAGCTCGTCTAGGAGGCAAATCATTTGAGAGAGGATACCAGTGAGTTCTTAACATTCTTGAGATAGGAAGGTCTGCAAGACTTGCCTCTGAGCTGCTCATCTTCTCCTGCCCTTGGGAAGGACATTGATGAGTTAACTAACATGCACAGGAGATGCCAGCACTGGCTGACTGACTGCTGCTGCTGCTCACGATTATTACTAAAATGATCTCAGCCTTTCAGCTAGATGGGGAGAAACCCGTTTCCTGGGGAAATCTCAATAAAATCATTGTTTTCCTATCATCAGGTAGAAATCTTATTAAGTGCTCCAAGGACCTTGGTTTTATCGGTTTGTGTTCCATAGCCCCTGGCAGCCTTGGCTAGGATTTCATTCTAAAATAATATTTCCTCTTGGTAAAAAATGTCTTGTTACTCCAGGCTTGGTGGCTCAATGACCTTTGTGAGTTTTTGACTCCAGGAGACGCAGGGGTGAACTGAAGGTTTGCAATTTATGTCAAACACACACACACACCCTCCTAGTTGGCCTACAAAAAGAAGTGAGGACGCCTTCTGTGACTATCAAGACAGGAGAGATACTGAGTTCTTCTCAGTGTGTCATATCAGGGGGTACAAGGTGGTGTTATCTTATTACTGGCGATGTTAACCTTGATCACTTCATTAAAGTGGTGTCTGCCAGGTTTCTCCACTATCAAGTTATTTTTCCCTTTGTAATTGATAAATATCTTTAGAGCAATCCTTTGAGATGATGTTAATATCTGTTTCTCCTCAAACTTTTGTCCCCTGATTTTAGCCTCTATCTTGTCTGCAACAAATATTACTGCAGGCACATTATTTCTCTCTTTTTTTTAAAAATTAATTAATTTATTTATTTTTGGCTGTGTTGGGTCTTCGTTTCTGTGTGCGGGCTTTCTCTAGTTGCGGTGAGCGGGGGCCACTCTTCATCGCGGTGCGCGGGCCTCTCACTGTCGCGGCCTCTCTTGTTGCGGAGCACAGGCTCCAGACGCGCAGGCTCAGTAGTTGTGGCTCACGGGCTTTGTTGCTCCGCGGCATGTGGGATCCTCCCAGACCAGGGCTCGAACCCGCGTCCCCTGCATTGGCAGGCGGACTCTCAACCACGGCACGACCAGGGAAGCCCCACATTATTTCTTAAAACAATCTTTTAAAAATTATACTTTTAATGCATGAATATATTCAGTTTACAGAGTATAACTTTAAAAGTTCCCCTTTATCGTTGCCACTCAGTACCACTTCCAACCCAGAGGGAACGTCTGTTCAATGGTGTTTGTCCAGGCCTTTTTCTATGTATATCAAGAAAAATCTCCATCCTGTTCCTGTTCCTCAGCCATCAAATGCTCTCTGAAGGCAACAAATGTTATCAGTTCCTTGACTATCCGTCCAGGGATATTTATGTATATATGAGCACTGTTTATATCCTTCCCCCATTTTTTACCCAAATGGTAGTATACCTTCCATACAGTTCTGCACCTTAATTTATATTTTTACTTAATATACACCTCAGAGATCATTCCATCTTAGTACATAAGATGTCTCCTCATTAGAGCTAATGGTGGCAGAGCATTTCATTGTAAGTTTTCCATTATAAGGACTATTTAATTAATTCCCTAATGATGGATGTTTAGGTAGCTTTTGATCTTTTGATCTCTCAATGACATGGCAATGCATTATATATTCATATAGGTGCAAGTATTATTTGTAAGGTAAATTTCTGGAGGTGGAAATGCTAGGTAGAGGGCATGGGCATTAATAATTTCCACAGATACTAATGGTAAGTTATCTCCCTATCAAGGTGCTATCAATTTGCACTCCCGTTAGCAATATATGAGGGAGTTCCCTTTTCCACACTCTTATAACACAGAGATCAAATGATTTGATCTTTGCCAACTTCCAGGTGTAAAATTATATCAATGTGGTATTTTAAAATAAATTTTATTGACATTTAACATACATGCAGAAATGTGTACAAATCAGCTCCACCAATTTTCACAAAGTGAATTCATCTGCAAAATAGCACCCAGATCAACAAGTAGAATTTCACGAGCCCTTTCAAATCCCTGGCTCCATACCCCTCAAGATAACCACTACCCTAATCTTTAACATCTTTGATTAGTTTTACCTGTTTTTGAATTTTATATAAATGTAATTATCCAGTATGTCTTCTTCTTTAACTCAATATCTTGATGTAGTCTGATTTTGCAATTAATTTTATTGTAAGTGGAATGAAATACCACATCACGTGGTTTAAGAGTCATTTCTTTTTTTAAAAATTTTATTTATTTATTTTTGGCTGTGTTGGATCTTCATTGTTGCGTGTGGGCTTTCTCTAGTTGTGACCAGGAGGGGCTACTCTTCAATGCGGTGCACGGGCTTCTCATGGCAGTGGCTTCTCTTGTTGCAGAGCACGGGCTCTAGGTGTGTGGGCTCCAGTAGTTGTGGTACGTGAGCTCAGTAGTTGTGGCGCACAGGCTTAGTGGCTCCGCAGCACATGGGATCTTCCCGGGCCAGGGCTCAAACACGTGTCCCCTGCATTAGCAGGCAGATTCTTAACCACTGTGCCACCAGGGAAGTCCCTAAGAGTCATTTCTTGAATTCCCTTTTCTGTGAACTCTTGGTACATATCTTTTGGCCATTTTTCTCTTGGGCTGTTGGTCTTCATTCTTTTTTTTTTAATTGAGGTATACTTGATTTATGTTAGTTTTTATTCTTAACAGTTTATAGGAGAACTTTACAAATAAGGAAACTCTTCCTTTGTCTGTGATATAGGTTGCAAATATTTTTTCCCAGTTTATCATTTGCTTTTGCCTATGGTGGCTTTTGCCACATATAATTTTTTTTTTAATTCTACAGTGGCTGAATATATTAGTCTTTTGGGGTATCTGAAGTTTGTGTCATATTTAGAAAGACCTTTCCTATGCCAAGATTATTTTTTTAATTAACCATAGTTTATCTAGTTTTTGTTTACATTTAAATCTTCAAACCAATTGGTTGTCTTTCATTTCTAAATAAATTATAATTTGATTTCTTTTCTTAACCTAAGAATTATTTAGGAGAATATTAAATAATTTTTCTAGGCAGATTAATATTTTGGTTATCCCTTTAGAATTCTTAATCTTGAATATTATTTCATTGTGTTCAGAGATTGTGTACTGTTTATGATTTTTGATTTTTAGAATTTGTCCAGTTTTCCTTTGTAGCCTAAGGCAGAGTCAATTTTTTGAGACTGTTCCCTATATGCTGTGTATTGTGTGTCTTTTTATTGAATTTTGTGTGTACCTATGTATATACATACATGTATAATACATTTATATATGATCAAATTTAATTATGTTATCAAATCTCTTATTTTTACCCAGTATCTGATAAATACAGTCAAAATCTTCCACCATGTGGATTTATTGATTTCACTTTATTTTTCTATCCATTTTTGCTCTATGTATTTCAAAGTCATGCTTGTAAGTGCATAAGGAATCATGATTTTTATTTACTTTAATTTTACACAGAAGTTAGTACACGAATGCATCCTCGTTGTTAAAATGAAAACAATACAGAAATAGAAGTGAAAGATCACTACTCAGTGTTAACATATATTAAAGATTGGGATTGACATATATACACTAATATGTATAAAATGGATAACTAATAAGAACCTGCTATATAACGTTTTTTGTTTTTTTTTTTTTTGGCAGTACACGGGCCTCTCACTGTTGTGGCCTCTCCCGTTGCAGAGCACAGGCTCTGGATGCACAGGCTCAGCGGCCATGGCTCACGGGCCTAGCCTCTCCGTGGCATGTGGGATCTTCCCAGACTGGGGCACGAATCCGTGTCCCCTGCATCAGCAGGCGGATTCTCAACCACTGCGCCACCAGGGAAGCCCAAGAACCTGCTATATAAAAATAAAATAAAATAAAATTCAAAAAAAGAATAAAACAAACAAATGAAAACAGCAACAATGAGATGCCATTTTCCCAGTAATAGGTTGGGAAATAGATTGGCAAAACTTTTAAAGATTAGTAACGTTCTCTGATGGCAAGTGTGTGGGACACATACATAGTCTCATGTATTGCTGGTGAGAGTGTAACTAGGAGAGTCCTTAGAGCCTTGCCTGGCATGTATTAAAGGTACAATGAATGTGACCTCTTATTACAAGTGAAATTACTGGGTGTGATACCACCAAGTTGCCCACCTAAAAAGCTTTAATTGCTCTACATCAAACCCACTCTGCTGAGTCCCCATCTGGCCTCAGTGTGAAGGAAATGCAGTCTAAGTCATTGTTTCCTCTCCCACCATCAGGGTTGTGCAAAGGTTCTGGGTCATTGGAGATGCTAAGGTATTGAAGTGGCCGCTCTGCACCTCTCCAGCTCACACGTGTTTGCCTGAAGCCATGCATTGCCGGCTGCCCATGTGGTTACTTCTCATCATGAGGTGCTGAGCTACACGTGGGTTAAGGAACCCTTTGGTGCGGTTGGGAGCTCAGGTGCCTGGACTCACCTGAAATTGAAACCAAACAGGACCCTGCTGGGCCTTCCCAGGGACAGACACTACCACCCGCCCCCGCCCCTTCTGAGACTCCTCACATTATCCCTTGTTCTGTGGGTTAATATTTTACCAGAGGGGAAAGGTCTTTGCCTATCGGCTGTTTCTGCTTTCTGTCCTTTTCTGATTAAATAATTACAAGTCCTGCTCAGTTACTAGAATTGAGGAGGCAGGAAGGAAAATTAAAGTGTACACAGATAAAGTGTGATATTTCATAAATTATCCTGCCATGGTATCCTTTATTGTGATTCCATCTTAAAGACTAACACTCCTTTATTCTTTCCCAGCTCCCTTTGCATATGCACCCCCAACACACACACACACACACACACACACACACACACTACATATAAAAAGACAGCTGGAGCAATGGGAGCCAATGCCAGCCAGGCCTTTCTTGCACCTCTCAGTGGAGCAGAGGCTCATGTTCAATAGCTGCTAACTAGGCTTTCTGGCCCTGTCGCTCTCTCGAGTTTGTCTTTCGGTAGGAGCATCAAGGTTGCCTGGCAACCACAGCCGGTCGGCCTATCACATGGTTTCCTTAAAGAAAATGGCAAAGCACTCGTTCCTGTCACAGTCTGAGCAAGGCCTAATTAGTGTGAACTGGGAATCAATCATAGAGGAGGCTGGGGGGACGGTGCAGGATGGTAAAAAGGGTGTAAAGAGCACACAGGAGGGTCTGTGATGGGCACTTGGGAGCTGGAGTGAAAACAGGCATCATTTCTTAATTTTACCCCTTACTGCCTCCATGATGGAACCTGGGCAGGGCATAGAGCAAGGGGGTTCATAGCAAGGCTCATGTCTGAGCTACTGTTGAAGGAATAGGGCATGTTTAATCTGGAGATTCCTTTTGAGAATTGGAGACATGGTTGTCTTTAAATATCTGGAATCTGAGAGTGCAAATAAGGGATTAGTCTGGTTCTAGGTGGCATGAAAGGGAAACAAATGTGGGTCCATTATGGGGGAGTGGTTTTGAAAATCACATGGTTTGTAGAGGAAGAGGTTAGTCTTGGGGAGGCAATGACTTCCCTGCAGCATAGGCATGCTTGCTGGGGACGGATGTGCACAGATGGACAGTAATGCCCTCGATGTGTCCATGCACATCCATGACACCTCACTTTGGAGAGGTCTGCACTCCTGAGTGGCTACGAGTAGCTCAGTGTGTGGGCATTGATTCTGTCCCACCCACACCCTGGGTCCCAAGAATCGGACACCCTCTGGTCTCCATTGGCAAGTGCTGGGTATGCTGTTGACCTCCTTCTCATCCACCACGGGAATCCCAGCCCAAGGTCTCTTGAACCCACAGGTAGGGTTGGAGCCACAGCTGATGTGGCCAGGGCTGCTGCTGGGGACATTGAGCACAGCAGTGGGGTTTGGGTGGTCTCTCGGATGGACAGTAGAAAAGATTAACCCACTCTTGCTGGAGCAGGTGGCAGTATGAGCAGGGGATGGGTCAAGGGTTATAAGCAGGACTTCTACAGTTGGAATAGGCACCAGAAAGTCATGGAGTGCATGAGAGGAGGTGGAGACAGAGAAGTTGGTGCCAACTGACATCAAAGTTCCTTTCAGGACTTCCCTGGTGGTGCAGTGGTTAAGAATCCGCCTGTCAGTGCGGGTGACACGGGTTTGAGCCCTGGTCCGGGAAGATCCCACGTACTGTGGAGCAACTAAGCCCTCGAGTCACAACTACTGAGCCCACGTGCCACAACTACCGAACCCGCGCGCCTAGAGCCTGTGCCCTGCAACAAGAGAAGCCACCGCAATGAGAATCCCGCGCACACCAACAAGAGTAGCCCCACTCGCTGCAACTAGAGAAAGCCCGTGCACAGCAATGAAGACTCAACACAGCCAAAAAAAAAAAGTTCCTTTCAGATGTTGGGTGTGTCAACCTAAGAACAGGTAAACGGGAGAAGCAGGCTCCTGAGGGACCAACTGTTACACTGTGACTAGCGCTACCATTGAGCGCGCATCTACTGTGTGCCAGGTGCTTTCCATTTAATGGTCTTTGAACATCACAACAACTGATAATGCAAGCAATGTTATCCCCACTTTACAGGTGAGGAAACTGAGGCACAGAGGGGCCAAGTGACTTGTCCAGAGTGACTTACGAAACAGCGGAGTCAAGATGCAAATACGGATATGCCCCCTCCAAATTTCACCTCTTTCCACCCTGCTGCTGACCACCCTTCCCCCCACTGCCCACCCCTCACCAGCAGGCAGAGATCCAAGCACTGAGGCTCCAGTTGTGCATGCACAGCCTGGGCTCCTTGGCTGTGGGGTGGGGGTGTTAAACCTAAGAGTTTAGCATCATTCAGTTGTGCATCCCTTCTTTCTGTTTGCTTGTTTGTTTGCGGTACGCGGGCCTCTCACTGTTGTGGCCTCTCCCTTTGCAGAGCACAGGCTCCGGATGCGCAGGCTCAGCGGCCATGGCTCACGGGCCCAGCCGCTCCACGGCATGTGGGATCTTCCCGGACTGGGGCATGAACCCGCATCCCCTGCATAGCAGGCGGACTCTCAACCACTGCGCCACCAGGGAAGCCCCATCCCTTCTTTTTAAATAGATTTTTTTCTTTTAAATTTTTAAGCAGAGGGATAATATATAGAGAGTACATGAATAAAGGGTATTTAGGCATACAGCTGGATGACACTTTACATATGTATACATCTGTATAATCATCACCCAGACAGCATACAGAATATTCCCAGCAGCTCCAATTGTGTTTTTCTTAACACGTATCAGAACTCTATTGGAACAGCTAAGTATATACATTAATGGGTCATGTGCCACTAGCTAGAGCCTAATAAGATTTGCTAATATAGGTACTGTGTTTTCTCCCCAAATACTATGGTTTCCAGAGCCCAGGAGAGGTGGGAATGAGGCAATTGTACAGCAGATAAGATCCTGAAGCCCAGCATATGAGATGATTAATGGGCCCTGAGCTGCAGCTCCCGTTTAGTCTGATATGGAGAGAAGGCAGCCTTGTTTAAATTCTCCCTTTTCCAGACGCTGTAACCATGCTGCTCTGTTATCTCAGCAAGGTCAGAATTAACCTGTGTTTAAACTACCAGGAGCCTCAGAAAGGGCACATCATTGCTAAAAAAAACCCCATCTCTTAACGAAGTTAAAAAAGTATTCCTGAAGTGTTACCTGAGAACCCAGAGTGCTGCCTTACAGCCCTCGGGGCTTTGGGGGTTTCATTCTCCCTGGCAGGTGTTTGGGACCCCTGCAGCCCACTGGCCTCGAGAAGGTGAGCAAGGACGCCCGAGTGGCCCTGTCTGGAGGATGAAAGTGCCAGATGGCGGGCCAGGTGTTCCAGCTGACTTAACAACCTTATCAGATGCTCTGAGGGGCCCAGCCCCCAGCAGACAGTAATGTTTTGTGAAGGCGGCGGCAGGGAAAAGTGTCCCCACTCCTCCCTCCCCCTCCTCCCATCTCTTCAACCTGCCCCATTTGGTCAGAAGGCCATCCAGTTGTCCTTAGCTGCTGGCTGTCATTCTGTCCCCATCGTACCAGATCCCTGCAAAGGCTGCTGGCCAGGTCCTTAGAATGACTTTGGCTGTCTCTCAAACTTACTATTTATGGACTGGCAGGGGGATGGGCTGCAAAAATCCCTCCCTGGCTGGCTATTTGAGGAGATTCCTGTTGGAGTAGAGGGTGACTGATCTTACTCTGGTCACGCTGGTAGGCTTGGGCATCACCAGATGTCATACTCTAACTGCTCTGCCCTCCTGAGCTGGGACTGGGCTTCCAGCCTTTAGTTTTGTCGATGGGTTGGAGGGGAGAAGAGAGCAACTCTGGGTGGCCTCGCCCATGGACGGGTTGACCTACTTCACATCCAACTACTGTGGTTATTGGTTACAGATTGCAAGTGTCTGTTTCCAGTTCCAAATGCACACCCCAGCATCTTGGAACAGAACCCAGCTTCTTTATGAATATACCTAAAGTGGTGTCCTTTTCCTGTATTCAACCACTGGGGACCGGGGAGGCTGGATGCCCCGAGGGCCACAATCCTTCCCCTCACGTCTGCTCCCATAAAAGACAAAAGGAGCCTCCAGGCCAGAGTGGCTCCCTGCACACATGAGCTTTCCTCCTGCCTTCTCTAAATCCCGTGGTGAAGGCAGTGATGGACAGAAGGAAATAGACGCATAATGATGAGGAAAACAGGAAGAGGGATCAACAGCGGATTAAGTGACGAACAAATTTCTGAAAGGCAGAAAGTCATGGGTAATACTGAGCAAAAGTAGCCGAATATTCTCAACGCCACTGAAGACACAGTTGTCACTTCCCCAGAAAACCTCCCAAACCAGAGTCTGATAAAGACAGTGGTCTGCTGCTTGGCATCTATTCCGGAGGAGGTGGGAGAACTTGTCTGGGGACAGACCCGTGAGGCTCCTGCTGTGTTCGATGATGCTCTGAAGCAGTGGCTCTCAAACTCCACTGTACTTTAAAATCCTCTGAAAGCTCTGAAATATCCCCATGCCCAGGCTGCACCCTGGATCAGTTAAATCAGAATACTTGGGGATGGGACCCAGGGCTCAGCATTTCTAAAGCTCCCCAGTTGTGTTCATCGGGCAGCCATGGTTGAGGACTGCTGGTCTAGAGGACACTCTTCTTTTGGGCACTGGTGAGGGGGTGATTCAGCTTGTTCCCTGCCTGCAATCCTAAAGAGAAGCCCGCCGGTCAATAAGGGGGGCTCCCTGGATACACCCCTTGGCCTGAGCTCTCATCACCTGGAAGGATGGCCCAGCCTCTTCCATCACCTGTCCCCACCCTCCCTGTCTGTCCTCCCACAGCTCCCCGAATGATCTTCTTAAGGATCATGCTAATCCTGTCACCCCCTTGCCCTTCTCTCTGCAGACCAAGTCCAGGCAGTGGAGACCCTCCAAAGACCTCCATGCTTTTCCTTCTAACCGAATTTCCTCCCCCAGCCCTATACTCTAGTCACAGTGAGGACGGGCTCATCTTGTTCTTCTTGTTGCCTTCCCATGCCCCCCACCCTCAATGCCTAGTCAGGCACTGTACAGAAAGATGCTCATGTAAAGAGATCATCAAGCTGAATTTTTAAAAAATTTTTTATTGAAATATAGTTGATTTACAATGTTGTGTTATTTTCAGGTGTACAGCAAAGTAATTCATATATATATATATACCTTTTCAGATTCTTTTTCATTATAGGTTATTAAAAGATATTGAGTATAGTTCCCTGTACTATATACAGTAGGTCCTTATTGATTATTTTATATATAGTAATGTGTATGTTTTAATCCCAAACTCCTGATTTATCCCCTCCTTCAAGCTGAATTGAGCTTAGCAGAAGGCAGTGTCTCTGGGCTGTAGAATGAAGGAAACATAATTTGTCTTCTCTGAGGTGCTCTGGCCACAGATGACATTGTTCTGAGGGTAAATGGGGGATTATAAGCAGCTTGAAAACCCAGCATTTTTCTCAACCTACGTTTTTTTTGCTGTTATTTGTGTTTTACTTTAAATACCTTAAGTATAAACATCTGTACTGATTTTGCTGATTATTAAAACAAAACATGCTCAGTATAAATCAAAAACAAAGATGTGTATAAAGTAGAAAGTGAATCTCTCCCCATTATGCCTCCCAGGAATAACCATTGTCAGCAGATAAGTGTATAAACTTGCTAACTTTTTATCATCCATGTAAACTTTTCCCCCTTTAATGGGGGAAAGCATCTATATACTGCTTTCCTCGCTTAACGGCAGTCACAAGTATTCTTTCTGGCCAACAATCATCCCAGACCTTTTAATCACTGCTTAATATTCCACCGTTCTTTGTTTAACCAGCCTCCTCTTGGTACATTGTTCTCACCCTTACCTATAATGTTTTCAGTTTGTGAAAATACAGTGAAAAATGTAAATCATAAAAATAATAGAAGGTATCTCTTGCCTTGTGCTTTCTCACCTACTGTCCCCTTCTGCTGCCTTCTCCCCGACAGCCGTGCACCAGACCTAGTTAGAGATCACTTCTTTCCTAACTAAGGGACAGCGGGACTAACGACTAACTGTGTGTATCTAACTGCCTGCTGTGTGTATCCTCATGGCCCGGTGCTTCCCTAACCAGCACTTTCCACATCCCATCTTCAGTTTTACTGTGTGAGTTACTCACCCAGATCCTCAGTGGGTGAAAGGGAGGACAAGAGAGGGAAAGGGAGGGACGGGATGCCTGTTCCTCCCCCACAGATTGCTCCTTGGTTCCTCCCAGCCCCTCTGGTGGCCTGTGGTCTACAAGCTGATGGAAGGTCAGTCCCGGCTTAGCCACCCCTGTTAGCCTTCTGCCCCCAAGCAGGTCCCAGCTCACGATTCGTGGGCTCCCAGACCCCAGGCATGGGGTGGTGGCTGGGTGGAGGTTCGTGCCTTGTGGGTGGCCAGGCCACCTATGTCCTCCACCTGTCCCAGCTGCCCCCGTTACAGGACAGCACCGGTGCAGGGCCAGGAAGGACTGTTTGTTCAATCGTCACAACAGAGGGGCGATTACCAGGTGCTGGGGGGGGGACCAGCTCTTCCACCTCTGAATCCAGTCCCGGCCCCCCTTACCTGCTAGCCGCCCTAGGTTTTCTCGAATCTCTGTGTCGCACAATTACCTCTAATTTCATTGCCTTCATGGGAAGAAGAGTGCTTTCCCCTGCAGCTAAGATTTTTTATGTTCCCTGGGCTTTGCCTCCTTGGCCGTCCAGCCTCTTTCTTTCATTTCCAGCAAGTAACTTGAGCAATTGTTTTCCAGTAGCTCTGCCTGCACATCTCCACCCCCAAACTCACACCTCAGCCATCCTCCCCTGTCCTGCCCCTGAGAAGGTGGAACAGGGTGGCCCTGGGGTACCCCCAGGGCCCCCGGTTTGAGGGCTCTGCTCAGTGGTTGAAGCAGCTGCTTCCACAGGAAAGGGAAGGGGCTGATGTGTTTCCCATTTCTCCTGCCTCTCCAGAGACCTTCCTCCACCCCCCTATCTCAGGTACATCTAGAAGGAGGAGAGAACTAGACTTTAGCTTTGGCTTAACTCATTCATTCATTCACTCATTCAACAAATATTCATTAGGTCTCTAATATGTGCTAGGCGCTAGACAATCAAAAACATCTTACTGGGCTTCCCTGGTGGCGCAGTGGTTGAGAGTCTGCCTGCCGATGCAGGGGACATGGGTTCGTGCCCTGGTCCAAGAAGATCCCACATGCCGTGGAGCGGCTGGGCTCGTGGCAGGGGACATGGTTTCGTGCCCCGGTCTGAGAAGATCCCACATGCCGTGGAGCGGTTGGGCCCGTGAGCCATGGCTGCTGGGCCTGCACGTCCGGAGCCTGTGCTCCACAACGGGAGAGGCCACAACAGTGAGAGGCCCGCATACCGCAAAAAAAAAAAAAGTCTTATTTAAATCAGACTTTATTCTCAGCACAGTGCCCAGGTGAGGTGTAGCCCTAGCCATGATTTTAAGACAAAGTAACCGCCTTTGGGAAGTTTCAAATCTGCTTGGCCACGGAAGCGGAAGCGATTGTTGATTGAATACCTAACTGGATCTGGTATTACCTGTTGGAGGTAATACTCTTACCTCGGTTTTAGAGATTAGAAAAGTGAGCCTCAGGGCCTTTAGCCCTCTCTCCTATCCCGATCCCTGCCTACCTTACCCTTTCTGCTTCAGTAACGCCCAACTGCGCTTTGGTGCCTGCAGACACGATGGTATTTTGCATCTCATACCTTTGCCCCTGTGGTCCCTACTGCCTGGAGTGCCATCCCCACCTCTCCTTCAGCATCTTCTGTAGCATCTACCCTTGGAGTCCTGGGTTAGGTGTCCATCCACCTACCCTGCACAGACCTCTAACTGAGTGCTCACGATATCATATCGAAATTAGCTGTTTGTGAGTGTCTTTCCGACTAAACTGCAGGCTTCTCTGAAGCAAGAAGCATGACTTATTCACCTTGGTCCTGCCACACCCAGAACAGCACCTGGCACAGAGCCAGTGTTCCAGAAAGATTAGCTGAACAGGAACAGATTGGTGAAGTCGCTTGTCTAAAGTCACACTGAGGGCATAGGGTAAAAATGAGATTTGAACCATGGTTGCTGCATCTTTGTGTGAATTAGGACAAGGCTCCCTCTCTGAGCAGGTTGATTGTAAAAAAGGCAAGTCCTCTGGGAGGACCAGAGAGAAAAAGACACTCCTTTCCCAGCTGCTGATGCAGCCCTGTGCCGAGGTCCCTGGGCCTGAGGGTCTCAGAGCTTGGCTGAGCCAGTAAGAACTAGATTTTAGCCCCATTCTCGCTCCCCAGGGTCCCAGTCCAGACACAGCAAGGGACAGCCTGTTTAAACCGAGATCAATCTATTCTGAAGCCCATACTTTTCTTCTCTGCCATGTGAACGAGAGAGAGAGAGAGAGAGATTGATTTTTGGTAAGAAATGGGTAAAATAGTGAAAGCTCCAAACAGCAGCCGCCATGTTCCTCTTGACCCAAATCTGGAAGTTATTCTCCCCCCACAACCCCAAACCGAGCAGAACAAAATTCATCCAGTTTCCTGAGCACTAAGTCATAAGTGCAAGAGGCAGTGGGAAGATGCCTGAGAAAGATCGAAGGCTGCAGCCTCACTGAAGAGTTAAAAAAAAAAAAAAAAAAGCCCAAACCTATTCGTGGGTCAGGGAGCATTCAGCCAAGAGCACAGGGGGAAGGTACGTCTTCAAACAGTTGGTAAGAACTTGGATTTGAAATCTGAAGGCTGAGGAACGGTAAGCAGAAACTGAGCACTTCTTGCAAATATCAATAAAGGACATATGAAGAAGTGAGCCTTGTAAAGCAAGAATTGGGTGGGGTTTCCACAAGAGGGTCAAGTGAAACTTAGTCTCGGTTTCTGCACCCGTAAAGTGGGGTTAATACCTAACACACAGGGTTACCCAGGGGAGTAAATGAGATCGCCTAAGGGAAATGACTGGTATAGGGTCTGGCGTACAGTAAATATGTACTAAATGACAATTACATTTTTTATAGGGTCTGGCGTACAGTAAATATGTACTAAATGACAATTACATTTTTTTTTTTTTTTTTTTTGGCCACGCCACATGGCCTGTGGGATCTCAGTTCCCCGACCAGGGATCGAACCGCGCCCCCTGCAATGGAAGCACAGTCTTAACCACTGGACCACCAGGGAAGCCCCATCGACAATTTCAATTATTTTTTATTTATTTATTTGGCTGCATTGGGTCTTCGGTGCTGCGCGCAGGCTTTCTCTAGTTGCGGCGAGTGGGGCTACTCTTTGCTGCGGTGCGCGGGCTTCTCATTGCAGTGGCTTCTCTTGTTGCGCGGAGCACGGGCTCTAGGTTCGCGGGTTTTGGTAGTTGTGGTGCACGGGCTTAATTGCTCCGCGGCATGCGGGATCTTCCCGGACCAGGGATCGAACCCATGCCCCCTGCATTGGCAGGTGGATTCTTAACCACTGAGCCATCAAGGAAGTCCCCAATTTCAATTATTTTATTAAAGATTGATGATGATGATGATGGTGATGATGATGATGATGATGGGGTGGTGATGTGATACTCAGGGTAAGAATGTCTGCCACTGAATATAGCGGTAGAAGGAGCTCACCAGCCTCTTCAAGAAGGGGAGAAAGAACAAGAGCCTCTTGTCCTGCTTTTGTGCCCATCTTCTCCTCTCATGGCTAATGCAGAAAGCGAGCAGAGTTGCTAAAAGCCTTGGCAGAAGAGCGACAGAAGGACTGGAGTGAGGGGAGAGATGCTCTCAAGCCCTTCAGGCCCCCTCCCTATCACTCCATCATCCCACTCCCTTGGGGACCCTGTGTGTATGGAGACTCCCAAGAGGGAAGAAAAAGGCAGGGGCCTGGGGATGCAGTGGGGGCTCAGGACTTAGTGTTGTTCCCAGTGTGAGAGCACAATGGGAGGGAGCAGTGGGGAATTAGAAGCTGGAACATCTGGGAGAGGCAGGCTGAAGAGCTGTGGAAATAGAAAGTGGCATCCGGTATCCTTGAAAATGGCCCCCCTGAGGCACAGACCTGCAAAATAGTAGCTGCAAAATAGAAATGATCCCTGTCCTCATGGAGCTGACTTCAAATGTAGCCCAATCCAAATATTCTATTACTTTCTGAACAAAAGTATTCAGTTACTTAGGCCAAATATCTTGGGATATTTTTGCCTCTTCTCTTTCTTTCTCTCACACCACTTATCCAATCCATTGGCAAGTCCTCTTTACTCCATCTTCATATATTGAATATATTCCAAATCTGACCACTTCTCACCACCTCCACCTCTATAACACCAGTCCAGGCTACCAACATCTCTTGCCCAGACCATTGCAGTAGCCTCCTGACTGTCTCTTAATAGCCCCCTTTCCCCGTGGAAGCCAGAGTGAACCTTCTGAAACATGAGACTGCTTATGTTATTCCTCTGCTCAAAGCCTTCCTGTGGCTCTTGATTTCACTACAAATTGAAGGCAAAGTCCTTGCAAAGACCCACAAACACTCATGGTCTTGCCTTTGGATGCCTCTTTAACCCCATCATACTCTGATAGCAATAACAGCTGGAAAAATGAAACAACATCCACTTCCTAGAAAAGGCAGGGAGAAAAGACAACCTTAGGCCTCCTATGCCACTAGCAGATTTTCCAGGAAGCACAGTGTGATGCCCTCCACAAGTTAGACTCTGCATTAAATCGACAAATAGCAAGAACAGTAATGGAAGGTCAGAGCATTTTCAAGACATCACTATAAATAAAGTTAAAAATTAAAGACAAGCCTCAGACAGGAAGAAAATGTTTGCAGTCCTAACAAAAGATCAATATCTGGAATATATAAATAGCTCCTACATATAAATAAGAAAAAATATTCTTGTAGAGAAATGGGCAAAGGATATGCAAAGGCAACTCATAGTAAAACTGTAAATGGCTAATAAACATCTGAAAAAATTAGTCAACCTCATTAGTAATCAGGAAAATTCAAGTTAAAACAACAAAATATAATCTTTTGCTAATGCAACTGGCAAAAACAAGAAAGACTGATGATATACAGTGTAGGCAAGGATGTGGAGAAATAAGAGTGCAAATTGGAACAACTTTTTGTAATTAGCATTCTATATCAAAACTTTTTAAATGCCTCAATTTTGACCTAGTAATTTTACTGTTAAATATATGTCATATGTCTATACTTGTGTCCAAAGTTATATATAGATTATTCACTGAGGCAGCTTATAAAAGTGAAAACTGCCAGAAACCTAAATGCCCATAAATAGGAGTATAGTTAAATCATGGGACATTCATACTGTGGGATAGTGTGCATGAATTAGACATCTATGTGCTGACATAGAACAAACTCCAAAACATAATGACAAATGTGTTTACTGAAGGAGCAAGTTACAAAACAATATTAAGGCAATATCCATTCATGTGGAAAGAAAAAAGTGAAGCAAAATCCTATATATAGATCTCTGCATGTTCATCCATTTACAACAATAATGCATAGAAAGTCCTGGAAGGATAGATATACACTTACTACAGTGGGAGAGGTGGGATTGAAGATGTGGAGGAGTTTCACTTTTTACTCTATTGCTATATTATTTGTAGCTTTACAAGAGTAAAGTGTTCCTGTATGATTTGTGTGATTAAAAGTTTGTGTAAATGTACTCATATATTATTTACTTGATTTAAAAATTCATGTAAAAATTAGGTCTTTCACAAACACAGTGGTTTCCACACTCCTTAACTCCCTCGTACACCCATTTCACAGATGGGAAAGCAGGCAGAGAAAAGTGACTTGCCGAAGCCACATAAGCCAGTGGCAGGATCCCAGGATGGAGCTGATATTCACAGGAAAGTTATATCTGTCAGTCTGAGGTGGGAGCATGAGGGTATGAAACGTAATCTTAATTCTCAAGGGACTCGCTTACAGCCTCACTGATGAGACAAACCCATAACATTCCAAGACAAGGTAGTCCAGCATGGTAAGAGCCAAATTAATGAGTTAACATTTATGGGTGCTAATTATGTGTCAGGCAGTACTAAGAGCTTTACGTGCAATAACTAATTTTATTCTCCACTGATCCTATGATACAGGCACTACGATTGTTATCCCCATTTTACAGGTGGAGAAACTGGGGTACAGATAAGTAACTTGTAAGTAAGAAGTACCTGAGGCTGAACTGAACCAGTCTCACTACAAAACTAAACCAGTTTTGGACTTCCCTGGTGGTGCAGTGGTTGGGAATCCGCCTGCCAATGTAGGGGACACGGGGTCGGGCCCTGGTCCGGAAAGATCCCACATGCGCCGAGCAACTGGGCCCGTGCGCCACAACTACTGAGCCCGCGTGCCACAATTACTGAAGCCCGCGCGCCTAGAGCCCGTGCTCCACAGCAAGACAAGCCAACGCAATGAGAAGCGCACGCACCGCAACAAAGAGTAGCCCCCGCTCGGTGCAACTAGAGAAAGCCTGTGCGCAGCAACAAAGACCCAACACAGCCAAAAATAAATAAGTAAATAACTGGGCTTCCCTGGTGGCGCAGTGGTTGGTAGTCCGCCTGCCAATGTAGGGGACACGGGTTCGTGCGCCGGTCTGGGAGGATCCCACATGCCGTGGAGCGCCTGGGCCCGTGAGCCAAGGCCACTGAGCCTGCGCGTCCGGAGCCCGTGCTCCGCAACGGGAGAGGCCACAATAGTGAGAGGCCCGCATACCGCAAACAAACAAACAAACAAACAACTAAATTAATATATATATATAAATAAATAAACCAGTTTTACTGCAAAACTCCCTCCTTTTTTTTTTTTTTAAAGTAATAAGCTCTTGGGGAAAACTTACAGGCCAATAGTCAGCAGAGAAGGGAAGGCATGGCCCCCATTCACCTGTCATCCCCATGCAGTGGCATGCCAGGGACAGGGCAGTACAGGTGTACATTCCAGGAGAGGAAGTTCCTTCCATTCCTCTCTCTTCTTGTAGGTCAAGCATGAGAGTAAGCTAATCGGTAAGTGATACTTGAGTGCCAGGCAGGCTGCAGGGTAGCTTCAGCTTTTGCTGTTGTTGATGTTATGAAAAATTTCAAACCCATACAAAAGTTGAGGAAAGTATGATGGATTCAATGTCCCAGAATGCTTTTGTCCTAAACCACTCCACTCGATAGGAAAAGTTTTCCTTGAAGAAATCAGAGGAGCTCGAGAAAGTCCTGCCTCCCCTATGGTGGGCAGGAGTGTTCAGGGAGGGCTGTGGGGGTGTGTGAGAGGGTGCTGGGCTGACCCCTTACTGGGGGCATCATCTGACAAGCTGAATGGGGAAGGGGAAGGCCGGCAGCCCACTCAGAGCTGGCTCCATGGGCCACCCAGCCCCGAAGCTGGGGGCAACCTGAAATTTAGAGTTTCTTCTTCTTCTCCTTCTTCTTCTTCATCTCCTCCTTCTTCTCCTCCTCTCCTTCTTCTCCTCTCCTTCTCCTTCCCTTTCTTCTTCTCCGTCTTCTTCTCCTTCTCCTTCTCTTTCTTTTTTCTCTACTTGAGATATACTCTGCGTACTATATCTTCGTTTCCTAGAAGAAGAAACAGAGACTCTGAAGTCAGTACATTCAGCTTGGAAATGTCAAGACTGGACCAAGAACCCACGGTGTTTCCTTTTAACCACCCTCATCTCCAAGTCATGGATCCTCCTTGAGCCTCAGTTTCCTCATCTGTAAAAGCCACTAAACAGTCTATGATATTTTGTTATAACAACGTCAACCAAGACGGTTCAGTTAATAAAATTGCACTTAAAAAAAAAAGCCAATAAACATTCCTTCCTCATAGAGATGCTGTGAGCCCTACGGGCAGAGCCATTCATTCACGGACTGAACCTTCCTTGAGCACCAGCAAGATGCTAAATCCTGGTCTAGGTGAGGGTAGAAAAGAAAAGAGGACGAAACCCGTGCTCTCACGGAATTTACATTCTAGTCGGGGCAAGGGAAACAGAAGAAAGAAAGAAAACAAAACAAATGGGGTAATATCAGATAGGGATGAGTGCTAGGAAGAAATAGCACGATGGCGGTGAAATGAGAGTGGTCAGACAAGAGTTCTGAGGAAGTGACATTTACTCTGAGACCTGAATTATCTGAAGGAGGCTGAGGCAGGGAAATTTGGGGGCAGGATGTCCAGAAATAGGACAAAGCAGAGGCTTCGGGGGAGGAACCAGGTTGTAAGAGACAATGTAAGTAAAAGTCAAGTAAAGGTTATAGCATTAATTTAATGCAATAAGCTTTTACTGTAGTCCACTGTGTGCTAGTAAATGTATTAGGCACAGCGTTCAGAGATCAGTACAGCCTCGGTCTTTAAAGAGCTCACTGTCTAGGAGGAGATAACAGAAAACGGATAGTTTCTCAGCTGATGAAATGGTGCATTTAATCAAGAGGTGAAAAATTAATTTTTATTCATGTTTTTGCAAGTGTGTCCAGCGGTTGCAGAGACACTGCCATAGGAGATCACTCAGGTGCCGAGGTTACGGCGCCTGGTTCAATTTTTCCTTCGCAGCCCCTGGGCCTCTAGGGCTTCGATCCCCCTCCGGGCAGCAGGGTGCGCTATACCGTCTCTCAGGGCTGGCCGGCCGGGTGCCGCGCTCTCTCCACTTTCCTTCTCGCTGCACCGCACTTCCGGTGGCTAGCGTAAGCGGGAGCCGGCAGCTGCGGGCATCTGGTTCCACAGCATGGCGGGGGCGGGGCTGGGTGAGGCGCGCGCCAAGCAGGCCGGGGAGCCCCTCGCCCCGGCCCTTTGAGCCCGGACCGGACAGGTGAGGACTTCTCCTTCCTTGTTTCAGCCTCCAAACCCGTCAGGCCCTCCCCGAGGCCTCTTCGAGTTACCGCCATGGGGCTGCCCCCTTCCCGCCTGACGCCGAGGCCCTGCGGCCCCCGCCTTCCCTCAGAATTCTCTTCCCATTGAGGCCCCGCCCCGGGCTTTTCTTTCCGGGGGCGCCTTGGGCGTGTGTGCCCGCCCCTGGGTATCCCCTTCCCGTTTAGGAAGCCGTCAGAAGGAATTGAGGGTTACGTGCACCTGCCTGCCCGGGGAAACAGACCTAGCAGGGAGGAAGGTCTTGCTTAGTACCGCACGAGTTAGTGGCCCAGTTCAGTCAGGCTTTTTTCTTTCGTTCCATAGATAACGTACGAACGCATGCAGTGGGGCAGCCCTAGTGCTAGGCTCTCTGAAAACTAAGGTGACTGAAGTAGCCATGGTTACGTCCTGCCTGGAGAGGATAGTTTACAGGGGAGTCGAACATTAAACACCTAACCATGCTGCTGAAAGTACAAATTCAAATTGTGGCAATGGCTATGGAAAAGAACAGAAAAAGTAATGGTAAAGCAGCAAAGATCTCTTTCGGCAAGGGTGTCAGAGCAGACTTCCTGAACGAGAGGACACTTGAGCTGCGGCTTGAGAAGTATGGCAAGGGCCAGAGGAAATATATGCTGGGCAGAGCGAACAGCACCTGTGGATATTTGAGTTGGTAAAGAACGTTCAGGAAAGGAGGCTTTCGATGGGTCAAATGCTGTGATGGGCATACAGGATATAATGTTTGTGTACCGGTCAGGAGTTCACCATCTAGTGCCACAGACATAAGTAAAATGCAGAGATGAAGTTGCAAGCGTGGTAAGTGCTAAGAAGGAGAGGTATGGCTGGTGTATTGGTGTTTTATCTGGTGGGAAAGGTTAAGGAGGACTTCTCTCAGGAAGTGATGATTAGGCTGATAACCTGAAACAGGAGTTAACTCGGCAAAGTGAAGAGAAGAGCTTTTTTTAGATTGAGGTGAAGAGCATGTGCCAAGGTTCAGAGGCAGGAGGTAGGCCACTTGTTGAAGAAATGATTAGAGTGAAATGGGAAAAGATGAGGCTGGAGAGGCAGCACTGAGCCTTTGAGGCATCTGGTTGGCACGGCAAGGATTTTGATCCGTATCATTAAGAGCAATGGAAAGATATTTGTTTTAATCTGTAGGGGAAAGGACGTGATCAAAAAAGCATTTTGAAAAGATTGCTCTGGTAAGTGGATTGGAAGTGGATAGGAGTGGATTTAGGGAGACCACTTAGAAGCGGTTGCAATAACGTAGACATGAAGTTATAAAATTTTGGGTAAGGGTACTGGCAGGTCATGATAGAAGAAGGTGGAGCATTAGAGGACTGTTTAGGGGGTAAAATCTCCAGAATTTGGTGACTGATCAGGTATGGGGGCTGAGGGAAAGAGGTATCAAGGGAGACTCTCAGCTTTCTGGTTCCTTTTAGCAGGTGAATGGCCATGCCATTTACTGGACTAGGGAAACGGGTAGAGGGCTTCTGGGAAAAATGTAAGTTACTCTAATGTTTTTCATAACTCCCACTCTGACTAGAAGGGACTTTCATGATGTACTTTTTCTGTATGGTTTGAGTTTATGAGCATGTATTTTATAATTGGAATAACAAGTTGAAAAAGACTAAGAATTCCACCATCTCTCTAAAAACCATAATTGTGTGATGTAAAATATGGAGAGGGAGAGAGAGCACACTGAGAGAAGGGTTAGGAAATTAAGTGTGGATTTTCTGTCCAATTTGGAGCTGAAGCCAGCAGGCCTTCACCTCTACCCACCCCACCCCTCTACTCCCTCCACCACAGTACTGGTGGCTTTTCCCTTAAAAAGACAAATTGGAGAATTTAAGATGGGACTGTTCAAAATATATACAGATTTTTTTTAGAATTAAGCATCTGCTTTGCTTAAAATGATCAATGGCTCTAAGTCGAACAGCTAGTTTACTTTATCTGATTCAGTTATATGTGGTTAGTCTGCTAGATGTTGTCTGATGCCTACTCCTTCTTCCATTCATGGGCCTTACCTGCCTATCGCATCCCCTTCTGGTCTCCCTCTCTGACTCCAGCCCGCATCTTAGTTTCGCAGGGTGCTAGTGTCAGAGGTGTCCTGGGCAGGGATTGAGGGAGGCAGTTTTGTACAGTAGTTGGTATTTTAAAATGCTTAAACCTTACCAGTATGTTTTTTGGACTGTATCAAAATGGGCACATCAACTATGTCACTGTTAAAAGGAGTAGCCGTGTGAAACTCAGCATTGTGTTTATTGTTCAGAAGTGGAGGATATTGCTCACTGTATCATGCCAAGGTCCTTTGAGAAAACTCATGAGAGAGATTTCTTTTAAAATCCATTGATGGGTATTGCTGTGCTTCTTCCAAGCAGCTATTAAGTTTTTATCTTCTTGGCAGTGCAAGTTCTATAACTGACTGTATTTTCCTCTGCCTTGTCTGCTGAGAAAGTCAGAGCCAAATTAGAAGCTTGTCCGTTCTGCAGATCCTGATGGCATGAATTTTTGTGTACTTCAGACTTCATTTTATTGTCCTACCTTTGTTTTCCCTTCACAATGATTATTTTCTAATTAAAAAAAATTCTGAGTAAGCACAAATATTACTTAAAAAACATATGTAATTTTAAAAGAATAATAGTACAATGAATGCTGATTGAAGGAAAAAAATATACACTTAAAAGTGCCAATGTGTCCCTAACTCCCATCCCATTTCTTACTTCCTCAGAGGTAACCACTATTTTGAATTTTATGTTTATGATTCCTTTGCTTTTTGTAATTGTATACCACATATATTTGTATTCTTAAAGTGGAAATTGTTTGAAGCTTATATAAAGGAAATCACATTGTATGTATTCTGTAGCTTGCTTTCTTCATTCAACACTGTGTCTGAGATTCATCTTTGTTGTTATATATAACTGTAGTACATTAATTCATTACTTCATAAGGTTACACTGCTTGGGGAATTGCCTGGCAGTCTAGTGGTTAGGACTCAGCGCTTTCACTGCTGGGGCCTGGGTTCGATCCCTGGGTTCTATCGCTGGTCCGGGAACTAAGATCCTGCAAGCCACGTGGCGTGGCCAAAAAACAAACAAACAAAAACATTAAAAAAAAGAAAAAAGATTCCGCTGTATGAATATGCATGGATGAATTTCTCTAGTCTACTGTTGATGGACATTTGGAGTGTTGTCAGTTTTTGCTGTTGCTAACAGTCCTGCTACAGACATCCTTGTATATGTCTCCTGTTACGTATGTGCAGACACTTCTCTACATCAGGATTTCTCCACCTTAGCACTATTGACATTTTGGGCTGGATGTGAGGGACTGTCCTGTTTACTGTAGGATGTTTGGCATCATCCCTGTCTTCTGTTTGATGGACACCCCAAGCACCCCTTCCTCCCTCCCAAGTTATGACAACCAAAAATATCTTCATATATTACAAAATTGCCCCATTTGGGAACCAGTGCTCAAGATCAGGGGTTGACAGACTTTTTCTGCAAAAGACCAGGTAGTTAATATTTCAGGCTTGTGAGCTGTGTGGTCTTTGGTGTTAATAAATGAACTGTGCCTTTGTAGGGCAAAAGCAGCCATAGGCAAGATGTAAATGAGTGCGTATGACTGTGTTCCAATAAAACTTTATTTATAAAAGTAGGCAGGCAGCCTAGACTGGTCTGAGGCTAGTTGTTTGCAGTCTTTTGGTCTAGTCTAGATCAGTAGGAAATATATTTTATATCCTCACCCAGTGCATGTAACTCACATATGTATTGAAAATATGTGATACAGTTTGGTATTTTCTGTTTTATTCCATTTTTTGAAATGTCAATTAGTATATGCACTAGATTGATTTCAAGCCTCCATCAGTGAGTTGTGACTAACAGTTTGAGAAACTTGATTTGCTCAATCATAAGGTATGCACATTTTTAACTTGACTAGGTAGTATATATACTTATATAAGGCATTTCAGATCTCTTTTAGGAGACAGAATATAAACAAATACCCCATTGTCTGTATGTTTTTATTTCTAAAGTATAGATTGGATAGAGTCACTCCTCTGCTTAAAACCTGTAATAACTTGCATGACGTGGCATACAAAGGATTTTCCAGTCTGTCTGTAATCTGCTTTTCTAGGCTTCTCTTACCACTCTGTGTTTCCTGTGTTCTAACCACTTGGTATTGTGTTTCCCAAATGTGCCATGCTACACTCTTTTTAAGTATATTTTTTAAGCTACCTTCTTTCTGAAATGTTCCTCCTTTATTTTGCCTAGTGAGTTCTTTATCCTTTAAGACCTTTGTCAAATGTTGTTCCATTCATTCATTTAACATATTTGTTAGCATTTACTGTGCCTCAGGCACTGTCCGAGGTGCTGGAGATTCAGCAAGGAATTAGGCAAGGCCCCTGCTGTCCTGTATGGGGGACAAAGATGCTAAAAAGGTAAACAAATGGTTTCAGAAGGTGATAAGGGCTGAAGAAAATAAAACAGTAGGTTGATATGGATGGAAAAAGTCATGACTTTAGGTAAGGTAGTCAGGCAAAAACTCAAGAGTTGCTATTTTGGCTGAGATTTGAATGATGAAACAGACAGCTGTTTCAGCACTTTAAAAATGTTGCTTTGCTTCTTTTTGGTCTCCATAGTTTCTCATGAGACATCCACAGATAAATGAATTGTTGTTCCCTTATAGGTAATGTGTCATTTACGTGGTTGCTTTCAAGATTTTTACTTTGTGTTTTAGTTTTTCACAATTTGACTGTGGTATGCCTGGGCATGGATTTCTTTCTTTCTTTCTTTCTTTTTATTTTAAATAAATTTTTTATTATTTATTTTTGGCTGCGTTGGGTCTTCATTGCTGTGCATGGGCTTTCACTAGTTGCGGCGAGCGGGGGCTACTCATCATTGCGGTGCACGAGCTTCTCATTGTGGTGGCTTCTCTTGTTGCGGAGTACGGGCTCTAGGTGCGTGGGCTTCAGTAGTTGTAGCTCGCGGGCTCTAGAGTGCAGGCTCAGTAGCTGTGGCGCACGGGCTTAGTTGCTCCGTGGTATGTGGGGTCTTCCTGGACCAGGGATTGAACCCGTGTCCCCCGCATTCGCAGGTGGGTTCTTAACCACTGTGCCACCAGGGAAGTCCCTGGGCATGGATTTCTTTGGGTTTATCATGTTTGGGGTTCTCTGAACTTCTGATCTCAGGTTTATATATGTGAGGGTTTATTTCTCAGCTCTTAATTCTGTTCATTGGGTATATTTTTCTGCCTTATGCTAGTACCACACTTTTTTGATTACTGTGGCTTTGTAACAGTTTTTGAAATCAGGGAGTCTGAGTCTTCTAACTTTGTTCTTTTACAAAATTGTTTTGACTCTTCACAGTCCCTTGAGATTACATGTAATTTTTAGGATGAATTTTTCTATTTTTGCCAGAAATGATTTTGGGATTTTGATTGGGATTTTGCATTGAGTTTGTAGATTGCTTTGGGTAGGATGGACATCTTAACAGCCCAATAAATATATTTTTTAAATGAATGCACATTGAATGTGGTATTTACACTGAACAAATTTGATGTAGTTCTAAGGTTTGTTCTGTTGAACATTCCCAACAGCTAAGCATGCTTTGAAGGTATTCCTAGGGAATTAGTTCCTTTCCTCAAATCTGTTTCTAGACTCAAAAATGTCCTGACCACTTTCTAACTATAACTTGGGAAGAAGGAATGCTGATCACTGTCATCTTGGGAGCTCCTAGGTCCAGGATATATGGAAGGAAATCTATTTGACTTGTATATACACAGTTGGCCCTTGAACAACGTAGATTTGAATTGTGCAGGTCCACTTACACATGGATTTTTTTCATCAGTGAATACTGCAGTACTAGACATCCCCAGTTGGTTGAATACGTGGATGTGGAGGAACCATGGATAGGAAGGAACAATGTATACTGAGCTGACTATAAGTTATACTTGGATATTCAGCTTCAGGGGATTGGTGTGCCTAACCCTTGCGTTATTCAAAGGTCAAGTGTGTTTGTGTTTTGGTAAATTTTGTTTTATTTTCTTGACTACTTCTTTACTTCTCCCTGCAGAGATGTGATAATGGATCATCATGTTTCCACCATCAAACCTCGAAGAATCCAAAACCAAAATGTCATTCACCGCCTGGAACGCCGGCGGATCAGTTCAGGCAAGGCAGGCACCCACTGGCACCAGGTCCGAGTGTTCCACCAGAATGTCTTCCCCAACTTCACGGTCGTCAATGTTGAAAAGCCCCCTTGTTTCTTGCGTAAATTCTCACCTGATGGACGCTACTTCATTGCTTTCTCTTCAGACCAGACATCTCTCGAAATCTATGAGTACCAGGGCTGCCAGGCAGCTGAGGACCTACTGCAGGGCTATGAGGGGGAAATCCTGTCCAATGGCAATGACCAGCGGTCAGTCAACATCCGTGGCCGGCTCTTCGAACGCTTTTTCGTCCTGCTGCACATTACCAATGTGGCAGCCAATGGCGAGCACCTGAACCGGGAGTGCAGCCTCTTCACTGATGACTGCCGCTGTGTCATCGTGGGCTCAGCTGCCTATCTCCCAGACGAGCCTCACCCTCCTTTTTATGAGGTATATCGGAACAGTGAGTCCGTGACCCCCAACCCCCGGTCCCCCCTGGAGGACTACTCCCTCCATATCATTGACCTTCATACTGGCCGCTTATGTGATACACGTACCTTCAAGTGTGACAAAGTCGTCCTGTCGCACAACCAAGGGTTGTACTTGTATAAGAACATCCTGGCCATCTTGTCAGTGCAGCAGCAGACCATCCATGTCTTCCAGGTGACTCCTGAAGGCACTTTCATTGATGTGAGGACCATTGGCCGCTTCTGCTATGAGGATGACCTGCTCACTGTGTCAGCTGTTTTTCCTGAGGTGCAGCGGGACAGTCAGACAGGCATGGCCAATCCTTTCAGGGATCCCTTCATCAACTCCCTGAAACACCGGCTGCTCGTGTACCTTTGGCGCCGGGCAGAGCAGGATGGTAGTGCAATGGCCAAGAGGCGCTTCTTCCAGTATTTTGACCAACTGCGGCAGCTGCGCATGTGGAAAATGCAGCTTCTGGATGAAAACCATCTGTTTATCAAGTATACTAGTGAGGATGTCGTAACCCTGCGGGTCACAGATCCATCACAGGTACAAGGTGCTCTCCTGCCCTTTACCCCTCCAGTCTCCTTGGCACAATGGGAAGGTTTCTCTCTTTGCCTATAGCCAGTCTCTCAGAAATAACACATTTTATGTAATCTTGAATTTTTGCTATCTTCGGGCTCATACTTAAAACAGCTCGACTTTTCTAATCATTTCTCAAAATGATTTTTCTCATTTGGACAAATGGAAGCTATATCGTAAGCCATTGACATGTAGGTAGTCAACTCTGTGATTATTACCCTAATTCTTCTGCAGAGCATTTTCAGTACCCTTGAAATGGAAGCCCATATGCTACAGGGTCAAGGTTTGACTCCTGCCTTGATTTTGTTTAAGATTGTGCTTATTGGTCTGCTTAGTTCTGGCAATGAGAATGAACCCACCATACGAAAAAGAAAATCTTCTAAAAATCTAGTCTTTCTTTCCTACTTAAATGATGTCAGTATACTTCCTCACCAAATCTTCTTTAGATTGTAACAGGTAAGTTCATTTGATGGAATTAAGCGTTATGACTGTACTCTGACCTTGCCCATGTGCTGGAACATAGGTTGTGGAGCAGTGAAAAGATCAAAAGGAAGCCAAAAGTTTTGATCTACCAAGTGAATCATCAAGACTGCAGGTTCTGAGGGTTTTTCAGTTTGGGTGAAAGATGTTGGTAGGGGAGAGAGGCATTTCACAAATAGGAATAACGTGGTGTTAAGAGCATGGAAACCTCTAAGACTTTGGGGTTGAAATACCATATTGAAATTCAGGGTAATTTGGGCATTTCCCTTTGAGAAGCTCCTTACTTTAGTGTTGACCAAGTGAGAGACCTACTTTTCTGTACGTTTGTCCCCCCATTCTCCTATTTCCAGAGTGTCTCCTTAGATACTAGTTTGGAAATTTAGAACAGAACAAACCAGTAAACCACGAAGTCAGCTGAGTCTGGTTTCTCTCATTGACTTGCAGCTGATTCTGCCTGTAACAGTTAGAGACTGTATAAAGAATTGTCTCCTAAGACCGTACCAGCCATCCATGGTAAAATGTTTTCTATTATTTTTCTTCTGAATCATACCTTGTATATTCTAAAAAATAAGGGGGGGTGGTGAGTAAAATGGTTAGAGATCATTTTTTTTCTGAATTCTTTTTCTTCTCTATTAATGATGAAGTCACCCATTGAGCCATCATGGGTGAGCCCATCTAGTTCATGTTATGAGTCATGGGAGGTTGTCCGTGAAGCCCTTGACTTCTGTACCCTCCTGTCCTGTATTTCCCAGTCTGGCCTGGTGGGAAGGCTAGTAAATGTTTGTGTAATTCTATATTCACATAATTATGATGGATCCTGGTGAAGCCCTAATATGATCAAAGCGTTGTCCAGGCTTATAGAAAGGACATGTATTTAGGTTTGAGCTATAATTACCTTTTTATTTTGGAGGGAATATGTTGTGTGACTGCTGCATTTGAGATTATCCTTTTTTCCTTTGCTAAAACATGACCTACTTATATCCGGTAGCTACAGTAAGTTGTAGCCAGAAACATTACAAGGGCTCTATGCTTTGCTTACAGAATTTGTAACTTTAAACCCAATCTCTCTGCCCTTGTTATCCTCCCTCCTCCTTTCCCAGTTTAATTTGATAGGTTCCAATAAGGTTAATAAGTAAAAAGTGCACCTAAACACAAAGCCTTGCTAATATTATGGGTATTATTCTCAGGTTACTCTCCAGCCTCTTTAATTTACAGCCAAATTTAATTTCCAGGTGACCGCAAAAGTCATGTAATATAAGCTTTGGGAGGGACTAATTACTATTAAAACAGGTGGGCCAGATGTCTCCAGAAATTGGTAATGGAGATTTAAATTCAATCATAAGAGGCGGAATACTAATCCTAGTGTTCTGAAGACTTCTAGAGTCCTGTTGGAAGCTTGCAGATTGACTCACACTGCCACATTCACTGTGATAAAAACTAGAGGTACCTGGCACTTCCTTGTTAGGCTGAGCAGAGCACTGGAGGTTTAAAGAAGAGGGCCAGTCACCCAGGGGCTTATTCAGAGAAAGCAGTAACTCTGCCACCTATGGCATTTGAATGGTTTTCAAGTTCCCCCTCTGAAATTAATTGTTACGAATCTCAAATGTTTGTTACAAATGCTCTTGGCTGAAAGAACATTTATGAAGAAAGAAATGGAAAATGCTTTTCTGATTTTTCATGTGTTCAGCAGCAGTCCCCTGCTTGGTTACAACTTGCCTAGGTGGACACAGTGTACTTAAGATGTCTTTCTGCATGTTAGAAATATTAAGAGAGAAAAAGAAATGCCCCTAAATTGAACTTTCAACTGTACGTATACAAGAGAAAATAATTTGCCAACAGGCAGCTCCTGGCTACAAATCACTTTCGCAGCAGGAGGGAAAATTAAATCTGGCATTTTAAAAAAGTGGGTTGGGGAGTAAGTAGGGAATAACACTTGGAAGGCAAAATATTAAATTTTCACACAGCTTGAAATGAAAGATTGAAAACCTTCTTATACATATATGCTGAACAACTCAGTAATTCCAGCAGATACAGTGGGAAATCAGGCAACACTGAGCCCCTTGATTGATCAAGTCCACTGAGGCTTCCTCCTTTTCCAGGACCTCTTGGCACCATGTTTCCACCATAGTGCCGGAGTGGAGGTGTTTGCCTGTTTTACTTGGGCAGCTTGATTTTCAACCAAAAAGATATTTGCTAGGCAAGGCATTATACTCAGCTATTCCTTAGGTCTATCTGTTCTTCCGCAGGCATCTTTCTTTGTGGTGTACAATATGGTGACAACAGAGGTGATCGCTGTGTTTGAGAATACATCAGATGAGCTTTTGGAGCTGTTTGAGAACTTCTGTGATCTCTTCCGTAACGCTACCCTGCATAGTGAAGTCCAGTTTCCCTGCTCAGCTTCCAGCAACAATTTTGCACGGCAGATCCAGCGCCGGTAAGCTGTTCCACTAGGCTTAACAAGCTTAATTTTTCTTCAGAAAATTTGTTGGTGTGAAGTCAGCAGTCATTTACTTCAGGAAACCTCATATTCTTTCTGCCCACCTAGGCTTGGGTCAGTCTGCCTGTCATAACCCATTGTGTCATCCTAAACTTCTCTTTTCTCTTTCTTAGCACCTGAGGAATTACTTGTGTGTTGTCCATGATTCCTCCTAGACTGTATGTTAGCTGCAGAAAGATAGAGACCCTGTCTTTGTTTAGTTCATTGCTATATCTTCAGTGGTGCACTGTCAAGCACTTAAATATTTTTTGAATGAATGACTAAGGACATAATTTTATAACTTTTGGTTAAACATGTGTGTTGAACACGTGCATTTATCTCTGTTCCATCCCCAAACCCCACTAAAATGACAATAAAGGAAGAAGAGGGACTTCCCCGGTGGTTCAGTGGTAAAGAATCCGCCTTGCAATGCAGGGGACGCAGGGTCCATCCCTGGTCGAGGAACTAAGATCCCACATGCCACAGGGCAGCTAAGCCCATGTGCCACAACTACTGAGCTCACGCGCCTCAACTAGAGCCCGCGTGCTGCAAAACTACAGAGCCCACGCGCTCTGGAACCCATGCGTCACAAGTACAGAGTCTATGTTCCCTGGAGCCTGCGCTGCACAACTAGAGAAGAGAAAACCCGCATGCCACAACTAGAGAGAAGCCTGCGCGCTGCAACTAAAGATCCTGCATGCCTCAGCGAAGATCCCATATGCTGCAGCTAAGACCCGACACAGCCAAAAGTAAATAAAATAAATAAATAAATAATAAATAAATCTTAAAAAAAAAGAAGAGGTATAAAGCTACAAGAACAAAGAGAATGGGGAGGAGATATCAAGAGAGTTTTAGAAGCTGAAGAGCCAATGGATGAGTGATAACTAACTTGACATATCTCAGAGGACAAAAACTTAAAGACTGTAGAGCTTAGGGACTTCCCTGGTGGTCCAGTGGGTAAGACTCCATCCTCCCAATGCAGGGGGCCTAGGTTCGATCCCTGGTCGGGGAACTAGATCTTGCATACATGCCACAACTAAGAGTTCGTGTGACACAACTAAGAAGTCTGTGTGCCACAACTAGGAAGCCCTCATGCCACAACTAAGAGTACATTGCTGTACCTAAACAATCCCGCATGCTGCAACTAAGACCCAGAGCAGCCAAAATTAAAAAAAAAAAAAAAAAAGCAGAGTTTATCCATCAAGAAATAAGTTGCCCTGCACCAGAGAGCTCTGGAAAAGTTCAAGAAATTGGAGGCCCTACATACCTCTGGAGGATTGGATGACTTTTTTTTTTTTTCCGGCCATGCCACGTGGATTGTGGGATCTTAGTTCCCCAACCAGGGATCAAACCCGTGTCCCCTGCAGTGGAAGCTTGGAGTCCTAACCCACTGGACCACCAGGGAGGTCCCTGGATGACATTCTTAAAAGGAGCAATCAGATGCTCTAGCTCCTTTCTTTAAGCCTACACTGCCAAATGACTGTCTCTTCCCCACCTCATCAAAAGGCTAGAGGTTTATTCTCTGGAGAAATTGCACCGTGCAGGCTCTGGTTTCATGTTCATGAGGCATGGCTGAGAGTAGGGATGAGACATGTCATGCTTAAAACAAGAATTAAGTGAAAATTGTCATACTGTTGGGGAAGACTCCTATCCCTCTTATCAGTTATGGCATCCAAGCTTATACTCCCCAGGCAGGAGATTAGAGATAAATTCCTCAGGGAAACTGACCAACCCGAAGAAGAGACACTTGGAGGCCCCTCTTAAAACACCTAGGTCACCCTAAATTGATACCCACCTGTTATGAACCAGAGCTGCTCATAATTATCTGAATACGTTATTGTGAAATGACTAGTTATTTTGGACCAAGGACTCAATTCTACTCTAGTCAGTCAGTGCCTGGTCACATTGCACATACCTAAATTGCTTCCCCAACCTTAGCCAGTTATGGAGAATATCTGCTTTAGGTTCCAATATAGATCAGACCAGAGTGAGTGGATGAATCAGAATAAGCGTTACTGCCACTGGGAAAAACAAGCAAAGCAGACACCTAATTCAGTGGCATTGTATTTATACAGAATGACAGTAATTGATTAAAAATAGGTGGATATTGATTTTCAGACAACTAAACATGCCTTTTTTTCTCTGGTTCACACAAATTTTCTGCCTTACTAGCATCTCTATTCAGTATAGAAGGATTTTTGGGAGCAGAACATGGATCAGATCTTGCTTTTTTCATTTTGAAATGAATTGTTGTCTTTTAAAATTAACTTTAAAATTAAGCAGATTATTATCGACTAGTAACAAAAACTGGGTACACTCCGTTAAAACATCAAAGAAGTCACTAGAAGGTAAGCTCCATGAGGGCAGGGATTTTTGTCTGTTATATACACTGCCATATCCACAGCACCTAGGCCGGTGTCTTTCATGTGGGAGGAGCATGTTAGATATTTGTTGAATGAATAATGTCATCAGGAATTAGAGGAAGCTATGTTTTCTGAAAATTTATTTCACAATGTACCTATAATTAAGTGAAATGGTAGGAAGCTCTGGAAGAGAAAACAAAAGGTTAAAGAGAAAGGTGGCATTCTAGCTTTGTTATCTTCAAAATTTTGCTTCATACCAGCAAAGATTTTGAAAAACCATAGATACCCTCATGCATCAACTATTAAGTTAATCTTTAAACTTTTTACTGTTAAATTTAAATAGTTGCAAAGGATGCAATTTTCAATGTATTAAACATTGACATTTTTTAAAAAAGCATTACAAGATATAATTGGCATATAACATTGGCTAAGTTGAAGGTAGCCAATGTTATATGCCATTTTAAATATATCCAAGGGAATCTAATACCATAGTAATTTAGTATTCTATTTCACATAAAAAGTACAGAACAAGTATAGACTTCCCTGGTGGTCCAGTGGTTAAGACTCTGTGCTCCCACTGCAAAGGGCGGGGGTTAGATCTCTGGTCAGGGAACTAAGATCCCGCATGCCGCATGGCGCGGCCAAAAGAAGAAAAAAAACATACAGAGCAAGTTATTCCTGTACTGTTTGAAATTTTATATTTCTTTTTCTTTTCAAATTCATATGTCTGTTCTATCTCCCCCAGAGAATTGTGTCCTAATAACATTTTATTAATCATCTTATCATACTTTGCTGCATTGAAAATATAGTGTACATATAAATCAAAATTATTTTTTATTTCTTGTGAACACATGGATTTGAATGCTCAATTTTACAGTTTTCAATAAACTTTTGGTAAAAATAAATGAAAATGGATTCTATTTTAGGTTAGAATAAATGTTTAAGAAAAAATGGACATCAGGGATCATGAGTCACTTAAAGCCTTTATCTTAAAAGATAGAGACCAAATAAAACAAACAGTATAAAAAATAAAGAAACAACATGGTAGTCACTGAAATAATTTAAACTATAAAAACAGGAACATTCCTAGAACAGTAATGCTAAGTGAGATGCTTTAGAAATTTAAACTTTGTTAGATATAGTTTAGGAACTCTCCAAGAAAGTAGAATACAAAGATGAGTAGGAAAATGGGAGAGAGGTGATAAAAATTTAGAGGATTTTCTCAGGAGGTCCAATATCTGGCTAATTTCAGAAGGAGCAGTAGAAAAATGAAGGGGAGGAAATAATGTAAACAGTTTTCTTTTTCCTTTTTTTAAAATCTATCTATCTATCTATCTATCTACCTATCTATCTATCTATCTATCTATCTATCTATCTATCTATATATATTTTTTGGCCATACGTGGGCCTCTCACTGCCGCGGCCTCTCCTGCTGCAGAGCACAGGCTCTGGACGCGCAGGCTCAGCGGCCATGGCTCACGGGCCCAGCCGCTCCGCAGCATGTGGGATCTTCCCGGACCAGGGCATGAACCCGTGTCCCCTGCATCGGCAGGTGGACTTTCAACCGCTGCGCCACCAGGGAAGCCCGCTAATCTATATATTTTTATTTTTGGCTGTGTTGGGTCTTCTCTGCTGTGTGTGAGCTTTCTCTAGTTGCAGCGAGTGGTGGCTACTCTTCATTGTGGTGCGAGGGCTTCTCATTGCGGTGGCTTCTCTTGTTGCAGAGCACAGGCTCCAGTCGGGTGGGCTCAGTAATTGTGGCTTGCAGGCTCAGTAGCTGTGGCGCATGGGCTTAGTTGGTCCACGGCATGTGGGATCTTCCGGGACCAGGGATTGAACCCATGTCCCCTGCATTGGCAGGCAGATTCTTAACCACTGTGCCACCAGGGAAGACCCTAAACAGTTTTCTAGTACTGAAAAGTATACATTTCCATGGGCATTCCCTGGTGGCCTAGTGGTTAGGATTCCAGGCTTTCACTGCTGTGGCCCAGGTTCAATCCTTAGTTGGAGAACTGAGGTCCTGCAAGATGTGCGAATACACACATACACACACACACACACACACACTCTCTCTCTCTCTCTCTCTCTTCCAGATTGGCAAGGACCATCCAGTGGTGTGCTGGAGCTGGCTCATTCTGGCTTGTGAGAGCCAACTGTTAAAGTTTCAGGAGTTTCTGCAAGCTGTTAAACACAGCCATTATTAAAAATTAATTATTTTGGGGCTTCCCTGGTGGCACAGTGGTTGAGAGTCCGCCTGCTGATGCAGGGGATACGGGTTCATGCCCCGGTCTGGGAGGATCCCACATGCCGTGGAGCGGCTAGGCCCGTGAGCCATGGCTGCTGAGCCTGTGCGTCCGGAGCCTGTGCTCCGCAACGGGAGAGGCCACAGCAGTGAGAGGCCCGCGTACCGCAAAAAAAAAAAAAAAAAAATTATTTTCTAATTATTAATTCATAATTGTTTTACTGTCATACTCTTGAGGTTATTTGTATCTATTTTATCTGGTAAAAATATTATATAGTGATGTGCTACTGCTCATCTTTTGACAACTCTGCATTCAGTGATGTCACTTTGGTACCTTGAAATTGACCACAGCAGGAGGATTTACACCACAGAAATTGGCAGGCACTGCAAATCATGGCTTTTTTCCCTTCAGAGAAATAATTATTAAACTTATTAGCACATCACGGCTCCATCAAGTAACCAGTACAGTCAATAAATAAAAAACCCATACTGAGGCATATGATCATGAAATTTTAGAACACTGGGGATAAAGAGAAAATTATAAAAACTTTCAGAAAGATCACATACATTTTATATATAAAAAATTAAGTCATTAGGGCTTCCCTGGTGGCGCAGTGGTTGAGAGTCCGCCTGCTGATGCAGGGGACACGGGTTCGTGCCCCAGTCCGGGAGGATCCTGCGTGCCACGGCGCGGCTGGGCCCGTGGGCCATGGCCGCTGGGCCTGCGCGTCCGGAGCCTGTGCTCTGCAACGGGAGAGGCTGCAACAGTGAGAGGCCCGCGTACTGCAAAAAGAAAAAAAAATAATAATAAAGAACTGATGACTCAAAAAAAAAAATAAGCTTTAAGAAAAAAATTAAGTCATTAATGGTATCAGTCTTAATAATAATGCTGAAAGCTTGAAGCCAATACAATTATATATCCTCAGAATTCTGTGAAAAAAATGATTTCCAAACTACAATTCTACATCCAAATAATAGGGTGTAACAAAGACATTTTCAGACACGTAAGGTCTCAAAAAATTACCTTGCATGTTCCTTTTCTATGGAAGCCTCTGGAATATGTATTTTTCCTAGTAAACCATAAAAGAATGGTACAGGGAATAGAGTCTTAACAGTGGAGAGAAGCACAGAGAATTCTGAGGATGATGGTAAAGGGAAGTTCCAGGATGACAGGCCACCAGTCGGACTAGGTGGAAGCAGGAATGGGGAGGTTTCCAAGAGGGATGTATCCAATAAAATGTTAAAATTATTAGAATATCTGATGGGTTTGAGGGTATTAGGAAGAGATTGTCAGTTCTGTTCTAGTGGGGTTGTTAGCATAGGCCTCACCGACAGGGTGATATTTGAGTAAAGCTTTTGAAGGAGGTCAGGGAGAAAGCCATGTGGATATCAGGGGGAAGAATATACCAAGCAAAGGGAATATTAAATCTAAAGGTCCAGAGGTGGATCTCATGCGTTTGAGGAACACCAGGGAGGTCAGGGTGGCCAGGCTGGAGTAAGCAAGAGGCAGAGTAGTTAGAGATGTGGTCTGAGACAGGACCAGACACATAAGACCATTCTAAGGCTTTGGCTTTAAGTGTAGATGAGATTTTGTAGTGTTTGAGCAGAGGAGTGACGTGGTCTCACATGTGTTTTAACAGGATCACTCTGGCTGCTGTTTTGGAGCGGCTAGGCCCGTGAGCCACGGCCGCTGAGCCTGCGCGTCTGGAGCCTGTGCTCCGCAACGGGAGAGGCCACAACAGTGAGAGGTCCGTGTACCGCAAAATAAATAAATAAGAATAGACCATAGGGGGATAGGGTAGAAGTTAGTAGACCATTACAATGATCCAATAAATAAAATTGCTACCTTTTGTTTCCTGACACTAGGATTTAAGTTCTTTTGTGCTCATTTATAGTATCCTAAGCACCTAGAAGAGTGCCTTGCCCATTCTAGGCTATCAGTAATAATTTGTTGGTTGAATAATGGTGGCTTGGATCAGGGTGATAACATTGGGGGTGGTAAGTAATTGTATTCTCAATGTATTTTGAAGATAGAGCCCAGAAGATTAGCGGAGGATGGGATATGGGCTGTGAAAGAGCAAAGTCAAAGATGATTTTAACATTTTTGGCCCAGTCAACTTGTTAAGAGAGTGTTACCATTAAACTCTGATGGTGAAGCTTGTGGGTGGAGCAGGTTTAGGCGAGAAGATCAGAAGTTCTGTAAGTGGAGAGGTCTAGTAGTTTCTCTGAGGAAGGAGTGTCAGATCCTCCTGACAGGTCAAGTACAGTAAGGACTGATAATCAGTGATTAGAGTCATCAACATGGAGATCACTGGAGACATTGATGAGAGTCGTTTCAGTGAGATGGTGGGCGTGAAAGCCTCTTTGGGGTGGGTTTAAGAAAGAATGGGAGGAGAAGAGACAGTAGGAAAAAGTGCTTTGAGGAGTTTTACTGTAAAGGAGAGCTGAAAAATGGTGCATTAGCTGGAGGGGCAAGTGGTGTTAAGTTTCTGCTTTTATTGATATTATTTTTTAAATGGGAGGGGAAAATGGCATGTTTGCAGATGGGACTGATCTGTACATAGGAGGAAACTGATGGGTTAGGAAAAGTTGGGGTGGGGGCAGAATTGGTTAAGTATATGAGGTCAGAGGATAGAACCTAGTGCCCAAGTGGATGGATTAGCCTTCTAGGGCAGCACATACAGTTAAATAGGTACAGATGTCCTAATGGGAGCTTTAAAAAGTTTTCTTCTCATTTCTTCTACTTGTCAGTTACAAAGAAGGCAGTGCCATTACGTGAGGATGAACATGGAGGAGGGGGATGAAATAGTCTTCTAAGAGAGTAGGAGACTCGCTGGACTGTGGGAATGCAGCATGAGTGTCCTGCAGCATTAAGGGCCCACGTGAGTTTATGGATATAAATTTTGTGATTTTAATGATTGTGAAATTTAAGCTGGCTAAGGAAGGAAAAGAGGTCATGATGAAGGCGTAGGATGGCAAAAAGTTGGTAGAGTCAATGGAATTTAGGTCCCATTGGGTCTGAAGGATGTTGAAGCTGGGATGAGTAGAGGGAGTTAGCTGGAAAAGTAGGAGAGAAGATAGTTGGAGTCTGTGGTGCTGCACCCTGTTACAGGGGGGTGCAGTCATTGGTAAGAGTGAGATTGAGGATATGACCATTGGAACGAGTGGCTGAGGCAGAAAGGAAGTCCAGGACCTAGGAAGCCGTGGTGTTGGAAGGATCATCTGTGAGAATTTTGAAATCGTGAATTAAGAGAGGCGTAGTTGGGCAGTGACAGTGAGCTAGGAGTTAATCAGGTGAAGACATCAGAGGGATGACTGCTTCATCTTTTTTTTTTTTTTTTTTTTTTTGCGGTACGCGGGCCTCTCACTGTTGTGGCCTCTCCCATTGTGGAGCACAGGCTCCAGACGCACAGGCTCAGCGGCCATGGCTCATGGGCCCAGCCACTCCGCGGCATGTGGGATCTTCCCGGACCGGGGCAAGAACCCGTGTCCCCTGCATCGGCAGGCGGACTCTCAACCACTGTGCCACCAGGGAAGCCCACTGCTTCATCTTTTAGTTGTTGGGGAGCCTGGAGAGTAGAGGTGGTGGGTGCTCCCGGGGAATAGGAGCTGCTTCAGCCCGTGGATTGTCACGGAGGCTTTGATTTGTGGTTATCATGAAGCTGTGGGCCAGCCCCATCATTCGAATCCAACTTCTGAAGCCAGTGAGTCAGGCAGTATTGGAGTACTAGATCTTCACTGACAAAGGGCTGGAAACCAAAGAGCCCAGGATCTTTGATATCAGCTCAAATGAAAGGGAAAGAAATAAGTTTTGTGTGGCCCAGGGTTTAATTTTATGATTTACACTGAGGCTGTGAAAATTACTGTCAAGAGAAATAATGGAAGAGCAGTGTTAACACTAGGCTTTCTTTTGGGGGAACTGAGAAGTGTTAATGTCCATCTAGCACTGCAGGCTAGCAGTGAAAACAAATCAAAACCCATCTAATCAATCTTTATGGTCTCATCAAAGTTACGAACATTCAAGTTTGTTTGTTTATTTATTTATTTATCGTTTGCTGCATTGGGTCTTTGTTGCTGCGCGTGGGCTTTCTCTAGTTGCGGCGATCAGGGGCTACTCTTCGTTGCAGTGCATGGGCTTCTCATTGCAGTGGCTTCTCTTGTTGCGGAGCACGGGCTCTAGGCACGCGGGCTTCAGTAGTTGTGGCATGTGGGTTCAGTAGTTGTGGCTCGTGGGCTCTAGAGCGCAGGCTCGGTAGTTGTGGCGCATAGGCTTAGTTGCTCTGCAGCATGCGGGATCTTCCCAGACCAGGGCTCGAAACCGTGTCCCCTGAATTGGCAGGCGGATTCCTGCACCACCAAGGAAGTCCTGAACATTCAAGTTTTTTATTCCATTAGTTTCAGGGATGAGATGTTATATCGTATATTCTCCCCTGGACTAAAAAAATTATTTTCCCCTTGATTGTTAAACTATATGATATGCTTCAATATAGAGAATAAAAGAAAAATCAAGCTGATAAACAGTTGACATATTTTCTAAGGAACTGTAGGAAAGTGAAAAAGAAGGTTAAAAAAAATCTAAAATGTCATTACACAAACACAACTATTACCATTTTGATGTATTTCCACCAGTTTTTTTTTTTAAGGCATAAATTTGTGTGTGTGGTTTTTTTTGTTTTTTGTTTTTTGTTTTTTGCGGTATACGGGCCTCTCACTGTTGTGGCCTCTCCCGTTGCGGAGCACAGGCTCCGGACGCGCAGGCTCAGCGGCCATGGCTCACGGGCCTAACCGCTCTGCGGCATGTGGGATCTTCCTGGACCGGGGCATGAACCCGTATCCCTTGCATCGGCAGTCGGACTCTCAACCACTGCGCCACCAGGGAAGCCCCTGTGTGTGTTTTTGATCATACTATATATACAGATTGTAGCCTACTTCTTTTACTTACCATTATGATAAACAGTTCCTCTTTTACCATATAATTTTTGAAAATTATGGTTTTCTATTATTAGGTTTATAATTTTTCTCTCAATTTTTCATTGTCATAAACAGTGCTATATTGAACGTGCACAGGGATTTTTCTTCCTTAGGGCAAATTTCCAGAAGAATAGAAATACTTGGTCAAAGGGTATTAAATTTAGTATTCATTATAATTGTGAGAAATAACTGCTCTATTGTTATTATTAATGATAAGTCAGATAGGTGATTCTGTATCCATGTTACTGTTCTTCTAGATACTGGAGTTTTGGCAGAAGTATAAGTAGCAAGCTCCCAAACTTTATTTAAACAAAGAATGAGTAATTTGTCAAAAGGTTTGATGTAAGTTGGCTTATAACTGATCCCAAGAAGAGTCAGAGGCTGTGTCTGTTCAGGATTTTCTGCTCTGTGTAACTCATTTTTAATGTAGTCTAAGGCTGCTATTTGGAGGAAATAAGTTTGAGTAGAAATATTTGTCATAGATTAGTCATACTGTTGTTAACTTTTGTAGAATATTTGCTAACTTTTCTAAAGTAACTTAATGTTCCCAATTTCTCATTCTATTTTTGCTTTTTGAGAATATTTGTAGCTAGGCAGATTTGTGATGTGTCAGAATTCAATATCTAGATTTTGTTTTCAGAATGAGTTGTTTTTAGACATATGTTTGTCAATTTAAAACCCAGTGCAGTTTATGTGCCACTAACATAGCCTTCCTCACTGGTGCTTTATTTTAGGTTTAAAGACACTATTGTAAATGCCAAGTATGGAGGGCACACGGAGGCAGTACGCCGGCTGCTGGGTCAGCTCCCCATCAGCGCCCAGTCTTACAGTGGTAGCCCCTACCTTGATTTGTCTCTCTTCAGCTACGATGACAAGTGGGTGTCAGTCATGGAGCGGCCCAAGACTTGTGGAGATCACCCTATCAGGTACACCATCCCTGCTTCAGCTGCTCACTGCCTGAGGAGATGGTCTGCTTTCTCTTCCTCTACTTCTTAAACATCTTCACTGTGACTCTGTCCACTTGTACTCATGGGTTGAATTCAGAGGGTAGGCTATTTCTATAATGTGGTGGGTACTTTGATCATTCAGGCACTAATCTCATAAATTAATTAGTTCTGCTCTTTGCTTCTCATCAAAACATCAAATTCAGATAAGTATTGTTCCCTTTTCAGGGTATCCAGAGAAGGAAACCATACTTTTCAATTTAATAATCTAATACCATTTCTTAATAGTGTTTATAATTGAGACTTAAATTTTATCCAGCTCAAATTATTTTATCCTCTCATGTTACCTAATAGAAACGATAGCAGAGACGGTTTGGGAAACAGGCAGGTTTTGGAGAAACTCATGCTTCCTCACTTGGAAGAATTTTGGAATGCAGATCACTGTATTATTGCTAAAACCTTGAAACTAATCTCCTGTAAGCAATGCCTTCCTCACGTATGTCCAATTCACAGACCCGCTTGTCTGTGCTGGGAGCTTGGGTGGTTCTGTGTGCTATAATAGGTACTAGGGAGAGGAACTGGCACCACTGCCACTAGTGGGGTCATTTCAAGGGAGGTGTGTTCCTGGAGCCCTGAGCTGGATTTTGGAAGGTCTTTTTCACATAGAAATAGTGGTAGATAGTATTTCATAATCCAGCTTCATTGTGTATTAAATAGGCTTGTGTAACATACTCTGAACACTTAATCACCATTTGTAATATTTCCTTTGAGAAATTGCAGTCAGGTTCCAAAAGCCAATTAAAAAAATTTTTTATTATGGAAATTTTTTTTTTTTTGTGGTACGCGGGCCTCTCACTATTGTGGCCTCTCCCGTTGTGGAGCACAGGCTCCGAACGTGCAGACTCAGTGGCCATGGCTCACGGGCCCAGCCGCTCCACGGCATGTGGGATCTTCCTGGACCGGGGCACAAACCCGTGTCCCCTGAATCGGCAGGCAGACTCTCAACCACTGCGCCACAGGGAAGCCCTATGGAAATTTTTAAACATATTAAAGTAGAAGAGTATAATGAACCTCCCTGTACCCATCACCCTGCTTCAACAGTTATCACTTCATGGTCAGTGTTGTTTCATCTCTTTCCACCACCACTTCTCCCCTCCCAACTGCCACCCTGGACCATCACATCCCAGGTGTCATAGCATTTCACTTGTAAATATTTCAGTATGAATTTCTAAAAGGTAAGGACTTAAAAACATACAACCTTAATACCATTATTCCATCTTATGAAAATTAACAAAAATATATTAAGATCATCGATATCTGGTGAGTTTTCACATTTCCCTATTGTCTTGTGCATAGTCTTTTTACAGTTTGTTCCAGTCTGGATCTAAACAAGGTGTGTATGTTGTATTTGGTTGCTGTCCTCTTAAGTCTTTTTTATTCTATGAGTTCTGCTTCCCTCTTACTTTCTTTGCAGTGAAATACTTGAAGAAACCAGGTTGTTTGTCCGGTAGTATTCACCACATTCTAGATTTTGCTCATTGCATCTCTGGCGTATTTACTGCCTTTCTCATTCCCCCATATTTCCTGTAAACTGGTAGTTAGATTTAGGAGCTCAAACAGCTCACTTTAAATTATAAGCCCTTTGTGTGCTGGGGACTATGTGGGTAAGGTGAATGTTTTTTTCTCACACGAAAGCAGATAATAGGCCTCATTTGATATTGTCACGAAGCACGAGATACACTTCTCTCCTTTTTTACTTCCCTGTCTTTCTGATTTGAAAAGATTAAACAAATCTGGAAATGCCATTGACCCTGACTTAAAAGATTTTTCTTGTAATTCTTTATTTTTAATTTAAAATGAGAAATGTAGGGATATAAAAGTCATTTGTAGAGGTAATGCCATTACTCTAACACTTATTGTATATTCCATTCTAGTCTTTGCCAGTATGCATGTTTACGTTTACACAGTTGTAATCATGGTTGGCATAATACTTTGTAGCCTGCTTTTATTTAATAAACATTTTTCCATATTGTTACATAGTCCTCACAGTTACAGTCCTAATGGTGGCATATTATTCCATCAAGTAGGTGTACCATAATTGATTTAACTATTCCCCTATTACTGAGCATTATTCTCTCTGCATTTTTACATTAGAGCTAATGCTGTAGTAGGCATCTTTATTCATGTCACTATTTACTGCATTTAAATTAAATTCTGAGGATACAAGTTCTTAGAAATGGGATTGTTGAGTCAAGGGGTATGAATATCTTTACGTCTAGTATATATTTGCTTCCCAAAAGGGAAATTATAGAGCTCTTTATTTCAGAGCTCTTTATTTTCTAGAACTTCCCCCAGTTCAGCCCCAACGCTGCTGATCATCTCTAGTTCCCAAGTTCACAGGGCACTTATTTTGCATGTGGGAAAAAGGCATTTATTTAAGTATTGGGATGGATGGAAGCATCTTTATTCTTACTGTGTTAGATGAAAAAGTAAAAACTACTTAGTATTTTGTATTTGTGTGTGAAAAAGAAGAAGCTTCTAAAGGAATTTATTCTTAAAAGTGAAAAACTCAAATATAGCCCTAGACCTGCACTGTTCTATAGTAGCTACTAACCTCATGTAGCTGTTGAGCACTGACATCACTAACATGTGACTAGTCCAAGTTGAGATGTGCTCAAGTGTCAACACACATCAGATTTCAAAGGCTTAGTACAATAAAAAATTTTTTTTAGTATCTTTTATATTGATTATAGGTTAAAATGATAATATTTTAGATACCAATATTGGGTTAAATAAAATATTATTAAAATTAATTTCACCTTTTACTTTGTTTAATGTGGCTACCTGAAAATTTAAAATAATGTATGTGGCTCACATTTCATTTCCAGTCCTGGCCTAGGCAATCTTGGGCAGGTCGCTACTGGAAAAGGGGAGGCTGTAGTTAAGGCTGTAACTAAGGGTCATCTTGGGAAAGAGAAATGACCCAGTGACTCAGGACAGCACAGGGAAGTTCATTATCACCCTGCCCGTAAAATGAGCTGATCAGACAAAGGTGATTTTGCAGTTCCAATAACCTGGGGCTGCTGTTAGAGGAGATGTCATCAGTGAGGTTAAATAACGAGTTGGCACATTTTCCTGCTGTTCAGGTTTCTAGACGGTGGTCAGTATCTGTCCCATCCTCTCCTTCTCTCTTGTTCTGTTTAGGTTCTATGCCCGGGACTCTGGTCTGCTCAAGTTTGAGATTCAGGCAGGCTTACTGGGCCGTCCCATCAACCACACGGTGCGACGCCTTGTTGCCTTCACCTTCCACCCTTTCGAGCCTTTTGCTATCTCTGTGCAGAGGACTAACGCTGAGTATGTTGTCAACTTCCATATGCGACACTGCTGCACGTAGGTGCCTCACCAGAGTGGGTCATCCGGTCTTCCAAGACTCTGCCTCCTTCATATCTCAGTGGACTGTAAAGCAGAAGCTCCTGACTCTCAGCCTTGTCGGTTCCAGACTGTATACCTCAGATGGGGAGAGCCAGGTGGCTCAGCCTGACGGAATTTTTTTGTCATACACAGTACAACTACCGATCGACTTAAAGTCCTCTTACCTTTTCCCTGTGGGAATGCCCAGCATTAATTAAGTCCGTTTAAGTTTTTTTTATTTTGCATTTTATTGCTATGAAGATGAGAGCATTACACCTCTGCCTCCTTCATGTCACTTCTTTGGCATTATGGTATGCAGCCTGAAGCAGGTAAATCTTGTTTACTCATGAGAAGTATGTACATCTTTCCACTTAGCCAATAGCAGGGCTGTCTTTATAAGAAAAAAAAAAATAAAGCCTTGGTATTTTCTTACTTAAATATATCCTGTTTAATGACTGCCTTATGTTCTGATCTCACCAAATGTTTTTCAAATACATGAGTTCCAGGAAGGACTGTGAAAGGGACTAGAGGCCATAGATCCAGCAGCTGCTCTTGGGAGGACTAAGTGATGTGTGCTAGCGTGGAAGACAGCTATCTGCCGGGATTGTTTCCTTCCCTCGGGTGTTCTCCTGGTAATTGTTACAGCTGGAGGAACTGGGCATAATTGCACATCCTCGTGTGGAAGCATGCTCCCATCTGCACCATCTGCGTTGTGCAGGTGGAAGAGTGAGCGGTTCTCACTGCCACAGCAGAAACAAACACTGTGCAGCACTTACTGTAATTTGGGTAGTGGGAGCTGGCAAGCTCCAGGTGTCCCTAAAGAGATCAGACAGGTTGTTCCTGGATGGCTGAGCCATCACTGCTCTCCTACAAACACCTGCCAGCCACCAGTCAGCATCCTTCTGTCACTTTCTCAGCCTCCTCCACAGGGCTTGTCAGGATGTTTATGTTTCATCTTCATACTGTGCCCACCATTTATGTAGTAAGCTTGTTTAGTAGCCTTTGACTTTGAAGGTAGCTTTCAGAGCAGGCTGGGAAAGGAGCCGTGGATGCAGACAGCTGGATCCTATATCCCTCTACCGTCTAGGTCCTGACTTCCCTTGGGAACATAATAAATGTGATATGAGATGCTGAGCCCCACCAAAACCAGTTCAGCTTATTTCATAATCTTCAACTTCGAACAGCTAAATTAATTCTCATTCAGCATTCAACATAAGATTTGAGCACCTACTGTGTGTCAGGTAGATGCTGTGCCAAGATGTTGAGGGTGAGGAGAGAAATAGGCAAATAGAATTATAATGCAAAATGGTAAAAGCCGCATTAGTGTATATCTGGGAACAGTGGAGGGGGCTGAAGGAGAGGCAGAGAAGGAAGGCTATACTGGGGAAGGGACACTGAAACTGGGTAAATGGGAATCTGTCATGTGAACCAGGGCAGAGGACATTTCAGGGAGAGATCCAGCATGTGCAATGGCATGGAAGCATCAGTAGGGCTGTCACGGTTGTGAAACGGTGAATAATCTAATGGCTACAGCACAAGATGTGTGGGGGGCCTAGGGCAACAGGACTGAGTCACTAAGAGGAACCTTGTGCATGGTGCTAGGGTGTTATGCAATGGAAGGCGTAGTATGAATTTCACAAAGATAGTTTTCAGCGGTCTGGAAGGTGGCTTGGAGGGAGTAGAGATAGGCCAGACAAGTCAGTGGTAATCCAAAGGGAGAGCTTGAACACTATCACTGGCCATCTGGATGGATGAAATACTGAAGCATTCTCCCAGATTCTGTGTGTAGGTCATGAGGAAATCAGGGTCCCAAAGCTGTCACATGTTTGTGGAGCTGAGTGAACCTTTCTTGGTAGAAGCCCTTTACCTGTAGCTTTTTCTTTATACCAGGTTGCGTGATTGTACCTGAAGACTTGGCAGAGCAGAAAGAGCACAGAGTGTAGAGTTACTCGGGCCTCACTGTGAATCCTGGCTCTTCTGCTCATTAGCTGTGTGACCAGTGGGCCAATTTCCTAGCCTTTCTGAGGCTTAATTTACACTTCCCTCCACCTTAGTCATGCATTCCCTTGGTCATATCTTAGATCTTTTCATCACCTCTAACTGCTGAGCCATCCTCATATACTTTTCTTGTCTAATTTCCCACTCCCTGAAATTGCTGTTTTCATTTCTTCGTTTCACGTCTTCATTTCTCTTTAAAGCCCCTCCTTTGATTTCTCACTGATCACCTTGCCACCTACTTCATGGCAGAAATAGAAACGATCAAGTGGGGTTTCCTTATCTTTCCTTTACCATGTCAACCATGTGACTTGCCCCTATGCCCATTCTCTGCCTTTCCTCCTGAATGAAATAGCCCTGCTACTATAAAAGGCCAACCCCTCCACCTCTTCACTGAATCCTGTCTCCTTTTGACTTCTCAAGGTCTTTGCTCTTGCAATTATTTTCTCTCTCCTCCATCTTTCTCTTGTTAGGTCATTCCCATTAACATAAAGATATGTTCGAGGATGTTTCTTCTTTAAAAACTCCTGCTTTGGCCCCATTTCCCCCTTTAGTTACTGCTCATTTCTCTGGGACCTTCACAGAAAAACTTCTCAGAAGAGTTGTACATGTTTTCACTTCCCCACTTTTTTCCTCAACCCACGCCGATAGATTTCTGTCCCCATTACTCCACTGAAGCTGCCCTTGTCTGAGTCACCAGTGATTCCATGTTGCTAATACAGTGCTCACCTCTTGTCCCTCTCTTAGGAAGCCTCCTGACATTAGGCATAATTGATTTCTCTGTATATCAAGAAACACTTGGTTTCTAGGATAGTACGTATTTTTGGTTTTCTTCCTGTCTTACTAATTGTTGCTTCTTTTTTTGTTTTTTAAATTTTAATTTATTTTTGGTTGCATTGAGTCTTTGTTGCTATGCGTGGGCTTTCTCTAGTTGCGGTGAGCAGGGGCTACTCTTTGTTGTAGTGTGGCAGGTTTCTCACTGCGGCGGTTTCTCTCGTTGCAGAGCACGGGCTCTAGGCACGCGGGCTTCAGTAGTTGTGGCTTGCGGGCTCAGTAGTTGTGGTGCACGGGCTTAGTTGCTCTGTGGCATGTGGGATCTTCCCGGACCAGGGCTCGAACCCGTGTCCCTTGCACTGGCAGGTGGATTCTTAACCTCTGCGCCACCAGGGAAGTCCTTAATTGTTGCTTCTTGGTCCTGCTTGCAGGCTGCTTCTCTGCTCTATCTTTAGATGTTGCAATGCCCAGCCCTTGGCTTTGGATCCTCACCTCTTTTTCTCTATATATTCTTTCTTAAGTTGATTTCATCCATTCCATGGTTTTAAATTCTAGGTATAAGCTGATGATTCTCAAAATGATAATTCTGGCCCTGACCCCTTCCTTGAACACCAAATTCATATATCCCATGGTTTATGTGGCCTCTTCATTTGGAGATCTAACAGGCATTTCAGAACTAGCATATTCAGAGCAATGCTCTTGATTCTCACCTCCACCTCCAACCTGTTTTTCCTCCAAGATTTCCCAAATGACTTCAGTGTCTACCCATTTACTAGAGGCAAAAACTTAGGAATTATTCTCAGTTTTTCTTTTTTCCATCCCCCACATATATGACTTCACTCTAGGGGTGTGCCCTGAGCAGTCTAAACCAATCATGGTAGTCCCATACTCCTTGCTAGTGACTAGAACTAGACTAAGACCAGTCAGCATAAGGGGTTAGTTTAGGAATATCATGTGACTTAGTTCAGGTCAATGATACCATGAGATAAAGGTTTCTGGGGCTTCTGGGGAAACATTTCTCTTTAGAATATGTTAGTGAGGAAACACGTAGCCCATATTCTCACCATGCAACACCCTATGATCATATTCAGTAAGAATCAGCCTTAGGATGAAGCTGGCCTTCTGGGTGGGAAAAGGAAGAGGAAAGAACCGGAATCATAGATGACACAGTTGGCTGATTCAGACCCAACCCTGAAACCCACCCTACATCTGGATTTCCAGTTCGGTGAGGCAGTAAATTTCCTTACTATTTAGGCCACTTTGAATTAGATTTTCTGTTTCTTGCAGTTGAAAGCAAATTAATAGATGCAAAGAGAAAGGCAGGTCGCCTGTGGAAAGAGTCATGAAATTCCTGCTGTCTCGGGACCTTCCTAGATTCAGTTCCAGTGTCCGTGAGGCCCAATTATGATTCCTAGTCTTGGATTTCTGTAAGATTTCTGGCTCTCCTGTGCAGGCATCCCTGAGCTGGCCTGGCTGTTTCTTGTACCTAAAAGGATTATAGTTAAAATGGGAGGTAAAGCACTCAGCCCACTGAGTACTTGACCCATAATTAGTTCTCAACCCCTATGTGTTTACATTAACTTTGTTTCTAAAGGATTTAAAGCTGCTTTAAGTAAATCCTAGTGTCTTCTCTCCACAAATGTTCAAACAATAAATCTCGAGAATCTTTGGAGAAACAAGTTCTTTGAAACCAAAATGTTGAAGAAAAGCAGAGACTTCAGGGGATATACCTTTCAGATTAAATACCTCTGTCCTCTCAGCCCTACTCGGCAGGGAGCTGGCATGTCAACAGTCAGTTTGAAGCTGCTCTGGACCTTTGAGAGAAAACGTCCATTTAAATTTAGCAGAACCTCTTTCATTTAGAGTCCTTACAGAGAAGCACATATATCAGTGAAAAGCCTAAATTAGATAATTTTTAAAAGAACGGTAGCTTCATTATTTTCAAGTACACAGAGTAACTCCATGTCAGCCATGAAGTGTTCCTTTGTAGAAGCCCTTAGGGACTTTTCTTAATGAGTAGATTATAATTATTGGTAATCAGCATAATGGTTCTCTGCAGTGTGTGCTTCCAAAGCAATGGAGCGTATTAAGTGGTTTTGATGTTCTGGGGGTAATTTTGTTTACAACATTAATCTGCTCAGTGTATACCCTTTATAGCTATAACCCTCTGTTGTTTAAAAAAAAAAAATTCTGAAGGCTCTCTCCATCGTACAGCATTTGATTATCAGAGGCAGAAACAATGTAGGAAGCAGAGAGATGCATAGTAGGACTCAGATTCTTTTTTTAAGATTTTTTTGATGTGGACCATTTTTAGTCTTTATTGAATTTGTTACAATATTGCCTCTGTTTTATGTTTTGGTTTTTTGGCCACGGGGCATGTGGGAATCTTAGTTCCCAGACCAGGGATCGAACCTGCACCCCCTGCGTTGGAAGGTGAAGTCTTAACCACTAGACCGCCAGGTAAGTCCCAGACTCAGATTCTTTACAGAGCATGCTCTGATAGAATTATGAGAACAGATCGGGCTTGCAAATGAGGGCTGTGCTACTAGCTTTGTAGCCCTAGGGTTGATAATAAGAACTTGACCGAAGTCTCAGTTTATCCTCCTCTAAAATGGGGATAATTTCTCATTTGCAGGGTTGATGCGAGCACTAAATGAGCATTAACTAAACACTCCTCCTTTCCTTGGTGACCAAGCAACAAGAGCTTGCCCTTCTCCAGGTCCAGCCCTGATCACCCACAGGAGACTGGTGGCATTACCTCTGTCTCCACTTACCCAGGTCTGAGAAGATCAGAACATCCCTAACCCTCTTTGCAGCCAGACACATTGGACAGAGGGAGCTTCATTTGCCACGAGTTTGTTGTTGTTGTTGTTGTTTTTTGTGGTACGCAGGCCTCTCACTGTTGTGGCCTCTCCCGTTGCAGAGCACAGGCTCCGGATGCGCAGGCCCAGTGGCCATGGCTCATGGGCCTAGCCACTCCGCGGCGTGTGGGATCCTCCCGGACCAGGGCACGAACCCATGTCCCCTACATCGGCAGGCGGATTCTCAACTACTGCGCCACCAGGGAAGCCCTGTTGTTGTTTTTGATCGTTCGCATTTAGTAAGGGCTTACCATGGACCAGAAGCTCTGCTAAGCACCTTACATGGGAAGGTATTTACCTCACTGCATCAGTTCTGGGATGCATTTTTCAAAATAGGAGTGTATCTAATTGGCATCTTGTGAGTGTCAGCCAGGCAGCAGTTGTGACGTCACTGCTGTCACCACCTGTGCATGTGCACGTTGAGCATGCTCTTCATATTGTCATCACTTCTGTCAAGTAATACGCATTATTGATGCCACATATGTTAAATGTATGTGCTGTGTAAGATGTCTTCCAAAAGAATGCACTGTGATTTGATATTACAATGAAAGGTTATTTTGTACTCAGAAAGGTACAGAAGCAAAGCAGTGCGGTTCGGTGTTAGTGAAGCAAAGGTTTGCCATTGGAGGAATGAACGTGAGACTGTATTTTTTGCAAAGCAGCAACTAAGTGCTGCTTAGAACTAAAGAAAGAAAGATCCACACTAGTAATTGAAATTTTACTGACATGCTGAGATTGGTGTGAAAGGTTTGCCTATCAAACACCAAGCAAGGTAAATGAATGAAGGGGAAACTGTTCCATCCTTTGGAATAAATGGAAGAATTTCTTAATGTAGTGAGAGGTCTACTGTGACCATTTCATGCAGATCACAGGACTAATCATTAAGGTGTGAACCAATTTGTCAGAAACTTCATGCTGACTTTGAGCAGAAGCTGATTTGCTTCTAGGGATATGTGATTCAATATAGGAAGAAAATGAAATTAGACATGAGGTCAAATAGGAAGCGCTGATGAAGCTAGGTATTCTTCATCATGGCTTGGATGCCTCCAATCTAAAAAAGGTCTAAAATGCTCTTTGAATAGGTATACATTTTAAGAGAATCGAGATTTGTTTTAATCAGTTATGGTAAGACACACAGACATGGAGATGACTGTCATGAGGGAAGTTTGTTATACTCAGAAGTCACTAGAAATAGGAAGCATGGCATAGGGAAGCACCCGGGTCAATCAGGAGTCAGAGAGAGTGAGGGGAAAATGTGTGCAAGAGCCTCTAGGGTGGTTTTTACGAGAAGGAACAGGCGAGTCAGAGTGAATAGGCTTGGGATTGGCTAATCTGAATAATTTTGGTGGGCTCTGGGACAAAGGGCTGTCACTAGTTGTCTCATATCAGGCCCTGGGTGATTAGGGCAGCTGGATAATGCCATAAAGGAGCTGGTTAGGTACTGACTCTGGATTGGTGTGTAATGAAAGGCACACTCCCAGAAAGGTTGTTTGCTAACCCTAGGAATTAGCTAACCCTGGGAGGGGCATTCCCTACAGGGTCAGCAAGGCCCCAAGATGTCAAAACATCAGAAAATAAAAGGCATGGTTCATACTGTACAAAATAGTAATTGCAAGTAATAAAAAACATTGCCATGGTTGAATTATCTGGGTTCTTTTTGTTAGTGATACATTGTGGTAACCAGCCTCCAAGATGGCCCACAGTTATCTCATCTCCTAGATTCATGCTCGTGTGTAGTCCCCTCCCAACATTGTATTTGGATTGGTCTGTGTGAGCAGTAAACAGCAGAAGTGGTGGTGTGTCACTTTCAAGGCTCTGTTATAAAAGACATTTCAAGGCTTGGCTTTTGCATCTACCTTGCCCCTCTTGAATCACTCGCTCTGGGGGAACCAGCTGCCATATCATGAGGACACGCATATAACCTCCTGGAGAGGCCCACTTGGCAAGGAAATGAGGCTCCTTCCTCACTCAAAATGTGCGTGTGACTTTTTAGAAGCAGATCCTCCAACCCCAGTCAAGCCTACAGGTGACTGCAGCCTCATGAAAAACCCTGGTTGGCTTATTTCATTCATTTATTAAACACTTATGGAGGACCTACTAAATGCCAGGAACTAGGAATATAAGATTGTGTAAGTCATAGTTCCAATCTTTGAGTTTCTAGTCTGGTAATGTCTTCAGATACCGATCTCCTTCTCTTTGAAAGAAAGAGGTGTCTTGCCCTCTCCCCGGCTCACCCATCCCACCATCAGTAAAGTGACCAGGTAACCAGTCTTTGAGTGTGTGGAGTTAGGATGGAAAAACTGAGTGGTGGACTGCTTTTTTGTGGGAGTCCACTGTTTCTCCTTGTTTCATTAACTCTCTGATGATGAAGTTCTGTCCCCTGCAGGCAGCATTACAGTGCCCCAGGAGAGCTGTTTGAAACTGCCGCCTGGCAGTAAGTAGTACACAGTAACTCTAATAGCAGAAGCGGGTTTCCTGGCTGGTCCCATTCGGCTTCCTGAGACTGGAGATTGCCTGGTCTTCAACTACCCTTTCTTTTCCAAGCTTAGTACTTAACTCTCCAAGATTAGAAGAAGAGGCTGTCTCTTATCCTTAGTAAATTGTTGAGAGAATAGAGAGGGGTCTATATTTCTACTAAAAGAAAAGGAAAAAAAAGGATGGAAGGATGGAAATATTCTGAACAGAGGAACAAAGAAGTAAAGGGTAATTTTCAGGCTTCCCTCAACAGCTTTTGTTGGGCGTTATGAGGTTTGAAATATGTCCTTATGGAGGAATGTGTTACTCAAAATAAATTGCTTCTAGATTGTTTTTCCAAGTCAATTTTTAAACTTTAAATGTCATTCTATTTATGTTTTTTTAAAAATAAAGTTTATCTGAAAAGTGGTTCTCAACTCAGTGTAAGTTAGGGTAAAAGTTGAAGTAGTGGGCATGTTAGAATCTTGATGGAGATTCCTTTTGAAAAAACAAGTCTGTATCATTTTTATTGAGAAAATGAAAAAATGCATATGTTTTCACATTACAAACTGTGGAGACATTGAAAAAAAAACCTTATCTGATGAGGTGAAGCAGAAGACACAGGGATTCATAACCGGAATACATCCACTCAAAATCCTAGAGGGAGAGGGGATTTTCCTGGTTATCAAGTAGGGAGATGACTTTTGGAAGACTGGAAAACATTTTGTTAGAAAGATGGCAAGTTTCATAAAAAAGACTTAATGGAGAAAGTTGGAGAAGGAACATTTCTATGAGTCTCCTGAAGAGAAGATTCAGGGAGGGGCAGGCAGCAAGTGCCAAGGTCGGAGAAAGATAAGGTACACAAAATGGGCCTATAATTGCTGAGGTGCCATTGTCTTCTAGATTTCTGTTTATAATTTTGCAGTGAGTAAGCCCCTTTTAAGAAGGGGAAAAAAAACCTCCATAAAATTGAATACATACAAATGAAAACTTGGCAAAAAATATCAAAACAAAATCCAATGGCAAATGACAATCCATTTATCAAAGGATTAATTTCCTTAGCTTAAAACATTTAAAAAATATATAATAAACAGATGAACAATCCCAAAGAAAAGATGGGCACAGAATATTATTATCAGGGTGTTCACAGAAAAAATAAATACACGTGATCAACTGTATGAAAAATGCTTATAATATTTATTTTTCACCCATCAGATTAGCAAAGGTTAAAAATGTTTGATGACTCAGTATTGTCAAGAAGGTAGGGTGCTCTCACCCACTGTTAGTGAGAGAGAAAGTTGATTCGGATTTCTTGAAAGACAAAGAGTAGTGTCTTAATAGATGTGCATATCTTTTAGCCCAGTTAAATTCTGTGTTAGTAAGCCAAAACGTGTGCATATGTGACCAAGGTATATGCCTAAGGCTTTTCATTGCAACTTTTTTATTATGAAAAAGTGGAAACTACTAAATGTGCATCAGTAGAGATAGACTAAATAAATTATGAAATGTCCCTAAAATGGGTTCTGATACACCTGTCAAAAATAATGAAACAGATCCATACATATTGATTTGGAAAGCTCTCTGAGATATATTAATTGAACAAGTGTGTTTAGTGTGATGCTATTTTTTATAAAAAAGAAAAACGACTAAAATCTGAAATGAAATTGAAATCAATAAAGACATAAATACATACATGCTCTTAGAGCCGTAAAACATTTTTGAAGGCCCACAGAAGATGTTGTTAATGATGATTCTCTGTGGAGAGTGGGCCTGGGGGTGAGGGAAGGTGGATATTTAATTTTTACCTTATCTCCTTTATCTTTATGATTCTTTTACTGTAAACATGTATTACTTAAAATTTTTTAATGAGTTTTTTCTTAATTTGTAACTGGTAAAAAACACGGGACATGAAATTTACCATCTTAACTATTTCTGAGTGTACAGTCGAGTAGTGTTAAGTACATTCACATTGTTGTACAGCTTATCTCTACAACATTTTTAAAAATTTATTTATTATTTATTTTTGGCTGCACTGGGTCTTTGTTGCTGTGCATGGGATTTCTCTAGTTATGGCGAGCGGGGGCTAATCTTTGTTGCGGTGTGCGGGCTTCTCATTGCGATGGCTTCTCTTGTGGAGCATGGGCTCTAGGCGCGCAGGCTTCAGTAGTTGTGGCACGCAGGCTCAGTAGTTGTGGCTCACGTGCTCTAGAGCGCAGGCTCAGTAGTTGTGGGGCACGGGCTTAGTTGCTCCGCGGCATGTGGGATCTTCCCGGACCAGGGCTCAAACCCGTGTCCCCTGCATTGGCAGGCAGATTCTCAACCATTGCACCACCAGGGAAGCCCACTACACATTTTCATTTTGCAAAACTGAAACTCTACAACTTTTTCAACTTGCAAAACTGAAACTTCTATACCCATTAAACAATAATTCCCCATTTCCCCCTCACCCCAGCTCCTGGTAACCACCATTCTACCTTCTGTCTCTATGAATTTGATTACTTTAGTTACCTCGTATAAGTAGAATTATACAGTATTTGTTTTTTTGTGTCTGGCTTATTTCACTTAGCACAATGTCCTCAAGGTTCATCCATGCTGTGGCATGTGTCAGAATTTCCTTCCTTTATAAAGGCTGGATAATATTCCATTATATGTATATAGTATTATACATTTTGTTTATCCATTCATCCATCATTGCTGGACACTTGGGTTGCTCCCACCTCTTGGCTATTGTGAATCATGCTTCTATGAATGTAAGTGCGCAAATAATCTCTTTGAGATCTTGCTTTCAATTCTTTTGGATATATACCCAGAAGTAGGATTTAATGAGCTTTTAAAAGTGTTTAACCAATGAATTCACCTGTAACAGCAGAAGTGGTATTAGGTAGCCACTCTGTGGGCTTAGTTGAGCTGAGTAGTCTGAGGCCAGGATTTTCTTTACTTTACCAACCTCCTGGAGGTTTAGCAATTTCACTCCTGTCCCCTGAGCCTTTCCTCTGCACTGACAGGAGGGGCCTTAACAGGCTTGTGAACCTGCTGCTCCCAGCCCGCTCCTGCCTGCATTGATTCGGCACATTTCTATAGCTCCCTGAAGGAAGAGACGCTGCAGCAGCATTTAATTAGAGGCCAAGAACATGCTTTCCGAGGGACACGACTTATTTCTCAGCCAGCTGTTACCAGTTGCTCCCTAGCAACATGCAGCACTCACATCTGATTGCTTCTCTCCAGACAAGGTGGGTGGCTGGCCCACCTGCTGTCACAGCCTGGGGTGGGGGTGAGTGGGGGTGGTCCCTGGGTCTAGGGCTGGCTCTCCAGGGGAAGTGAGTGATCTGAACCTGTTATTCCTGCAAAGCCAGATATGGTGCTAAAGCTCCTGACCTGCCTACTCCACCCCGCTCCTTCAAGTTCATGATGAGAGCAGAAAGAATGTCACCAGCTATAATACAGACAGAGCAACATGGTCCAAAAAAGTCTGCTGGGGTTGTGAAGTGCAGCTGGGAGACTTTAGGGGAAGAGAGAGATCTTGCCCCACAGTAGGCGGAGCCTACCTTTCAGGAAGGACTTGGTGGGTGTTGGAGGCCCTGGGGGCACCCTGTCCCAGGCAAGGGGAAAAGGAAAGCCTCGTTCCTGGTGGCTCCAACTGCTCTGGGTTTCCAGGGGCTTTGGAAAGGGGAGTGGGGACAGAGATGTCAGCAGCAGCCACAGCCCCGAATCTGAACTTGCCACTCCTTAAGGGGTGTGAGAGACGGCTACTCAGGAACCAGACTCTGGGCCCCAGTTCTTCCCAAATGCTTCTGCAGAGGCTGCAAACTGGACGCTTTGAGATGAGATGCTGCTCAGTGACATGCCTTTTAGGTGTAAGTGGTGTTTTTACAGATTTGAAGGTGTATAAAATATCCTGCATTTTCACATTGCCGTCAGGAGGCCCGCAGTCCCACGGTTGGTGCCGTCTTAGACTGGGCGAGTGTGCCTCCGGCTTGCATAACCCACCTCACCGATCCATTGGCTTGTTTGCTGTGTGACCCCTGCACCCTTCTGTATCCTCAGCAGTGTGAGGGAGGCTGCTTCTGCAGGGGTCCTCTTGTATTTACTCATTAATTCTTTTCACAAACATTTCTTGAGCTTCTGAGCATCGCAGCCTGAGCTAGGCACTGGGCTGAAAGGACAGTAAGCCATGGTCTTTGCAGACCTGAGTTGACAGACCAGATGGGGAGGCAGAGAAAGAAGCTCTGAGAGCAGGTGAGGATTCACTGAGAACAGGTGAGAGATGGGTGCATAGGAGCCAGGGGAGCAGACACCTGGGCACCTGACCTAGGCTGGTGGGGTCCAGGAAGGCTTCTGGCAGAGCTGTGGCCTAAGCTGAATTCTGAAGGATGAGAGGGGTTAGCCTGGTGAGAAGAGGGGAGAGGAGGGGAAATGGAAGAGAAGTGGACCCCAGCCAGAGGCATTGACCACTCCCTGCGGGAGGGAGTCCAGTGAGTGGCTGGGACTTTGGTCTCTAGAATTCTCATTCCACACCTTCTCAGTCTATGACGCTAGAGCGTCGCCTCTCTGAGCCCGTTTTCTCACATATAAAAAGGCATGATAATACTGACTTTCGAGGGTTGTTGTGAGGATGAAATTAGAGACTGCACATCTGGGTCCCCTTTGCTGTGTAGTTGGTGCCCAGTACCCATGGCAGAAAGCGCTCGTCAAGTGCCAGGCTAGGCAGCCCCTCTCCCAGGGAGCACACACCCTCTCCCCAGGTTTGGGTGGGCGCAAGTGAGTGTTTGAAGGGTTAATCTGGCATTTTCAAATCATTCTACCCGTGGTGAGAAAGGACTAGCTTTTCCGTTTCTAGAGAGGCCGTGGGGGATGGCAGCCCTCAGTTCTGGCTTCCCTTCCAGCTGCTGCTTATGGAGGAAGTGAAAATAGGAAGCCACCCCCTCCCAGTTCCCCCACTGCGCAGGCAAAGGCCAGCTCGTCTCAGCCTGCAGACACCTACCAGGTATGTGTTTTCTTTTGTGCGAGGCACAACACAGCAGGACGCCTGCTCGGGTGGGTGTGGAGGAAGGCCGGGGAAGAGCATGTCCTCTGCACACCTTCTCTAGAAAATAGAACAGAGAGACTGGGCTCGGGCCACCTGGTGCTGCAGGGATCCCAGGACGGAAGGCAGTCGTGCGCTGCAGCATCACTGTGGTGGGGCATCACCGAGTCAGAGGCCATGCAATTCAGAAACGCCCAACAGTTTCAGGTTCGAGGTCTCCATTCACCCTTACCTTGCCTTTCGTGGGCTGTCCCCCGCAGTTCTGCTTTTCAGACCATTGAGTGCCATTGTCATTTGTTTGCTTCCCCCAGCATTGGAACCTCTTCCTGCGTTTGTGGGATTCTATATTTTCTGAGTTCTAATAGGGAGCAAAGACCAGCTCCCCCTACAGGGGCCTCATAGCTGAGGCTCTGCCAGTTGGCCCACCCGTGGCAGACTTCCTACTCCGCTGGACAGGAGGGGTACATGGAGAGACCCTTTCCTAGGGCAGTGGCCCCCAAATACTGATATTTTAGTATAAAACTGTGTTTTCCAAATCCAGTTCACATCTGGAAACAGCATACAATTAGTGGGATTCTGCCGCTGGAGTAATGAGGATTAGGCAGCATGATTCCCAGGTTATGGACTAGGAAACCAACTAGAGAACAAGAATAAGGGAGTCACTGACAGAGCCAGAATTAGCGTGCAGGCCTTTCCACTAGATTCTGAAGGTCCTCATAGATTACAGGACGCTTTCCGAAGAAGGTTATAAAGGTGCTTCTTTAGCTTTCCTTATCGAGTGCAGACAGATGGAGTTGAAGGCTCTGTTTGAGTTAAAGGAGAGGTCTGCTGTCGGGGTGCCTTCTGGAGGGTCCGAGGGAATGCAGGGGTCTAAAAAGAGCTAGTTGGGACTTCCCTGGTGGTGCAGTGGTTTAGACTCCGAGCTCCCAATGCAAGGGGCCTGGGTTTGATCCCTGGTCAGGGAACTAGATCCCACATGCATGCCACAACTAAGACCCAGCACAACCAAATAAATAAGTAAATATAAAAAAAATAAAAAAGAGCTAGCATTTCTCGGGCACCTGAGTCAGGCACTGTGTAAAATTCTTTATCTGTGTTGACTTACTGACTCAGCTCAGCTCTCTGAAATGCTTTGTCCCCATCTTATAGATAAGGATTCAGGCACAGAGAGAATAAATAACTTGCCAAAGGTCGCAAAGCTGGAGCCAGAATTCAAATGGACTTCAGAGTCTGCAGCTCAGCCCCCTACACCCTCCGCATGTGGTAAGGGGCCCTGGGGAAGGGCGTGGGATAGTTGAGGGCAGATGGCATATCTGGGACTCACTGCTGGCAGTCAGCCGGCCTCGTGGGAAGGGTGGAAAATCCCCATCCGAGCCACAGAACCAAGCCAGGGGGATGGGAGGGGTAGTGCTGTGAGGGATAAGGGCCGTCTTGAGGACACCTGAGCATCTCTGGCCAGGGAGGGCGGGTGGCAGATGGGCAGCCGTGGAGCCCAGCCCCGACCAGCTGTTGTTTGCAGAGGAGGGCAAGTGCATGGTGACAGCTGGATTAGGTGTGCCCAGCAACCTCAGTGACCACCGGGTGGAGATGCACAGTGGGCCCTTTTGGCTGCCCCTTCCAGCACCTCCGAGCCTGGGGAGCTTAGTGCTTGCTAATCTCTGTCCCCATGGTAGCAGGAGGTGACGGGGCCATCGCTAAGGCCATGGAATCTTCCACCTCGTGATGGCCAGGGAGCTTTTCCAAAGGTTCAGAGAACCTCCTCCCTTCTAGAAAGTGAGATGTAAAACTAAGGTGATGGGCCCAGTGTCTGTAACTGGTGAGTGGTATCTCTCCTGTCCTACTCAGTCCGCCTCTTGTCCACGTCCTCTGTATCTGCTTTGATTTGGGCCTGCTGGTTTCATTGGTTTTGTCTGCCCTTCTGTCTGTTTCTTGCCTCATTTCACAAAGGATTTGAAGCAGCTCTCAAAAGTACATTGAAAGTAATAGGACAATGAAATATATATTTGAGTAGCTTGGGGCCAGAGGACTATATGGGTAAGCCACTGGAGGAGTGTATGGAATGCTGCGATTCCTTAGTGACCCCTTTCCAGAATATTGCTTCTGGAACCATTCTAATCTGTCTTATACTTTAAAACTTAGAATGATATTTTGGGAATATTTTCTTTTTCATTTACATAGGCAGTTGATTCATTCAATAAATATTTATTAAGTACCTTTTTTTTTTTTTTTGCGGTACGCGCGCCTCTCACTGTTGTGGCCTCTCCCGTTGCGGAGCACAGGCTCCGGACGTGCAGACCCAGTGGCCATGGCTCACGGGCCCAGCCGCTCTGCGGCATGTGGGATCCCCCCAGACCGGGGCACGAACCCGCGTCCCCCGCCCCGGCAGGCGGACTCCCAACCACTGCGCCACCAGGGAAGCCCTATTAAGTACCTATTTAAAAAAAGAAGAAGGAAAACATCCCCACTGTTTTCTAAATTCTTTTGTCACATTTTGGGGACATCAGTATGGTGTCCTTTCAGAATCAGACACTGGCTAATGTTTTGAATTCTAGATAACACTCCAGAATCCACTCCTGTATATCATTTTAGTTGTTCGTCTTGTTGGTAATCCAGAGTCTTCTCCTTATCGTTTTGGACCATTTCTCCAGGAATGTTCTAGAAAACCATTTTAAAAAAATCACATATTCTAATGCTCGTCAACATTTTCATGGCATTATCTGGAACATGGCTGAGTTTGCAGCTGGGTATCGGCTTCCCTGCAGTATGGGCCAGTCAGGGCAGCCTGGGTGACTGATGTTGGAGATGAGGTCCTCACTCCAGCCACTGGCTTAGGCTCCTTCATTCGGTGAGATTTACAGGTGTTTACTGAGCACTTTTTTAGGCCCTGGGCACTGCAAATCCACAAGTCCCTGCCTTCATGGAGTTCCATTCTAGTAGACAAGACAGAACATAAACTAGGAAACTGATAAACAAGTGACATTATCTAGTTTATATTTTAAAAAGATCCCTCTGGCTGCTACGTGGAAAATGGGCTGTGCTCAGGGGAAGGGGTGGTAGGAAACAGGGAGGTCACTTAGGAGGCCAAGGCAACAAGCCAGACAAGACAGTAGACATGTGTAGCAGTAGACATGGTGAGAGGTGGTCAGACGGGGACATACTTTGGAGGTAGGGCCAGCTGGACCAGCTAATGAGTTCCCCGTAGAGGTAAGAAAAAGGAATCCAGGATGCATCCAAAGTTTTTTGGCCAGAACTGGGTAAGTGGTTTCATTAGCTACCTTACGTTAGACTGGGAGAGGGAAAGGGTTTCTGGGGAGGGGATGAGAATCAAGAGTTTTATTTTGGCCACACTAAGTCAAGATGTCATGTCAGTAAAGAGATCTGTAAACTTCTAGTGATCAGTCAGCACTTCAGTGAATCTGGACCGGGTGTGCTGGAGCAGAGGGATGGTGCCAAGGAACAGGCTGCCCAGTGCCGCACTGCCTGTGATCAGGGCAGACCTGGACTCCCCTGGAACCACCCCCCCCCGCCCCCGCCCAAGGCAGCTTGCTCTAGGCTTATACATTCATTCATGCATTTGACACATTCAACACATATTTATTGAGTGCTCTACTGGCTATTTTCCATTTGCCCCTCAAAAGCACATGCTTTTGGTGTGATCTAAATGGACAACATGTTCTTTTCTGGTGTTCCATTTAGTGTTCTGCTTTTGAAGAAACATGAAAGCCAGCTGAGTGAATGGGTCTGTTTATAAAAGATAGCTAATAAGGCCCACGGAGCTGGGCTCCTATAATCCGGGGCTTGTGGGAGGACACGTGAACTTGGAACCCTTTTTTTTTTTTTTTTTGCGGTACGCGGACCTCTCACTGTTGCGGCCTCTCCCTTTGCGGAGCACAGGCTCCGGATGCGCAGGCTCAGCGGCCATGGCCCACGGGCCCAGCCGTTCCACGGCATGTGGGATCTTCCCAGACCGGGGCACAAACCCGTGTCCCCTGCATCGGCAGGTGGACTCTCAACCACTTTGCCACCAGGGAAGCCCTTGGAACCCTTTTATCCTGTGTCTCTGCTCCTCGGGCCACCACCTCCATCTCCTCCCGATGCTGTCATGCCTCTGATTAGAGCCCTGCTCAGGATCCTTAGGGGCACCCCAAATTCCCTTGCAGGGCCTTCCCAGTCTGGCCTCAGCCCCTTGTCAGTCCTTTCCCTCAGCATTCCAAGCCCGACCCTGCCCCCACTCTGCCCATGATGACCCTCGCATGGCTCAGGAGGGCTGTTTACAGAGCATGCCACCCAGCCTGGCCTTCCAGCAGTGGTTCCACTGCTCCTCGCCCACCCATGATGCCCTCACCCTGTCACTGGGGCAGAGGCCCAGCTCGGCAGCTGCAGCCCCCTGCGCCTTCCTTCCTTAGTCCACTTCTGGGATGAGCGCCTTGCCCCACTGTGCTCCTAAAGTCTCGTCTGTTGAGGAGCGGAAACCCTTATCCAAGCAGGAAGCACTGCTGGCTTGTGCCTGGGGAGCGGGACAAATCCTTTAGTCACCAGGCATGGAGAAGGCGGGAGGCTGTGTCCCCACGGCCCACCGGGCTCTGTGCCCAGTAGGAGATGGCTCACTGATCCTGGAGGCCCCGAGTGTGTCTGACTCATCTTTGCGCCTCCCACGCACCTGGCCCAGGCCCTGCTTATGCAGGATTTACGGTAAAGGGGCTTCTTCCTGCTGCCCTGGAACTTCCACTAACGGCCCAGCTGAGGAGCACAGATGCTCAGTACCCTCACAAACTAAAGCTGTGCTCTTCAGCACGTCTGGGGTGGGAATACTGCAAAGGCATTACCTGGAACTTGTCAGAAATGCAGACTCTCAGGCCTCACCCAAGACCCACCGAATCAGAACCTGTATTTTAACAAGGATCCCCAAGGATTTCACGTGCTCAGTTGAGGATGAGAAGGGCTGATAAAGAGAAGGGCTAGTCATATCCATGCGGGACTTAAAAGATGGCAAGACGAATCCAACAATCGCCACACCATCCAGGCGAGGGAAGAGATTCGGAATTTGAAAAGGTGTCCGGTGCCAGTCAGGTTCACAGTTGCAGGAAACAGAAACCACTTTGGCTGTTTTAGGTAGAAGAGGATTTGTTACTGGAAATTCAGTGTTTACAACACTGTTGGAAGGGCCCAGAACACTCCTGCAGACCCTCTAGAGAGCTGCTGCCTCTGCCCCATCAGGAAGGCAGGGCTTCAGGAGTGATTGAGGCCGTGGGCGACCCCAGACCACTGCCTCTCTTTGACCCAGAGATGGGGCCGCCGCCGCAGCCACTGCCGCCACCACCTCTCCACACTGACGAAAAACCCAACATCTCCCCAGCCAAAGCAGCGGGGAGGCCATGATCTCTGCCTCTCTTCTTCCTTCCAAGTCTAGTGCAAGCACAACTAATTCGCAGGACTGCTTTGTACAGCCAGGACTGCTTGGCCCTGCTTTGAAGTCAAGTGATGGGGGAAGAGCTTGCAGAGTTTGGGGCCCCTACCAGAAGGGGAGGGTGGTGTCTCATGCCCTGGCTGGGAGCGTACTGAGTTGCAGAAAACCAGAACCTGCTCCATGCCACCTCTAAGGCAGGGTTCAAGAGAGTTCTTGGGAGCAAAACATTGATGGTATCTCACAGGTAGTGGGGAGGGCATATACATGAAGACGGAGGGTGGTGCCTGCTTCCAGCCGGGAGAAGCCTGGAGCGGGGAGGCTGGCAGAGTGGGGCAAAGGGAGGTGGGGCAGCAGCTGGGTAGGCCATGCTGCTGGCATTTGGTGGGGCAGGGATAAGTGGGGCATCCCCAAGGTCCCTGTGGCTCAGTGGGGACTGTGCGGGGAGCTGGCCTTGAGCCAGCATTGCCGGTACCCCACTCACCTAACGGGGCTCAGGGCTCCCCGCAGCAGCACCCTGGGTGTGGTGGGCCACAGGGCCAGGAGCTGAGATGGGTGGGGAGGCGTCAGCCCGAGTGCATGTGCTTCTTGCTAAAGGGGTCACGTGCGGGTTCTCCGGGGAGCAGACTTGAGACACTTGTGTGGGGTTGTTTATTAGGGAGTGGCCCAGGAGCAGCACTATGAAAGGGAGGGGAGGAGGCAGGGTGGGCAGAGGGAAGGCGAGCTGTGCTGCAGGCCTAAACCGACCCAAAGGTGCCTGTCAGAGCTGGCCAGGCCCTATGCCCGGGCCGCCATCAGCCATCGGTGGACCTGCCATTGGAAGGATGACAGCTCTCTGTGACTGTCCCTGGGTCTGACAGCAGCTGGGCAACAGGCCCTTCCTTTGGGGGTTGTCTGGGCAGCCATCTCCATGTCCACCACAGAAGGCCTGGGGCAGAGGTCTCTGCGTGGGTGGTGGGCTGGGGACTGGTTCCAGAGATCCCACCACGGGCCCACACGAGAGCCAGCCTGTCAAGACGAAGGTGTGACGGCCGGTGTTGGCCAAGAGAGCCCCACAGAGAGCAGGACGACTTTGCACTTCCCCCCTCATTCCATCCTCCCTCATCCCGTTCCTGGAGGAGTGAAGACGGGATCTACAGAGGGGCGAGGGGAGAAGCTGTGAAAGGTCTGAGATCAGAGTCTTCTAATAGATTTGACTGGACTTTTAGATCCTCGGAAGGGAGTTGAACTATCAAAATGAGACTTATTCTTAAAACTAAAAGAAGGCCATGGACTCTTCCTGAGATGGCGGTTCAGGGGTACAGAAAAGGAGCTCTGACATAGTTGATGCGAGGCAGAGATGGGAGAAAAATAAAGTTGTACCCTGATAGTCCAAATTCAGCCTGTTTGCTGAATTTGGCCGTCACTGAGGGGCTGCACAGAGCTGGCGATGTCCTTGGTGGGGCACAGGAAGCTGGTGGGCCTGCACTCTTTGCTTATTGCATCCAAGAGGCTCTGGAGCCTGTGTGGTGACCCAGTTTTCTGCCTTGTCTGAGCGACATGTGCTCTGATTATAGGGGTGTGAGGGCTCTAAATGACTGCAAAGTACTTTTCAATCAGACAGAAAATAGGTAAGAAATGCATTTCCATTAATGCCCCAATTATCTTGGTCCCAACAGGACAAAAACCTGTGCTATGCCAGCTCCTAGGGATGTGTCGTCAGGATCCCAACTGTCCTCTCCCAGAGGCAGCTTGCGCTCCACTCGCACACCTGAGGGGCTAGAGAGGGGTCCTAACGATGGCTGAGGCTCATCCCTCCCTTCAGAGGCCTGGGTGCAAGGCCCAGGAAGGGAGCCCTGTCAGTCCCTCAGAGGCAGGGCCACCGGCCCAGGGTGTCCGTGTGAAGTGGGAACTGCCGCAGCCCGACCAGTCCCTTTTGTTAGACACGCCCTGTGGCAGCTCTGGGGTTTCTCGGCCCCCTTTAACCCAGAGAGCAATTTTGTCTCATAAATCGCTCTTGAATGGGCCCTGCGCAGCAGTCCTGACTGTCTGTTCTCTGTCAAACTCTCATCTCTCATCTCATCTCCAGGGGAGAACCTGTTCCTTGCCTCTACCAGCTTCTGGTGGCTCCGGTAGGTCTTTGGCTTGTGGCTGCATCACTCGTCTCTGCCGACGTGGTCACATGGCCTTCTCCTCCTCTGTGCAGTTACATCTCCTGCTGCCTCCGTTTCTTAAGGGTACATGTGATCTCATTTAGGGTCCACCCAGGTAATCCAGGATAATCTCCCCATTTTTATATCCTTAACTTGATCACATCTGCAAAGACCCCGTTTCCAAATAAAGTGACACATACAGATTCCAGGGTTAGGATCTGTTATCTCTGGGGGCTGTTATTCAGCCTGCTACAGCCTCCCTTCCTCCCTCACATTATGTTCTAAACTACTGGTAGTTTATGGCACAGACTGTCATTTTTGCCCCCTGCCCTTTGTCCATGCGTGCATCCTCTCTGCTGGAAACTACCCCCCTCACCCCTCATCCCCCGCATTTGCCTCCTAATGCTTACTCTTATTTTGAGCTCAGGTCACCTCCTCCAGGAAGTGTTCCTTGATACCTCTTCTCATCACACACACCCCTGTTCTGTGGTAGCACCTGCGGGATTACAATGGATTTTTTCTGAATTTGTCTCCCCCACCAGCCTCGAAGCTGCTGAGGGCAGCTACCAGGTTCTAGACATATTGTATCTGAGTATGGATAGATTTTCGAGGAAGGAGGGATGGAAGAAAGGCTCTTGAAGGATAGATTTTGGAATCATTTGGCTTTTAAATTTAATTTAATTTTTGGCTGCAAATTTGTAACAATCTGGCTTAATCTACAATTGAGTGGGTTTAAGGGAGTAGGAGGATGGGTGGTTGGCTCCATCAGAACCTTCTCTGATTAAAATCACAGGAAAGAAAGCTTTGGGAATAGTAATAATAATAATGGCAGCAAAATGGGCTTGCATCTGCATCCACCACTGTTCTCAGCCAGAACCCCACAGACTGGAGCCCGAGGGAGCAGTGTGGGGAGAGCGCAGAGGCGTCCTTCATGAGCACCAGCTGTGTACAAGCGGGTACACAGCTGTCTGGGCGAATGCTCCTAACAGTCCCGTGGAGGTGGAGTAGCTGAGCGTCAGACTGATGCCAAGCCGGGGTCCCAACCTGGGCTGGGTGTCTCCAAAGCCCCGGCCCTCCCCACTGCAAGCAGGCAGGGGGAATGGAGCCCTGGGGAGAGCACATGGGGAGAAGAGTGAAGGGCATTTCCGTGGCATCCAGTCAGACCTGTACCGCAGCCCTGAGGGTCTCCCCCAGTGTGGGCTAGTGCATCCGAACCCGCGCTGTCCTCCCAGCCACAAAGGAGCTATGGGTTCCTGGGTGCCAGAGCTACAGCCCACTCAACCGCCTCTTGGTCCTGAGGGGGAAACTGAGGTCCATCTGGGGAACAGGAGTGTGGCTGACAGGCTGCTGAGTCTGTGCTCAAGCTGGGTTGAGACAACAGGTGTCCTGCCAGCCAGGGCCTCCTGTAACACCACACTGCCCCTCAGTTGACATTTCCTTTCCGTTCAAGGGGATTACGCAAATCCAAGGTGGTTAAGCTGCCACAGGGCACTATGGAAACGGGGCGCTGTGCTCTGTCTGCCCCTTCCTTCCAGCCAAGCAACAATGACACTGAGGCCAACTTTTCTGGCCAGACTTGTTAGGATGAATCGCAGAGCATGTGTACAATTTAATTTGAACCTGGGCGGGCAGAGGGGAGAAGCCAGATTGATTACCAGAACAAATTTCAGAGCCAAGTCAGAAGTCCTGCCCCAAATACTGGGCCAGCTGCAGCGTGGGGGGGTGTTACAGATCTGTGTGTGTCAAAATGTCTATTGAAAAAATGTGATCTGCCCACTTGAGATAATTTACATAGTGCCTGACTCTGCAGCTTCTACGCATTTCTTATAAACCAGTTTTTTATTTCTATTTTTATTTTAATTGATTCATTAATTAACCTGAATAAGCAACAGCATGGACAACTGACCCTTGAACAACACAGGCTTGATTTGCGAGGGTCCACTTCTATGTGGATTTTTTTCACTAAATCCGTTCAGTACTACGACACCCAAGGTTGAATCCGTGGATGCGGAACCATGGATACGGAGGGTCACTGTGAAGTTATACGTGGATTTGCACTGCATGCAGGGTGGGCGCCCCTAACCCCGGCGTTGTTCAAGGGTCAGCTGTACATGGCACCCTCTTCTGAAGGTGGAAAAGGTAAAAAATCTTCTTTCTGCCTGTTACCCAGTCACTGAGTTTCTCTCCCTGGAGGGAATGCTCCCATTTGGGGTATGTCTTTCCAGATAGTCAGTGCATCCACATTTATGTACACATATCCTGTCCTTTTCTACAGCAGTTCATGACTGTACTCTGCACTGTCTTGCCTGTCCCGCCCCCCAACCCCCGTTTTTCACTTAGCAATACATCTTGGCTTGTTTCAGGGCTAACATTCCATTATCCGGATGGGCTGTAATTTCCTTGGCTAGCGCCCTGTTGATGGACATTTAGGTTCCAATCTTCTTCCGTTACTCGCCGTGCTTCAGTGAGTATATACCTCTGCCTACTCCCACCCCCATGAGAGCCTATCTCCGCTGCGCTGTCCGATACAGTAGCCACCAGCCACATGCTGTACTTACATTTCAGTGAACTTGAACTAGATAAAACTGAACTGCCAATTCCTCAGTCACGGTCCTGCTCGCCACATCGCAAGTGCTGGAGAGTCCCACGGGGCTGGTGGCTGCTGTGCTGACCGTGCAGCTCCAGGGCACGTCCATGAGCAGGGACAGCGCTGCTCCATGTGGGAAATTCCTAGAAGGGAACTGTGAAGGTCTGTACATCGCAAGTGGTGAACGATATTGCCAGATCTCCCTCTGAAGAGGCTATAGCTATTTACATTTGAGAGCACTTTTATTTCAGAACAATTTATGGAATATTGGGAAAAAAAAGAAAGAAAGGTTCCCCGTGTACCAACTGCAAGGACGTTCTGTTTCCGTTGTCAATGCCACGTTGCTGGAGTTGGACGCTGCTGTTCCCGCCTGTCACTGGAGCCCCACTCTGGCTGTCTCCCCCTGAGGCCTGGCCTCCGGCTGCCTTGCTGAGGCCTCTTCCCTCCCCCCTCCTTCAGGTCCAGGGTCCTCCACACCCCGACTCACAGCTGCCATGTCTCAAGGGAGACAGCCCGTCTCCTCATCCACCCCTGTTGCCATGACACAGCCTCTACGGAAGACTAGGCATCCTGACTCTCTTCCACCCTCCTTCCCTTCGGTGAACGGGGACCTCCACATTGCCAAATCCATGGCCATTGCCCAGTCCTCACCTTGCTTGACCTGCCAGCTGGCCTCTCAGCCGCACCGTGCACCCAAACTGTTCCCTTCTTCTGAAGTGCTCGGCCCTTTGGCTTCTGAGACGCCACACCTGCTGTCTCTCTGATTGCTGCATCCCTGCCTCTTTGCAGCCTTGCCCTCCTTGCAGCATTTAACACTGGGTCGTCTTATTTTCCTCATTCTCTGCTTTTTTCCTGGGAGAGCTCATCCCCACTGTGGCTTGGATTAGCATCATTTAGGGAGTGATGGTCATGCGCTTTTTTTTCTTTCTTTTTTTTTTTGCGGTACGCGGGCCTCTCACTGTTGCAGCCTCTCCCGTTGTGGAGCACAGGCTCCGGACGCACAGGCTCAGCGGCCATGGCTCACGGGCCCAGCCACTCCGCGGCACGTGGGATCTTCCCGGACCGGGGCACGAACCCGTGTCCCCTGCATCGGCAGGCGACTCCCAACCACTGCGCCACCAGGGAAGCCCATGGTCATGCATTTTAATTCCCATTTCCTTGATTACTTGTAAGAAGGGTCATCTTTTCATGGCTTCCGGCCGTCTGTATTCTTTATGAAAGCAGCTTAGAAGCAGAGCAGACACTGGACACAGGTTCCAGTCCAGACCACAGCCATGGCAGGTCCCTGTCCTTGCCCCCTCCAGGCCCTCCCCGGCCTCATCTCTCTCCACATCCTCTCAGCATCTGCAAAGTCACCACGCCGGACACCCGCAACCCAGCCCACAGCCTGCATTCTTCTCCAGGACTCTCATCACCCCGCTCCTTCTTCTGTGGTCCCCAGAGCTTGATTCCACTGAGAAGAGACAGTCTCTCATCACCACAGTCCTCCCCATTCCTCCCCAACTCTGCACATCTCACCCCAGTGCCCAGGGATGCGGGTCAGCATGTGGCCAGTGCCTCATCTCCCTTCTGGGACATCGTTCTGCTACCTCCTCCCAACAGTCCTTCTCTTTTGAAGTTCGTGCTGTTACTCCCCTCTTCCTAAACCCATATACTGCTTCCTGTACTCTGGCCGCTCTGTGTTGTTTCGGGACTTTGATTCTCCCAGACTTTTCTGTCCCCTGCCCTGATGTCCACTTTGGGATTTCAGCATCAAGATTGACAGCTTTCTTTGTCCACATCTCATAGTTTCTTGACTTAAACCTCAGTGACTCTTTCTACTCTATTTTAGATGCCTACACACCTACCTTCATCGCCTGCAAATGAGCTTGACTGCAGCCTTCTACACGCCCACCTCCCTTTCTCCATCACATCTTGTGTGGCCACACGTTTTTTGCCTCCTTCCTTTTCTCCCAATCCTTTGGTAAGATTTTACCCCCATTCGTCTTCCTATCATGACCCACCACACCAACTAAGCCATATCCGGTAACCTGGGGCAATGCTGCTTTGCCAGTTTCCAATCCTGGTGATCCTGCTGGGATGAACTGAGGGGATCATCCTTTCACTCAAACACCAATAACATTCATGCCTCGTATGGAACTTCCTTCTGACTAATTCAGCCATGTGCCTGTCCCACTTTCTTGGTCTGTGAGCTCCAGGACAGGAATGACAGTGCCATATCTGTTCTCCCTGTGCTCAGCCTGTGTTTGTGCAATAACCCATGTTTGTTCACTTTGGTTGAATAGACTTTTCTGCTTTGGTAGTGACCACTCCATCACTGTGGGCTGATAATACTCAGATTTAAAAAGCAATGTGTCTATCCAGGGTAGGAAAAAATGACTAGAAAGAAAGAATAAAGGAGTCCGGGGGAAGGCATATATGCATTAAATGCCTTTTAATTTAATATGCATTTAAAAAAATGGACATATGAGAGTCAGGTTGCAGGCAGAGGCGATTGCAAAATGGTTTCTCCTAAACTGCTGAGTTATATTCTGCCAGCATCCAGGTACTCTACTGTTAAACAGGTTTATTTTGGTGGTGAAGGTACAGCTTGGTGTCGGGTGATGGCCAAAAGAAGGGAAAACATTGCATCTATGCTGAAAGGAGAGAAATTGTATTTGCCTTTTTGCCTGCAGACGAGAGAAGAGAGGGGAGAGGGGAGGAGACGCTTTCCTTATGCAGCTAGTCCTGGGCCACCAGCTTTGTGCTTTGATGTACTCATAGCAATAACGCAAGGCCCTGCTGCCAGGAAACAAGGAAGTGTGTTGTCACACAAGTTGATGCCAACACTCTGCTTGTGCAAATACTCAGGACCCAGTGCCAGGCTCTGCATCTTCTCTGCCAGGGGGAAGTGCAAGCACACGGTCACCTGTGTCTCAGGACCGAGAGGCTGGCTTCGGAGAAGGGCTTGTGGCAGCAGGGGAAAGGGCAGCCTGGCATTTAGAAGAACGATAACTGCCTTAAGTGGTCAGTGAAGGTCCTCCCCTGAGGAGGGGCCGGTCTCTGAGGCCAAGACCCCACGATTAAGAGGTGATAGAACCTAAGAGAGCACAAGTTCACTGGCCTCTTAGAGCCTGGACGCAGCAGGGCACTGAGGCTCCCAACAGCAAAGCTGTGTGCGTTCCCCCTGGACGCCCTGTCGACGGTGCTCCCCCCACCTGGCTCCCGGCGGTGGTGCCAGGCTTCCATTTCTGGCCCTAAGACCATTGATCCTTTAGGGTCCCCTGTGTCCTGTCTACTTGTAGGCCCTCTCAGGCAGTACCTTCCTTTTCGATGCTCTCTTGGGAATAAAATAACTCTTTCTAAAACCACAGCGTATGGAAGATTTCACTTCTGGAATGATGGAGACCGCTTGTGCTTCCTCTTCTCCACGTGCCCCTCCAGATCCATTCTGCTGCCTGCGAGGCTGGCCCTCCAGGGGCGGCACCACCCTGCTCCCCTGCTCTGGTTCTTGTTGGGCTCAGCCACTGGGCACGTCAGGTAGCTAGAGGCTGGAGCCATCAGTGTGTTTCTGTCCTCTCCCTCTGCGGGCCACGGCTTTGGCAGAGGCCGCATCCCTGTGACTAGAGCGCCGCCAGGTTCTGGGGGCCTGTCCCTCCCCGGCTCCTGCTGGTCCTTGAGTGCTGCAGCCTGTTTATCCTCTGACCCTGCCCACGCCTCTCTAAAGGACTTTCTTTAAGCTTCTCTTTTGAACCGCCTGTTTCTTGCTCTGTTAAACTAATTGCTCCAGGCCCTCTGTCCACCCGAATAAAGGCCAAACCATATCACATCACAGAGTGGTTTCTCACGAGCCCCATGTTTTTTACATAACGTGTTTATATATAGTTTTAAAGTGTAACTCCTTCCGTCGGTGGTTTCGACACAAGAAGCCTCCAGTTGGGTTCCTTTAGTCATTGGTCACAAGTTAACCTTCATAGGTCCTGCTAAGGATGGAAGAGAAGGCAGTAGAGAGACATTTTCCTTCTAAATTCACATTCAGGTCTTGGTCCTTTCCCCTTCTCTAACCTTTGTAATGCAGCGGCTTCCCTACATAAGAGGGCATTTGTGCATTTACTACACGGGGTTCAGGCAAATCGCAATGCTTGGCTGGCTGTGCAGGCGTGGAGCCCCTCGGTGGTCGGCAGGCCCTTCCTGCAGACTCCCCTCCGACAGACATGCACCTTTTCATCTCCTGGTAATGCTCTCACCCTTGGTCCTCTGTCCAAGGAAGAGGGGAGTCTCTCCTGCTGGGTCCCCAGAGGCCCCACCTTTGGCTTCTGTGTGGCATCCAGGGACCCCAGAGTCCCAACTGAGCAGTCAGTGCTGCCTGGGAGCCTGCTGTGTCAGCACCACCTGGACTCGCTTTCCTGCACGTCTCAATTTGGGCTCTGCTCTCGCCCATCCCTCCACCTCCCCTAATTTCTAGAGAACCCTGTTTTATACCACTCTACCCTCCCTCCTTTAGGGTCATGCAGTCTGGGGTGTTGGGGTTGCTGACGCCCACGGAGTGTGTATCGCAGCCTTGACTGTGGGGAATCTCTGATGGTTCCAGGACCACTCTCCCGTACTGTTAGGGCTAACTAACTTTAGACACGCCTGCTAACAGTGAAACCTGCTATCAGAATACTCCAGAGGTAGGAGGCACAAAGCTCTCAATTTGGGGCCAAATTACAAGTTAGTAAGAAAAGTTGCTAATGAGCTCTGGAACCCTTAGTTAAGGGGCTAAAAAGGAAACATGTGAAAACAAAGAGGAAGGTGCCTGGTACTTAGCGGCCCACATTTACATCTTAATCCTTCCATTGAGGGTCTCACCTCAATTCACAATCTCGTTTTCAGGAGGAAGTGGGGGGTTACTGTTTGCAATGCTGGAAGCAAAAAACCCACAAATTACTACAGATGGTGGAGATATTTTTATTTTTTCAGAGCAGCTGCAGCATTTACTGGTTGGCGTCTGGGCCACAGCTGCTCCTGTAGCTCCCTTCCTGTCCAGGAGAGGCACTTCTGGGCATACTGGTCTCCAGTCGAAGAAACAAGCAAAGGCCATCCCATAAAGAGGCAAAGCTCTCCCTTACTGTCTGAAGGGTCTCTAACAAGCCCTCCCTGGAGAGAGCTCTGACAGTGTGCTTTCCATGACGTCCAGCTGGAGGTGGGACTTGAGGTCAGGTTCAGGTGCAGGTTTCCTGCCCCTCACAGCCTCCGAGCCTTCCTGGGGCGGCAGCCGTTGTGCGGGATGGGGGTGTTGTCTGTGATTGAGATCACTTCCAGGCCCCCCATGGTCAGTCCCTTGATGGCAGACTGGAAAGAGAAGGAATAGCAGGATGGCACAGTCCCAGAAACGATGCCCCAGTGTGTCCAGACAGGGCTCGGAGAGGAACCGGTAGGGGGTGAGGGGGGCGCAGCGTAGGGATGAGAAAGCTCACTGGCTCTGATATCTACAGTCCCAACCTGATGCTCTCACAGAGCTCTCCCTACCAACCCCTTCACCAAGCCCTCAACGTCGCCCATATCTCCAATCCCACCTGCCACATCCCACCTTGCGCTTTACAGTCTAAGAACAAAGACTGTTGTAAATCTCAACGCATCTTAAGCATTATGCTTTTGTAGTTTCCTCTGCCTGGAATGATCCCCCCTCCCCCAATCCCATACGCATACCTGGTTAGTCCCTCGTCATTCTCAAAAAATCAGTAGAGATGTCACCTCTTTGGGGACACTTTCCTGATCACACCCAACAGGCTCCCAGCACCCTGGGCACAAGCTTTACCACTGCACTCACTAGTCTGTACTGAGGGACCCATTTGTGACAGTCCCCCAGGGGCCACCTTTCTGTTCCCAGTGCCTGGCACACAGCAGGCACTCTGTAAGTGTCTGATGAATTGAAACTAAGTGATCAGGGCTTGCTTTGAGAAGCTTAGGAGATTAGAGGCAATGGAAAGAAACTTCAAGCCGTTAGGAGAATCCACTACGGGGTCCACTCTCCCTCCTCTGCTCTCACTCCCGTTTCTCTCACTAACTGAAGAAGCAAGCACACATGCTGGGCTGCGAAGAAGCGAGGTCACTTACCAAGCGCCCTGGCCCCAGGCCTTTAACCACAACTCGGACGTGGGTCACACCCTTCCCCGTAGCTTTCTGGAGAGGAGCAGCAAGTGGTTAGTGCTCTGAGAGAGAAGTGCGACATCCAAACCCCTTGCTAATGCCACCTGGAGCAACAGGGTTATGAGCTCCATGGAACAAGCACCCACACATGTAAACAGGCAGAAGACAGGGAAGGAAGCAAAGAGCAGATGGCCGAGGTGCAGGACAGACACCAGCAGTCAGCTGGGATCTCTTTCCGCCCAGGACAGCACTGCCACCTAGTGGAGACTTCTAAATATTGCTCAGATTTTTCCCAGGTGGATAAAGGCAGAATTTCAGAACATAAGGTGCCCTGGACTCCAAGGCTAAGCCTCAGTACCCTCTTAGAAAGTGTTATCTTATCATTTTAATCTTTAGTTACAGTTAAAATTTTCTTTCTTGTTTATAAAGGCAGTTTACTGCAGAAAATCTGGAAAACACACAGGTCACTCAATCCACCATGCAGAAGCCACCGTTAACACTGACATATTTATTTTAAGTGTATAAACCTACCCACTGGTGGCCATTTAGTGTGTTTTGATGATCACTGATACATAGCAATCAGTATTTTGGGGCATCGAGCTTTGTCTGAAGGTCAAGGTTTTCCTTCCAGAGATACTTCCGGTTTGGCAGTGAGCCCTGTGTTGTAGCAGACAGTGCCCAGGCTCTGGTCCCAGACCTGGCAGGGTCAGTTCAGAGAACTGGACTGGCTGCATGGCTCTGAGCAAGCCACACACTCTGAATCCCAAATGACTCTTAAAAACATGGGTAATACCAAGGGTATTCTGAGGATTCAAGATAATGAATGTAAAGTGTCTGGCGTATAGTAGATACTGAATAAATACACCAACTGCAGTTCACTGCCACCTTGCTTCTAGAAAGGTCTGCAACAGTTCACGCTCCCTCTGATACTGCAGGAGAGTCCTCACATGCCACACCTTCTCCAGATGGACCATTACCACAACCACACCCCACCCACCGCACTGGTCTTTAAACCCAGGAGGCTTTGGTGAGCCTTCAGCACCTGGCTCCTGCCTCTTCTAGAATGAACCGAGTGTTTCACTTCTACTGAAGTTGAGAGAAAGAGAAAAGAGAAGCGTTTTCACACACCTCTTCAAACCACCCCCCATGTTAGGGCAGCCAACAAGAGTTGGCCAATACTCTTGCTTCTGAAGAGCCACCTCAAGGACAATTTTCCTGCCAGTGATCAGCCATGCAAAAAGTGGAGCCCAGCACAGAGGGAGCCGGAAAGAACACACACTTACCGCCGCGGCAGCTATGCCCGCTGTTTGCGCTGCAATGCCTGTGCCCTTCTTGGCATTCTGAAACCCCTCCGTGCCACAGGAAGCGCGGGCAAGGGGCTGGTGAGCAGCAGAGACTACCTGGATCTGTGTGCTGGGAAAGGAGGGGAGGTGTACAGAATATAATGGCTCTTCAAGGGAGTAAGAGAGCGCTAACCCATGCCCAGACAAGCCCGAGTGTGAAAGAAAAAGACCGTTAGCTGCTTTCAGTCTGAGCTTATCCTGTAGGAGGTGCCAGGAAAGGTCAGAATCAACCCCTAAACCTCATTAAAAACTGACAAGTCATATAATCTAAAGAGAGCCGTTATGCATGGAAGGTTTGGGCTCTGCCCCCTAAATTCATGTTGAAATTCTAACCCCTAATGTGAAGGTATTGGGGGGTGGGGCCATTGGGAGATGATTAGGTCATGAGGGTGAAGCCCTTATAAACTGGATTAGTGCCTTATAAAAGGGACCCCAGAGAGCTCCCTTGCCTCTTCCAGCATGTGAGGACACAACAAGAAGCCAGCCATCTGCAACTTGGAAGAGCTGTCACTAGAACCCGATCCTGCTGGCTCACTGATCTCTGACTTCCAGCCTCAGAACTGTGAGAAATAAATGCCGTTTAAGCCACCCAGTTTGTGGTATTTTGTTATAGTGGCCTGAGCTGACTAACAGAAGCTCCATAATCTGAGGGTGCTAAGTGTCATCCAGAGGAAAGGTGGCATATTTTCCTCCTAGTATCTTCCCTGTAGCCAGTGTTTAATTAGATTCAGGGTCCTTTCTGGCTTCTTCTTTTTTTTTTCCTAAGAAATTAGATTTTCACATCAGGTAATTTTTAATGACTTTTCATTGGTAAAGTTTCAAATATACACAAAAGTGGATAGAATAATGTCTGAACTCCCATGGATTCACCATTCAGCTTCAACAATTACTAACTCATATCCAATTTGGTTTCACCTATAAACCCTGTTTCTACACCCCTCTATCCCCTAACTAATGGATTATTTTGAAGCAAATCTTAGACCCATCATTTCATCTGTAAATATTTCAGTATATATCTCTAAAAGATAAGGACTCTTTAACAAGTTAAATTAAAATTAAGAATAACTTCAAGAAATCCTTAGATATGCTTTCCATTTCCCTCTTGATCACTGCCCAGTTTCCTGGTCTGAAGAGCTCCCTGAGAACTCACCACAGAGGGAAGTAGAGAGTGGTTATGGGGAGACCTGCTGGAGCTGGCCCTGGGCTCAGGCCACCAGCTGTTGGCCTGGCTACGGCTGCCATTTCCCTACCACGGCTTCTTGGGTTTTCTACACTGAACAGAGTAGAAATAGACAAGAGAATGGCTTGTCCCTGAGACAACCTCAATAGAAATCTACAGAGTGGGCCACAGACCCTTAAAAAAGCAAACGAACAAAGAGAGCTTACCTATGTCCTTAGCAACCTGAGAAGAGAGGAAAATCCAGGGGCTCTCATTCTGAGCTTACCAGATGAAAGCTGAAATGCATCCTATGGCACCTCGCCTGTGCTCACCCTCTAGCCCTGACTACCAACAGTCTCTTGTATTGTTCTCTAAATTGCTTCATAGGCGACTGCTGACCAAATACCAATCCCATCTCCAAGTGGGGGCTGGTGTGCAAAGATGTTACTGATGTCAGCAAGGTTTCTGTTGCCAACACACAGTTGGGAACTTACCCAGCACTGTCTGAAAGCCACACAGAACGCTAGTCTTCCAACCTTGTGCAGCCCTACAAAGGCAGAGGTCGGTGCACGGTGGCCCAAAGCGAGTACTTTAAAGCGACCCTTATTTGGTGGTTTCCATTTTGCTTAGTTAGGAAATCATATATTCTGAAATAATTTCTCTCATTTATTAATCACCCATCCCCAGTACTAACACTTAACAAATACTTTCACAGAGGGACTTTCTGGCCCTAAAATATACTCTTCTCCAACTCTTGAGCAGAACCAGGAAATACAATTCCCAAGGACAGCAATGAAATCTTATGAATGGGATATGCCTAACCTAGTTCACATTTTCATGAAATCTGAATAAACTATATAAAGAGAGAGGTGGTCTCCCCAAACCAGGAGGGAGCCTGGGGGAACCTCTGCATCAGCATCTGCGTGCAGAACGTGGCAGCCTGACTTGTCCGCTCCCTCTGAAGGGGAAAGAAGCCCACTCTAGCCCTACCAGGTGCTCCCTTCCCTGCTTACTTGTTGTACGATGCTTTGATGTGTGCGATTGGGATCTCCTCAAATTTCTTTCCTGCCCACCTCAGAGAACTCTCTTGTCCTGGAATTGGAGGGTAAATGCTGCAATTAGAAGAAAAATTTTAGGTAAAGTTGTCTTGATTTTTTTTTAATTAAAAAAAAATTACAAGGTTTAAAAAAAGCCAACAGTACAAACTCATAATAAGAAACAGCAGCTCTCTGCCTCAACCTGCTCCTGACGTCACTGCCCCCAACCCTTCTGGCGCTGCTGCCACATCTGTGAACACGGTGCTTCAGCAGCCATTTCCTGAGTTGCTGACTCTAAACACAGCTAGTGACTTTCTGCTGGGAGGAAAGAGAATTTAATCCATGCTCCCCATCCTCCCCTGTTCCTTCTAGTGTAATCACATCACTCTCCAGTCCTCTATAAGCTACTCTTTCTGCATTAAAAAAAGTAAAGTCGAATCTCTATTTCTTGTTTTATCAACCACAGATATCTTGACTATATTATTGTTTGTACAAACAATATGATTTTTCATATCATATTGCTAAGACAAAATTATCTTAATAAAAAAAGACAAAATTATCTTAATAATACTTATAAAAATCATTATTATTAAAAAAAAATCCCTGGAATAGAGGTCAGCAAACTTTTTCTGTAAAGGGCCAGATAGTAAATATTTTAGGTTTTGCTGGCCGTAAAGTTTCTGTTGCAACTATTCAACTTTGCCACTGTGGTGCAAAAATAGCTACAGACAACAGTAAGTTAATAGGTGTGACTACTGTCCAATAAGAAACAGGAAACTGGCCAGATCTAGGTAGGGGCCCACTTGCCAACCCCTATCCTAGACCAGCGGTTGTCATGCTGGCTGAACAGCAGGATCACGTGATTCTGATGCTTACATTCCACCCCAGACTTCTGGATGGGGCCTGAGAATCCATTTCTGAAGTAGCCCAAGTGAGTCAGAATGTGAACTCAGGGTTTAGCACACTGGCCTAGACATCATGTTGAGTTCAAGACCCCTCTCTATCTCAGTCCGATCTGTCCTCTGGCTGTCTCTCGGTCAGGACTTCATTTTCACGTGGAGAAACTGAGTACAAATAGGGGAACAGGGTTAACAAGGGAAGCCAGGCCTTGGGTCAAGGGGCTCTACCCTGGTCCAGAGCTCTGCTCACCACCTGCGCTTTTTTTAATTCTAGACTCGAGCAAACCTGCTGCTGCACCCTGCTTACACGTACAGATCAGATCAGTGTTTGTATCCCCTCAGCCACCTGAACTACAACGGGTTCTGATTTAGAGAATGCACTGTTAGCTGAGCATTATCCTCCTGACTGGCTTCCCTAGAGAGATTTAAAAAAGACAAAACAGTAACACAGTGGTATTCAAGAGTTACAAGTGTATTCTTTCCTGCTTGGCCTGATCTTAGAGATGATTTAGCATCTCAGCAGGTTGCCAGCTTATCAGCCTACACTGAGGTGCAATGTGGACGAGGCTCTGAGATGACATTAATATTTAAAACATTATCATTTCCCCATTGATAATTTCCCCTATTGACTTGTGGGTCAAAAACTTAAGCCTTCTAAAGTCTGAACATACCAGCATAATGCCTTTTATATAGGGCAAGATTTTTGAACTAGGAAGGATTTGGAGCTTGAACCATTTAACTGAAGGCACAGACAAGATCAAGCTTTTAAGCCTCCCAGGTCCAATGTACAAACGAACAAGTGGTTCACCCCAAGGCTGCCCAGAAACAGGAAAGACAAAGCTTTCTGCCGCTGTTCTGCTGCCTCTTCATACCCATCCTCAAACCAGGCCCGCACACACGGCATCTCTTGCAAATGGCTGACGAGGATTGAAAATAGCCTGCAGTTGGGTAGAGAAAAATACACAGTAGTGCAGTAGTACCTACTGTCTCTCTCTCTCTCTAACACAGTTTCTTGACCTCAGTACTACTGACATTTTGGGCAAGAGAATTTTCTGAAGGGGGGCTGTCCTGCACACTGTGGGGTATTTAGCAACACCCCTGGCCTCTACCCAACTAGACATTGTTCCTCAAGTTGTGACAACCAAAAATGTCTTCAAACATCGCCAGAAGTCCCCTTGGAGGCACAGCCGCCCCAGGCTGAGAACCGCTGCTTTACTTTAATGACTTCTAACATCCAGTGGGCCCTCATTGCTGGCAATCATACAGCGCATCCACAGTTCAATTACCCTTTCACTGTCCTGGATGACTATTTTGTACCTTCTTTTGTCCCCTCAGACCTCCAACTCCTTCCTGCTTCCTCACTGCCCGCTGATGACCTTCACAGAGAAATAGAAGCAATCAGAAGTTCTTCCAGCTCCCACTACCAAACATCTGTGCCCACAATCTCTGCCTTCTCTCCTCTTATGATGCTCCACTTGTGTGTTAGCCCCTCAAGGACAGCAGTCCGGCATCCTCATTCTTTCCCCTCTCTACTGCATCATTCCCATCAGCAAAACATGTGGTCATTTCCCCAACCTAAAAACAAACAAAAACCTCTTGATCCTAAAGCCTCCTTTAGCACCTGCCCATTTCTATATTCCCGCTCAAAGAAATGACCATACCTGCTGTTTCTTCCTGTCTTCTATTCTCCTTGAACCCACGCCACTGAGACCTTAGCCCCTCATACCTCCACCGAAAATGCTCTAGTCAAGGTCACCGACCAACTCACAATGTTAAGTCCAATGAGCAATTCTGTCGTCAGTCTATGGACCTATCATATCAGTAGCATTTGATATAGCTAATCTCTCTGCCCTTCAACCACATTAAAAAAAAAAACAAACACAAAACCCTCCAGGTTTTCTTAGTACTTCTCTGGAGATTTCTTCTTTTTCTTTTGCTGATTTTTCCTCATCTCCCAAATCTCTAAATGCCAGAGGCTCCAGGGTGCTGTCCTTGGACCTCTTCTTCTCTTTGTTTACCCTTTCTCTCTTGATGATCTTGTATCTTATGGTTTTAAATATCATCTAGGGACTTCCCTGGTGGTCCAGTGGTTAGGACTCGGTGCTCTCACTGCCAGGGGGCCCTGGGTTTGATCCCTGGTCGGGGAACTAAAATCCCATAAGCCTCATGGCAAAAAAAAAAAACCCCAAATCATCTATATGATGAGTCTTCCAAATGTATACCTCTAGCCCAGATCTGTCCCCTGAACTCCATTTCTCTCTCTCTCTTTTTTTTTTTTTGCGGTACGTTGGCCTCTCACTGTTGTGGCCTCTCCCATTGCGGAGCACAAGCTCTGGACATGCAGGCTCAGCGGCCACGGCTCATGGGCCCAGCCGCTCCGCGGCACGTGGGATCCTGCCAGACTGGGGCACGAACCTGTGTCCCCTGCATCGGCAGGCGGACTCTCAACCACTGCGCTACCAGGGAAGCCCTGAACTCCATTTCTAATAGTCAATATTGTATCTCCACTTGGATGTTAACGAAGCATCTCAAACTTAACCACCCAAATCCAAGCTCCTGCAGTCTCCCCTGTCTTAATGACAACTCTATCTTTCCAGCTCTTTAGGCCAAAAATTTTAGAGTGCTCCTTCAGTCCTCTCCTTTCCTTACGTCTTACATTAACAAACCCTTTTGGTCATCTTCTAAATGTATCAGTCTGACCATTTATACTACCTCCACAGCTGCTACTCTGGTCCAGGCCAGCATCATTTCTTACCTAGATTACTTCAGTAGTTTTTTGGCTGCTTAGGAGGCTTCTCCCATCTTCCACCCTCGCTTCCCTACAGTTCAATATCAACACAGTGGCCAAAGGGACCCTTTAAGATGTAAGCAGGATCATGTCAATCCTCTGTTCAGAATTCTCCAGTGACTTCCCACTTCACTCAGAGAATAAGCTGAAGTCCTCACGATGGCCCACAAGGCCGACAGGATGTAGCCCTGTGTGCCTGCTGCACCCCTTTGCCCTCTTGCCCCCACGTCCTGTTTTTACTCATCACTCCACGATGGCCTTCTTGCTGCTGCTCTCAAACACTAGACACACTCCTACAATCTGTCGTATTTGTTTTTCTTGTTTTCTATATACTGTCCCCTATCCACTCGAATTTAACTTCTATGGGGGCAGGGACTTTTGTGTGTTTGGTCACCGATGCATACCCAACACCCTGAACAGTGCCTGACATTGCTGAGTGACTATAAAAGAATCTTGGCTTAAATTCCTTTGGCAGCTCCCCACTGCCTACAGTGGGGACTGCGTAAAAGCCCCAGTGTTACAGATAAGACCCTCAGCATTCGGATTCCTTCTCACCCTGCTGGCCTCATCTGCCATCACACATACACCTGAATACACTGCATTCTTTCACAATGCATGCGTTACACAGACTGTTAGTTTGCCTAAAACGACTTTTCATCTTTTCCAGCTGAACTCCCATTCAATTCAGTTCTTAGCTTCACATTATTTTCTTGGCACTCTTGCCTGATTTCCTCTGGAGTCAGACACTCACTCTTTCATACTTCAAAACAACCATCTCTTACCTCCAATATACCACTGGTCAGATTATGGTGAAAACATTTGTATGTCTGTCTTCCCTGGTAGACTGTGAACTACTTGTGGGGAGGAATGATCTGCATTTGTATCCCCAGCACCTAGCACGGTGCCTGGCACCAAGCAGGTTCTTAGAAAAGGTTTGTTACATATAGTGAAGTATAAGTAGCACAAAGAGGTAGTGGCACTGTGGAAAGCAAGTTACCAAGTCGCTGGGGCTAAGCACAGAAACCACCCTGGACCTTAGACCAACTCAAAAAAGTGCATAATAACATACACCCTAGTGTAGCCACCCATCCCCGCCCGCTTTTGTGTCCGAGACCCAGGGAAGGTTGTTAGTCTGACGTGATCCCAGAGGGAAACAAAAGTGATATTTACTATACAACTTTGATGTTCACTCATTCATTCATCAAATGTTCATGAGCATTCATTTTGTGCCAAAGCTCATCTCATTTGATCCTCACAACCTCTTCCGACGTTATCTCCACTTTCAGACGAAAAAGCTGTGGCTCAAAGATTAATCTGCATAAGGTCCCGCAGATGGCAAGTGACAAAGAGTTGGGAATTCATTGGTTCTCTGACTCTGGAGGGTGGTGCCAGTCTCCCGAGGGCTGGACCTAAGTGGCCCTCACCTGAAGTTGCTGCGCCTCGGAGCTGGCGCCGGATCCTTCGCCTTCTCAACTTCCGGCTTGGCCGCTGCGTCTTGCATCTGCTGGGCGCTAGTGTGGATGGTGGGGGCCGGCACTCCGGCCACGGCGACCCTGTGGAGAAGGAAAGCTCGCTGAGGTCCAGGCCTAACCGAGTCCTAACTGGAGTCCAGGTGTCTCATGGGACACGGGCAGGAGCGAATTCCCGCGGGTGGCCGTAGGCTCGGAGGGGATAATCATTCTTACCTGGTCGTCGGTGGCCAAGCCCATAACCGCAACAGCGAAAACCCCGCGTTTTTTACAACCTGCATGACTTCAGTTGACCCCACTCAGCTCCCGTCCGTGGCGATCGCGGAGCTTGGCGGTGCTGGAGCGGAGCCAGCACCACGAGCGCTTGTGGGGGGGTGCAGAGGAAAAGTCACCTGATTCCTTTTTATAACGTACATTAAAGATTTTTATTCCCACTTAAATGCTCCATAATAACTATCGTTGAGAGTGGCAACTGGGAATCCTCCCCCCTTTTCCTAGTTTTCTAACATGAGATCTTTGCCCACCCCTCCATATTGGAATGGTTCGTTCTACTAGTTCCGGGGAACCTAGCTCTTCCCGTCATGCTGTGCCCGCACTGCCTTGTGGGAATATAGGATTGGCCCAGGACCTCGCTGGTAGCCGCGGTACATTGTGGGAAGGTTGACAGATGGCGGGGCCTGTAAGGCTGACTGTATTAGGGGTGGCGAGGGGCTGGCGGCAGTTCGAGGGCCCCTGGACCTGTAGTCTGGGTTCTCGCAGCTTGGCCCTAGCGGCCGCACCCTCGAGCAGCGCGTCTCCATGGCGCTTGCTGGGCGCGTTGTGCCTGCAGCGGCCACCGCTGGTCTCGAAGCCGCTGACCCCATTGCAGGAAGAGATGGAGGCTCTGCTACAGCAGGTGGGATTGAGGTGCGGGTCGTCGCTTCTCGGTGCAGTTGGGGAAGCAGTAGAGGCACGCTGACTTGCGTTTGATCCCGATTCCGCCACCGATTAGTTTGTGTGACTTGGGGCAATTTACTTCACTTCTCTGAGCTTCAGTATACTTACCTGCAAAATGGTGCCTACCTTACTGGGTTGGTGTGGTACGTAGTACGCGTTCAATAAAATGTAGTTCGTTTTCATTGACCCTTTCAGTTATCGTCGGCAACTCTTTGGAGATGCTCTCCTTTTTCAGTCAATATGCTGGGTATGCGATGGTGAACAAGACGGATTCAGCCCTTATCATAGGTAGTTGACAGTTTAGAGAGGAGAAAGTCTTTGTTATGTGATGAGCGTAAGGAAAAGGCAACGGGCACATCCGTAAGATGTTTGTGATAAAGTCTTTTGTGTGAAGGGCAAATGAAGAGACATGGGCAAAAGCAGTGTAGTGGCTATGAGGATCTTAAATCCCCATAGTGATTAAAGGATATTATGTTTTTGTCTTGGCTACTGAGAGATAAAAACTTCACTTCTGTCCTTTTTACTTGGCTTATTAATTTACTCTGCAAACATTTTATTAATCGCTTTATAGATAATCATTTAAGACCCACTTTGTACAGACACTGCTAAGTGCTAGGGATGCAATGGTGAATGAGACAGACATAGCTGTGGTTCTCAGAGCGCTTCAATTTGGTGGAGGGGGCATCAGTCAATAACCAAATAACCACATGATGATGGAATTGAAGTCTTTGGTAAGTGTTGTAAAGGAAAACACAGGGTACTGTAATAGTGTTTAACAGGGACATTAATTTGATTTTAATGGGAGGTGTCATAGAATATCTTTCTTAAGAAAGTGATATTTCTTTAAAAAAGTGATATGTAAATTGAGATCTGAAGGATGAGTAGGGATCTCCCAGGAGAGCATGAGGGAAAACATTCTAGGGAGAAGGAATGGCACCTGTAAACTCCCTGAAGCAGGAACGTTCATGGTGAGTGAGATTCTAATCAAAGACTGGCCTGACTGGAGGGAGGTAAGTGGGCAGGCATTGCCTGTCCTAGTCCGCTGTTCTTTGTGGCAGTCTTGACCTCCAAACACATTCTAATGTTTTAGTAAATATAACTCAAGCCCAAAGTGCAGCTGATCTTTTTCTCCCTGTTTTCTCTGTGGTGTTTTGGTTGTATGTCTGTTGGGTGGTAAACTTCTGAGTCTGTCAAGTGCACTGTAGCTCTGTTTTATTTTGGTTTTTTGTCCTTTTCATCTTCCCAGTTTGGGGTAGATTTTTGCTCTTTTAATTTTCCCAGATCGAGATAGAGAGAAGCCTGTATTCAGACCATGAGCTTCGTGCTTTGGATGAAGCCCAGAAACTGGCAAAGAAGAAAAGTGACCTTTATGGTGAAGAAGAAGATGAGCAGAATATATTGCTGTTGCAGGATTTGGAAGACATGTGGGAGCAGAAATTCCTACAGTTCAAACCTGGAGCTCGAATAACAGGTTTGTGGTCTTTTCAGGCCAGTTAGAGGTAGAAAAGAGGGGTATTCTGGTTCCCAAACAAAGGATTCTTGCTTAACCCCTGCTTGTGTTTTAAGTAACAAATAATTTCAAATGATAGAACTTCTTTCACGTGGGAGAAAAAGAAATTCTTTTCCCTGTTCCTCACATCCACCCTAATATAAATTTTTCAAGGTTTGTGTTATTTTTGAGTGGGATGTAAGGGTATTGGGATAGCCTTATCTGTTTCAGTTAAGCCTCAGGAATGTTATCTGGGTTTAACTCCTAGTTTGGAACTGAGAGTGGGGTAAATTAAGTGTTTCCCACTAGTTTCCTGTATTTTATTTGAAATCCCTCCCAAAGCAGGGGGTTGAGTTATTTTATTCTTATTTCACGATGAAGACTGAAGAACAGAGAAAGGAGGAGCTGGTTAAGTCAGTAACAGTGTCAAGACCGATGAAATAGTAGTGTCCGGGTATTGCTTCTTTTCCAGAGGCTCAAAGTACTTTGTATTTGGCTCTTCAAAAGAGGAGTTCAGCTTTTGGTTTCTTCTTGTTAAATTTTAGTTTCCTCAAGATTGTGAGACTCTGTCCTGAGAGAGGTCAGAGTTAGAGAGATGGGTCAGGGTTCTAATTTGATTATAAGTTCTTTGAGGGCAGAGGTTGTGGCTCTACCTTAAAGGAGGACTCTAAAACTCTAATCTTCTTGGTTCTGGCAGAACACAGTCCTCTTGTCTCCTGTGACCCCCTCTTTTCTTCACAGAAGCCGATGTAAAGAATGACCGAACCTCACTGCACCGGAAGCTAGACAGGAACCTCATTCTGTTGGTCAGAGAGAAGCTTGGAGACCAGGATGTTTGGATGCTGCCCCAGGCAGAGTGGCAGCCCGGGGAGACCCTCCGCCGAACAGCTGAACGAACCCTGGTCACACTCTCAGGTGAGTTCTCTGCCTCCCTGTAAACCCCACAAGACACACTTCAGACTCAGCCTGAGGATTTGCAGGCTGACTGTGGGCCTGGCTTTAAGGGTAGGAGTTTGGAAGGTTAATGGAAACTTTGATATTTATAAAATTTCAGCTAGGAAAAAATCTTAGATCAAATGAGAGTCTTTGTGCCACTGAGATTTTTTTTTTTTAATATCTATTTATTTTGGCTGCGCCGGGTCTCAGTTGTGGCATGAAGGCTTCTTAGTTGTTGCGGCATGCAGACTTCTTAGTTGCAGCACGCATGTGGGACCTAGCTCCCTGGCCAGGGATCAAACCCAGGTCCCCTGTGTTGGGAGCAGGGAGTCTTACCCACTGGACCACCAGCGAAGTCCTGGCCCTGAGATTTTTTTTTTTTTTTTTTTAAAGAAGATGTTGGGGGTAGGAGTTTATTAATTTATTTATTTTTGCTGTGTTGGGTCTTCGTTTCTGTGCGAGGGCTTTCTCTAGTTGTGGCAAGTGGGGGCCACTCTTCATCGCGGTGCGCGGCCCTCTCACTATCCCGGACGGCCTCTCTTGTTGCGGAGCACAGGCTCCAGACGCGCAGGCTCAGTACTTGTGGCTCACGGGCCCAGTTGCTCCGCGGCATGTGGGATCTTCCCAGACCAGGGCTCGAACCCGTGTCCCCTGCGTTAGCAGGCAGATTCTTAACCACTGCACCACCAGGGAAGCCCCTGGCACTGAGATTTTTAAATTTTATTTTTATTTTATTTCTTTTAAACTACTTCCTTTTCTTTTTTTTTAAATAACACATTGGTTTTATTGATGGCAGAAGAAAAAATTCTTTCACTTGTAAAAGGTAGTTGCTTTATCTGGCTCCATATTTTTTCCCATTCTTTGTGTGGGTTGATTTTTTTTCCTCTAAAATCTGTATTTTCATTCTCCAAATAATAATATCCACAGTGGCTGCATTTTATTCTAAAGGGAAAGTAGGAGGTCTAGTCACTGGCTTGTTTCTAAACAAAGACTCTTGTCATACTCGTTCTGAGCCCGGGGAGGTTGGTAAAGCTGCTGGGTTGGCTGAGTGGATCGTCTTGGCTGGCCATCATCTCCTCTACGAGGCTCAAGAGTTTGGCTGTAGATGCTGTCTTCCTCCCATCTCCCTATTTGAATGGGCCTGATGTTGTTTAATAGCGGCTTCTTCATAGTTTCTGTACTCAATGAATTAACAACTGCTGTCATACCTGAAGGATGGAGAGTTTCAGCTTCTGATCACTAAAACTTCTTTTCCCAACAGAGTGCAAAACATTCACCTTCTGGTTTCTACAGTTTTGCATTCTCCATAGGAGTAGGTGATTCTAGTACTTTTTTTTTTGTTTAATTGGCCCAGATCTTCTTTGGGGCCCAGTATTGTAAAATATTTTGTCATTATAGGGTGTAGCTATGAGGGGTCCTGTTGGCTTAATAGATCCTACTCGCCTTCCCTTCAGGCATTTCTGTCTCTCCACTCAACACCAGTGATACTATTTGTTCCAGTGGGATTCTGGTAATCAATACTTACATTAAAAGGTGCTTCAGTTTTTACGACACTGAAAGCTTCTGTATTTATTTTTCATGGTTTCTTGTCATAAAAATGATCAGGATTAGCTGTTTGGTTTTCTCTCTTTTTTAAAAAAATTAATTAATTTATTTTTTGGCTATGTTGGGTCTTCGTTGCTGTGTGTGGGCTTTCTCTAGTTGCAGTGAGTGGGGGCTACTCTTCGTTGTGGTGTGCGGGCTTCTCATTGCGGTGGCTTCTCTTGTTGTGGAGCACGGGCTCTAGGCGCGCGTGCTCAGTAGTTGTGGCGCGCGGGCTCAGTAGTTGTGGCGCGCGGGCTCAGTAGTTGTGGCACACATGGGCTTAGTTGCTCTGCGGCATGTGGGATCTTCCCGGACCAGGGCTCGAACCTGTGTCCCCTGCATTGGCAGGCAGATTCTTAACCACTATGCCACCAGGGAAGTCCCTGTTTTTCTCTTTTCCTACATTTTTGATTCTTATAATTTATGGATTTTTCAGGATTCTTTTTTTTGTGCCTCTGCATAGTATGAATCTTTTGCTTTGCACAGTTACTCCCCCTCCTTTTTTTTTTTTTTAAAGCAGCATTGTTGTGCTAAGAACTTAGAGGATAAGGAATTTCTTTAGTTCTGTCGCATCTAGAATATGGTCTGTCCACACTTGATTTTCTCCTCAGCTCATAGTTCAGATCCTGAAGAAGTACTCAATTTTGCAGAACCTGTTTCTAGGTAACCCACTGCCTTCTAAAATTGACTTTGAATTTGGGGTCTCTTTGAAAATGAGATTTTTCATTTCTTGGCCATCTGGTGTCATCTTGAGGAAGATACCTTGGTTGGTTATCATCTTTTGCTCCATTTTGTTCAGTATTTGACAATCTGTGTTATCCCTGACAGACCTGTGATTTAGGCTCTACCCCAGAGCCCAGTGCAGAGGCAGCCAACTGAAAAACACCCAGACTTTCTATGAAAGAGGCTTGTTTGTTTAACATAAAGCATCGGTCTGGGGGAGCAGGCATCCAATTCAGCACACATCTGGGGGCCTGTGGAAATATCCTGTGGAGACAGAGGCTGGCAGATGCCGTCCCTGTGCTCTCCCTCACCCCCACAGAGATTTTAAAATTTATTACATTCAAAATTGATGTTTCTGCCAGTCTCTCAGCCTGCTTCTCTTTTTGTCCTTGCAGGCTTGCTTATTGGCATCACCACTTACCCATTCACCCAACTAGAAACCTCAGAGTTATCCTTGACCTCATTGCAATATCCATAAGTTCTTGAGTCCTATCTAGTTTGTTCTAAATAGTCCCCTCTTTATTCCTGCAGCTTTTCTGGGAGGCTTTTCACTTCTCACTAGTCCAGATTTTCTCAGCCTTGGCATTATTGAAATTTGAGGCGGGATAATTCTTTGTGGGGGCTTCTGTGCCTTGTAGGCTGTTTAGCAACATCTCTGGCCTCTACCTGCTAGATGCCAGTAGCACTAACCCATCCGCACTCGCACTAGCGTGACAACCAAAAATGTCTCTCGACACTGCCAGACATTACGTGGGGAGTGGAATCACAGTGGTTGAGAACCACTACACTGGACTATTGAGGTAGATGCCAAGTGAGTTCCCTCTTGCTTTTGTGTTGTCCTCTTCAGTGCTGCCAGAATGAGCCTTCTAAAACACAAATCCCTTGTCACTTCTCTGCCTCAAATTCTCGAAAGATTCCCTATAAAAGCAGACTTTCAAGCAGGGCGTACAAATCCTTTTTGCTCTCGTCCCGAGCTCATCAGTCTTCCATCTTGCCACTCATTAATGTATATTCCAAGTTCTAACCTAGCAAACCTTTTGCATCCCATGAATAATGTGGTTTTTCATACGTCCCTGTTTTGGAACTTGCTGGTCCCTGACTGGAATGCTTTACTCCTCCCTAGTCTGACTGCTTAGTACATTCTACCTTCTGTGGTGGAACCTTCTGGGTAGAGAGAGCTACTCCTCCCTCTAGGCTCCCATAGCACTTGTGTGTGCCCTCTTTACTCAGTTTATGCAGCAAACATTTACTCTCTGCCTACCATTTGCTGGACGCTCTCCAGGCAATGGGGTCACAGTGATGAACAGAACACTACCCATGCTTCCTGGGAGCTTATGTCCTAGTGGAGAAGACGCTCTTCACGTATTCCATTGCCGTTTAATTGTTTATTAACACGTTGTCCTTCCCCAGCCAGAATTCTGACTCCCTTTGGATACTGTCTACCCCTCTCAGTCATCTCAACTCTCAGCAAAGTATCTGGCACATAGTAGGTACTTGCTGAATGTTTATTAAGTAAATGATCTGGTTGTATAAGTGCACAGCCACTTTTCTGGCTCTGCCACCAGCGTAAGTACCTGCTAGTGAAATGTCAGCAGCCAGTGTGCACCCCCCTGATCCTTTCCCGAGAGTGACCTGTGTGGCCTGCAGGAGAGGGAGCAAGACAGAATGGAATGGGAGGGGCTTTTGCTGTGTTCTCGGTTTCCTTAGCCATCACACAAGAGTTGGCAGCTGGGTTTCTTGCCAGGATCATTGGACTCAGATGCTTACCTTCCCTCGGTCAGTCGTTCATGTTCACGACTGGTGCTCAGCTCCACCTGCTGTGCACCACGTGGAAAGGGGCTCCCCTTGGCACCACGCTTTCCTTCTTTGAACATTCCCGTTGCCATAAATAAGTGTGAAAGGATATATTAGTATTTTATAGGTGCATATAAAATATGTTGATTTATTTCAAATTAATTAAAATCGTAAATAAAATAATTAAAATGGCAAAGAAAAGCTCAAGCAGTATAAAAGTATAAATATAAAACAGTCAAAGTCTATTCTTTTCCTCCCCTTTGGTGCACTTCCCGAGTAGTTCTGCAAGATGGAATTCCTAGAGGTGGAATTAATGGTCAAGGATGGACACATTTACGTTTTTGATAGGTGCCACCCAAGTGTCCTTCAGAATGTACACAGCATGTGACATTTTCAGGAGTGGGGTATAGGAGTGCCTGTTTGTCTAGACCTCACCAACATGTGAAATAGTCTCTCTTTGAAATTTTTGCCTGTCCAATCAGTAAAAAAAATGATCTCTTTTGGATTAGCAGTTTCCTGATTGCTAATTGATCATCTTTTCATATATTCATATGTTTCATATGGCTATTTATATTTCTTCTTCTGTGAACCGCCTGTTCAGATTCTTTGCTCATGTTTGTAATGAACTGTTTTTTTTCTTTTTGATTTAATTACATTTAATCCATTTCCCCAGATTATAGAAAAGTAATATGTATTCATTGAATTAAGTGGAAAATACAGAAAAGTATAAAGAAACATGCCAGTATAATTCCACCACCCACAGATCCCCACTGCTGACATTTTGTATCGTAGGTGATTTCACATCATACATGAATTCCTCATCTAATGCTGATGCTGTTGTTATTGTTTGTAATATTAAGAAAAGCAATTCATTGTATATGGTGAAAAACTATCAAACAGTGTCTGGTAAATGTAGTACTATAAGAAGTAATAAGTAATTTTCCCATCTTAGAGGTAATCACCATGAACACTTTGTGTATCCTTTTAGAAACTGCAAGCACATACATATTTTATCTGTTCCTTTTTTCCACTCAGTGGGATATACATGGTTACATACCTTCCTTTCTCTTCTTATACACAGCTTTTAAGCGTATCTCTATATCAGCAGGTGAAGACATATCTTACACTTTCAACGCCAGTGTAATATTTCATATATGTATGTACTGCAGTTTGTTTAACCAGTGTATTGCTTTTACAAGCAAAGCTGCAGTGAACATCTGTGTACACTCCTCTGTGCTCACATGGGCAAATAACTATATCCAGGAGGATGAATTCTAGAAGCAGAGTTGCTAAATCAAAGGGTTTGTATAATTAAAATTGGTATCTCTCGCCAAATATAGCACTTGTACTAATTACACTCCCACAGTATGTTTGAGAGATCCCAGTTTTCCCTTATCCTTGACAAGCAGTGTACAGCTCAAAGTTTTTTTTTTAATTAAATTAATTTACTTATTTTTTTTTATTGGGGTATAGTTGTTTTACAATGTTGTGTTAGTTTCTGCTGTACAGCGAAGTGGAGTTCCCTGTGCTACACAGAAGATTGTCATTAGTTGTCTATTTTATACATATTAGTGTATATATATGTCAGTCCCAATCTCCCAATACATCCCACTCCTCCTTTCTCCCCTTGGTGTCCATACGTCTGTTCTCTACATCTGTGTCTCTATCTCTGCCTTGCAAACTGGTTCATCTGTACCATTTTTCTAGATTCCACAAATATGTGTTAATATATGATATTTGTTTTTCTCTTTCTGGCTTATTTCACTGTGTATGACAGTCTCTAGGTCCATCCACGTCTCTACAAATGACCCGATTTCGTTCCTTTTAATGGCTGAGTAATATTCCATTGTATATATGTACCACATCTTCTTTATCCATTCGCCTGTCAGTGGACATTTAGGTTGCTTCCATGACCTGGCTATTATAAATAGTGCTGCAATGAACATCGGGGTGCATGTGTCTTTTGGAATTGTGGTTTTCTCTGGATATATGCCCAGTAGTGGGATTGCTGGGTCATATGGTAATTCTGTTTTTAGTTTTTTAAGGAACCTCCATACTGTTTTCCGTAGTGGCTGTATCAATTTACATTCCCACCAGCAGTGCAAGAGGCTTCCCTTTTCTCCACACCCTCTGCGGCATTTATTGTTTGTAGATTTTTTCATGATGGGCATTCTAACCTGTGTGAGGTGATACCTCATTGTAGTTTTGATTTGCATTTCTCTAATTATTAGTGATGTTGCAGCTCAAAGTTTTTGAACTTCGGTAATAATGATGTGTTTTACACATCAAATAGAAAATAAATTTGTATTTCTTGAATTATTAATAAGATTGAGCATCTTTTAATGAGTTTATAGTTCATTGATAAACTATATTCACTATTTTCATGTGAACTTCTTGTTCATATGCATGGTTCATTTTTCTTTTAGAGTTGTTTTTTTCCTCATTGATTTCTAAGTACTACTTATACCTTAAGATATTCCTTTGTTGAATGTGTTGAAAATATTTTTCCTAGTTTGTCATTTTGTCTGTGACTTTTGTATGCTTCGTTTTCCTTGCAGAAAGATTTTAATTTTTATGTAGATAAATGTTTTTTCTGTTTTGGATTTTTGAATTTTGTGTCTTGGTTAGGAATTCCCCTCTCAAAAATGATACAGAAAATATCCCACATTTTTTTTTTATGGTACTCTTATGGTTTCTTTTTTCTTTGTGAAAAATTTTTAAATACAGAAAAATTCAGAAAATATTAAACCTCTATCAATCCAGAATGAACAAAGCATTTATGAAAATTTTAACTTACTGTTAAATCTTTGACCTATATGGTGTCAATTTTAATGTGAGGAGTGAGGTTGGGATCCAGCTTTATTTTTTCCTTTTAGCTAGCCCATTCTCCCAATGCCATTTAGTAATTAATCCATCATTTTCCCATCCTTTGAAATGCTGGGTTGGGGTTATTAACCCATTGTTGTAGATTGCAGATGTTGTTTGTCCATCTGTCTTTGCCTTTTACCTTTGGTTTTCACCCTGCAGCAGTCAAATTGGGTCCTTTTTATACTTTCCACATGACATTGCATTTAAAAGCCTGACAAGAGAGAGGCATGGACATATATACACTACCAAACGTAAGGTAGATAGCTAGTGGGAAGCAGCCGCATAGCACAGGGAGATCAGCTTGGTGCTCCGTGACCGCCTGGAGGGGTGGGATAGGGAGGGTGGGAGGGAGGGAGACGCAAGAGGGAAGAGTTATGGGAACATATGTATACATATAACTGATTCATTTTGTTGTAAAGCAGAAACTAACACACCATTGTAAAGCAATTATACTCCAATCAAGATGTTAAAAAAAAAAAGCCTGACGAACTTTGCTTTACAGATACCAAGTGTCTTGGTCCTTCATCAACAGATGGTGACAGGGCTGAGTCTAGAAGCTCGGTGCTCTGACTCCCAGGTAGTGATATTTGGGCTGCATTGCTGACTTCAGTCTGAGAGCAGTAGCTTGGCACGAGGAATGGACTCAGTGAATCTGGAGCCTATGGGCCAGGAACCTTTGGATTGAGAGGAGACAAGCATCTTCAGGAATGACCCTAGTTCTCACTCTCAGGGATTGCTTTTACCTCAGGCTGGAAGTGGCTCTTGCAGAGACCCCCAGTGATTTCGGGCGCCATAGTAAACAGGTGGGTGTGTCCTCATCTTCCGATTCTGTTCCCCCCTTCTCAGAGAACAACATGGAAGCCAAGTTCCTGGGAAATGCACCCTGTGGCCACTACAAGTTCAAGTTCCCCCAGGCAATGCGGACAGAGAGCAGCCTCGGGGCCAAAATATTCTTCTTCAAAGCACTGCTGCTAACTGGAGACTTTTTCGAGGCTGGGAAGAAGGGCCATCATGTGTGGGTCAGTAAGGAGGAGCTGGGTGACTATTTGAAACCAAAATACCTGGCCCAGGTTAGGAGGTTTCTCTTGGACCTCTGATGGACAATGCCCAGACAGGTCTGCAATCGGGCCTCAGGACGTTGGGTTGCCTCTTCTCTGTAGGGAATATCAAGCAGCAAACTAAATTCTGAGAAATAAACAAGTTTATCATTGTGTGCGTCTCTGTTGATTTGTTCTTTGAGGACTACTGGCTTCTTTCTGTCAAGAGAGAACTGTCTTCTAGGGTGCCTTTCCCTTTTTTTCCCATGCTCATAATTGAGTAGGATTGTATTACTTTGTAGTGAATCAACTGGCTTCATGGACCCAGGAAGAAAGAATGGAAGGAAGTGAATCAACCTTCTAAAAGCCTTGAGTTCTGTGAAAGCTTCTAGGCCCCTGAAAAAAAAACCCTACTGCTATGTAGTTTCCATTTTCTGTTTTGTATTTCTCTCCCTTTCTACTTGATATGAGAATGTATCAATCTAGCCTAGGAAATGATTCCTTCCTTGTTTTATTTGCTTTGCTTTGCTTTCCTTCCCTTCCCTTTCCCTTCCTCCCTCCTTCTCTCCCTTCCTATTTTCATTCATTCTTTTTTTTAAAGCATTTTATATTTAAACAGAATATAATCACTTCTTACATGTTTTGAAACAGTCATGTGAAATAAGCAGGGTCAGCCTGTTATCTCCCATTTTAGAAGAGGTGGGTGGGTGTCGTGGCCAGGTGTGATTGGTTGAGAGTCTTACTGCAGGTCACTGATGGTGCAGGAGGAGACTGCTGATCTCTTGCCTCTGGGTCAGGGCTCTTGACTCCTTACCAGGTTGCTTGGGTCACCGCTGGGCCCGGTGCCTGGCACAATGGAGGGCATTCAGTGAGCATTTGCTAAAATGAGAGGAAGGGAGGGAGGGTCTCAGGCATGCTTCTTTCTACCCAGAATAGTGGTTCCAGTAGCAAGACTGCAGTCCTGGATCCTATCAAACTTCCTGGTTTCCTCTCAGAAGGCCTTCTTCTGGGTTAAACAGTCTGGCCTCTAGCAAATTAATTGCACTCAAGAGGGAGTCCTTGGAACCTCTGATTTATAACCAGTTGGTCAGAAGCACAAGTGACCACTTGGACTTGTGGTTGACACCTAAGGGGGGAGAGGAGGAGTCTGGTAGGATGGAGCCCTTAACCTGTGGGAGCCGATGCTTTCTTCAGGTAGATAGTGTCAAAATTGAGTTGAATTGTAGGACATCTAGCTGGTGTCACAGAATTGCTTGGTGTAGAGTTGATACCAGAATCTTAATGGCCATTCATAAGATGGTCTGTTTTGTTGCAGGGTTGTTTCTTTAAAGGAAAATAGCATATATAAAATTGGTAAGTAGAGAAATGGTGTCAGGATAACCTGGAATTAGGTTCCTTCCTGTGAGGTTTTCCCCAGACTTTAATATTTTGAAGAGATCAGGGAAAGGATAGAATACCTTAAGAAAAAAGCTGAAAATTGTGTAGAAGTGACTTTCTTTATTGCAAGTAGTGGCTAGTTTAGTAGCTTCAAGACTCACCACTAGCTTTTCCACTATGTTAGGCTGTCTGGGGAAACTGAGTGGAAAGGAAGACCACGGCCCACCCCCGCAATCCTGCTTTGTTTTACAAAACTGATGAAGAAGGCTCTGTCCTGGATCACATTTTTGATTTTGATGGAACTAGTCTCTGCTAGGACCTGCATCTCAAAGACCCTACATCTCAGGAAGAAAAGAACCCTAGGATTGCAGGCTGTAAGCGACCAGTGTACATGCCAGTGGAGGTTTAACTGTGTTAGCATCATGTGGGGCTGGATTCTGTTTTGTCAGCACCCTGGCTACAAACTTCTGGAGGTTTTGAGTGGTCTGCCCCAATCCCCTTTCTCCAGAAGCCCTGTTATTTGGGGAGTGTGATTTTGCAGAATGCAAGTGTTTTTTGGCATTATAGTAGAAATGACCGCATATGCTGAGTGCCAACCTGAATTGTCCATTGGCTGCCAAGCATAACCAAAAAACTATTTCTAGTGTGTCCTTGGGGGAAAGATTGCCATGGAACAAAGTAAAAGGTGATGATCTCTGTATTTTAAGGGATGTCCTTAAAGAAAACAGTGAGAGGAGGAAGGAATATTGTGTGTGATGTGGGTGTTAGGAGTTGCAATTTGAGGTGTGTTTGTGTGCTCTAAGAAGAGAAATGCTGCTGCTGCTGGTGTGTGTGTGTGTGTGTGTGTGACCTGAAAAACAGACCATCTCACTAGAAGTCTCCTCCAGAAGTTTAGTCCTCACCTGGTCATTTTCTTCCCCAATGATTTCCAGTCACTTGTTTTTCCCCTTTGCGGGGACTATGGAGAAAATATCACTTTTATAAACTTGTTTTCCTGATAACAGATCCTCAAGAGTCACCTCCTGCTGGGCCATCTCTGCACCTTGAACATGTCTCTACACGTAGCACTTGATAGGACAATGGTCTGGCTCCCACACCTAACTGAACTTCCAAATCCTAGGGCAGGGCCTGCCTCATAGCCATACACAGACATATTCAAGTGAATCAGCTTCTTTCCCTGTGAGCGCTGAACTTGGAAATCAGAAAACCTGGGTTTGAATTTGTTTTATGACCTTAGGCAAATTACACCTACTGTCACTATTTACAACAGTGGAATGACCCCTGAGTGCCAGGTACTGGGGCTGGAGCCTGTACCTACAATGTACATTTCTATTTAAAACAGCAGGGCAAATATTGTTATTCCTATTTTATAGATGGGAAAATAAACTCAAAGAGGTTAGTTAACTTGCTTAGGGTTACTCTCTAGTAATTTGAACCCAGATCTGTGTACAAAACTAGCCCTTAACCTTTCTTAATTTTTGTCATCTGTAAGATGAAGATGAAACTGTTTCTCAGGTAATGTGATAATGTATGTAAGAGTACTTAGCACCATGCATGGCTTATTATAAGCACTCAGTAAATGTTTCCCTCCTTCCGACATATTTAGGCTGCTAAGTTCTCCGGAGTTCAGCTGTATCATCTTTAGCTTTTGCAACTCCCATTCTCACCTTTTTCAGGTTATACATGTGACAGCCAAGCATTTCTGACCCATTTGGAGAGGAACATGGGTAATTTGGACATTGATGGATTCCATCAGCCTATCTCAGAGTGAGTGGATGGCAGGTCAGTCCCGTAACCACATCCATCTGGCTGGGCATGATTCCCACCCTGGGCCAGGAAATCCAGAGCTACTGTTAGGCACAGGCTTGGGGGCACTAAAACCAGAATGGACTGGCTGACCCATTCTGTTACCCCAGCAGGGGGAAAAGGAGCATGGAAGGGTCAGCAACCCAATTATTAAGAGCTCACAGGTCGCTAAGCTGCAAGCACACACAGCAAGTTAAAGCCTGTTTGCCTGCAATCTTAGGGCAGCCTCGGCCCCCCGCCCTTCTCTGCTTTATTTCCTAGAAGCCTGGATTATAGCCAGTCACTTCAGGCCATCAGTCACTTCCCACCTGCCTTGGAATGTCAGTGCTTAAACCACAGGACATGAAGGAGGAAACTGTTCTTGTCCTTGCTTCCAGAAGTATCTAGAATAGGTGCCTCTGTAAAGACTCAGGGATGGGTCCAGACAGTGAGTCACTGCTGCAGCTGAGGGGCTGGCACTGGGAGGGGAGGCCATTGCTAGCCCACAGCAAGGAACACACACACACAGAGACACACACACTGTCTGTCTGTCTCCCTCCCTCCCTCCCTCCCTACCTCTCTCCCTCTCTCCCTGCCCCAAGCCATCCTCAAATGCGCCAGGGGAGCCAGCAACATGTTTTGTTCAGCTAGCTGCTGAGTGGCTGAAGAAGAGATGGAGATGGGGGCGGGGAAAGAGCCCCAGGTTCTCTTTGGGCCCAGGAGGGAGAAAATGGCCCTAATACAGTTACATGAGGACCACTGAGAGTAGGGCTCTTTGAGGATGACAGGACTAGTAGTTAAAGTTGAGAACACCCCGGAACTAGGGGCCTTGGGAGGACACGTAAGGAAGCCTTGGGGTGGCAGAGCTGAGAAGAGGGGAGGGGACGCCCTCAGAATAAGAAGAAGGCTGGAGGCGGAGGGGGTAAGGCGGGGCTTCAGGACGGGTAGGATCGTCTCTTATACACGGGCACCACGAGGTGGCAGGATTTGCCTGACAACCACTTTGTCTCCTGCAGCCTCACCAGGCCTGACCTTAGGCCGCTGCCTTGGAGAAGCTTCTTTTCCCAGGCTCTGCAGAGCCTTCGGTGCCCAGTCCTCTGGGGTGAGACATGCACTGACCAGGACAGATGCTGGGGGTGTTCGCATACTCTGCTCTTGATTCTCGTGTTAGCCCTGTGTGGCAGCTTTTACTTTCGCCGTGTTTTGATCACCAGACAAGCTTGGGGAGGTGAGGGGACTCTGTGAAGGTCCCATAGCCAGCGTGCAGTGGAGCCAGAATTTGAACCCAGAGCTGTGTGATTCTAAAGCCACCACTGCCCCGTGCTACCTGGACAATTACCTTTGTGTCAGAATTCCCACACCTGTTATCAAGGGGCAACCTATTGCAGGCCCATGGACCCCTGGAAAGGCCTGAATGGGGGCAATTTGGGAGAACATGAAGAGGATTTGGAATGGAGAACAATTGAGACTAAAGAGATTGAAGATGTTGAACTTGAAGGAGATTCAGAATCACACTCAGCATTATGAGATGCTCACACAAAGATAGGCATTCGGGACACAGTGGAGTTGCCTCACCCATCTCAGGCTCGTTCCAGAGCAGGAGCCCTGGGAGCAGTAAGCTCATCAATAGTGGATGGAAATGCCTGCAGTATTGGCAGATTATTGGTCTCCCCTTTAAAAGTTGCAGTATAATAGTTTGAGTTCATAAGAGTATGATGGGATTCTATGGATTCATTTGGTTCCCAGTTGTTTCTGTAGCTCCCAGTACACTCCCATCGGCAGGAGCTAATTATCAAACAATGAAGCTTATACCCAAATAACCAATATACCCAAAGGAGGCTTGGCCTCAAAGGTGACAAATTAACATTTTTTTTAAGGTGAGAGATTTGCATTTTAGGAAAGTTCTAAGTCAAGCCAGTGATGAGAGTGATTAAGTGATTAAAGTTGGGTAATTCTAGCCTCAGCCAATAAGAATAAGTGATGATTGTAGTAGTGAGTGTAGATTTTATGTATGGCATACAAACCAACTGAAGGCAGGTCCCGAAACTTCATCGCACTGTGGCTGCGTCAATAAAATAAGAATTTAACTTTTTTTCTTTTCTTTTTTATTAAGAATATTATTTTTTAAGATGACTGCTTTGAAGCAGGTAACACTCATTTGGATGGAAAAGTATGTTTGCTAAAGAAGTACGTTTCTTTTAATCACACCTCATATACAACCTTCTCTGAACATCATCCTCATAGCCATTTTGTGTCTATAGGCGAGAATGAAAAGTTTTGATTACATATCTGTCCCCAACGAAGACACGTGGCCCCATCTTCTCCCATGTCCATAGAGAACATCTCTGTGCACTTCCGTTCTCCCATCCCCACTTCTCACTAGTCTCTCACACGCATCCTTACACATCATGTCACACGCCTGTGAACATTCACATCACACAGCTTTGAGCATGCACAGCACACATCCACCTCCTTGAACATTCACAGCATACACACACACCCCCCAAGAGCTTTAAATATTTTCATCACATATACACATACCTTTGAATGTTCACATCACGCACAAACACTTGGATGCTTGCTCCCATCACACTCTTATACACACCCCTGAAATCCATCTGATACATATGTACCCTTGAACAGTCACACTGAAACACACACTGCACATTCTGCAAGCACACGCCTTTGAAACTGATAGCAGAATACACATGCAAATTCTTGCACGTTCACATCACACACAGACGCTTGAAGATTCACCTCACGTGCTGTTCGCTGTGCAGGCCATTTGCCTGTTGCTCTCAGATTTATCCCCTGCCCTTCCCCTGCTCTGCAGTGTGTGTGTGTGTGTGTGTGTGTGTGTGTCTGTGTGTTGAGGGGGGTGCTGACCCCTGAAAATTACATTTTCCAAGCTTTCTTGCCACTGGATTCCAGTTGGGTTTGGCCAGTAAGAGTTACCAGTGAGAGGTGGGAGGGTGAAGGGAGAAGCCAGGTATTTCTCCTCCTTCTTTGCTTGGGTGGCCTTCCCAGCGTCCCTCTGTGGTCCCGTCTCCCGCTAGCAGACTTATTCATGATTCCAGTTCCTGCAAGATGGCAAGGGTCCAGGCAGCACCACCTCTTTGCTCTGTCCCTCCAGCTCTAGGGGTGGTGGTGGCTTCTACTCTTGCTAATCTCTGCGTTGCTTCATCATCCTCTGTTTTTGTTTTCCATACTTTCCAACACTTCTGTAACTGGTTTTCTGTATTAAATTCCCTCTTCTGAACTACCTGGAATGGGTGACTTTTCCCTAACTGGACCCTGACTTATGCTTCTCTAACACCCACCCTTTAAAATATTCTCATCCCTGACCGACACTTTCCTCCAACTGTGCTCACGTCTTTGTTGGATGGAATCCTGGTACAGAGTAGGTGTTCAGTATTTGTTGGAAGCATGAGTACAGTGCCTCCTTCCCTGTTCCAGGATTTTTCTGGGACAGAGCTTGCTGGACCCCGGGATTAGATGGCTCAGGGGCACATCCTCTCTAGATGGACCACAAATGATGACAGTGAACGCAGCCTCATGAGGGTCCAGGCCATCTCAGACGGAGCCCATTTGGAGAACGAAGGGTAAATGGCCTTCAGCTGAGTCGTGGGAGCTTTCGTGGAGCCTCATGATTTTGCATCACGAGGCCAGACATGGTTTCAGAAGCAAGGGGACTCTCAGTGCCGGAGATAAATAGGGAAGAATGGGAGTGTCTGTCCCTCACGACTTGGGTGCACCTGTTGTCTGAGCAATGCCCCCAAATCTAAATTCCTAGTTGTGAAACTGACTTGGGCAAGTTGTTCCTTATCTCAGTTCTTGCTTATAGAATCATGAGGGACCATGACCCATCACTTATTCATGTTTATAAAATGTCTAAGGAACTATTTGGTCTTGAACAAGTAATATGCCCCATGTGGGCCTCGGTTTTCTCATCTGCAGCCTTAGGAAGTTGGCTTCGCAATGCTGGTGGGCGTTGCCTTGGGTTGGTGATTGGTGGTCAGGGTGGGTCCCAAGCAGTACATAAATCGTCCACAGGGAGGCGCCACACACAAAGACACACACAGCCCCAGACACCCCAGGCCAAAAGCTGTGCAGCCCACGGAGTCAGAAAGCCCACGTTCCTCTTCCCCGGAGCCTGCCTGCATGCCAGTGCCTCTGAGTGGCCCTCTGCCTGTTACAAACTGAGTTAAAGGATTGGAGATGACTGCAAATATGGAAGGATAGGGTGAGGCAGAAGTCACCAAGTCATTAACACATTAGAATTACTATAGCTCATAGGATTAAACAGAAGCATGAAGAGGGTGTGGGCACTCAGGACAGGTAAAATTTGAAAGGGAAGACAGAGCCAGGAGAGAAAAAGTATTAACACCAACATCCAAGCGTTTTCACACATATTTGATTCAGTTTAATGTAGCTTTACTTCGAGCTGACTGATACGCTATATTCTCCCTGTAGTCCAGTGTCCTAAATTTATGTGATTTTTATAGTGTGCTCGAGGAAAGCAGCACACTATAGGTAGGTAGGTGTCCCTAATTGACAGGTGCAGGGAACCAGGAGCTGGGGAAGTGGAGTGGCATGGCCCTTGCCACACACCTAGTAAGCGGCAGAGCTGGGACTTAGATCAGGGTCCCCATGAGCCATGAAGGATACCCCTGGGTACTGGAAACAGTCAGTAGGGTGGGCACCCACCTCAGGGTGGTTTGGGTGATTCTGTCAGCTGTGACAGGGAGACAGTGCTGACCAGGTCACACATGGCAGCAGGTGAAGTGGGTGAGCCCCTCAAATCACCTGTGCTTCTACTTCCTCTCTTTACGTTTGGGGTAACAAGGCCTAGAGATGGAGGGTCTCTTATCTCAGACCTTATACGGAGCCAGAGGCAAAGGCAGGAGACCCAGGGAGTCCTGACTCCCACCCCCAGGCTTTTTCCCAGATGCCCTATGCAGGCTGCCTGGCTCCAGTGTGAGAGCTGGTGCCTTCTGGAAGCCTCGGGAACTCTGCTCCAGCTCACAAACACCAGGCTCTGAGGAGCCAGCACGGCCCTGGGGAGAGCCTCTCCTCGGGCCCCTGGCAAGGCTCCTTGGCCCGTATAACCCCCACCCAGTAGAGCAGGGATTACTCAGCATACCAGGGTCTGTGGAGGCAGGGAGAGCTGGGCTCTTCGCACAACTTTCCCTGGGATTACAGGATAATGCATGTGAAGGAACATTCACTCATCCAAGTTATGGGTTATGTGGAAATCAAATTGTAGTAATCTCCCCTGCTATCTGGTCTTGGCACTGCTAGCCAGGACCTCCCAGAGGTCTTCTCAGACCCCTGAGCAAGGCTGGGGCCAGGGCTGGATGTGCTTGTTGTGCCTGGGGCCAGGCCAGGATTTTCCAAGGGTCCTGGAAGGGTTTCTATCCCCAGTACCAGAGAGAGGAAGGCAGGGCAGGGCAGCTGTAGCTCAAGCAGGGATGTGGAAACCCATTCATTACCAATGCTACTACATATGGACGGTCCACCTGCTCTTGTAATGAAAACTCAAACTTGCATTTTAGAAGGTCTCATTAGGCACATTTCTGGGGTTGGGATGGTGGGAGGAGAATTTTTCTCAAGATTAGATGCAAAGATCTCCCATCCTCCATAAGAAGTCTAGCCTGAGAGGTAGAGTGTGCTTTTGAAGCCCAGGCCTTTCCTGCCTTCAAGGAATGGGAAGTCAGGTTTTCTGTAGCTAGTAATTTGGGCTCTGCTTTCATGGCTGACAGAAAGCCCATAGCCCACTGAAACGTTTGAGGGAGGAAAACAAGAGGCAGGGCAGTGTCATGTAGGGGAGAAGCATGTGGACTCTGGCTCCAGACGGCCAAGTTTGAACTCAGCTCTGCCCCCTGGTAGCTGTGTGATCTTGGGCAAGTCATTTGACCTCTCTGTGCCTCATCTGCAAAATGGGGATACACATGGAACATACCTTGTGGGGTAGCTGTGAGGATCAAATGAGTGTGTATATTAAAGCACTTACAAGATTGCCTGGCACCAGGGTCCCGAGTCCAGAGACTGTCCTGTGTGTGGGGTTGTGGCTGATATTTAGTCGGTGCCAGCAGTGTGCTGGTGAACAGGTTCTTGGAGGTGGTGGGCAGTGGGGAGAGAGTGCTGTTTTGTAGCATTTGCCAATTTCCACGGTGTTAACACTCCCACCACGGCGGGTTTTGAGCCACTACTGTGGTGCCACTAAATAAGGGTAGGGAAGAGGTGCTCATAGTTGGCTCTCAGGAGTTGGTGTGATCTGGTTTCAGCACAGTTCTGGTCCAGTACTACTGGTGTGATAAGGCTGCTTAATAAATATTAAAATTTTTCGTACTGGTTGGTAAATAGCCACTGCCTCAAGAGTTCTCCTACTGCTCCATTGACCCTGGCCTCCCCTCATGATCCTCCCAGAGCTCCCACTGGTCCATTAACTAAAAGAGTTATGAGGACCCTGCTCCTGTGATTTGGCCAGTATCAGTTCTGATGTGCCAGACCAGTAGATAAATTATTTGGGTATCACAAGTCTATAGACTAGAAGTGTCAGGCCAGTAAGCTGAGTGACCATGGCTTGTGGACATGATGCCTGGCCCACCACTGTTGGCTACTTGGGAGGCCCCATCCCCAGAGTGTTCCCCAGCACAGCCATAAGACAAAGATGGAGCCCTGCATCTATCTGGAGGTTGAACAGGGGCAATAGTGTACATCTCTGTTAATGTAGAGTTTGCACATGATTTGCTTTAGTGATTTAAAAAATGTAATCAATATGACCTGCTTTGCCAGCTTGGAATGCAAATACCAGCACATTTCTTTTATTCCTTCAGTTGATTGCTTGAACAATCTTTATTATTCGGAAGATCATGGTCTCTCTTTTGAGGCTTCCTGCCCCTTGAATCGTTGGCTAAGTATGAAGGAGAAGACCTACTTCCAAATACCAGGCAGAAAGACAACTAGAGTCTAACTAGTCCACTCCCTGGCTGTCTTGGTGGGTGGCTGCTGTGGTGCCTTCACTCAGGACTCCCAGCTTGACCCATGTGCCAAGGTGGTTGGATCAGGTTGGAGCCAGGCAGGTAGCAGAAATGAGTGTGATGAGTTGTAGGTGAAAATAGAGAGTGGTGGCATCTGTGGTGAAGTGGCACGTGCATTCCCCCAGCCAAATGTGGCCAAATGTGGGCCCTGAATTGCCAAATTTTCTCATTTTTTTCCAAAGAAAGAGGATATATGTGGAGTTGTATTTTTGAGGCATAATTTAAATACAATAAAATATATAAATCCTAATGATTTTTACATATGTATACACTTTACATATGTAACCACCATCCATATAAAGATATGGAACATTTCCATCTCTCAGAAAGTTCTGTTGTGCTTCTTTTTAAGTCAATAGCTACCCCTCCCTCCCCAAAGGTAACCACTGACCTCTATATCCATAAGTGAGCTATGTCTGATCTTGAACTTCTTATGATTAACACCTTACAGTATGTATTCTTTTGAGTCTGGCTTCTTTTGTTCAGTACAGTACTCTTGAGATTTTCCATTTGGCATGTTATCAGTAGTTCATTCCTTTTTATTGCTGAGTACTACCAAATACCACAATTTATTTACCCATGCTCCCTTTGAGGGATATTTGGATTGTTTTTACTTCTTGGCCATTGTGAGTACAGGTGTTATGAGCCTTCATGTGTAAGTCTTTTTTCCTGGACATATGTACTCATTTATCTTGGGGATATATATAGCATATATACTATATACACACATTGGAGTAGTATTGCTGGGCCATGGTATAAGTCTTTGAAACTTTATTAGGCATGGACAGTTTTCCATAGAGGTTATGTCAGTTTACATTCTCACCAGCAATGTGTGAGAGCTCTAGTGGCTCTATATCCTCACCAGCACTTTCAACCATTCTAGTGGGCGTGTAGTGGTATCTCATTGTTGTTTCAATTTGTATATCCCAATGAATAATGATACTGAGCACCTTTACATATATCTATTGCCCATTCAGTATTTTCTTTTGTGGTGTTCCTTTTCAATTCCTTGCCCTCTTTTAAAAATTGGGGTGCCTTATTTATGTAATACATATGATATATATATATATAATATATATATATACACATATATATATTCTCTATTCTTTATGTAGTCTGAACACAAGTCCTTTGTCAGATATGTGTGCTGTGAATATTTTCTCCCAGTCTGTGGCTTGCCTTTTCACTTTCTTGGTGGTGCTGTTATTTTTTTCCTTAAATGTTTGGTAGAATCCATCAGTGAAGCCATCTGGGTCTGAAGTTTAATTTATATAAGGTTTTTAACTACAGATTAAATTAACAAAAATAGGATTTCCTTTTTCTTGTTTCAGTTTCAGTGGTGTTTTCAAGGGATATTTTTCATTTCCTCTAAGTTGTTTATTAACATAAAGTGCTTCATAATATCCCCATTGTCTTTTTAATGTCTATATGATGTATAATAACATCCTCCTTCTTATTCTTAATATTAGTATTATGTCTAATCTCCTTTTGTCTTGGCTATTCTTACTAGACATTAGCCAATTTTATTAATCTTAAATAACACAATTTTCGCTTTTTGGATTTCTCTATTACTTTTATCTATTTCATTGATTTTTTGCTCTTATATTTTAATTTTCTTTCTTCTACTTTGGGTTAAAGTTTTTCCTCTTTTCTTAGCTTCTTGAGGTAGAATCTTTGGCCATTGATTTTATACCTTTATTCTTTTCTAATAGATACCCTCTATAAATTTATAATTTATAAATTTCCCTGTAAGCATTGCTTTAGCTGCATCCCACAGATTTTAGTATGCTCTTTGTTCACTTCAAAATATTTTCTCATTTCCCTGGGATTTCTTCCTTGATGCTTGGAGTTATGTTGTTTTTTTTTTTTTTTTTTTTTTTTAAGGGTGCTACTTAATTCCTACATATTTAGAGACTTTTAGGTTTTGTTTTGTTGATGATTTCTATTTTAATCCATTGTGGTCAGAGAACATACTCTATATGATTTTAACCCTTTTAGATTTATCAAGACTTGCTTTATGTCTCAGCATATAGATTATTTTGGTGACTGTTCCAAGTAGATTTAACAAAAGTTATATTCTGCAGTTGTTGAATATTGTTTTCTATGAATATTAATTAAATCTAGGTAGTTGATAATGTTGTTCAGATCTTCTATATACCTCTTGGTTTTTTGACTAATTGTTCTATTAATTAAAAATATTAATCTATGATTGTAGATTTGTTTATTTCTCCCGTTATTTATTTATTTATTTATTTATTTGTGGTACGTGGGCCTCTTACTGTTGTGGCCTCTCCCATTGCGCAGCACAGGCTCCGGACGCGCAGGCTCAGTGGCCATGGCTCACGGGCCTAGCTGCTCTGTGGCATGTGGGATCTTCCCAGACCGGGGCCTGAACCCATGTCCCCTGCATTGGCAGGCGGACTCTCAACCACTGCGCCACCAGGGAAGCCCTTTAGTTATGTTTTTGCTTCATGTATTTTGAAGCTCTATTGTTAGGTGTATATGCATTTATGATTGTTGGGTCTTCCTGATGAATTGACTCATCGTTATAACATGTTCCCTTTATTTCTAGTAATATTCCTTGTCTAGAAGTCTATTTGTCTGATACTAATATAGCTACACCAGCTTACTTCTTTTTTTTTACATCAGCTTTCTTCTGATTAACATTTATATGGTGTATCTCTTTTCACCCTTTACTTTCAAACCATATCTTTATATTTAAAGTGTCTCTTGAAAATAGCATAATTTGAGCTCAGTTCTTTATCCAGACAATCTTTTATTTTTAAAAAATTGAAGTGTCTGATGTATTTACATTTAGTATAATTATGGCTGGCTTTAAGTTTGCCCTTTTACTTTGTGTCCAATCTCAATCCCTTTCTTATATATTTGTTTCTTATTTTCAGCCTTCTTTTGAATTAATCAAGTATTTTAAACCTTTTTATTCCTCTGTTGGCTTTTAAACTGTACTTTCTTATATTATTTTAAATGTCTATTACAGAAATTATAATATGTATGCTTAACATTTTCACATTTAACAAATTGTGTAATTAGTATTAGTCCATTTAATAATGTAAGAATCTTGGAAAGTATGATTCCTTTTACTTCCTCTCCCACCATTTGTGTTATTTTTTCAGATATTTTACATACACCAATATTTACCCTTTCCCTTTACTCTTCATTCCTTCCTGAAGATCTGGATCTCCATCTGTTCCTCAGCCAGAAGAGCTTCTTATAGTGTTTCTTTTGGTGCAGTCTACTAGTGCTGAATATTCTCTTCTTTCATTTCTCTGAAAATGTCTTTTTTTTTAGGCCACACTGTGTGGCACACAGGATCTTAGTTCCCTGAGCAGGTATCAAACCTGTGCCCCCTGCAGTGGAAGTGCAGAGTCTTAACCACTGGACCACCAGGGAAGTCCCAGAAAATGTCTTTAGTTTGCTTTCATTTTTGAATAATGTTTTCACAGCATATAGAATTGTAGGTTGTCTGTTTTTTCTTGCAGCACCTAAACAATGTCATTCTATTGTTTGCTGTAAACAGTGTTTATATTACTGAGAAGTTTTCTGTAAATCATATGGTTATTACTCTAAATTTAATGTCTCTCCTTTCTTTGGCTGCTTAATTTTCTCTTCATCTTTGGTTATCAGTGTTTTGACTATTATGTTATCAGATGTGATGCTCTTTGTATTTATCCAACTTGAAATTTGCTAAACTTGAGTCTGTGGATTGATATGTTTCATAAACTTTTGAAAATCCTGGTCATCTTCTCTTCAAATATTTCTTTTGCCTTAATTTTCTCTTTCCTCCTCTTGGACTCCAGCTGTATTTGTATACACTGTTTGATTTTTTTCCCACAGCACTCTGATGCTACATTTTTTTTAAGTTCTTTTTTTTTTTTAATTCTCCAAGGACCAATTTATTCAAACTTTAGTTCTTTTTTTCTCTTCGTGCTTCAGTTTTGTTATTTTCTTGTTGATCTTTTTTTTTGTTTTGTTTTGTTTTTTTCATTTACTGGTCCTTTCTTCTGCTTTATTCAGTCCATTATTGAGTTACTTCTTTAATTCAGATTTTTTTAGGTCTGAAATTTCCATTTGATTCTTCTTTAGAGTTTCTGTCTCTGATTAAATTTTGCATCATTTTACCCATCATGTTTATACTTTCTACTTATTTCTTAAAATATTTATAATTGTCATTTCAAAGTTCTTGTCTGTTAATTCATTATCTAGGTCATCTGTAGGTCTGCTTCTATTGACCATTTTTTTCTTGATTAGAGTTATCATCCTTCTTTGCATTTATTGTCATTTTGGATCAAAAGCTAGATGTTTTGTAGAAGAGAACAGTAGAAACTGAAGTAGGTAATATTTATCCCCAGAAAGGTGATGTCCTTTTCTCTCTCAGCATTAAAATAGTGGTTTCATCATCATTGGTTTCAAATGCCTTGAGGTTGGGATCAGGCCTCTTCTCTGCGATCTAAATATTAAATGATTTTAATCTCTCTCTCTGATTTCCTTTCCTGCTGTCATATTTTCATTCTATGGGAGACTTCTTGCTCTCTTTCCAGCCCAAGTCCACATGCTGCTGCATAGTTGATAAACATCCTATGGGGGAGGATTGGCAGGTAGTGACTGCCATCTCTACCTGAGGACTCAATCAGAACCCAATTCATTATGCCAGCCCTTATGGTCATTATGAGTTAATCTGGTTTCCTTTTAATTCAGCAAAATACCCCTGTCTATTACGAGTTTGCTTCTCTGCCTGCCCATGTTCCCAAGAATTAAAACAGCCACTGGTCTCTATTCATTTATGAAAGGCTTGTCTCTGTCTAGAATTTAGTTCATTTAGATCTCTCTCCATCCTTAACTCTTTGCTGGGTTTACAAAATATGATTTTATGGTTTATCTGATGTTTTCTCATTGTTATGGTAAGAGTGACTGTCTTTTATGACCTGCTCTATTAATTGGAAACCCAGATGATTGTTCTTTTAGTGTGAAATCATCTCATTTTCAGGGTAGCAAAAAATTCCAATATTTAAAAAATGTTATGTAGGATGAAGGAAATGCTTTTGTGAGCTAGATTGCTTTAGGCCATAGGCCATATGTTCGCATCTCCTGATCTAAAATAATTCACCCTCCAAAATTTACAAGCAGCTCATGCAGCTCAATATCAAAAAAACAAACAACCCAATCCAAAAATGGGCACAGAAGACCTAAATAGACATTTCTCCAAAGAAGATATACAGATTGCCAACAAACACATGAAAGAATGCTCAACATCATTAATCATTAGAGAAATGCAAATCAAAACTACAATGAGGTATCATCTCACACCAGTCAGAATGGCCATCATCAAAAAATCTAGAAACAATAAATGCTGGAGAGGGTGTGGAGAAAAGGGAACACTTGCACTGCTGGTGGGAATGTGAATTGGTACAGCCACTATGGAGAACAGTATGGAGGTTCCTTAAAAAACTACAAATAGAACTACCATATGACCCAGCAATCCCACTACTGGGCATATACCCTGAGAAAACCATAATTCAAAAACAGTCATGTACCAAAATGTTCATTGCAGTTCTATTAACAATACCCAGGACATGGAAGCAACCTAAGTGTCCATCGACAGTTGAATGGATAAAGAAGATGTGGCACATATATACAATGGAATATTACTCAGCCATTAAAAAGAAACGAAATTGAGTTATTTGTAGTGAGGTGGATGGACCTAGAGTCTGTCATACAGAGTGAAGTAAGTCAGAAAGAGAAAAACAAATACTGTATGCTAACACATATGTACGGAATCTAAAAAAAAAAAAAAAAGGTCATGAAGAACCTAGGGTCAAGATGGGAATAAAGACACAGACCTACTAGAGAATGGACTTGAGGATATGGGGAGGGTGAAGGGTAAGCTGGGACAAAGTGAGAGAGTGGCATGGACATATATACACTACCAGACGTAAAGTAGATAGCTAGTGGGAAGTAGCCACATAGCACAGGGAGATCAGCTCGGTGCTTTGTGACCACCTAGAGGGGCGGGATACGGAGGGTGGGAGGGAGGGAGACGCAAGAGGGAAGAGATATGGGGACATATGTATATGTATAAATGATTCACTTTGTTATAAAGCAGAAACTAACACACCATTGTAAAGCAATTATACTCCAATAAAGATGTTTAAAAAATAAATAAATAAAATAATTCACCATTATTGATGAGATAACTGTGAATTATTGTAGTATCTTGCTTCTCTCAAAAATGGTTTGAGATTTTTGTTAAAATCTGCCTGTACTTAGAGAGTCTATCATGCTTATGTTCTTCACATATTTCACAAGTGTTATGATAAGGAAAATGTTAAGAATCTGCTTGTTAAAGCCATTTGTGCCCATGGTCAACAGTCTTTCAACCACTTAAGTCCTTGGATCACAGCAAGCCCTACCTTGAATGCAAATAGGATGGGATCTCTTTGTGGGGGGAGGAGAAAGAACTGACATTGCTAGGGTTTGTGTGTGTGTGTGTGTGTGTGTGTGTGTGTGTGTGTGCAGCGTTGGGGGATGGGGAGCACTTAGGGAAAATAATTAGCTGCATAGGTCTAACTGGTAGTCCAAATTGTCAAGTCCAGTATAGTGTATAATCTTAAAGACCTGGACAGAATGCAAGGCTGCTCTTTTAAGTCTAGTGAGAGCCTGAGGCATGGATCAGGAATTCTGTCAGAAGGATCCAAAAGATAGAGAACAGCCCCAGGGGCAGAGGCCGGGAAATGAGCCATATCCAGTGTAACTAACACACTTCATTTCAGCAGATCTCATTGTGATATTAATAAAATCATATATATATATATATTTTTATCTATCTCATTGTGAAAAGTTAATCTGACTCTTCTCAAATATAACCCTTAATGAGCTCTATGATAAAACTCTTGACAGAGCATATCCTTCTCCAGTATTTGAAGTTTTGCCAAAAGTTTTTACCTGGGGGCTTATAGATAGGTGATCACTGAAAAATCAGGAACCTGTTCTTTTGAATATGGAGGGGAACAGCGGGAGTGAGAGGTGAATAGTGTCTGAGTTCACTGTGATGTTCATATTTGTTACATATTTCCTATCTTGGGCCCCAACCATGTTGATCATAGCTCAGGTTGCTATAACAAAATACCAAAGACTGGGTGGCTACAGCAGATATATATTTCTCATGGTTCTGGAATCTAGGAACTCCAAGATCAAGGTGCTGGCAAATTCAGTTCTTGGTGAGGGCTCTCTTCCTGGCTTGCAGATGGCTGCCTTCTCACTTTGTCCTCATAAGGGGGACCGAAGAAACTCTGATGTCTCTTCCTTTTCTAATAAGGGCACTAAGCCCATCATGGGGGCTCCATCCTTAATATCTCTTCTAAACCTAATTACCTCCCAAAGGCCCCATCTCCTAACACCATCACATTGGGGGTTAGGGCTCCAACACATGAATTTTGGGAGACATAAACATGCAGTCCATGGTACTTATTGATGATTTATATCACACCATCTCTTTGTCTAGTCAGTTCTGCAACATTTTCTTTCCTCCAATTTGTAGTCTTTCCTGCACATCTTCATTGTGACTGTTTCATTTCAGCATGACAGTTTATTTCATTGCGTCTCTGAAGTTGTATAAGTAGTTCCTTTGTGGTTTCTCGGAGTTCTTATACTTGGTTGGCCATCTTTTCCCTTCTTGAAAATTTAAAACCTTTGATTAATTAAATAAATGCACAAACACATACAGATTTATCTGCTTTTGATTAAGCAGATAAATGATCAAAACAATGCAATTTTTTTTTTTTTTTTTTTTTGCGGTACGTGGGCCTCTCACTGTTGTGGCCTCTCCCGTTGCAGAGCACAGGCTCCGGACGCGCAGGCTCAGCGGCCATGGCTCACGGGCCCAGCCGCTCCACGGCATGTGGGATCTTCCCAGACTGGGGCACGAACCCGCGTCCCCTGCATCGGCAGGTGGACGCTCAACCACTGCGCCACCAGGGAAGCCCAAAACAATGCAATTTTTGTGAATATTTTTATGTATTGCATTAAGAGAAAAATAAGTGACATGCTTAACATGGCACTTTGTAGAAATTCAAAGGTTAATTTAGAAGATTAAGTAAATACTTGGAAATGTATATCGTTTTTATAAACACTTTTATATACAGTTCAAAATAGGTGACACATTTAATATCAATATGTAAATATTCTAAATTTAATTTGGAAATATTAGGTAAACAAATGCTCAGAAGCATATCAATTCTTTCAAAGGCAGTCACCAAATGGATAGGCATGTTTTCAGTGGCTGTAGTTATTATTTTAAAAATGCATGATCAGTGGAATCTTGGGGAAATAAGCCTTTGGATTTTATATGTCAATAAATTAGGTTCATAACTCAGCCCTGCTTTGCTCCAGCCTCAGTAGAGACCTGAAGGGTGGCAGGAGGTGGGGGCACTAACAGAGAATCCATTAGGTTGTCTGGCACCACAGTTCTCAGCTCAGCATTCATTCCTGCCCCCAGGGCTTAGTCCCCAGCCACATGACCTAGCAGCAAGACTATCTCCAGATGTGTAGGGATAGAGACCCTGCTGGCCAGTTTACTGGGTGGGCAGTGGTTTATTGTGTCTGAATCTAGCTGGGCTGGGGCAGCAGGGACCCAAACCATGGTGCTGATGTCCTCTCCTTGTTCCCCTGGGTGACCACACAGTGGAGAGGAAGGAGCCCATACTTTAGGCTGAGAAGTCCTGCATTGAGACTCGGCTCTGATACTCACCAGCTGGACAAGTCACTTACCGGTCGATGAGCTATTTAGCTTCACTCATCTTCAGTTTTCTTACCTATAAAGTAAGACTAATAATGCCTTTCTTACAGGGTTTTTGGGAAGATGAAATTAGATAATGGATACAAGAATGTTTGCTAAATTGTATAAAGTGCTGCATACAGTGCTAATGAAGTCCACTGCAGATATTCATTTCAATCCAAGAAACAGGTATTAAGCACTACTGTTTACCAGGCAGGTCCTCTATTAGGCACTTCAAGAGGTAGAATGATGAATAAGAATCAGCCCTTGGGAGGAAGATAAGATACACTGAAAGTAGCTATGATGGAATTCTTTTTTTTAATGTGTATTTACGTCTGCCATGGAAATGCACTTTTTAGCAATATGTGAAGTTTAGGATAACTTGTTATAGTGGACATGTGTTATTTGCCTCTCAAGTATTCTTTCCCCATTATCTGGTAATAGTAACCTCCATTTTTATCTGGGGGTACACCTCTCCCCATCTCTCAGCCCATGTGGTTTTAGTAGACTCCATCCCTGGTAGGGGTAGAACATAAGGCTCAGTCTTATAGAGTCAGGGCATTTCATTCCCCTGCTGACAATGATTGTTATAAGAACAAGCACATAGCTCAAGTTGGCCAATCAGAGTCATTGAGATTTAACTCTGGGATTTTTGTTTGAGTACTGGGGAAGTAGTCTCATGCTTTCTCACAGGACTTGAACCTGGAAGTATGTGGCATTAGAGCAATTATAGTCATCTTGTGGTTTTGTCAGGAGAGCCTTTCTGAGAATGGATCGTATCCAAAGAAAGAAGACCTTAGAGATGAAGAATCAGGTTTTAGTGATACTCTTTGAGTGACTGGATCCAGCCATGCCTGAAGCTAGCCCTGCCTGTCAACTTTCCAGCTACATGTATCATTAAATTCTCTTTTGGCTTAAAACAATTTTTTTTTTTTTGGCCGTGCTGTGTGGCTTGCAGGATCTTAGTTCCCTGATCAGGGGTTGAACCCACACCCTTGGCAGTGAAAGTATGGAGTCCTAACCCCTGGACTGCCAGGGAATTCCTGACTTAAAACAATTTGGATGGGTTTTTTTGTGCCTCCTGACTCACGACAGGATGCCTTGAAGAATCCTTCAATAGGTTCTTTGGAGAAGACCACACAAGCCAAGTATTTCACTTCATGGTTGCCCCCTACTATTATGGCTCTTTCATATACATACCCTCACCTACTGAAGACCATGAAGCAGCATCAGGACCCAGATCATTTTTTCCCCAGTTTTACTGAGGTAAAATTGACATAGAAAATTGTGTACAATGTGATGATTTGATACAGGTGTATATTGCAAAATGATTACCACAATAAGCCTAGTTAACACATCCGTCACCTCACATAGTTTCCATTTTTTTGTTATTGCTGTGGTGAGAACATTTAAAATCTATTCTTTCAACTTTTAAGTATACAATACAGTATTGTTAACTATAGTCACCATGCTGTACAATAGATCCCAGAACTTATTCATCTTGTAATTGGGAGTTTGTCCACTCTGACCAGTACTTCCCGATTTCCCCCACCTTCCAGCCCCCTGCAACCACCAATCTACTCTCTGTTTCTATGAGTTTATCTTTTTTATTTATTTTTAAAATTTTTATTTTTTTAATTTATGGCATGCAGGATCTTAGTCCCTTGACCAGGGATTGAACCTGTGCCCCCTGCAGAGGAAGCATGGAGTCTTAACCACTGGACCACCAGGGAAGTCCCAAGTTCAGCTTTTTTAGATTCCACATGTAAGTGAGATTATGCAGTATTTGTCTTTGACTTATTTCACTTAGCATAAGGCCCTCAAAGTCCATCCATGGTGTTGCAACTGGCAAGATTTTCTTCTTTAATGGCTGAGCAAACCTTTCAACAGGATACTGGTCTGCTGTTCAGCCAGATGTACCTGTCCTGTGACAATGACTCGCCTTCTCCCCAGTGGCACCAGGCCTGAAAACTCTTTCTCGATGTCGTTTACTGCCCTCTCCCTGCCCTCTTTTAACCAATGCTGGGACCTGATGTCATGCAGGGAATCTTTTCTGACTAAGTAGGGGAAGGCCTGAATCATCTTCTCTTTTACATCCCACCCCACTAACACTGCCCAAGATGTTCCTCAACCAAAGAACCTGGAAGGGCAGACTGTAGAATTCATTTAGATGCAGAGAGAGGACGTGACTTGTCCACCCTCATTTGATGAGCTGGTTTCCACTTCAGGACAAGCAATCAGGTCTCTGCATTTCAAGTCCAGCCCTCCTTCTGCCACCATGTGACTAGTTTTTGTTTACATTCTGTATTTTTGCATGGGACATCCTAGACACTTTTAGACCAGTGTGGTCTGTCTTGACATTTACACTCCTAGGGAGCAAGGATGGTGCTGTTTGGTTGAGTCATAAAGCTACCTCTGGTTTGGCATCCTGCTCATGCAAGAGTATGACAGGACTTTCTGATGGCAGGCTGAGGATGGAGAGGTTGTGTGGGGCTACAGGTTCAGGTGAACCAAATGCCAGGCTGGTCAGTGTGGGACACAGGATGGGTTTGTGTGAAGTGTCGGTGGATCACTCCCATAGAGACTCAGTTAAGTTCCTCACCTGCGATAGGGACTTTCTTCTTTGAACTTATTGTTCCACCCTGGGAAATGGGACTGATGCCTTGCTCTCATTTCCTTGTTGGAGAGTATACTTGAGGGCAAGCTCTCCCAGTAGACGGTGAGCTTTTTGAGTGCTGGGGCCAGTCAGCAGTGGGTATGTGAGTGCATCTGCATCTCTGCTTGTACAATCTACTTATCCGGCTCACAGCGCTCCCAGTGGCTGGAAGGGACTCTGTTCCATGGCACCCTTCTCCCCCTTAACCTCAACTACATTGTGGATGAGCCAGAACCCACATAGTACCTAGATGAAGCCAGTCTACAGAGCGGACTGGACACACGGTTATGCCACCCAGGGACAGGGGACAGAGAGGAGGAGAGATGCCCTGGATGATTTTCCAGCTCCTGTGAGAGTTACTTTCACTTCCTGCTCAATATTTCCTTGGGTTTCCCTGGTAGCCCTTCCATCACACCCTCTACTAGTTGAGCTTATCTGAGGCATTTCTGTTCCTTGATTAGGAACAGTGATTAGGACAGTGTCTCACACGTGCTGCATCCCCAGCTTCTCACAGCAAGCCCCACGTGTTTGCTGAATGCAAATATGTTTGCAGCTGAGGGCTGTGCGGCTGTGATGGAGGAGTGTTCAGCTGTCCAGCAGGCCCAGGGCCCATGACCAGGGCTGTAGACACAAGCTTCTTAACTGGATGGGGACACTGGGGAGGGTGAGCCGCTGCGTGTTTCTGGGATGTCCCTAAAGGAGGCTTGGTTTCAAGGACAGAAGGCAAATAGCTTTAGCAACTCCCCCCAAAAAGGGGGACTTGGGTGTTGTGCTCTCCAGTGTTCTTACCTACACTTTTAGAGCCCCTGGGCCTCCCCTTTGCCTGTGACCTGAGGTTCTCAAGTTGCTCCCTGGTCTTCCTTGGGACCCATAATCCATCTTGCCTCAGTTCTTTGAGTCTCAATTAATCTCATTCTCTCTCCTCCTCTTTCTCCTTTTTTTTTTTTTTTGGTTGTTGAAACCTGCACACCTACCCATCAAAGAGTCTGTAATCCAAGGTGGCAGATATTCTCTGCTTCAGCCCTGTGTCCCCCGGGCCCAGCCTAGCTCCTGACCTCCAGTAGCTGCTCCCCAGCCCTTTCATAGGGCTGGCACCTGTGTCTTGCAACCTGTTCTGGGCCGGGCACATGGTAGGTGCCAGGAGACATTTGTGGCATTGAATTTGGGGAGAATATAACTGATATAATAAGATGCTTGTCAAGGGGGACTTAGGATTGTAGAGCTTCAAGTTGGTGGGGGACTGGAGGAGAGGGGGAATGGAAGTCTGGGAGAAAGACAGGGCTATGGTAGGTGGTGGATGTAACCAAAGACACGTTTTGGCAACTGAATTAATCAGGATCATCCAACTGCTGCAGCAGAGAAGTTCAAGATTGCAAAGTCCTAACACAATAGAAGTTTATTTTTTGCTCAGATGTGTGTGTTTGACAGGTGGCCTCCCATGTGGTAATTCAAGCACCCAGACTCCTTCCATTTTGCAGCACTACCATCCTCTAGGACCTCAAAATACTTTGCTAATGGGATGCTCTACATCCAAGTTAGAGAGAGAGAGACAGAGATAGAGAGACAGACAGAGACAGAGACTGAGAGAGGCAGAGAGAAAGAAACTTGTATGGGGGCTTTTATGGGTCAGCCCTGGAAGTGTTATCTTTCACTTCCGATCACATTCCATCAGTGAGGCTAGCAGCTAAGGAGACAACTGCCACTGAAAAGATAGTTTATTACTCACAGTTCCCAAGAGGAAGGGTCATGCCAGGCCATGTATGACCACATGGGGAAGCAGTAGGGTCAGTTAGGAAGCAGAGGGAGAGAGAGGGGAACTGCAGAAAAGCCTTTATTGTATTTTCAGTGGGGAGGAATGGGCGTGGCAGGGTTAGCAGGTTTAGGATTGACTAGTTTGAATAATTTCTGGGGGCTCAGGGTGTAGGGGTAGCCCCTAGTTGTCTGATGCCTGGCCCTGGGGTGATTAGGGCAGAAGGATGGTGTCCCATAGGATAAGATCCTGAGAAATCAGGGGTTGGGGGTTTGGGTTTGGACTGGTTAGTTTGCATATAAGAGGTGTGCTCTTGGGAGAGTTTACTGTCTCTAGAAATCTGCTTACTCTGGGAAGCCAGTTTCCCCAGGGTCAGTAAGGACATCAGAATAAAAAGGCATACTTAATTCAGTGACCACACAATTATAACAAAGGCAGGGAAATATAATCTAGATGTGTGCCCAGGAAAAAGAGATCAGTTTTGGTGAGCACGTTTAGTGTCTACCTCCACAACTTAATTAAGTGGCAAAAGCTTCAAGTTTGGAGTGAGAAGATGGGGATTGAACTCCTGACCCTATGGCATGGAACTGTGTGAGCTTGGATGAGTCACTTTCTCACAACATCAATTCCATTAGCTTTCAGAAGGGGAAAATAATTAGAGCTTCATCTCATGGCATTTGTTGTACAAGATACTTTTGGCACACTCCAGAGTGTTGTTCAAATGCTAACTGTGTTTTTGTGGTCTTTCCAAGTTTTCAGGGGGCCACTGTGGCTCTGGAGACAGAGCTCTGCTGTCATTTAAGCACAGGTCCCACCCCCAACATGCTTGGAGTGGGACCAGAGAAGCAGCTGGGATGACCTGTTTCCCCAAAGCCACATGCAGAGGCTCAGAGGGTCTTTACAAGAATGGCTCAGGATTAACAGATATGGCTGGGGTATTTCATGCCATATCCAGCTGGGAGCACACGTGGCTCAATGGGAAAGATGGTGATTAGTGACTTTGCCAATCCTTTTTAAAAATGATTCTTTTTCCCATTTTAAATCAGTACATGCTCATTAAAGAAACAGGGTTAAATATAGAAAAATACAAAGAACAAGGCACTCCTTGTACCACCACACAATCACTAGTAATATTTTGTTTCTGCTTTTTTTCCTTTTGGTAGTTTCCCTCTGTGAAATGGCTTTTAATTCATTTATTCTTAATCAAGAATTCAATCTGATACATAATACATACAAAATTCAAATGTTACAGAGGGGTATGCAGTAAAAGAGAAGTCTCCCCCATCCCAGTTCCCTTCCTGGAAGGCAGCCTTGGTTACCAGCCCCTTGAGTTTCCTTCCAAAGTTAATCAATGCACATATAAGTATATGCATGCATATTCTTTTATTTTTAAACACACATTCTCTCATGGTATACACCCTCTTCAATAACTTGCTTTTCCCCATAATAATGCATCTTAAAGAATGCTCCACGTCAATTCATGGGAGCTGCCTCAGTCATTTTAAAGGCTGTATAATATTCAGTGATATGGATTGTATCATAATTTATTTAACCAGTCTCTGATATTGAAGGATATTAAGTTTGTTTCCAGTCTTTTGAATTTTTCACAATGCCTCAGTGAATATTCTTCTACATATGTCATTTCATATATGGGCAAGCATATCCATAGGATAATCTTCTGGAATTGCAATTGCTATATTGAAGACTCTACACATTTTAAATATTATGGTTTATTGCCTCTATAAAGGTCACATGCATTGAAAGTGCATAGAAGGAGAATGTCGGTTTCTTCACATGCATGCCAACAATCTGTTAGTTAGCTTTGTTAAGTTATCCAACCTGATAGGTTTTGTATGTTTAAAATCCATTTTACTCCAGTTACTGTTAACTATTTTATCTTGTCTATATTTTCCTATTAGACTGCTGATCTTATTGATTTGTAGAAGCTCTTCATATATTAAGTGAATTAAACTTTTATCTGTGATATATGTTGCAAATACTTCCTTCAGTTTGTTACTCTTCTTGTGTAACTCTTCTTTTTTTCACAGAAGACTTTTATTTTTTGTTGGTGTATTCAATCTTTTCTATCATAGTATCTGGGTTTGTATTATACTTTTAAAAATGCCTTTCCCACTCCAAGAATGTAAAAGTTCTCCTGGTACTTTTGTGGTTTTATTTTATACATTTTAACCTTTTTTTCCCATCAGGAATTTATTTTGGTATAAGGAAGAAGGTTGAGATTAAACCTTTTTTTTTCCTGGTAGAGACACAGCTTATTCCAACATCATTTATTGAATACTGCATCCTTTGTTCTACTGACTTGAAATGTGATATTGACCATGTGCTGTATTTTTGCTTGTATTTGGTTATGTTTCTAGAATCTGAAATCTGTTTCATCGATGGGTTCTCTAAAGGTAAAAAATAGACTGAAGGAGGGAAGGTCTATGTAAGGAGGTGATATTTCAGCCGAGGCTGGCAGGGCCTTTCAGGTGGAGACAACAGCATGTGCAAGGGCCCTGAGACAGGAAAAGACTTGTTTGCATTAGAGGAAGTGACAGAGAGAAGCCTGGTGTGACTGGCCCCCAAGTCAGGGAGCAAGTGGTACGAGATGAGGCACGCATTTGGGAGCCTTTGAAGGGTCTTAAGCAGGGGAGTTACCCAGTCCAGTTTACACAGGTATTTTAAAATCTCTCTTTTAAAATGCTCAAGATGCTTGTTGGATGAACGAAGCTACTATATGTAAGTTTCATTCTGCAGGACCCTTCACTCTTCACTCTTCACTCTTGGGGTTTCCAGCACAGCCACCAGGCCCTCCTGCTCCCTCTGCCTCATTGTGCAGAAAGCAGTGAGACTGGCATATTAGCCAGTAATTAGCTTTTAATTAGAAAAGCATGGCTTTGCCTTCATGAAGGGACAAATACCTTTAAAAATCTAATTGCTTTAATTGAATGAATCTTTTACCAGATAGTTCTGAAAATTCTAGTCCTTTCATTAGAAGCCCCATCGAGCAAAGCCATTTGAAAATGCTCAGTTAATATAGCAGTCACTGGAGCATCGTGTTGAATATACGTAGTTGTTTTATCATGAAGGGTAGCCTGACTCTTGACCAGAACAATGCTTTTCCCGCTCAGGGCCTCTCTTGTAGGTTCTCTTGAGCAGTGCTACTCAAAGAAAAGGTCCCAAACTAGCAGCATCAGCATCACCTGGGAGCTTGCTGAAAATGCAGAATCTCAGGCCCCACCCCAGACCTCTTGAAACAGGATCTCTGAGGTTGAGACCAAGAAATCTGTGTTTTAAAAAGCTCTCCAAGAAATTCCTAGGCACACTCAAGTTTATATTCAAAACTCAGAAGGTAACTAAGAAGCTTTGTCCCATCAGCCTGTTGGAGAGAGGGTCCCCAGCAAGACACCTCACAAAGAACTTGTAGTCATATGTTCACTGTACAAACAATTATGGAGCAGCTAGAGAATGCTAGACACTTCCTAGGGATTGGGGGTACAAGAGAGTCCCTGTCCGTTAGGAATTTTGTCTAAGAGGTTTTTTTGTTTTTGTTTTTGAATAACGTGAAAGGAGTCATTTTAGAGGGAAGTCCAGGATTCTGTGGGAACCCCAGTGGGTGTATCTGAGGTGTTTTTTGGTCACCCAGCATCAGCTTTCCCTTTTGGGGGGTACTTTCTTATGCTTTGGGGGAATCACCTCTTTCCTACTCTCAGTCTTTTATGTTTCAGGAAAAGCTGGGCCTACCCCAGACTTCCAGGGTGGTTGAAGCTCACAACCCAGGTCACAGAGATTGCTGTAGCAAAGGACCCAACCCCCCACCAGAGCCAATGAGAGGCAGGGTGACTTCAGTGGATTTTTGGGAAAGAGGCTCTCCCCATTAGATGTGAAGTTGAGTTGGTATGAGGTCCAGAGCTGCTGCAGTCCTTGGCAATCCTGAGGAGAGAGGCTGTCTGAGAATCAAGACAACCCATGAAGGAGAAGAGAGTCAGGCTAGAACACAGAGTCATGCAAGTCCTGGTGACATTGTTTAAGCCCTTGCTCCAAGCCAGGCCTGAAGCTAGCCCACCCCCTGGAATTTTCAGACATGGTGAAGTAATAAATTTCCTTTTTGCTTAAGCCAGTTTGAGTTGGGTTTCTTATACTTACAACCACAAGAGTACTGATTTTCAATATCAGGACAAAATTATAATACTGTATTTTACTGTTTATTTTATGTGATGTGAAAATACTAGCATTAATACTGGTATTTAAAAATTAAGTATTTGAAATTCATTTTTAAATAATCAGTGAAACTAAAACCATAATACCTTCAAATATAAAATACGTATAAACATATTACAAAACATCAACTAAAAGTGTTAAAGTATTAACATTATACAAACATTACTAAGCTAATATCATCCTGATATACGGTATTAACCACGACTAGCCCTGCTGCTTCCACTCCATCCATGCCTTATCTCCTGGTTCAGCTGGCAGCTCCTCCTGTTGTCTCCTTTAGGCCTTGGATGGTTAAGGTTGCCCTCTGTTGCTAGTCTCTGTGCAGCACTATCTCTTTTTTGTTTTCTCTAAACCCTGCTCACACCTTTGTAAACTGCCCCTTTATGAAACTCTTCTCAATTACCTAGTTTGAGTGTGCCATCTGTTTCCTAAAACACATCTCAACCCCAAACCAGAAACACTCATGGAAGAATGTTACCTGCTACAGCATCCAATCTAGCTTGAGGAGAGGGTGATCAAGGCAGGTTTTCTTGGGGAGAAGCTATGTGCACTGTTTTGGAGGGATGGATAGGAGTTAGGCAGGAAAATGGTGATACAGCTCACCCCTCCAGACTGATCCACGGGCTCACCTCCTCCAGGAAGCCTTTCCTGATCTGGAGGAGCTGGGAGATGACAGGGAAGACATTCCAATCAGAGAGAGCAATACAGAAAGCAATACACACCAGAAGGCTGAGAGCTGCAGGTGTTTCAGCAAGATATGAACGTAGGTCATAAGGAGGAGTGGAGGTAAATGGACGGCTAGAGAGATTGGCAGAGTCCAGGACTCTACTTTGCCTAACATATGATGTGTTCTTTAGTATCTGGCCAGATCAAGGATGATAACAAGTCACCCATGGGGCGTGGACCATGTCTTCTGCTTGGATGTTTGAATTGGTGCTCATCCTTGGTGAGAGTGAACCGGGTTGTGGTTGGTCCATGGGTTTCCCAAAAGCCCAGGAAGACCCTGGAGGGACCCTTAGTGCAGAAGACTTCTCTTTCTAGGAGCAAAGGGTAGGGGATCCTCTCAGCCCTGACCAAAGGGCTTGGCCAGTAAGCTCAGGAGGTGTTTCTTGATGAAATGATTGTGCCACTGAATATACATAGAGGGAACAAACAGCTGAAGCTGGGGATGGAAAGGAAACTAGTTCTGAAACTCTTATCAGCTAACCATGCCAAAAAAAAAAAAAAAAAAAGTCATTCCAAATGGCTGTGGCTAATTAATGGCCTTGAAGGGTGGCTTCTGGCTGTGTGCTTAGACACAATGGTGAGCTTGGGAGCCAGTGACTCCCAATGACTTTCTGCCCTCAACTGTGCAGGGAGATGGAGGCTCAGTTGATCTGGGAAGAGGACCTGGGAATTGGGGGGATCCTGACACTTGGAGGACACCTTCTCCCATGATGCTCCAAACCTAAGAGAGAAGGAATATGAATACTCAGGTGTGCTCACCTGAAACACAGGTAGACTCAGGGAAACCACAATTTATTTCTCTTTGACATGTGATGGAGAAAATGGGGGCAGGAAAGGAGAGGGAAAGAAAATAGCTATTTATTGGGTACTTATGTGACAAACATAAGCTAGGTTCTCTTAAAAACCTTACAAACATTGAGAGGTAAGCGTTATTTGTGTCTATTTTATAGATGATAAAATAGAGAATGAAGAGGTTAAAAAAATTTCTCAAAGTCACACAACTAGTAAAGGGTGAAGTTGGGATTTGAACCCAGGCCCACCTGGCTGCAAAAGCCATACTTACCTCTTTTACTGAGGTTCTAGTTGTCCTGAAAATTGACATTAATGGCGTCTTTGATTTAAGAGCTAAACAGTGTGTGCTGAAGCTGACACTGGACCTAGTTCCACTGCTTACTGGCTGAGGGATGCTGGGCAAGGTCTTGAAACTTTGTTATTCAGCTTTTGCAGCTACAGCTAACAGTGGATCATTGTCATGGAAGAGAATCTATTTAGAAGTTGTAGTGCAAATGGTCGCCAGAAAAGGATTATAAGGAATGACAAGCTTTTCTTTGTCTTCTATGTTTGCCACCTTATTCCCTGGATGGGGACAGAATTTCTCCTTGGTCAAGTCCCATATTGATACTTCCTTGTGCGTGTCTTTGATTCATTAACTTAGGAAAGGCTGAGAAGCGAACTGACCCTTTTGATCACTGTCATTTCCTCATCTCTGCCTTCCCCATCTAGCCTCACTCTGGAAGCACTGGCCCGAGTGATTTCCAGGGCCTTGGCTAAGGGTTTGCCTACCCATCCGTGGTTTGAGGCTTGCCCTGTGTCATACAGCTGGCACCATCTAAAACTGGTCTGGAGCCATATTCCCTCAGCACTTCACATGCCACATGCCAGCTTGCTCCAGATTGCCCCAGCTTCTGATCTTCTATTTCTGACTTGGCAAATCAACCTTCTTTCTTTCCTCAACTCCCCTTTGGAGTCTTCCTCCCACTACCCTGCCCCTGGCTGCCTGTCCCACCCGGCTCCTGGAACCCTCTACCTCAGTGCGGCCTACATGGCCTTTACTTCCACTAGGTTCATTTTGGCTCAGTGGGCAGAACACAGGAAGAGTTAAGGCTTCCCGTATTATGACAGAGTCATGGTCTTCCTGAGGGGCTATAAATTTGGACAGGATTGAACATGTCTGGTCTCAGGTCTAATTTATGAGTTTCACCAGTTGAGTTTGGGAAAGCTGGTGTGTACTTTGGTTTTTTTTTTTTTTTTTTTAATTCACTATTTTATTTCACTTCATTCTATTTTATTTTTGGCCACACCATGTGGCATGTGGGATCTTAGTTCCCCAATCAGGGATCAAACCCGTGCCCCCTGCAGTGGGAACGCGGAGCCTTAACCACTGGACTACCAGGGACGTCCCTGGTGTGCACTTTGGATAATAGGGTAGCCTCTGAGGAGAATTCCAGACACTGAATCTGAAAAGGACCCGAGGGACTTACTCCAGTGTACCCCTTTCATAGATGGGAAAACCAATGGCACACAACTCATTTTTGGCAGAACTGGAGCCAGAATTCAGATATTAGATTCCCATTTTGATACTCTTTGTCTCATACTGTATAGACAAGCAAGTTTTTCTTTGCATTTAGGATGTTTTTTCCCCCTAAGAGGGATAGTCATTTCTTACTGTCAGTTGCAAGCAGTGGAATGGATAGAGAAGATCAAATACAGCAAAGAGGTGATGTGTCAGGCACTTGCTGGGTGCTTTTACAAATATCTCAGAGACAACCCACCAATGGCTTATGAGGCAGATCTTTTCTGGATCTACTTTAAAGATTTCGAAAACTGAGGCTTAGAGAGGACAAATGACTCTTTAAATGACTACTCGTAAGGGGTGGAAGAGAGCTTCCAGTGGTGGCTTGTTTGCTTCTAAAGGCCAGTCTTCTCCTAATGCCACACTGTCTTTTAAAGTGTGTGTGTACATGTATGGGTGTGAGCATGAATACATGTATGAGTGTGAGTGAGAAAGTAAGTGTGCGTGTGTGTGTATTTGCAAAACTTTCCCAGACACAGGTGGACAGAACGGAAGCCCTGAATGGAGTGGCAATGGTCCGTGTCCCAGGGCTGCTTGATGGAAGAGGACGAGGGTGCTGATACATGGAAGTTCCAGGATGGCTGGCTTTGCATTCCTTCTCATTAGAGCTGGTCCAGGCTGCCATGTCAGGAATGAGCTGAGAGACCTTGAGTCAAGGCAGGGTGGCCAACCATCTGGGGGTTACGGAGAATCCTCTGTCCTGAAAGGGGCCCTTGATATTATCCTCAAATGAGGTTATACATGCAGTCCAAGATCTGCTGACAAGATGGAGAGGAGAAGACATTCATCACACGGCCCTGAGCACATAGCATTACTGAAGCACACAGCCTTCAGTGCCCTAGGAATTAATAGTTCATAAATCCTATCATAAATCCTATCATTATTTTGTGGATAATTATATTACATTTAAAGCACATGATGATAATTTGTTACATGTAAACATTTAGAACAGCTACAAATACGGGGACTTGGTGATAACCATTTCTCATTCTTTAATATTCTGGAAGCCTCAAAACTGCAAGTGGTCTGGGTCTCTCTTGACTTCTGAGGACCCCTGAGTGTGGGTGTTTATGTTGCTGGGATTGAGGATGCTTATTTGTGTGAGTGTGGGTGAAAGAATGTGTTTGTGAGCCTGTGAAGGTGTGTGTGTGTGTACTGAGCATGGGTGTGTGTGTGTGTGTTTGTGAGAGAGTGTGTTTATATGCTGCTGGGGCACCAGAGTAGGACCACCCCAGCCTGTGGGGACTGGTAGGGGGAGGGAGCTGTCAGAGTGCTGCAGTCCTAAGACCTCAGGGGCATAACTTGATTTGATGATTTGGCCCGAGTAACCCTCTCAAAATAGAAAAATCAAGGACCCAGTGTGGAGGCAGCCTGTCTGGGCTCGGGCTGGTAATGAGGACTAACAAGGGTTGATGGAGCCCGGGAGCGATGGGCTGAGATGGCCCCGAGCTGCCTGGCACCCTGGGCCCTGCAGCCATCCAGTGCTGCCCAGCCTGGCCTAATGCTATAACCCACAGAGATCCTCGTTGATAAGGGCCGAGGGAAAGGGAGAGAGCAGCTTTGCAAGCCACGGCAGAAGGACAGCCGGCTCTATGGAGCCCCAATAGGAAGCTGCCTCTGTGGGCTGGCAAAGCTGAGATCCCTACGTGGAACTTCCTAGAGGGTACCTCAAGTACCTATGAGAACAGGGGGTCTTACCTATCCCTTGAAAATATATTACATGAATACATGTTCATTTTAGGAAACTTGGAGATGCAGAAAAAAGAAACAGGTTTACCCAGAGATCCCTGCTGTAGACATTTTGTTTGGTACCATGGGGATCAGGATATAAAGTCGGTCCATAAGGAGAAGTATTACCCTGGACAGTTCCTCAGGAATGTGTCACATTGGGAGTGGACATCCCACTTCTCAATCTATACAACCCAACCATTTTCCTCTGGGGTTGGACCAGATCCCTGTTTGGTAGTTGAGCCCCAGAAAAAGTGGTTGGCTTGCTTTTAGGGGGCAGGTAGTATGAAAAATGCACATCCTGAAACATTAGATTACACTCAGCATGGGAGAATGCTCACATCCTGGAATGGAAATGGGAACTGAGAGGGAATTTCAGCAGCCTCGTGTCCCCATCTCACTCATAGGCTCAATGAGTAGAGTGGCAGGTCAGATCTGCACTATTTAAGCTTTTCTCAGTCTCCCACCCCCACCCTCTGTGGAGTGCATAGAGGTGAATTCAGAGAAGTTAAATGCATGTATGATGTGACTCCACTTTATATCTTTTCAATCTTTGTCTATGCATATGAACACATCTATATGATTGATTGGTTGATAAAAACAGGATCATACTTTATATGCTCTTTTCAGCTGTTAGATCCTGGATATCCTTCTATATAATATCCATATCATCCTTTGTCATGACCTCCTAGTATGCTGCTGAGAAGATAATACCATCATTTGTGTAATTATGTAATCCTTTATTGCAGGGCATTTACTTTCAAACTTTTGTTATCCTAATAATTGCTGCAATAAATTTCCTTCTGCAGGACTCTTTGCTTTTCAATCCAATTACTTTCCTAGAAGAAATGTCCTCAGTGAGGAATTCTGCGTCAAACATATTTACCAGTTTAAGTCTTTGGTCCCAGCTCACCTGCTATTTTCACTCTTATGCAGGGAAGGGGAAGAGCTCAGAAAAATTTGATCAGTATCCCAGAAAGAGGTGGATTGGTCCTATCTGTGTGGTGAAGGGCATGTGAGAGTAGTTCCAATCTAAACCCCTCTATTTTGTCTTATCATCTTCCATCCACCTCAATTTCCCTACTGTTTGCAAATAGTATGAGCTAGGCTCAGGTTACCCCTGGTTTTCTTGGAGCAATAAAGATGATCCATTACATTTATGGAGTGCTTCACAGATTTTGAAACAATTTTGAGTTTTATCTTGTTGAATCTTCACCAGGCAGGCTTTGTTAGTTCTTCATTTGGCAAAGGAGGGGATGGAGGTCCAGAAAAGTTAAGGGAGTTTCCCAAGTTCACAGACATCAGAATTGGGTACCAGGACTTCTGAATTTTAGTCCAGCAAACTGAAAGTGCTGCTGGGATCACAAGGTGGAAATAGTCAGGGTCTTAGCTCTCTGTCCCATTTGTAGCTAAAGGGAGGAGCCAGGCTTCCTGGCTGGTGGACAGCTGTTGTTTCTGCTTACCCAGCATCCATTCTCTTTTCCTTTAGTAACATGCTGAATTTGGTTTGAGAACCACCATTAGGTTAGTAGTTGCTAACTTAAAGTATATGCTACATTTTGTCTGGCAATCCTCAGCCTCACCAGGTGTTGTTTCTCTGCTGGTACCATCACTTCAATAGTTTGTTCCTCCGTTCTTTAAGGCCAGGTGCTTTTGGGTGATGAAATACATGGGAGGAAATATATGGGAGAAACCCATTCTCCCCTTCAGACTTCATCTTGTTCTCCCTGTTCGGGGTATGCATATCACCCAGATCTGGCATATTCTATCCCTTTGGATAACAGTTGATTCAGTGATGAACATCTGACCCGAACTGGGTCAATGAGATTCAGTCTAGGGACTTATTTTTTTTCGAAGGTGAAACTCTCTTCCTACTCAATTTGGAGCTGCCAGGAGCCACTGTGAGAGGGAGAACCTGCTTCAGAAATCTCATCTGAGGATACCCAGTGCAGAGGAAAGCAAAGCTTGGGGATGGAGACAGCAAAATCTCGATGACATTTAAAAAATATTGATGTATAGTTGATTTACAATGTTATGTTAGTTTCAGGTGTACAGCAAAGTGATTCGGTTATATATATATGTATCTTCTTTTTCATATTCTTTTCCATTATGGTTTATTACAGGATATTGAATATATATCCTGTGCTACACAATAGGACCTTGTTGTTTATTCTTTATATAATCGTTTGCATCTGCTAATCCCAAACTCCCAACACATCCCTCCCCTGCCCCTGCATCCCTGGCAACTGCAAGTCTGTTCTCTATATCTGTGAGTCTGTTTCTGTTTCATTTGTGTCATATCTTAGATTCCACATATAAGTGATATCGTATGGTACTTGTCTTTCTCCGTCTGACTTACTTTGCTTAGTATGATCATTTCTAGGTCCATCCATGTAGCTGCAAATGGCATTATTTTATTCTTTTTTATGGCTGAATAATATTACAATATATATAAGGGCCACATATTTATCCATTCGATGACATTATTTTATCATCTGGAAATCCTGAAGATGTTGTGACCTTCTGCTTAACCCCTACAAAAGCAACAAATGGGACCTCCACTGCACCAGAACTTCTATTACTGCTCCTGCAAAACTACCTAAGACCTCACACTTGCTCGTACCCTCACTGTTCTCCCTTCTGCTTTGCCAGTCTCATGCCGGCGCATCTACTTAAAGGAAGCTAGTCTCATGTCTATACCTTATTTAAAAGGAAGCAGGGAAAATGTAGTTTTTGGATTATATCTCGGAAAGGCAGGCTTTACAATGTGGAAGCGTTCAAAAGTTACAGATGTTACTACGATCTACCCCTTGGCTGCCTAGCATCCATATGTGCTATGTTTTCATACTTGCATTTCCAACCATAATAGTAGCAATAACCTGTGCTTGCTTAAAATGATACAGCTATCACTTGGACAATCAAAATGCACTTCCTCAAAGGAAGGACCCAAAGTTTCATTAGTTTCTGCACCTAGATACAAGTTCAGGTTTTCTGGGTGATGACCGTATCTCCTCTGGTTGTCATAATATCATACTGATACTCTGTAGCCTATGGACTAAATTGTAGACTCACATAGACTATATAAAATATTAGAGAAAAGGGGAAGGAAGAAAAAAAGAAACTTTATTAACTACTAGATATGTACATGACACAGCAGGCAAAGAAGAAAATGTGGCTAGCTGCCATAGAACTTACTGATGCAGCTGGCTGTGACACTGCGAGGGCGTTTATAATGTCCTTCCTCCAGTGCCCATTTATGTTCCCTTTGTCTTCAGCAAATCAGCTGCCTGTGATTCTTTATCTGGTGGGGTGACCCAATCTTCATTCTTGGGGAATCTGAATACTTACTGGCTCTGTCCATATAGGGTTAGAACTGTTAACTTTTTATCACTGGATATGGTAATTTTAGATGTGCCCCAGGGGGTCCCTTGGTTTACAGAAATAGTCCTTTCTGCCCTCATGTGTGACAGCAGTCTACGTTGATAATCCGGATCAGTCATTTTGTCCAACAGGGCATAAGTCTCATATGTCCATGTTGAAGTCTCAGGTTCCAATTCAATGGGCCTATTATTGTGTCCCCTGGTAAAAGAATCCCTCCCATTGGTTCAAAGGCCTTTACATCAGTAGAACCCAAAGTCACAGAAGGCAAAAATTTAGCAAGTGGTTCATTAGTCATCATGATGCGAGGAGCTACTCCCACCTCTTATTTCTAGGGGTGAAACTGTGGTCATTAACTTAAAGGATATAAAGATGTAGACATAGAGAATGGACTTGAGCACACGGGGGGTGGGGAGGGGGAAGCTGGGGCGAAGTGAGTGAAGCATCGACACATATACACTACCAAATGTAAAACAGATAGCTAATGGGAAGCAGCCGCATAGCACAGGGAGATCAGCTGGGTGCTCTGTGACCACCTAGAGGGGTGGGATAGGGAAGGTGGGAGGGAGACTCAAGAAGGAGGGGATATGGGGATATATATATGCATATGGATGATTCACTTTGTTGTACAACAGAAACTAACACAGCATTGTGAAGCAATTATACTCAATAAACATGTATAAAAAAATTCTGAAAATGAAAAAAAACCCTTGAAGAATAGACTACATTTTGTAGGGCTACATTTTGTGAGGTTATTTAATAACCTGTTTATTGTGAGCTTCCTCCTCAGTAGAAACCACAAAGTATTTCCACACTCTGTCCATTCTGAGAGGTCCATTCACGTGCCTCTTCTCCAATAGTCCTTGTCACCAATCCTCCAATCTAGTTATCTTCAAGTCTGATCAAACCCTTAGCCACTGCCTGTGAAACCTAGAAGATCCACAACCCAGGGCATCTCTCTTTCCATATAAAGTGGAACATGAGATATACTCTTAAAGGTGTGCCCCCTGGGAGAGATTTGTTTTCCTTACTGTTCTTTAGGACTATCTCTATGTGGGCTTATAGTCCATTTTCGTCTAAAGCCTGCATATTGTGCAGAACTACCTGAAAATGGGGCTTTACTTTTTACCTTTTCAGTCAGCTGGTCATGTGGAACACCTCTAAAGGCTCTAGGCATAGGTTGAAGGAGGTATGGAAATGTGGAGGGAGTAGACATCTTGGAAATATGAGTCATGCAATTTTCTTGTATCTATTGGATCAGCTAAGTTTATACATTACGTACCACTTCCATCTGATCATGAAGTGTTTTTGGATACATCGTAATGCTGGCTAACCACCCCTAGTTAGAGATGGGCAACTTAATTTCAAGGCTACCAGTTTTCCCATTGTTTGACATTTTTGTCTCCTCCAGGGCCAATAACAAGCTATGAACTGTTGAGGTGACATCACCAAGATGACGACATAGTAGTTCTTGATTTCACTCATGCTCACAAGAAAAACAACTAGCAGCTATTCATGGACAAGACACCAACGAGAGAATCTTAGAACCATATGGTGAGGTTTCCCCAGAGCCTATGGATCCTTCAGTGGGAAAAGAGAGCCCAAGGGGCACTTACAGCTCCCTCAACACTGTGGGTCACTTCTTGGGAGTCCCCATTCTGGTCTGGCCCCCTGGGGTTTGCAGGGGAATCTGTGGGGCTCCATCAGTGGGATTCTGGTTGTGATGGAGAATGGGGTATGGGCTTGTAACAACTAGCACTTGGATCTAGGCAGACCGAGTTCTTCCCTGCAGATCACAAACAGTAGCCCAACCAGCACTTTGCTCATCTGCAGAACCAAGTTGGTGGTGCAGTCCGGCCAGGGTAAAAGCAGCCTGGCCCTGCCTGACCAGAAGGGCTAGCAAGAACACCTGGAAGCTGTGTAGCCCATACCGTAAACAGTCAAGAGAACAAAGGGCAGGGCTTTGTTTCAAAGCCCCAGATGGCTCAGCTGTGGTGCTCATATTGGGGCTGGCCGTAGGCTCTACAAGGCTCTCAATCAGCCACAAATCTACCACGTCATGAAGTCCTAGTGGCAGAGCTTTGCACAACATCCAGGGCGTGGCAGAGCCTTCTCTTGCTTGTATCCCCCACAAAACTGGCAGTCTTATGGGCTATACAACCATGAACTGATGAAATAACCATGGCGGGACTCATATCCAACTCCAATAAACTTTACTTCCACTGGCTTCTACCCTAGCAGTGGACCATGGTCATATTCTGTGTTGCCAGTGATTAGTGTTAGCTCTGAGCCAGGGTCAAGTAGTCCCTCAGAGTTCTAGGAATTCCTTTCCCCCACCCCACTAGGGTACAGTGATCCTGAAACATAATTTGTGTCCTTTTGGTAACAGTCAGGTGAAAGTGTTATGGCACGTGCTTATAATGTTACTACATAATTCTTTTTTAAGGGTACCCCATCTCCTTTCCAATCAGAAAGGTCTGGCTCTTTGAACTGATTTAGGGCTGGGAAATGGGTGAGAAGTAGTGAGTTTCTATAATAGTGGCTCAAATCAATCTTCTCTGCTTACTAAGTCTAGCTGGATTTTTGTTGTTGTTGTTGTTATGCACATTGAGTAAAACCTTAGGGGGTAACACATTTATTTAAGTCATAGAGGCCTAATTATCTCCAAAGATCCCTATAGGTAAAACCCTGTAGGTAAAACCATTTTGTTTGTTACTCTGGCTCTGCTACCTGTTATGGTAACTGCATCTCCCTTTTCTGTGGTATTTGAGTACATCTACTTGACCTTTGTCATCCTGTTTCCATCTTTGTCACTTAAATCAAGGAGCTCTTTATAATGGCAACATTTCCTACTTTTATACTCTACCCACAGTAGTTAGTGTGATTTTTAAAGGGTATTGGTGCTCTTCATCGTCAACGTATTTCTCAATACTATGATGAAGAGATTATCTTCTGAACTGTCTTGTGGGTTATTTTTGGGGTGGGAGTTGTGAACACATGATAAATCTTATACTCTTATCTCCCCAGATTTTTGGATTCTTTCCTCTATATTATATCAAGTTCTTTCTGGCATCTCAAATTCATGTAGGTTCCTGTTGACTCTAGTTTTAGTCCATCAACCAAGAAAATAAATGGAATCCTTCCCAGTAGCTTGAGTCAATATTTTGCATCCAGAATCTCTTGTAGATGTTCACACATAGAAAATTTGACCTGATCTAAAATTATGTCCCTCTCTCCCTATTCTAGGTCCATGAGACCCCCTTCATTCCCACACATATTCCTCATAATTTTTTTAAAGTTTTATATTAACATACAGTAAAATCGACTCTTTTTTGGGCATATAATTCTATGAGCTCTAACACACATATAGATTCATGTGATTACCACCACAATCAAGTTACAGAATAATTCCCTCACCCCCAGAATATTCCTTGTGCTACCCCTTTGTCATCATATTCTTCCCCTACACGTAACTTCTGGAAACCATTAATCTGTTCTCTGTCACTGTAGTTATGTCTTTTTGAGAATGTCATATAAGTGGAATCATGTAGTATGTAGCCTTTCAAGACTAGCTTCTTTCATTTATCATAATGCATTTGAGACTTACCCACATTGTTGTGTGTATCAACAGTCTGTTCCTTTTTACTGATGAATTTTCCATTGTATGGATATACCACAGTTTGTTCACTCTCTCACCTTTTGAAGGTTATTACCTAGGTTTTGGCAATTATGATTAGAGCTCCTATAAACATTCATGTATAGGTTTTTGTGTGAATGTAAGTTTTCATTTCTTTAGGGTAAATACGTGAGGAGTAGGATTGCTGGGTCATATGGTAGGTATCGGTTTAACTTCATAGAAAATGCCAGACTGTTTTCTAGAGTGAATATGTTATTTTGCATTTCTGCCAACAATGTATAAGAGTTTCAGTTCCTCACCATTCTTGGTATTGTCAGTTTTCTATTTTATGTTAGCCATCCTAATAGGTATGTTTTAATTTGTGTTTCCTTAATGGCTAGTGATGTACATCTTTTCATGTGCGTATTTGTCATCCATCTATCCTCTTTGTCCAGGTGTTTGGCCCATTTTAAAATTGAGTTGTCTGGTTTCTTACTGTTGAGTTTTTAAAAAATACATTCTGGACAGAAGTCCTTTGTCAGATACGTGATTTCACATATCTCCCAGTCTGTAGCTTGCATTTTCACTGTCATAACAATGCCTTTCAAAGAGCAAAAGTTTGTAATTTAGATGAAGTCAGTTTTTCTTTACAGATCATGCTTTTGGTATAGATCTTTGAAACCTTTGTGTAACCCAGACCACAAAGATTTTTTTCCTATGTTTTCTCCTAAAAGTTTTATACTGTTAAGTTTTACATTTAGATCTCTGATCCATTAAAGAAAATAAGTTGTGAGGTTTAGAATGAGGTTAATTTTTTTTTGAGCATGAATGTCCAGTATTGTAGCAAATTTGTTAAATGAGATACTTTCTTCACTGAACTGGTTTTGCACCTTTGGTCAAAATCAGTTGTCCCTATATATGTGTTGATTTCTACTCTCCCAGTTCTGTTCCACTGACCTATCTGCCTATCCTTTTGCCAATACTATACTGTCTTCATTACCCTAGCTTTACAGTAGATCTTCCTATTGGGTAGTATGATTCCTACAACTTTTTTCTTGTTTTCCAAAATTGTTTTGGATATTCTAATTCCTTTGCCTTCCAAGTAAATGTTAGAATTAACTTGTCTATATCTATAAAAATTCCTGCTAGGATTTTGAATGGAATTGTATTAAACTATAGATCAATTTGGTGAGAATTGATATCTTTATCTGGTGAGTCTTCCAATTCTGCTATTGGACCATCCACTGAGTTTTTAATTTGTGGAATTGTGCTTTTCAGTTCTAAAATTTTTATCTGGTTCTCTTTTTAAAAGAAATCTGGTTCTTCTTTATAGGTTCTATTTGGCAGAGACTTTCTATCTTTATTTTCCTTTTAATTGATCCTTACTTCTTAAGCATTTTTGAAATAACTGCTTTAAAGTCTTTGTCTGATATTTCCCACATTAGTGACATTTCAACATTGACATCTGTTGGTTGTCTTTTCCCATGTGAGTTGAAATTTTGGGGGTTCTTCTAATACTGAGTAATTTTAGAAATTATATCCTGAACATTTAAAATATTACTTTAGGAGACTCTAGGTCTTATTTAAATCGTAGGGAGAATGCTGATACCTTGTTATGGCAAGCAATCGACTCAGTTAGGTTCAGGCTGCACATTCCAACTAGCCTTTTGTGGGTTGTTGTTTTCAGTGCCAGGTGGGTCTTCATAGTCTGTTGTGCTAATTGAATGTGTCTCAACCTGGTCTGCCACCTGGCGACCAGTCTGGGGCCTGAATGGTGGTCTATGTTGTAGTCCAATTCTCAGTCTTTGGTATACTGGTTAGGGCCAGATCCATACATGTGCAGCTCAGGGGTGAGTTCAGAGTTTATAAACTACTTTATGGGATCGCTTTCCTAGATTTTCCCTCTCTGTAATCTTTCTGGGATTTTCCAGGTGCTTCTCTTTTTTGTTCTCTAGCCAGAACACTGAGGCCATAGATACTGCCACTCTGTCTTAAATTTCCCACAGCTATGCCTGCATCTGGTACCAAGTGACAGGAAGAATAAGAGAGACAAAAAAAGCTATGGAGTTTGCCCCCACCTCTTGGGACCACGGGCCCTCCAGTTGGAGATGAAGTTTTCCCTTCCTCAGAATTTAAGGATCTGTAGGCTCCCCGCTGTTACTTCCTGTTCTATCCCCATGAGATTGCCTGGGGGTTGGAGCACAGGAGAATGGAGAGGAGGAAATAAAAGAAAGAAAGAAAAATGGAGGACTTTCTCACTTTCCCTGAGCGTTAGGAGTTCCCTTTCTTGCTCCTGGAGCCAGAACTAGAGGGTTCCTCCTGAGCATTCTCTGTCATGTTTGGTGCCCACTTTCAGATTTCTGACTTTCTTGAGTCCAGGCTGGGAGATATCATAGAAAAAAAAAAGAACACTCACCACCAGTTCATTGATACTTTAAGTTTTCCCCACCTTCTACTATTTATCTTTCAGAAACCTCAAATAGCTCCATGAATTCTGTCCAGGTTTTATAGCATTATTAACTTGGAGGTACATAGTAAAGTGTGCTCACTCCATCTTACCCAGAACCAGAAGTCTCTTCCCATACTTTGGACAATGTAAATGGCAAACTCCTACATTTCTTTTGGTATGTTGACCATCTTCTGCCAGGTATAACTTTGTAATTGGCCTCTTGGAGATTACTGTCATTTGACCCTCACTATAGATCTGGAGGCAATGAGAGGATAGATTTAGGTGACAGGGGGAATTCTTACAATGTAACTATGCCAGGTGAGGTCATTACAGGGTGTTTACATGAGGTAGAGCCAGCCTGGTGACACAGGGAAGGAAGCTCAGTGGGCTTTGGGCTTGGAGTACTCAGAGTCATATGGATCCTCCAGAATATAACTTTTCCAGTTCTTGAGATCTTACTCTATTCTAACAACTGCCCTTTCAAAAGACATGATAGGGTTTTGAGTTCAAGCTCCGATGTATAATTAAACAAGCTACAGGCAGACTCTGAGTTTGATCTTAGTTACATCAGCCCTGCTAGAGATAAGAGAGTCATTCTTTCTCGGTAGTCATAGAAACTCTGGTTCTCTGACCATACGTTGAGCAGAAAACTTAAAACCCCAGCCTTTTAAGTTTTATTCTCTAAGCTTACCATTGCAGTTATAAGTCCTAGTCTACACAGTCCTTGTATTCCTCAAGGCTCTAATAATGTTCTATCATAGCTGCCACTCTGACCACCAAAGTCTTCATTCCGTGCTCTTCATTTCAGGTCAACACAGCAAAACTTAAGAAATCATTTTGTCTCTAAGGGTTATAAACTAGCAATATCACATCTTTTATTGATAACTGTATCCTTACCCCATCAGGGTAGACAGCCTGTTAATCCTGTATTCTCATTTCTTCAAAGATTTATTGCTCTTTATATTATTTACTGTTTTGCTTAGGGTTCACCTGCAGATGACAGAATCCATTTTGCCAAGTTTAAGAAGGAAGAGAATTAAAATAGTATATATGTGTGACTTAGTTTGTTTGGGCTGCTGTAACAGAAGTACCATAGACTGGGTGGCTTATAAACAATAGAAATTTGTTTCTCATAGTTCTGGAGGCTGGAAAGTGCAAGATTAAGGAACCTGCAGATTCAGTGTCTGGTTAGACCTGTTTTCAGGTTCATAGATGTCTTCTCACATGTCCTCATATGGTAGAAAGAGCAAGGGAGCTCTCTGGGGTGGGGTCTCCTTTATAAGGGCACTAATCCCATTCATGATGGCACTACCCTCATGGCCTAATCGCCTCTCCAAAGCCCCACCTCCTAATACCATCACACTGGAGATTAGGTTTCAACATATGAATTTTGGGGGACACAGACATTTAGTCTATGGCACTGTGGTAGGCAGAATTCTAAGATGGTCTCCAAGATTGTCTCCCCTTGGAGTACATGCCTTGTCTAATCCCCTTTCTTTGAGTGTGAGAAGAAACTTTGAATATGACAGGATATTACTCATGTGATTATGCTTATTATATGGCAGAATGGATTTTGCTGCTGTAATTAACATCCCTGATCAGCTGACTGTGAATCAATCAAAAGTGAGACTTTTCTGGGTGGGCCTGACCTAATCAGGTTATCTTTTAAAATTTATGAGAAGAAAAGCAGATGCCTTTCTACTGGCCCTGAAGGAGTAAACTGCCATATTGTAGAGAGGACCATGTGGCAAGGACCCAAAAGCAGTCTCTAGGAGCTGGTAGTAGCTCCCAGCTGACAGAAAAATAGGGACTGTAATCACGTGGCCATGGGGAAATAAATTTTGCCAATAACCTGAGAGAGTTTGGAATTAGATCTTTCCCTAGCTGGGCCTCCTGAAGGGACACAGCTGCTGACATCTTGATTTCCATGAGGTCCTGAGCAGAGGACCTAGCTAAAAGGTGCTGGACTCTTGATGCATGGAGATTATAAAATAATTAACGTGTGCTGTTTTTTTTTAAACATCTTTATTGAAGTATAATTGCTTTATATTGTTGTGTTAGTTTCTGCTGTATAACAAAGTGAATCAGCTATATGTATACATATCCCCATATCCCCTCCCTCTTGTGTCTCCCTCCCACCCTCCCTATCTCACCCCTCTAGGTGGTCACAGAGCACCGAGCTGATCTCCCTGTGCTATGCAGCTGCTTCCCACTAGCTATCTGTTTTACATTTGGTAGTGTATATGTGTCAGTGCCACTCTCGCACTTCGTCCCAGCTTACCCTTCCCCCTCCCCGTGTCCTGCAGTCCATTCTCTATGTCTGCCTCTTTATTCCTGTCCTGCCCCTACGTTCTTCAGAACCATTTTTTTTTTTTAGATTCCATATATGTGTGCTGTTTTAAACTACTAAGTTCATGGCAATGTGTTACACAGCAATAGAAAACGAATACAGTATACTAACAATTTTCAGAATTCCTAGAAGGTTCAGGACCCAAACTTGAAAGCCACAAAGCTGAAATTGACACAGCCAGGAGATATACCCAACCAAACAGTGAGACTGCAGTCCTGCTGCTTCTTTCATCTGATGCACAGCATTCATGAAACCAAACATCAAACACCATGAATAAAAGCTGTGCACTATGGCAAGACTCAGATAGCATGTTGTCATGATGCTTTCTCCTATTTCTGTGAAATAGGAATCATAATAGTACCTACCTCAATAGGAATTTATAAGGATTAAATGAAATAAAACTTTTAACGTATTTTAGTAATACACAGTTCCTAATGTTCTATATGTATTAACTATTGTTATTCATAATTGACTTGCCCAAGACCACAGAACTAGTGAGAAGCCGAGTAGAGACTTAATTTTGTGTCTGTCTGCTACCAAATTCCATTCTCCTTCTTTTCATGCCTTCTTCACTTTAGCAGGAAGAGTGATCCAGGAACCCAGTTTTAAAGAGACTTTGCCCATTCCCATTCTTAGTTTCTCTGAGGAGAGAAAGATTCACCTCAAAGGGACAGAGAAAATTCTACATAATGGAGCATAAATGTTTTATGAATTGGTCTTCACTGAGTAAATTAAAGGGTCATTAACATACTCATTAGCAAGTGCGGCACTTTGTTTGGAATTCTGAAAATGACTGGACAGTGCACAATCAAATGAGCTCGTGAGGACTTCTTGAAATTCCCTAGATCAGCATCCTTGCTTTCACAATTTTCTTTCTCTCCTGACTTCTGCCTCTGGTGTCTTACACCATGTTCCAAATATATGTCTTTTTCTCCTTTACTAATTGGAATTCTTCTCTGCCTGTCACTGGGAGGAAAGGATGTGAGAGTTTGGAACATCTGCCTTTACTGGCTAAGGAAGATGTGTGTCTGTGTGTGGGCGTATGCATTGGTGGAGAGCAAGGCAAATGGTTTGGTGAGAATGTTTTAGACCCTTAGAATTGATGAAAAGGAGAATAATTCTAATAAGGGTACAGAGTGAAGGGGCTAGTGAAGCTGATCCAAACCAGGCGGTAAAATGACTTAATAGTATTAAGAAGGAATCTACTTATCCAAGTGCAAAAATATGATCATTATAAAACTAAAATATTTTAAGTCAAAATTTTAATTAAAAATTAAAAAATATTATAGAGACACAGATGTAGAGAACAAACATGGACACCAAGGGGGGAAAGTGGGGGTGGTGGTGGGATGAACTGGGAGAGATTGGGATTGACATATATACACTAATATATGTAAAATAGATAACTAATAAGAACCTGCTGTATAAAAAATAAAATAAAATTCAAAAAAAGTATTAAAGGTGGCAGTGATCTGAGGTGCTATTTTCAGGGAGAGCCATGCATAGCCAGTGACTGTGGAGAGGTCTTTGAAGCTTCTCAGTGTAGTCAAGATTTGAGCAACATACAGGTCAATACAAACCCTAAGTATTAGTCTCAGCCCTTGTAAACAACTTGCTCTGGCTGATTCAAACCAAAATGGATTTACCAGGAAGGCTACTGGGATACTCACCAAATAAATGACAGAAATCAGGAGGACTGAGCTTAAGTGATGAAATATATGGAGAACTGACTAGGATGTTGCTCAATTTGTATGATAAAAATATTTCAAGAGATTTCTGGTTTCAGATAATGGCAGAGGACCTTATATCAGACTAACTTTCCTAGTGACAACAATTTTACATTCTTGGTAAAATACAAAAAAAAAATTACTTGAAGGCATAGTAGAGTGACTAAAAGCAGGCAGAAACTGGGGGGGCTACAATCTAAGAAAGAAGCAAACACCCTAGGTAAGACTCACAGTTCCCTGTCTTTCCCCTGAGGGCACTCCCTAGTCTGTTCAATGTATGGGAATAGAGCTCATACAGAATTACTAATGGACTGAGGAGACAGATGTTGGAGTTGAGGGCTGCTAGAATGGCTGAAAGTTAAGGGGGGATATCCAGGAAAAGAGGAAGTCATGTAAGAGGGAGCTCCCAAATCTGCAGATCTTTTTTCAAATCCTTAGCTGGCTGTGAAGACATAGGGCAAGACTCCAAGGAATCCTAGAAGAAAACACTAGCAATCTTACTAAGCAGATATTACAGCAACTCCCCAGTGCTGTGGATACATGATTTAGAGTTCAAGTTCTGCCAAGGTAAAAGAGCTTGACAATACCTTAGGCTTTTTGTTAAAATGTGAGAAGGGTCAAACTCTGGGAGTAAGGACTATGTACAAGGACTAAAGACTGCTCCTTAGGATAAAGGAAAAACTGAAAAGACCTACCTTAACAAAACATAAAATTAAGCTTCCACAAGATCAGAGTTATCTGCCAGTAATTTAACTGCTTACTAGAACAAAAATCAATACTCTTCTAAGGAAGATAATGGTATCCAGAGCCCTATAACATATCATACTCAATGTCCTAGATGTAATAAAAAATATATATTATTTGATATGAGAAGAAACAGGAAAATGGGACCCAAAGTCAAGAGAAAAAACAGTAAATAGAAACAGACCTAGAGATGATCCAGATGTCAGTTTTAGCAAAAACTTTAAAATAATTGTGATGAATACGTTGAGTCTGTAGGAAAAGATGACATAGTGGGTGAGGTGAAGAGGAATTTCAAAAGATATATGAAAACTGTAAAACAGAATCAATGGAAATGCTAACACTAAAAAATAAAATATCCAAAATAAAAATTCTGTTGGATGAGATTAATGCAGATTTGACAGAATAGAAAAGAGGATGAGTGGATTTCAAGACAAGTCAATAGAAATTATCTGAAGTGAAACAGAGAGAGAAAAAAGGTGAAAAGAATAGAGTCTTAACAACCTTTGAAAGAAATATTAAGGAGCTTAGAATACATGTGTTTGGAGTCCCAGAAAAAAAAAGAAAAAAAGAAAGAAAAAGGAACAAGAGCATGGGGTAGGAAAAATAACTAAACAAATACTGACTAAAAATTTCCCAATTTGATCAAAACCAGCAATTTATAGAAAAAAAGAGCGCAAAGCCCAAGGAAGATAAATACAAAGAAAATCACACATGATCAAAATGATGATAGCAATGGATAAGAAATAAGTCTTAAAGGCATCCAGATAAAAAGTCTAAGAGAGCAGCATACAGGGGAAAGATGATAAGAATAACAGCTGACTCCTCATAAAAACATTCCAGAAGAGAATGGAATGACATATTTAAAATCTGAAAAAAATAATCAGTCAACTTAGAATTCCATATCCAGTGTAAAAATCTTTCAAAAATGAAGGCAAAATTTTAAAAAAACAAAAATGAAGGCAAGAATAAAGATATTATCAGAGAAGTGAAGGCTGAGAGACCTGCACTGTAAGAAATGCTAATGGACATTTTTGAAGAAAAGGGAAAATGATGCCAGATGGAAATTTGAATCCAGGGAAGAAAATGAAGAGTAATAAAAATGTAAATATATGGGAAAAGAAAGATTAAAAATTACTTAAATGACAATTCTCTAGAATGAAAATAATAACAATGTATTGTGTAGAAGGGAAATATATGACAATGATAGTACAAAGAGTGGGGGATGAGATGGAATTTCACTGTTGTACTGTTTTACTTCACACTTCTTGTGTGTGAAGTAGCATAATATTAATTCAAGGTACATTGTGCTAAATAAAATATGTATATTGTAATCCTAAGAGAACCACCAAAAAATAATGCAAAGAGGTATGGCTTAAAGGCCAATGGAGGAGATAGACTGGAATACTTAAAAAAAAAATTGATTAACCCAAGAGATAGTAGGAAAAGGAAGAACAGAGGAACAAAAAACATAGGGGACATATAGCAAAAAATAGTAAGATGATAGAACTAAATCCACCATATCAATAAAGTTTTAAAATGTACATGGAGACTAATACTAAACACTCCAGTTAAAAGATAAAGATCAGAGGGATAAAAGAGTAAGACCCAACTATATGTTTTCTATGAGAAACTTACTTTCAATCTAAAGACTTAGACACATGGAAGGATGGAAAAATATATAACTTGTAAACACTTAGCATAAGAAGACTGAAATGGCTATATTAATATCAGACAAGTTAAAAAGTATCACAGAGTTAAGAGGGTTATTTTATAAGAATAAATGGGCCAATTCATCAGGAAGGTATAACAAGCCTAAATGTGTGTACGTCTACTAACAAGCTGCAAATATATGAAGACAAAATGTTTGGAAATAAAGGAAGAAAAAGAAAAATCTATAACCATTGTTGGATATTTTAATACCATGTCACTGTCATTCACAGAACCAGTAAATAAAACATCAGTTAGTATGTAGAAAATTTGAACAACACTATGAACCAACTTGACCTAACTGACAATTATAGAACAATATACCCAACATCTGTAGAATGTACAATCACATTCTTTTCCAATGCATATAGAATGTGCACTGTGCTAGAACATATACGGGGCCATAAAACTAGTCTTGATGAAATTCATCAGGAATTTCAAAAGATTGAAATGATACAGAGTATGTTCTCTGATCACAATGAAACTAAATTAGAAATCAATAAGATATTTGGGAAATCCCCAAATATTTGGAAATTAAACAGTACACTTCTAAGTTACCATAGGTCATGGAAGTAATCATAAGGGAAATGAGAAAGTACTTTGAACTAAATGATACTGAAAACACAACATGTAAGAATTTGGGATAAAAATAAAGCATTATAGCTTTATATCAGCTTGAAGTGCTGATATTAAGAAAAAACGTTTAAAATCAGTGATCTGGCTTCCACCTTAAGAAGCTAGAAAAAGAAAGAAATAAATTAAGCCTAAAGTTAATAGTGAAGAGGAAATAATAAAGATAACTGTAGAAATCAACAAAGTAAAAAATAAGTCAGAGAAAATGGAGGTGATAGAGAGTCCAGTGAACTTGAAGACAGATGAGTGGAAATTCTATAATCTGAAGTAGAGAGTGAAAATGATTGAATAAAAAAGAGAATAGAGGATCAGGGAGCTGTGGGACAACATCAAAAGATCTAATGTCTTTGGAATTGGAGTCCCAGAAGGAGAAGAGAGAGAGCATAGGGCAGAAAAGAAAATATTTGAAGATATAATGGCTGATTAATAAACCTGACAATATTAAAAAAAAAACAACCTATGCCCAAGTGCCCAGGCCACACCCCATATCCATATCATCAGAATCTCTGAGATGGGACTCAGGCATCAATATTTTTTAAAGCTTCCCAGTTGCAGCTGAGGTTGACAACTACTGACCTAAAAAGGACTGGGGCTTAAGCAAGATACAGAAGAGATTATATGGTTCTTCTGTGCTTATTTGCTTATAAATGTCTGTTCAATAAATGTCTCCATGAGTGGAAGAGAAAAAAAACAGTCATGTAGATAGCACCTAAGCAAACAAACAAAAAAGATATAATGGCTGAAAATTGCCATTATGTGAAGACATAAATGGACAGATTCAAGATTAGTGACTCTAAGGATAAATATAAAGAAAATTACATCTAGGCAAATCATAGTCAAAGTGCCAAAAACCAAACATAAGGAGAAAAGCTTGATAGCAGCCAGAGAAAAGTGATACATGTATGGTGCCAATGACTCAAATTTCCACTGACTTCTCATCAGTAATCATAGAGGCCAGAATACAGTGGAAAAACATCTACAATGTGCTAATTTGAAAAAAAAAGGTCAATCTAGCATTATATCTCCCGTGAAAATATTCTTTAAGAATGAGATGAAATAATGACATTTTCAGATAAAAGAAATGAGAGAATTTGTTGCCAGCAAACCTGTACTACAAGAAATGCTAAGGGTAGTTCTTTAGGTTGCAGAGAAATGCATCAGGTAGAAATTCTGATCTTTAGGAAGGAATGGAAAGCACCAGAAATGGTAAATAAATGTGTAAATATAAAAGTCTCACAAATACAAATAGTTATATAGTATCTCACAAAGAAAACTCCCAGCCCAGATGGCTTCATTGGTGAACTCTATCAAGTACTTAAGGAAGAAATATACTAATATTAAATAAACTTTTTAAGAAGACAGAGGAGGAAGGAATACTTTTGTTCGTATCAAAACCAGAGAAGGACATTAAAAGAAAATAAATTACCAGTATCCCTCATGAATATAGATTTTAAAATCCTGAGCAAAATATTAGCAAATTTGGTCTGGCAATATAGACAGTGAATAATATATTATGACTAAAAGAGACTTATTCCAAGAATGCAAGATTGCCATAACATTTGAAAATCAATTAAATTCATCACCTAAACAGATTAAGGGAGAGAAACTCTATGAATAGATGCAGAAAAAGTCAGAGCTGCCAGCCCAGCAGGAGGTTGATGCCACCTACAAGAGTGGAAAATTGTGGTCCCTTGACTGATTTCCAGATTTCTATCAGTTCTTAGACCCAGAGCTCATTGAAGGGAATTATGGCTTCCAGGGAGCACAGTAAGGATCCTACTTAATTAGAAATTGCAACTACCACTTGGCAACTTTTAGGTCCTTATGCCAGTGAAACCAATAGAAAAAGAAAGGAGTTACTGGGTGGGGGAATAATTGACTCTGATTACCATGAGGAGCTAGGTTTGATGCTACATAATGGGCACAAGGAAGACAATGTCTGGAACCTAGGAGATTCACTGGGAGCTTATTTTGGTGCATGGGCAACTCTAGCAACAATGGCTCTACAAGGTCTAGGCAACTAAGGAGTTAGACTTTTTGGGTATGAAGGTGTAGGTCACTCCAGCAGGGAAGGAATGCAGACTAGTCAAAATGGATGCTGAATGAGTGTGATGGTGAATGTCAGTTATAACAACTCTAGGACCAGCTGCAGTAGTACGGATATACCAAGTTTGGCTTACTAACCTCCTTTAGTTCTTTTTGGAATATTGCAATTTGCCATTACCTTGAAGAACTGGATTTTCTCTCTCACCTCTTGGGGAAGAATTGAAAGTGTACTGATCTGATATAAGATCCATGTATTATAAATGGGTATGAGCAGATCTGAAAGGCACAGTGGATAATTGTACTGGACCCCATTTGTGTGCCACCCCAGGTCTATGTGGCCACACCTTCCCTCTGCCTGGGCCTTGGTCACTTGCCTTGCTCTTCAGCTGAGCAGCCCTAGCGAGAGCTCACACTATTGTGCCACTGCAAGAAAACCAGATCTCCAGCACTGCCATTGCTACCATTGCAGATGAAGGGTCCTTGAACAAGAAGAGACTGTCTGCTCTGTCCTGGACCCCCAGAAGCTCTGGCTCCTCTAGAGGTTGCCCAGGAGACCAGGTTACACGTTCCAGAAAAGCAAGGGTGTAAATGCTTCATAGAGCTGATTTTGACTAATGGGAGATGGGAGCTGGGAAGGGATCAACAGATAAATTCTTCTCCATTCCTCCTCACAAATAAACTCTGTAAGAGGTGCAGCAGATGAACCATTAAGATCTGAAGATCTGCAAGACTCAACAGTCAGTTGCATTTGTTACGAAACTGTGGCTTGCTTCTTAAATATCCCCTCTATTTGCTGTCCCTTCTTTCCTGCCTCAGTCTCCTTTTCCCTGGTATTGCACTCTGAAACTAAATGTCAGTAGGTAAGCTTCTCCCCCAGGCAGGCTCTCTTTTCCAGGGAACGTGGGTTAAGGCAGGTAGTGATAATGTTGTTAATGAGGATATTGATGTGGTTGTGATGAGACTGGTGAAAGTGGTGATGGGGTCATAGAGAATGATGGTGCTGTGGGTGACGATGGTATGGGTGAGAACTTACAAATGTATTGTGAGGAAGTTGAAAGCCTGGGAAGTCAAGGGTTATGGTAGATTGTATAACTGTTCAACTCATACTTGGTATCTTTTTATTTTGTACTCTTCCCTGGGGAAGGATTACATATCCCCATCCGTTTGAGCTTAAGCATGGCCATGTGACTTGCTTTAGCCAATAAAGAAGCTGTAAAAGCCAGCGTGTGCTTCTGCCAAGTTCACTTTCCTTCTGTCATGATGGTCAGTGATCTCCAGTAGGCTGCTCCTTCAATACGGTTCTTGGAGCAGAGCCATAACTGATCTGTGACAGACAAGCAGCATGAGTGGGATATAATCTTTTGTAATTGAGAGTCAATGAGATTTTAAAGAGTTTGTTACCATAGCGTAATCTAGGATACCCTGACTTATATGTGAGAAAGGAAGTCTGTCCAAGGAATGTGCCTTTGGGATATTAGTGGTAAATAGGAAAAAGTACTGCCTTAAAAAGTTATGTTCTAAAACTCTGGGACCAGATGGCTTCACAGGTGAATTCTATCAAATATTTAGAGAAGACTTAACACCCATCCTTCTCAAACTCTTCCAAAAAATTGCAGAGGAAGGAACACTCCCAAACTCATTCTATGAGGCCACCATCACCCTGACACCAAAACCAGACAAAGATACTACAAAAAAAGAAAATTACAAACCAATGTCACTGATGAATATAGATGCAAAAATCCTCAACAAAATACAAGCAAACGGAATCCAACAACACATTAAAAGGGTCATACACCATGATCAAGTGGGATTTATCCCAGGGGTGCAAGGATTCTTCATTATACACAAATCAATCAATGTGATACATCATGTTAACAAATTGAAGAATAAAAATCATATAATCATCTCATCTCAATAGATGCAGAAAAAGCTTTTGACAAAATTCAACACCCATTTATGATATAAATGCTCCAGAAAGTGGGCATAGAGGGAACCTACCTCAACATAATAAAGGCCATATATGACAAACCCACAGCAAACATCATTCTCAATGGTGAAAAACTGAAAGCATTTCCTGTAAGATCAGGAACAAGACAAGGACGTCCACTCTCACCACTATTCAACATAGCTTTAGAAGTCCTAGCCCTGGCAGTCAGAGAAGAAAAAGAAATAAAAGGAATACAAATTGGAAAAGAAGAAGTAAAACTGTCACTGTTTGCAGATGACATGATACTATATATAGAGAATCCTAAAGATGCCACCAGAAAACTACTAGAGCTAATCAATGAATTTGGTAAAGTAGCAGGATACAAAATTAATGCACAGAAATCTCTGGCATTCCTATACACTAATGATGAAAAATATGAAAGGGAAATTAAGGAAACACTCCCATTTACCACTGCAACAAAAAGAATGAAATAACTAGGAATAAACCTCCTAGGGAGACAAAAGACCTGTATGCAGAAAACTATAAGACACTGATGAAAGAAATCAAAGATGACACAAACAGGTGGAGAGATATAACATGTTCTTGGATTGAAAGAATCAATATTGTGAAAATGACTATACTACCCACAGCAATCTACAGATTCAATGCAATCCCTATCAAATTACCAATGGCATTTTTTACAGAACTAGAACAAAAAATCTTAAAATTTGTATGGAGACACAAAAGACCCTGAATAGCCAAAGCAGTCTTGAGGGAAAAAAAAACAGAGCTGGAGGAATCAGACTCCCTGACTTCAGACTATACTATAAAGCTACAGTAATCAAGACAATATGGTACTGGCACAAAAACAGAAACATAGATCAATGGAACAAGATAGAAAGCCCAGAGGTAAACCCAGGCACCTATGGTCAACTAATCTATGACAAAGGAGGCAAGGGTTCACAATGGAGAAAAGACAGTCTCTTCAATAAGTGGTGCTGGGAAAACTGGACAGCTACATGTAAAAGAATGAAATTAGAACACTCCCTAACACCATACACAAAAATAAACTCAAAATGGATTTAGAGACCTAAATATTAAGACTGTACACTATAAAACTCTTAGAGGAAAACATAGGAAGAGAACTATTTGACATAAATCACAGCAAGATCTTTTTTGATCCACCTCTTAGAGTAATGGAAATAAAAACAAAAATAAACAAATGGGACCTAATGAAACTTAAAAGCTTTTGCAAAGCAAAGGAAACTACAAACAAGACAAAAAGACAACCCTCAGAATGGGAGAAAATATTTTCAAATGACTCAACGGACAAAGGATTAATCTCCAAAATATATAAACAGCCCATGCAGCTCAATATTAAAAAACAAACAGCCCAATCCAAAAATAGGCAGAAGACCTAAGAAGACATTTCTCCAAAGAAGACATACAGATGGCCAAGAAGCACATGAAAAGCTGCTCAACATCACTAATTATTAGAGAAATGCAAATCAAAACTACAATGAGGTATCACTTCACACCAGTTAGAATGGGCATCATCAGAAAATCTACAAACAACAAATGCTGGAGAGGGTGTGGAGAAAAGGGAAGCCTCTTGCACTGTTGGTGGGAATGTAAATTGATACAGCCACTATGGAGAACAGTATGAAGATTCCTTAAAAAACTAAAAATAGAATTATCATATGACCCAGCAATCCCACTACTGGGTATATACCCAGAGAAAGCCATAATTCAAAAAGACACATGCACCCCAGTGTTCATTGCAGCACTATTTACAATAGCCAGGTCATGGAAGCAACCTAAGTGCCCCTCGACAGACGAATGGATAAAGAAGATGTGGTACATATATACAATTGAATATTACTCAGCCATAAAAAGGAACGAAATTGGGTCATTTGTAGAGACGTGGATGGATCTAGAGACTGTTATACAGAGTGAACTAAGTCAGAAAGAGAAAAACAAATATCATATATTAACACATATATGTGGAACCTAGGAAGATGGTACCGATGAACTGGCCTCCAGGACAGAAGTTGAGACACAGATGTAGAGAACAACGTATGGACACCAAGGGGGAAAAGTGGAGGGGGTGGTGGTGGTGGTGGGATGAATTGGGAGATTGGGATTGACATGTATACACTAATATGTATAAAATGGATAACTAATAAGAACCTGCTGTATAGAAAAATAAATAAATTTCAAAAATTCAAAAAAAAAGTTATGTTCTCTCTTGGAACAACCTTCTGGATAGAAGTTTTGGGAAAATCATAACCCCATTTGAAACTGGCCAAAAGCAAAATGAAGAAAACCATCTTCACGGGCTGAGGCAGCTGCTAGTTCATCCCATCCTTGCACGTCTGTATTAGTGGGGTTCTTCATGAGCTTAGGAGTTCTGCAGAGTTCTCATGAAGTGAATTTGTGTGCTTGCAGGCTGCGATGGAGCTGGGAGAGGAAGATGGGGTTGTCAGGCGGCAGAGTGTGGCAGAGAGTCTTCCAATATCCTTGAATGCTGCTGGGCTGATGCAGTCAGTCCTGTGCAGAGGGCACAGATCTTTACTTTCCCCACCAGCCCATGGGGGTGTTCCTGCTAATGAGGCATTCAGGCTGATTCTCATTAATGCTCTTTATTTACAGGCAAATGGATCAATTATGGAAAGCATGGTTTTCTCAGTCATTTTTGTCTCCATTTTCCATCTGCTGGTGTTCTTGGCCAGGAGTGCAAGCCCTGTCCTTCTTGGGGTGGTTTGTTTGGAGTTAGAGGATAAGGAGGGGCCTGTGTGTGTTGGTGGGGAGTGGAAGGCGAAGGGTTAGAAGATGGCTTCATTAGGAACAGCCAGCGGATACAGACTTGGAGTGGAATAATCTAATTGATTTTGCATTCTCCTCCTTGTCCCTGCCTCACCCAGAATATGCAAATTCTGATTAAAACCTTGCTCCAGAGGACTGTCTCCCTAGCTAACAGGAGTAAGCACAAGTTATGCCATCTTTCAGAACATGGGCTGCTTAAAGGTGCATGCTCCGTGCTCCTTGCCCTACATTTTCTTAGTCTTTGTAAAGGGGGTAGTGGGGGGAGGTGCAGTGAAAGCACGAAGGAAAAGTGGCAAGTATGTGATAGTCATGCAGTCAACAGCCATGAATGGGCACCTACTGTGTTTTACTCTCTTAGGTAATGGAAACCCCTAGAAAAAAAGGCAGTCACGATCCTATTCCTTCACAATGCTCACATTCTGGCAAGGAAGACAAGGGTTTGAACAATTAAAGATGCAATAGGTGCATCTAAGGCACTTTAGTTGGGAACCTAACGTTGCCTGAATGGTCAAGGGGGAAATGATGTTTAAGAATAGACCTGAGAATGGGTAGCAATGAGCGTTAGGGAGTGCATTTATGCAAAATACGTTCTTGTGCAGATGTGTGGGTGCACACATACACAGGTGCACACACAAAGTAAAACCATGGATAACGAGGTAAATGAATTAGCACACAGAGTAAATTTTCCAGCTTGCCACGTTTATAATCCATTGAGCACCCAGATTATTTTATTGCCAACAAATTAGATGTAGATTTTCTTTTTTCAAAATTAATTTTATGTTCCCTGCCCTCTTAAGCAGGCTAAGAGTTAGTTTCTTCATATTTCAGGGCCTCCACTGTGAATATCATGACTATTCAATGCTCCGAGAGAGTGCTTCCTCAGGATTTATTTAGGGGTATATAATAATTTTATACCACTGAGATGGCTTCAGACTGCTTTGCTTTTTGAGTTCCTATGTCTGCTTTTTATAGTTTGCTGTCTCTTTCTTTGCTATTGGGCTGTCAACTGTCACTTCCTGCAGCTGTCAGAAAGCCTGGCTTTGGCAGGGCTCACCACTACCAGCATCTGCCCTGCCCCCAAAACATACACTCACTGATTCCATTCTGATCAGGTATTGCTTGGGAGTCCAGACTTGGCTTATCTAAGCTGTGAAGTGGTGGTCCTTAAAGTGAGGCCCCTGGGCCGGCAGCATCAGCTTCACCTGGGAACTTGTTAGAAATGCAAATTCTTGGGCCCCATCCAAGACCAGATGAATCAGAAACTCTGGAGGTGGGGCCAGTGGTCTGTATTTAACAAGCTGTCCTGGTGATTCAGATGTCGCTCACTGACGCAGTGCTGTAAGAAAGGATAAATAGAGTCCAAGTGAGGGCTGAGTTGCTCTCCCATGTGTGAAGTGCATGCTCATTACAGCATCAACTGTGATCTATGTTCCGTCCAATCAAGGGACTTGCATTTCTTCCTGGTTCTTGGCTACTGTTTGGTGTGATTGGATTGTTACAGGGTGGCTGATCCCTGGGAAAGGGTGTGTGTGTGCATGTGCTCATGAGCGTAAATGCATACACCCCGAGAGAGAGAGAGAGAGAGAGAGAGAGAGAGAGAGAGAGAGAGGGAGAGAGAAAGCCAGAAAAATCCAGGGCCCAGAGTGAGCAGTGTCTTGGGCTCCAATCCCCTGCTCTTAGCTGCTAGAGTTTCCTACATGTCCTGCTTTCAGAGCTCTGGCCTGATCCCTGCAGCTTGGGGTCCCGATGCTCCTTAGATAACAGAAGTGTCGTCTGATTCCCCCTTTCACCACCCCTGAGTGGCTGCCTGGGGCCCAGACTGAGTGTCAGGAACACTCTGAGAGGCATCAGCTGGCGGAGACACTGCCAGAGACTCTCCAAACATACATCTTGGAAGGACAGCTGGGATATGTGTGGGAGCCTCGGAGATGCATGGATTTGGGTTTGTAAACATGAGCCTGTTAAATTCAGGGTGGGCCACGGGCCTAGGAGAGCGCCGTAGCATCTTTTGGCAAATGCTGAACATTCTGAGTGGTTTTAAAGGTATTGGTTTTTAAGGTATTACTCATACTTTATCTATATAAGGAGATATAGGAGGCCTGTTTTAGCGTAGCTCATTATCAGGGGGAGGAGAGAGGAGGGGTTGGCACTGGTTGAACACCCACCACACTCTGTGTGCCAGGGATTCTCCATGAACTGTCTGATTTTGTCTTTACCCCCTTGGTGAAGGGCTGGGCTTGTCAGCTCTGCTCTATAGACTAGGACGTCGACTGAGAGCAAACGTCTGGGCCCGGGGTGTCCCAGTGAGTTCGACCTGAGCTGATGTGGAGGACGTGTTTTGTGAGCAGCCAAGACTTTGGAGGGTGGCTGACATGATGGTGATGAGAACGTTTGCCCACAGTGGGAGCACACGGTCACGGTCAACTGTCATAGGGAGCTGACATTCCCTTATGACCGGCTAGCTCAGTTTGCCTAAATCAGAGTTTGTCAGAGAGAGAGAGAGAGGGAGGGAGGGAGAGAGAGAGGGAGGGAGATCTGCCAGACATGAATCCCATGAGGTGCTCCTCAACCTCAAGGCCCCACTGACCAAATCTGTTTGGGAATTGTTGTAAAACTACATTCTACTCTTGGAGATTATGAATCATGGTACAAATTGTATCAGGCAGAGTCCAACAAGAGAAACAGGGCCAGTGGGGTAGATAGAAAAATCGATAGGGATTTATTGCAAAAAGTTGTTTTATGCAGCTGTTGGGGCTGACCAGACAGATCTGGAGTCTGAAGGGCAGGCTGTCAGGAAGGGCAGGCTGAGGGTCCTGCGCACGGGGTGGAGCTTCAGGCCACAAGCGGTGTTTCTTCCACAGGGTAGCCTCAGCTCTGCTCTTAAGGCCTTTGGACCGATTGAATCAGGCCAACCTAGATTATCTAGGATTATCTGTCTTACTTAGAGGTAACTGATTATGGATTTTAATCACATCTATAAAGTGACACTTTAGATGTAAAGTAACACAGTGACACTTAGATTAGTGCTTGACTGAATAAGTGAGGATTTAGTCTAGACAGGTTGACTTAAAGCTGACACTGAGAAGTCCTGTACCTAAGACGCCTTAGTTTATTTGAACCCCTTGTTTCCCAAAGTTACAGGGACAAGAACCGCCTCTCATCCCCATCCCCCCCACAATAGCCATTTACACCCAGTGTACCCCACTGGACACTTTGGAAATCACTGGCCCAGCTCTCTGGTCTGACCTAAGAGGTGCTGGGCAGTGAAAGCCCAGAGCACGAGTCTATCTGGCTCCTGTTCAAGGTCTCTCAACAGTGGTGCTGTTTACATTTGGGGCCAGATAATCCTTTGTTGCTGGGGGTGAGGGCTGTCCTGTTTACTGTAAGATGTTTAGCAGCATCCATGGCTTCTATTCACTCGCTGTCAGTTGCATACCACTTCCCCCCAGCAGTGACAACCCAAAATATCTTCAGACATTGCCAGATGTCCCCATTGAAAACCACTGGCGTAGAAGAAGAAATTATAGGACAGCACAGGGGCTTTGCAGGCCCAGCAGCCTGGGTTTGAATCCTGCCTCTGTCCGTGTTATTTTTACTTACATTCCGTCATATCCCAAAAGGATCTGAGTGACTAAATCTGTCATTTGGGGGAATAGATACATAGTCCTAGGGAAGTTATTTTAACTTTTGTGAGCCTCAGATTCACCTCTGCAAAGTGGGGATCATGATAGGACTTGCCTTGTTGGGTTATTAAGGGGATTCACTGGCGTGGAACAAGCAGGGTGCCTGGATCTTGGTAGTTACTCCAAGAATGTTAGTTCCTTACCCTCCCAAGAGGGAAACTGAGTCTCACAATTAGACTTGCAGAGGCATCCTAGAGTCGGGGAGCTGGAAGGATCTTGGCTTCCCCAGGTCCATTTTCTGGATGAAAAGACCAGCCTAGCACCTGTCTGAGATCCCAGAGCTCCAGGCCAGGGAGAGTCCTCAACCGTGAAGTGTGTAGCTTCCCTGGGTGGGAACAGCCCACTGCTGAGTCTAGAGAGAAGTGCTTAGGGCTCGAGGGGCTCTAAGGCCCCTCTGAGGGCTCAGGACACACCCAGCTCCTCTCTAGGCCTCTTCCTCAGGCTGCTCAAGTCAAGTCATCCTGTCACACAGGTCATGGTGTGGAAGCTGGAGCGCCATGGCAGATTTATGAACGGGGCACCCCTGCGCAGCCCAGGTCATGCCTTGTCAGGAGTTTTATTAATGGCCTTCCATCTAGCACTTCAGGTTTGCAAGCTTGTCTGTTCCCTGGATCACAGTCAGACGTGGGGAGGCACACCACACCAGCAAAACCTTTCTCTTCACTTGGCGGCGGGGGGCTTGGCACAGGAGGGTAATCTAGATATTTTCGTACGAGCTCCATTGGGATCAGAACCCACAGCCCTCCTTCCTCCTATCTTGGCTGTCTCTCAGCCCATTGGGATGTCTCCCCTGGTAGCCTCAGCTCCCCTGGTCAGGATGGGGACCACTACCTCAGGCCTCAAGGGGAAGCTGAGAATACCAGCCTTGGGTCAGAAGCTCTTGGCCCTGGCCCTGGGCATTGCCATCTACCAGAGGGATGACACTGGGGAGCCACTGCACCTCTTAGAACCTCAGTTTCCTCCTCTGTAAAATGGGGACAATAATTGCCACCCCACAGGATGGTTGTGAGTATTCATTGAGTCCTGTTCAGACAGGCTTAGTAGGGGCTTCCTCTTTCCTTCCCCCCTGCCCAGCAGAGGGCCTGCATTGGGCTACGCCCTCCTCATTGTGTGGAGGCATGAATCACCGGGGGGCATAGTCCCCAAGTGTGCAAGCTAGGACACAGCCACCCCGTGGCAGCGTCAGAGGGGCTCCTGCCCCATCCTTTTGAAGGACATCGTCTTCCAAGCCAGGGAGAGCTTGAGGAGGGACCCCATAAACTGCTCAGACCTTGGGAAGCATCCATGTCTGAGACCAGGAAAGGGGTGGAGGAAGGGCATTTTCTAGGCTGTCAACAATTCATCAATAGAGGAGTGAATCAAGCTGCCTCCTCCCAACACTGATGGAATGTCCCCGAAGCACCTCCTGAGGGCTTGTTAAAAATACAGATTCTGGGGCCCCGCCCCAGACTCCAGGGTGGAACCACTGGCTGTCAGTGATGAGGGAGAGGCCCTGAGGGATGAAGAGCCTCTTCCTCCAAGGCGTGGTGCCTGGGAGGTCTTCTTGCTTCACTCTTCAGAGTCCTGCTGGGATGCCGGATAGGATACCTGCACCAGGAGTTCTGGGTGTCCACTTCTAGCATTTTTTATTTAGGAGGTTGGCCTAGAAGACCCCGAGGCCCCTTTCAGCTTTGTCACTGTGCTCAAAGGAGGGAGTTCCAGAGAGGGGAGGAGCAGCGGCCCGTCTCTGTCCCGGGGTTGGCTGAGCTCCTGGGGGTGCAGATACGCTGATCCACTGATCCTAGAGGCAGGATGGATCCCCAGAGCGGCTGTTCCCGCGGCCACAGTTAGCCCTGCATTTTAGGATGTGCCTGGTGGGCTTGAGCTGAGAGGGGGTCCTAGCTACCTCCTTGCCAAATTCCTTAACCCCTATCCCCCTCCAAAATGCACACTCTTGGAAACCGTTGTGAGCTGCAAAGCAGTTAGCAGCCTGTGATATGCTGGGCTGTATGTGAGGTGGACTTGCTGGGGATCCCTTTTCTACCCTGTGCATTGCAGACCCCACCTGCCTCTCCTGGGCCACTTCTTTATCAGGCAAACATTGGCTAAGAACACACTGTGGGGACATAAGAGTCACAGTCTCTGAGCCTCAAGAAGCAATAGGCTGGCGGGGAAGACAGACTGATAATCCAAGAAGAGCTTTGCAATGTCATAGGCTGTCTGATGGACAGATATGTGCCCAGGGCTCCAGATGGCCTCCCTGGAGATGCAGCTGGAGCCGTCAGCAGGGCCAGTTCTGGCTTCTCTGCAAGCAGATGGGCTTAACTTTGAGGTCAGTGCCACCCCCCCACTCCCCATTCCCCTGCCCAGCTGACCCTGGTCTGGTGGAGACCCTCCAACCCCAGCCATTTCCAGGTTCTGATTTGGGGTGTGGAGCCCAGGATCCGCTCTCGGTTCCTGAGCTGCCCTGCTGCCTGCCCTGCCTCTCAAGCCCTGAGCCGGCAGCTGCTGCATTAGCTGGAAAGGTGCTCTGCTCTGACAAAGATGAGTGCTCTCACCTCCTGCCTCCCTCCTCACACAACCCGGCCTCTGAGGGACCCCTGGGGAAATGAGCACAGAGGAGCCTGGCAGTTTAAAAGCCCTATAATTGCACTGCTGGTTTCTAGCACCGCTCTGGGTTTCCTAAGTTAAGGAAAGTTTACAAGGCCCCGGAAACAGCTCCGATGCCAGCAGGCTCTGGAGATGCAGGCTAGGGCAGCAGAGGGAGGAGAATGTTTCTTGAAGGATCCCTGAGATTCTCCCATCCCTATGAGCCCCTGGAGCCTGGAAGGGAGGCCTCTGGGATACAGGGAGAGAAAGTTCCAGGGATGGGAAGTTTAAGGAGAACCTGGCAAAAGATTTTCTGGGACTCTGAGTTTTCTTAGTGCATTTAAAAATATTTATTGAGTCCCTGCTCTAGGTGCCTGTTCTAGGCACTGAGATCCATCAGTGAGCAAAACAGATCAAGTCCTTCCTTGCCCTTAAAGAGCTCACACTCTACTTGGGAGATACAAAAGAAGCACGTGTGCAAATACAGATGTGGAATAATGTCAGGGAATGAGACCTGGGAGAAGAAAAATAAAGCAAAGTCATGTGATAGAAAGGTTGGGGAAGACAATTTTAGACAGGGTAACCCAAGATGACCTCTAAGGAGGTGACCTTTGCCCTGAGACTGGAGGGAGTGTAGGAGGTGAGTGAGGGAGGGGGTGGGAATGGGGTGAGGGGCAGAGGCCCCGGCTGGGAGTGTGCATGGTCTGTTGAAGGAACAGCATGGGATGCAGTGAGGCTGGGGAGAGGGTGGGAAATGGGACCAGCGAGGGAGCTACTGCCAGATCCTTGAGGGACTCGTGGAAGAGACTCTGGGTTCAGATGGAGGGATGTTGGTGGGTGTCGTGAAGGCAGTGGGAGCACCCAAGCATGGCTTCTGTTTCTATATGAAGCATGAGGTGAGAGCAGCAGCTGAGAGTGAGGGGGGTACTGGGGAGCAGGGGGTGGAGGAGGGATATGGAGAGAAGAGGAGGTATTCAATCATCATCTCAGAGAATGAGAAAGAGATTTCTAGAAAAACCTGCTGGGATTGCTGGACAGCACTCAGGGTGCTTGGCAGTTTGTGGTCTTGAATTTAACAACTCTGTGTGTGGTTTGCTCTGTTGAGTGGCTAAAATGGGCTTGCAGAGGGCTAGCCAGTAAGGAGGGAATAAAATAGACACATTCCTGCCCTCAGGCAGTTTCACCTCTGCAGGGGAATTAAGTCAATGTTACAGACAACTGCAAATCAGAACAGTATGAAGCTGTGCACCTCTCAGAAAGGTGTGAGAGGCTCTGGAAGGAGCTTGATGGAAGAGAAAGACTTTGGGGCCAGATAGCCGTAGGCTGGAACCCCAGCTTTCCCACTCCTGAGCTGGATACTGTAAGGCAAGTCACAAAAGCTCTCTGAATCTCAGATTTTCCAAATTATAAAATGGGGATAATCCTACTAATTTAATAAGGCTGGAGTGGTGATTAACTAAGGAAATATCAATAGATCTTGTGTGGAGTAGGAATTTAATGAATGGCAGCCATTGCTGTTTATTAGAACAGGGTCAGCAAATTATGACGCGTGGGCCAGTCCCATCCACCGACTGTTTTTGTACAGCCCACGAGCTAAGAATGATTTTCACATTTTAAACGGTTGGGGAAAAAAAAATCAAAAGAGGAATAATATTTCATGACACGTGAAAGTGATATGAAATTCAAATCTCGGTGTCCATAAATAAAGTTTTATTGGAACACAGCCATGCTCATTTGTTTACGTATTGCCTATGCTACTTTTGCTCCACAACTGCAGAGTTGAGAAGTTGGTTGTGACAGAGACCATATAGCCTAGAAAGCCTAAAATATTTACTCTGTGGACCTTTACAGAAAAAGTTTGCCACCTTCCGATTTAGAGGAAGGAAGGAGAGATTGACCTGGGTACTCTGAAAGATGGCTTCTGTTGCGAACCAGTTTCTGTCTTTCTAGCAGAAGCAGGACAGGTAGGAGGCTGGGCTCCATAGGAGTTCTGTCCAAACTAGAGCTGCATGTTTTGGGGGTGGGAGAGTGTGTTCCTGGGCTTGGGCCGCTAAGCTTGTCTCCTGGCAAGCCAGATGCAGTGCCCTCTTTTCAAGACCCCAAAGGAAGATAGAAAGAAACAAAGAAACTCGTGCCTTCTTCCTTTCTTACAGGAAGAAGGCACGAGTCTGTGTGGATTGGGTCTGCAGGGGCGAGCGCAGCAGGGCCTTGGCTGTGCAGCAACCATCCATTTTTCTCTTGCTAACAATTACAGCAGCTGATCCAACCTTTCTCACTGTCCTTAAGCCTCTGAGGCCACCCCTGTGCTCCACTCGGCAGAGGACCCCAACTCCAAGGTCGAGGAGACCAGGCTACCTGCTGTGAAGTCCCTCTACATTCCTCCTCCCCACCTCAACTTCTCTGAATTCCCAGGGTTTCTTCCTGCTGCCCCCAAGGAAGAAGTGTCCCTATCCCTGTTCAGGCTAAGCCTTCCACCCACGCTTTGATCTCATCCCTCCTTGGCTCCCCTGGGCTCTTGCTCTGTTATACATCTTTCTTGCATTCTTAGTCTTGTGTCCACTGACACTTTTCCTTTCCTTCTCTTTTTGGGAAGGTGACTAATATTTAATGAGTTCCTATTATGTGCCAGCACTCTGCTAGGTGATTGTAGATGCTGTTTCATTTGATTCTGACAAAAGGCCTGAGGTAGTATGTTAGTCAGGACTTCTAGTTGCCTGTGAAAGAAACCCAACTCAAACTAGCTTAGAGGAAATTTATTGGTTCATGTCATGTGAAGTTCAAGGACAAATTTTAGACATGATTAGATCCAGGTCCTCAATAATGTCCTAAAGAATTTCTTTCTGTATTTCTCAGTTCTGGTTTCTTCTGTACTGGTTTCATTCTCAGACAGACATGCCTCATGTGGTGGCGAAGGTGGCCACCAGCAGCTTCTAGACTTTTACTCTACCTTTGTAGCAATTCCCAAGGAAAGAGAGCTTCAGCAAAAATCCCAGGGCTGACTATCATTGGCTTGGCCTGGGTCACAGAGCCTTTCCTGAACCAGTCACTGTGGCCAAGCGATTGCTGTCCTCTCACTGGTCAACCCAGGGCTATCTGCCCACTTGTGGTGAGGGCATCAGCCCCATCTAAACCACATGGTAAGAAAGATGTGGTTTCGCCAAAGGAAAATCATGGTGTTGACACTGGAAAATGGGAGAATGGTTGCTGGGTAGGCAAAAATGACAGTTGTCCATCAAAGATAGATATTACAACCCTCATGTTATAGTTGAAGAAATTGAGCCTAATAGAGGTTAAATGGCTGGTACCAGGTTGTACAGCTGAAACTCAGTAGAGGTGCAATATCACCCAAGTTGGGCTCACGCTATATTCTGCCTTGGTTCCCAGGATTGCCATGGGAATGCAGGAAACTTCAGCTTGCTCAGGGAGTAGAAGGGAACAGGAGTGGAAATGATAAGAAAGAAAATATGGTCTTCTGGAATAACCAATGAGAAAAAAAGCTGCTGACTGGGTAAACCTCGGGTGGACGCAGGTGGCTGGGCAGAGGTGTTGGGAAATAAGGGGTCTCTACGGGAGACATCTCCATTGGAGAGACCTGGTCTCTATCTCTTCCGAATAACCCTACTTGTCTGTTTGTCCAAGGCCTTTCCAATCAACCTTGATGTTTGGCAAATGCTGTTGTATTTTACCGAACACAGCTGGGCTCAGAGGGCATTGCTGTGAATACACACAGCCCTGGTGTTTCACAGAATGACATCAGAGAGGAGGGGAGTTCTGTGACCCCAGGAATGAATCCCCACATTGGGATGAGCTGGACATATACCACCCAACCAGATATTTCAGGTCTGTATCCACCTGGAACTTTTCAAGGGAGAGGAACCCTTTTGATCAAGACCATGAAAGACAGGAGAATTTGCCTGGAGGAAGCAGTTTTCTGCTGGTCTAGGGTGGGACTGTTTTCTAGAAAATTTGGGGCCAGTTCCGTTCATGTACACATATGGAAAGAGGAGAAACACACACACACACACACACACACTCTTTTTCTTTAGGATCACTGTATCTGTGGCCTCCAGACTGTGATGGGGAAATAAAGTCTGATCAAGGCTCTAAGTAGGGGGTGCTGGGAGTTAGGGAGGCCTGGGGGACACAGGGCACCAGAAGGGACAGCTGAGGGAGGATGGGAGTGTGGACCCAGAAAGGAATGAATTAGGACCACATATGTGGTCCTGGGTTCTGCTACTGATTCTCCCAAGAGGCAGAGATGGTGACAGAACCCGGCATCGGACCCTAAAGAAAGACATGAGTTGAGTTGGAGGACAGCTGCAGAACTGTTGTGTGAGAGCCTTGCCTTTCCCCCGTATCCCTAGCCCCACCCACGCCCCCTGTGCTTCAATCTGAGCTGCTGGAGGCTGAGGCAAAGTGGGTGGAACATTTCTAAGTATAGAATGTCTTGGACTTGGAACCCATGGGAACCTCAGAAGCAAACTCATCCTCACCTAGTGAAAAATGCCCTCTATTGGGCATTGTTAGATGCTTCATCATCAGAAAAGCTCCTCCTTATGTCACACCCAAATCTGCCTCCCAGTAACTCCCAAAGAATGGTCCCACTTGTGGACAGTTGGCATCATGCTGGACAAGTCCCTTTCCAAGTTAGAACTGGCCTGAGAGTGTCAGTGACGTCATGTGGTCCAAGCAGCTCCGCTCCCCTCGCGTGCACGGGCTAAGCATGTGTCGGGGTGGCGACGTGTACGGTTGTGCATTCAGGCAACCTGACTGGTGAGTAAATGAAGGGCTATATTTATCTCCGCCTCCCAGGCCCAGGAGCTCCCACTCTGTGCCACAGAAGGGAAAAACAAGCATGTGGGGAGATGCCTCACATTATTGTGACAAGTAATTAGGGGATGTAAGATGTTCATAAATTACTTTATTAGACAAATGCTGCTTATAAGCCCCACGCCACAAACATTCCCGGGGAGTTGCCTCTGGTCCTGGGACTCTGCTGCTGAAGGAATCCTGGCTCTCCTGGTCCTCCACATGGTGGGCTGTGTGCAGGGAAAGGTCTGGATTTGGTATCTCTGCTCTGCCCCTCCTAAATGCATGATCTTAGGCACATCAGCTCATCCGGTTAGACTGCAGTTTCTGTGTCTGTAGGTGGGAGTAATGCTCTTCGCTCACTGCTTCAGGAGGTGTCTCCAGCAGACCCTACCACCGCCAGGGCTGGGGGTAGGGTGATAGTAGAAGTGGTGATAAGGGATCCCAGGCATCAGAGCCTGCCTGCGGGGGCAGGGACAGTTGAAGAGGTGTGTCCAGTGGGAACAGAATATTAATTGAACATCTACTATTGCCAGGGACTGGAACAGGCCTAAGGGACATTGCTGAACAATATTCTTCCTCAACTTGCTCATCATCCACAGAGAAGACAGGGAATCCTAGGACAAGAGCTGTTTGAAATGAAAATCGTAGCAGCCTAGATCTGGGGTCAGCAAGCTTTTCTGCTAAGTCAAGGGCCACGAGAGTAAATGTTTTAGACTTTGCGGGCCATGCAGTCTCTTGCCACCATTCAACTTTGCCCTTGTCACGCAGAAGCAGCCTGAAACAATACATAAACGAACGTGCGTGCCTGGATTCTGATGAAACTATTTATGGACACTGAAATTTGAATTTCACAACATTTTTACGTGTCCTGACATATTCTTCTTCTTTTGATTTTTAAAAAAACACTTAAAAATGTAAAACCATTTTCAGCTCATGGTCCGTAGAAAGGCAGGCGGTTGGCTGGATTTGGGTCATAGTTTGCAGACTTCTAGCATAGAGGAAAAAGCAGTGGAGTCCATTAGGGGTACCAGGGAAGTCTTTGCTGGGTCTGATATTCTCAGTAGATGACGGTTTCACTGGGACCGTATGCTGGGGAGGGGAGAGGTGGGCCTTCTACGCAGAGGCAAGTGCTGTTACTTGGGCAAGGAGGCAGGAGCAGGGGTGCCTGCCGGACAGTGGGGAGTTTGGAGCGATTGGACTACAGATGCGAGGTGGGGCAGTGAGCAGCGGGTAAGACTGGAGAGAAGGTTGGGGTGGGATTGGGAAGCCCTTATAAGCCATGAAAAGGAGTTGAGCTGATCCTGAGGGCCGTGGGGCTCTAGTGGAGATTTCTTGACTTTGTAGAAAAGCCCCCCCAGCCCCCGTCATGGCAGGAGGGCCGGGAAGCGGTTGTCTCAGTAGATTGTGGGAGGGGTGATGAGAGCCTGAACGGAGTCAGTAACAGCAGGGACAGGAGCAAGAAGCCAGACTGGAGAGGAGAATCCACAGGTGGAAACAGCCCAGATATGGGGGCAGGGAGGAGAGGAGGTCATCTCTGAGGTCGCATTCCCAATGGAGTGCCATTTGTGAACAAGCACCCCATTATGTGCCCTCACTGTGATGGCTAATAGGTATCTAATGGTGCCTCAGAGGAGGGGCAGGGAGGGGCCTCCCACTCATGTTCCAGGTTCTGCACCAGGAGCTTTATAGACATTATGTCATTCAATCCCACCACTGTCCTGCAAAGGGAGTTTATGGTCTCACTTTACAGATAAGAAAACCAAGGCCTGGAAAGATTAAGCAGTTTGCCCCAGGTGACACAGCTGGTGAGTGAAAAAGGGGAGCTCGGATCTTGGGTTAATTACTCTATATGCCAACATCTTTCAACCTGGACACCCTGCCGGAGGCAGTTTGGGAGCATGAGGCACCCAAAACCCGAAAGGACATTTTTATGGGCACCTGGTCACACTGGAGGCGGTGGAGGAGAGTACAGCAGAGCACGGGGTGGTGGCAGGGGTTGGGGTGACAGAAGTCAGGCAAGTAGGTCCTCTGCTGGGAGTCTACATTTAATTCCAGAGCAAGGAATCAAGGGGGTGGTTGAGAGAGACCTCGGGCAACCTGCTGAGCCTCTGGCTGCGGTCTCCCTTTGTGAAGCCTGGTGGGGGGTACTGACGGGGCCGCAGGGGTGGTTCCAGTCACCCTGCATCCAAAGCTGTCCTCCCGGAAAAGGCACCTCCCCAACCCCTGCTAGGGTACCATCCCCAAACCCTTAATTCCATTCCATCCCTCTACTGCTCAAAAGCGCCCAACTTGCGGTGGGTTCCACGGTTCGAAGGGCACATCTGACTCCCCAGCCTGGCAGGGAAGGCCCGGCCTCCACAGGGCTCCAGTCTTCTCATTCAGGTCCAGTTCTTACTGTTCCCAACAGAACCTCTGCTGCACTGGCCCCAGCAAGACACCGTGGCCCCTCTGCTGAGACCACCCCATCCCTTTATAGATCTGGGAGATGCTTTCCTCAAGGTGCAGCTGGGCGCCCACCTCCCTTGCAGTCTTCCCTGACGAGCCGGCCCTCCCCTGGCGCCGTGATGGTGTGATGTCCCTGTTACCCTCAGAAAGTGGTGCTGAGGGCTGGCCAAGTTCTTGTTCTGGGTAAAAGAGGAAACACAGGGCTTCAAAGAGAAGCCGAGGGTGATGAGTCCCAGAGCAGAAGACCCTGGTTAGAGGAAAAGGCCAAAGGGGGAGGCAGAGATCATGGGAGCCATCAATTAACCACAGGATCCTGAGGGGGGAGGTGAGTGTGTTGGGGCAATGTCCAAATTACAGGCAAGGGTCATCATGGGGCTCCCCTAGTCACCCTGCTCCCCGAAGGACTATCATGGGCTCTGCTGTGAAAACACCTATTATGGGATGTGGTCGAAGCCATGGTTATGGGGTGGGACTGGAAGGGCTTTGTATCTTAGGGAGAGGGCCTCGTAGGGAACAAAGCTTCCTGGATAAACCTTAAAACATATCAATTTCCATGTTATTTCAGTGGCCGCAGGAAGCTCCACAACCTGGAGGAGGTGGGTTATACTTAACACACTAATCACAACGCTGTGACCTTGAATAGCTGTTGAACATTCGCAAGGTGCTTTCACATGCACTAGATCATCCCACTTTCATGACAATCGGATGGGTGTTATCATCCCCGTTTTACAGATGAGGCTCAAGATTAAATGTGACTTGCTAGGCTCCTCTTCATGGCTGCCACGCTGCTCTTCAAGGTCACGGGGAAGCCCCCTTTGAGTTCTCTCTCCTAGCAGGAGGGCACAGTGTTTGCTAAGAGTTAACCAGGAGAGTGTGAATTAGCTTTTTAGAAGCTTCTCACGCAGCTAGTAAGTGATGAGCTTGGGAGCCAAGTCTAGTTCTATGCTCCTCCCAACACCTTGTGTTGTTAACTTAACTGCATGTGTGTGCACCTGTGGCCTCGGTGAAATTATACACTCCTTGAGGGTAGATATTCTGTTTCCTGTTCTGTGTTAGCCCCCTTTTGCACCGGGCCCTGGTACATAGTAAGCACTCAGCCAACCTTTGGCTGATCATCTCTTCACTCCTACCCCAAATTCAACAGGTCTGCCCCTGAGACATTCTGCTTAGGAAGGAGAGATGGAATACTGTCAGTTTCTCTGGGATCCCCTGCCCTTTGGGAGTTTCTCTGGAGAGTTCCCAGAGCTGACCTTGGGAACAGAGGTCCAATTCTTGCCATTTGGAGCATTTGTATCCTGATTACATTCATTCCCACGACACATCTTCTCATGGTCTTGGACAATTTAGAGCTTTGCTTGGTGGGAAGGCAGGGGAGAGAAGGTGGCCTCTCTCCATCACTTAGGGCTGCAGATTCTCAGATGCCAATTTCTTATCTTTGGCCCAGTCCCACTGTTCACTGCGGGACACTTAAGCTCTCAGGCCCACTTTGGGGCTCAGGAAGAGATGGTCCTCCTTCCCCATCCATCTCTGCTTTATCTTTCTTTCATCTAATGGTTTGCCACCTTGGCAGGAAGGGTGCTACTGGGAGCTGGGGAGACCCCCTCTTCCAAGTTCTCTCTCTTAGCAGGAGGGCACTGTGTTTGCTAATAGGTGTTAAATGGGAGCATCAAATTTTAATCAGCTCCTAATGGAGTCTGGGGACCTGGGGGAGTTCTCGAGTCCTGCATTATGCTGCTTGCTGGAGGCAAGTTGGATGCAGTGAGTGGGAAGGTGGGACGGGAAGCTGCCGTCAGCCAGAGCTACTGGAAAATGAGATGGTGCTGGCTACTTTCATTCAGGGTGGCGCAGCTCAAGTGGCCACCGTGGCTGCTCTTGGTGACCCATCCATTGCTGACTTCCTCTTGGTGGGAAGCAGGTCTAACAGCAAATGTAAAAATGGGAGAACATTGGCATCGGAAGACCCTGGTTCATATTCTAGGATTTTCAAGTTGAATGAATTACTGTGGACAAGTTCCTTGGTGTGGTAGCCAGTTCATTTTAATTAGGGCCCCCAAATCGGGCCTCCCTGCATCCCTTTTGCGATGGGATGTTACCACTCCTTGCACTGAGAGGCAGAGTTTCTTCATCCCCATCACACTGAGTTGGTCTATGACTTTCTTTGACGAATAGAATATGGTGGGAATGTCATAGGTGGGTTCTGGAGCCTAAGCCTTAAGAGTCCTTATTGCTTTTGCTTTCTACTCTCTTGGAATGCTGTCCCGTGACCACCATGAAAGGAAGCCTGTCTAACCTAGTAAAGGGTGAGAACCCATGTGGAGGAGAACCAGGGTGCTCCCATCCATAGCCAGCACATGTGAGTGAGGTGACCTTCCAGCTCCAGGTGAGCTGTAAGCTGACTGCAGCCATATGAGGGATCCCAGGTAAGACCTGCAGAAGGATCACCTAGATTGAAAACACGTATTGTGAGAAATAAAAAAATCATCATTGTTTCAGGGCACTGAGTTTTCATGTGCTTTGTTACTGATTAATAGATAAGTGAAATGCTTGGCTTCTCTGAGCCTTGGATTCTCAGATGTAGCCCAGGACCTCCGATTAGCACCTTGTCCCTGGAAGGGTCTCCATGACAGGTGCCTGAGACTGTGCCTGGGACATAGTAGGTCTTCAGGGAGAGAGAAGCACTGCCAATGAGACTGGGGGAGAGAAGGGCCTTGACCGCCACAGCAAGGAGATGTGACAGTGGTGGTGGTGGTGGGATGAGGGAGAGGGATGACATGTAAGACTTTTCTGAGACAAAACAGGATTTGATGAATGACTACATGAGCAAGGAGGGTGAGTCAGAGATGCCATGGAGTTTGCCAGCCCGGGGAAGTGAGTAAACAATGCTGCTAAGGAAGGTGGGAGGAGGGCAGGTCTGAGATGGAGATGAACGGGTATGAGAAGGAGACAGTGGACGCAGTTGGCCATGTGGGCCTGAGCTCAGGAGAGAGGACAGGGCTGGGTGGAGGTGTGGGACTCATCGGGGTGCAGGGGACCATTGAAACCTGGTGGATGGCTGTCTCAGTCTGTTCGTGCTGCTATAACAAAACACTACAGACTAGGTGGCTTGTGAAAAACAGAAATTTCTATCTTTGACTTCTTAGTTGACATCAGACTCCTTCTAAGCACTTCACAAATAACATCTATCTCAACCTTGTAACGATCCTACTATCCCCATTTTACAGACAAGGAATCAGAAGCACAAGAGTTACTTGGTGCAGAGTGCACATCTAGTAAGTTCCAGAGGCCAATGTGGCGGTCTAGTTTAGAGCCCACACTATTAACCAGTGCCCTCTAAGCCAACTCCCCGGCATGATACACATAGTAGGCGCTCATGAAATACATGTGCATTGAATTAAATCCATCAGATCGCTACTTCCAAGAAAGCCAAAGATTGTAAATTCTTAGGAACACAAATCCCTTTAAATGTCACTTTTAGAATCTCAGATACTAGGAAGAAAATGAAATAGGAGGGTGGGTGGGTCTTCAGGAGGGATTTTGCTCTTCCATTTTTGCAGCTAGTGTGGTTTGCTGCCCTCTCACCCTGTCACTGCCCCACAAACCTTCCTCCAGTCTTGCCCTCTTGGGAAAGGGAAGAGTTGGAGCACCCACCGGCCATCGTGGCAGACAGGGGTCGGGTAGAGCAACGATCCATGTTTCAGCGTTCTCCATGCTGCTGGAGCCTGTGAGGCGAAGGCCAGATGAGCTGGAGCTGAACGCAATTTTTGTCAGAGTTCCCTTCCCATCTGTGAATGCAAATCCTGAATTACAGGCCATCCGGATGACAAGCTGACATTTTAGCTCCAAACATTCTCCTATAATTAGTAGAATCTAATGCAATACAGGGAATGGCTCCATTTTACACACACGTTATCGTAATGCCTTTAAATAAGATAATTGATTATGCCTCTGCATAAGAAAGTGAAATATTCGGTGTAATTAAAACCAGTATTCCAATCCTGGCTCCCTGACAGGTGATCCACGTGTCACTTTATAAACCCTTAAAGTACTGCTCACACCCACATTCAAAGTTTGTTGTAGAAAAAACTTTGGAGAATTTTTTTTTCTCATGGTTTCCAGCTTTGGGTCTGGAAATCTGAGTGGGGGTGGCTAGTGATTTTGGGGGGAATTCTGTATTCCTTCTCAGCTCCCTGACACTATCACAAACTCTGTCTCACGTTTCGCTAATAGATCTTCTTTTTATAGATGAGGAAATCGAGGCACAGGGAAATGACAGCCATTCTGTGACAGCCAGCCTTGGAACTCAGTTGTCTGTCTCACAGCCCTTGCAATTAGATTTTAATTCAAGTTCTTTTGCTGTAAGTGGGAAAAGTGTGGTTTTGTTGACAGAATGTAGGGCTGGAATCAGGAAATCTGGATTCTTCTTGGCTTTGCAATCAGTTAACTTCTCTGAGCTTTAGTTTCTCCACTTACTTCATTGATTGGCTAGGGAGAGAATTAGATCAGATCAGTAAAGTGAGAAATTTTAATATAATAGCAGTCTAGTAGGTAGACTCCTGGGTTGTCTGGGGTGAAGATGGGGAGGTTACTTGTTTGAGTAAAGAAAAGTCAGGTACGGCTCTGGAAATCTCAGTGGTCTGGAGGTCTAGGGATTCCCCAGTACTACCCCATTACTCTTGACCCAGCCTCCATCTTCTGGAGGTTGAGTGGTGGGGAGGAGATGGGACATCAGTAGGAAAGCTAGGTGAAAATTGTGTGGGAAGCTCTTTGCCTTGATGGTACTTGGAGATGACATAGACATCTCAAGTGGTGTTGACCCACATTAGAGTCCTGCATTAGTCCCACCCTGTGAGTAAGTTTCCGAAAGAGTTAGTCTGTGGCATGTGTTTGTGGGGCAGCTGATGGGTATTGGGTGAGTGCTCTGGGGACAGGAAAGCAAGCCACTCCCATTGGTTTCTCTTCTGGAGGCAAACTAATTACTTCATCTTTATTCTCATGAACCCCATAGCCTCATCCCAATAGCATTACTAATAAAAGCCTAGCTTCCTACAGAGATGTCAAGACTATTATCAATACATTTGTTCAGGAAAAACTCTTCCCAGTGTTGTCCTGTTCACACTTGCACTAGTTTCCTATTGCTGCTTTAAAAAATTACTATACACTTAGTAGCTTAAAATAACACAAATTTATCATCTTATAGTTCTAGAGGTCAGAAGTCTGAAATCGATCTCACTGAGCTAAAATCAAAGTGTTGACAATGCCGTGTTCCTTCTGGAGGTTCTAGGGGAACACCTGTTGCCTTGCCTTTTCCTGCCTCTAGAGGCTGCCTGCATTCCTTGGCTCATGGTCTCTTCCTCCACCTTCAAAGCCAGCAGTGTATGTTGAACCTTTCTTACTGTGCCTCATCTCTGATTCTGATTCTTTGGCCCCTTTCTTCCCTGCTTGTCACCCTTGTGACTACACTGAACCTACGAGGATAATCCAGGAAAATCTCCCCATCTCGAGATCCATAACTCAATCACATCTGCAAAGTCCATTTTGTCATATAAAGTAACACAGTCACAGGTTCCAGGGACTAGGATTTGGGCATCTTTTGCAGGGGTTGGGGAGCGGGTTATTATTCTGCCTACCACTATGCTCTAGCCCCAAGGGTAATTGTATTAGTTACCTATGGCTTCTTAACATATTACCTCCAAATTTCATGGCTTAAACAATGACCATTTACTGTTTCACCATTTCTGTTTGTAAGAAGTTCTGTTGGTAAGAAAAACTAATACAAGTGTGAACAGGACAACACTGGGAAGAGTTTTTCCTGAACAAATGTATTGATAATAGTCTTGATGTCTTTGTAGGAAGCTAGGCTTTTATTAGTAATGCTTTTTGGACACCCCCCTGGCTGGGGGTCTCTCACAAGGCTGTATTCAAGGTTGGCTGGAGCTGTAGTCATCTCAAGGCTTGATGAGGGAGGATTCACTTCCAAGTTCACTCACATGGCTGTTGGTAGGTTGTTGGCTAGAGACATCAGTTCTTTGCCACACAGGCCTCTCCACAGGGCAGCTCACAATATAGCGGCTGAATCCCTTCAGAGTGAGCGAGTGTGAGAGCAGAAGAGGGTGCCCAAGATGGAAGCCACAGTCTTTTTATAACCCAGTATTGGAAGTGACATCCCATCACTTCTGCCATATTCTTTTTTGTTAGAAATGAGTCAATAAATCCAGCCCACACTCAAAGAGAGTGACTTACACAGGGGTATAACCAGGAAGTGAGGATCAAATTCAGGGCCATCTTAGAGGCTGTGTCCTCCAGCAATGGGGAGGCTGATCCTTAGGGATCAGAGATGAGGCCCCCAAGCTTTAAGACAATGGAAATCAGACTTTAGAGGCCCTATCCCAATGCAGAGGAGACTGAGATATTGGGATGGGGGGGGTGGGTGTGTAGGTAGGTGGGTGGTTGTAGAACTTTCTTCCATCTATGTCAGTGGTTCTCTAACTTAGGAGATATATTAGAATTATCTGCAAGATAAAAGGCCAAAGCCTGAGCTCCAAACCTATAGGTTCTTATTTAGTTGGATTGGGGTAGAATCCGTGCAGGTGCATTTTTTTCAGAACTCTCAAAGTAATTCTGATTTGCATCAAAGTTTGAGAAATTTTGATCTAAAGAGTTTGCTGGTATCTAAAAGAAGGAATTTGGAGATACCACAGAACTCTTTGAAGTCTGGATCTTCCAAATGATGATAATGATGACGATGATGACAATAATAAGAATTATTATTTACGTGAGTACTTAATACTTGGCAGGCACTATCTCCTGGGTCTCAGTTTCCTCATCTACAAAATGAAGAGAACATCAATCCAACAGGGAGATAGTGAAGCCTAAATGATTTAAGTCTGTATGCACTTGGTAAATGCTGGATTTACACCAGCGCCTCCTGTCTTGGACATCCCTGTGCTCCTTTTTGGGAGCCGAGATACCACACCCACCCCACCATCCTAGCACATTGGAACTGCTTGACAAGGGTGAGTGAACTCAGAGGAACCTACAAAGGACATTGTGTAGTGACCACAGGTCTGATGGGCTGCCCAAGAGGCCATTATGCAGGCTTGGGCTGGGGTGAGGCTGGCTGTGCGGTATACCCAGGTCTTCCATTAAAAGGCTTGGACCAGCAGCTAATCCTAAGAGCAGTGACCAGGCTATTTTTACCTCCAGGTGACAGAGCTGGATCTACTTCTCTTCTTAGAGGAGCAGTCTATGCTGGACATGGCTGTACCTCTGAGGCCCCAGTCCACTTCTCGTCACTGATGAGTGAACTCCATTGACAGTTATTCCCAGCCTTCCCAGACCTCTTAGGTTTCTTCGGAATTACCTGGTAGTCTGGCATGGATTAAGGGGGATGTAATTCTTTGTGGGCAGGACTTTTGGCCTCCCCTGCTTAAGCCGTCTCTTGGTTCAAGTACAGGTATGCCTGTACTAGTCTCTTCACATAGCCCTAAATAGGAAAGTAGAAAGGGCTGGTGACCTAAGCCAGGTTTTGTTCTTCCATTAGTAGGGAAACTGAGGCAGAATACAGGGCCTTATCTGCTTACAGGTAGTGTGAGCTTTGGCTATATTTGGAAAGTTCCAGCCTCCTGGAAGTTTCAACATATGAAGATACTCATGAACTGACTGTTCTGTGTGTTCTTTTCTGCCAGAAGCTGAGCTCCTGGGGACTGATGACAAGGATAAAAGAAGTTATGTAGTTCTAGTTTCAAAGGGTCTAAGTTCAAGACTCAAACTAGTTTTGCAATATTGAACTTAGCTTCAAAAAGAATGTCCTTTAAATGCTTGTTTTGCCACTATCTTGCTGTGTTACTTAAGGCAAGTAAGTTCACTTAACCTATTTCAGTATTGGCTTTCTTATCTGTGACATGCTTGTATCAGTCAGCATAGGCTCATGCTGCAGTAGCAAGCAACCCTCAAACCTCAGTTGCTGAATACAGCAAAGATTTATTTCTTACTCACTTTTTGTGTCCATCTTGGGTCTACTGAGGGCTCTGCTACATGTTGTCTTTATTTTAGGACAGAGATGGACAAAAATAGTTACCATCAGAAACATTGCTGATTTCTGTGGTAGTGGGACAGGGAGACTGGGCGCAAATGATGCTACTTCCACCTGGAAGTAACACACATTATTCTGCTCATTTTTCATTAGTCAGAGCAAGTCACATAGTCATCTCTAATTCCAAAGGTGAAGGGAAGAGCAATCTTACCATATGCCCAGAAAGGGGGAGATCTGGAAAGGTTTGGTGAACAGCACTACTGGCTGTCACAATGAGTATCGTTATGTCAACTTTCCCTCCAGGTTATTGAAAGCATTAAAGGAGATAATAGAGGGAAAATCACTTGCAAATAGTAGACACAAGTAAGATGTTGTTCAAGTAGCATTTGGTGTCAGCTGTTGTGTGACAAACACTATATGCTAGACATTTTGTAACAGCAGCAACCCCCAGATGGAACTCTGGAAGGCAGTGGCTCCCCTGGCTTTGCTCCCTCTTGGCACTGGAGTCCTGACTGTAATCATCAGGCAAGGCGCACTAGCCCAGGTGTGTGTGTGGAATGAGAGCTCTTCTTCAACTGGAGACTTCTGGATGTTGTCCAAAGTATTTCCTGGGAAGGGCTCACTCTTGTGACAGCTGACCAGTGATCTCCACAAGCAGAGACAATGTGGGCTGTCCTGATGTTGACCTCTGCGTCCTCTTCACTAAGGAGCAGGTCAGGTCTCTTAGCTCAGTGGATTTGAGACTGTCGTGGTCTGGTGTGGATTTTGGTCCAAGTGCCCCTCTGTATTCTGGGGTCCACTCTGTGCTGAGATGCCTGCTTCTTGCTTTGAGGCCCTTGGAGTGGGAAGTCTTTGGTAATCTAGGGAGATCCTGTGATATTGCAGTGTCCTGTCCCCATCAGTGGCTTTTCTGGCTGGAAGAAAAAGCCCGTTGAGATCAGCAGTGTTGTGTTGGCAGCTGCACTCCATGCTGTCTGACCATTGGAATTTTGGATGTTAAGCAACTCCCTTTTTTTTGATGGGAAGAGTCTTTACTTGAAATTTAAACTAAAAAGAGATCCCTATGTCCTTAACATTTTGTGTGGGCCAATAGATACACCCCTGGCAACAGTAGCTCAGAACTTAGTCACGCCTGTGCTCAATATACACTTGCAAATGCATTCTCTTGTTAGAATTCCACAGGATTATTCTACTAAGAATTTTATTAGTAGTAATAAATTATTAATTTATTAGCAATAAATACTACTAATATTATTCTACTAATAGTCCTGTGAAATAGCTAACATTCTTATCCCCAATTTACAGATGAGGAGACTGAGGCTTATGTAACTTATCTGCCTTGTCCAAGGTCCCACAGGTAGCAAGTGGCCTGCATTTAAAGACAGGTCCTCAGACTCCAACCCATTGTCCATTTCACTCTACAGCTCTCCTTCATAGTGCTGTTTGCCTTTTTTTTTTTGGATGATAGAAGATCCTGACTAACCATCAAAGTTTTAGAGCTAAAGGGGATTTTAGAGGTGATCTAGCCCAACACCCTTGTTTTATTGGAGGAAGCTCCAGGCGCACAGATGGTTGCCTGATGGCTCATATTGAGCTGTGTCTCACTCCTTTGCTTTTTCTACTGTATCCTAACCATGATGATAGTTTTTTTTTTTTTTTTGCTTTATTTCTATCCATTCCCTGTCCCCCTTCTACAGCATCTCATCCTCATTTTGTAACATCACCTTCTAGAAGCCTCCCCTGATCATCCTTCTTCCCCCAGGTTAGGTTTGGTGCCTACTCAATGCAATGTAATAGTCCCTGTAGCCTTCCAGATTATAGGATATACCCACTGAGTTGTAATCGTCAGTTTACTGATGGATAACAATGGACCTCCCCCTCCACCCATCACCCTGGGGACAGAAATTATGTTTGTTTTGCTTGCCACTCTATACTTGGGGCTGGCACTCAATTGGTGCTCAGAAAATGTTCATAGATGGAAGGAAAGAAGAAAAGGAAGGAAGGAAGGAAGGGAGCGAGGACAGCTGACCCGGTGTGACTTTCAGTGTGGGCCCTCTCTTGCAGGGTTGGGGGGTGCCTCCTGAGGGGCTCTTCCTGTTGGGGTCTCCCAAGGGTCAGGGAGCAGGAAAGCCTCTCTGCTGCCTTTGTGGGGCTTGCCCCCTACCTCTGAGTTGTTCTTATTCTTACCAGCAGCCCTTGGAAAGGGAACTGAGCTGAGCAGGGGAGAGATCAAGAGAGATTGAGGGGGAGAGAGTAGAGGAGGGTGCGCTCCTCCAAGACAGGAGAAGAGCACTTAAAAAATGTCACTTAGAATCCCTGAAAGAATAAGCTGTAAAAACAACCACACACTCTCTGCTGGGTGACGCAAGTCAAAGAGAAATGCGATGCAATTAGTCACTGGTTCTGAGTAGGAGGCGGGGAGGGGGCAGGGAGGCAGAATGGGAGAATGGTGAAGGGCTGGGGGGCGGTGGCAGCCTCCCTCACAAACTTTGCATCATCTGCTCAGAGACAGCCTCCGTAGCCCTGGGGAGATGTTATTTCTTTTCTTTCAGCCCTCTGTGCTGGCCAGAGCCCCTCCTCGCCTTCTCCTGTTTCTCTCCCAAGAGGTGGCATCTTCCCCCTTGGCCAACACAGTCTTAGGTCTAGAACTGGGGAGCCCACAGTTTCTTGAGGGAAGGAGGAGGCTGGGAGACCAGAGTTCATGGGATTGTAAAGAGGGGAAACCTTTGACCTTGGGCCCACCCTGTGGACCTCAGCTCCCCACTTTCCTGCCCAGAGTGAAATGTTTTTCCTGTTCAGGACTTCAAAAGGGGTAATTTGTTCACCCTATTACGTACCAAACAGTTATTAAGCAGTCACTATGTGCCAGACCCTGCGCTCATGGAGCTCACAGTTTAAGTCGAAGAGATGGACAAGGCATTAGGCAAATAGGATGCTGAGTGACGGGAAATATGCTGGTGGTTTCCCATTTTATCCATCCATGAAGTAGCCTAGCTGCTGAACATGGGTCTGAAGGAAGGATCCAAAAGATACTTTCTCACAAGGCCCTCCTTGTTTTCCTGGGTAAGGTAGCAGTCAATGATGATTAGAAGTTCTGGGTATTACACGAACCTCAAACTGCATGGACTTTTGGGTTCCCGGGCAAGAGAGGTAGATTCAGGAAAGAAGTGTCCTAAGGGTACTTTTAGGGGCTGGGGTCATCCTATCTTTTAACCACTGTTATTCATAGCAGCATCAGCACCCCCTGGGAACTTATTAGAAATGAAAATCCATGGGCCCCACCCAAACTTGATGAATCACACTCTCAGGGAGTGGGGGCCAGAAATCTATGTTTTAATAAAAATCCAGGTGATTTCATTGTGCATGGAAATTTGAGATGCACTGTCTAAAGGACTAGCTGAAATTGACTCAAATCCCCCACTCCTCTGTCTTTGGGAAGGTGAGGCCAATGTAGCTCCCTCTCTTGGTTTTTGTAAATTTCAAAAGGTTTCCTAGTCAACAATGGCTCTGATTTCAGGGGCAGGGGTGGGGGAGGGGGAAGGGCTGGGGAGGTTGATAATTCTTGTTATGTTTTTAGTGCCATGGACCTTTATCTTCACCTGGGTTACAGCTCTGATAAGGGACACAAGCTTTTCTTCTTTTTTTTTTTATAAATAAATTTATTTATTTTATTTATTTATTTTTGGCTGCATTGGGTCTTCATTGCTGTGCGCAGTCTTTCTCTAGTTGTGGTGAGCAGGAGCTACCCTTCATTGCGGTGCACGTGCTTCTCATTATGGTCGCTTCTCTTGTTGCAGAGCACGGGCTCTAGTCACGTGGGCTTCAGTAGTTGTGGCACGCAGGCTCAGTAGTTGTGGCTTGTGGGCTCTAGAGCTCAGGCTCAGTAGCTGTGGCGCACGGGCTTAGTTGCTCTGTGGCATGTGGGATCTTCCCAGACCAGGGCACGAACGTGTGTCCCCTGCATTGGCAGGCGTATTCTTAATCACTGCACCACCAGGGAAGTCCCAAAATCTTTTCCTGATCCGCCTTTTTGCACCTTCACACCTCCCAAATACAGTTCACATGAGGTAGTTGTGCATAGTAGATTTTGCCTTGTGATTTGAAGGCACATTGTGGAAAGGAACATCCCAGCACTGCAGCCAGATAATTTAAAGTCGAATATTTCCCTTCCCTGTCCCTCATATATATATTTTTTTCCTGGCCGCGCTGCACAGCCTGCGGGATATTATTTCCCTGACAAGGGATTGAACACACGCTCCTGCAGTGGAAATGCGGCGGAGTCTTAACCACTGAAGGGAAGTCCTCCCTCAGCCATTTCTTACAACGTAAGCCCCCCAGTGATGTTCCTAGGCCTTCTCTCTCCTCCGTCCTTTTTCTCTTCTCTACTTCTAAGTTTCTATGCATTTAACTTGCCAAAGAGCTTAACTTTCTCCTTGTTTCCTTCCAATCCAGTTCTCCAGGATCCCACCTTGCACCACCTAAGAAACTCTGATGATATTTTCACAAACAAAGATAGTTCCTTCCCTAGGAGGTTCTCTGGTGCCATCTGGTAAAATAGTAATTTTCTTTATCCCCCTACATTAGCAGTCAAACTTCTTATTTAATCCTAAGGGTGCTCCCACAACCATGGCCTTGGTAACTTCCTATTCCTTTAGGCTGAAGGGTTGTGGTCTGCCCTTTCCACACGAGCATTCTCTCAACCTGGGGTGCTGTCCCTTCATATTACTGACTTGGTTCTGAAGTGGATGCTTCACCCATTAAACAAATTTGTTAACAGTCTTTCCTTCCCTAGCTTGTCCTCTTTTATTGTTGTTTTTCTCCCAAAGACCTTTGTTCATTCAGCAAACTCTTCTTAAAATTCTTCTCAATCCCTCAATCCTTAAATGCTGCCTCCTTCCCCTACCAGCTCTGACCATTCCCTTCTTTCTGGAAGGAAGAATGTCTCTGACCCCAGCCAGGCCATGAGCACTGCCTCAGTGGTGACTTCTTATGCCCCTCAAACTTGTACCCATTTTACCTCTTCCAAATTATTGATTCAGGGGCTTCCCTGGTGGTGCAGTGGTTGAGAGTCCGCCTGCCAATGCAGGGGACACGGGTTCGTGCCCCGGTCCGGGAAGATCCCACATGCCGCAGAGCGGCTGGGCCCGTGAGCCATGGCTGCTGAGCCTGCGCGTCTGGAGCCTGTGCTCCTCAACAGGAGAGGCCACAACAGTGAGAGGCCCGCGTACCGCAAAAAAAAAAAACCAAAAACCAAAAACAAACTATTGATTCAGTTGATTCAGCTGATGTTATTTAAGCTTTCAGGATAATAAATGAAGGTAAACCATGTCACAGCCTCATACCCACTCCAGAATAAGCATTAATTAGAAAGGAGGACAGGTACTTCACCAGAAAGGAGACTCTACCTTCCATGAATATGTAGAAGCTCATTAAACTTCTGTGCACAGATGGGTGTCAAAGACTTTTTCCATCCTCACCTTCTTGACCTGTCCATCATCTGCAAGACTGTCAACCTCACTCTCTCCTTTCATTCTCTCTTCAGGCTGGTCCTGATGTTGGGTCCTTCCGAGGATCTTCTCCTTCTATTTTGAGCATCCCTTTGAGTGTTCTTGTCTTGTAAGATGGGCACCTCTACTCCTCTCCCAACTTCTCTTGCCAGGAGTAAGACCAAATATTGGGAATCAGCTAAGCATAATGAGGAACGTGGAGGGCTGAGCCCTGGCCACACTGGAAATCATCTGGGAAAAAAAAACACTGGGGTGTTTCCCAGGACAGGTCCTTTGGGGCACATCAATGAGTAGACCGAGATGAGACTGGGTTTTTCTGCATGAACAAGCAAGGCTCCTCCCTATGACCTACCTCTTCTTGGTCTGGAGACGCCACATCCTTGAAGTGAAATCAACAATCCTTTCCTTAGATCACATCCTTTCCTGATGTGAAGACCAAGAGAGACTGATCATTTGTAATCACCTCTTTCCAGTTGATAACAGACATTGGAACCTTAACGTGGAGGATCTGAAGATCCATGATGAAGAGGAAGAGCATTTCCCTGGGAAACATCTGCCAAGTAAGTCTTTCCTCCAGGGTAGTATCACTCACCCAGGCACAAAGCCCAGCAGACTGGGCAGGGGTACCAACTGGGAAAGCCAAAGTCATCCAGTCTCCTCGTCACATTTGTAGTGATTGCACATCTAGCCACTGTGGGAGTATTTTTCTCTGTCCCTTGTGCCTCTGCTGCCCCTACCCTCTCATCCATGGGGCTGAACCCTGGGGTAGATTTTCTATCAGTGCAGGGGCACAGATCCTTCTTTTCTTGGAAGGCCTTAAGGAGATGACTATGAGGGTGGGGAGAGGGAAGCCAGAAACTCACAGATGTAATGGAACCAGATCTCACTGTCCAGAGATCATTATGCTAGTAGCCGCAGCTGAGATGCTTTCCCTCTGGGATGGAATCTTGGGCTAACATGAATCTAGATAAAAGAATAAGTCAGGCTCTGCTGCATGACCTCTGGGACACATGATCCAAGACTTAGAACTGAGGTGTGGAGGCCAAGAATGGAAAAAAGGGAGCAGACTTTTTCTCTACATTATAGGAAAGCTTAGATTGTAGGGAACCCAAGGACTGGAATGGGGTTGCATCTCTCTCTGTGGTCCCAGAACTCTTGTGGTGCCCAGAACTTAGCAGACCATTTAGTAAATGTTGAATGGATAAAAGAAGTGGCTTGGCTTCAGAGGAGTGTCAGGGAGGAGCTGATGTAGGTAACTACAGCTCAATCGTCAGGGGCTTCCATTCTTCCTATGTTCCAGCTGTGAGGCCTGATTGAGTCCCGTCACCTCCTAGAGTCCCCAGCTTCCACATCAGCAAAATGGTAAGTGTTATTGACTTCATGGGCTTGCTGTGAAGGTTCAGTGAGATGGCAAGTGTGCCATGGGGGGAGCACATCAAAACCACCCCCATCAAAGAGCAGCATGACAGAGTAAAAAAAGCCCTGGATTTGGAACAGTCTGTACATCCAAATTCCAATTTTTCACTGCCCTTCCAAGCTATGTGATCTTAGGCAAGTTGCTTTATATCTCTGAGCCTCGATTTTCTCATCTGATAAGAGTATCCATTTGCATTTGTTTTCTATTGCTGCTGCAACAAATCATCACAATCTTAGCGGCTTAAAACAACAGAAATTTATTATCTTACATTTTTGGAGGTCAGAAGGCCAAAATGGGTCTCAACTAGGTTAAAATCCAAGTGTTAGCAGGGTTGGGTTCCTTTCTGGAGGTTCTATGGGAGAATCTGCTTCCCTGCCTTTTCCTTACCCCCATTCTGTAGCTTGTGGCCCCTTCCATCCTCAAAGTCAGCACCAGCTGGTTGAGTCTTTCTCACATGGCATCTCTCTGACACCCACTCTTCTTCCTCCAGAATAATTTCCCTATTTTAAGTTCAACTGATTGGTAACCTTAATTAAATCTGCAACCTGAATTCCCCCTTGCATGTAGCATAATATATTCAGAGGTTCTGGGGATCAGGATGGAAACATCTTTAGGGTCCATTATTCCACCTGCCACACCTCAGAGTGTTCTTATGAAGATTAAACAAGACAATACATGTAACCTAGGCCTGTGATGACTTGTGATAAGAGTTTAGCAAATTGTGGCAGCTATCACCATCATCATCACCACCATCACCATCATCATCACCATCACCACCACCACCATCATCATCATCACCTCCCCCCACCACCATCATCATTATCATCACCATCATCATCAACAGCATTACCATCATCATCACCACCATACTATCATCATCACCACCACCACCATCACCATCATCACCACAACCACCACCACCATCATAATCATCATCACCACCACCACCACCATCACCATCATCACCACCACCATCGTCATCACCATCATCACCACCACCACCACCATCATCCTCACCATCATCATTATTCTACAGTCATCTTAGTCCTCATTCCCTCCTTTGCTCTGCAGAAGGAAAGCTTGCCCCTCTGTGAGGACCACCAGGTGTGCTGGGGCAGACGAAGGCTCACAGAGCTCCCTGCATGTCTCGCCCTTGACTTCCTGGCTCACCAAGCCTCCAGCCCCAGCTCTCCCTCTTTCACAGGAGCTGCCCTGATCCTTGGGCCCTCACACAGGGGCCCAGGGACAGCTTCTGCTTCTAGACACCACATCCTGAACGAGGGGGAGACCAGCTTTGTCTGTCCCCCCAGCCCCACCGAGCTCTGTCTGCAGTCCTGGTTGGAGAAATGCTCCTGGACACACAGAGCAGTTGTGAGAACACATTTCTCTGGAAGTTCACAGCTCCCCTGGGCTCTTCCTGAGCACGAGGGGCTGCGCACAAAACCCCAATGCCAGTTAAAGATGAGTTAACAAAACGGCCTCTTATGTAATCTGCCTGATAATAATGGAACATGATATTCATTCGGGGAGGGGAGGGGATGCCCCTTACTTTCCTCCAGCTGTGGGGAGGAACTCTGTGGACTCCAGGATACTGGTAGAGTGAGGTGAAAGAACTTTGTTGAGAGAGCATGATTTGTGTCCTCCAGCGTTTGTGGGTATAGGGGTTGGGTCTGACTCTTGCGAAAAGCATCTAAAGGCTGGAACTGGCTGGAAATGCCTGTCCTGTCAGAACACAGAGAAAGAGTGAGGTGGGAGGGGCTTGCCCTTCCCAATTCCAGTGAACTTTTTCTGAGTCTTATGAGGGTGATGGGATAGAAGCCATTTGGAAAGGGCTCCATGCAAGATGACTCCCCCAACAAAAAGAGGTTGTGTGGTTGTGCCCCTGGATGTGCGCTCTAGAAGGAGTGGCGAGGCAGTCACCAGAGAGCACTTCCCTTGCATAAGGACGCCACGCCGAGAGAGAGACTCCCAAAGGGGGAGGGTGGGGCCCTCAAAACCCCTATAGACTCCTACAGCTCCGCAGCAAAAACCCAGATAACCCGATTGGAAAACGGGCAGAGCACTTGAAGAGACATTTCTCCAGAGAAGACATACAAATGGCCAACAGATATATGAAAAGATGCTTAACATTACTAATTATGCAACTCAAAATTACAGTGAATTATTACCTCATACCAGTTAAGATGTCTATTATCAGAAAACAAAAAATAACAAGTGTTGGCCAGGATGTGGAGAAATGGAACTCTCATACGTTGTTGATGGAGTGTAATATGGTGCAGCTGCTATGAAAAACAGTATGAAAGTCCCTCAGAAAATAAAAAATAGAATTACCATCTGATCCAGCAATTCCACTTTAGGGTGTACAACCAAAAGAATTGAAATCAAGATCTCAAAGAGATTATCTGCATTCCCATGTTCATTCCAACATTATTCACAATAGCCAAGATGTGAAAACAACCCAAATGTCAATTGATGGATGAATGGATAAAGAAAACGTGGTATATACATGTAATAGAATATTATTCAGCCTTAGAAAATCCTACCATTTGCAGCAACATGGATGAACCTGGAGGACATTATGCTAAGTGAAGTAAGCCAGGAATCTATAATAGTTAAACTTACAGAAACAGAGAGTAGAACGGTGGTTGCCGGGGGTTGGGGGGAGAGGAAGATGGGGGTTTCTGTTCAGTGGATATAAAAGTTTTAGTTATATAAGCTGAATAAGTTCTAGAGACCTGTTGTATGCAACGTCATGCCTATGGTTAACAATACTTAATGTGCATTTAAAAATGTGTTAAGCATAGGTCTCATGCTAAGTGTTCTTACCGATAATAATTTTTTAAAAAAGCCATCAGTGGCAGATGACATCAGTGGCAGACCACAACAGAACCAATCCAATAAGAACTTCTCTGACCCTTATTTCCCCTCCCTCCCTAGCCCTCTATCCTGTTCTTAGAGGCACTAGAAGCAGCTGTGTGAGGGGGGCAGAGAAGGAGACAAGAAGAATGGAGGAACCCACTATGTCTTTGGGCTCCGGGCAGGGGGAATGGAGCCATTTAGATCAGATGAGACCAAAGATTTTCTATTAGACTCTTCCAGCCTTTCACTACATGTAAAAACTGTTAATACCTGAAAATAACCGGAAAACACAGGCGATCTGATCAGTGTACCACGGGCTGAGAAAGGAGGTCAGACAGTGTGGAGAATAAAACAAAAAGCAAAGGTGTTTGTGTTTGTAAGCCAGCAAGTGCAGCTTGTCTAGGTTGCTGGTTACACTAATAATTGTTCACTTCATGGTCCTACTCAGGGGTACCTCTTTCTCTCATTTAATGCCTCCCACAGCACCATGAGATGGATCATTGTTTTACTGTTCCACGTTGGATGCAAAAGGCTGGGGCTAACGTGACACATCAAGGCCACTCAGCTGGTGAGGAGCTGAAATTTGCTCTCTGAGTCTGGCATCAAATTGCAGCATGAGCCACGGACACATATCAGTGGGATGAGCCCACAAAGTCACGTGGCAGGAGACTTCCCTTTTCTGACCTCAGTGGTCTCCTTTCTTTGTCTGCCATTTCCCAGCATTTAGGGGGATGAAGAAGAGGGTCTCCGGGAAGTGTGCTGAGCTTGTCAGAAGAAAGAGACAGAGGACTCAGAAGGTCTTTTCCGACCCCTGCTGTGTTCAGGTTTGCCTGTCTGCCCAGTGACGGTGAGACAGGTTTCCTTGGAGGTACCCTGCAGTGGCATCAGGGAGTTCTGGAGGAAGCTGGGCTCCAGGTGAGCATGTCAGCCGCCATAATAGGAAAAGCATTGTGCAAACAGAGGCAAGGCCCTGGGTCCTCATCCCTGGCCCACACCACCTCTTGGCCAGGTGACACATCATCTCCCTGAACCTCAGTTTCCCATCCAGAGCCAGAATCCTAGTATCTGCTCTGTCCACCTTCCAGAAGTGTCCGAGAAAGCCCTTTGTGAGCTCTGTGGCTGTCATAAACCTGGGACAAACAATGGCTCGGCATCTCAGGTGGACATTGTCTTTGTTTGGCTAGCCAGCATGCAGGCACACTTTTTATTTGGGAGAATCCATGCTTTGAGAAAATCTTGGTGGGAGGCAGGAACCCACCTTCTACCATGGGAGGCAAAAGATGCCAACCACTTCTTCTCCTGGAATCCACCCCCTTGTCTCTCTCTCTCTCTCTCTCTCTCTCACATGCGTGCGCGCGCACACACACACACACACACACACACACACACACACACACAGCCCTCCTAGTCTGGGCTCCTTGGAGGCCGCTACCTGGACCTGTGAATGTGGAGGGAGTGGTGCAGAGACATAGGAGCAGCAGAGATGAATCACTGGGACAGGATGGCTGAGGAGAGTCAGTAGCTTCACCAGTGGGGTGTTGGTGCCAGGGTGAACTTGGGGAGCTCGTGGCTGCCAGGTCTCTACTGATTTCTGCCAAGTTCTCTAGGGCTGCCATTAGTTCTTCTGATCTCTTTCCAATATACTCCTTTCCTGTATCAGATATACTAACCAGAGTTGGCTTTTATTGTCTGCATTAAAGGACCTGTTGGGTACGGCTTCCATCCGTAGAATTTCAGGGACATTTACACAGACCATTGCCAGCCCTGAATTCCTCCCAAGGAGTTCCCAGAGTCCTTCGGGGCTGTGGTCCAGGACACAGCTTGCCCTCCTGCTTCTCCTTCCTGCATCCCTGATGGCTCCACTGGAAATGTTTGGTGTCTGTCCCTGCACAGGACGTACACACTTTACCTGTCCTCTTTGAAACCTTCTCTTTGCGTTGTGCAGTGGCAGAGACCTCCAGCTTGCAAGCTCTGTGGACAAGCTTTGGTTTCAGTAGGCTCGGTCTGGAATCACAGCTCTGCCACCTACTAACCCATCATGGATGAACTTGTTAACCTCCCCGGCCTTAGCTTCCTCATCTGCACAGTGAGGATAATGATAGCACCTTCTCATAGAGCCGTGGAGGGAATGAAATGAGAGCTCCCACCCGCACCCGATGCTCTCAACCAATGACTAGAGGCTGTTATTATTACTGACTTTAATGTTCTGCTCATACTAGAATGCTGGCTTCCTTTTCCTGCTCTGCTGTGAGTCTAATTTAGGGTCCTCCATAAACCCAGCTTTTTTATCTCGGAGGCATGGGAGGAGAGGTCTGAGGTTGAGTTCCTTGAGCACTTGGGCTTTGCAGTAAGAAAAGGGCCCTGGAAGAAGGAAGCAAGGGGTTCAGGGATTGAGCCAAAGTTTTTGAGTTCCCAAGAGCCTCAGATCTGCTGCCATTAGCAGTGGGTTAGTCATGCCTATGGCTAAGAGATGCCTTGTGTAATGGGCACCGCTGGCCTCCTCACCCTATCAGCTTCCCTATGCCCTCCCAGGACACTGCTGAGGTCCCTGTGGCATTGTGGTCTGGGGCCTGGGCAGGAGAAGTCTCTGTGCGCCAGACTTTCAGGGCACAAGGGGCCACCTTTAGGGCCACCTTTTTTGACTTTCTTGCTTTATGGATAAGAAGACCTAGACGCAGAGAAGGAAAGAGCCTTATGGAGCCCAGTCTCCTGACTGGAGAGAGGACCTTCTCTGCTCCCCATACTGCTTCCCAGAGCATCCTTGAGGCCTGAGCTTATGTGTGTGTGTGTGTGTGTGTGTGTGTGTGTGTGTGTGTGTGTGATCCTCCTTCCTCCTCCTCCTCCCTGTCCCCACCTGTGTGACCTCCCACTCCCCGTGCAGCCCCCTGGTTTGTCTCACCACGAGACTCTCAGGTGAGCTGCAGCATCGAAGGTGGATATGTTCCTGGAACAGCTTCAGCTGACTGCTAGCTTGGGGTGTAGTAACATTTATCACAGGTCTCCTTCGTAAATAGATCTCTTTCCTGAGCTCGCAATCCTAGTTCAGATGCTTTTCAGGGGCTGTGGAACAGACAAATCCGCAACCTAAAAATAAAACCCAGTCCAAAGCAGGTCTTCACATAGTGGGAGAACAAGGGGAGGGAAAAAATGAACACCTTTTTGAGTGGCTACAAGGTGCACAAGACAAGCTCTCACTGAATTTTCACAGCCTCCTACAAGCTATTTCCCCACTTTACAAGGAGGAAACAGGTCCAGAGAGGCCACAGAAGCCACAGAGCAGGCAGAAGCCAGAGCCAGGAATCAAAACCAGGTCTGTCTGCCTCCAGGGTTCATGAGGACCTTTGATTACAGCTTATTCAAGTTTCTGGAGAAGAATTTGACATGTTTGGGAAAAATTCATCATAAGAAGAAAGAGTTTCTCACTTTGTCCTTTTCTCTCCTCCCACAGAAATCCATTCCTTTTGAAACTAATGTCCATTTGTCATTTCTTCTTTTTCCGTCTCTCCTTCACACCCCCTTGCTTTCTTTTTTCACTCTTATGGCTGTCTACGGTCATCAGATATCCTGAGCTGAGTCCCCTGTTGAATCCAAAGCCCAGATGGGCATTTCTCTGGGTGGAAGGCTGGTGACAGCTCTGGGCAGGGAGCCGAGGCTGGCTGGTTGGTGTGGTCAGGCTGGGGACAGGCTGGGGATACAGCCGAGGATGTGTCCTAGCTGCTCCTAACTGCAGGACTGGCATCCTGGAGAGACACAGTGGGTACCTCTCACTGGTTGCCTGGTGCATCTGACACTTTCTTGGCCTAGGGACTGCTGGCCACATGGAGGCACCAACAGGCTCATGGATGGAGGGATGCCCGCCAGGCAGAGTGCCAGACATCAGGAAGCCCTGTGCTGTTCTCGGGAGGAAGTTACCCTGGTCCAGGTGGTGGGCAGTTGGGATGGGAAGTCTGCAATTGATTTGGCTCGCTGAGACTTCACCAATGAAAGAAAGATGCCATTCTATAGTGTAGGAGTAAAGAATATGAACTAGGTTATTGATTCATTTACTCAACAAGTGATTATTGAGGATGTACTCCATACTAGATCCTTTTTTAGGTGCTAGAGACTGAATGAACATGGCAGATAAGTCCAAGGTCTCAAGAAATTTCACTCCCAGTGGCAGAGAGAGACAACAAACAAGCCCCATCTTCTGAGTGGCAAGCAGATGGAGAAAAAGTGTACGGCTGTTCAGATCTCAGACTTTAATTTCTCTTCTCACTGCCTCTTTAACCTGTTTCCTACCTGAGTGTTAATTTTCAACAGTTGTAGATTGCTGCCACCATCAAAGACGCTGGATGTGGATGATCAAAGATTCAAGATTTAAGCAAAACAGACAGTTTTTGGGCTTTCCTGGTGGCGCAGTGGTTGAGAGTCCGCCTGCTGATGCAGGTGACACAGGTTCGTGCCCCAGTCCAGGAAGATCCCACATGCCGCGGAGCGGCTGGGCCCATGAGCCATGGCCGCTGAGCCTGCGTGTCCGGAGCCTGTGCTCCGCGGCGGGAGAGGCCACAGCAGTGAGAAGCCCGCATACTGAAAAAGCAAAAAACAAACAAACAAAAAAACAGTTTCTCTCTTGTATTTCAAAAGTTGATGATACCACTGTTCCCTTTGGGCAAACACCCATGCAGCCCTGTGTCTTCAAGGAACATCCATAATACCATGTCCTGGGTGGATAGAATGATCTGTGGACAATTTTTAAGGAGTAACTTTTAGGTCAAGGCATTTAATAGCAGGTCTTTTTTCCTTTTCCTTTTTTTCTTTCTTTTTTTTAAAATTGAGAATCATCTGCCATTCACAGGGCACTGCAATGTGCATGAGACCATCCAGGGGTCATTGGGGGCCATGAGGAACCTTGGCGCTCTTACTCAAGAGTGTTTGTATTCTTCCTATTGATACACCTGCTCTGTTGCCTTCAATCACCACCTGTATGGCTAAGAGGAGATTAGGGCCAGCACTTATTTTAAACTCTGGTTCTGTCATTTCCTAGCTTTGTGATCTTGGGTAAATTACTTAATCTTTCTGAGCTTCAGTGACCCCTTGGGAAAGAGTGTAATTGAATGGAAAGAACAGAGTCTTTGAAGTTTGATTCCTGGCTCTGCCACTTACTTGCTGTGTAACCTTATGCACGTAACTTACCTGTGGGAACTTGGTTTCTTCATCCAAAAAATGGAAATGAAAATACCTACTTCACAGGGCTATTTTAAAGATTAGATGACAAAAAGCATTTCAAGCACAAAGTCTGTATATTTGTTACTCAAAAAATGTAATTTTCTTTTAACTTTTCCTTTTCTATGAAATAAAACCTTCTGGGATAACTTCACCCCATCTCATAAATGGCACTATCATCTATCCAAATGCTCAGACCAAAAACCTAGAAGTCATCTCTGATTCATTTTTTATATCACCCGCTCCCCCGCTCTTTCTTGAGCACAAAATTCAATAGAAAGGTCCTTGGCTTGGCTTCTGAATGTGTCTTGACTCTGTCTTCTCCCACTATCTCTACTTCTACGGCAGTAGTCGTAGCCACAATCATCTCTCCCTTAGCAGTTTTAAAACATGGTCCTCAAATTCTTTGACACTCCTCTCATTGAGAGGTGAAGGGTGGTGTTCCCTCCCCTTGAATCTGCAAGGACCTGAGACTACTTTGACCAGTAAAGTATGGCAGAAGTGATACTATGTGACTTCTCAAGATAGGTCATACAAGGCTTCTGACTGATTCTCTTAAAACACTCCCTTTGGGACCTGAGCGGTCATGCTGTGAAGAAGCCCAAGAGAGGCACAAGTAGGGGTTCCAGTTGACAGTTCCAACTAAGCCAAGCTTTTGCAGTTTTCAGACGTTTAAATCATCCCCAGCCATTTGAAGCCTCCCAGCTGAGGATCCAGACATCACGGAGCAGGGGGAAGCCATTGTCCCTGTGCCCTTTCTGAATTCTTGATTCACAGAATCCATGAGCATAATAAAATGGTTATTGTTTTAGTGCTACTAAATTTGGTTTGTTGTGCAGTGATAGATAATCAGAACACTCCCCTTGTCTACTGCAGTGCCCTCCCGACTTCTTCCCCTGCTTCCACTAACATCCATTTCTCCACAAAGTAACCACAGGAATCTTTTGGGAATATAAATCAGATAGCGTCACTCTGCCATATAAAACCTTTCCAAACTTCCTATCTTGGCCTACTGGGCCCCACATGACCCAGCCTCTGCTCTTAGGTGCTTGCTGGAGGTGGGACACTGCCACCTTCTGCATGGAAATCAGAGGCTGGCCAAAGCCGTATGACATGCGACACAAAAAGCACGTCTTGCAGCTCAGTCCCAGCTTCCTCACTTCAAGAGCCAAAGCAGGATTTCCTCTACCTATGTGGGTGTTGGAACCCTGGTCCATGACGCCAAACACTCTGTGGGTGATCATGACCTTGCCTATACCTTTTTAGCTCCGACTGCTCTCTCGATTGCTGGCACTATTATATCCTTCCCTTCCTCCATCTCCATCTCTCCCCCTTTCTTTCTTCTTTCTTTCTTTCTTTCTTTCTTTCTTTCTTTCTTTCTTTCTTTCTTTCTTTCTTTCTTTCTTTCTTTCTTTCTTTCTTCCTTCCTTCCTTCCTTCCTTCCTTCCTTCCTTCCTTTCTTTCTTTCTTTCTTTCCTTCTTTCCTTCCTTCCTTATGTTTTTCTTCCTTCTTTCTTTCTTCCTTCCTTTCCTTCCTTCCTTCCTTCCTTCCTTTGTTTCTTTCTTTCTTTCTTTCTCTCTTTCTCTCTTTCTCTCTCTTTCTCTTTCTTTTGGTGCAGCCATATTTTTCAAATAATATCATGCATTTCCATGTGTTTGTGACTGGAGGGGAGAACTCCATCAACTCAACAGCCCATGTTGCAAGAAGCCTTAAAACTCTCATTATTTGTATACAATGCCATCACCTACTTAAGAAATGAACTGAGAAGTAGTTAGAAGTTAGAGCATTTGGTAAGATGGCTAGATATAAGGTCTACATACCCAATTGCCTTTTTGGTGAAAATGGTATTAATAGATTAAGCACAGTCATTTAAATTCACTGTGTTCTGAAATGCCACTAAAACTACCAGTAAAGTTTTTTTTCCCATAAATCCACAAAGATGAGGAGAACGAGAGTGGAGACAACATCATTTGGGGAGTTAGAAAGCAGATGGAAAAATGGTAATTTATGTAGCTAACATAAGAAAGAAGAATCCTAAGCCAGCAGAATCCTAAACCAGAAGAATCCTAAGAACCAACCAGATTTACACTGCAGAATGTAAAGGCTCAGAGATTGATTGCACCAGAAACTTTTAGAACTTGGAGATGGGGGGGGGGGGAAGAGGATTGGTAGAAAACTGTTTAAAAAGCAGTTAGGAATGGGAGTTATTGCTTATGGGTACAGAGTTTCTATTTGGGGTGATGAAAAATTTTGGAAGTAGGTAGTGGTCATGGTTGCAACAACATTGTGATTGTACTTTATTGCCTTCTCACAACGTGGCGGTGTACTTCTTCAAAGCCTACAGGAAAACCTCTCACTCCAATCTAAGACAGAGTCTTATATAATGTAATCACATGAGAGACTATCTCCCATCACCTTTGCTATAGACTGTAACCTAATCAAGGGAGTGACTCTTCCTTCACCTTTGCCATATCCTTTTGGCTAGAAGCAGATTACAGATTCTGTCCACACTCAGGATATACAAGGGTGTAACTCATTGGAGGTCATCTTAGAATTCTGCATACCATAACTGTAGACCAACAGAAGCTCTAATAAGCTCTCAGAGAGAAATCAATAGGTCCAGTCAAATAATCAGGAAGTAGAATAATTCAGCTTTCTCAACAGCAGTGCTGGAAGCTATGGAGTAGTGCTATAAAAATTCTAAAGTGAAAGGATTTCCTACCTGTCATTCTATACCTAACCAAGCTATCCATTGAGTGTAAAAGTAGAGTACAGACATTATTGGAAATAAAAAGTCACAAATATTTACCTCCTACACACTTTCTTAGGAAGCTATGACCTATAAATCAGAGGAGTAACCAACAAAAAGGAAGACTACTGATCCAAAAGACACGAAATAAGGTCAGAAGGCTTGGGAAGGGGGAATTCATCAAGATGAAAATAATAGAACAGCTGAGATGAGTGAATGTGATGAAAAAAGATTTAGACAACTGGCAATGAGTTTTGAGTTGAATTAGTGAAGAGAACATAAAAAATTAAACAGAGTAACAAACAATTATTAACTCCAGGGATATAAAAAATTATTCAGGAAAGGAAATGGAACTACATGGCTCAGCTCTGAAGAATTGAGTGGTAGGTTCATTACAATGTAAATAGTGCACATTAATCTAACCAGAGTGATGATGTAATTATATAGTTCTGAAAGGATGGTGTTATGGGTTGAGGTCCTAACCCCCAGAACTTGTGAATTTGGAAATAAGGTCTTTGTAGATGATCAAGTTAAGGTGAGGTCACCTTAGGGTGGGCTCTGCTCCAATATGACTGATGTCCTTATCAAAGGGAGAAATCTGGACATAGAGACAGAGACACAGTGAGAACACCATATGAAGCCTGGAGTTAAGCTGCCACAAGCCAAAGAAGGCCAAAGATTGCTGAAAATCCACCAGAAAAGAGAGAGAGGCTTGGAGGAGATTCTTCCTCACAACTCTCAGAAGGAACCAACCCTGCCGACACTTTGATTTTTGATTTCTAACCTTCAGGACTATGAGACAATAAATTCCTGTTGTTTAAGATATCCAGTTCGTGGTACTTTGTTACAACAGCCCTAGTAAACTAATGCGGATGGAAAGTGTGTGTGTATCGGGGGGGGGGGTGCGGGCAGGAGAAGGACAAGGAAAGAACTAACCCTTCATCTTCAGTGGGACGTTAACAGATCATTCTTGCAAATAATGAATCAAGAAATAGCAGTATAAGCATGGTATTTATAAATAGCAAGGTAAATACCAAAATAATCATCTAAAAGAATTAAAATTTGTTTCCTGTGTGGATGAGTTAAGGAAGTAGGGAGGAAGAGGGCTGAAACTTCACGTTTATCTTTGAACCAGCTGACTCTTTACCTTAAGTGTGCAGAAGGATAAAAATAAAAACACAGAAAGTCCACTATATCAGCAATTATTAACTAGAAAATATAATAGGGAAAAAATTCCATTCACAAGGGCAGTAAAACCTAGATAATGGCACCCAAGAATAATTCCGAACAGGACACATGCCAGATCCTTCTGGAGAAAACTCTCAAATATTACTGAAGGACAAAAGTAAATAGAAACTGGACCCTGCCTCAAGCAGTGCCTGTGATGAAGGAAATGGCAGATGAACATTACAGCATGACATGCAAGGAGCTACTTGATTAGGTAGGAAAAAGCACCCAACTCTGCCTGAGGAAGTCAGAGAAGGTTCTGCAGAGGATGTGGCTCTAAGTGAAAACTTGAAAGACAGAGAAGACAGGGAGACATTCCAGGCAGAGAGCACAGCCTGAACCAACCCACTGTGTGTTTGGGGAATCGTAAAATGCTTGACCTGAGGGAGAAAAGTGGGCATGATGGAGAGTGTTGGCAGATGAAGCTGGCTATTGAGGCAGAAATTGGATCATTAAGAAGCCATGTACACAGTGGGAGTGTTTGCTCTTTTTTATAGGAATGGGAGTTTTCAAGTAGCAGAATGAGAAGAAGGTAATATGTGTCTCGTGGAATGAGCATGTGGGTGACTTCTCAATATAAGGTGTCGCTGTGGACAGGGAGCCTGTGTTACCGGCTTGAATTCTTTGGGCAGGCTCCTTACTAATACTTCTTGATGGCAGCCCCAGACCTCAGTGAGCCATTGATCCAGGGGGTTATTAGGTGCTGTTATTCATCCACCTGAGGTGGGGAGCTCCGTGTCCATTGCAGACACCCCCCAGGAAAGAGGCCCCGCCAAGCACTGTGTGTGTGGCAGACCACTTGACCGCTGGGAACTCATGGTCAGGAGAGTGCAGAACCCCCCCGCTGAGAGACTGCAGTACAAACACAGGGACAGGAGGTGTGGGCTCTTCCTCCAAGGAGCCCCAAAAGCACCTGTGATCAGCCACCATATAAAAGAGAGAGATTATAAAAGCAAAAATGGTGCCTCGACTTCAGGAACAATAAAGTCTTTTGTATCAATGTTGGCAGATGGTCCCGGGTGCTTTGTGGCTGAGTGTGTCTCATCAGTGTCACACTGAGAGGGGCAGAGTGGTGGGAAAGAAGGTGGCACATTAACCTGCTTCTGTGCCTGGAAGTTTCTTACCTGGGTTGGCTTTCCCAGCCCCGGGGTCAGCAGACCTCAGTCTGTTTCTCTCACATTCTCTGCCTAACTGGCCACCTCCAGTCTTCAGCTGTGCTGACCTTCCCATGGTTCTCCAAACATCCCAGCTTGGTCCAGCCGCAGGGCCTTTATCCTTGCTAATCCCATTTTCTGGAATGTTCTTTCCCCAGGTCTTCACGTGGCTGGTTCCTACTCATTCTCTCAGAAGGATCTTCTCATGTAACCTTAATAGCAAGTACTCTGGAGCTAGCCTGACTGGGTTCAAATCCCAGCTCTGCCACCTTGAACAAGGTGAGTATCAGGTGTGCCTGAGTGGATGAATTGTTGTGGGGATTAAATGAGTTGGTGTAAATGTAAAGTCTTAGGATAATGCCTATCCCATAGTAAATTTATGTGAGAATTAGCTATTATTATTGGTCAATAATATATGTCACCTTTTATTAGAATGGTCCTCCACCCACCCTAGTCATTCTTTCCTCTTACCCACTATCTGTGAATATATTATTGATTTCTTTGCTTGTTTATTGCTTCCCTCTCCACCACTAGAATACAAGAACCATGAGGACAGGGAGCCTGTCTGTCTTGTTCACTGCGGTATGCCCAGTACCTTAGTAGTGTCAGACACATAGCAGATGCTCAAGAAATAGGTGTTGAGTGAAGTAATATAGTCAATGAACTTCTCTGAACCAATAATTATTTCTTGGGGATTCTAAGTGGGTAAAGTGCTTCCAAATTCATGTGAGGCATAACGTGGCTTTTCCTTAAAAATTAATTCCCTACTTTGCTCCCTTGCTCAGACCCTTTAATAATATTACCACTTCAATCCACAGGACAGTGGACATTAAGATGGTAAATGATAAATTTATAAGCTACTGCAATCTAGACACATGTTTTTCTTTATTTTATTTTATTTTTTTTACATCTTTATTGGAGTATAATTGCTTTACAATAGTGTGTTGGTGTCTGCTTTATAACAATGTGAATCAGTTATACATATACATATGTTCCCATATCTCTTCCCTCTTGCATCTCCCTCCCTCCCACCCTCCCTATCCCACCCCTCCAGGCGGTCACAAAGCACCGAGCTGATCTCCCTGTGCTATGCGGCTGCTTCCCGCTAGCTATCTACCTTACGTTTGGTAGTGTATATATGTCCATGCCTCTCTCTTGCTTTGTCACGGTTTACCCTTCCCCCTCCCCATATCCTCAAGTCCATTCTCTAGTAGGTCTGTGTCTTTCTTCCTGTCTTACCCCAAGGTTCTTCATGACATTTTTTTTCTTAAATTCCATATATATGTGTTAGCATACGGTATTTGTCTTTCTCTTTCTGACTTACTTCACTCTGTATGACAGAGTATGACACTGTATGACACTCTGTATGACAGAGTCTGTATGACAGACTCTGGGTCTATCCACCTCATTACAAATAGCTCAATTTCGTTTCTTTTTATGGCTGAGTAATATTCCATTGTATATATGTGCCACATCTTCTTTATCCATTCATCTGTCGATGGACACTTAGGTTGCTTCCATGTCCTGGCTATGGTAGATAGAGCTGCAATGAACATTTTGGTACATGACTCTTTTTGAATTATGGTTTTCTCAGGGTATATGCCCAGCAGTGGGATTGCTGGGTCATATGGTAGTTCTATTTGTAGTTTTTTAAGGAACCTCCATACTGTTCTCCATAGTGGCTGTACCAATTCACATTCCCACCAGCAGTGCAAGGGTGTTCCCTTTTCTCCACACCCTCTCCAGCACTTATTCTTTCTAGATTTTTTGATGATGGCCATTCTGACTGGTGTGAGATGATATCTCATTGTAGTTTTGATTTGCATTTCTCTAATGATTAATGATGTTGAGCATTCTTTCATGTGTTTGTTGGCAGTCTGTATATCTTCTTTGGAGAAATGTCTGTTTAGGTCTTCTGCCCATTTTTGGATTGGGTTGTTTGTTTTTTTGTTATTGAGCTGCATGAGCTGCTTGTAAATTTTGGAAATTAATCCTTTGTCAGTTGCTTCACTTGCAAATATTTTCTCCCATTCTGAGGGTTGTCTTTTGGTCTTGTTTATGGTTTCCTTTGCTGTGCAAAAGCTTTGAATTTTCATTAGGTCCCATTTGTTTATTTTTGTTTTTATTTCCATTTTTCTAGGAGGTGGGTCAAAAAGGATCTTGCTGTGATTTATGTCATAGAGTGTTCTGCCTATGTTTTCCTCTAAGAGTTTGATAGTTTCTGGCCTTACATTTAGATCTTTAATCCATTTTGAGCTTATTTTTGTGTATGGTGTTAGGGAGTGATCTAATCTCATACTTTTACATATACCTGTCCAGTTTTCCCAGCACCACTTATTGAAGAGGCTGTCTTTTCTCCACTTTACATTCCTGCCTCCTTTATCAAAGATAAGGTGACCATATGTGCGTGGGTTTATCTCTGGGCTTTCTATCCTGTTCCATTGATCTATATTTCTGTTTTTGTGCCAGTACCATACTGTCTTGATTACTGTAGCTTTGTAGTATAGTTTGAAGTCAGGGAGCCTGATTCCTCCAGCTCTGTTTTTCGTTCTCAAGATTGCTTTGGCTATTCGGGGTCTTTTGTGTTTCCATACAAATTGTGAAATTTTTTGTTCTAGTCCTGTGAAAAATGCCAGTGGTAGTTTGATAGGGATTGCATTGAATCTGTAGATTGCTTTGGGTAGTAGAGTCATTTTCACAGTGTTTACTCTTCCAATCCAAGAACATGGTATATCTCACCATCTATTTGTATCATCTTTAATTTCTTTCATCCATGTCTTATAGTTTTCTGCATACAGGTCTTTTGTCTCCTTAGGTAGGTTTATTCCTAGATATTTTATTCTTTTTCTTGCAGTGGTAAATGGGAGTGTTTTCTTGATTTCACTTTCAGATTTTTCATCATTAGTGTTTAGGAATGCCAGAGATTTCTGTGCATTAATTTTGTATCCTGCAACTTTACCAAATTCATTGATTAGCTCTAGTAGTTTTCTGGTAGCATCTTTTTTTTTAAATTTTATTTTTCTTTTCTTTATTTTTTCTTTATTTATTTTTGGCTGTGTTGGGTCTTCATTGCTAAACATGAGCTTTCTCTAGTTGCGGCGCGTGGGGGCTACTCTTCGTTGTGGTGCACGGGCTTGTCATTGCGGTGGCTTCTCTTGTTGTGGAGCACAGGCTGTAGGTGTACAGGCTCAGTAGTTGTGGCCTGTGGGCTCTAGAGCGTAGGCTCAGTAGTTGTGGCACACAGGCTTAGATGCTCCACGGCATCTGGTCTTCCCGGACCAGGTCTCAAACCCATGTCCCCTGCATTGGCAGGCAGATTCTTAACCACTGTGCCACCAGGGAAGCCCTCTGGTAGCATCTTTAGGATTCTCTATGTATAGTATCGTGTCATCTGCAAACAGTGACAAGTTTACTTCTTTTCTGATTTGGATTCATTTCCTTTTCTTCTCTGATTGCTGTGGCTAAAACTTCCAAAACTATGTTGAATAAGAGTGGTGAGAGTGGGCAACCTTGTCTTGTTCCTGATCTTAGTGGAAATGCTTTCAGTTTTTCACCATTGTGGACGATGTTGGCTGTGGGTTTGTCATATATGGCCTTTATTATGTTGAGGAAAGTTCCCTCTATGTCTACTTTCTGCAGGGTTTTTATCATAAATGGGTGTTGAATTTTGTCAAAGGCTTTCTCTGCATCTATTGAGATGATCATATGGTTTTTCTCCTTCAATTTGTTAATATGGTGTATCACGTTGATTGATTTGCATATATTGAAGAATCCTTGCATTCCTGGAATAAACCCCACTTGATCATGGTGTATGATTCTTTTAATGTGCTGTTGGATTCTGTTTGCTAGTATTTTGTTGATGATTTTTGCATCTATGTTCATCAGTGATATTGGCCTGTAGTTTTCTTTCTTTGTGACATCCTTGTCTGGTTTTGGTATCAAGGTGATGGTGGCCTCGTAGAATGAGTTTGGGAGTGTTCCTCCCTCTGCTATATTTTGGAAGAGTTTGAGAAGGATAGGTGTTAGCTCTTCTCTAAATGTTTGATAGAATTTGCCTGTGAAGCCATCTGGTCCTGGGCTTTTGTTTGTTGGAAGATTTTAAATCACAGTTTCAATTTCAGTGCTTGTGATTGGTCTGTTCATATTTTCTGCTTCTTCCTGATTCAGTCTTGGCAGGTTGTGCATTTCTAAGAATTTGTCCATTTCTTCCAGGTTGTCCATTTTATTGGCATCGAGTTGTTTGCAGTAATCTCTCATGATCTTTTGTATTTCTGCAGTGTCAGTTGTTATTTCTCCTTTTTCATTTCTAATTATATTGATTTGAGTCTTTTCCCTTTTTTTCTTGATGAGTCTGGCTAATGGTTTATCTATTTTGTTTATCTTCTCAAAGAACCAGCTTTTAGTTTTATTGATCTTTGCTATCGTTTCCTTCATTTCTTTTTCATTTATTTCTGATCTGATATTTATGATTTCTTTCCTTCTGCTAACTTTGGGGTTTTTTTGTTTTTCTTTCTCTAATTGCTTTAGGTGCAAGGTTAGGTTGTTTATTCGAGATGTTTCCTGTTTATTAAGGTAGGATTGTATTGCTATAAACTTCCCTCTTAGAACTGCTTTTGCTGCATCCCATAGGTTTTGGGTCATCGTGTCTCCATTGTTATTTGTTTCTAGGTATTTTTTTATTTCCCTTTTGATTTCTTCAGTGATCACTTCGTTATTAAGTAGTGTATTGTTTAGCCTCCATGTGTTTGTATTTTTTACAGATCTTTTCCTGTAATTGCTATCTAGTCTCATAGTATTGTGGTTGGAAAAGACACTTGATAGAATTTCAATTTTCTTAAATTTACCAAGGCTTGATTTGTGACCCAAGATATGATCTATCTTGGAGAATGTTCCATGAGCACTTGAGAAACATGTGTATGTATTCTGTTGTTTTTGAATGGAATGTCCTATAAATATCAATTAAGTCCATCTTGTTTAATGTATCATTTAAAGCTTGTGTTTCCTTATTTATTTTCATTTTGGATGATCTGTCCATTGGTGAAAGTGGGGTGTTAACGTCCCCTACTATGAATGTGTTACTGTCGATTTCTGTTAGTATTTGCTTTATGTATTGAGGTGCTCCTATGTTGGGTGCATAAATATTTACAATTGTTATATCTTCTTTTTGGATCGATCCCTTGATCATTATGTAGTGTCCTTCTTTGTCTCTTCTAATAGTCTTTATTTTAAAGTCTATTTTGTCTGATATGAGAATTGCTACTCCTGATTTCTTTTGGTTTCCATTTGCATGGAATCTTTTTCCATCCCCTTACTTTCAGTTTGTATGTGTCTCTAGGTCTGAAGTGGGTCTCTTGTAGACAGCATATATATGGGTCTTATTTTGGTATCCATTCAGCCAATCTGTATCGTGGGAGCATTTAATCCATTTACATTTAAGGTAATTATCAATATGTATGTTCCTATTCCCATTTTCTTAATTGTTTTGTGTTCGTTATTGTAGGTCTTTTCCTTCTCTTGTGTTTCTTGCCTAGAGAAGTTCCTTTAACATTTGTTGTAAAGCTGGTTTGGTGGTGCTGAACCCTCTCAGCTTTTGCTTGTCTGTAAAGGTTTAATTTCTCCATCAAATCTGAATGAGATCCTTGCTGGGTAGAGTAATCTTGGTTGCAGGTTTTTCTCCTTCATCACTTTAAATATGTCCTGCCAGTCCCTTCTGGCTTGCAGAGTTTCTGCTGAAAGATCAGCTGTTAACCTTATGGGGATTCCCTTGTGTGTTATTTGTTGTTTTTCCCTTGCTGCTTTTAATATGTTTTCTTTGTATTTAATTTTTGACAGTTTGATTAATATGTGTCTTGGCATATTTCTCCTTGGATTTATGCTGTTTGGGACTCTCTGTGCTTCCTGGACTTGTTTGACTATTTCCTTTCTCATATTAGGGAAGTTTTCAATTATAATCTCTTCAAATATTTTCTCAGTCCCTTTCTTTTTCTCTTCTTCTTCTGGAACCCCTATAATTCGAATGTTGGTGTGTTTAATGTTGTCCCAGAGGTCTCTGAGACTGTCCTCAGTTCTTTTCATTCTTTTATCTTTATTCTGCTCTGCAGTAGTTATTTCCACTATTTTATCTTCCAGGTCTCTTATCCGTTCTTCTGCCTCAGTTATTCTGCTATTGGTCCCATCTAGAATATTTTTAATTTCATTTATTGTGTTGTTCATCGATGCTTGTTTCATCTTTAGTTCTTCTAGGTCCTTGTTAAATGTTTCTTGCATTTTTTCTATTCTATTTCCAAGATTTTGTATCATCTTTACTCTCATTATTCTGAATTCTTTTTCAGGTAGACTGCCTATTTCCTCTTCATTTTTTAGGTCTGGTGGGTTTTTATCTTGCTCCTTCATCTGCTGTGTGTTTTTCTGTCATCTCATTTTGCTTATCTTACTGTGTTTGGGGTCTCCTTTTTGCAGGCGGCAGTTTCGTAGTTCCCGTTGTTTTTGGTGTCTGTCCCCAGTGGCTAAAGTTGGTTCAGTGGGTTGTGTAGGTTTCCTGGTGGAGGGGACTAGTGCCTGTGTTCTGGTGGATGAGGCTGGATCTTGTCTTTCTGGTGAGCAGGTCCACGTCTGGTGGTGTGTTTTGGGGTGTCTGTGGACTTACTATGATTTTAGGCAGCCTCTCTGCTAATGGGTGGGGTTGTGTTCCTGTCTTGCTAGTTGTTTGGCATAGGGTGTTCAGCACTGTAGCTTGCTGGTCGTTGAGTGAAGCTGGGTGCTGGTGTTGAGATGGAGATCTCTGGGAGATTTTCGCCATTTGATATTATGTGGAGCTGGGAGGTCTCTTGTGGACCAGTGTCCTGAAGTTGGCTCTCCCACCTCAGAGGCACAGCACTGACTCCTGGCTGCAGCACCAAGAGCCTTTCATCCACACGGCTCAGAATAAAAGGGAGAAAAAGTAGAAAGAAAGAACGAAAGAACAAAAGAAAGATAGAAAGAAAGAAAGAGGGAGGGAGAGAGCGAGAAAGAAAGAAAGAAAGGAGGGAGGGAGGGAGGAAGGAAAGAAGGAAGGAAGGAGGGAAGGAAGGTAAGAAAGAAAGAAAGAAGATAAAATAAAATAAAGTAAGATAAAATAAAGTTATTAAAATAAAAAACAATTATTAAGAAAAAAATATTTTTTAAAAAATATAAAGAAAAAAAAAAGGACGGATAGAACCCTGGGACAAATGGTGGAAGCAAAGCTATACTGACAAAATCTCACACAGAAGCATACACATACACACTCTCAAAAAGAGGAAAAGGGGAAATAAATCTTGCTCTCAAAGTCCACCTCCTCAATTTGGGATGATTCGTTGTCTATTCATGTATTCCACCGATGCAGGGTACATCAAGTTGATTGTAGAGCTTTAATCCGCTGCTTCTGAGGCTGCTGGGAGAGATTTCCCTTTCTCTTCTTTGTTCTCACAGCTCCCGCGGCTCACCTTTGGATTTGGCCCCAACTCTGCGTGTAGGTCGCCAGAGGGCGTCTGTTCTTCGCTCAGACAGGACGGGGTTAAAGGAGCCGCTGATTCGGGGGCTCTGGCTCATTCAGGCCCGGGGGGGAGGGAGGGGCAGGGAGTGCGGGGCGGGCCTGCGGTGGCAGAGGCCAGCGTGACGTTGCACCAGCTTGAGGCGCGCCGTGCGTTCTCCCGGGGAAGTTGTCCCTGGATCCCAGGACCCTGGCAGTGGCGGACTGCACAGGCTCCCCGGAAGGGGGGTGTGGATAGTGACCTGTGCTCGCACACAGGCTTCTTAGTGGCAGCAGCTGCGGCCTTACTGTCTCATGACCGTCTCTGGGGTCCGCACTTTTAGCCGCGTCTCGCACCCGTCTCTGGAGCTCGTTTAAGCAGCGCTCTTAATCACCTCTCCTTGCGCACCAGGAAACAAAGAGGGAAGAAAAAGTCTCTTGCCTCTTCGGCAGGTCCAGACTTTATCCCGGACTCCCTCCCGGCTAGCCGTGGTGCACTAACCCCCTGCAGGCTGTGTTCACGCCGACAACCCCAGTCCTCTCCCTGCACTCCGACGGAAGCCCAAGCCTCAGCTCCCAGCCCGGGTCGCCCCAGCTGGTGAGCAGACAAGCCTCTCGGGCTGGTGAGTGCCGGTCGGCCCTGATCCTCTGTGCGGGAATCTCTCCGCTTTGCCCTCCGCACCCCGCGGCCCCGAAGCTTACCCCTCCGCCACTCGCAGTCTCCGCCAGTGAAGCGGCTTCCTAGTGTGTGGAAAACTTTCCTCCTTCACAGCTTCCTCCGACTGGTGCAGGTCCCGTCCCTATCCTTTTGTCTCTGTTTATTCTTTTTTCTTTTGCCCTACCCAGGTACTTGGGGACTTTCTTGCCTTTTGGGAGGTCTGAGGTCTTCTGCCAGCGTTCAGTAGGTGTTCTGTAGGAGTTGTTCCACGTGTAGATGTATTTCTGGTGTATCTGTGGGGAGGACAGTGATCTCTGCGTCTTACTCTTCCGCCATCTTCCTTTTGTCTAGACACATGTTTTTCTAATAATTCATGGGACATATCCTAGTGTCTGAGCTTTTGCCCTATGGGCCATTTTCAGCTCTGGCAAAATCACAATGTGTCTTTTCCTCCCAAAGAAGAAGGAGATATGACCTCTCATAGACAACAGAACCCAGAGGGAGCTGAGGTAGGGATACAGATGAAGAACAGCACAGCAGAGCCATGGAAACTGGGAGACAAAACTGGTAACAGATAACTTGCAGAGCTTGTTGGATGAGGCAGCCCTTTCTTCTTCTATTTTTGATAGAGAATAAATTTACTGACTCCCTTGCAGCTAGGTATGGGCTATGACTAGTCCTAGCCAATGGGATATAAGTGTAAGAGGTAAGTGCAGCTTCTAGGAAGGTTCCTTGAAAGGACTTTCTTTTTCCTGCTCTCTGAGGGATAGATGGCTGGAGCTGGAGCAACCATGTTGGCTCATGAGGTAAACAGAGGCCGTGCTTGGGGGAGCTACAAGAGAGAAGGAGCATGGCTTCTTGAGGATTTGGTGGAGCAGAGCTGCCATTATCCTTGGACTATTCATCTCTCAATTTTTATTTGAGAGAGAAAAAAACTTTCATCTTTTAAAGCCTTTGTTATTTTCGATTTGCTGCTACTCATATGCAAGCCTAATCTTAGCAAACACAGCATCATAAATGGACGATGGATAAATGCTGAACTAAATTTTGACTTGTTAAATAAAAACTAGGGATTGTCTGCAAACAGAAGACCATGGCAAGGAAGTGCACACCAGTCTGGGTCCAGATCAGTGTAGGAAGAACAGCAGAGGCTCAGCAGACTCCTAGGTGCACAGGAAGAAAAAACCCAGATCAGGTTAATAGACAGTTGTCTTAGCTAAATCTAGTTAAACACTTCCTCGGTTCTTTAGTGGTAAGAAATTAAAAATTAGCACCACAGCCTTGCTAGTTAGCACACAGTACCTCCTCTACTTAATAACAGGTTACATTCTTCCTAAGTCTATTTGTTTGAGTCCAGAGGGACTGAGGCCCTGGGAGCATAACTTAATCAGAGAACGAATCCTTGGAAACATTAAAACCAGCAGACTCTTCTTCATGCTGATAAGTATTTCACAGGCAATCTTTTCTCCAAGTAGTTGGGGGCACTAAGGGAGTCTGCTGATAACTCCTTCCTGCCTCCACCCGCATCTCCTGGAGCACCACAGCCACCGTGATCATTGCACTTTCCACCTCCCCACTCACTCTGACGCTGTGCAGATTCGAAGGGCCTGGAACCTATGATCCTCCCCTGGTTATCAACTCTACACCACCTCCCACCCCACTTCCCCTTCCCTGGATTTCCATCACTGCCTCCTATTTTGTTTCTTTCATAGCCCTTACAACATTTACACTTTAATGTTTTTTAGTTTATTACCTGTATCTATCCCCATCTCCCACTGACTGTAAGTTTTTCTTTTTTTTTTTTGCGGTACGTGGGCCTCTCACTGCTGTGGCCTCTCCTGTTGCGGAGTACAAGCTCCGGACGCACAGGCTCAGCGGCCATGGCTCACGGGCCCAGCCGCTCCGCGGCATGTGGGATCTTCCCAGACTGGGATATGAACCCATGTCCCCTGCATCTGCAGGCGGACTCTCAACCACTGCGCTACCAGGGAAGCCCGACTGTTAGTTTTTCAAGGGGAAGGACTGCGTTTGGTTTAGTCACCAACATGTTCCCAGTAGCCAGCAAGTATGTTTGGCTCATATTAGGCATTCAATAAAATAGGTGGTGAATGAATGAATACACACTTCAACAGCAGCACTTTCACCACACTCTGCCATTAGGTCCTTGAGCAAAGTCCCAGCTTTGTCCTGCATTAATACCTGGCTCATGGGCAGCCCATGGGGGTGCTCATCTTATAGCCTCCTACTCTCAAGTTCTTGCCTTGTTCTTTTCCCTCCCCTCTTGTTGATTATCAGCAATGGCGTAAGCATAGCAGGTTGCATGCTAAGCACTTTGTCCTTCCAAACTGTGCATCCTTTTGCAATGAATCAAGGCACACGAGCACAGCAGTCATTATTTTTTTCTCAGCACTTTAAACCTTTTATGATTTCTTCTTTTAGTTTTATCACAATCACACACCTTTTATTTAAGGCACTTTAAAACTTTTGCTCTTGTACTTGCTGGATACAGTGGGATTAACCATGCTTGCAAACTACCTCAAAACTAAGAGGTAAGATTGCCACTTATTAACAAAGTTCTATGGTCCAGACTGGAAGGAACTTGCACTACATCTATCGCCATCTGTTTGCAGGAGGCCGAATTAATGTGATCTTGTTTTGTAGCTTTTGTTTGTATCTATGAAAGTTTATAACTTGGAAATTCATAAGTAGAGTAGTTTTTTTTTTTAATCTGTAGTTTGTTGGATTCAATTACACTTATATTAAACCCGGAGTATAATCTCTTTTAATCTCTCTAGATAGTGCGTGAGTTCAAACATTCTCATTTATTCCTTTGTGTTGAATCCCCAAGTCTGGGGATAAAGAATTCTAGTGAATATTGTTATAGCTCAATTTGTCCCAAATTGTGCCCCATGGGGTATATATAGGTATTCCCACCTAAAAATTTTGATAAAATAAATTTGGGACTTCTGGCATACCTCATTCACAACGTGCATTATCATTTAAAAGGCTCTCCTTAACCAAAGTGTATTATCACCTAAAAGTTTTTTTTTAAAAAAACCTACTGTTTTCCAAACTTGCTTAATTATAGAACCCTTTCCTCATATAACAACCTGTGTTCCAACATTACTAGGGACACATAGAGATCTATTATCTATCTATCTAATCTGGTAGATCATAAATGTTTCTTGGAGTCAAGATTCTGGTGCAGAAAGGGCCCAGAACCATAATCATAGCACTCCTGAAAGAATACTCCCTTTGCAAAATTTATTTCAGTCCTTGTGTGCATCACTTTAAACTAGCCCAGCAGCAGAAGACAATACCTGTTTGACGTTCTGGAAAGGGTCCTCATGCTGTCTAGTTCAGTAATACTGAAACACCTTTTCCCAGCAGGTCATACAGTATCTCAGCAATCATTACATTTTGTGGAAGAGAAACATGAGAAAATTCCAGCAGCTACAGGAAAGCTTGGAGCACTTGCTTTGTTTTTTTGAGTAGGCTCATCTTGGCTTGCACACGTCTTAGTTTGAGTTAGGCGAATATTATTCACAGTGTGGGTGTGGCAGCCCGGGAGGACAATGATAGAAGTTCCAATTTCACATTTTCCTTTATTTGGTCATACATCCTATGCATCAAAATGATAAAGAATGTTCCAATGGCCTTCTAAAAGTTCCAAGTGGGAAGACTCCATGGTTGAGGCATCCTTTAAATAATAGTCCTCATACCAGAATTTGTGTGTTTGTCTGCGTGGTGTGTGTGTGTGTGTGTGTGTGTGTGTGTGTGTGTGTGTGTGTGTGTGTGTGTGTGTGTGTGTGTGTGTGTGTGTGTGTGTGTGTGTGTGTGTGTGTGTGTGTGTGTGTGTGTGTGTGTGTGTGGTGTGGGTGAGTTATAAAACATTTCAAAATTTTCTTGGTGTTAGGAATTTAAAATTGAAGGACCCAAGTTCAGAAAACTGTGGGAGTGATGATATTATTGTGCAGTTGCACTTTCACCCTTGATGTCTGCTTGCAAATGACCTTGTGAAAGGTCAAAGTGTGTGACTATCAGCTTCTAACTATTTTGTAAGAACAGTAGGAAATCAGCCAACTGTGGGTACTGGCTGTTTAATTGCATTTCATTATACCTAATGCTCTTAGAGTCTCCCTTAAATCCATATAAGTGATAGGTGTTTGTCTGGCAATGTTGCTATTACCAAGTGGCCACAGATGACCAATTCGATGATTTGTTTGACTTGATGATCAATATCTTCACCTTTCTAAACACATTTTTAAGGTTAAATTTCTGACTTTCAAGTGAACTGTTGGCTTGGATGAATCCAGAGGAATAATCCTTTTATGCATTTAACTCCACAGAGAATACTTTTGGAAATCTATTGATAATTCTGGTCCTTGGGCTGTTCCATTGACATAAATATCTTAGACATGAATTCCCAGAGTTGTGATCCAGTTCCTCTGCAAGAGGCTTTTGTGCTGCTCTTATAATAATCATCATCAGTATCATTACCAATCCCTGCATCTGTAAAACAGTACTCATCAAGACGCTTCGTGGCTACTGATAGCAAGCCAATTCAAGCTGGCTTAGCGCAATGAGCCTTTATTGGCTCACGAAGCTTGAAAGTCCAGAGGTAAAGCTGGATTCTGTCACTCTACTTATATAACACCTACCCTTCAGTCTTCATCTCTTACCCTGCTTTAATTTTTCTTCATAGCACTTATCATGAGCTGGCATGGTATTCCATGTCTACTTGGTATTTATTGCCTGGGGTTCCCACTGGAATGCAAGCTCCAGGAGCGTAGGGTCTTCCTTTTGTTCATCACCTAATGCCAAGCATCCAGAAATGGACATGGAATATAGGAGGAATGTGATAACTAGTTGAATTAAAGAATGAAAGAATCAATTCATGCAGGTGCTCAAATGGCTTCATTAGAAATTTGTCTTTAAACATCATTTGTTCTGCTTCTTTCTGTGTTGCTTTCATTCTTTGGACTGCCTCTTCCCTGTGGGGACAAGATGGCTCCCAGCAGAAAGAGAACTTCTTTTTCTCAACAGAACCAGCAGAAGGCTCACTGACCAGCTTAGGTCATATGGCTCTCTCTCAGCCAGTGAGCATGGCCAGGGAGATGCAGTTGGCCCAAGTGAACCACAGTGTCTGAGGGTGGGAGGATATAAGCTGGGCAGACCTCACAAGAACTTGGCTAAAATAAGAAGAGCTTAATAATTGCTCTCAGGTGCACTTTATCACCTGATCCTCACAAAACCTTGTGAGGAAAGAACAGATATTATTCTCCCCATTTTACAGATGAGGAAATTGAGGCTTGGGTAGGGTATGCTTCTTTAAGCAATTAGGAAGCGGTGGAGCTCTGTCTTGACCTCAGGTCTTCTTGGGCTTCACCCAGAATTCTTTCTACTGCAACAGACCTGGTGGGATAGCTTGGAAGAAAATGGCATGTGGCTTGTCTTTGCAGAAGGGGCTGAAAAGTGGGAAAGGTAAGAGATTTGATAAAATCCTTGAAGGGTTTTTACTTCTCTGGCTGAGTGACTTTATTTCTCTCAGTGGAGCCAGCTGGTTGGAAATGGCAGGTAATCACTAAAAGGTTTTGCCTTAGTACATGGAAAGCAAGGACTCAAGATGGTATGAGGAGGGAGTGGCAATAACAGCAAATTTTCTGAGCCCAATGACCTGAATCTGGAAAAAAGAAATGGCATCGTATTTAGGCAATGAACAATGCCCTCTGAACCATGTGGAAGCACAGAGGTTTCTCTTTCTGCCAGTTTTGCACACATGTATAGAACACCAATTTTAAGAGATGAGAGGAATCTCAGGGAGCATCTAGACCTATAATTCTCACCCACTGTTTTATGGCCTCGTGAGCCAAATTTTTAGCACTTCATGCTTGTTCCTCTCCCTCCGCTCTTTGTTGGTAACAGTGGCTGTGTTGCTTTTACTCTCTCATTCTGGGGTCAGCGGTAGAACATTTATAGGATTTTCCAGTTCACGGTGTAATTTTGTCTAGAAAACGTTGCACTGGTGGTTTCACAGTTAAGAACTGGGCTGGAAAAAAGGAAAGTCATTTGTTAAGATTGTCTGGCAATAAGCAGAGGGACTGAACCTTACACCCAGACTTAAAACAAACAAACAAAACCCCCCTTCCAGTTGTTTCCAGTAAACCAGTGCTTCTCAAGAGTTTGACCTGGCTGGGTCATACTCTAGGGGATCTGATGTAATTGCTCTGAAGTGCAGCTGAGGTGTCTGGACTTTCACAGTTTCCCTGAGGGATTCTGATGGACAGCCGGGTTGAGAACCTGAACACTATCCACTGCCACTTCATACGCTGAAGGGCAAGGCTGTTGCCTGTTGCAGGGTAGGATAGAGGGTGTCGGGGTAGAAGCAAGTTGGAGATCATGTGAGAAGATTATAGGAGAAAAGAAGAGAGCTAAGACCTTTTTTTTTTTAATAGTGTGTATCAGTAATTTATTCCTTTTTTTTGAATTTTATTTTATTTGCTTTTTTATACAGCAGGTTCTTATTAGTCATCCATTTTATACATATTAGTATATACATGTCAATCCTAATCTCCCAATTCATCCCACCACCACCACCACCACCACCACCACCACCCCCTCCGCTTTCCCCCCTTGGTGTCCATATGTTTGTTCTCTACATCTGTGTCTCAATTTCTGCCCTGCAAACCGGTTCATCTGTACCATTTTTCTAGGGTCCACATATATGTGTTAATATACTATATTTGTTTTTCTCTCTCTGACTTACTTCACTCTGTATGACAGTCTCTAGATTGATCCATGTCTCTACAAATGACCCTATTTTGTTCCTTTTTGTGGCTGAGTAATATTCAATTGTATATATGTACCACATCTTCTTTATCCATTTGTCTGTCAATGGGCATTTAGGTTGCTTCCATGACCTGGCTATTGTAAATAGTGCTGCAATGAACATTGGGGTGCATGTGCCTTTTTGAATTATGGTTTTCTCTGGGTATATGCCCAGTAGTGGGATTGCTGGGTCATATGGTAATTCTATTTTTAGTTTTTTAAGGAACCTCCATACTGTTCTCCATAGTGGCTGCATCAATTTACATTCCCACCAACAATGCAAGAGGCTTCCCTTTTCTCCACACCCTCTCCAGCATTTGTTGCTTATAGGTTTTCTGATGATGCACATTCTAACTGGTGTGAAGTGATACCTCATTGTAGTTTTGATTTGCATTTCTCAAATAATTAGTGATATTGAGCAGCTTTTCATGTGCTTCTTGGCCGTCTGTATGTCTTCTTTGGAGAAATGTCTATTTAGGTCTTCTGCCCATATTTGGATTGAGTTGTTTGTTTTCTTAATATTGAGCTGCATGAGCTGTTTATATATTTTGGAGATTAATCCTTTGTCCGTTGAGTCATTTGCAAATATTTTCTCCCATTCTGAGAGTTGTCTTCTTGTCTTGTTTGTAGTTTCCTTTGCTTTGCAAAAGCTTTTAAGTTTCATTAGGTCCCATTTGTTTATTTTTGTTTTTATTTCCACTACTCTAAGAGGTGGATCAAAAAAGATCTTGCTGTGATTTATGTCAGAGAGTGTTCTTCCTATGTTTCCCTCTAAGAGTTTTATAGTGTCCAGTCTTACATTTAGGTCTCTAATCCATTTTGAATTTATTTTTGTGTATGGTGTTAGGGAGTGTTCTAATTTCATTCTTTTACATGTAGCTGTCCAGTTTTCCCAGCACCACTTATTGAAGAGACTGTCTTTTCTCCATTGTATATCCTTGCCTCCTTTGTCATAGATTAGTTGACCGAGGGTGCATGGGTTTATCTCTGGGCTTTCCATCCTGTTCCATTGATCTGTATTTGTTTTTGTGCCAGTACCATATTGTCTTGATTACTGTAGCTTTGTAGTATAGTCTGAAGTCAGGGAGTCTGATTCCTCCAGCTCTGTTTTTTTCCCTCAAGACTGCTTTGACTATTCGGGGTCTTTTGTGTCTCCATACAAATTTTAAGATTTTTTGTTCTAGTTCTATAAAAAATGCCATTGGTAATTTGATAGGAATTGCATTGAATCTGTAGATTGCTGTGGGTAGTATAGTCATTTTCACAATATTGATTCTTCCAATCCAAGATCATGGTATTTCTCTCCATCTGTTTGTATCATCTTTAATTTCTTACATCAGTGTCCTATAGTTTTCTGCATACAGGTCTTTTGTCTCTCTAGGTAGGTTTATTCCTAGGTATTTTATTCTTTTTGTTGCAGTGGTAAATGGGAGTGTTTCCTTAATTTCCCTTTCATATTTTTCATCATTAGTGTATAGGAATGCCAGAGATTTCTGTGCATTAATTTTGTATCCTGCAAATTTACCAAATTCATTGATTAGCTCTAGTAGTTTTCTGGTGGCATCTTTAGGATTCTCTATGTATAGTATCATGCCATCTGCAAAAGGTGACATTTTTACTCCTTCTTTTCCAATTTGTATTCCTTTTATTTCTTTTTCTTTTCTGATTGTCATTACTAGGACTTCCAAAAGTATGTTGAATAATAGTGGTGAGAGTGGACATCCTTGTCTTGTTCCTGATCTTAGAGGAAATACTTTCAGTGTTTCACCATTGAGAATGATGTTTGCTGTTGGTTTGTTGTATATGGCCTTTATCATGTTGAGGTAGGTTCCCTCTATGCCAACTTTCTGGAGAGTTTTTTATCATAAATGGGTGTTGAATTTTGTCAAAAGCTTTTTCTGCATCTATTGAGATGATCATATGGTTTTTATACTTCAGTTTGTTAATATGATGTATCACATTGATTGATTTGTGTATATTGAAGAATCCTTGCATCCCTGGGATAAGTCCCACTTGATCATTGTGCATGATCCTTTTAATGTGTTGTTGGATTCCGTTTGCTAGTATTTTGTTGAGGATTTTTGCATCTATATTCATCGGTGATATTGGTCTATAATTTTCTTTTTTTGTAGTATCTTTGTCTGGTTTTGGTATCAGGGTGATGGTGACCTCATAGAATGAGTTTGGGAGTGTTCCTTCCTCTACAATTTTTTGGAAGAGTTTGGGTGTTAGCTGTTCTCTAAATGTTTGATAGAATTCACCTATGAAGCCATCTGGTCCTGGACTTTTGTTTGTTGGAAGAATTTTAAGCACAGTTTCAATTTCATTACTTGTGATTGGTCTGTTCATATTTTCTATTTCTTCCTGGTTCAGTCTTGGAAGGTTATACCTTTCTAAGAATTTGTCCATTTCTTCCAGGTTGTCCATTTTATTGGCATAGAGTTGCTTGTAGTAGTGTCTTAGGATGCTTTATATTTCTGCAGTGACTGTTGTAACTTCTCCTTTGTCATTTCTAATTTCATTGATTTGAGTCCTCTCCCTCTTTTTCTTGATGAGTCTGGCTAATGATTTATCAATTTTGTTTATCTTCTCAACGAACCAGCTTTTATTGTTTTCTTTGTTTCTATTTCATTTATTTCTGCTCTGACCTTTATGATTCCTTTCCTTCTGCTAACTTTGGGTTTTGTTGGTTCTTATTTCTGTAGTTCCTTTAGGTGTAAGGTTAGATTGTTTATTTGAGATTTTTCTTGTTTCTTGAGGTAGGCTTGTATAGCTATAAATTTCCCTCTTAGAACTGCCTTTGCTCTATGCCATAGGTTTTGGCTCGTCGTGTTTTCATTGTCATTTGTCTCTAGGTATTTTTTGATTTCCTCTTTGATTTCATCAGTGATCTCTTGGTTATTTAGTAACGTATTGTTTAGCCTCCATGTGTTTGAGTTTTTTACGTTTTTTCCCCCTGTAATTGATTTCTAATCTCATTGCATTGTGGTCAGAAAAGATGCTTGATATGATTTCAATTTTCTTAAATTTACTGAGGCTTGATTTGTGACCCAAGATGTGATCTATCCTGGAGAGGGTTCTGTGCGCACTTGAGAAGAAAGTGTAATCTGCTGTTTTTGGATGGAATGTCCTATAAATATCAATTAAATCTATCTGGTCTCTTGTGTCATTTAAAGCTTGTGTTTCCTTATTAATTTTGTGTTTGGATGATCTGTCCATTGGTGTAAGTGAGGTGTTAAAGTCCCCCACTATTATTGCATTACTGTCGATTTCCTCTTTTATAGCTGTTAGCAGTTGCCTTATGTATTGAGGTGCTCCTATGTTGGGTGCATATGTAATTGTTATATCTTCTTCTTGGATTGATCCCTTGATCATTATGTAGTGTCCTTCCTTGTGTCTTGTAACATTCTTTATTTTAAAGTCTGTTTTATCTGATATGAGTATTGCTACTCCAGCATTCTTTTGATTTTCATTTGCATGGAATATCTTTTTCCATCCCCTCACTTTCAGTCTGTATATGTCTCTAGGTCTGAAGTGGGTCTCTTGTAGACAACATATATATGGGTCTTATTTTTGTATCCATTCAACGAGCCTGTGTCTTTTGGTTGGAGCATTTAATCCATTCACGTTTAAGGTAATTATTGATATGTATGTTCCTATGACCATTTTCTTAATTGTTTTGGGTTTGTTTTTGTAGGTCCTTTTCTTCTCTTGTGTTTCCTACTTAGAGAAATTCCTTTAGCATTTGGCGTAGGGCTGGTTTGGTGGTGCTGAATTCTCTTAGCTTCTGCTTGTCTGTAAAGCTTTTGATTCCTCCATCGAATCTGAATGAGATCCTTGCTGGGTAGAGTAATCTTGGTTGTAGTTTCTTCCCTTTCATTACTTTAAATATGTCATGCCACTCCCTTCTTGCTTGTAGAGTTCTGCTGAGAAATCAGCTGTTAACCTTATGGGAGTTCCCTTGTATTTCATTTGTTGTTTTTCCCTTTCAATAATTTATCTTTGTCTTTAATTTTTGCCAATTTGATTACTATATGTCTTGGCATGTTTCTCCTTGGGTTTATCCTGTATGGGACTCTCTGCGCTTCCTGGACTTGGGTGGCTATTTCCTTTCCCTTGTTAGGGAAGTTTTCGACTATAATCTCTCCAAATATTTTCTCAGGCTCTTTCTCTCTCTCTTCTCCTTCTGCGACCCTTATAATGCGAATGTTGTTGTGTTTAATATTGTCCCAGAGGTCTCTTAGGCTGTCTTCATTTCTTTTCATTCTTTTTTCTTTATTCTGTTCTGCAGCAGTGAATTCCACCATTGTGTCTTCCAGGTCACTTATCCGTTCTTCTGCCTTAGTTATTCTGCTATTGATTCCTTCTAGTGTATTTTTAATTTCAGTTATTTTATTGTCCATCTCTGTTTGTTTGTTCTTTAATTCTTCTAGGTCTTTGTTAAATATTTCTTGCATCTTCTCGATCTTTGCCTCCATTCTTTTTCCGAGGTCCTGGATCATCTTCACTATCATTATTCTAAATTCTTTTTCTGGAAGGTTGCCTGTCTCCACTTCATTTAATTGTTTTTCTGGGGTTTTATCTTGTTCCTTCATCTGGTACATAGCCCTCTGCCTTTTCATCTTGTCTATCTTTCTGTGAATGTCAAGAGCTAAGGTCTTTATGGAAGCTGCCTGCTCTGATGGAGGAAGCTGATACTGGCTTCTCAATGCAGACTATCTTGGGGACTGGGGACACTGTTACTGCAAGCCCATGGGTACTTCTGTGCAAATTAGAAAATCATTCCCTGCAGAGGCCTCAGTCCTGCAGGCACCCATCCAGGCTCACGATAGGATGGTTGCCTTGGAAATTTTCAAAGGAAACCTTCTGCATTAAGGATCCAGCTATGCACCAGGCACAAGCCCCAGTTAGCAAAACAGGGACTGAGTCTCGCCCCCACTTGCCCCCTTGGATGCGTGTCTTGTGCAGTGAACAACCTGCCCGAGAACTGAGGCAGCCCGGGATGGGGAAGTCCAACTAGAAATTCCATTCAGCTACAAGCTGATGTCTAACGCTTTTTTGACTTGCCTTACTGTTAAATTCATCTATTGTGGACAGGGAGAAACACATGGGGCCCTGCTATTCTAGTCCTTGAACTGATAAGGAGAAATTGGTTGGTAAAGAAGAAATGACTAGAGTCTTTGGCAAGCTCCTATGGTAACTAAGGGTGGATGAAGCTGGGCATAATCAGACATATTCCCTAAACCTTAAGAAGGTGGACCTGAGTAGAACTAAGGAAAATATGGCCAATCCATAGCATGAGACTTAGAAAAGAAGATGGCTGAAGAGAATTGAAAGATTGTCAAAAGTATAACTCTTTTAAATATTTTTTTCATGTTACAAAAGCAATCCAAACTAATTGCAGAAAATGTAGAAAATAGAAATGAGCCGAAAGAAGACAAGCCATTTGAAAGCTTACTACTCAGAAATAACCACCAACAGTTTTTTGTTTATCCTATCAGTCTCTTTTCTATGCTTATAGATACATTCATACATACTGCAAAACAGGATCATTACGTATAGAATGTCTTGTAAGCTGCTTTTTAACTTAACAATATTCCACATTTTCCATGTCATTCACTGTTCCCCTACCTTGTTATTTTATGGTTGCATGGTAACTCATTTAATGATTGTGTCATAATATATTTAATTAGTTTCTATTTTGAAATATACATTGTTTCCAATTTTTTACATTATAAATAGTACTTGATGAACATTCTTTGAGTTATACCTATTGCCATATTCCTAAATAAATGCTTAAAGGGGAAATCAGGGTCAAATACATCTTGCCAAAGAGCTCAACAGTAAGAATGTACCATTTTCCACTCCTACCAGCGATGGATGAGAAGGTGGGTTTCCTAGAAGCTCCTCCAATGCAAGTCAGAGCAATATGTTTGACTTAGCAGTTTGTTGGCTCTAAATGAGATGGAGTGGGATGTCCTTCCAGGGATAGAAGGGCAAAAATTGAGACCTTGAAAATGGGCAGTCCCAAAGAGCTGGTTCCAGGAGCGTGTTCTCACACTGCAAGGTTTCAGAATGATGTTCGTCTCTTCTGCACCGAACTTACTGGTCAGAGGAAGTGACTAAGCCCGCATTGCATTTCCTCCCATGGTCACAAGACCAGGGGCAGAGTTCATTCCAGGCAATGTCTTCATAGATGTCCTCACCGCTTGGGCCTGGGTGCCCAGTACCGCCTGCGAGCACGGTGGGAGGGACAGAGTGTGGGTGCGGACATGCTTCTCTAGTGGAATAAGAAGACCCAAGAAGGAAACGACAAGCTCCCTTTCTGAGAGCGCTAGGAGGCATTCAACACATTGCCAATTGAGGAGGACGCAGGCTTCTTTTCTTAGACACTTCTTTTCTTATTTTTTGGTAATAAAGTTTAATTTTTCATCATAAAAGTAATGCACATTCTCTAAAGAAAATGTGGAAAATATGGGATATAAAGTGAAGGAGAAATCATGCACAGGCATATTACCCAAGGATGAATGTCAGTACATGTCTCTCCAGTCTTTCGTTGTGTGAATGTGCATGTGTGTGTGATTGTTCTTTTGGTATAGTTGTAATTGCACTGTCTCAATTATTTTTCCATCCTGCTTTTTTCACTTTAACATCATATGCATTTTCCATGTTATTACATGGTCTTGATAAACACTTTTTGATTATGTAATTCTCAGTTGTGTGAATGGGCCACCATTCGTTGTTCAGTGTTAATATTTAGACTATTATTTCTGTTTTACGGATGAGAAAGATAAGACCCCTAGGAGTTACAAGATTTACCCAACATCACAGGACCAGTAAGTGGTACCACCAACATTTCATCTGTTCATCTATTATTTAATTATTCATTAATTCAGCAAACATCTATAGAATACCTGCTGTCGTATCATGTACTGTAAAGCCTCTGGGAGGCAAAAACGATATTCCTGCTCATGTGATATTTATAAGTTAGTGGGCAGTACAGCCTCGTTGGAGCTTTGACAAAAGAGTTCCTTGGCTCTTTTAGAGCTCAGAGAGGGATACCTATCCAGCCTGGGGTCCAGGAATGCTTCCTTGGAGGAGGTGATGTTGAAGCTCACTCTTACAGGAAGGCTGAGAGCTCCGGAGCAGGTAAGGGGGTGGCCACATAAACATCTCAATGTGAGAGGGAGCAGGGTGTGCTCTGGGAACTGCAAATCATGGGCCACGGGGTTTGTTGGGAGTGATGGGGTTGGTAGGTGGGAATCAGCTCATGATGAGCTTCTGTGGCCCACCAAGAACTTTGCACCTTTTCCTGCAAGCAGTGGGGACCCTGGGTACAATGTAGGCAGGAGATTTGTACATCCTATTTGGATTTTAGAAGGAACCACTGATGTCACGGAGGAGAATGGACTGGGGAGACTGGAGTGAAGTAAAGCAGCTGGAAGAATATTCAGATAAGAGATGTTGGGGCTCTCAATGAGGGAGGATAGCTGGGGTGGAGGGGAAGATATGGATTCAAGAAATAACTGGAAAGCAAGACAGAAAGCAGACCCAACTTTGTGAAGTCTGTGCAGAAGACAGGGCAATATGATGAGGTCATTGGGTTTGAGAATCCATGAGGAGAGGAGACAACTGGCGCTGCCTTACCTGCCATGGATTTGTTTTGAGGTGCCTGTGGGACTGAGTGGGTAGTTGTGTGGAGAGAGGTGAGAGGTCTGGGTGGAATAAAGATTAGGAGCCATCAGGGCATATGTGATGGTCAAAGCCTGAAGGAGGATGAGAATCAAGCAGGAAGAGCACACAGCAGTGGTTGGAGCCTACTGGCAATCCTGAACCCCTCCGTGGATTGTATGAAACCTGGGGACCCTCAATTCAGAAATCTACAAACAGAGAAAAGTTCAAAGAGTTTAAATAACTTTCTTGGAGTTTGTAGGTATTCTGAAGCTCATCTGTGGTGTGGAGTGAGAAGTGAAGTCTAAGGCAGCATCCTGAAGGGCACCAGTATTTCAGGGGCAGGTGGTGGAAGAAAAACCTCCAAAGGAAACTGAGAAGGGCCTGCTTGGGTTAGGGGTTGGGGGGCAGGATGAAAAGAGTAAGAGAATGATGCTCTGGAAAGAGGGAAAGCAATTTCATGAAGGAAAAGGTCACCTACAGTGTCAGAGTTTAAAGTTAGGGTCAGCTCAGTGTCAAATGGAGCTGAAGCTCAGTAGATTGAACGCTAAGAGCAATGAAAAGACCCAAGGCTTCCAGCACATAGGCCAGTGTTCTCCGTACACCCTACTTCTCTCCCGTGACTCCTGTTCCGTATTTCAGGGGAGAGAGCATTCATCCATCACAAGGGGCACCTCTTAGCTTACAACATGGCCCTTTTTGAGCACAGTTGGTATATGAGACAAGGAAATTGCAAATCGGTTTGGGCTGAGGCTCTCAGTCCTCTACCCGGGCATATATCTAGGTCCCTTGCTATGAAGCTTGGTAATTCCCCCCACAAAAGGGCAAGTATATTTCCCTGCCCCTTGACTTTCGGCTCAGCCACATGACTTGCTTTGGCTGGTTGGATATTAGCAGACCTGGTGTAAGACGGAGCTAGGAATGCCTTGTGTGGCTCATCTTGTCATCGTGAGCGTCTGCCGTTGCCCTGAGAAAAACCCGGCCGGCCAGCTCACTGCTCCTGGGAGGCAGGTGAGAGACAGGTGGAGCAGAGCTACACCTAGGCCACCCCCTGACTCATGAGTGACAAAGACATGCTTGATATTGTAGGCCTCTGAGATCTTGGCGGCCATCAATGAGTCCTACAGCACTCCTTCATAAAGCGCCCCATACCTCACAGAAGCTTTCACCTGTCTGCCTTTCCTGGGTCCTCTCCCCAGTGTCCCTCTGCCTGACTCCCAGCTGGGACATTGTTCCTCTGTCACAGACTCAGCTCCCCTAGCTCCTGGTCATGATATGGAGCAGGAGGGATTGAAGCAGCTGTAGCCCCACTTTCCGTCACCCACGTCTACTCATTTCAGAGACAAGCCCAGTATGATTCAGCTCTCAGATTCATATCTGAGGTTTCTTGTTTATTCCCAAGGCCCAGTCCCAGTCAGGGGCCCTTCTGTTCTACTTGGGATAAATTTAATAATTCATTCAACACATTTTATTGAACTGCTACTAGACACCAGTCCATTAAAAGCAAAGTCTCCTCTTTTTTTTCAAAGAAAATACTTGTTTGTTTTCATGTAAAACACCCAGTGCAGTGCCTGATGTGTAGTTGGTGTTCCACTGATGGCAAACACATTGCTATTCTAGAAAATACTACAATGGATATATTTGTGCGTAAATCTTGGTTTCCATTTTTAAAAAACTCCTTGTATTTTTAATTGCCAAAGTAATGCGTGCCTGTCTTAACAATTAAAATATCAAATTACATTTAAATTTTAAATTAATTGACAGGAGCTTGGGTTTTGTACCTCCCAGAGAACTGTCTGGTGGGTAAAATGAGGCTCAGCTGTGGCTCAGTCTTGTGTTATATGTTTAGCACCAGGCCTGGCACAGGGTAAACTCCCAATAAATGGTAATTGCTATTTTTTTTAAATTAATTTTTATTGGAGTAGAGTGGATTTACAGTGTTGTGTTAGTTTCTGCTATACAGCAAAGTGAATCAGTTATACACATACATATATCCATCCTCTTTTAGATTCTTTTCCCATATAGGTCATTACAGGGTATTGAGTAGAGTTCCCTGTGCTATACAGTAGGTTCTTATTAGTTATCTATTTTATATAGTTTAATAGTGTGATTATGTCAAGTAACTGCTATTATTATTACCGTCACCATCAACATAATCAACAAGTAGAGCCAGATGCTCAGTCTTTGCTTTCCTCTGCCAAGGCGATGCTGTTCAGGCCCTTCCAAGCCGGCCTTCCTGCTCCATCTTCCTGGCTCCACCCTTTGTACCACGTTTGTGACTGCGGGTGTTGCCCACTTGCCAGCTTTCTCCCAGCAGCAGCGGGTCATGGTCAGTGGGAAGCATCCTTCCAGGCTCCCTCAGCTCCCTTCACTTTGTGGCCTGCGTTGCTCACTGCTCCCCAGAGATGAGGATTCCCCACTCAACCCTCCTCTCCTCCTCCATATCCTCTCATGGCTGCAGTCAGGGGCCAGGTCCTTGCAGTTCCCAATCCTCCTCTCCCTTGGGAGTCTCAGGGGACTGTTCTCTCCTCATTGTGGCTGCCACTCTCTGAGGTCAGGTTGGCAGAAACTCCTGCCAGGAACAGAGAAACAGCCTCCTCACTGGTCTCCCTTCCTCCAGCCTCTACCCGCATTGCCTGATTAATTAATTAGAGCCTGAGAAATTAAAGTGTATCTCCGATCCTGTCTCTTGGTGCTCAAAGCCCTTCCATGGCTCCCTAATGCATTCCTGAATCACTCTCAGTGCTTTAGGGCTCATGAAGATCTAACCCTAAACTAATTATCCAGCCCCTTTCTCTTGGCTGCTCCTCACGAGGTACATGGCCAACTGGACAGTTCCTTGAATACACCCTTCACTTTCCACCTTCTAGGTCCTGCTCATGCTCTCTCCTTTGCTGGGGATGTCTTTGCCTCCATCCCCACATGTGCACCCTACCGATTTTTGAGAGCTGCTCAAGTGCCCCTTCTCCATGAACTCTTTTCTAATTTCTTCAACTAGAATTGATTTTGCTTTGCTCTGAGTGCCATGGCACCATCACTCCTCTGGACGGGGATTTCTCCACCTTGGCTCTATTGAGATTTGGGGGCTGAATAATTCCTTGCTGTGGGGGTTTCCTGCATTTCGTACAATGTTTAACCACATCCCTGGCTTTTATCCACTAGATGCCAGTTCCACCTCCTAATCCAGTTGTGACAACCAAAAATGTCTCCAGACATTGGTCCAAATGTCTCCAGACAGAGTCCACTGGGGGGTGGGGGGGTGGAGCAAATCGCCACCCTCCCCCTCCTCCCCCAGTTGAGAACCACTGCTCTAGAACAATATTTATGCAACAAATCACCTGCCACACTCACTCGTGTCTTGCCTGGGACTATGCTACCTAATTATGTTAGGCCCTTTCAAGCCCCTGAGCATTGGCACATGCTGTTCCCTCTCCCAGGAATGCCCTCCCCCTCTCTCCTTCATCTGATGAGTTCCTCCTTAGCCTGTCAAGCCTGGATGACAGGCTGCCTCCTCTTGTAGCCCCTCCCAACCTGCCTCCTCGCTCCCTGGGCAGAATGGTTGGTTCTGGTTGCTGAGTTCCACAGCACTTTGCACAGACTTTGATCATAGTCCTTACCAGACCATGTGCTGCGTTATAGAAAAATAGTTTAAGTATTTGTCTCCTGAAGTAGAACATGAGCTGTGACATGGCAGGGACCTCGGCTTGCCGAGGCCTCTGCAGCTGTGCCAGGGCAGGAGCTCACCAAGGACAAGGCTGGGGCACTGGAGTGGTTACGTGTGTCTAGGCAGAGCAGTGTCTGAGTTCAAGTCCCAAGTTAGGCATTTATAGTTGTGTGATTTGGGGTGATTTATTAAGCTTCTCTGGAGGCTTAATTTCACTCCCTGTAAAACCACCTTCAGGATAACATCTATCTTACAGGGTTTTTCCAAAGATTTAGCAAATTAATACATGTAAAATGCTCTCCTGGTACCTGGCAGATAGTAAGTGCTCAGTAAATCTGCGTAATGAATGAAGAATGAATGAATGAGTGTTGAACTGGGCAGTGCGAGGATGTGGATCCCATGGGCTGGTACACTCTAAGTAGCGCAGTAGCCTGGGTGCTGCTCCCGGACCCGAGCCTCTGTCCCGGCCCACCCCCGGCCCCTTCCAGCAGTCCTCACCCTGTCCTCCCAGCCTGGGCAGCTTGGGCTATGAGCACAGCCTGCTGGGGAGAGAGGGCTGTGGGCTCACTTCACGGTGAGGTAGCCAGTCTGGGCGGAACAAGGACAGACATTAAAAACCTATTTTCTCACTGAGCATAAGTAATTGGCAAAAAAGCTCTAAATCCATAGCTGTCAGGTGAAGTCATTTCCGAGAAAAAAAGGAGCAAAGGAGCGAGGGTGGCAGCCAGAGGGAGGGAGTGAAACGCAGAACAAGGGTCTGGAGAGGCCGGGACAGAAAACCTTCTCCTTCCCTCTCCCAGACCAGACCCTTCTCCCGCTATCAAACTTCCCTCATTTTTTCTTTTTTTTTTTTTTCTTTTCTGGAAAAAGAGATTTCTAAGGTGGTAAAAGCAACAAAAGCCAGCCCTGGAATTATTTAATGAGCCAGAATGAATTGCACTTGAAATAATTTAAATGGGATCTGGGAGCATTTAACTGCAGCTTGGGATCTTAACTAGAGTGGGAAAGGATCTTTGTGCTAATTGCTGGCAGTGATAGTCCTACAGAGAGGGAGAGATAGCAACAAGCAATTAACAGACAAGGGGTAATTTCAGAGTCTGGGCTGCTCAGGCGGGGAGAGTAAGCACCTTGGTGTTGCTGCCTGGGGAGCCCAAGTCCCCCAGCAGGGGGCAGACACGGCCTGGGGCCCTGGGTGGGGAGGGAAGGGGGAGGGGGGATGTGGGGGGATAGGTAAGGGACCAGGACAGGGCTTCCAGCAGTGGAAGCGTGTCCATCATCTTTCTGAGGGATGGGCAGATGGACAGGGATCTCGAGAAGGGGGATAAAGTGAAGCTTCCCTGTAGTCCCCTGCCCCACCTTCTGGAACACCAGCTTTGGGAAGGCAGTGGACTTTGCCAGCTTCCAGGTGAGGGAACAGAGACAGCCACATTTGGGTTCTTTCTGTTTCATCCCACATACCTTCCCTAGAGGTCTCTCTACTGTTTGCACCTTTAATCACCAGTTTTGTTGTGGAGTGTAGGATTCTGTTCATTAGCTTTGGGATTGACAAATGACCCTGGGAAGGTATTCTTAGCCCCATTCTACAGATAAGAAACTGAGGCTTTCGACTGTGACTTAGTTGAGGACGCATAGTTGATGAGTGTCAAAGAGTGTGTCCTGAACTTTCATCAACTAGTAGTCATGGTTACAGTGTGCAGGCAGATGCGAATGTCATCATCTCTGTCCTCTGGGATGAGTCTACAAGGCTCGCACTCTAGAATCACTAATAATTACGACAGATTGAAGATGCTAACTTCCATAGGAAAGATACAAATGAAAGCCAGAGGAGAGAGGGCTCACTTCTGAATGGGTGACCAGCACAGGCATCACCTTGGGGTGTGGGTAGAATCTGGATATGTGGAGATGTAGAGGAGAGAGACTGCCGTAGAGGGCATTACTTGAGCAAGGACAGGAAGGGGGTAAAGTATGGGGCGTGTATGGGAGACATCAGACATTTCTATAAGTCTGGAGAGGAGGGTAGAGCTAGGGGAAGAGTCGGGGTCAGATAATGGAGAGTTTTGCATGCTGGGCTGATAAGTTGTAAGCTCGCTTTGCATGCAGTGGGGATTTCTGGGTGGGTTTTGAGCTGGGGAGCAGCCGTGGGGGATTAATCTGGCTGTAATGCGGGGGAAGGGCTCTGCGTGGAATGATGATGACCGTTGGAACCAGGTAGAGATCCTCATAGTTGCCTACAGAAGAGGCAGTGAGAGTCTGAATTGGGACAGTGGTGTGGGATGGAGAGAAGAGGACCCCCTGCCCCATCCACTGCTGTGCCCTCAGCACCACACTGACTGTCCTGGGTGTGTTCCGTGGTCCTCAGCAGCAGTTGGGCCACAGCCTGCGTTGGAAATACAGATCACGGATGACATGTGTGTAACACGTGGGGCACAAGGCTGGTGTAGCCGGGAGGTCATCTGGGCATCTGGACTGGTCCTTGCTTTTGACAGGTGACGACCAAAGCCACCCCAAACCATGGTCACTTACCCTGTTTGTAACTCCATAACCTCTCTTCCCCTCAGAGGTCTGCATTTAATCATTTTGACAGTCCAGAAAGCCTACGCTAGAGCTTCCTCCACTTTGAGCACAAGAATTTTCTAATTCCGAGTTGTTGGCAGAAGGAAAGCGCTGCCTCCAAGGTGTGGTTTCGACTCATCCCTGGAACTGGGCAAACAAGACAGACCTGTGTGGAGCGGGTTTCCATTTAAGTGTGGGAACTGGGGGTTGGACTCATGATCTTTACGTCCCTTCCCGCCCCTGATTCTTAAATTTCTCTCATTGTACTGTCTTTTCATTTTATTCTGTCCTCTGTGCCATCTCCTCCAGGAAGCCTTCCCTCCCCTCAGCCACCTCGTTTCTCTCTAAAGACCTGCTTCCTTGGAAAGTTGCCTATGATAGATTTGTGCCTGCTTTGAGGGCAGGGCCCATGTCTTGCACATATTCCCTGTAAGACCACCTGAGGCATGACGGAGAGAAATTTGTTATTAATACTTTTTTTTTTTTTTTTTTTTTGCGGTATGTGGGCCTCTCACTGTCGTGGTCTCTCCCGTTGCGGAGCACAGGCTCCGGACGCGCAGGCTCATCGGCCATGGCTCACAGGCCCAGCTGCTCCGCGGCATGTGGGATCTTCCCGGACCGGGGCACGAACCCGTGTCCCCTGCATCGGCAGGCGGACTCTCAACCACTGCGCCACCAGGGAAGCCCTATTTTGCTATTTTTAATAATGCTAATAATAATAACAGTTAAAGCTACCACTGCTCAGACCACGTGGTGAGCATCTCAATACATTATTTCTAATTCTCAAACAAACCTGCAAGGGAGGGATCATTACTGCCATTTTCCAATGAAGGAAGTGAGACTCAGAGAGGCCAAGTCACTTGACCTCTGTCCTACAGTTAGGACAGGGAGTCATCGGGATTTGCTCCCAGGCTGGCCAGCTCCAAAACGCTCTTCCTCTCTCTCTTTGGTGGAATGGAATTATCATAATCATGCTTCCAAATATCATCTCATGGTTCCATAGCATAATAATAGCAAACCCTATTGAGAGGGCTGAGCTTGGGCTATTGACCATCTGAAGGTCCACCCAAGAGTTTAGCCCACGAGGAGAGGTTTGCTTGTTGTTCTAAATCCTCTGACCATACAGCTTTCCACAGCTCTATGTCACCAGGCAGAATGTTGGGACTGGAAGCCCTACACTAGACTTTCCAACTCCGGGCAAAGAAGTCGCTGAGGAAATGCTATTGCTCTGGGGTCTTCCAGCCCATAGGTGGAGCTGTTGGACCCTGGGAAGTCCCAGGTTGTGAGGGATGGAGGGAGTGATGCAGGCCAGTCCCAGCTCAGCTCTGGAAAAGGGAAGGCACACATTGATTTTAAGAACGGACCCTGGAAACATCCTAAATGACCATCAAGATGAGCCGAGTTAAATACATTATAATATACCCACACAAATGGAATGCCATGTAGCCATTAAAAATTATGACATGGATTTATGTTGATTGTTATAGAAAGATACCTCACAATATACTTTGTTGAGGAAAAAGCATGCCTCGGGACATTTGATATATATAGAATGATCCCCAAGATACAAAATTGTGAAAGAGAGACAGAGATGGATAGTAAGCATGGATGTTCACCAAAATTATTAACAGTATAGATCTTTTTAGATGGCGGGATTTCAAATGATTTTTACTGTAGTCTTTTTATCTATAATATGTGAGTTTTTAAAATAACAAGCATATATTATCTTTGCAAGTGGGAAAAATAAAGCCTTTTCCATTTGAAAATGCATAGATCAAACCAAACTGAAGGTGTTACCCACTATTCCCAAAGCTAGTCCTGTTCAGAGTGTAGCACCTCTGATGTCTCATCTGTGTGTCAGTGACTAGTTACTCCCTCACAGAGGAGTGGAGACATTTGTCACCAGTGTTAGAGACAGAAAAAGCCAAGGAGGACTTTCCTGGGCCAATTCCAGGACCTATGTGGGAGCTGAGGGCCAGAAGGCGGTCCCCAGGACTCCCCACCCCTCCGTTCCGTCTCGGCCCCGCCCCTCCCTCACCCGTTTCCACCCCCAGCCTCCTCTCCCCCATCCTCACCCTCCTCCCCGTGTCTCCAGCAACTTTCATCTCCACAAATTCTATTCAGCAGCGAGTCCCTGAACTTTCTAATTGAGATCAGAGATAAATATAGTGGGGAAGAAGGGAGGGAGAGGGAGGAGGCCTAGTTTTAATTTGCAGCATTTCCCATTAATAACAACTTCTAATTAAAAAGTCTGTATCTCCCAGCCGGAGTCCAAGAGAAAAGTCTCCCCAGGTCTGTCTGGCTGGAACCTTTGTGGCAGTGAGTTCAGAGTGCAGATTTCTGCACCAGCTGAGCCCTCTCTGTCAGAAGCCATAATTAAGCTGGAAAATAAAAAGAAAGAAAGAAAGAAAAAAAAAAAGGATGTCATCTAAGACCATGGGGATCTTCCCTTGATGCAGTCCTAGAAGGAGGCCATACACCTTCCTCGGACAGTGGTGCCTGCTGGGCCAGTCCTGTTAGAGGTGGCCAGGCCAGATGAATGAGGAGGAAGTTGAGGGGGTGTGGGACATTTTCTGGAGCCGGAGAAACTGTCACAGGAGTTTGGAAACAGTGAGCTCAGAGAGAGAGCTCTCTGCCTCCATCCAGGGTGCGTCTGCCCTATCTTTTCCCTTTCTCTTCTCCCCCCATTTCCTCTACAGAGGCCCCATCCTTCTGTGGTTTGTGAGCCTGTGTGTGTGTGTGTGTGTGTGTGTGTGTGTGTGAGAGAGAGAGAAGCGGGTGTGCTGGTGCTGCGGATGGAGAAGCGATGGCTGTTAACAGTCTAAGATAGTAGGACGTGCCATTTAGTATTGATCTAAACACAAGTACCAGTTTATATTTTTTCCCCAGAAACATTTTTATGCCTTTGCAACTTGCTGAACTGAAGTAGGCACTCAGTAAACAGCTGTGGATGAATGAAGGGCAGAATGAACATAAGGATCCTCTCTGAGCTTCAGTCTCATAGGCATCTCAGACTTCATGTGTCTCAACTAAACTCATGATCGTCCTTTCCAGACCTGCCCCTCACACAGTCTTCTCCCATCTCAGTTGAAGGGAACTCCATCTTTCTAGTTGCTCAGGCTGGAAATCTTAGTGGCATCCTTGACCCTCCCCTTTCTCTCACATACCACATCCTTTATCCACGAGGAATTCTTGTTGGCTTTGCCTTCAAAATATACCCCCATATCTCCTACAGTGACCTTGGTCCAGACCACCATCATCTGTCTTCTGTATCATCTCAGTAGCGTCCTGACTGCTGTGTCTGCTTCCTCTCTTGTCCCCTAAAGTCCATTCTAACCCCAGCAGCTGGAGGGAGCCATTTAAAGCACAAGTCAGATGATGCCCCTGCTTTGCTCGGATTCCCTCCAGTGCCTTCCCTTCATCATCCCCAAAGCCTTACTGAAGCCTCAAGCCCTGTAGGGTCTGATCCCTTGTTACCCCTCTCATTGTCTTAGTTCATTCATGCTGCTATAACAAAATATAGACTGTGTGGCTTATAAGTAACAGAAATGTCTCTCTCACACTTCTGGAGGCTGGGAAGTCCAAGATCAAGGTGCTGGCAGATTTGGCATCTGGTGAGGGCCTGCTTCCCAATTCATAGACAGCCGTCTTCTCAGTATGTCCTCATGTGGTGGAAGGGGCAAGGGGGCTCTCTGGGGTCCCTTTTAAAATAAGGGCACTAATCCTGTTCATGAAGGCAGCAGAAATCCCTCAGATGAGAGAGCGTTGAGACTGAAAATCCATTTGCAAGAGCTCCTAGTCACTTCCCAAGTGCCCCACCTCCAAATACCATTAGGAGTTAACATACGGATTTTGGGGGTGAGGGGGGGACACAAACCTTCAGTCTGTTGTACTTACCTCACCTCCTACTACTATCTCCTTGGTCCTTCTGCTCCAGCCAGCTGGTCTCTTGGCCACTTTTTGACCCTGCTGGTCATGCTCCTGCCTTAGGGTCCTCGATCTTGTGCTTCCTCTGCTTGGAAGGCTCTTCCTCCAGGGGCCCATGTGGCTCAGTCCTTCACCTCCTGCAGGTTAGCTTCTCAGCAAGGCTGTTCTGACCACCCTATTTTGTGGCCCTGCCCCACACCAGCAAGCTATTACTTCCTTGTTTATTTTATTTTCTTACATCTTTATTGGAGTATAATTGCTTTACAATGGTGTGTTGGTGTCTGCTTTATAACAATGTGAATCAGTTATACATATACATATGTTCCCATATCTCTTCCCTCTTGCATCTCCCTCCCTCCCACCCTCCCTATCCCACCCCTCCAGGCGGTCACAAAGCACCGAGCTGATCTCCCTGTGCTATGCGGCTGCTTCCCACTAGCTATCTACCTTACGTTTGTTAGTGTATATATGTCCATGCCTCTCTCTCGCTTTGTCACGGTTTACCCTTCCCCCTCCCCATATCCTCAAGTCCATTCTCTAGTAGGTCTGTGTCTTTCTTCCTGTCTTACCCCAAGGTTCTTCATGACATTTTTTTTCTTAAATTCCATATATATGTGTTAGCATACGGTATTTGTCTTTCTCTTTCTGACTTACTTCACTCTGTATGACAGACTCTGGGTCTATCCACCTCATTACAAATAGCTCAATTTCGTTTCTTTTTATGGCTGAGTAATATTCCATTGTATATATGTGCCACATCTTCTTTATCCATTCATCTGTCGATGGACACTTAGGTTGCTTCCATGTCCTGGCTATTGTAGATAAGGCTGCAATGAACATTTTGGTACATGACTCTTTTTGAATTATGGTTTTCTCAGGGTATATGCCCAGTAGTGGGATTGCTGGGTCATATGGTAGTTCTATTTGTAGTTTTTTAAGGAACCTCCATACTGTTCTCCATAGTGGCTGTACCAATTCACATTCCCACCAGCAGTGCAAGAGTGTTCCCTTTTCTCCACACCCTCTCCAGCATTTATTGTTTCTAGATTTTTTGATGATGGCCATTCTGACTGGTGTGAGATGATATCTCATTGTAGTTTTGATTTGCATTTCTCTAATGATTAATGATGTTGAGCATTCTTTCATGTGTTTGTTGGCAATCTGTATATCTTCTTTGGAGAAATGTCTGTTTAGGTCTTCTGCCCATTTTTGGATTGGGTTGTTTGTTTTTTTGTTATTGAGCTGTATGAGCTGCTTATAAATTTTGGAGATTAATCCTTTGTCAGTTGCCTCATTTGCAAATATTTTCTCCCATTCTGAGGGTTGTCTTTTGGTCTTGTTTTATAGCATTGCCACCTTCTGATTTCTTTCTTATCTTATTTATGCCTCTTCCTCTCTCTCCTACCCCACTGGAAGGTGAGCTCCACCAAAGCAGTGATTTTTGCCTCTTTGGTTCACTGTTATTATCCCAGCACCTAGATCAAGGTCTGGCACATGTCATTGCTCGATGGGTCTTTTGTTGTATAAATAATGATTAAATGAATGAGTGCAAATGAGCTAAAGTGTGAAGTGCAAGTCAAAGTTTACTTTACTGGGGACCATAGCTAAATTAATAACCCAACCAAGTCCTAGCACCTGGGAAGAGGAAAGCTGTTGTCATATAAGGAGTTTGGGAGTCAGTGGAACCTGAGTTTGAAATCTAGTCTTGTCCTTTGTGAATGTTTGACCTCGGGTATTTACTTTTCTGGGACACCATTTCCTCATTTATTAAAATGGGGGTAATGATAGGATCTTCCTTGTAGGGTAGTTGGATGGAAACAAAGCCGTGATCTAAAATAAATGCTTATCACTGGCCAGGCTTATAGCAAGTGCTCAGTACATGTTAGCTAGTAATTGTGGTGTGATTTTGTTGTCAACAGGAAACACCTTGTAAATCAGCAGTGACAGTTGACCATGAGGAGGCCAGTGCAATCTTCCCCTGTAGAAAGAGGGGCTCACTATTAAGAAAAAGCAAGGAGACAAGTCTTGTCCAGCCCCTGCAGGAGCACAGTTCTGGGATCACCTTTTAAAAAATGAACATAAATTAATGCGAGCTGTTAAGAGGAGAGTGATCAGGGCAGTGAAGGTGAAAAGACTCAAAACCATGCCCTATGGTGGTCGCTGGCAAGAGCTGGTTGGTTCAGCACAGTGCTGCAGAAGGTATGGTCTACAGCAGGGGTTGGCAAATTTTTCTGTAAAAAGCCAGATAGTAAATATTTTAGGCTTCTCAAGCCATATGGTTTCTGTCACAACTACTCAGCTTTGCTGTTGAAGTGTGAAAGCATCCATAGACGATACATAAATGAATAAGTGTGGCTGTGTTTCAATAAAGTTTTATTTATAAAAACAGGTGGTGGGCCAGATTTGGCCCTGGGCTTGTAGATTGCTGATCCCTGGTCTACAGGATTCTATCATAAGATGGTTGAAGGAATGTCCGAAAGAGGACTGGACTGTTCTGAGGGTCCTCAAGCAGGAGAAGTGGGGCTGAAGGTTGGAAAGTATAGGTCTATAGATGTTGTTCCCTTTAAGGAAGTTGTTTAAACAGCCAGGGCTTCTGGCTCTGCACTGGACAGAAGGCTGTAAGTCCTCATCCGTGGATCTGTTCAGACAAAAGTTAGGGCAACTTGGCAGAAATGTTGGAGAATGTATTCAAACATTGTGTAAGTGGTTGATTCAATCTTTCAAAAGGGGACTTTCAAAATCCCTGATTATTGGGATATTCTAAGGTATGTGCATATTGACATTCAGGGAAACAAAGTCGTCACAGATTTGGCATCTCTGCAATGAATGGGTCATTGAAACTTGCAGATTGAAGACGGTTTTACTTTTCAATTATATCGGCAAACAGAATTTGTACACGTATCCACGGGTGAAAAACCACAAGAATGCATTGTCAACTTCATTTAGGATATAATCCATCTCAGTACTCATTTGGGTCTCTCATGAAGGCCCAGGCACTAATCATAAACTCTAGTCACTGTCCTACTAATAAAATAGCATGAGGAATGTATGAGAATTCATTTCCTTTTTAGATGCAAGAATAGAAAACATCTGGCACAGGGGCCGCTACTCCCCTCAACTCTATGTATTTGAAAATATTGCTCATTGATCTTGACTCTCTTTCTTCCTGAACCTTGGCCTCAAAGAGTTAAGATTCCAGAATTTTTGTAATAAGAGAGATTTAGGGCCAGCTGCCTACTTGGAATAAGGGTTAGGCTGTAGAATCAAAGCTGAATTATGTAAAGGAATGGAGGCAGAAATGATTGAAAACCCCAAATACCCCCTCCCCAAGGACCCTTCTTGGTCCCCGCTGCCCCACTTCCCCAGAATTCTTCACAACACATTGCTCCAGGCAGCTAGCATCAATTTATTGGAGGCAGCTGTTTGTCATCTCAGGCTTAGAGAGTTCAAGTGCAACAATTGACATTTTCTATAACCTCCTAGAAGTTGGCTAGTGGACAGTAAGTTGATAACTTAAGTTTCTCTACTGAGCACCCTGTACAGAAGGAATCAGAAGGATGGGATCTCTCAGCATCTTTGACATCATGACACCTTAATAAGATACTGGAAATGACTCCAAACTTTTGGGTGCAGGCATATCCTTGGGTCAGTACCCTGAGCCAGGTGCTGGCAAATGTGGGGTGACACTCATTCACCTAACCTTTTTCAGTGTGCTAGGACCACCTGGGTTTGTGCCCAAGTGAGATGTAGGCCTGAAGGATGAGACCTTTGGGAGGGCGGGATTCTGGTGAGAGACTTGGAGAGTGGTTGTCTTAATGATGTATCCACACTTCTAGCTGAATATAGGGTGGAGGCAGGAGACCAAGGATGGGAGCAGCGGTAGTCGGGATGCATATTTGTGGAAATGGGATGAGCCCAGTGGGAACGTGTTTCAGGAGGGCAGCCCCAAGTTTAGAGGATTTGGGCGTTGAACGGGAAATAGCCAGGGTCCTGTCATAGAAAATGGTACCCAACATCAAGCCCCAAAGGCCAAGGTGACAATGTAAATGGTAGAATACGCAGCAAGATTATCCTTTGAAAGGGTTGGTCGCACATTGGAATTAGATATGATGGATGGATGAAGGAAGGTGGTTCTGAATTAAGGCAGAAATGGTAAAGGTGCTTGTGTTTGCATCTCACTCAGAATAAAATATGAAGACATCACCATTGTCCAGGGTTCCTTAACCTTGACATTGTTGACATGTTGGACCAGATAATTTTTTTTGTTGTGGGCGCTGTCCTGTGCATTATAGGATGTTTAGCAGCATCCCTAGCTTCTACCCACTAGATGCCAGTCGTCCTGTCCCCATTATCCGCCTCCCACATTGTGACAACCACAAATGCTCCAGACACTGCCAAATGTCCTTGGGGGGCAAATTGCCCCCAGATGAGAACCACTGCATAGCCTGCCAGGCTATGGTACACAGTGCATATTCTAGGGTGTAGAGGAGACCTGCCAGTCCAGACTGGGATGGGGGATCTCGAAGAAATGGAAGAGGCTTGTGGGCCTGGAAATTTACTAATTTAAAAGCTTAGGACAGGTTCCCTTAGATCAAATTGGGTTCCATCTTCCTGACTTATAGAGGTTTCGTCTTTATCTCCTGTGCGCCCACTGTACCTCACACATATTCCCAATAAAGCTCCTAATTTCTTGTATTGTCAACGTTTGTATGCTTTTACCCCCATAAGACTTTAAATCCCTCTAGGACAAGATTACACTCTTTTATCTTTGTGTTCCCAGAACCTAGCACGGTTCTTGGCATATAGAAGTTGCTTATTACATGTTTTCCAAATGCGTGAATGAATGAATGAGTTAGTGATTCAGGGATCGCTCCCTGGCCCTCCAGCACCACACACAGACAAGAGATGCAGATCCTGAATTACTGACACAGAGCAGATATCAGAACTGGAAAATGATGAGTCTTTCCCCTCTTCTGGAAAAACATAAGTCAGCCTAGGAATGAGGTTCCTGAGTCACTGAGGGGAAATGAACCCAGGGTGGGGACAAGCGGCCTAGCTCGGGTTTGGGAACAGGCCAGGGAGATCAAGTCAGCAGGTCTGACATCCTGAGAGCAACCAAGCCCCAAGTCCCACTCCCTTCTGCGCGGTCCACAGCTGTGCTGACCACTGCAGCCTCAGCTCCCCCAGTGCCGCCGCTGCTCCCCTAGCCCAGCTCTGGGAGCACATCCACCAGTTAATGGACCTCTTGAAGGGGGGCCGAGACAGGAGCCATCAGCACAGCTCCCTACCCAACAGTCTACTGAAGCAGTGATTTCAATTAAAGGACCATTACCATGAAATCCTATCCAGCCCCAGATCCCATCTGCCAGCGGGAGGCCTTTCTTCTCCCTGTCCCAGGCCCTGCTCTGTGGTTACCGAACGGCCCTCTCACTGGGGCCCACCGCCTTCGCTAAAACACAGCAGCTGCTGCTAATAAACAAACATATTGATCATACAGATATGGGATGTCAGGGACTTAATTCACGAATGAAGTGAGCTTTAAGAGTGCCCAGTGGGAGCTGGCTCTGTTTAAAGGGCCAGCAGCTACCTGAGTACCCTAGAGGTGGATTCCCAGACAGGCCAGAGAGGGAGCGTCTCCCTGACCGGTTGACCAGTTGGTGTGAAATGGAATCTTCTGCCCCATGGATACCACCTTACCTAGCCCTCTGCCCTTCTCCTCTGGGGCCCTCTTTGCAATCGGGAAGTAGTCAGGTGAGGCTGCAGTGCTCTGAGAGTACAAGCGCTGGAGCCAAGGCAGAGGAGGAGGAGAAGAGGGCTTGCCCAGGCTCCCCTGGCTTGGGTTCTTGGGGTCCTGCCCTGATGATGGTGACAATGGCCTCAGTCCTGATGACCGGTCTCCACCAGGACCTGCTGTCTCACTGGAATATACTGTATAAGAGCCCTGGGAACCCTGATGAAGGGTCCACTTTGGGATACTGGAGTTGCTAGACATCCTTAATGCAATCATTAAGTGAGGGGCTGGGGACCCAGGTTAAAGAAAATGTTGTCTTTGACCAACAGTAAAGTGATGGAGAAGCAAGCAAACAGGCAATTTGAATGCAATGTGGTAAGAGAAAGGGAGGAGCAACGTCTGCGTGGCTGTGGGAGCCGAGAGGCTCTTTGCCAAGGAAGCTTCCTGAAGCCAGTGGCTCTGAAGTCGAGATGAAATGGTTGCACAGCAGCGGTTGGCAGGGGAGGTGTGGTGGGCACAGCGGGTGCAGGGATGTGCCCTGCAGAGCAAAGGGGTGATGTTCTAAAGCAAGCCGGGAACGCTGGGAAGCACACACGGTGCAGTTCTGCTGGAGGATGAAGGATTAGGGTGGCTGGAGTGGAGGAGGGAGGGTGGTCGAGGCTGGAGAGGGGCAGGGGTCCAGACGTGGGGTCGTGTCTGCCGTGCTGAAAACTATGCTGCAGTGAGAAAACTCCTGAGCGGTTTGAGGCAGAGGGACAATGAGATGGCATTTGTGGATTAGAAAGATCACAGAAGCCCTGTGGTACAGAAAGACCTGGAAGGCAGGGAGGTCATTAGTGGTGAGTGCACAAGCTCAAGGAGAGAGGGTGCAGGCCTGGACACTGGTGGCCTGGTGCGGGGGGAGAGGAAGAAGAGCTTTGAGGATAACAACAGTCAAGCGTTACCCCGCCAGCGATGGGTCTCATTAATTTCAAACTTGAGATCACTTTTTTAAAGGCCTGAGCTGAACTTTACTTGTGTTCAGGAATCTTTCTGCTGAGAGGGCCTAGGTCCCCATATCTATCAAACACGACAAAAGCTGTTTGCAGAGGAGAACTTATAGCCTTAAATGCCTTCATTATTAATGAAGAAAGCTCCCTTCCCCCCAAAAGGGGTGGCATTAGGTAATCATCTCAAGAAATTAGAAAAGGAACAACTGAATAAACCCAAAGAAAATGAGAATAAAGATAAAAGCAGAGATTAATGAAATAAAAATGAAAGTATATTAGAAAAGATAAATAAAACCAAAAGTTTGTTCCTTGAAAAGTCTAGCAAAATAGATGAATCTGTTTTAAGAGCCTGCTTAAGGGGAGGGAGAGATATTGAGAGAAAACAGAGATGATATAAATTTAATTGCCTCAGCAAGAATGTGGAGAGGAAATTAGAAATACAGAAACTGGGATCCAAGAGCCTCCCGCACTGTTCCTGCACCAGTAATGGATACGGCAGCCCCGATCCACACTTAACCCTCCCTTCCCAGAAGCCCAAGGAGACCAGCGATATTTTATTAATGTGATTCTCCTTACCGTCATATAAAATAATAGTGACTCACATTTATCGAGCTTCTTTTTCTTCCTTTATGCCAGACACTACGTTAACTACTTTGTATGGATTTTATTTTAATCCTTCCAATAGCTGAACCAGGTGAATCTGTGCCTCGTTTGACACCCATTTTACAGATGAGAAAATCAGATTTAACATGACATAATAATTTACCCCAAGCTCCTACATCTCTTGAGAGGTGGCGGCAGTCAGTTTCGGGCAGCCTGACTCTTGGGCTGGTGCCCTGACCCTGTTTAACTCACACCTCTCCTGTGCACAACATCGCCCCTGAGTGGGCATGTTTGGAGCTATTAAGGGTGTAGGAGCAGTATCTGGGTGCCCAGACAGAGATGCTCTGGGCCCTGGGTTCCAGTCATGGTTTTGTCACTTAGATGCTCAACTTTGGGGAGTTATTCAGACTTTCTGGAGCTCAATTTACTTTTCTTTAAGGGAGTTGGACTGGGCCCCTATGATTTAGAAGTTATTTTATGTCTTTAAAAATGCTTCATATTCAGACCTCATCACTCAGACAAGCCTCGGCATTCAGTGTCAGTAGGAAGGTATGAATGTTCCAGAACTATGCATCTTACTCACCTTCCATCAGGGACGCCCTGGCTGCCCTCTGAATAAACAGACCAGGACAAAAACTGCCACAGTAGGTAGTGCCGGGGTGGCATATGGCAGTACTGCCCGTAGAACTGGCAGCCCGGGCTCCTGTCCCAACCCCCAACCCACTCTGGCCCTCCTCTGGCTGCACCCTTCCGCAAGGGCCAAGAGGGACACACCTACCAGAACCCATACTCTCTTCTTCACCTCGCTACCTGGATGCCCGGAGCCCACTGCCAGGGCCTGTGTAGGCCTCTGGCCCTGGGCTGCTTCCCCAGAATGAACCTACTGGTATGTGCACCCCCCATTCCAGGGGGTGTCCAGGGGCACACAGGGCTGTGAACAGAGCCTGGCTTCGCTGGTCTTAGACTCCACAGGCAGGAGGGGACCAGGCCCCTTGTGGTGTGAGAATGAATGGGAGTGGAAAGAAAAGGGGAGCCAGGGCAGGGGACCCCCATGTGAAGTCTTATCCTGACATATGGTGCCCCAGGTTTTCTTAATAGAGGAAAATTTAGTTGTGTGGTAAGAGTTAAGGCTCCACAAAAGACATATATAGATGCGAATGGTAGGCAAAATGACAGGTCACATTGAGTTGAATCAAGTCAACTTGACGATTAGGGGGCCAGGTAAGTTAACACCCTTACAAATAGAGAATCCCTCAGAAGGGAGACAGACTGCCTACAAGATGGGAAACCAGAGCTCAGGAAGCAAATGTAGGGAAACCAAAAGAACAGAAATCTGTCTTAGCTTTCTGATCTCAAAACCAGCTCATGCCTCTGGGCTCTGACTTGAAGCTGACCAGAGCAGTTCTCTGATAAGAATCTGGCCCTCCAAAGAGACGTGCCAGGGTGCATTCACATCTCTGTACAGTCATCAGCAAATATTTATGGAGCCCGCCCCAGGTGTGAAGCACAGTGCCAGACCCAGTCCCTCCCAGAGTGGAAGTACAGCCTCATGGTGGAGGCAGAAGAATCGTGCAGATGATGCAGAACCGTGCTTGTGAGACACCCAGGGAGGGAAAGGGCCAGGGTGCCCCGAGGCAGCACAGCACAAGCCCTGACCCAGCCTGGGAATCAGGGCTTACCCAAGGAAGTGGCGTTTGGAGGTGGGACAGTATGTGTGCAGCCTCTGGGGTGGGCAGCAGCCGGTCCAGCTAAAGGCAAGCTATGAAGGGGGAGAGAAGTACCTGGAAGGTAGGCAGGGGTCACAGGGGAAGAGGCAGCATCAGGAGAGCCTTCCAGATTTGAGTTCACTTAACCGATTGCAGGTGATACCATTTCCTGAGACAGAAGGACACTGGAAGCAGCCAAGCTCAGGGCTGGGGGTTTGGGAGAGATTGTGTTTGGTTTTGGACCTGTTGATTCTGAAGTACTAAAAAAAAATTTATTTTGAAATAATTTCAAACTTAAAGAAGAGCTGCAAGAACACAAGGAACTCCTGTCTCCCCTCCTCCCAGACTTTCCTAAATGTAGTTAGCATTTAATTGCATCTGTTCCATCACCTTTACTCCCTCAACAAAGACACTCTTCATTCCCATCATACAAGCTCCCTGGTCAGGAAATAAACCACAACCTGCATTCAAATGTCACCAATCCTCTCAACTAGGTCTTTTCCTTTCTGGCCCAAGATCCCATCCAGGGATACATGTAGCACTTGGCTGCCATGTTGTTTCTGTCCCCTTCAGTCTGGAGCATTCTCTCAGTACTTCCCTGACTTTCACGGGCAGTTGGAAGCGTACAGGCCTTTCCTCCGTAGGATGAACATCAACCTGCTTTAGCGAGGCTTCCTCATGACAAGACTGAGTTTTTTGTGTCAGGTTTATTGAGGTTTAATTTACATACAGTAACATTCATCCTTTTTAGTGCATGATTCTATGGGTTTTGACAAACACATAACCCTGTGTAACCACCACCACAGTAAATAAATGGAACATTTCCATCCACGGCTGCTTCATGGGCACATGACCTGTGTAGTTACATAAGGCTGTGTTTTGAAGGGCCTGTGCTTGGCTTAATGCTGTCCTGTCACCGTCTTGAAATACTTAATAATTTTTAACAAGGGGCCCTGCATTTTCATTTTGCACTGGGCCTTGCCAATTATGTAGCTGGTCCTGTTTCCCATCACCCCCAAAAGTTTCCTCCTGCCCCTTTCCAAGATCTTTGGCAACAATTGATCTGTGTTCTGTTCCTAGAGTTTTGTCTTTTCCAGGTGTCATTTAAACAGGATCATGCAGTGTGTTGTTGCCTTTTGAGTCTGGCTTTTTTCACCTAGCACAATGCATCTGAAATTCAGATCTGTTGTTTCATGGATCCACGGTTGGTTCCTTTTTATTCCTAAGTACTATTCTGTGATATGGCTATATTGCAGTTTATTTATTCATTCACCAGTTGAAGGACACTTGATTTGCTTCCAACATTTAGTAATTATGATTAAAGCCACAATAAATGTTCACATACAGGTTTTTGTGTAAGCATACGTGTTCATTTTTCTTGAATAAATAGCGATAATCAATAGAGTGAGATTGTGGGTTGAATGGTAAGTGCATGTTTAACTTTATGAGAAACTGCCAAACTGGTTTCCCACGGGGCCGCACCATTTTGCATTCCCACCAGCAATGGATGAGAGGCCCAGCTGCTGCTCATCCTCACCAGCACTGGGTATTAGCCACATTTTTATTTTAGCCATTTCAGTAGCTGTATAGTGATTTTATTTTGCATTTCCCTCGTGACTAACGTTGTTGGACATCTTTTCATGTGCTTGTTTGCCATCTGTATATCTTCTTAAAGTGTCTATTCAGATCTTTTGTCCAGGGCTTCCCTGGTGGCGCAGTGGTTGAGAGTCCGCCTGCCGTTGCAGGGGACACGGGTTCGTGCCCCGGTCTGGGAGGGTCCCTCATGCTGCGAAGCGGCTGGGCCCGTGAGCCATGGCCGCTGAGCCTGTGCGTCTGAGGCCACAACAGTGAGAGGCCCACGTACCGCAAAAAAAAAAACAAAAAAAAACTTTTGTCCATTTAAAAATTGGGTTTGGGGGGCATCCCTGGTGGTGCAGTGGTTAAGAATCCTCCTGCCAATGCAGGGGACATGGGTTCGAGCCCTGGTCCGGGAAGATCCCACATGCTGCGGAGCGGCTGGGCCCATGTGCCACAACTACTGAGCCTGCGCCCTAGAGCCCGCGAGCCACAACTACTGAGCCTGCGTGCCACAACTACTGAAGCCCACGTGCCTAGAGCCCATGCTCTGCAACAAGAGAAGCCAATGCAATGAGAAGCCCACGCACCGCAATGAAGAGTAGCCCCCGCTCGCTGCAACTAGAGAAAGCCCACGCAGCTATGAAGACCCAGTGCAGCCAAAAATAAATAAATAAATTTAAAGAAAAAAAAATTGGGTTTGGGGACTTCCCTGGAGGTGCAGTGGTTAAGAACCTGCCTGCCGATGCAGGGGACACGGGTTCGAGCCCTGGTCTGGGAAGGTCCCACATGTTGCAGAGCAACTAAGCCTGTGTGCCATAACTACTGAGCCCATGTGCCACAACTACCGAAGCACGTGTGCCTAGAGCCCATGCTCCACAACAAGAAAAGCCACTGCAATGAGAAGCCTGTGCACCCCAACAAAGAGTAGCCCCCACTCGCCGCAAGTAGAGAAAGCCTGTGCGCAGCAATGAAGATCCAATGCAGCCAAAAACAAACAAACAAGATAAAAATTGCGTTTGTTTTTTTATTATTAACCTTTCAGAGTTTCTGAATGTATATTCTGGATACATGTCCTTTATCAGATATGTGTAACAAATATACTTTGTCCTGATGCACTTTTGAGACACTCAAGTGATTAGAGCTAATGAACAGAGGAAGGTTCTGGGCTGGTGATATGAAAATGTGACTTACCTGGTGTATAAATTGAAATTGAAGACATGGGCCTGGGTCTGATTGCCAAGGAAGAAAGCAGAGAACTGAAAGAAGAGATAGCTTAAGACTGAGTGTTTAGGAATAACAAAATTAAACAGCCAATGGAATGGGATGAGCTAGAACAGGAGATTGAAAAAGAGGTGTCACAACTGTAGGAGAAACCCAGGAAAGAATGAAGCCACAGAAGAAGAGAAAGGAGTGTTTCAAGAAGAAAGGAATGTTCAAGAGTGCTGGACGCAGTTGAAAGACCAAATAAGATGAGGCCTGAAAATTAGATTTAGAACAGATTTAGAACATGGTGGTCACTAATGACCTTAGCAAAGCTATTTATGTGGAGTCACAGAGCAAGGCCGGTATTCACAGCATACCTAATGACACAGCCATGACACTTAATATTGGAATGATTAAGTATCGATTGGTGAATGGCTACCACCCCAGCCCACTGGCTGTTTCCCTGGCTCACCCTTGGACCTCCCCATGATCCAGTAGCAAAGTCAACCTCCCAGCCAGCAGGGGATCTTTAGGATTCCGCTAGAATCTCTAGGACTCTGCTAGAACTCTGGGAGCCCAGAGCAGGGCTCTGCTAGGGAAGATGCTTCCTGTCTGCAATGTAATTGGGTGTCCTTCTCCCCAACCCTGTGTCTCATCCCCCTGGGACTCCATGTACCATTATTCATGTTTCAGACCCAAGAAAGTTGTATCTGGGATGGCATCCCCAACCTTGTCCTTCCATCTGCCCAGCTGCACTGGGTCAGGATTGGGTCAGACAGCCATGTGCTACTTCCGGGACTTAGGACCTCACATCCTTACCTATTATTGTAGGGGCAATGAAAGTGGCAAATAGATTTTCGTTCATTTTGTTTCTCAAGGGGTAGACTGTTTTTGTACTTTGGTATGTATTGATTCTGGGTTCGAGTAGTAAGTGTACTTTGAGATTTTTAGTTGAAATATAGTAAACAGTGCTAGAAATATAGCTAAAATGCTAATTAATCAAGCTGATGTGTCTAATTGCGGCGTACCATTAAGGAGAGTCTTAGCCCTCAGTCTTTAACTTAAAAGGTTAAGGCTACCTAGCTTCTTAATGAACTTACAGCATTGATGCGGATCATTTTTCAAAGTATTTTAGGGGTCCTAGTTCAAGGACAATAGGCATGAAGCTATGATTTGACCCACAATCTCTGAATACTGTCCGTAATACAAACCTGGTTGTGTTGGTATTAGGGTTGTTTGATTTAGGCGTCCTGGGATTGCGTCTGTTTTTAGGCCTAAGGAAGGTATGGCTCATGAGTGTAATACATCTTCGGAGGAGCTTAGTATTTGGATTGTTATCTCTATGGGTAATACTACTCGGTTGTCTACTTCTAGTAGTCATAATTCCCCTGGTTTTAAGTCTGATGTTGGGATTATATAGGAGTCGAAACTTAAATCTTCGTAGTCAGTGTACTCATAGCTTCAATACCACTGGTGACCTACAGTTTTTACAGTAAGAGATGGGTTATTAATCTCATCCATCACATAGAGGATTTATAGTTATGGCAGGGCAATTAAAATCAAAATAATAGCTGGTAAAACCATCCAAATGGTCTGTACTTCATGTTCGTCTATTGTGCTGACATGTGTTAGCTTAGTTGTTAACATTAGTGAGATAACAGAAGGACCAGGGAACTAATTAAAAAGACAATTATTAGTGTGTGATCATGAAAGTGTAGTAATTCTTCCATGATGGGCGATGTTGCATCTTGAAATCCTAGTTGGAAAGGATGTACCATAGAGATATACAGGATTTTCACCTGTGACTTAACTTTGACAAAGTTATATAATTTTTTACTAGTATCTCAATTATAGAGAAAGACATAATGGCTATGGTGTTGGCCTGAAACCAGTAGAAGAGGGTTCGATTCCTTCCTTTCTTAGTCATTTTAGGTTAATGTAAGGAGGTTCTTCAAATGTGTGATATGGTGGAGGACATCCATTTAATCACTCTAAATTTGTGGTAGTTAATTCTACTGTTAGGACTTCTCATTTGGATGTGAATGCCTCTCAGATAATGAAAATAATTAACATGACTGCTGTTAGTGAAATGAATGAGCCTATTGATGCAATGGTATTTCATGTTGTATAGGCATCTGGGTAGTCAGAGTATCGTCGAGGTGTACCGATAGACCTAAGAAATGTTCTGGGAAGAGGGTCATGTTGACACCTACAAATATGATTATGAAGTGGATTTTTGCTCATGTTGAGTTGAGTGTATACCCTGAGAATAGTGGAAATCAGTGCACAAACCTCCTATTATAGCGAAAACAGCCCCTATTGAGGGTACATAGTGAAAATGTGCAACTATGTAGTAGGTATCATGAAGAATGATGTCTAATGATGAGTTACCTAGGACAATACCTAACTAACCTAGGTATCTCACATCCCTTCCTTCAAACTCTCTTCAGACCCTCCAAACACGGCAGTCCACCTTTGCCCACCCCTCACAAGTGATTTCTCTCCGCCTTATGAAGTACTGCCCCCACTTCAATGACTGACGGTTAGTAACTCTTCCAGGGTTGACTTGCCAAATCCTCCCAGGAAGTTTTCCCACCACCTCTTTCACTAGAAAGAGAGGAAAATGCAAGCTTAATTCTCAGTGGAGCCTCTTTTTACAGAAAATATTTGCTTCATCCCAAGGGGAAGGCCAAGTTCCCTTTTTCGAATGAATTTTCTGTAGACTTCCATGTAGCTCTTTGCTCACACTGACTTACAAATTCCCAAGGTTTCCTTCCCTCTCTGCTCGCTTTCCCCGTCAAGCAAAGGAAGGAGCTGTACCAGATAGTACAGAAGGCCTCTTCCGGCTCTGACTTACAGAGACTTTGTCCTTTGTGGTTTGCATCCACCTTGAGCCAAGGACACCCAGGCACTGCCATAGGCATTGTCTACTGCAAAAGCCGCCTACACGGGATACCACCAAGGGAGGCCGCTGTGGTCTTGTGGTGCTTCAATTGCAAGGTTACACAGTACGGATAATGGCAAATAATGCCTCCTCATCGTTTTCAACCTCTCTGAAGAATGCCTCTGTGCATATGCCAGAGGTTTTTATTTTAAAATCAATTGTGCTTATTGTGCTCTTTGGAAAAATAAATGAGAAGCTTGGAAGAAAGAAGTGGGATCCAGGGCTTATTAACACAAAGAGGTTGGAGTGGAGTGTGGTTACACGGGCCTGCCTAGACGAGACTGCTATTGTCCTGGAGGACAGGGTTAGCAGCTGAAAACCCCAAGTGGTTGCTATGGGAGAAGAGAGCTTCTCATGCTACAAAAATGTACCAGACATATGTGGGCAAAGCAGCTGTCTTCTATTAGCCTCAGGCGTCCTGAGAGCCTCCATCCCCATCCTAGGGAGAATGGGGCTCTCATCCCACTGAAGGACTTTTAAGTCACAAAGATCAGATATCCAATCCAAGTTCAGCCATTTACTAGCTCTGTGGCCTTCAGAGGGCCACTTGACGTCTCTTCTGTACAATGGAGGGAGCGACACCCACTGCGTGGAGTTCAGAAGATCATGGGAAACTTGGAAACACTGAGCCAATGGCTTGTAGGGGCCCATGGCTGTGAAAACCCCACATAGGCTCATTCCCAGGGTAACATGTGGATTGTTGGGGCTGGTAACCTGAGAGAACCAAGGCAAGATCTGTGGGTACAAGAGGGGCTGTAATTTTAGCTCAGACCCTAATCAGTTCTGCAGCTGCCTTGGGCAACTATGGCATCCCAGTGACAGCACTTGGCATAGTGGAAATGCCACCATGCTTGGCTCCAAGGTATTTGTGCTCCATTCTCTGTAGAGCCACAACACACACACACACGCCACACCATCTGCCCACGTCCCCATCTCACCACTCAGGACCTCCTACTGCTTTTCCAAACCCACTTCCACATCTTAAAAGAGAAAGGAAGGGGACTCTTTCTATCACTTTTGCAGGGGGAAACCATGAAGAGGGTGGTTGGTATTAGACTCTGTACTGGGGCTTGTTCATTTTTACTAGTTACATCACTGTACATAAGATAACACCCTTCTAATGCATGGCACAGAGCAGGCTCTCCAAGAGGCCAGCTACCTTTTCCTTCTTTTTTTTTTTTTTTGGCCCCTACAGATATTGATATGAGTAGGGCTGGTCATTTGCCAACCTAGGCCTCAAGGATGGCAAAGAGATCTTACTAGAGAGCCCACATCCTCAGTTTTGTCCCAATGATGTGCATTTATCTGTTCTGCTCTTTTCTAGGGCTCTCATTGTAACCTAAGTCCTAATGGGACCAAAGGCAGAAGCGGGGAGTGAGGGATGAGGATGCAAACAATAACTGTTTCTTCTTGCTCATCAGAGATTAGTCATGAGGTTTGATCCATTGGGCTTAGGGGTCATTTTCATCCCCTGCCTGGTAAGAGGGGTGAGAGTGAGGGCAGAGTTGGGATGGGGAGCAGATGCTTGGGGGATGAGACTCTGGCAGGGAGACCTCAGACCAGGGGCAGTGTCGAAGGTTCTAATTGTTCTGGGGACCAAGGCCTTCTTCTGAGACTCTCTTCACTAACATGAACACCTTCTCAGTGCTCTGTCATTGCACCCTGTGTGGATGACACCCCCTGGAGTTGTGCAGCACGGAAGCCCTGATGCTCATCATTCCTCAAACTCCAGCTGCAATAGGCATCACTCTGTAAGTCTGCCATTTCTGCCTGCCATATGGTTAAGCCTTATGCCTGGAATGGCCTTTCAAAACTCATATCAACACTTGTTACCTAATATTTACACCATTCTGGACCCCAAATTCATTCGAGAAGCAATTTCACATACCTGAAAGACATTCATGCTCAACTTTACCCAGATAAAGACTGGTTGGGGCAGACACTGCTGGTTGCCTAACTATCAGAACTCTCTGCATCCCAAATCCTTCTTTGTTGGTAGAGCTAGACTTCTACTATAAGTGTTAATGTCACATACTCACGTTCCCAGGCTCCTTTGCATCAAGAATATTGACAGCAGGATCTAATCTTTGCCAATGGAAACTAAGAGGAAAAGTGCCAGGAGGTTTCTGAGAAATGTTTTCCTCCCTGATGAAAAGAGGAAGGAAAAAATGTTTTTCTTTCTATGAACATGGTTGTGTAAGGATGTGATGCCTGGAACCACAGCAGTCATCTTGAGACCATGAGGAAATAAGCCTGAAGAAAATTGATGATAATGGAAGAGTAGAAGGAAAGAAAGAACCTTGCTCTTTGATGACATTGTTAAATGAGTAGTTAGACCTTTGAACTCCCATGCTTCTGTAACTTGTTAGGTTAGGTAATTAAGTTCCTTTCTTGATTAATCTTTGTTGAGTGTTCTGCCATATGCGTCCAAAAGCATCATAACTGCTGTATATTCATCTTCCCATCTATCGCTATGAGTGTGTGGAGCTGTGTGGTGGGGGGAAAGGAGTACAGGGTTAGGAATCTAGGTATTAGTTCCAGATCTTCTATACCTTCTTGTGGCAAGTCAGGGATTGGTAGGAAATAGCTTAGAGGGTCAGGCTAGACCCCTATTTTTGATAGAACTGGAGTGAATTCAAGAACCAGACATCAGGGCAGAAGGTCATTCCCAGTGTGCTGAGCAAAGAGGATACAGCATTACTGTCTTGAAAGCGTTCAGGGAACTACTCTGACCCCATGTCCACCTAGAAGATGACATTCAAATTCTAGACACCTCTAAATGTCCTTCTTATAATGGAGTGGAGCTCTGAATAGGCTATGTGGCTGGCTCTTCTTGGCTCAGGGACTGGCCAGGATGAGCCTGCAGCTGGCAGGGTTTAGAACCCACACAGGACGTAGAGGAAATCTGAAAAGGCTTAGCTGGGGTGTGGTCTGAGACCATTGGCTAAATTCTGATCTTTTCTTTTTAAATTTTTCATGCTGTCCCTGCCCTCCATCCAGCTGGCCGTGAAAAAGTTGTCTATGTTATACTTTGTCGACTCAAGCTCAAATTACCCTTTGAGAAAACATCCTCGTCTAGAGCAGGAGCTGTCCCTGCAAAGCCAGGACCCTTAAAATTACATCTGCCAAATGGAGAACACCTTTTGGAATCACAGAGCATTAGAGCTGAGGATGCTTAGGCCCAAATGGGAATAGATGATTTTCTAAGGCTACCATCTGGTTAGTGGAAAAACCTGCCTTGGGTCAACATCCTGGACTCCAAGTTTAGTATAACCTCCATGACACTAAATAATACATGGATCCATTTCCTGGGTGCCGAGAACAGCTGAAAAATGGACACGAGGAAGTGTGCTCATGAAAGCTGGGACTGAGGGCAGACATTTATCTAAGTATCTTACCGCCTTGGGATTTTTATTATCTTCCAAGACTTGGGCTCAAGTCACTGGGAGAAAGATGATATCAGAGCTTGAGAGTTCTCAGATATCCACATAAGAGGCCCTCCGATTTTGCTGTGTGCATCTCTTTTAGGATTAATTTTTATAAGATGACAGTGGATCCAATTTGCTGTGGCATGGATGAATAATTGACCTCTGGTATTTTCTGAAAATCAGACACCACTCCTTGGTGTTCCATCAAAAGCAGTGCCGGTCTTGCCATTAATTCTGGTGATGATTCTCATTTTCAGGAACCATGCAATAGGTAGCTGATGGGATCTTTTCCCCTGCTGAAGTGGTTTACAGGCAAAAATAATTCAAGAGGTGCTGTCATTCTTTGTGCTTTTAGGTCACTCAAATGAAAATTTAAGGACCAATGAAGCAATCCATATTTGTCAGGGAAAGAGCAGCCCCTGATGTTAAGAAGTCCTCGGGAGGATAGGTTGAACTCCGAGTGACTGGAATAACTTACTCCAGTATGCTTTGAATACCGATGGCTCGCATCTGCTGTGTGGAATGTAGATACACCTCCACACAGTCATGTGCTTATGACTGTAGCACCACCCACAAATTCACCCCTATACCTGCAAAGACTCCCAGAACTGGGACATGGTGTGGTGAAGAGAAAAACGCGCGGACCTTAGAGTTAAGCAAACCTGGCTCCAATTCCAGCCCACCAGCTGATTGTCTAGAGCTAATCTCTTTCCTTCTCTGGGTCTCAGTTTCTCCATCTGAAAAGTGGGGATATTATATCAACCTATCCCAGTTTCAGTCAAGATTAAATGAGATCCCTTAACAAAAAAAGTGCATAGCATACAGCAGGGCTTCAATAAAGGCCAATTTCTTTTCTTTTTTCCTTTGCCCTCACAATCTACCAGCTGCTTGGGGAAATTTGGTCCCCACCCACCCAAAGTCCCCAGAAGTTCTGCGTGTCAGAAACTTCACAGTCATGTGGTAAAGACCCAGTGCAGTGACTAGAGAAGATGCAGGGAGCAAGGGGCTTTCCTTGGCTCTTCCCATCCCCTTAAGCAGAAGCATCTGCTTCTTGGCAAAAAGCAATCACATCCCTCTTATCCCCAAAGGGAACCTGACTTCTGAGACCTTTTTAGGTATTGGGTATCAGGGTAATAATAATAATAGCTTCCATCTCTTGTGTTTTTACTATGTGCCAAGCATCACGTTAAGTGCTTTATGCGCTTTCTTTCCACAGGCCTATCGGTGGTGCAGGAACGGGCAGCCTCAGTACAAGGAGACCCCGGCCTGGAGAGGTGAAGTTCTTTATTCAGAGCTATGCAGCTAAGAAGAAGTAGGGTCAGGATGTGAGCCCCAAACAAAACCTTCACTCTTAACCAAGGGTCCCAGTAAAACGTAAGTCCATCCACTTTTTCATTGGTGTAGCATGTATTGTCTTACATTTATTGTCAGTATTGCATTGGCATCGATAATGTGCATTTTAAAATTTGACTCTAGCATAAATCACACAGGTATTAGATAATGTTTGTCTCCCTCTCTCCCACTTGTTAAAATATATGTTTATAAATTATAGATAAGTGCTGCTCAAAGTGTGGTCTCAGCTTCACTGGGGATCCTGTTAGAAATGCATATTCTCAGGCTCCCCCCCAGCCCTGCTGAATCAGACCGGGATGCACCCAGAGATCTGTGTTTTAACAAGTCTCCAGGTGATCTGGAAGTGCGAGACGCACTGGTATGGATATTTCTTTGAGCCACTAGGTATACAGCCATGCAGGAAAAAGGAGAATTTAAACCCATCTTCCTCTGATTGGCCCAATCAGCTCTGGGAGTTTCCTGCATTGTGTTGAAGACCTTGCGATGCTCCTGTTTTGTGAGGACCCAGGACAGACCTGTTATTTTGCTGAGAGCTGATAAATGGAGAGTGAAACATCCGTTTCCTCTTTGACCAGGATGTTCCTCGTACCCCTTTCATCCAGCAACAATGGCAGCAAGCATGGCCACACTCTGAAAGATTTAAATACTCAATTAATCAATGGAATATTCCATTAGTGGGATAATCAGTTGCCATTGCCCTGATCTATAGTTACATCTCGGCTGGGCCTCACAAATTGATTTCTGATGAAGTTCTAATTGACTGGACCATCTGATAAAGGGCCAGTTGGAGTTTATTGAAATACCAGTGAGCAGTCCCTGGGGCCGGGGCCTTCCTTAGGGGAAGGCTGGGGGTGGGAAGAGGGGCAGAGGAACATAATTTATGCCCAGTTCTCACTACATCTTCTCTCCAATACAATGTTTATGAGTCCCAGGTGAGGGATGTGCACTCACAGCTGGAGTACACGGATGAGACAGCCTCTCTGAGCCCATCCCCTGATCTGGGCGGCAGGTGGCCAGAAAGGGATTTGCCCAGGAACCGTTGGGGCAATGGTTTTCAGATTCGCGTGTGCTTCAGAATGACTCAAAAAACTTCCTAGAATGTAGAGTCCAGGTCCTAGTCTCAGGCATTCAGACTCTCTGGGTCTGGGGCAAGGACCTAGGAATCTGCATTTTGATCAGTTTCCCAATGATTCTGGTACAGTGGTCTCCAGGCCTCCCTTTGAGAAATTCTGCCTTAGGAGCTGGTGGCTCAGAAACAGATTGTGTCTCCAGGGCTCTGCTTCCCCGGGGGGATTCGGGTTTCTTAGGCTTTTTGTGTGGGAACAAATGTGTATGTGTACTGTCAAAGGCTCCCAACCTCTTCATTGCCTAGCACCCCTTTCATTATTTTTTTCACTTATTTTGAGTGATTTTTCCTTTCAAATAATCTGCTACCCTGCTGCTAATGGATTTGCCTTCACATTTTTATTACTCAAAGACACCAAGTATGTAAAACAGTATAGTGTCACCTTTATTTGTTTCATTCACTAATTCACTGGCTTATTCTCAGACATCTTTTAAGGATAATGTGGCAGGCATTGAGGATATCTTTTTTAAAAACATGAAATCAGGCAAATATATGGTTCCCAATTGCAAGGAGCTCATACTCCTTTGGGGAGACAGGCAGGAAAATGAAATGCAGCATTAGAGGTAAGTATAGGACCCCACTATGGGACTGCAGGTCATTTAGTAGGTTTTGTTGCAGGAAAAAAATATATGATACCCATTAGGTTTTTTGGAAATTTGAAAACAATTCCCAGATCTCTGTGTCTATCTTGGAGAATTCCCTCAGCCCAGAAAGTCCTGGTGATATGAAAGCCTTGTCAGCTAAAGATGCCCCTGGGTGGTCCATGAATGTGCATGGGGATGGCTTTTCTTGGCTCTTCCTGTGGGGACCTGAAGGCACTGGGTGGTCTTAGGAGGCTATATTTTGACATAAGTGGTCCAAAGTTCTACGTATCTAAAAAGGAGCTTGGATTTGTCCCTATTATGAAGGGAAAATCACTGTAGAATTTCATGCTGGGGAGAGCCATGATTAGATTTCAGATTTCCTCCATTTTCGATTCCTTCTTTGCCTTCTCTCCTCCTGTTCCTCTTTCTCTCCCCCTCTCTTCCTTCTCTCTAAATACACTGTTTTGTATATATGCAGCTTGAATTTGTGTTTAGATAGAAATGTTCAATGTTCTCTCTGTGAAAATACATTCTGTTGTTTTGGATGATGTGGGACAGAGTTTGGAGACTCAGAATGTCTTAATCTGGCCTGGGGCTGTTGAATGTTTTAATTCCTTTAGACACAGCCCTGCCCCAAAGTGCCACAGGAGGTTTTTGGTAGACGGAACCTTTAGTGTGGTTTAACATTCTGGTTCCATTTCCTTTGTCATGATGTTCTGCTTCTGACAGAAACCGCCAACTAGGTCAGAGAATGTTCCCGGCCATGCCGTCACTCATCTACCATTTATTAAGTGGCTCTGATGTATGAGGGTGATGTGACTGTCCTTAGGATGTGGTCTTGGCCTTCAGAGGTCCATAGTCTAAGATAGAGGCCCCCGGGTGGGTGTGGATTCCGCTGGTGGGCACTGGGGTTAACTTAAGGTAGGATATGAACTGGCGTTGAAAGCCTGAATCACACAGTGGGAAAGAGAGTTTTCTTTTGGACTCTTTTACAATCCTTATGATTATTTTAAGGTGAAAGTCTCAGTGTAACATTGGTGTACTTTTAACACTTCCCCAATACTTGTTAATCTTCCTTTTAAACAGAGAAAAAAATAGCAAGTCTCAGGCTCAGAGCCTAAGACAGGCTGCAGATTCCAGCTAGATGTAAGTAAAATTGTTAGGTCCTAATTGTATTTACCTTCTGTTTGTGGCAAGTGTGATGGCTACTTTCATGTGTCAACTTGACTGGGCCACAGGGTGCCCAGACATTTGGTCAAACATTATTCTGAGTGTGTCCAGATGAAACTAATATTTGAATCAGTAGACTCAGAAAAGCAGATTGCCCTCCCTCCCATGGGTGGGCCCCATCCAATCAGTTGAAGGCATGAATAGAACAAAAAGGCTGACCCTCCCTCAAGTAAGAGGGAATTCCCACCTGCCTGACTGTCTTGAGCTAGGACATTCGTTTTTTTCTGCCTTTGGACTTGAACTGAAACATCTGTTCTTCTGGGGTCTTGAGGCTGCTGGCTTTTGGACTGGAACTTACACCATTGTCTCACCTTGTTTTCCAGCTTATCAACTATAGATCCTGGGACTTGTCAGCTTCTGTAATTGTGTGAGCCAATTTCTTATAATCAAGCGCGCGCTCTCTCTCTCTCCCTATATATATATATATATATATATATATATGTGTATATATATACACGTGTATATATATATATGTATATATATACATATATATACACATGTGTATATATATATGTGTATATATATATATGTGTATATATATATTTATATATATATATAATTGGTTCTGCTTCTCTTGAGAACCCTGACTAATACAGAAAGTAATACTAGTATTCCATTTAAGAAGCTACATAAAGTGTCCTTATTCAATATATTTATTTAAATAAAAAAGGAGTCCATTTAAGGAAAGATATGACATAAATGACAATGGCAGTCACATATGGATTTGGCAAAAATGGTGAAAAGGGTTTGGGAAATGCAGAAGTTAGGACAGAGATGCAAGAGCCACAGACCTAAGCAGGAAGGAGGAAGGTTCAAGAAGAGAGGCTGAAGTCCTGGCCACTTGCCCCCCCCCCCCCGCCATCTGGGAATAGGGAGGGAGGTACAGATGACAGGCAGCGGTGCTGGGCTCTGTGTCTAGAGCATTGGACAAGTGCGTTGTGGGGGGGTGTTAGGGTCTTTTAACTGCTGTCCCAATCAATCTCAAATCTCAGCAGCTTACCCAGTCAAAGGTCATTTCTTGCTCACTCACATTAGCTCCTGTAAAGGGCACTTGAGGAGGAGGAGATGATTCTGTTCTGAGCCCTTATTCAAGGGCCAGACTTTGCTCAACAGGGGTTCCATGGAGCGGCACCGTCCTAGAGCTTTCTGTGATGATGAACATGTTCTGTAGCCGCACTTTGATGTTGGAGTACTTGACATGTGGTCAGTGCACCTGAAGAACTGAATTTTAAATTTTCTTTTGTTTTAAGTTATTTAAATTTGAATAACTACATGTGGCTAGCTGCTACCATATTGGACAGTGCAGTCTGGAGCCTCATCCTTATTTGCAATCATCCAGGGGGAGAGAGAGAAAGGGAGAGATTGCAGAAGAAGTTTTATGGGCTGGGCTTGGAGGCGAAGTACAGAAGTTCATTACTTTCTCCCACATTCCTCTGGCCAGAATGCAGTCATTTGGCTGCCCTTTATTCCTCAGAAGGAAGTCTAGGTGTGTGTCAGGAGGGAGGGGGAGTGGGTTTGGTGAGAATCTAGCCAGTCTGCCACTACGGATTTGACAGAAGAGAGTGATGTTCCTGGAAACAAGCAGTCTTGGGGCAGGCACTGGGCAGTGACATAGTCAGGGGGCATCAGACAGGTTGGGTCCCTGGTGGCAGAGTTCTCATCCTGTGACTGCGGTTCAGGGTTGGAACTGTAGTCTCTGGGTAGAAGGAAGCCAAACTGTGGAGGATGTGGAGAACTGAGCCCACAGGTACATTTGAGACTTGAAAAAGGATAGGTTTCAGGGTCAAGGCAGAAGCTGACCAGAACAGAGGCAAGGATCGGAGTGGGCCCTTGGCAAGCTGACCCACCCCTGAGTCACTGCCTATAGGAGGGCAGCCATAGGCTCCTTATATTTCCTTCCCCTCTGTTGTCGCTTAGAGGTGGGGAAGGGTGGGGAGGGCAGGAGGGGCAGGGGGTTCTAGCAGTGGCGAGGGGCACGGTGGGAGGTGCTGTGAGGGATCAGGTTGCTTAGCTCAGAGTGAGCCAAGGAGGGGAGAATACACCACTTATTCAGCAAACATGTGGAAGACATATCACGGGGCAGGCAGAGGACAGGAGATCTTGATGCACTAGTTTCAATGGTGAAACATTTTGATGCACCGCGAAACCAAACTTTTATACTCCCAGCTATTTTCCAACTAAGAAATGTACACACCAGATATCTGCACCTCATCTCCCAACCTCACCCCCTGGTCAACCCTCACCCCTAGGAGGAGTATCAGAGATGGGACGGGAATTAGGATAAGCTGGGACTCTGGGGTTCTAAGCACAGACATGGCTGAGCCAGATCAGTTGCATTGCAAAGCCTGCGTCAAATTGGCCATGTGAAAATGCCTCGCCTTTCCCAGGTGCTAAGTGTGGGCAGTTTTGTGGAGGAGGTGACACCTGAGCTGGGCTTTGAAGACCAAGTGGGATTTGACAGGTAGAGATGGAGGGGAGGACACTCTAAGCTGAGGATTTGAATGATCAAACTCACAGGAAGGAGGAGTGTGGGTGTGTGAGCAAGAGATGGGGAGTAGACCAGTTGGCCAGAGGGTGTGTGGGTTCTGAGAAAGATCCAGCTGGAAAGATTTGCTGGGACCAGGTTCAGAAAGGTCTTGAATGCCTGGCTAAAGGCATCACCTTTATTCTGGGGGCCATGGAGGGCCACTGAAGGGTTTTGAACAAGGCACTGGTGTAACCAACCTGGGCTGGACTGGCAGGGAGGGATGAATGGTGTGAGATGTGATAGGAGGCTGTTGCAGTGGTCTGGAGAGAGGCCTGGACACCAGTGTGCTGGCCTAGGCAATGGAGAAGTGTGTGTGAGAGAGAGAGAGAGAGAGTGTGTGTGTGTGTGTGTGTGTGTATGTGTGTGTATAGGGGAAACGGGGAGAGGGGTTAGTCATTCAAGGCCCTAATGCAGGATTTGCTTTGACATCTCAACAAATATGTCTTTATGCCCATTCTGTGCTTGCTTGGTCGTCCCTGGCTCTTGAGTATGTGGACGGGTCAAGAGAGTGGAGATTGTCACATAGTGCCATCCTTCTTCCATAAGACAAACTCAAGGAATGTGCTGCTTGCTTAGGGGGAAAAAGGTGGATCCCGGTGATTTCTTGTAAAACAGCCACCTCAACCTGAGAGAGGCTGCTACTGGGATGAAAGTTCCATGATTCTGTGTCTTGGGGGATTAAGAAAGGGCAAGGATGGAAAGTACTTCTCAGCATGGATCCCCATGGAGATGAGAAGCAGTTGGTTGGAGAGGCTGGGAGGGAAACGGAGCAGCAGCTCCAAGCCAGGTGAAAGCACAGTGGTGGGCAGGTGAAATCCTCCTGGCTGCCTTGATGCCTGAAATGGCAGCAGAAACATAGTAGAATTGGGTGTTTTGCATCACATTACTGGACTGCCTGTGCAGGAAGCTGTCCTTTTGAAAGGAGAAATTTGTTGGTTAAATTTAAATCTACGACAGCAACCTGATTCTATTTACCAAGGCCAGCTGGGGACTCGGGGAGAGTGACTTTCTTTGCCACCAAAGACTTTCAGTGTGGAAACCCAATTTCACTCCAGCAGGAATAACAGCCATTCCGTATAGGATCAAGAAGGCAATAATTTCCTCATTGTGTGTGTTTCTGTAACGGCTGGGAGAAGCCCACATTCCCGCCTTAGATAATTGCCCAATTAGAGAGATTTCAAAGAGGGGAAAGTCTTCAAGGTGCTTGGTTTTCGGGGCCTTTATTTATTTTATTATTTTTTTTGCAGTATGCGGGCCTCTCACTGTTGCGGCCTCTCCCGTTGCGGAGCACAGGCTCTGGACGCACAGGCTCAGCAGCCATGGCTCACGGGCCTAGCCGCTCCACGGCATGTGGGATCCTCCCGGACCGGAGCACGAACCCGTGTCCCCTGCATCGGCAGGCGGACTCTCAACCACTGCGCCACCAGGGAAGCCCCGGGGCCTTTTTTGATTCCGTTTTTCTCTTCTTTTTTTTTCACTGTGGTTTTAATCCCAAATGGAACTGGCACGAAGAGGCAGTGTGTTATCTAGGCAAAGTTTATCTCCGGCTCATTACAGCACAGGGAGAAGCGGTTCCTCTCCTTCTCCAGCTTGAGTGGGTTATAAATGCACGGGTTGGGCTGGAGCTGCCCAAGCACCTACTCCCAGATTTGCAGAGAAATCCTGGACCAGTGATCAGCAATGCAAATAATTTTACCTCCAGCTTCTGCATCACTCTCCCCGCCTCTGGACCCACAGTGATGAGCCCAGACCTCAGGGCAAGTTCCCATAAACATCCCAGTGCCTCTTGCTAGGCCTTCTTCAGCCTTCTGTTCCCATCTCTCAAGGACTGACCAGTCAGAAATCTGTGACTCAACATCATCCACAGACGGGTCCTTGGAACCCGAGCTCTGCTCTGTGAGTTTGAGAAATTTGCTTAGCTTTTCTAAACTTCAGGTTCCTCACCTGTAAAGTGGGGGTCTTTAACAAAAATCCAGTTCCTGGGGCTGCTGTGAAAACCAAATTGGTCCTGGGGTGCGGTGGGGGGCGGGCAATGACCTTGAAAGTTGGGCTTTGGCGAGGCTGGAACCTCCTGCAGAGTGACCTTGATGGAACGGGGCAGACACAGCCTGGGATGGCTCTTGTCTGTAGTGCCTATGAGCTGTGGGACTTGGGACAAGTGATCTCAGCTGCAGGAACTTAATTTTCTTCCTCTAAATAAGGGGAGTAATGATAGTACCTAAGGGAAGTGGGAAGATTGAATGAAGCAGTCAATGAGCAAGAGCGAGAGGAGCGAACACAGGGAGTTTAGCACGTGCAAGGTGCATTTCCATCACTTCCCACACGTGGCCAGTTGACCAGGCAGACATCCAACCTGTATTATGCACCTGTGGCACACCTGGCGCCATGCCAGGCAATTGGGACCGACTGGGAACATGGTTGTGTGGTCTCTGCCCTCCCATGTTACAGTCCATGCGGGGACACAGGGTGATGGGACGCATCCATGAGGAGTGCTGTAGTGGGGGAGCATGGGTGCTGCGAGGATGCAGAAAGGGGACTCACTGTATCCGAGACACACTCAGCCCAGAAGAGAGGTTAGAAGGATGGAGTCTTTCTGGGAGCAGCTGCCATCTGCCTATAGGGTCTGGGGTCCTGCGCAAGGGGAGCTGACCAGCGTGGGTGAAATGGGGCTGCCTTTTGAGTGCGATCTGAACTGAGAGACAGGAGCCCCTGAAATGCCAGAATCTGATGCCAGGAGTGCATCTTGGAGGCCTCAGTTTTCTTGGCTCAGGGGGTCTTGTAAGGAACTGCTAGTTGCCCAAGCCTTGCCGGTCCCAGGGAAGGGTGGGTACAAGAGCACCCCCCAACCCCCGTGGCTGGTGGGCTGCATCTCTCCTGTTAGCCTTGGGCAGGCGTTTTGTAGCGGACATCTCTTCCCATTAAGTTTTCCCTCCCAGACCTGCATTCCTGAGCAGCTCAGCATATGGACGGAATCTGCAGGAGGCGGAGGGAGTGGGGAGGGGTGTCCAGCCCCAAGCATGTCGCAGATGCCCATGGAGAGCTGGGGAGGATTAGAGCGAATCATTAATTGCCATTAATATGCTGGGGCTTGACAGCCCCAGGTTTATTTTTACACCGAAGCCCAGACGTGCCTTGCACATGTCCCTGAGTTCCGGGCTCTGGGAGAGAAGGGGAAACTGGTTGTACTTATCATCTGCCAGGCTCTCCGGGATTGGACAGCCTGCTTTCAGCTTGGCTCCCTGGTCTGGAAGAAACCATGGCTTCCTAGGGTCCCCTGCCTTCCTTCCCTCCTTGGCTGTCTCCCCTCCCCAGAGAGACTTCCTGCCAAAGAGGACCTAGATCTCCAGAGCTCATGGACTTGTGTGCCAAGACCTTAGGGAGGAGGAGGGAGCCATTCAGAGAGAAGATGAATGACCTCACAGGAAACAGCATTCAAAAGGTTAAACTGCCACCAAGAAATGCATTGTTTCAGAAAGAAAATGCTGTACAGCAAGACTTCTAGAGCTGCTAATGTCTCTATGGGCAAATGGATCTGATCTGGTAGCCCTTATGAAAAGCAGATAGTTCTAGTGCAAGGAGCTGGTGGTGTCATTGCAGAGACACTCTGTGAGCCCACACTGTCCTACGGTCTAGAGGCCCCATAGCGGGTAACCGTGGGGTCCAGGAAGCTGTGAGAAGCGGTGTTGAGCCTTTACTCTGTGCCAGCGCTGAGCTGGGCCCGAGAGATAGTCACTCTCAGCAAAGTGAGATGTGAAATGTTCCATCAACAGAGAGCAGTGGGGGCTACTCTCCCAAGTGGTAGGGGACCTGCCGTCTCTCCCCCTTCAATCCTTCTGCCAGCTTTCCTTCCAGCTCTGCTGTCCTTTCCCCTTTGTCAGCGTTTGGGAGAACTTCATCAGTTTCTTGTATTAGTTTCCTATGGCTGCTGTAACACATCACCACAAGTATTATCCTACAGCTCTGTGGGCTAAAAGTCCAACTCAGATCTCACTGGGCTGAAATCCAGGTGCCAGCAGGGCTGCATTCCTTTCTGGAAGCCCTAAATGTGAGTCTGTTTCCTTAACCTTCTCCAGTTCCTAAAGACTGCTGCTTTCCTTGGCTTGTGGCTCCTTCCTGCATCTCCAGAGCCAGCAACACTGCCTCTTTGTGCCTTTCTTCCATAGTCACAGCTCCCTCTGACTCTACTCTCCTGCTTCCCTCCTCCCCATTTAAGGACCTGTGTGTTTATACCGGGCCCACCCAGATAATCCAGCATTGTCTCCCTATTTTAGGGTTAGCTGATTAGCAACCTTAATTCTATTTGCAGTCTTAATTCCCATTGCCATGTAACTCAGTATACTCACAGGTTCTGGGTTTAGGGCGTGGCTATCTTTGGGAGGCTGTTATTCGCCTACTACAGTGGTGCATTGATAACCATCACTTGGCAGCATTGCTAGCCCCTCCTCCGTGCACACGTGTGTGTGTGTGTGTGTGTGTGTGTGTGTGTGTGTGTGTGTGTGTGTGTGGATGTGGATGCAGAGGTCCAGGCACCGTTAGGACAGAGGCTGGAAGAGCACAGTCATGACCTGGAGAGGGAGTCCTGCATTGGGCAGGGTTGAGAGCTGGTGCCCTCTGAGACCCCTCCAGCTCTAAAGGCTATGATTTGATGAACCTTTGCTGTGGACTGAATTGTGTCTCCCTCCAGATTTCTATGTTGAAGCCCTAACTCTCAGTGTGATGGTATTTGGAGATGGGGCCTTTCAGGAGATAGTTAAGGCTAAATGAGGTCATAAGGGTGGGGCCCTAATCCAATAGGACTGGTGTTCTCATAAGAAGAGGAAGAGACCCCAGGGATGTTCATGCACTGAAAGAAAGGTTATGTGAGGACACAGCAAGAAGGTGGCCATCTGCAAGGCAAGGAGAGAGGGCTCAGGAGAAACCAAACCTGCTGACACCTCAATCTCGGACTTCCAGCCTCAAGAACTGTGAGAAATACATTTCTGTTACTGCAGCCACCCAGTCTGTGGTACTTTATTATGGTAGCCCTAGAAACCAAGACACCCTGACTGGAACAATGTTCATCTTAGTCGACATCGCCATCTCGCCTGTCTCAGTGCCCAAGGAAAAGGTTTCTCACTGGCGTGCAACCTAATGGCTCCGTTGACCCGCCCCCTCCCTTCAGTCTGTGTTCTTGCAACTTCCTTCATCCAAAGCGGATTCTTTGGAACAAACATCACTTTCTCTGCCTGCATTCCTGTGGGTTACTTTTCTGGATTCTGGAAGGGTTATTGTGACCCGTTTGAGGCTAGCCTTGGTGAAATCAAGAACTACACATATCTGGGAGTATCCTGGACATGGTTTATAGTGGGAAGAGTCAAGAGACCATAGTAAAGGTCACTTAAAACACTTACGACACAAATTTACTTTGGATCTCACTTTTCTTACCTTGAAGCAGAGGCAGGATTAGATCAGGGATGGCAAAGACCAGGGATGACCAGTTCTAATCAATGCTGAGTGACCGTGTGGGACTAGTAGGAAAGAATCCTGTAACCAATTAGCCATGTCTGCCAAGGGGTGCTGGAGGAGAGAAAGGTAGTCTGTACATCAGGGCTGCCATCCCAGAATCAGATGAGTTTTAAGGTCTCCTCTAGCCCCAAGTTTCTAAGACCCTTGTTAATCAGAGGTTCATGCAGACCTAGGATACAAATGTTCCCTGATATTGTGCCTGCAGTCATGTCCACATCCTGCTGCCTTGGACCACCCAGGCCCTTACACTGCTGCCGCTGTTGCTCTTTCATTGGCTCTCTTTCCCTGCTGGCCACTTCACCAGGTCCCAGGGATGCTCACTGCAAATGTCCTTCTCACTGCTAATTAAGGAATTTCTACTGAGCCCTATTGTTTAGCAACTCACATTGCTCTTCATCCCACAGTCCCAGGTTCCCACTGGAATCCAACTCTGATTTCATTAAGATTTGCTCTGTTGCCAATGACCATCAGCTGAAGATCAACGTTTGGGCTGGAACACTGCAGAACCCCTTTGAAGTTTATCTTCACCACAAGTCCAGTCGGGGAATGCGGGGGTTGGATTTTTTTCTCTTTTTTTAAAGGAAAGAGTGATGTGTGTATATGTGTGTTTTTTTTTTTTCCAAAGAAAGCATTTCAGATGCTCATTAGGCAAAAATATCTATTTTACATACACTGTAATCATTCTACCTAGGATGAAATATGTTATTTTTCTTAACTAAAGCTACAGGCAGTTTATTAGCAGAGCTAATTAACCCACAATCAGCAACTGGCTCACCTCTAATCACAACCTGCTTGCATTCTTCGCAGGCAACGTGGTGGTGCTACAGCACTTATATTTATAAATATGTGCAATGCAATATGAACTATATTCATGCAGATGGCATCCATTTTTTTAGCCACAAAATCTGACCTACCTAAAACAGAGGCAAGAGGACTGGACTGCAGGTCTGAGGCTGGAGGCTGAGGCCCCTCATCTCGTTAGCCAGAGTCCTTCTTTTTTTTAACCTTTCAGCCTGTTAGGTTCCTTTTCCTCCTAACAAGTATTCCTGGGTGAAGGGTTGTCTTGTTCATAGCCTGTTGCAAGCTGGCTGTCTCCTGGTGGGTGGGTGTCAGCCTCTTCCACGCCTCCCTCATTTTCTACTGCAGGGAATGAATGGAGGCATCCTGGCCAGGGGAGTTTGTTGGAGGAATGTGGACAGGTCAGCTGTGGCTTGACCAAAGGTCAAGCCCAAAGGAATTCCTCCAAGCATCCAAGGAACACGGCAGGTCAGGCAGAAGTGTCCCATTGGTGGCACATATGAGATTAGAGTTTGATGGTATATCTGCCAGAGACCCCGGAATTCTTATGTCATGACTTGACAACTGTCCTTTTACAGGATTTGAGGGTAATAGATGGGAGTGAAGAACTAAAGGGAGAGAAGAACCACTTTACTGGTGCTGGGCTGATGCCGGGCTCTATGGTAAAGAACGCCTTAAAGCCCAAATGCGCATCTTAGGTGTTTACTACTTGTGGCCAGCTGAACAGAGACAGGCAGTGGAGAGGGGGACAGCCAGGGCCCAAGAGGGGCTCCTGCATAGACCGGAGGGAAGAGAGACCTGAATGTGGACTCACAACCTTTCAAAACAGTGACCCAATGCATGTGGCCCAGTGGATGCTCTACGCCTGGACCAAGCAGATACAGATCTCTTTCTGGGCGTGGGGTGGTTGAGAGGCAAGCAGGAAGGCAAATGCCGCGGGAGTCTCATCCCTCCATAAATTATGGCTCATTTGAAGAGAAAAGGGAATGAAGGAAGGAAGGAAAGAAGGAAGGAGAGGGGAGGAAGAGAGAGAGAGGAAATAAAGAAGAAAGTGATATTCAGAATCTACAGCATGTCAGGCAATTTGTCAAACACTTCTACATTCACTATGTCACTTACTTCCTCAGCCCTTTGAGTAGAACTACAATACTGCCTACATTTTATGGAAGTGGAATTAAGATAGAAGAATCTTAAAAACGAAAAATCAACCTTTGGACCTGGGTTCATCCAGACCTCTTTCTACTTCTCATTTTTCATGTGTCCACTTAGGTGGGACATGTCCATTTTATGATCATGTTGGATAATAAAACCACAAGGTTCTCAGTACACTTCTAATCCAGACTCTCATTTTTCACATCAGTGGGGCAAAACTTACCCATCAATTCAATCTGGGGAGTGTCAAGGTCTCACAGAATTTCTAGTTATGTCGCACCTGGCTCTTGGATGACCAGGCGATTTCACCTAAGTTAAAAGGGAATGTCAGGTATTGCATTGATTTTCTAATAGACAAGTATGGACATACTCGGTCAGTTTGGTTTTAACTTCCTGGCTAAGCCAAGGGGTGTCCTGTAGGGACAGGAGATAGGGCATGGGGATTTCGCTAGCCTTGCCTAGTGGAGAGAGACTTCGGTAGAATGGAATGGGAACATTCCGTAGAATGTTTGTGCCAGTGTTTCCTGTTGTTCCCCTGTGGGCCACGATCGGGCAGGTGGGAGAACTGACTCTCTGGCATAGTGTCCATCCCCCCTCGCTGGCCTTTATTTTGAAAACTGGAACTGGAAGCAGCTGGGCTCCAAGGGTGAATGCGGGCAGTGCATAGGGCCAGAGCAGGAGTCTCAGAAAACTGTCCAAGGGGATGCTGTGTTAGGGCTGGTGAAGCATCTACAAAGTGCTGGGGGCCTGAGACAGGAGTGGTTCCAAGCTGCAGTAATAACTCACATAGAATCCAGGACAACTGGAGCAAGAAGCAGTGACTCAGAATGGATGATCTGGAAAAGTTTCACAAGTGAGATCCAGCATCCTCTGACGGAGTTTCTGTATGAGTGTGTCCGTGGGTACACCTGGTTTGCTTTTTTTTGGTGGGAGTCTTAGGAACAAAAGCTCAATTCTTTTTAAGGCCACATGAATTCACTCAGATAAGGTTTATTTTCTGAGACTGAGGCAAGGCATCACAGTCACCCTGATGATACCTTCTTTAAATCAGCATCCGAGGTTGGTTGGAAATGGGAGGAGAGAGAAGCAAATCAATAGGTAGCTAAATTGTTCTTAGGGTCCGGGGACTACCTTCCTCTATTTGGGGAGGGAGGGTGGTTTCCTGGGTGGAGTCAGCATCTGATTCCTTGTTGCTTATCAGAAAAGGATTTTAAGAGAGAGGCTTACCAGCTGTTTGAGGAAACAACATCTCAGTTCCAGGAGTATTAATTCAGGTCTGCTGGAATTTTAGGGTGCTGGACCTATATTTAGAAATAGATATTCTCTTGTCTGAAGTTCACCTTCCCCAGGTGTGAAATAAAGCAGGTGAGTTGGCTATCCTAGTAAGAACTGAAGCTCCGCAGTTAGTAGGTATGTCCACAGAAGATCTCAAAAGCTGTGTTGCGTGGTTGAACCTTAAGAACATGCTCAGTGAAATAAACCAGTCACAAAAGGACAGATATCACATGATTCCGCTCATATGAGGTACCGAAAATAGTCAAATTCATAGAGACAGAAAGTAGAATGGTGGTTGCCAGGGACTGGGGAGTAATTGTTTAATGGGCAAAGATGTTCAGTTTGGGAAGGTGAAGAAAGTTCCAGAGATGAATGGTGGTGATTGTTGCACAGCAATGTGAATGTACTTCATGCCACCGAACTGTAAACTTAAAAATGGATAAAACGGTAAATTTTATGTTGTATATGTTTTACCACACACAAAAAAAGATGAGCTGCCTACAGTGGGGCCACAAGGTCAAGAGACCCAATTTGCAGAACTGAGACACGTTTGTGATTAGATGCATAGATCAACCCCTGTCCTAGGTAAGGCTAATCATGGCCTAAAAGTCACTTAAATTTGAAAAATGGTGGTGAAATCTTTTTCTCTAAAAAACCAAAACTTTCTTATAGTCCCATTACATTAAACAAGGAACAGAGTGGCCACAACTTAGTAGGGTGAGGAGCCATGCACAAAAGTCACAGTTGCACAGAGCAGGATGGGATCAGCATTTTGTGCTCTAGGGGAGTGTACCAAAGGGGAGAGGCCACCGCTGCCATGTGAGGCTGGACCCCAAACACTCAGAGAGTCCCATGTTGTAAGGGGACATACAAGAGGCTTGCGTCTGTAACCCTTGGCGTGCAGCCTGGGCTTCCATCAAGTGCGTCTCTCCGGAGACAAGGAGGCAAGACCAGGTGACAGAGATGCAGTGAAACCCCCCTCATGGCCCAGTCTGCTGGCGCTTTTGGCCTCCCATAGGATGCCCTGTGGAATCAGCTCCAGAAATACTCTGGGAAACCTTTCACCTGGCTAATGGACTTTCTGCTTCCCTAGTGTAAGTTACCTGGTTGGCATCAGCTAGAGATGACACCCTGTTTGGTCCTCTTTATTGGAGTATCTGGGTGAATCAAGACCCTTTGGGTTGCAAGTGACAGAAACTAAACCCAAAGTGGCTTAAACCCAAAAAAGATGTGTCGGCTTGCATAACTGAAATGTCAGGTACAGCTGGCTCCAGGGGTTCAAATAATGCCATGAACTCACTCTCTTTCTCTTTTTCTCTCTCACTCTATGATTTCTTTTCCATTTGTCTACTTATCTCTCATTCAGGTCCTCTTCCCATGGTGGACCTTTGGTAGCAATAGGCTTATGTCACGCTTTTGGCAAGTTTGTTTTTCTCAACAGGACTTACTCTCAGGCCTATCCATGGAGCTATTGGCATGGACAGGGGGATGGAATACTCTGATTGGCCAGGCCTGGGCCACTTGCTTACCTCTGAAGCTAGAGGTTGGGGCCGGCATCTACCCCCCTCCCACCCCCCACCCCAATCATGGGCTGAGTGTAGGTGAGGACTTGTCCCCGAAGGAGAAGGGAGCACCATTACCAGAGCAGGGGATGGAATCGGACCAGGCAGTGACAACAGACGCACCTTTCAAAGCCCATTCATGATGTGTGTGAGGTGGGCAAGAGAGCTACCCTAGGTGCAGGATTTCTCCCGCACGGCCCTACCACAGGCAGTGTGTCTCCTGGGTTCTGCACCTCATTTTAGCTTTTCTCCTGGACTCCTGCTCTGTCTCTAGCCCTGGGGTTGGTGACTCCATTGCAGGTCGTCTGGTCTGGTCCGTAGCCAACCTCCCTCCAGACAGGCCCCCAGTGCCTGCCCTCTGCATCCAGTGCTGTGCCCCAGCCCAGGCCACCTGACCCAGGAGGATAGTCCAGCACAGAGCCACAGGGATGGCACCCTAGTTTGGGGGAATTCACCCTTTGGAGACTTCAGGCGCACCTCCCTTGCCCTGCCAAGACTCGGAGCCTTAAACTTTCTTTCCCCCTTCCAAGTTATTTTCTTCATTTGTCAGGTCCCTGTTGTGACGTATGGCGTTTGTTGTTGGGGGGTGTTGGTTTGTTATTTTCACTCTGCTCTGTGCACTGACACTTCCCAGAGGTGCGGGCACATTCTAAAATAATGATCTCTCCGTGGTCAGGAGAGCCTGACCCCTCTGCAGGGGTTGTAGCAGCTCTGGTCTGGGGGAGGGGCCAGGGGTTTCACTTGGGCCCCAATATGGGAGGGGCTGGGATAGAAGAGCATGTTCAGTGCGGGTGCAGAGAGCCTGGGCTGGAAGGTGGAGGGGAGGGGGAAGGGAGTGTAACAGGTCTCAGTGCTGGGTCTTAGAGATGCTGGTCTGTGGGGACAGTACCCTGTCCCCCTCAGGTGAGCTCAAGGTCGTCGAGGGCACCAGGCCCTGAGGAAACCTGATGTCTCAGCTCACCAGCTGGTCCCGAATAGCAAGGCTGATTGACCATGGAGGGTCTGGGTGGGGAGAATGGGGTCGGGGGCCAGGAGCTGGAGTCCCAGGTCATGAATGCTCACAGGTGAGCCCCCATCTTGCCAGTCTCAGGGTTCAGGGGATCATTCTATGATTCAAAGGTGGCCCAATGTCTGTGCTGGTGGCATCTGCTCTCCCAGATCCGGTTCTTGTTGCGAGCAGTTTCCTGACCTCAAGGGGTCCCATGTCCTTACCTCAGGCATTTCCACGGCTACCGGCGAAGGGCCTTTCTCCATTCTGGGCCATGTGCATGCCATTCTGGACAGAGGAGGCTCTGGGGCTCTTTAAAGACACCCCCCATTCTTCCTCCCTCCTGCCAGTTCCCCACAAGGCCTCCCTCCCCTGGCTGGTTCTGGCCATGGCAATTCACTCAGTTTATAACTCAGTGATATCTTGTTTAACATGCTACAAATCCCAAGTTTAAGATGAGGCTTCTTGGATTATGAAGAAAGAGAGCAGAGTGTCAGGATGAGGATGGACGTGAGCCCTGGAGTGAGATGGACATGGATGCAAGTCCTGGCTCCACTCCAAGTTGAGTGTCCTGGTCTAAGTTATTCAGCTTCTGCAAGCCTTAGTTTCTTCATCAGCACATTGTGATGACAGAACTGTCTTCCTTTGAGGGCTGTTGGGAGGATTAAATAAAGCAAACATTTATTCCCTCAATAAGTATTTACCGAGTGCCTAGTACATGTCAGACACTGTTTTAGCTCTTTGAGACACTGAAAAAATAACAGTTCTAGTGGCTGTAATGCATGTAATGGACATGAACAAACTTGCAGACCAGCAGATCCTCGATGAAAGAAAGAGGGGCACCATGATCCCACCACACAGCAGGCCATTGCTTTTGGAAGGGTTTCCATTGTTGTGAAAGCTGTTGGAGACCCTGATGCATTCCTGCCCAGAGGCTTAATGGGACAGGCTTGCCACTAGGGGTGGGACAAAGTCTGCAGCCCTCCCACTCCAGTGTGCAGACAACCCTGGTTCCCCAGGACTCCCTGAGCCCATGTCCCACAAACCTTTGGGGTCTTGTTCTTCAAACCAAAGCCAGGTGAAGATGACAGTGTGTAATCCATCAGCTCATGGCTGGGCAGCCTGCTTCTCTCCCAAGGAATGGGCTACAGTTGACTCCTGCAGCTTGACGCTTTGGTGCAGCACACACACCCACATGCACACACCCTATTTCCCACACTCAGGCCTACGCTTCTGTAGTATGGTCATCTCTGTGGATGTAGCCCTGACCATGACCACACAGCTCAGCCAAGGATGGCCAGCTCAGGTACTCCTTGGGGGAAGCCGGGAGGCGGGGGGGCAGGGTGCGCGGAGAGGGAAGTGGATGGGAGGGACCTCCAAATTCAGAGAGAAGGAGAACTAGTTGACTAGCGATTGAAGATTCCTTTTGGGTTCAAAGCAATGGAGCAGGGCCTGGGGGGCTGCCTCCACCTTGGGGCTCCTACAGGCAGCAGGCTTACACCTACTCCTTGCCCAGATCGTCCCCACCTCTAAGGCCTTACTTTAGAGGCAGAGTCTCAGGACCTGCCCTCCCCCCGCTTCCCACTAGGAAGGGAGCAGAGGTGTTAAGGGGTGAAGGAGAAATGGAGGATGTGTGCTGCCAGTGGGGCAGCTTGGCAGGGAGGGCACTGCCCCACTGGGACCGGATTTTCCTGTTCTTTTTACATGCCTCCCTAGGAGGCAAGGGGCAGCCCTCTGACCCAGGAGCACTGAGCTCCTCCCACAGAGATAAGGCCTCTCCCCTGCTCTGGCTTGTTTCCCTGCCATGGTCAGAAATTCAATTTGCAAAGATTTTCTCTGGTCTGGGCTATGACTCCTTTGCCTTGTCTCTCTGGCTACTGCTGAAACCGGCCCCTCCCTTCCCTGTCTCCTTTCACATTTCTTGGATGAAATTGATTCTTTAAGCTTCTCACTCCAATGCAGCTCAGAGCAGTGGGGCCAAGTGAGCATTTTCTTCAGCAAACTGTCTTCCTCATCTGATGAGCAGTGTCTGTTAAACCCTCAGATCTGGTGTGTGTGTGGGTGTGCCCGTGTGCGCCTGTGTGATGATGTATATGAAGGGTAGGAATGAATTGAAGGAAGGAGCACAGCTCTCTTAACAGAGGTGAATGTGATGCCCCCAAAGACAGCTGCTTCCCCTCCAGGACTGGCCAGGACAGGATAGAGCAGTAGGCTCTGCTGTGGTCATCTGCGTGGTATGCCCTTTCCCCCAGAAATTGATGGAGGCAGACAGAGGAAGTTTCCATTCTTGGAAGACCAGAAACAGATATTTCTAGGCAAAACTCAGTCTTGAAATGTAAAATCCCTCTCCACTTCTCTCCTTCTCTCTCTTTATCCCTCAGAGGTTGTTGATTGGGGGTATTTCTAACGTCTGTGCCACTGGTGTCTTTTTGGGTCCCACGGCCATGAGCATCTTACCTGCAGGACCCCACATGCAGTTTGTTGCATTAGGCTCCCAGTAGGACCCTTCTCCTCTTTCATCTTCCAATCCTCCAACCACCCAGGATTTCCAGAACCTGCCACCTTCTTGCTCACCTGTGCCTTTACTCACTCTACCCTCCCGCCTCCCCTGTCCTTCCTGCATATCTGAGTCCTCTCCTCATTCAAGATGCTGGTAAAGTTGTGCCCTCTCCATGAAGTCTCTGTGGACCACCATCTCCATCAATGTCTCTACTAGTAATTTGCCTCAAGTCTGCAACCTTGAGTTGTCAGAGGGGACAGCATGGACTTTGGTGCATTACCACTTACTTACCATGTGATGTAGAGCCAGTTTTGTTTTTTGTTGTTAAGTTGTCTGAGCCTCAGCTTTCTCATCTGGAAAAGGGAAATAAAAGTACTTACCTCATAGAATTATTGTAGGAAATCCATGAAATAATATACATGACGATCCTAGAACAGAGACTGGCACATAGTAGGGGCTCAGTTACTAGAGGTTCCTTTCCCCTCATGGATATGTATCATTTCTCCAATGAGATTGTAAAGTTCTAGAGAGAAACCACTGGATCCTATTTTATCTTTGGGTTCCCAGTGCCTAGCACAAAACTTACTACAGAGTAAGTGCTATGGACTGAACGTTTGTGTCCACCCCAAATTGTATGTTGAAATCCCCAACGTGACGGAATTAGGAGGTGAGGCCTTTGGAGGAGATTAAGTTATGAGGATGGAGCCCTCATGAATGGGATTAGTCCCCTTTTAAAAGAGACCCCAGGGAACTCCCTTGCCCCTTCTGCCATGTGAGGACACAGTGAGGAAATAGCCATCTGTGAACCAGGAAGTGGGTCCTCACCAGCCAAATGGATTTTGGAGTTCCCAGTCTCCAGAATGATGAGAAATAAATGTTTGCTGTCTAAGCCACCCAGTCTATGGCAATTTGTTATAGCAGCCTGAACTAAGATGGTAAGTGTTCAATAAATGTGATTTGCAGTCTTTGATCTAGCTCCTGCCTATCTTTCTGGGATTGTCTCTCATTGGTTCCTCTTCTCTTCACACCAACCATCCTGAACTATCTACTGTCCTTCTAGACCAGATTTCTCAGTTTCTCAACCTTAGCAGTATTGACACTTGGACTGGATAATTCTTCTTTTGGGGATGGGGGCTGCCCTGTGCATTGAAAGATGTTTAGCAGCATCCCTGGCCTCTACACACTGGATGACAGTGACATCTCAAAGTTATGACAATCAAAAATTTCTCCAGACATTTCCAGATGTCCCTGCAAGGGCAAAATCACCCTAGTTGAGAATCACTGCTCTAGAGCTTTGTATTCTCTCATGTTTTTATGCAACACATGCATTCGCCTCTGCTTAGCACTGATTTCCCTTGTTCATCTACCAAACTCCTAATCACCTTTTGAAACCCAGGCCAGATGTGAGTTCCTAGGAGAAGATCTGTGATCCTCACTCTGATCCCCACAGAGGCCCTTCTGTCCTCCTAAATCCCACATCTCTCCCACTATGCCGTCCCTCATTATTCCCTATTGCAGTTGCCTATTTTTGCATCACTCTCTTATCCATTGTAATTTGACCTCTTCAAAGCAGAGTCTGTGATTTTTTTCCACCTGTTATCTTCAGCACATAATATAGGGTCTGGTGGTCAAAATGTGTTGAGTGAATGGAAGAACTGATGAATGACTGGGTGAGTTGATGGATGGGTGGATGGGTGAGTTGATAGGTAAACTTGTAGGTAGGTGGGTGCGAGAGTAGTTGCATGGAAAAGTGAATTGGTAGATAGAAGAATGGATAGGATTTATGAATAAATTAATAAATAGATGGCCGAATAGGTGTGTGATTTGATGAATGGATAGGAGGATAGCTAGATGAATCGGTGCACGGAGAGATAACCAGGTGGATAAATGGATGGGTGATTAGATAGATGGGTAAGTGGATGAATAGATGGATGAATGAATAGGTGGAGGTTGGGTTGATGGGTATATGGGTGAATGGATGTCCATGTGGGTGGATGGATGGAAGGATGGATAAAATTTATGACTGAGTCAATGAATGGATAAATGGAGTGTGTGGTTTGATGAATGGATGGGAGGATAGATAGATGAATGAGTGAATAGATAGATAGGGGAGTAAATAGGTTAGTGGATAGATGGATGGGTGTGTGGGTGAATGGATGTATAGGTGGGTGGATAGGTAAATGTTTGAATGAATTAACCTAGTTAAAGGATAAAAGTAGTGTATAAATGGGTGGATGAATGGGTGGAATGAATGGAATGGGAGAATATGTGAATGAATCAATGTGAAGAAGAGAGCACATCCTCCTGTATTGTCTCCTCATTCAGACAGACTGGAGGGAGAAACTGAATCAGTGGGATGGGGTGGGGAGGGCATCCTGAGGATCTGGAATCATGAGGGAACCCAAAATTCCAATGTTACATATATAGGCAATTTTTCCATATAGAATCTCCTTTTGAGTTTCCTCTCTTTATAATCCCTTGTACATTGGGTTAAGACAGGCTCTTTTAAGAAGGGTTCTTTTGTCCCATTTTAGAGATGGAAATTGAGCCATAGAGCAGGTCAAAGCCATTGGGTTTGGATTCCAGATTCCTAACTCCCAGGTTGCTACTCCCTGGAAAAGGATGCCCTGCCCTCTGCCTTTGGGGCTCAAGACAGCCTGGCCAGGGACTGGCAAAGTCTTCTATGTATAATAAAGAAGGGCCTGGAATAGTGGCCAAGAGTACAGTTTCTGAAGTCAGAGAGCCTGGATGTGATTCCTGGCTCCAATAATATCTTGCTGTGTGATCCTGTGTAAGTTGCAGAGCACCTCTGAACTCCAGTTTCCTCATCTGTAAAACAGGAACAGTATTAGTTCTCATTGATGTAAGGGTGAAATACTATAATCCATGTGAAACACAGCACAATGCCTGGCATGTAACACACTCCCAATAAATGTTAGTCTTCTTTTTTGATATATTTTTATTAATATCATTAGCATCTTGGTCATGATCATGTTCATTATCACCTCCTTGTATAAAGAATCCATGTCCCAGTGTTGAATGATGGAACTGAATGGGGATATGAGAGGTCATCTGGTCCAGCCTTCCCCCATAATGCAGACCCCAAGGCTTAGAGGTGAAATGACCCATCTAGACCCATGCAGCTGGTGAGTGACAGAGCTGGGGTGCTTAAGACTTTGCAATCTCTTTCCATTGCCCCCCACCCTACTACTGCTTCCCCTGAGAGCCCAAGCTGTGCTATCCTGGGGAGGAGTAGTTACATCTGTTAGGGTTGAGTGCTTCCCCAGGAGTTAAGAGACGCACCTTCCTTCCCGTGGGGTTTCCATGGAGCTGCAGGCTGAGGTCTCATCCTGCTCACCTCCAGAACACCCCTTTGGTCTCCTGAGTCATTCAGGACTCAGTTGCTCCTTTTTTCCTGAGCTAAATGAGGTCTAGCAAATGAATAGGGGCACAGGTGACCTACTGAACCCACCAGAGTTTCAATTTCCTCATCTGTGAAATGGTCACAAGGATATTTCCAAGGGTTGCCTCGAGGATAGAGACCCTAGCACAGCGCCTGGCACATGGAAGCCGCTCAGCGAATGTTAGTTCCCTTTGCTTTTCTGAGAGGCTGGGGCCTGGGAGCCATGAGATGTCCAGCCGACCATCTCATTCTGGATTCAAACGGGAGGAAAGCTTCAGGACTCAAGGCTGAGCACCAAGAGGTGGAGAAGTGAAGAGACAGATTCTGGAAAATTCAATGGCAAAGAAGACTCCCCAGCACCAGGGAGCCAGAGCCAGAACCTCGTGCTGGACCCTCTGATGACGGTCTGCCCGCCCAGCCAGGCTCCGGTCCGGGAGTGAAGGTGTTAATCTGCCAGAATCAGCCATGCAGGGCTCAGATCCATTTGCCAGGCTCAAGGCTCCCAGGAACCAGTTGAGGAGGAGGCTTCCTAAATTAGAATCAGAGTGCAAAGCTGGGGTCACACCTCAGAGCAAAGGTCAAGCCGGGGAGCTGCTTCAGTCTGCAGGCTGGTGGCTCAGACAGGCTGCTGGGGAGCAGCCACTTTTGCCTCTGTTTACAGAAAGCAGGCTGGAGACCTGTGACCCGGAGGCCACACGTTACTCAGCCTAGGGACCTCACCCACGCCTGCCGCCCCCGCCCCCGCGGCCCCCCGCAGGCCCCTGGGGTGTGGAACCCAGCCCATTTAGCTTCTTGTAGAGCCAGAGAAGAGGGGGTGAAGGAGGGAGCCAGGGAGGGGCTGAGCTGGGGGGACAGGCAATTAGGCTGCCTGAGCTGCCAGCAACTGGGATGCACATCCTCCCCTCCAGGCAGAGAGGGCCCTTCATTAGCTGCTGAGCTGTTGCCCATCTCCAGCACCTTTGGGCGGCCTCGGGAGGTGGGGATGGAAGAGTAGCCTCAGGTGGCATGGTTGCTGATGAATAAAAACACATGAAAAAAAAGGGGGTCATGAAGAACCTAGGGTAAGATGGGAATAAAGACACAGACCTACTAGAGCATGGACTTGAGGATATGGGGAGGGGGAAGGGTAAGCTGTGACAAAGTGAGACAGTGGCATGGACATATATACACTACCAAACGTAAAATAGATAGCTAGTGGGAAGCATCCGCATAGCACAGGGAGATCAGCTCGGTGGTTTGTGACCACCTAGAGGGGTGGGATAGGGAGGGTGGGAGGGAGACGCAAGAGGGAAGAGATATGGGAACATATGTATACGTATAACTGATTCACTTTGTTATAAAGCAGAAACTAACACACCATTGTACAGCAATTATACTCCAATAAAGATGTTAAAAAAAAAACAAACAAAAACACGTGGATGCCACGCACCCAAAGACTCCAGACACTCAAGACTCCTCCAGCGCCGTGCCCGCCCAGGGCAGGGAACAGGCTGTGGCTGGAAACCAGTCCCCTGCCCAAGTTGGTTCCCTTCTCCAGCCCTTTGGCCAGAGCCTGAGGCACCTGGGCAGGCTGGAGAAGTAGGGCTGGGGAGTAGGGCTAGAGTTTGAAAAAGGAAAGGGAGCGCTGGAGGTTCTGATTCTAATTCCACAACAAAAGACGTGTGATTGGTAGGATCTGTTTCAGAACTGAAGACAATTTTGATTTATAGTCTATATTTTTGAGGGATATTCAGGTTCGTCTCATGTGTGCCCATATGCCTTTATTACTATTTTTTGGCAATCAAGTTTAAAGGATATTAACAGAGCCCTCTGCTTGATGTACCAGTGCTGTGATAGGTCTCCCATGTTCCTTTTTATCAGATACCCTGAACCCGACACAGGGACTGGTCACTTGAAGGGGTAAGAAGAAACCTGGCATGATCCAAGGGAGCCTGGGATGTTCCAGAATGGGGGGCTGTTGCTCTGGTTCCCGGGGAAATTTGGCTGGAGTTTAAACTGCAACTTCACATCTGTTGGAGGACAGGTGACACCCTCTGTGGACAGAGTCTGAAGATGGATTTGTGTCCTCCCAGCCCCTGAGGGAGGGAATGTGGGAGCCTGAGGGTTTGACGCCTCCCTCAGAGGCAGCAGCCCATCTGAGGGTCCTGTCTCTCCAGGCTCGGCAGGGGCATAAAGAAGTGAGCCCTGGGGGCACTGTTTGAGGTGCGGAGAATCTCAGAGCCAGGTGGGGGGAGCTTCGAGACCTCTAGCTGTCTCTCTCCATTTCATAAACTGGGAACATGGACACCTGATGCGGTAAAGAATTTAGTGATAATCTAGCAGAGCCCAGTGCAGAGAAGAGCCTTATGGTGAGGCCGAGGCCTTTAGGGGACCTGGGCACCCCTGAACATGGAATACAAAATTAGAATGGGTGTATGCATTTCCCCAGGGAATGGTTCTGGGGAGCTTTCTATGTTTGCAAGAAGCCTCCATCCAGGCTGATCTCACAGTGGACCCCGATCTAACAGGGGGCAGGGAGCAGGGATTGGAGGTGTCCACTAGCACAAGCTGGGTGGAAGGGCACCTGCTGCCTGCCAGGGGAGGGATGGGGGCTCAGGAGGCAGCCCCACGTGGTGAGAGCCCCCCTCCCGACTCTGAACAGCGCCCCACCCCCTCCCACCCTCTGAAGATACGCAAGGCCCCAACTGATGAGCTGTGTTTGTGGCCAGACCAGAGCCCTTTTGTTAAGCAAACACAGTAGTCCTCCATTTAGCAGAAATAGCTCTGGAGCAAAGAGAGAGCGAGTGTGTCCACAAACCCATTTGCCGTTTAGGTGTCAGAAATAAATTTTACCACTGGAGTCTGTAGCATCTGATTAGTGAATTATTCAGTTGGGATATTGCGTTCCCTCTGACCTCATTAGTAACCCTGAGGTGAGAGGGATGCATTAGAGTAACCACCAGGCTGTCGCGGAGGAGCAGAGTGGGGGCATTAAAGTGGATTAAAGTGCTTTACCAAGAACTACAGCACAACTCATAAAAACAGCGCATTGTTAAACCAGGGCTCAGCAAATAAACAGGCGGACGCCACTGGGAGGGGGGCGGTGGACAGCAGGGCCGGGAGGGGGAGGGTGACAGCTTTGTAGCCGTGTTGGCAGTTCTGCCTGTCTGGCTGATGGCACTGGGGACCCGAGTCGGGGACAGCGTCCTCTCCCAGCCCAGTTGATTTCTGTCTTTGTGTTAAGCCCTTTCTCAAAGTACCTGACTTCTTCCATGATCGTTCTTTTTGCCCTCTTTCGCCAATGGGTCTGAAAGTGCTGGAGAGTTGACAAACTCAACGAGACTTTATTGCACATCTACTATGTTCTGGCCTCTAACTAGGAGTTTTCCATTTCAGCAAAACCTCCTGTTCCCTCCAGTTGATACACAGTCAGCCGGCAGAACTAGGAGGCTGGGCTGGTCCTCCCAGAGCTCCAGCTTTCCTATTTACCTGCAAAGTGGAGAGACCCCAGCCCCCAGGTTCTGGAAGGTGTGCTAGAAAGATCTGGCTGGTCCATGGATCAAAGGGAGGCATTGGGTGGGGGGATGGATTAGCCTAATCTTTTGCTCCTGCTGAGGAATTCAGATCCCCTCTAGGAGTTCCTTGCGGCTTTACGTATTCCACACCCTACTCTTGGCCTGCAAACCCAGCCTAGTTGAGCAGACCTTTGGGTCCAGCACCTTCCAGAGTGACTGGAGTATGGAAGGGAACATTGGAGGACCAGCCTCCCTTCTGCTTATCCAAATCAAGGGCTCTCCAGACCTCCTGGCCTTTGTTTCAGGGGATGGAGCCTGTTGCCTTTTCCTTAACACACAGAAACTGTGCCTCCCTCCAGCAAGGGAAACCCTAAGCCATGGATGGATTAGGTAAACAGGATCTGATTCTGAAAGCTGATATCTAAACAGTGGCTACTGAGACAGCAGAGCCCAGGAACTCATCTCTATTCATGGCGAAGCATTGCTTATGGAGCAAAAGGTGTCGGGGGCTCCTTGGCAATGGGACGGGAACATGAACGGGGAAGGCAAGGAGATGGAGGGTTGCAGGGTTCCAGGTCTGGATCTAGCTACAGAACCCAAGACAGGGCTGCTGAGGGCACATCCTCTCTCCTTTGTTTGGGGATGGGGCTCTGGGCTGGAGTTCAAGGCTGTCTCAGGAGACCCAAGCCCCAGTTCGTGACCGGTGTGTTTGCAATTGTTTGTTCAGCAGCAGTTGCAAATGGATGCTAAAAGGCTTTGTGGTTCATTGATGGTCATGCTTCTCTCCAGCTCATTCTTCATCCATTTCTTAGGTGAGCCACAAGCCCTCCACTGGCAGCCCTCACTGCCTCTTGCTTGGCGCTGGGTCCTAAACCCTGCCTGCTCCCGGCCCTCTGTGCCAGCAATCCTAAGAACTGGATTCCTCCATGCCTGTGTTTTGGAGACCCTCGGCAAGGCTAGGGTCTTGCTGTCTTTCCCCTGAGCTCCTGGCCTCCTTTCTGAGCTCATGGTAACTGGTGGGACAGGTTCATGTGGGAGAAGGTCCAGTGTAGTAAGTAGTTCACTGAAGACACCCACGAGGCACTTAATCACACAGGGAGGGATGCCAGAGAGGGGGCTGTCGGGAGCTCCATTTCTCATTTCGCTTTGGAGCGTGGCCCCCAAATTTGGGATCCCGTTGCTGATCCCGCTGCAAAAGTCATAGGTGGAATGACTGTGTGGGTGAAGGCAGGACCCCCTTTTCACACGCCAAGAGCATATTCTCCACAATTTGGAACAGAGGTGAGGGAAGCTGGAAGGATGTCTTTGTGTTATCTGCGCATCTACTGCAACACGGATGAACCTTGAAACCCTTAAATGCTAAGTGAAAGGAGCCAGTCATAAAGGACCACATATTGTATGATTCCACCTGTGTGAGATGTCCAGAATAGCGAAATCGATAGAGACAGAAAGATCGCTGGTCGCCAGGCATTGGGAGGTATGGGGGACTAAGCAATGATGGCTAAGGGGTATTGGGTTTCTGTTTTTTTGTTTTGTTTTTTTCCTTCCTTTGCCGTACGCGGGCCTCTCACTGTTGTGGCCTCTCCCGTTGCGGAGCACAGGCGCCGGATGCGCAGGCTCAGCGGCCATGGTCCACGGGCCCAGCCGCTCTGCGGCATGTGGGATCCTCCGGACCGGGGCACGAACCCGCGTCCCCTGCATCAGCAGGCGAACTCTCAACCACTGCGCCACCAGAAAAGCCCGGGTTTCTGTTTTTGAGTGACGAAGTGTTCTTGAATTGACTGTAGTGATGATTGCACAACTCTGTAACTGTATATACTAAAAATCACTGAATTGTGTACTTTAAGTGGATGAATTGTATGCTATGTGAATTACATCTCAATAAAGCTATTCAAAATAATAGATGAGGGGCTTCCCTGGTGGCGCAGTGGTTGGGGGTCCGCCTGCCGATGCAGGGGACTCGGGTTTTCGTGCCCCGGTCTGGGAGGATCCCGCATGCCGCGGAGCGGCTGGGCCCGTGAGCCATGGCCGCTGAGCCTGCGCGTCCGGAGCCTGTGCTCCGCAACGGGAGAGGCCAAAACAGTGAGAGGCCCGCGCACCACAAAAAAAAAAAAAAAAAAAAAAAAAAAATAGATGCACCTTTTTTCCCCTCCCAGTGGGTATTGCACCTTTCCCTTCTCCCACTGAATTACGTCCCTGGCTCTGTGCTCCTTTCCCCAGGGGAGGGATGGTGGGAGATGTGAAAGGCCTGAAAGTCTCACAGGCTTTTGTGCTTCAAAAGCCTAAACCCTCAGCGAAGTTAGATGAGTTATGGAGATGATCTCAGGCAGCCTCGGCCTGTAGCCTCTTGAAGCAGGGTTTTGGTTTCCAGCCTGAGATTGAGGTTGGGCCACGGCAGTGAGAGTGCTGAATCCGAGCCACTAGACCACCAGGGACCAGTGGCCAGTGACAAGGTCCTGGCTCTGCGGCTTTGCAGAAAAGAATTCCCACAATGACAGAAAGTAGTGAAACAAGCAAAGTGTTTATTAGGAGCAAAAAGAATACAGTACATGTGGAAAGATACACGAGCGGACTCAGAGAGTCACGCCCTCGTGATAGTTTCAATCACTTATATGGGGCATTTCTTCCAGGTTTCCTTTGGCTAATCATCTTGCTTTGCCTGGTTCTGAGTCCATATTTGGTTTATCTCAGGGTCCTCCCCTGTGTGCGGGTGCATCTCTTAGCCAGGATGGATTCCAGCGAAGAGCCCTATGGGTAGGTTGACATCACCTACTATGGGATGGCACTCCCTCCCTTTTTGACTTTCAAAGATCTTTATAGTTGGGAAGGTCTCCTTGACCTCAAGAATGAGAAATATGTGGTCTCTATCTTTTATCTGGGCAGGGCTCAGCCTCTCCTATCTTCATCTTGGAGTACAAACTCCAGCTGCTCAGCCTGGGGCCCATCTATCTCCTGCCTCATAGACATGAAAGGAAGAAGGAAGAGATGCTTGGGTGCAAACCAAGTGTCTTGGAGGAGCAAAAAGGAAAGCTAGACTTTTCACCCTGGACTGCAAAGAGATCCCCAGGCAGGAGCAAGGAGGAGAGAGGTGTGCAAGTTCCAGATCAGTGAGGACTCCTGCCCTGTTTTCGGGAGAACCCCCAGCAAGGAGGCAGGACCCCATCTGCATGGTGATGTTCTGGTGGGCGTTCCACCTACTATTGATACATAACAAACCACTCTGAATTTTGTAAAACAATCACTTTGTTATGCTCATGGGTCAGGAATGCAGAAAGAGGACATCAGGAACGGCTGGTCTCTGTTCCATGAAGTCTGGGGAGAGTCGAAGGCTGGGGAGAGTCGAAGGCTGGGGAGAGTCAAAGGCTGGGGACGACTTGCCAGTGGGGGACTGGAATCATCTGAAGGCTGTTGACTCCCACGTCTAGCAGTTGTTCTAGCAGTCGGCTGGGGTCCCAGCTGCGACTGTCGGCTGGAACACCCACGGGTGTCTTCTTTATGTGGCTGCTTGGCCTTCCTCATAGCATGGTGGCTTAGGATCCAAGAACAAGCATCCCAAGAGAACCAGGCAAAGCTGTACCTCCCTTTAGGGTCACGTAATGTCACTTCTGCCATAGCCACAGGACCCCCACCTCTCGATGGGAGGAGTTTCAAAGTCACACTGTAAGAACGTGTGGGACAAGATGGACTAAGATGCCGTTTCTCCCAGCCAGGAGGGAAGGGGCTCAGGACTGGAACTTAGGCAGAGTGTTAGAATTAACGTTTGCAAAGAGCTTGCGCACTTGGAGTTTGTAGCATGAGCTTGGTTCTTGCTCTGCATTCATTCATCTCTACAAAGAGCTAACCAAGGGGACAAGGGAAGACACCCAACATGGAGGTAGGATTAAGGGCTAAATCAGCCTTTCAGCCTCCCCAAATTTCAGGCCCTCCCCTCCCCGCAGCATGGCAAAATTCCATGATGTGTGATATGTAACCCATGGGATGCTGTCTCTAGCTCCATGCCCAGAACGGGATGAAGCTCAGTGTGCAGGAGCTGTCGTCACGTGACTGTCCTACAACCCAAAGGAGCCCAAGTGAGTCATATTCCTTCCCCTAGAGCCTCAGGAGTTGTCCAGAGCCACCAATCTCTCCCCTGTCACTTGAAATCAACCTGCCCATTGTCAAGTCAGTGGTCCTCAATGAGAGGCGATTCTTCCCCCCTAGGGGATGCTTGGCAACGTCTGGGGACATTTTTCATTGTCACAACTGAGAGAGTTGCTAGTGGCATCGAGTGGGTGGAGCTCAGGGATGCTGCTAAACATCCTGCAGTGCCAGCCAACCCCTCAACAAAGAATGATCCAGCCCGAAATGTAGATAGTGCTGAGACTGTGAAACCCTGGTCCGGGGTTCCCAATAACAAATAGATCTTTAAAGGAAATCTGGGAAACATTGGTCCACTTTTACTCTTCCTATCAGAATGGCATCCCTGCCTTCACCCCAAGGTGGTGACAATTTTTTTTACCATATTCCAGAAGGAAGCCCAGCCAGGCAAAGTTCCTTGGACGTGTGAAATTTGAGTCAGTGGGTGATTTCTTTTTGCCTTTTGCAATCCTTCTTATGCTAAATATATTTTTTTTTATTTTTAAGGCATCATGAAATCTGCCTTCCTTATAGACCAAAACGTTATCCAAGGTAACAGTGAGTTTTATAAATGGGAAAGATACGGTTGCTGGACAAGAAAAAGATGGCAGGACCAGGATCCAAGCCACTATACCCAGAGGTCAGGGATAACGAGTTTGGAGAAACTGAAAGGGAGTGAGTTGTTGATTCTGGTTGCAGGGATTTCCAGGAAGCAGTAGTCAGAAGAGGCTGACCGATGGAGAATGCAGGGAGACAGAGGCTTCAGGAAGGGAGAAGGGCCAGCTGGAGGGGCAGGCAGTGCTGTTCTTGGGCCAAGTGCCAAGGGGGAGACTGGTCCTGGGAACTGCAGGGACCAGAGGTGGAGAGGCAGGTGAGGGGTGGCTTTGCGAAGCTCGGAGTAGACAGAGCTGGAACGTGGATGGGCTTCCTTGGGGATCAGAGCAGGATCTGAGATGGAGAAAGAAAGGCAGAGAAAGATGGAGAAAAGAAGAGAAAGAAAGAAAGAAAGGAAAGGGAAGGGTGTGAGGGGAGAGAGGCAGAAGATAGAGAGCGTTGTCTGGAAATGGAGATGGAGCAAAGGGGTAAAGTGGTTGAGCGTGTGAATGACCCAGCTTCCCGTTTTGTTCCAGGTCTCTGTACACCTAGCCAAGGAGCTTTGTGTCCCAGACTGGCTTCCAAGGGGTGGTCTTCTTGGAGGGACCCCTACAGAAGGGGCAGAAAAGGAAGCAAAGACCTGAGATCAAGGTCAGGACATTTGGAAGACAGCTCTAAGCCTCTAGAAGTCTGGGCACACTCAAGGGTGCAGCCTAGGAGCCTCCTGCCCCCAAAGCCGATTCCTTTGTGTTCAAGGATGGAGCCATTTTTCTAGGAGACACACAGAGACATGGCAGAACCCACCAGAGTGCCCTCCCTTCCCCAGGGGATCAGTTGTCAGAGCCTGTCCCTCCCTGAGAGGAGGGGGAGGGAGGTGCCTGTGCAGAGGGAGGAGGGCTGGGGGCAGGGAAAGGTGGCGCCCCTCCCCAGCGTTTGCTATTTCGGACCCACCAAAAGTCAGTTTCTCCTGGGTCTCTGCTCAAATGCAAGTGACAAGACTCCTCACAGCCATCTCTTTCCTTAACCCCTTTTGCTGGGCCATCTGTTCAGAACACTGATGTGTGTCTCTCCTCAGAGCCGGCATCCCATTATTCAGGCTCCTTGCCTGGCGCAGACTCTGTCCTTCACAGCTGCCCCTGCCCCACACAATAAAACCCAGCCACTTGCTCACGTCCCGAGTGACAGGGTTGCTCACGGGTCCCTGGGCGAGCAGATCACAGTTGAACAGAAATCCCGGAGGCCTGTTCCCTGCTCAGCCTTCTTTCAGATCTTAGCTTGTGCCTCACCTCCATCCACTCCCCAAGCTGGCTTTAAGAAATGTCCGTCCTCTGCGTTGCCGTGGAGCCTTGTGTTCCTCCACCATGGTCAGCGGGGAGCTGGGCCATTTCACATCACACCCTGATCCAGCTGAAGAGCCTTTGAGGGACCTGCCTTCCCCCATGGGTTCTTCAAGCTTCCATAAAGTCTCAGTCTCCTGGGTCTTTAGACACACACTCTTTTTTCTCCTAACCCTTGTCTCCCTTGGTAATCCCATCATCAGGACAGGCTTCCTAGAGCAGCGTTGTCCAACAGAACTTTCTCCTGTGATGGGAATGTTCTTTGTCTGCCTGGTCCAATATGGTAGCCACTGGCTGCATGTGGCAATGGAACCCTGAAATGTGGCCAGTGGGACTGAGCAACTGTATTTTTAAATTGTATTAAATTAAATTTTAATTTGACTGAAATTTCAACTGACATAGTCCCAGAGCAGCTGCCGCAGCTGCAAACCTAGAAACTTGCTAGAAATGCAGAATCTCGGGCCTCATCCCAGACCTCCTGGATCAGAATCTCTGGGGCTGGGGCCCAGCACCCTGGGGCCAATTTTAACCTGCCCTCCAGGTGGCGTTTATGCACAGAGGTTTGAAAACCACTAATCCAGAGCCAAGTCACCCACGACCCCTGGGCCTTGGGAAAGCCAGGGGTCCGGAAGTTGGCTCCGACCCAACTTGGGGCCTATGCACTGGGTTTGCTGTCCATACCTCAGGCAGAGAGAAGGCAAAACTGGCCTCAGCTGGTGCTTCTTACCCGCCCCCATAGCAGGCGCCGGGCTGTGGGACGGTCTCAAGAATGAATGCAGCAGAGAGGGGCGCTGGCTTTTTCCGTTCGCTTGCTGCGCGCCTTTCCCCGTGGGTGAGGTGTGCAGTCAACACCCACCCAGGAGCAACCTTCCCCGTGAGAACAGGCCTGGTCCCCGCCTTTCCCTCCTCGCCCACAGGAGGCTGGGAGCTGGCTGGGGGAGGCTTCAAGCCCTGCCTGGGAACGCCCAACAAGGGGCCCCAAGGTGCTCAGAGACAAAGTGGCCTGGGTCCTCTCTTTCCTTTTTTTCTAGCCAATATTTATTGAGCTCATCATCTAGGTCCTGTGCTAAGTGGTTTGTAGTGTTTACCCTTTACATCAGTCCTATGAATTGGCATTATTGTTCCTATTTCTTTATTTTTTGACTGTGCTTTGTGGCCTGTGGGATCTTAGTTCCCCGACCAGGGATAGAACCTGTGCCCCTTGCATTGGGAATGCAGAGTCTTAACCACTGGACCACCAGGGAAGTCCCAGTGTCCCTATTTCTTAGAGGAGAAGCCTAAGGCTCAGAGAGATGAAGTGATTTGCCCAAGGTCAACAGCTGCTCTGTCTGATTCCCAAGCCTGAGCTTTTGCCTACAGCCCCATATGCTCCTCCACAGGAAGCAGGTCAGGTGTGGGCCCCTCTTTGGAGCCCCAGGAATAGGAGGGTGCAGCTTCTGTTAGTGCCCAGGAAGCTCTCTTCTCAGCAGAAATTCCTGAGCCAGTGATTCATACCTGAAGGATGCTTACTTGCAATTTCCTCTTCCATAGGGAACTTTATATGTGATTCACTTAATATCAAATTGTGTTGAAACCTCCACCCCTGTTCCTTCTCCCTTTCTTGTCTCTTCCCAATCTTTTAAAATTTATTTATTTTTGGTGGCATTGGGTCTTTGTCACTGCGCACGGGCTTTCTCTAGTTGCGGCGAGCGTGGGCTACTCTTCGTTGTGGTGCACGGGCTTCTCATTGCAGTGGCTTCTCTTGCTGCGGAGGACGTGTTCTAGGCGCACAGGCTTCAGAAGTTGTGGCACGTGGGCTCAGTAGTTGTGGCTCGTGGGTTTAGTTGCTCCACGGCATGTGAGATCTTCCCTGACCAGGTCTCAAACCCGTGTCCCCTGCACTGGTAGGTGGATTCTCAACCATTGTGCCACCAGGGAAGTCCCTCTTCCCAATCTTTGTTGCTTTCTTCCAACTCATAAGAGTGGGAGCTGGGCATCAAGAAGGGTGCTTCCTGACACCAGAGGTGGTCCCGGGAGCAGCAGGGGCTAGTGCAGGCCTGCTTGAAGTTAAAGGCTGGGAGGAGTTGCCCAGAACGTCTGGGGCAAGGGGAGTGACATTGTCTGGCATGAGGGCACCTTTTGGCACCTGGCCTGCAGTGGCCGGAATGTGACCCCTTCCCGGGACATCAGAATGCCCATGAGAGTTTAGTCCTTCCTTCCCCAGGAAGACTCCATGTAACCTTCCAGCACCTCCCCTGTCTGGTTGTAACCCTTGTTCCCTTTCCTGCTCTCCCTTTTGTCCCCTTTCCCAGCTCCTATCCTGCTCTGCCCTCTTTGTCTCATTTCCCTCAAGTTCCTGGACACAGACTGTCCCGGGGATTGACAGCTCCAGCTGTCCCCGTGACCTCCTGTTTCCTTCAGAGTGTCCATGTCACCTTTCAAGGTTGCCTTCTGCCTTTGGGATGGAGGATAGGGGTCGGGAAGTGATCGGGGTGAGAAGGGGTGTGACAGCCAGGCCAGGAGCGACTTCAAGGAGCTTTTCCCTGTGTGGCCAGTAGGTGGTGCTAGATGCCAGCCGAGGCCCTGCTGGAGCGCTGGAGCCAACCGCAGCCCTGGCTTACAGGAAGGGGCCCTGCCTGCCCAGCAGCCCTTCTGGATGCGGTGCTAGGCACCGCGGGCTGGAGGGCTGATTCGGGACACCGGAGGGGCTAGGAGAATGTAATTGGTCTCCCCTCTAGGAATCAGAAATGAGTTGAAAAGAACCTGCCTCACCTTTTCCTCCCCAGAGAGGTTAGAACAACTGGGATACAGGAACTTGCCTCCACACTTGCTCAAATATCACCCCCTCTAAGTGCGGGTAGGCTCTCTTTCCTCCGGGAGCTCAGAGCAAGCTTTACTTCACCCTACTGGGGCACTTCACACATGGCAAAACTGAGTTGTTTCCACGGCTCCCTTCTCCAGGAGACTATCAGCTCCTGGAAGCCATTTCTAACCACCGCTCTATCTTCAGCACCTATCCAGGGCCTGGCGCACAGCACGTACTCAGAATGTGGTGCATGACTGAGGGAGTGAGTCAGTGGCAGCATGGAGGCTATACTGCCCCTCCCCCTTGGAGGTCTTTAGAACATGGTAGTTCCTCTGCCTCGGGGTTTTAGCAATGATGGCCCAATGGAGAAACAGTGGGAAGGATGCTCTGATGGCCTTGAAGGCCATTGGAAGCCAACGCCTAGCTCCAGACTTCACACATTTGTTGAATATGCTTTATTTCCCTTCATCTGATGGACATCTCTCCAAGCAAAGAAGCCTCCTCGTATCTACAAAGAAACCTCCCCACATCCTCAAGAAGAGGAATGACAGGTAACCTGGGCACTGGGGCTCTGGAACTTTGGTCTTAGCTTCCCAGGTGCACAGACCTTGGAGAAATGCTGAACTTTGGGGGCTGGGCGATCAGAAAATGGAAAGAGAGGCCATCCTTGGGAGCTCTGCTGGACAGGAACTGGGCTGGTGGGTGCGTGTGCACATCAGCACCCAGAGGGAGGGGGATACTGTGTAGGCAGGGACATGAACAAGGATTGAAGTGATCCAGGTGGGCACTGGCTCCTCAGACAAAGTTCTTTTTCTCTGGCTGAGACTCCAAGTCAGCAGAATGTGCAATTTGATTGAAGACTTGGATAAAGTAAGCCAAACAGACTTGTAACTGACCTGAAGTGGGAAAGGGGTAGGTGATTTTCTGGACCTGGAAAGATCTGGACGGACAAGAACAGAAGGATGAATCAATGAGGTGTGAAATAACAAAGATAAAAGTCAAGTTCTAAAGACCAACTGGATGCGAGAGGCGAGGCTTCAGGGTTGCTCGCAAGAAGGCTTCGTTGCTTCTAATTGATCCGAGTCAGCCGTGGGTTGGGAATGCAGCAGACATGAATTCGTGCTGGGAGAAGGTTCAGAGTGAAGTTTCAAGCTGTGGTCTGCTCTGGTCAAGCACTCTTGGTTGTTCTGTTCAGTTCTAGGGAACATTCTATGTGATCCATTTCATACCAGCTCACGTTGAAACCCTCACCTCTGTTCCTTCTCCCTTGGTCACTTTCCAATCTTCATTGCTGTGACCCAATGAAGAAGAGCCAGAGCTGTCTTTTAAAAGACACAATGCACTGAAACAGACACCAAGGGGAACAAGCAGGACAAAGAGACTCAAAACTCGAGAAAGCACTGAAGGAACCCGAGCTCTTCATCGTGGGGAGAACCAGGCCTGGCGGTGGTGGTGGTGGTGGTGGGCACAAAGCTGTGAATGAGCCAGTCTCCTTGGCTTGTGATGACCGCGGAGCAGATGTGACAACAGGAGGGGTTGAGTTCCCTGGAGGTTTGCCAACCCAGGATGGGGTTGAGTTTGAAGCCCCTGAATTTCCCTCTGGGCCACAGAGACTAAACAAGTCTCTCTCCATCCCTCTACACCCGGGGCTGCCTTGGGGCCACTTAGCCACAACCTGAAGCAGCTGTAAAGGTCAGTGGCCTCACAGCTCTGTCTCTCCCACTGGCCCTGTGGCTGCACCCAGCTCTTTGTTGAGGCTGGGATTGCTAATTGTGATGAATTCCCTTGGGTCTCAGGATGAGGACACGGGCCATCAACAGAGCTTATGTGCTCCTAGGTCCCAGAGGCGGGACAGCTCAGATACGAAGGTTTATGCTACTCCCCCTCTTGCCCCCTTCCCAGCAAGAAGCTGGGGTTCAAATTCTAGCTCAGTGATCTGGGTCAAGGTGACCTTTCTGAGCCTCAGCATGGGCACTGGCTGGGTGGTGGCAGGTACCCTTGACATTAGCCATCCTTAGGCGCCACCCTCTCTACCTCCCAGACTGTAGTATGAGGCCCCTACCCAGAGTCTGTTGTGTCCTGGCCCAATAATATCTGCTTGCCTAGAGTCAGGGTGACCAACCTGCCTGGTTTGCCCTGGAAGGAGGGCTCCTGGGATGCAGGACTTTCAGTGCTAAGACCTGGGAAGTCCTGGGCAGAGCAGGACCAGTTGGTTCGCTTAGCTGGAGCCAGTGGTTCTCTGAAGGACAGCTTGGGGCCGACGTTGAGGACTGGTGCTCTGTCCCTGCACTCAGTGCTGCCTGAAATCCCCCCACAGCTCAGGGACTGAGGGCAACACCTCTCGTGCTATGGGTTTGCCCTCCCTTTCTCATTTGCCAGCCCTTCATTTTCCCCTGGAATGTCTAATGCATCTGGAAATGAACCTGCTTTTCCCCCTCTGGTCACCCCATGCTGGGAAACAGTGCCTTGGGGTGTCTAATACTGGGGGTAGGGGGAGGGGCGGGAGGAGTTACACGCTCAGGCCGACCTTGCAGGGGGACAGCAGCCGCCGCTTTCTGTAGCCCTGTAAACACTGGTGGCCCTGTGGCCTCTAGGTGCTGGGCTCTGCTTCTGGCAAACACCCCTTCTTTCAGGATGGGCAGAGTTGACGTCGGACTCAGTACCTGAATTTCCTTGGAGCCAGGAAATCATTGTGGTCGCTGGCTCTGTTCTCAGATATGCTGACTTCCTTTCAGGTTGTCCTGAGATCCTGTAGGAACATGAGGCCAGTCTCCCAATGCCCAAGAGACCCACATCTCTGAGGCCCTATCTGTAGAAGCACAGTCTCTAACCTCACACGGAGTTGGGAAGGGCACTCAGCCCCACCTGCCTTCAACTTAAAACTCTGTCAAAAGACCACACTGCCCAGTGTGCAAGTTTTGTCCCTGGGACCCCAAGAAAGATTCTGCTGAGGTAGAAGATGGGAGAAGGGAAAGAATAGGACACATTCTTTCCTGGTTTAATTTTCTAGTTTAGTTCAATGCATATTAGATCGACACAGCTTCTGTGCAAATGCAATAGGCCTGGTTTCAAGGCACCTATAGTTCCAGGAGGGAGGCAGAAACACGCATGGCTGCCTCGGAGCGGGGAAGGCTCTGATCGATGGTGTAACAGATGCTGAGCCGGCACTCTGAACATACAGGGCCAGAGGGGTTAGTAGGAGAACTTGGGGAGGCTTGTTAAGGATGTCCAAGGCTTTGAAATCGAGGCAGAATTTCGACAGGCCGAGGCTGCCGGGCCCTAGGAGCAAAAGGGCAGAGGTGAATGCAAGTGGGGACGGTGAGGCAGGAAGTGTGCGGGAGCTGGGCATGGGGACCAGGCAGTCTCGGGACCCGAAGGCAGAGAAGAGAGGAGGGCCAGATCCGGGAAAGCGCTGGGTGCTGGGCGATGGAGCCTGGAGTCCTGCAGGCGGTGGGGATCCACAAAAGGTTTTAAAGCAGGAGAGAGCTGGAGATCCAGCCATCTCTCGACAAAAGGTCAGCTGCCCTGCCACTTCCACCCCCTGCTGGCATTGCCTTTTTATTCTTTAATGAGGAGCTGGACCAGCCTTGCCCCCACCCCCCACCCCCAGGGAGGGTCTGGCCATGGGCTCTGCTCCACTACCAGGTCGGGAGCATGACGAGGGCCCCGGGGCTGGAGTTGCCTGTTCTCTCCTTGCCTCTGACCCAGACAGAATCCACGGCTAGGGAGCCGTGGAGCAGGAAGTCCGACCTGGAGTGGGCAGGGCTCCTGAGCCCTCACCACCCTCCCTGACCGCCTCTGCTCCTGCTTTCTTCCTCCAGCTTCACCCCGCCTGCATCCCTTCCCTCTTCTAAATCCTCGGCCTTACCTTCCTTCCCCTTGTCCTGACAGCAGGGACCCTTCTCCCTGCTCCCATCCCTCTGTCCACTAGGTCCCACTGTCCCTAGCCACGTAGGAGGCAGGGCCTTGAGGTCAGACCGACTCAAGCTCGTGCCTGTCCTCACAGCGCGCGACTTCAGTCTCAACCTCTCCAAGCGGTTCTTCACCTGTGGAGGTCAGATCAGGAGAGCAAGCTCCCTGTGTGGCTGGAACTCCGCTGTCGCCTGCGCTGTGGGCATTGGTCACCGGCCCTCCCCGCCCCCACTTCTCCCTGTTCAGGCACGCTCTTGGCCCTTCAGGGCGCAGATCTCTCTGGCTGGGGAGCAGTGGGCAGCTCCAGGTGGTGTGGAACTCCTTACTGGGCTTCCTGGGATGCTGCTGGCCTTTTCAGTTGCCTCGCTGTCACTCTTACAGGATAACAAGGCCATAAATCAGGAGCTGTCAGTGTTCATTTCCGTCCTGGGGTGGACAGCATCCTCTCCTAGCGAGGCTCCAGGCCTGTCTGCAGAGGACCAGCCAGGGAGGACCACAGGCCAGGGCTTCGGGAGTCAGTTCAGGCCAGAGCCAGACCCGGGGTCCACAGAGCTGCATGAGGATGAGCCAGCATGTGCCATGACTCCCACATGTGTCCTCCTGTTGGGCCCACCCGTCTGGCCCACATCAGTCCTGGGTCAGAAAGCATGAGCTACACACAGGTGGAGACTAGAACCTTCTCCCCAGAATGCCAGGCTGCTGGGATGAGACCCCTAGGCTTGCCAGGGACTGTCTCTGCCAGAAATGGAAGAGGGAGTGTCTTCTACCAGGAGCCTCGGGGAGAGAGAGCCCAACAAGGGAAGCTGCCCCTGCTGTGTCTCCTTCTAGGGGCTGGGAGGGGGCCGGAAGCAAGGCCAGCTCTGAGAGAGTCAGCGAAGATAAAGAGGGATAACACAGAACTTCAGGACTTGGCAGGAGTGCCCTGAACTTCAGCCAGGACCCAGCTGGCTGGCTGTCCCAGCTGGGAGGAGTTTGTGAAATCCCCCAGTTTCAACCTGCCCATTTTACAGATAAGGAAAATGAGAGCGGGCAGTACCAGACTCGGTGACCAGCATCTTATTCCCAAAGCAGCTGCAAAGGATCTCAGTACACAGAACTGTGTACAGCGAACAGATGAATGAATGAATAAAAACAAAGGAAAGGACAGCTCTCCCCACCCAGAATTAACCTCTTCTTCATACCCCCTGCTGTTTGCTTCCCATCACAGGTGACAATCTGTTGTCCTCCTTGGCTGGCTGGCAGACCCTGAGGTGCATGAGAACAGAGACCAAGTCTGACTTTCCCACGATCTTGCCTGGCCTGCGGGTTGCTCTCCGTCAAGTCTCGGGATGGTCCAGGGTTCTTCTTTATCATTCTCACTGGATCCATCTGAGGTGAGGGATCCTGGGAGTGAGAGGATATTCCCATCCTGCCCCACTTCAGCCCAAGAGTCAGCTGGAGAGAAACAGGCGGCCTTTCTGCTCACTGGCCCCCAGCATGGAGTCAGCAACTTGGCTATCCTTAGGAAAGGTCAGCTGAATCAGCCCCCCCTACCCCTGCAAGAAACGTGCTTGGTATTTTTAGAAGCTTTTGTTACTGAGCTCAGCAGGAGGCACTCAGAGCCTTTGCCCAACCAACCCCAGCCCCTGCCCAGCCCCTGCCTCAGCCTCGCTATCTCACAGCTCGGGCTAGTGAAGGTAGCTGCCTCTGTGCAGAAGCGGATACAGTCATTCAGCTAGGGCTGGTGGGTAAATCCTGACCTCCTTTAAACTGTATAATATGTGCCTGCGATCCCATCCACGTCACTGCCCCAAATCTATCTTGTGACCTTGAGAAAGTCACGTTCCCACATTATTTCCACCTGTACGATGGAGAGGTCATCATATTTACCTGCAAATCCATTTTGCAGAGGAGGTGGGATAAATAGGAACCCTATAAGCACCAAAAATTGCTGTATTCTGCTGAACTCTGGGAGACGGTTGTAAGGCCAGGGTGTGGTGGTATTGGAGAAAGATGCTTAGAGAGATGATGTCATAAAAATCTGTCATAAAATGCTGTTGTGCTAAAAAGGTAGCTCTCTGGTTGAGAAGAGAGGTATGTGGTCCAGGAGGGGCCAGCTGTGTTTGGGACATGAGGTTCTGAGAGCTCTAGCCTAGAATCTGTTTTTTTTTGTTGTTGTTTGTTTGTTTGCTTGCTTGTTTGAACGGCAAAATGGATGCTTTAAATAGAAGCCTTTGGCTCTGGTCCTAACTAGCTCTGTGGCCTTGGGGACATAACTTAGTCATCTGGGGCCTAATTTTTCTACCTATAAAATGACAGGGATGGGGGAGGAAGGGCTTGGACTAAATACGTGCTTCCGAAAGTGGTAGGTTTCCACAGAGGGTTTTGTGTCAAAACCCCAGGGGTCTCTGAGGGCCCAGGAGTAACACACATGACATGTACCTTCCAGGGCCACTCATTTTATTCCGTGGAGAGATTTTAAAACATTAGTTCACACCAAAACACACACAGACCTACTAGGCTGTAGAATGACACACTCGCTCAAATTTTGAAAGTAACATGTGAGACTTCAAAGCTTCATGCCTGCTGCAGCCCTTCCCCCAACTCCTCCTTTCCCTCCGCCACCCACGGTGAGGAGTTCATTTTCCTCTGGGCTTAGGGGTTCTTGTTGGAGAAACACCAGGCTGGTTGATCTAAGGTTTCCTTTTTTCAGACGTCAGCATTCTCTAATTATAATGTCTGCTTTATTATTATGGTTATTATTTGGGGTATATGTGCCGGAGGAGGTGGGGTTCATGATAAACCGACCCGACAGAAGATGACTGAATGTTTTCTTTCCTCTTCCCATAGTCCCAGGACTGGAAACTTCCAGTGAACTTAGAAGTTGAAGGGAAAGTGAACTGCCTTCCTCAGGCAGCAGGGATTGATGGGAGAAAAAAGTGGGAGTCCGGAAGGAGGGTTGCTATTTAAGATGTTCTATTCCACAATCTTCCTATCTGAGAGCTAACAGATTAAAAGCATGGCTTCTAACCCAGTCTGGCACAAGGCAATGAAGATTCCCCCCAGCATCCCGTATTAAGCAGCCTCATCTGCCCGGGCCCAGCAGCTGCCTTTACCACCCACCCACCCAGCCACGCCCCTCGGCCCCCGCCTTTCCTCCCCCCCTGCACATATATGTGCGTGCCCAGCACAGTCTAAATGCTCGCCCACCCGCCACCCGGCTCCCCCACGCTCAGCCTGGCCCTCACAGATGCCCCCATGGGCTGGAGGCTCCCGCGCGTCCTCTCCCACCTACCCCTCTGTCCACCCCTCCTGGCCCCCTCTCTCCCTTGCTGCCCACAGCCTCCCGGCAGGCTTCACGCACACACTCATTCACCTCGTGGAAGATCAAAAATAAACACTCTCTGGAACCTGTTCAAAGGCTAATGTGCATCCTCTCTTAATTATTGATTTGTTTATTACAGACGCTCGGGTAGGACATTCAATGCGGCCTCTGTGTCAAAGGGTCCACCTCTAGAATTCCTACCCTTTGCCAGGAGAAAGCTGGGGCAGCGATCTCCTCCTGGGAAGGGGTTAGTTGGGCATTAGGTGAACCCACCCATGAGGCAGGTGGCAGACCGATCATTCCCCGCTCCCCCCGACAAAGGCCGCCTGAGCCCCCCAGCCCAGTGATAACAACTGGAGTCTTCCTTCCCTCTGTCTCTTCCCTTTTACTAGGGGAAGACAAGAAATAGGAGAGGGCTGTCAGGATGCAAAAGGGCAGTGTGTCCTAAGATATCCCTCTCCCCTGCAGAGGGGCAGCCTCCCCTTTCCTCATCGCCTCACCAGGGGCCAGTCTAATGTAAGCGGTGGTTCGGTGCAGTGGGTGTGTTGTTAGGGTTTAAAACCGGGCTCATACCACATACCAGCTGAGTGACCTTGGACGAGGGATGTAACCTCTCCAGTTTGGTTTTCTCATCTGTAAATGGGGTTTGTGAGGATTCAATGAAACCGTGCCTATAAAGAGCATAGAAAAATGTTACATGTAGAAGCCAACGCGTTGCAGTTGCAGCCGTCACCATCTTCATGGTCAGCATCATTCTGCTCATCTTCATCCCTGGAACCCCAGGATCATAGGAGGTGGCCTGCTACGGTCCAGGGTGAAGCTCCCCTTTTAGTATGTGAGTGCAGCCTCTGGGTGGCCCCTGCTACATGTCAACACAGTGGGGCACGGAGCCTGGCAAAACCATTAACTCTGCAGGAAGAAGCTGGATCCTTCAGACCAGCGTGCTGGGGAAGGCTGTCCAGCCCTGGGCAAGCGGAGGGCAGAGCTGTCACTGGATGCAGAGGAAGCACAGCCTCAGGCACACTGGGAAAGGGTCACGGCCATTCAAACACAGTGTTGGGCTCCTGGGCTCTCTTTCTTGGAGTCCTGAGGATGGCTCTAGATCTTGACACCAGGAAGAGGGCATCCAAGGGGAAGACCAAGTGTCCCTGCCTTTAGAGGGTCATCTGGCTTCTACCCGTTGGATGAACTCATGGTGTCTCCCAGGTCTGCCTCCAGGCTGGGTCTCTGGGACCCCCTCCCCAACACCGCACCCTCACCCCATAGCTCTGGGGGTCCGATCCCAGCTCTGGTTAAGGCGCACCAGGGCTGGTTGCACCTTCCCCACACTGTCACCTTCGTTCCGTGTCCCACCCCCATCCCGGAACTCCCTGGGCTGGGCTTTTGTTTCCTCGGTTCCCAGGCAGTGCAGCTGGTGCTGTGGGCTGGGGAGGGGGTGGAGGATGTGGCAGAAAGCCCGTGGGAGGGAGCTGTCTCTTAGTTTCAAAGGCGAGCCTGGCTCCTCAGGCCCCACCCCCCATCATAACGCTTCCCCCAAATTCCCACACTGGTGTCTCAGCAAATAAGACTAATTTTTTTTTTTTTTTGGTTTTCCACTTGCTCTTGATACCTATTTAAGTGTGTGTGTGTGCGCTATTCCCAGTCATCATCAGCACCAGAGGAAATTGGAGCCAATTTGCTGATTTTTTGCTTTGAGTCCCCGGTATGCTGGCAATCTCTTCCTCTCTGGTCCTGAGGACTTTGAGGGGTCACCTCTTCAGCCCTCTGAGCTGCTGGAGATCTGTGCAGCTTATTTAAAGAAATAGAAGCCAGGGTGGCTTCTAGCCAACAGGCAGGGCAGAATTTGTAAGTACCCTAGATATGGGGTCTGAACCACCTGGTAAAGGTTGGACACCCCCCGCCCCGAAGAGAGAATAGAAAGAAAAAGAAAGGAAAGGATAGCTACTATATGCCAACCCCTGGGTTAGGTGCTTCACGTACATTTTATGATTGCATTCCTGAAACTACATCACAGGGGAAATATCTGTGAAAAATACCCAAGAGTACATTTCTTTTAGGTGAGGAGGATGAGGCTCAGCAAGGCGACATAATATGCCCAGGTCTCCAGCTAGCAGGTGCTGGAGCTGAGGTCCGAATCAGATTTGCCTGGGGCCGACACCCAGGCTTTAGCTGTGCCTTTGAAGAGGGAATGTAACGTGTGGTGTGGATGGAAGCTGTTGCCTTGTGTTTCCCTCTCTCTGAGATCATCTGGTTGATAATTGCAGGCGGGTCAGGTAGGAAATGCTGATGGAGTGTGCAAAGGTCCTGGGGTCCTCTGCCTGGTTAGCAGGAACCTGTGTCTGTCATCTGTGCAGTGTTCAATGTTCATGAGGTGTTTTCATGTGTAACATTTTATTTGATCCTTGGGATCCTTGGGCCGCCAAGTTGTGGAGGAGGAAGTGGAGGATCAGAGAAGTTAAGTAGCATGCCCAAGGTGACACAGCCCAATAGGCTTTTGATACTAAATGAGCGAATTAGTGCAGAGCTGGGTCTGAAAGACAATGTTCTGTGAGTCTGAGCCAGGCCAGGGAAGGGTGTGACATGGGCTGCTTTGGTGAGAAGCAGGTGGAGAAAAGGGCACCATGGGAGGTGTTGAAGGCATAGCAGCAGGCTGGGTGCTGAACAGGAGTTGGCTGTATTGATTAAGAAGGACAATGGGATATAGTGGGACCCTGGAGCTGGGGAGAAGGGTTTAGCTTTCTGTAGGATGGAAGCCACAGTAATGGGGCTGCTGGGCCTGGGTGAGGGGGACCTAGTGAGGGCCCAGGAAGTCTGGAATTGCCCTAGAAGCTGCTATTGCCAACTTTCTCCTGACTTTGGAGCTGAGAACAGGAGCTACTCATCTTTCTGTTCCTGGAAGCCCCTTGCTATTTGCCCAACCAGGGACAAGTCTGTAGCTGCAAGTGTAACTCTGGGGTGTGGAGGAGGTGGTGAGCTCAGAGCACCCACTTCTGTCCCAAACTTCTCTTGGGGATATACATGGTGTTTGGGGCAGCAAAAGTGTACATTAAATCACCCCCAAAATGTGTGGTGTCTACTCCTGAGCTGGCATTGAGGTAGGTCCTGGCTCTCTCTTGGTGCTTACAGCTCTGGGGAAACAGACACCGAACCTTCATTTACAATGTGGTGAGTGGTTCAGAAGTGCAGGGCGTTGTTTAATAAATATGTACAGAGCATCTTTTATGTTTTCAGTGTCGTTTCAGGGGCTGGCAAATCAGTAAATAAAACAGGCGAGGTTCTTGTCTTCAATGAACTTATATTGTAAAAGCTGATAACAGGAAGAACATTCCCTTGGGAATCAGAAAGGCACCCAGATGTCTTTGCCTCCCACCTTGTCAATTTCAGCTCACCCCTCTCCAAGTGAAGGTCATGGCCCCTGGCTACCCTCTGGTCAATAAATAGGTAAATGGCTGGGTATTGTGCAGAGTGGGGTGTGATGTAAGTTACTGTGGAGAGCTTATCCGGGAAGGCACGTGAGGGCTGTGTCTATGATGAAGATTGGGCGTGAGGGTGCATCCTGGGGTTGCGGGAGTGCGGTCCTCCCTGCCAGTGATGCTGCCTGAAGCCTCTTCCGAGCACCTTTGTGGTGCTCGCTTCTCTGGCTCCCTAGATGCCTGCTGATTACTGATTTTATTCCTGAATCCCTCTGACTGCTCTGGGCCCTGCTCTCTGCAGGATGTGCAGCGGCCCTGCCCTGGGAACTCCCATGTGCCAGGCCGGGTGCCACACTGAATTCCCAGCCCAGCCCAACTGCTCCCAGCTAATGGCGACTCAGCAGGGGTTACCCCACTAAGGGCAGGCCAAAGCCAGCACCATGCCCTCCCACCTCGCCCCACTCCTGAAGGAGCAACAGGCTGGCAAGGGAACCAGGGAGGGCCGAAGGGTTCTTTCTCAATGGAGACATACCCCAGCTTGGACCAGCGCCTTCTTCTGCAGGGACCTGGGACTTGGACCCTCGCCGTTCATGGCTCTGGCATCTAGGCGTCTGGCTGAGAGCATCCATGGGCAAAGGCTGAGCTCCTCAGCCCAGCACGAGCATCTTTTATGTTTTCAGTGTCGTTTCAGGGGCTGGCAAATCAGTAAATAAAACAGGCAAGGTTTTTGTCTTCAATGAACTTACATTGTAAAACTTGTATGCAGGAACTTGCCAGGGGGCACTGCTCTGCACACATGCAGGACGAGCTTTATGGGGGCAGTGTTTTTGGCTGTGAGTAGACAACCAGTGCTGGGGCTTCCTGGCTGGGGCAGCAAAACGATCTGGGAACCTCAAAAATGGAAAAATGAAGTTAACACTCACCAAGTACTTACGGTGTGTCAGGCACTGCTCAAAGTGCTTTACTGCATGATCTTACAATAACCTTGTGAGTTAGATGCTGTTAAACCCCTATTTTGCAGATGGGGAAACCAAGGCACAAAGACTTAAGTGCCTTGCCCAGGCTCAAACGCTAGTGGGTGGTAAATTCAGTTCATGACACCCTATTTAGTCCCATTAGAGCTACTGACTCTCTTGTCCCCAAGGTCAGAGCGCCAATAGCCTGCATGATTTGGAGCCATACTCTAAAGGGGCTATTGACAAACCTGAATGCATCAGGAATGACCAGAGTGGGGAAGGACCAGAAAGCTGTGCTTTTGAGGTACAGGGCAGGAACTGAGGATATTTTGCTCGGAGAAGAGGTGGATGTGGGCAGCCTCCTGATTGGCTTGCAGAAAAGTGACAAGATTTTCCCCTGGGCTTCTAGGTGCCAGCACTAGTACCAAGGGTGGAAGCTTCAGGGAGCCTGGCTTCATTCTTTCAAACTGAAGGCTATCAAGGAATAAAGCTATTTGAGGACAGAATGGGAGGCCTTGGGTGGTATGAGCTTCCTGTCCCTGAAGGTGTTCAAGAGGGAACAGGCTGGATACTTGGGGATGTTGTTGAGGGGATTTCTACATCCAGTGGTGTTGCAGGTTGTTGGCGGGAGTCATTTCCAGCCCAGAGACTCTATGAATCTATCATTCTGGGTGAGTAGAATAAATGGAGAATCACCTGGGTAGCATCACTGGTCCCCTAAATGTCTCCAGACACTCCAACCAGGGCAGGAGAGGAGAAGCTAGGTATCCTTCAGGGAATCTTTTTTAATGGACCGGAGTAAGCAGTAAGGGGCTCTGACCCCTGGCAGGTAGTTCCAATCCCTGGCAGGTGTGTGCCTAAAATCTTGGGACTTAAATCTGGGTCCTGAGCTGGGACCTCCTGTGGTTGGATTTTCTTGCTTCCTTGGACCACCTTGGTGCTTGACTGTCTCCCTTCATGGGTGGGCTTACATTCTCCATATACAGTTGAAATTCCCTCCTTGGCTCCGGGCCTTCTGGATACCATTACATCTTCTCAGCCTCCAAATGTGCCTTTTCCCCTTGCATCTTGAGTGAAGGCCACCCAGAAAACAGGACTTTCTTTGACCCAAGTCCAAGCCTGCCAGCCCAGATACTCTTTGCAACAGCAAATTCTTCAGGGTTCAGTTTTCCCTTTGACTTCTCCTGTGCTCCCCCCTCCCCACCCAGTAACCACCCAGAACCGCAGTTCCCCTCCCAGCTCAGAGTTATGGTGGTGGGTCCTATTTCTGTTCAAATTAGAAAGTTCTGCAGCATGGTTCTTGGATTTAGGCTGACATCTTAGGAGTAGGGCATGGCGGGTAAATCTGAAATGTCTGGGGTCCGGCCTGCATCCCAATAACGTGGCCACTGACTCGGAGGTGTGGGTTCATTGGAAAAGGGGAGGTAGCTGGGTTAGAAAGGTAGACGTGTGAGCAGCAGGCCAGCAGGGGTGGCACTGGGAGGTGATGGTTCCCCGGGCAGCATCTCGTTTGTTATGCCTCCTGAGTCTCCACTCCCTTCTGCCTTTTCGAGGTGGCAGAAGATTTGGCTTTGGGGTTATCTTATAAACAAATAGTCAAGGAGAAATCTCAGGCGCTCACGCAGCTGGTATATGCCCTTTGGAATAAGATGTGTTCAGTTTCTCTAGATGTCAGGGAGCTTGGATCACTGTGCTCTGGAAGGCAGCCCCCATTCTGGCCTGACTGGTGGGCGACCACATCCAAATCTTAGTAATGTTCCTGTCTTCTCCATACCTCTGGTATCAGATGGCGACTGCTCAGCTGTAAAAGGTTTCTAAAGCTTTACTTACTGTTCAAAGAACTCTGCCCATTCCTGCTTCTTATTGATCAGCATGGGATCCACTGGGAAGTTTCCTCCTTTCTAAGATGCTAGCTGTAAGAGATGGGAGGGATTATCCCCTGATTGGCAGGGTGCTGAGCTGGGTCACGATCTCTCTAGGACCCAGTGACGGCTGGAGATTGGGAATCACGGTGATGTGACAGCCATTCTTCCTTGTCAACCAGGACATTCTTGCCAAGCAGACAAGACACCTCAAATGTTCCGTACCTCTACTGACCAAGAGGAGGGCGTCTATGACACTTTCTTCTGCCCCCTCATCCAGGTCTGGCTGTTCTCAGAGGTTAAGAATTAATGAAGCATCAGGATAGTTCCCTTGTGCTTGAAGTGAAACTGCACAGGTCTGTTTTTTGACAAGGTCCTTGCATCTGAAACACCCACTTTTTGTCACCCTGAATAATATCCTGAGAATCTACATCCCTGAAACCTCTTTTTTGTCTCAACAATCCCTCCCACCCAGGTCCATGTAGAATCAGAGACTATTCAAGCTGGAAGGGACTATGGGAGTGATCTCAGTACTTCTCAAACTGTAGTGTGCTTATGAATCACCTGGGGAGCTTTTGAAAATGGATATTCTGGTTTAGTAGGTCTGAGGTGGGGCCTCGGATGCTGCATTTCTAACAAGCTTCTAGGTGATGTGGATGCTGCTGGTCAGAGGGTCAGCCTTTGGGCAGCGTGGACCAACCTAGTCATTTTACAGACTGAAAGCTAAGGCCCAGAGGCTTAAGTGATTTGCCCGTGGTCCCAAACAGAACTCTGCTCTCGCCACTCCCGGCCCATCATCTGCTTTAAAAAAGGCCTTTCTCCTTGTAAATTGCCACTTCCTGCTCAGGCTCAGAGCTCTAGCATAAACGTAACATAACGTTCCATCTTAATTCCCATCTTACTTTCAGGATGAAAGACTTCTTGTCCCATCAGGGCCTCTTGCTTCACAGCTGCATTTGTACCATCTCCAAAGGGGTTTTACAAGTTTTTAAATTTGTTCTGATTTATAGACGCCTCCACTTCTCTCCTGGAAGTGTTAAAAATCATTTCTTTCTCAAAAAAAGTGTGTTGGGCACCTTTAAGACACAACCATCTTAGTTCCAGGCTGGAGAACTGATGCTGGGCTAAATCCACACGGTGTATTGGAGTCTTTACTTGGGCACACACCTGCCAGGGGTTGTAACTACCTGCCAGGGGTCAGAGCCCCTTACTGCTCACTCCTGTCCGTTAAAAAAGATTCATCCTGCTTATTGGAGTCTCCCCTGACATGGTCTGAGAAAGGTTCTCTGTGTTTCTCTGCTAACACCTGCCACCTCCTAAAAGGCCAAGTGACAGCTTTGACTACACCTCAGTTTCCCTGATTCTCAAACATATTCCAGAGCCAACCACGGATTGGCACTTATGGTGGACTAAGGCTATCAGAGATGGCCTTGGGCCAGTAGGAACTGGTTTGAGAGTCTAAGGAGGTCTCCACTCTCTGTCCCCTCCTGCTGGTGGGAGGGCAAAATGCCAGTCTGGCAACAAGGTCACACTGGCAACAGGGGGTAAAAGTCTCACTGAGGCCAAGGGAAGGTGGAATGTAAGGGAGAATCGGGAAAACTGCCTTTTATAGACACGTTCTTTTCTTCCTTCCTTCCTCCCTCCCTCCCTCCCTCCCTTCCTTCCTTCCTTCTTTTCTTTTTTTTTTTTTTTTTTTGCTTCCAAGTTTACTCACAGCGACAGTGCCACTCGCAGGCGCCCAGCCAGTCTGTGATTGAGCCCGGGGCGGGCCGGTGGCCCCCCGCATACCCCTTCCCCCATCTTGCTCGCAAGTTGCATGACCTGCATCGGAATCCACAGGGGGGCGGGGGAGAATCCTTTCAGATGCTGGATGCAGTTGAATTCAGTGTGTTCGCTTCCTCGCCTGCCCTCCTCCAAGTCGGCGAGGAGAGCTGTGCTTTCTTCTGCGTGTGAATGCTGTAGTGTGTCTGCCTTCTCGGACTTCCCTAACCCTTTCTTTTCCTTTCCGGCAGCGAATGCTTCCGTGTTCTCAGCAAACATCTAACATTTGGCATTCTGACGTTTTATTAAAAAGAAATATCTCTACCAAGGCAAAAAGCGGGGACTCTCCTCCTCTCCCGACGGAAACTGAGCTCGCGTAGAAGGCTGCACCTGCTTTGCGCCCCTACCAGGAAGGGGTGCTTGTGTGGGAGGGAAGGAGGGAGGTCCTGCGCCCCCGAATCCGGAGAAAGCAGCCCGCCCGCCCCCTCGCCCGGCAGCCAGCTCAGCGCACCCGAGAGAGCCGAGCCCGAGAAGCCGGCCTCTGACGGTACTGGCCTGATGCTTGCCAAAAATTGCCCCTTGCATCTCAATTTCCCCGGCGGTTTCTCTCGCACGCGCAGCTCGCCTGGGGCCACCTCGGATCTGCAGCGCAGCCCTTTCGGCGCTAGTTCCTTCCTTCCTCGCGCCCTGTCTGCCCAAGGACGCAAAACCCACCGCCAAGAAGGCGCAAGGGGCGCGGGGGCACCAACCCAGCGGTGCCCCGCAGTCCCTTCCCAGCCGATCCTAGCTCCCGGACTCTCGATTACGGGAATGAGTGTCATTTAGACCGAGGACCGGGCGTCCGCGGCCCCGGTCCCCGGCTCTGGGTGCCTCTCTGGGGGTCCTGTGTGCTCCCGCACCACTGATCGCCGTCTTCAAGCCAGTGCCCCCCACCCAGGCTCGGGAACGCTCCCCGATCACCTCGGCCGCGTTCATTTCACTTCCTCTCGCGGTCCGGATTGCAGCAAAACCGGGCAGCGCGAGGGCCAAAAAGTGGAAAGGAGAGCGCCTTTCCGCGTCGCGCCGCCAGCTCTCCAAGTCCCCCTCCCCAGTCCAGACCCTCGCAATCCCAACTGCAACTTTTTCCCTTCCGTCTTGCTTTCCTCTTGGCTGCGGCGAGCGGGCGCCGGGCCGCTAGGCTTGGAGCTGGCGGGCGGGCGGGCGGCCGCGTGGCTGCGGGTGGCTGTGCGGGCGAGAGCCGCGAGCCGGCGAGTGGGTGGGTAGGTGGGTGGGTGGGGAAGGAGGAGGGGAGAGGGCGGGCGGGGAGAGAGAGAGGGGTGTGGGGAGGAGTGGGAGAGGGAGGGAGGGGGGAGATTCCGCTCTCTTGCCTCTCCCAGCCGGGGCGGGTGGCGGGGGGAGGAGGCCGCGAGGAGGGAGGGGAGGAGGGTGGGGGAGAGAGGGAGGGAACCGAGGAAGACGCTCGGATAACCCGTGCGTTTCGTAAGGCTCGGAGCACTTGTACATTTCTGCAGGCGCGCAGCGAGCCATTTGCGGCGGCTGCTGCAGCTCCGACCACATCTTCCTCCTCCTCCGGGCGCCGGGTGTGTGGATGTGTGAGTGTGTGTATTTTGCAGGTGTGTCCGTTTTAATTCTGCCCAGTAGGTGGGACTTGGTGACTTTAGCACCATATTTTCCTTTTCCTTGTTTTTTTTTTTTTTCCTTCTTCTTTTTTTGCCTCCCCACCGTCTGTTGCAACCCTGCAAAGTCTCGGAGTCGGAGAGCGCGGCTCGCTTCCCGAGCCCCCGGACCCGGCGAGCCGGCGAGCGCAGAGCCGGCCACCATGCCAGGCAGACCGCGCCACTAGGCGCTCCCCGCGGCTCCCACCCAGCGGCGGCGGCGGCGGCGGCCGCGATGGTTTCAGACGCTGAAGGATTTTGCATCTGATCGCACGGCGTTTCAAAGGCAGAGGCCCCCCTCCCCCTTCCCCCCTCCCTCGCCGTCTTTGTTTCCTTCCCCCCCAGCTCTCCCCACTCCCCCCACCCCACCCCCCTCTCCTCTCCTCCTCCTCTTTTTTAGAAGCAGCGATCGGAGATGGATGTCTCTCTTTGCCCAGCCAAGTGTAGTTTCTGGCGGATTTTCTTGCTGGGAAGCGTCTGGCTGGACTATGTGGGTTCCGTGCTGGCTTGCCCTGCAAATTGTGTCTGCAGCAAGACTGAGATCAATTGCCGGCGGCCGGACGATGGGAATCTCTTCCCCCTCCTGGAAGGGCAGGATTCAGGGAACAGCAATGGGAATGCCAGCATCAACATCACGGACATCTCAAGGAATATCACTTCCATGTAAGTCAGGCGGCCGCTCCCCAGCCCGCCTCTCCCCTCGCTCCGCGTCTCCCTCTCGCCTGCCCGCCGACCCGCAGGGCGCGCGTCAGGCTCGCTGGCCCTCCGCCCGCCCCAGCTCGCCGCTGCCCGCCGCCCGCCGCCCGCCGGGCGCGCGTCAGGCTCGCTCTGGCTCGGGAGATGCTCTCGGGCTGCGTATTCCAGGTGACTCCGGCCTTGGCGAGGCGTGATCTGGTGATGCGTGTGTGTGCCTCTCCCGCGAGAGGACCCCAGCCGGCCGGGGCACGCGGGGCCCGGCTCCCGCCCCCGCCCCCAGGTGCTGCGGCTCGTTTCGAGGGTGCGAATCGGGTTCTTTGCCCCCCACTAAATAGCAACAGTTTGGCCACGCTCAAGTGGAATAAAGTAGACGAGGTTCAATTCCCCGGCAGCGGCGCCGGCAGCGACAGCGGTGGCGGCGGCAGCGCTTAACCGGGAGGGAAGGTGACAGTTAGGGACTGCTCGCGATCCAGCCCAGAGGTTTAACTGTTTCCTTTTGGAAACAGCAAAACACGCTGTCAAGTAAACAAGTTGGGAGTTGGCTGCTCGCAGGGAGACTTTGGACATGTCGAGGCCGTCATGGACGCCTACCTCTTCCCTTTCCTTCTCGCCCGCCCTCTCCAACCCCATTTTGGGCATTTCCGAGACACCCCCCACCCCCCCGCCCTTTCCCACCCTCATCTGCATCTGGGCGCCTACAGATCCTGTTCCTGTTTGAGCTCTGATAACTGTTCCAGTAATTCCGAGTCAGGATGATGAAGGGAGGAGGGAAGGCTTGCGTGTTTTGGGGATGGGGCTTCTTATACGATCCTGCAGATCCCTTTATTTGGAAAATTGAACTCTGACTAGCATTTGCTTGGTTCTGTCCTGTCTGAGTGAGACCTGTGGTGGCCTGCTCTTCCCCCTACCCCCCCCCCCCCGTTATTTTTCTTCGGCAGGGATGTGGGTTAGAAGCATGGGCGGAGAGAGCCTGTCCAGATTATCTTCCACTGACCTCAGCCAGGTGACCCCCATCCCATCCTGCCATCCAGAGAAGGGTGTGGATGGCACTGGGAGTGTTCAGGGGGTAGCTCTCACCTGTCTCCCCTCAAGGTCCCCACCCCTTGGAGACCCCTGAAGTGGGTGGGATGCTGAAAAGGGTTGGCACTGAAGTCCTGGCTGGGGTCTGAGGCAGGCATTTGGGCAGACTCCAGAGGGGCTGGATTCTGCCGTGGGTGCTGCCCTCCCAGGCATCAGCTCTCCCTTCACCTCGGCCCCAGTGCGATGGGGCTGTAAAGCCTGGAGGAATTGCAGTCCTGCTCTCTCCGAAGCCCACCACCCTCTTGGCTTCATGGAGACTCTGCTCGTGTTCTTGCAGCTAACAGTTTGAGGGAAGTGTGCAGCCCAGGAGGTGTCCCTGACTCCTGGCCCAGGAGACAAGCTTGACCCATATCTTGGCTCGACCGTTCACCCCCTCACCACCTTCAGCCCGGCTGGCCTGGGGTGACAAGATAAATAGCCAAGGGTAGGGTGGAGGGGAGGGCAGGAGAAACAGGATGGACCCAATGCAGCTTCTCCCACCTGCAGGCCACAGCATTCCAGCATCCCCAAGGATGCAGCCAGGAGGGTGGGAGTGAGATTGTCAGGGAACCTCTGCCTTGGACGTGCACTGAGGGGTGGGGGTAGGGGTGTGTGTGGGATGGGAGGGGGGAGCCTAGCAGTGGGTCCAGGAGCTCAGGAGCTGGACCTAGGGATTTTCAGGGGATCGGGTGGGCCAGGGGTTGGAGAGACGGTGCCCCAGGTGCCCAGTGCGGGCCTCTGGGAGCTGGTGAGCCTCAGCCAGCTTGTTCTCTGTTCCAAGGGTGTGTGTCCCTGTAGGAAGCTGGTGGGAGGCGGGGAGGGTCACAATCACGTAGGCTCTTTATGGCCATGCAGAGGTGTCCCCCCTCTGAAAAGAAAGCTAGGGGAAGCAGTCTGATAAAGAAGAGTTGGGTTGAGCTTTCCAGGCAAAGGGCCCAAGGTGGGGCTGCTGGGAAGGTAATGATGGGAGGGGATGGGGTGGCTTCTTGTCCCCTTTGCCACTGAAGGACCCCAGAGGGGCAGCTGGGGCAGGTAATCCGGGAGTAGATTGGGAGTCCCTCTGTGTGTGTCTCCATCCTTGTTTCAGGACTCAGACACTTTGCCAGGAATTCAGGACTCCTTTCCTTGAATCCACCCCAACACCTAAGAGCCAGGGAACTGGATTCCCACCGGAGCTGTGCCGAGTGGCAGGTGGGGGAGGGTCAGAGGTCATGGGTGGGATGACCCTTCCTCATCCCATCTTCTCCCCAGTGCCCTGTTATATCTATGGCTGGTATTGACGGAACTAGGGAAGGGCCTAGCCTTCTGGCCTGGAGGCAGAGCAGAGAAGGAGGGGAGTCCTGCTTGCCCTGGGAAGCAGGTGTCACCATCCCTGTCTTACCTCATGATGGAGGCTCAGGCTACAAAGTAACTTTCCTGGGGGCACATAGCCCCAGCAGTGAGCCAGGCTTAGGCCTTTGTCTGTTGGACCCCAAAACCCAGGTCCCCCACTCTGCAGGGCTACCTATGGACGTGGGCTGGAAGGAGGGGCTTGAGGACAGAGAGGAGCCCTCCAGGTAGGGAGGGGGGGCTTCCTTTAGTGGGACCTGGAGGTGAGGCTTCAGTCCAAGCCCGGGCTTTGCTGAAAAGGAATGTGTTCTTTAGATCTGATGCTATCAGAGATTTGGAGATCAAGGGGTCCCCCAGCCTTCCATCAACCTGAAGCTCTTGATGCTGGTATATGTCTGGGGGTGCAGCTTGGGCAGACTCTGGGGGCCGAGGAAGAGGCTGGGGCAGAAGCTGGAGTTCCAGCGGGCCTAGCTAAGGGAACCTGGGGTGGCTGCCACCCAGCCACCCTCCTGTTCTTGGGGCTGTGGACTCCTGAGGTCTCTCCCTCAGGTGCTGAACTGATCATCCCTGAGTTTTCAGAGGGACCAGAGATTCCCTGTGGTCCTTCCTCTCAGGGGTGGCATGTGTGGTGGCTCCTGTGTCCCCATCGGAGGGCGCCTCTGATGGGGTAGGTGGCTGCCCCATCAGTATCAGGAGGAAATCCGCTGCAAGGCCTCAGTGCAGAAGTGTGGGTCTCACCTCCGCCCTCCCAAAGTGCCCTCCCTTTTGGCTTCTTTCTGTTCAAGAGGCCGATCCCTCTGCCGTTGGAGCTCTTGACACACAGTAACCTTACCTAGAAGGGTCCATGTGCGGCCGCACCCAGCCAGGCTCTGACGTCACAAAGGCAGAAGGGTGGTGGCTGGGAGGGGGGGCCCTCTGGCGTCTCTAGGCCAGGCCTGCCTGGGGTTGGGTTGGAGTAGCGCATCCTTGGACTGCTAGAAAGAAAATCCAGGGGGAGAAGATGGCATCGCTGGGCTGGGTGTTCCTGGGCTTGTGAAGACAGTGGGCTCTTGGCTGGGACCCTGAGCTGCCACCTGGGTCTCCACACGAGCCACCACAGGGTCCCTGGTGTTTATAGCACTCTGGTCCCTTGATTTCCCCTGTCTTCCCTGCAGGCCCTCCCCTGGCTGGGTGAGGGATCATTTGGGGCTTTGGCTGCTGTACTGACTTCCTGATTCTTAGCCTTTCTAAGGGTCAAGGGGAGAGCCAGCCTTGACAATTACCAGTGAGAGCTGGGCTGCAGTCAGGGGTGTGAACCATGCCCCAAGAACATCATAGGGTTCAATCAGGAGCCCCCCACATTGGGGCTAGGCCTGAGGGAGGGAGGTAGAGATGTGAGGGGCCTTTGAGGTGAGATTTAGAAGGGGAAGTGGTTATAGCCCTGGGGAAAGAGGTACTTCCAGGATAAAAGCTGGGGACCCTGGACTGAAGAGGCCCTGAGATTTTGTATGGAGGCCAGGCTGTTGGTGGGTGGAATCCAGGCCTTCCCTGGAGGACCCTCCCTGGAGCCAGAATCCTCAGCCCAGGTCAGTCTTCCGAGGCACAGCCCAAAGCCCCGGGCATCAGCTCTGCAGCTCCAGGGGACCTGAGCACATGATGGGTTTGGGTAAAACCAGCCCAGCCCGGCCCTAGCTCTGAGAGTTCTTGGCCTGGCTACCGAGGGCTGAGCATGCAGCCTGGGAGTCAGCCCAGCATCCTGCAAGAGGCTGACCACTCTCCTGCGGAGCGGAAGTGGAAAGAATGGCTGTGAAGAGGGACGGGCCTGACATCCGCTCCCCTGGGCAGCTCTCCATCCTTGCCTTACCTGTCCCTGGTGGCTGACTCCTTCTCTCTGACTGTAGGGGTGGACAAAGGCCTCCCTTGGGCTGGCCTTTGCCAGTATTGTGGCATCTCTGCTGCTGCCTGGGCTGGGGTCCCCATGTAGAGGGCTGCGTTCAGTGGACTGTACTGGGATCACAGACACCATCTCCAGCCTCCCTTTGGGGCCTCCAGTTGGCCATTGGCAGGGTAGGATTAGAGAAAGGGATGAGACACATGAGTCCCACACCTGGATTTACCCTTTATCCTCTGTCAGCCACGGTAGAAGACTGTAGTCTTTCTAAGCCTGGAAATTCAACTGTGAATTGAGGCCATGGAGCAGTGTCCTTTCCAGCTGAGACATATGCCATCCCGGGGCCCAGGGAACATCCCCAAGGAGGTTCTGCTAGGCCACTTCTAAGGGCACCATCCCTGGGCTTGGTGCTGACCCTTGTGATGCCACCCAGAGGAAGACAGCAGGTGCTCCCTCACTGGCCATTTTCCCTTCGTTCCTTCCCCTTCCACCTCTAGAGTACTCTGGGCCACCCAGTTTGGAGTCCACTGTCCAAACCAAGTGCCACCCCTAGCAAGAATGCGCCGAGGCCCGCAGCCTCCCGTTAGAGGCTGGACACCCAGCTTCATGGCCCGCCCCCATGCCCCCCGTGTACCGTGAGCTCAAGGCAGGGAGATGTCCTTCTGCAGAGTTTCAGCTCATTGCCAGAGCAGGGGCCTCTGCTGGGTGTGAGAAGAAAACGTTAGAGCTTCCATTTCAAGTTATTCTCGTTGAGAAGAGGGAATATTTAATGTTTAATATATGAATCGAAGAAGTATAAGCATATAATTTAATAACTAGGAGTGTTTGGGGGTTACGAGATGAATTTTTATTGCTAAAGCATGCATAATCAAAAAAGCTTGGTGCCCAACGTTGTCGTGGCTGGAAGGGCCTGGGCTTGAGAGGGAGCCGGGTTGACAGTAGGAGGGGTGGTCCTGAAGCCCCTGGCTCTCCTTCTTGGCTCTGTTCCCAGGAGGGGTTGATGAATTGGGAGTAGGGGCAGGGGCATGTGAGGAGGGAGCAGGCTGGGTGGCAGAGGGGATCAGGATTCCTAAGCACCCCTAGTCCCAGGGCCAGGCCAGTTCTCAAAAGACGGTCCCTAGTAGCCCTCTGGGTCCTGCCCTTTGTCCCTTGTAGCACATCCTTCACCTCCATGAATCCCTCCCCCCCCAAATTCATTTCTTCCTGCTCTCCAGTTTACAGTTACTGTGTTTATTATTTTTTTAATTAATTGATTAATTAATTTTTGGCTGTGTTGGATTTTCATTGCTGTGCGCAGGCTTTCTCTAGTTGCAGCGATCGGGGGCTACTCTTTGTTGCGGTGCACGGGCTTCTCATTGTGGTGGCTTCTCTTTGTTGCGGAGCACGGGCTCTAGGCACACGGGCTCAGTAGTTGTGACTCGCAGGCTCTAGAGCGCAGGCTCAGTAGTTGTGTCACACGGGCTTAGTTGCTCCGCGGCATGTGGGATCTTCCCGGACCAGGGCTCGAACCTGTGACCCCTGCATTGGCAGGCGGATTCTTAACCACTGCACCACCAGGGAAGTCCCTGTTGTGTTTATTTTTTGCCACAGCTACTTGAAGTACCTAAGCAGCGATTATTAGCCCCATTGTCCTGATTAACAAAACAAACAAAATAAAGGACAGAAATTGAATCCCAGTGGTTGAGTGTCTCACAAAAGGAAAGATCCAGAAGGGTCTTGAGGCTCCTCCTCTGATGCTCCCTTCGTGGCCGCTCTGGTGTCCTGGACTCCATTCTCTCCCCGGCAGTAACCCTGTAGCTGGATACCCTCTGGCTGTTGGGAACGGAGAAGCAGACTGTCTTCATCCAGAAAGTTCCTTCTCTCCCAAGGGGCAGCGCTATGGGAGCGGCCCATCCATGAGGGCCTTGTGGAGGGCAGCTGAGTGGCCTGGTGGTTGGGTCTAAGCGTGGCCTGAGTGGAGGCTGGACTCGGTCCCCCAGATCTATCGATGAGCAACTGAGCCCTCAGCTCAAGTCGTCTGTCATCCCCTGAGCCTTGCTGGCCTCCACTTTGGGAAACCTAAATACTCCTGGGGGCTGGGCATGCTGGCAGGTCCTCTTTGATGGACTGGATGTCAGACCATCAGAAATGAAGACTCCAGATTCTCAGTACCCAGTGGAACTCCCATGAGGATCCTCAGATCTCTGCCTACTACCTCCGAGGGCAGGGCTCCCCGGAATTCAGAGTTGGAAGGGACCCCTGCAGTCAGCTCCTCCCTCACCTTACCTGCGAGGGTCCCAGGAGAGGCGCAGAGAGAGGCGGGGACTTAGGGGTCCTCGGGCTGCTGGAGGACGTCCCTGCCCAGATGGCAGCACCGCCTTCTCCTACTCAGCTCTGGCACCCTTTCTGGGCACTCTGTCAAAGCCAGAGCCTCGCCCACGACTGTGTCTCCCTCTGGGGCAGTGATTCCAAATCTGGGGTCCCCAGAGGCAGCAACTATGCAAGGCTGGCAGCCCCAGGCCTCTTCGCAGCCTGCATCCCATGCCAATTAAAACTGCTCTTGGCGAGGGCTCTGCTGAGCTCTATTTACACACAGGGCTCAGGGATCTGTGGGTGCAGCCAGTTTGGAACCTGTCCTTTCTAACTTCACTTCTGCCCCTGTTCCCCCATCTGGCTTGTCCCATCATAAGTATCCCCCGTCTGGGTGGTGGAAGATTCAGGATTCTGTCCCCAGACAGAATCATCCAGCAGGGAGAGAAACCTGTCCCCAGCAGCTCCTCCAGACCTGGCCTTTTCCTAGCTTTGGACAAACCCCTTCCCTCCTCTGGGCCTCAGTTGCCTTCTCTGTGAGATGAGGATAATAATAACAACTACCTTTTAGCAGCACTCTGAGGGTCAGTGGCCTGTGTCATGCCGGGTAAAGAGAAAGCTGTCGATACATGATAACTCATGGCAGCTAGCGTTTACTGAGCACTTACTATGTTCCAGACACTGTTCCAAGCAATTTGGAGGTAATATAACCCATTACGGCCTCACACCAACCCTAGGAGATAAGTACTATTATTCGTCCCATTTTACAGATGGGGAAAATGAGTCCAGAGATGGAATGTGACTTGCTTCATTTCACGAAGCCAATCAGAGGAGTCTGACATTTAATGTTAAGCTCCATTGCTTATACTCTTTTGCTATATTCTTATGCATGTGGATATATACTGCTATACATACACATTCACGAATCTATGACCATCAAGATAAATTAATAATAAAATAAAAGGGTAGACATGAAGGTCTAGGAGGATCCCTTATTTTATAACATTCCAGTTCCCTAGCTGAGAATTCCCCTGGCTGGGGTTGGAGAGGAAGGCAGATGAGACAGTGGTGGGTCTGGTGTTGGCCAAGCAGCCCTGGCCAGCACTGTCAAAGCCAGGTGCTAATGATGGGGAGGCTTGGGGAGGCCTCCCATGAGGCTCGTCCCAACCAAGCCCTCTCCCCAGGCCTCGGTGACCACCCCATAGCATCCTGGTTTCTGAGGTCAGGTCAGCTCCCCCAGGAGACCAGGTGCCAGCTGAGGCTGACGAGTATTCAGGAAGCTGGTGGCTGGGCCCCAGCCAGCTCCACTCTGGGCTGAGACACGGTCAGCAGGACTGTGTCCCCAATTGCCCATGGCCAGAGAGAGCCTGGATGGGAGAATAGAGGGCAGGTTGGCTTCTCCCAGCTCGAGTTTTGGAGTTCCAAGGCTGCCACTGGATGTAGAGCAGAAGGGGGATGTCTGATGTGTCCACCTAGAGCTGGAAGCGGATATTTAGAGCGTCTTTCCTGGAGGGTGAATTCTGGTTCTTCCTGGCCCTTCTCTTCCCTCCTCCTCAAATGAGCAGCCTTTACTCCTCTCTACCCATCCTCTTTGCTCCATCTCTCTTCCCCCCTTGCTCAGGGAAGCTCCATCTGTCTCTCCATAGGGATGAGCATGGGGGATGGCTACAGCTGTCCCTGCAGAGAGAGCTGGGGTACCCAGCAAAGTGCTACAATTGCAGGGCAGGAATTTGTGGAAACACCCCATTTTGCTGCTTCTTGGCTGGAAGAGTTCACCACATCCTAGAGCCTCTCTGGCCTTGGTTTCCCCTTCTGGGATTTGGGGTCACCTCTGGGAATTGGAGTTTATCTCCCTCTCAGGGTCACTGTCAGATCAGGGTGATCACATACTCGATGGGCTCCTCAAGCGGTAGGGCACCATGTTGCTTATTTGCATTTCTAGACGTCTGAGAGTGTTTTTGAGTTAGGAAAAAGATCAAGACTTTGAACCATAAATCATCTGACCTGGAAAGGGGCTCAGAAATAATTGGGGCCAAACCCAGTTTTACAGAGAAGGAACCCAAGGCTCCAGAGAGGTGAATGGACTTGACTCAATCACCCAGCGAGTTCCTGGCACAGTGGGACCAGAACGCCTCGGAGGCCACCTCCCCAGCTGGTGTGGCTCTCATCCTCCCGCCCTCTGCAAGCCTCTGCTCTGGGGCTGAGGGATCTGGGCTCTTCCAGAGGCAGCGAAAGGAGCCCTTAGCCTCCTGCAAACAGAGAAGGAGCAATCTTAGATGCGCAGTCCTAATTTGGGCTGCTTCCCGCGGTAAAGTGGGCTGTGTGCGCGCATCTGGAGGCGTCTTTGCGCACCCACAATTGCATCGCTTCTGTGTTCCACGCACATCACGACTGAGGTCTCCCGTAAACAAGCCCTGAAGCCTTTGGCTTCCTGCCTACAAAAATCGTCTGCGTCTAGACTCCTGGTGGCCACCAGAGGGCAGTGCTGCGCACGAGACCGACCGAGGCTGGTGGTGGCTGCCTTTCCTGCGAGCTGGGGATGCGGCTCCAGTGTGGTGAGATGTGCACCGACTGACCTGGCTTTCAGAACCTTTTTTGAGCCAGGGCTGAGCAGGGAGGTCAGGTCTCCCCTAGGCTGGGCCTCTCGCAGCCCTCATCATGGGGTCCTGCCTCCATCATGTCTGCAGCCCAGACATGTGAGTCTCCTGCACCTGAGCTTCCCAGGAGGCAGCTGGGAGAGTGCCCTGGGTGACCAGAAGTGGGCTGGAGTGCTCTCCTTCCCACCAAGTTTGTCTCAGCAGCAGCAGGAGGGGTCAGTGCATCTGCACGAGGGTCATGGAGATGAATGAACGGGACATCGTTCCTGTGCAGGAAGATAAGTCTTGATGGGGACACAGAGAAGTTGACAGACGGCTACACTGCAGAGTTAGTGTCATGTGAGCTTTATGAACTCCCTCAGGCCATTTCATATGGCGGTCCAAGTGTGGAGGCATCTCTCCCCTGTCTCTCCCCGCTGCCCCCGACCCCAGCCATGCCAAGCTTGGTAATTACTTAGACACCAAGTAGCTGCTCAGGAAGCAGGGGGTCCTGATATTTACCAGACATGAGAGCTTGGTGCTGTCTCTCTAGACCACCTCTGTTCTCAGAGACACCCATCTAAATTGATGGGTATCAAAGTGCCGTGCAAACCAGGGTCCTGGGCCCTGCCTGGACTGGCTAGTTTTGACTGTTTCCTTTCTGTGCGTGCTTTGAGCTCTTCTCTGGCTGTTCCAAGCTGTCTCGTATTTGAGCAGGTGCTGTCTTGTTCTTTGCACTAGTTGGTTCATGAAGGAGCCTTGTCCCACTAACACAGCTATTCGTTTTGGAGACGGGATCTCCCTCTTTTTTAGTGGGTCCTGAGCTCTCAGATCTGGGGCCTGCAGCTCTGCCCTGAGGGCCATCCCATGGCTGCTGGACCCAGGGCTGCAGGTGGGACCCTCTCTGTTGTGGTCAGTCTTTTCCCACCTACTTATTTCTGATACTTTTTTGAGGCTGATCCCTGAAGAACAGGGATGAACATAACATTTATGGCAGTCCTACTAGGCTGGAGATCATTTGCGTAGACAACCTTGCTAATGGATGGCACCTGCTAAATGAAGCTTGCGTTCACAACTCTGCCTCTTCCCAGCTGTGTGACCCTGGGCTGGATACTTTTTTGATTTCCATTTCCTCATCAGAAATAATACTGATAATACCGGGTTATTTTAAGATTTTGATGAGAACGTGCACTCCAGTCTGTGTGTGTAAAAGTCTTAATGCTTGTCTCTCCCTCTCGTTTTCTTCCTCTTCTCATCACCACTCTCCAGAACATCATTCCCACAGGTGTGGTTACTTTTTATGACCCTCATCTGTTCTTCCCGAGTCCAGCCTCTCCTACTTCCAGCTCATCCTCCACATCTTGACAGATTAATCTTTTAAACCAAGGGCTTCCATTAGAACTATTCCTGGGCCCCAAGACTTTCAATGGTTCTTTTGCCTCAAAGGCAACCCAGTGTCATAGGAAGAATAGTGGCTTCTTTAGCCAGATAACCTTCAGTTTAAATCCTGGCTCTGCCCCTGTGTGAGCTTAGGCAAGTTACTTAACCTCTCTGAGCTTCTGTCTCTTCATCTGAAAAACTGGGCTAACTAGATCCGTCTTCCTAGAGTAGTTGTGAGGATTAAATGAGATTATAGTAAGTGCCTGGCATATGATGGGTGCACAGAGGCCAAACTGGCCAATGGTACAATAGGAGTCTCTCAGAGGTGAAGGGCAGGGGGCGTTTCTGGGTCCTTGAAGAGTGGGATGAGAGGGGAGCTAGGACCTCCCCTAGGGCCAGAGCTCAGGGAGGCAACAGAAGGACTAACATGGCGTGTATTTGGAAAAGGTGACAAAGTGGCTGAGGCACATGTCTGCCCAAGAACAGGGAGATTGTAATGGTTGCTACTGATAGCCTCAGCTGGGAAACCAAGTGGCAGTGTCCAGGCAGAGCCTTCCTGCTGCCCGCCTCCCCAACTCCCCAGCCTTGGGAGTTGGGATGCCAGGAACCTGCATGCAGGGTGACTCAGGAGCACCCAGCCCCTTGCAGGTGTTGCTCCATTTGGTTTTACTGCTGTTCTTGCTCTATGTAGCTTCCCACTCACTGGATGATTCTCTTCCGGCTATTGTAATTGACTAGGCCTGTCAGCTACAGATGGGGCTCCAGGACCAGCCCTGGGAGAAAGAATGGATGAGACCACTGGGAAGGGGGTGACTGCTCAGTCCCTCCAATCCACCCTGAAGAGCCTCCCATGCGCATTCATTCCAGTTCTATGATCAGCCACAAGAGGGCACTAGACCATGATTTCTGCAGGAAGGGAGGTGCTATTTATCCTGCCCTATTATGATTGTGCCTTTGAACAAAGCTGCACGTGGTTTTCTCCCAGCACCTCCGAGGGTCATGGCAAACCAACTTGATTTAACCAGCACAGAGTCTGATAACTCAAGGGAGGCTAAAGTATGTTGTGAAAAGGTCATGGAATTTGACGTCAAACTCGGGTTCCAATTCTTGCCCTCCTCCTTGCTTGTTTTTTTTGAACTTTGAGTAAATTGCTTAATTTCTCAGGGTCTCATTTTCTTCACCTGCAAAGTCAGGTGTTGTTGGGAGGTGTTGCTGTGATGATTAGTTTATATGATGTGTGGAAAGTGTCTGGAACATGATGGATGGATACTCCATGATGGACTATCTGTCTCTTTCTGGAGGAAGGATGGAATTAGGAGACAGTGCAGGGGGTATGTATGGGATCCTGTTGGCCTGGTAGGATCATTTTACTTCCCAAGGAGCCCGCTGTGGTTCTAGTTCATTGGGGACAGCAGTGACACCAAGTGGCCAGAATGGAGAACAGCAGTGTATTCTGATCTGGTGGGGTGGCCATGGTGGGCATTGCTGAGGCATATGAGACTGACTCGGCGTCAGGCTTCAGAGGATCCATCAGATGAATTTCTCTCCCCTTCAAGTGTGAGCAGATAGAGATGATTCTCTGAGGACACAAGTGTGATGATGGCCATTGGGAGTGTTTGTTGCTGGGCCAATGGCATGAGGCCACAGCTGCAGAACACACCTGTGCACCTGACTGACTTCATTGTAGCCAACCAATCCTGGCATCTAACAGCCAGACCCTTTCTGGTATTTTCCTTGGGTATTACTCTTCTTGAGATTCTTTAATCCCCAGCCTATCTGGTTGGCCTCAGCCATGAGACTCAAGATCTCTGAGGCTCAGTGTGTTTATCTGGAAAACGGCGTAAGGAGGGTAGGGCTGGTTGACATGGAGGGCTCTTCCAGCGTAGATTTGAGTGTCAGACGTCATTTCATATCCTTTACTCAGTGTGTGTGTGTGTGTGTGTGTGTGTGTGTTTGGGGGTGTGGGATCACATAGGAAGGAATTACTTTAGACTCTACTGGTGCAGAAACTCCAGCCCAGAGAAGGGAGGGGCCTTCCCCCAGCAGAGGCGTGGCTCTGGGGCTGGAATTGGGGTGCCTCTGGCTCCTTATCTTCTGTAGCTTCTTTATGATCTACCTGAGATCCAGGAGGGGGCCTTGGCAGACGTGCCAGGCTCAGGAAGTTATTTAATATCAGCTTTGCTCCAGATTGCGTTTCTGACTTCTTGCCACCTCTTAAGTGGCAGTCATTTTAACAAGTGTGGCTATAAGACACCAAGTGGGAAATAACATGATAGATGGGGAGGGGGGAGGGGCGTGGAGGAGCGGTGTAGTTCTGTACCCTTGGCAGAAACCTTGTCTTTGAGGCCCTTGGAGGAGCTAGGGCCCCTCGAAGCCCCTGGCAGTGAAGGGGAGGGCGTGGAGAGAAGTGCCTGGCTCCTAGGGCATGTGGCCTATGGCTGAAGTGTTCCCTCCTCCGTGGGAGGGCCCTGTGTCTTCTGGGAGCCCCCGGCTTCTGTCCGTGAGGCAGGAGTTGAAGGGGAGGCCTTGTATTCCATTTGTTTTCAAAGGATTGTCTTCCAAGTGCGTAACAGACTGCTAATGGGGGCCTGAAGCTGGCGGTGTGTTCCTCCCACCGTGGATGCTGAGCTGCATCTGGCCGCCTACCTCACTGCCTGTCCAGGCCTGTCCCAGCATCTGGACTATTGGGGAAGGATGGCCAGGGGCGCTAGCTGGGCTGGCCGGGTCCTTCTCTCTGCAGCACAGGGAGAGGAGGGGCTCAACCCTCTTCTGTCCCAGCTCTTGGCTCCAGCCATGTGCTAGGGATGGTGCTAAGCCTTGGGACACGATGCTGCAAAAATAAAAGGCCATAGTCCCTCCCTCCTTCTTGGAGTTTAGAGTCGAGTCGGGGTGGCCAGTATTATTAGCCAAGACATCTACAGCTGGAAGAGCTGTCTCAAGAGAAGCAGGGGCAGAATTTTAGAAAATGTTATCTAATGGGAAATTGAAAGAAAAATGTATAGATATGAAAATAGGGCTTCCCTGAGGAGGAGAGGGTGCAGTTTTTTCTAAATGGAGATTTAAAAATTCTAGATTTACCTGCTTTCGAGTTCATCTGATTGGAAATAGTAGAGCTGGTTGTCAGGATGTAGTCCTGGCCGGCCGTGACCTTGACTCACCGTCCTGCTGCTGGTCCACAGAGGCCCCATGGTACTTTAGCAGATGCAGCATATCGAAGGCAAGAGAGGACAATTGTGTTTCGTCTCTTGTCACTTTCCAATTGTAAGAGACAAAGATTTGGGGGCTGGTGCTTATGGGGAAGGTGACCCCGGGCAGCCCGGAGGAGGGGGCAGTGAGACGGGAAGGGAGAAACCCAAGGAACAGCGGGTTCCAGGTTCCAGAAAATGTCACCGAGTCTCTTCAAGGCACTCGCTCATTTCCCTATTTCTGCATTTATTCAGCATGTTTATTTGAGAGCCTCTGTTGGGCCGGCCCCTTTGGTGAGAGCTGGGAAAACATCAACCAGCCGGACAGATGGATCTGTGTTCTGCCCATAGTTACAGGACGTGTAAGGTCAAGCCCCTCTCTTTTGCCACCTGGAATCTACCTCCAGGCTGTGCGGGAGGTGGGCTGGGGTGCCGAAGGTGCAGCCAGATTCCCTGGGTCCCCCAGGCCAAGCTCCTGGGACAAAGTTCCGTCAGAGGGTGACTTGGCGGGGGGCGGGGGGATGGCGGTCAGCCTTCCTCCGCCATGTGATGGGGGGGTGAGCACCCGGGTGGGCAAGCGAAGACTGGCTGCACGTGCTGGTCCAGGGCTGGGCCTGGCTTCCCTCTCCCAGCAGCCAGCAGACCCTCTGTCTAGCCCGCTGGGGGCCTGCCCCTGCCCTGGCTGCAACCAAGACAGGCCTACCCTCCCTCTTTGCAGTTCAGAGCAGCGCCCTGGGACCTGGGGCAGCCATGGTGGAGGAGGAGCAACCTTATCCATCCCTGACCCTCGTGCAGGCGTCATTATCCAGGGTCACGTCCTGTCTCCATGGAAATGACTGGTCACTCTTCCCTGCTTCCCACCCCGCCGCCCCCGGTCCTGGGCCGCAAGCTGTGTCCCCACCCAGGTGACTTGCCTGTTACCTGGACTCTGATCAGGCACCTGGCCTTGAGGCTCCACCCTGTTACCTTCCCAGGTACCAGTCCTCACCTGCCCGGGTGGGTCGCTGGCCAGAGAGGGTGGCTCAGCCAGCATCTTAGCCCAGGGGAGGCTCCCTGGAGCTGCACCCACACGCCCTGGGTGGCATCAGGCTCCTGGATGTTTTTGTTTTCTCTCTGTGTGCTGTGTCAGAGGCAGGGACTGTGTTTTATCCTGTAGCCAGCACTTCACAGGGACTCCATAGAGACCTGCTGAATAGGAGGGGCTGATTTCTACCAGCATATCTCGCACACCTACCGCAGAACCCAGCTTGGGGACAGTGCATGCACCTGCCCGGAGTGCCGGGCACCTTGTTCTCATGGCTCCCACGCCTCTGTGGGCCTTGGCTTTGCCTTCAGTGGAGCAGCTGCTGAGGGAATCTTCTAGGGAACCTTAACTCATCATGGGGATGACAGACGCTGTGCTGTGACCGGGTCCCACGTGCTCTTCTCAGAATAGTCTTATTTTTTTAAATTTATTTTTTATTGCAGTAGAGTTGATTTACAATGTTGTATTAATTTCTGCTGTACAGCAGAGTGACTCAGTTATACACACATATACATCCTCTTTTATATAGGACAGTCTGATTTTAACCATCCTTCATTCTCAGCACAACCCAATGAGGCAGGGACCATTAGCATCCTCATGTTAACGGTGGGGAAACTGAGCACAGAGAGGCTACAGCACTTGTCCTGGGTCATGCAACCAGGAAGTGGCAGACATGGGGTTTGAATCAGCAGGTCTGCTCCAGAGCCCCTGCTCACGCCCCCGCCCCATGTCACAGATGCTCTCAGGTCCTGCCCCCCGCCCTGCAACCTGTCGTCTCTGCTTCTAGTCCTGGGTCCAGCGCCCTCCCACAGCTCCCACAGGGCACGAGGGGTTCTGTGCTATTCTGTTTTTGACACTGATAGTGAGAAGGAGGGAGGGGCAGAAGGAGTCCTGGGACCCAGTGGGGTTTGGCATCCCTGAATTTCGTGGGCACAGGTATTTTTGGCCACATCCTGAGAACGTCCTCTAAGTGAGGACTCCGGGGCAGGACGGAGTGACCTGTGGGGTCTGTCCTGTCACTGCCACCAACCTACTGGGTGATTCTGGGCAAGGCACTGGCCATCTCTGGCCCTCCGTTTTCTTACATTTTAAATCAGGGGCCTGACCAGGTGATCTTTGAGGCCTCTTCTGGCCCTGACCTGTCATACGTCTAACGTGGTGGTTGCGGACGGGGTGGAAGGTTGGAGGGCGCTGAGGCTGCAGGAGGATGTCTCTGGGGGTGGAGCCTGTGTGGGGGGAGCGGTGTGGGATCAGACCCTGGTGGTCCTCCTACTTGCATGCGTCCCCTTCATCGGGAGGCCTGGCTAAAGCACAGATTGCTGGACCCCAGCCCAGAGTTTCTGACTCCGATTTGTAGATCTGTGGTGGGCCCTGAGGATGCCATTTCGAGTGAGTACCCAGGTGAGGCAGATGCTGCTAATCCAGGGACCGCACTTCGAGCACGACGGTCGCATTGGCAGCTCTCCAGCTCTACTCCCCGAAGTGAGGCCAGAGGTGGTGTGGTATTCTGAGTAAGACTATTATGAAGTTTCCCAGGCTACAAAACGTTTGAACGCCCCCATTCCTGAAGAACACTACCTGCTCCCCAGCACATTCTGACAGCGCTCGCCCAGGTGCTGAGTTCTCTCTCCATTTCCCTTTTATCTCTTCTCTCTGCACCCCCCAAAAAGATGCCTGGCTCTGTCCTGACCTTGGCCTCCACTAACCTTTCCCCACAGGGCTGGACTTGACCGAACGTGCTCTGACCTATGTCATCTGATATGCAGTTGAGAAATGAAAGCACAGCTGGTTTTGAGAATGCCCTCCAAGACTCAAAGTTGATTTTAAAAAACTATTTGGGTGGCAAGGAGATAATTCGGTAACTGCAGCTCAAGAAACTTTGTTGGGTCCTAATTGGTCCCGGCGTAAAATTCAGCCTTCAGTGATCGTGTTCTGGCTGCAACATCTCTCTGGAGGCTTGCCTCCCATGATCCCCACCATGGGAGCCCTCTGCCCCAGCCAAACTCATCTAGTGGGCATTCCTGAAACATTCCCAAGCATTTCCCACTCTTAGTCTTCTGGTCAGGCCACTTGCCTTGCCTGGAAGCCGTCTGGATTTCATTCTGTCCACCTGAGTCCTACCTGTCACTGGTCCCATTTTTGAGATGGTCTTTGTTGTCCAGACTTGTGTTTATTGATTGTTCTGTCTTCCCAGTCTCTGGAGTGCACAGTAGTAGCAGCGGCTGGTTTTGAGCACTTGCTCTGGGCCAGGCAGTTTATGTGGCATCTCATTTAATCCACACGGTCGTATGAGCGGAGAACTGCTCTCATTTCACAGATGAGGCAATTAGGCCCAAAAGATGCAAGAGCTTGTCTAAGACCATAGCTGTCAATGGCAGGGTTAGGATTCAAACCCATGCTGACTCCAGAGCCTGCTGTTCCACATTCATCGCAAAATGATTGGGAACCAGCTCACATGTCTTCAGGAGGGCAAGGGGTGAGGAGCCACGTATGTTGATAGGCTGGAATCCTGCATAGCAGTTGCTTTGAAAACCTCGTTCTCTGTGCAGTAACATGGCTGCACTTTGAAAAAAACAGGTTGCAGAATGACATACCACGTATGTAAGGTAAAAAAACACCATGATCTATATTCAACATCCTGGGATAAACTATAATGGAAAAGAATATTAAAAAAAAGAATGTCCATATATGTATAACTGAATCACTTTGCTGCATAGCAGTAATTAACACAACATTGTAAATCAACTATACGTCAATTAGAAAAACCTCAATGACCAATATAATGCACTGTTTATACACATAGATATATAGTAAAAAGATAAAACCATTGGACTGGATACAAATCAATTTCATGAGAGGCTTGGCTCTAGGAAAAGGGGAGAGGAAATGAAGGTAAATAAGGCTCTTAACTTCACCTATGATGTTTTCCTTCCTTTTTTGGAGATCTTAGCATCTGACAAAATGGTAATATGTATATCAATTCCAGGTGATGGATAAATAAGTTGTTCAATATATAATCCTTTGTTTTTTTTCTCTATTAGAATAACACTTTAAAAGGTTTAAGCAATAAAGAGATGACCACACTCACCAGATTTGTAATTTAAAATAAAAACAATGTTAAGCCTTTCTTCTTGGTTTGCAAATGGCCAATTCCTCCCTGTGTCTTCACATGGTCTTTTCTGTGTTTGTTTTATGACCTCAGTCATAATGGATTAGAGCCTGATGACCCCATTTTAACTTAATTACTTCTTTAAAGACCTTATCTCCAAATAGAGTCACATTCATTCAGAGGTACTGGGGCTTAGGACTTCAACTTATGAATTTTGGGGGGGATACATTTCAGCTCAGAACAACGGTAAGACAAAAACTTTGCATATCTGCTGAAATGAAAATAGAGTCTCTCTGAGTGCAGAAACCTGCAGAAGTTCATCAAAGCTGAATTGTCCTCGTTTTTTGGTGCCTCTGGCTGCTGGTGCCTTAAACATATCTCTCTGCTTGTTTGGCCCTTGTGGGAGCAGCCAAGGAGCCCTATCGGGGAGGGCACATTCGCAGGAGAAACCGAGAGGTAGGGGGAGGGGCACACACAAACCAGTGCAGAGTCTGAGAAGGGCCCCCGAGGACGGCTGTCTGATGGTCTGATGTTTAGGAGAGTGCAGGTGGAAATCAGAAAACAACTCATATCAAATGCACTATGCACTCTCTCTCATTAATTAACTAATTAATTATTTCAGCAATTACCGGTGAGCATCTGATTTGTGTCACCACCAAGTTAGACACCCCACTCATCCCACCGAAAATGTCAGTGGTCTGTGACCACGGCCTATGGGGATCTGGTAAGCAGCAAGGAAGAACTTCCCCAAAGAATGGGCCACAAAATAGGGCTATGAAATTGCTTTCCTTGGGACATGTAAATAAGGAGGATTCTCCCAATTCTGCCATTTCATCATGGAAAGCAATTTTCAAGCATACAGAAAAGCTGAAAAATTTACAGTGGACATCCATATACCCACTCCCTGGAATCTGCAATTAATATTTCACTTTCTTGCTCTGTCATAGGGTCTGTCCTTCTCTTTGTCCCTCTAGCCACTTATATCCACCTTGTTTTTCTGATGCATCTCAGAGGAAATTGTAGGTGTTGGTACACTCCCCCTGGACACTTTAGTATGTATATCATTAAACTAGCATTCAGTATTTGTTTTCATTGGAGGTAGTGTTTCCAGTCAATGAAATGTATAAATTGCAAGTGTATGTCCTCTGAGTTTTGACAAATGTATACACCTGTGGAACCCAAAACCAGAAAGATCGAGAGTATTCCCATCTGCTCAGCAAGTTCCCCTGTGCCCCTCCCCAGTCTCTGCCCCCCACCTCCCCAGAGGTAGCCACTGTTCTCATATTTTCCCACAATAAGTTACTTTTGCTTGATCTACAGCTTCATATAAATGGAAACATACAATGTGTATTTGGCAAAATGTTTTCGAGGTTCATCCGTGTCGTAGATAACAGCAGTCTGTTCTTGTCTATTGCTGAGTAGTACTCCACGTTATGAAATACCCGAGTTTGTTTAGTCTCCTAGCTGTTGGAACCATGACTGTTCCCAATTTTGGACTATTATGGGTAAATCCACTCTGCACCTTCGTGCACAGGGCTTTTTGTGAACAAACACTTTCATTTCTTTTGGGTCTGTCCCCAGGAGTAGAATTCCTGGATTGTATGATATTTAACTTTCCAAGACACTGACAGATCTGTTTCCAAAGTGGTTGCACCAGTTTACACAATAGGGTTGCTTTTGATGAATCTGGGTTAGGATAGACACACGTACATGACTCATCGAAACAGGTGCTATTGTATCTTTGTCTTGCAGATGAAGAAATTGAGGGGGGCAGGGGTGGCAAGGTCACCCAGCTGGTAGGTGGCAGAGCTGGGCTCCTGTCTGACTCAGAGCCTGTGAGGTTTCTGTTGTGACACGCTGCTGCTTGCAGGAGGGGGGCTGAAGCAGGCAGAAGAATCAGGGTGCTGTTCTTGGGGGCACCTTCTGGTGTCTGCAGCCCAAGGATGTTCCTGGTGCTCTCAGAGTGCCCTTTTTCTCTCTGACACTGTGAAACCAGGGCCAGGGGGTGCATTTGGTGCTCTCTGGCCTGGGGTTGGCCTCTTTTCTTTGTGTTCTCCATCACCCTAGTCATGTGGCCCCTCTCAGGGCCCTGGGCTGGGTCCTGTGTACAATGGACAGATAAAGCCAGACCACAGCCCTGGTTCCGCATCTCCATCCCGAAATGATGTAACCGAGAGGCCTGCTTGCTGAGTGCTCAGACATGGCGTATGAGGGAGCCTCAGCCCAGCGCGTGTCCACTAACTCCTTCTCAGTCTGAGGTGGGTGCTGAGTGCAGGGCTGTGGCATCAGCCTGCCTGGTCCTGCCCTCAGAGCCCTAAGTGAGTGGCAGGTGGGGACACAAACATGCTTCATTCCTTCATGTTGGTGATGCCGTGATGCACAAGACAGATAAAGTTTCTGGCCTGGAAATTCAGTGGGCAGGGACCATCAGTGTTGATATCTGGCACTCAGATAATGTCAGAGAGCCACAAGTCCTAGGAAGGAACCAAGCGGAGACGTGTGATGGGAAGCCTGACCGGGAGGTGGGAGGTGGGGACTTCTCCTGGCAGGGGGCGGGCTCCAGGAGGAGGAGATCGCAGCCCAGCTCTTATCTGAAGAATGAGCAAGAGGCAGAACTTCGGGAATATCCCCGAAGGTAGAATTTTCTGGCAAGCACAGCACTTTTGAGTTGGGAATGGACTAGATGTTGTTGACATGGAAAGGAGGCTGGAGGAGTGTAGGGGGCGATGGACTGGAGTAAGCAAGGGGGAGGGATGAGGCCGGTGAGGTCGGAGAGGTCTGCAGGCCATGGGAAGGGGATTCAATTTTAATCTGAGTGAAATAGGAGGCTCTGGAAGGCTTTTCCTTTTAAACAGCAGATGATTCAATTTATATGTTAAATGGGTGCAATAAATGTGTTGGAGAAATCTCACTGGCTCATAGGATCCTCTAGCTGGGGCACGCGGAGGAGGCCCCTAGAGGAAGGGACTGCTAAGTTGAAACGTGAAGGGTGACTTAGCCCCATGGTGGGGAGCACAAGCCGTGGATGCTACTCTAGGGAGAGGGAACAACATGAAGAAGGCCCTGGAAGCAAGGGAACCTTTAAAGAGCTTGAGGACGTTCATTCTGGCTGGAGAGGTAGGGAGGGGCCAGGCCAGGCCAGAATGAGGGAGGTGGGCTTCTCCTCGGGACAGTTGTGAGCTTGTTGAGGATTGGGGTCCCGTCTTGATTATCTTTTTTTTTTTTGAAAAATTTTTTTTTATTAAAAAAATTTCTTTTTGGTTTTTTTGTTTGTCCTTTTTTGATGTGGACCATTTTTAAAGTCTTTATTGAATTCGTTACAGTATTGCTTCTGTTTTATGGTTTTTTTTTGTTTTTTTGGCCCCGAGGCACGTGGGATCTTAGCTTCCCAACCAGGGATCGAACCCACACCCCCTGCACTGGAAGGGGAAGTCTTAACCACTGGAGTTCCAGGGAAGTCCCTTGATTATCTTTTTCTTTCCAGTGCTCAGCATCTGCCTGGCTAGATCAACGCTGGGCAACACGTGAATGAATGAATGAATGAATGAGGGGACCTGGAGCGGTGGGACTTTTTTTTTTTTTTGCGGTACGCGGGCCTCTCACTGTTGTGGCCTCTCCCGTTGCGGAGCACAGGCTCCGGACGCGCAGGCTCAAAGGACATGGCTCACGGGCCCAGCCGCTCCGCAGCATGTGGGATCTTCCCGGACCGGGGCACGAACCCATGTCCCCTGCATTGGCAGGCGGACTCTCAACCAGTGCGCCACCAGGGAAGCCCCGGGGTGGGACTTTTTGAAGGTCAGGGGAGCTGAGAGGGAGCCTTGGGTTTTGAGAGGAGAAGATGTGGGTTGGACGGGGGTGGAGCCCATCACACGTTGATGCTAAGTCCGGGCTGCCAAGGGGCAGTGATCCTGGAACTCATCCACCAGCACGTCAGTGGCCCACGAAGAAGGCCTGGTCCCGCCTGGAAGGCCCTGAGGTGTGCTGTGGCGGGAAGGAGCTCCGACTGAGGAATGCCACTTGCTAAAATGTATTTGTTTATTCAGAGATTTAATTAACATGTTTAAATATTAAAGAGTAAACAACGTGTGTCTAGTGGGACTCAACACTTACCAACAGGAGTGCTGACTTATTTAATTATTTGTGCTTTCTAGGCCCTAAGGGTCATGTTTCCAGCTTTGTTCAAGGGAGGCCTTGTTTCTCCCAGGAGGAGGCAGGGAAGTGGGCTGAGCAGGGCTTGAGGGCTGGAGTGAGGGAGGAGCAGGGGGTGGGGAAGGAAGAGCGGGGAGGAGAGAGAGGAGGGAGGGGGAGGGAGGGGGAGGAGGGGGGAGAAAGGGGGGAGGAGAGAGACAAGCGGGAGGGGGGAGTAGGGGAGTTTTGTGAAAAGGTGGAGCTGTCCAGGCCAAAGAAACCAAGATGCTGGATTCGGTGGTTTGTGCCGAGGGATGAGAGAGAGTGCTGAGTTTCAGGACAGTGAATTAGGGAGTCTTTGAGGGAGTCTCTATGTCTGGGGGTTTGGAGGGTCTTTCCTCTGTTTTTGTGTGCTGACGTTTGCTGGGGGGCAGCTTCTCACAGCAATGCCTAAAGGGCCTCGCAGCCCAGATGGGAGCAGCCCTTAGTTGGTTGCCTTTGCTGGGAGGAACGGAACCAGGCAGGTGATAAGACCCCAGCTGCCACAGCAGGTGGAACTCTGAAACCAGAGGTGTTTTACAAGTGATCTGCATTATAGTATCTCTGCAAATGAAGTCCTGGATGCTGAGAGATTACTGGAGGTTATTTATTGGCAATGCGCTCTGCGGTTTTAATTTTTTCTTTTTACTTATTCAGGCTTTAGCTACAGAGGAAAATAGCCTGAGGTGGCTCCGAAATAGAGTCTCTCTGCCCCATTAACTTATTCAGTGAGTTTAATGGTCCTTTTTCCCCTCAGCCTTGAGCCATCATTAAAAGGCAGAGATTTATAAAAGCAAAGACACTGAGCTTTAGTCAAACTTCCACTCTGGGCCGGGGGAAGGGCAGGGGTTGGGGGGAAAGGGCAGGGGTGGGGGCAGCCGAGCCCCCCCTGCGCCCCTTCGCTGTGGGTGCTGCCCGTGAGTGAGGAGTGGGTCCTAATCCTCAGACAGAAACTCGAGGCTGGATGGATGGTTTCTCAGGGCTTGGGGTAGTGGCATCGCCGCATAGCAACTCTTTAAGGGTGAATGTCCCCCGGCTTTCCCAGCTCTCCCAGGGCTGGGGTGTCTGGGAGTGCTTCTGAAGAGTCACTGAAGGGCTGGGGTTGAGCTTCCCTGGTCCTCAGGGGCCTCTGGGGCCTTTGCGAGATCCATCCCCCTGCCGCTCACCGTCTGCTCTGGTCAGTTCAACAGAAAATCAGGTCACTGCATGGAGGGATCAACCTGTCAGAAGCCAGTCCCCCGAAAGCCAAGTGACAGAGGGCCAGTTGCCCAAATGACCGAGGAGCAAATGGCTAATTTGCCTAGAGGCAACTCATTGAAAGCCTTACTGAATGCACAGTTTGCCAAATTTACCAAAACTTTGTATTAAGGAAAGTTAATACAAGTCAAGCCAGAGCTGTCCAATTCAGTTCAATCCAATTCGATCCGCTTCACTTGCTCCATTATTTGAGCATCTGTGGTGTGCAAAGCTAGGTATTGCAGAGTCTACAACAGAGGGATAAACTATTCTCGGGGGAGGTCTGACTAGTGTACCAGCTCTTCCAGAGAAAGTGGATATGGGGAGTGGGGTTGCCACAGAACGGGATGTAGTGGTGGTGGAGTGGGGTTTAGGAAAACTGTGGTGAAGCAGCTGATATGGGGGTGTCCCTTGATGCACAGGTCGCATCTGGATTGGGAGGGAAGGGTGGGGAGGACATTTCGGGCTGAAGGTACAACAAAAGTGCCCAGTGCATTAGAGGAAATGCAAGGTTCCCATTCACGAGTATGGAGGGGTGTGAGGGACACAGACAGGTGTGCCTTGAGACCCACTTGGGCAGGGCTTTGAATGCTGGGCTGAGGCATCTGGACTGTATTGGGTTAGTGATTGGAGTCGTTGAAGGTTTAGCAACATCATCTTAAATTAAAAAAAAGTTCAAATGGCTTTAAAAGATGATAAGGGGCTTCCCTGGTGGCGCAGTGGTTGAGTCCACCTGCCGATGCAGGGGACATGGGTTCGTGCCTCCGTCCGGGAAGATCCCACATGCCGCGGAGCGGCTGGGCCCGTGAGCCATGGCCACTGAGCCTGCACATCCGGAGCCTGTGCTCCGCAACGGGAGAGGCCACAACAGTGAGAGGCCCGCGTACCGCATAAAAAAAGATGATAAGTATGTTTGCTAATGGAAAATTAGAAATAACCCAAAGTAGAAAATAGACAAAGAAATCACTCAGAGTTGCAGCAACCTGGAAAAAACCCCATACTTTGGGGTGGGTTTCCTTCAAGTCTTGAGTAGGGTTGATTCTAGAGTCTGCATAAGGCAGAAGGTGACCTCTGAAGCCCCTTGTGCCCACTGTGAGGGGCACACAGGAGCTGGGGCCGGCCATGCGTACAGTGGTGGATTCAGAGCTTAGCCGGACAGACGCCTTTATTGAGTGACATGGGGGGAGAAGCGCCAGCATCTTAAAAGTAGTTATTATTTTCCTTCTCACTCTTTCTGGGTGTGTAAGCTAAATTTGCATAAGTTCAGTGTATGGAAGAAAGCACACCATTGTGTGTGCGTATTTACATGTACCTGAGCAGGTCATTTTGATGTGCGTAGAATGCCACGTGTACCACAGCTTGAGGAAGAGGAGAAGCAGATAGTAGAGAAGAAAGGCAGGAGGTGAGTGCAGTAACTCAGGGATGGGTGATGGGGGCAGGAGGCAAAGGGGATGGAGAGGGAAGGGATTTCAGAGACTCTACAAATATTTTCAAAGAACAGATTACACCTGTTGAGTGAGTGATGGAGCTGTTAAGAGGCACTGAGGTTTCCAGAACTTGGGTGAGGGGAGTGAAACAGGAAGGAAGGGGGCAGGGCACAACCTTTAAAAGAATAGCATAGCCATAGGACATCACAAAAACTGGTTAGAACCGACTAAGTCCAAGATGGCGGAAGATTCGACTTCCAGTGGATCTTGAGCCTCATTATATGCTCATTGTAATACATCATAAGCTAAATGACACACCCACCAGCACCATGACAGTCCCGAGGCTGACCATAAAGGGCCAAAAAGGGGGCAGTGGCCCAATTCCTGGAAATCCCCGCCCCTTCCCTGAAATAATTGGAATAATCCTCCCACTCATTAGCCTATGAAATTACCCAGCCCATAAAAACTAACCACGCCATATTTCGAGGCTCTCTTGCCTTCTGAGATGGCCCACACTCTGTCTGTGGAGTGTGTTTCCTCTCTAAATAAATCCACTTCTTACTTCTCACTTCATCTCTGAATTTTTTCGCAACAAGGCAAGAACCTTAAATTCACTAGGAACAGGAGGACATTGCTGCCTTGAGCAGGTGGAGGTGAGGGTCTGAGATGGTGACTTCTGTTTGGGACACCTGAGTCCGTGGGACTTGGGAGAGATGATTAGCATAGGTCGGGAACCGGAGCAGGACTTGGTGTCTCTGATCGGGACCCTTCTTTGTGAAGTCTCACCAACCGACAAAGCAGCCAGGATGCTTGTTAAAGAAGGGGCCATGGCCACCAGGCAGCCTTCTTGATGGGTGTCCAACCAACCGGCATTTCTTCGGGAGAGGGGCTTTCACCTGGGAGAGCTTTGTTAAAAACGGTGACTCCAGAAACATCTTACCTTTTTGTCTTTATTTATGAGGTCCTTTTGGCTTCTCTGCCCCTCTCCCCCTTCCAGCCCTCGCCTCACCACTTCTGCAGGTAGGATCCTGCTTCTTATCCCAAACAGGTATAGCAAGGTAATAGGAGTCAAGATGTTGGCATTTAGGTAGAATAACAAGGAGCTTGGTTGCTAGATGGGTATTAATAATCATGGGGAAAGTTCAAATGATAATTATTGACCTACACTCAAAAGACTTTTCACAATCACTTTTTATTTATTTATTTTTGCGGTACACGGGCTTCTCACTGTTGTGGCCTCTCCCATTGCGGAGCACAGGCTTCGGACGCGCAGGCTCAGTGGCCATGGCTCACGGGCCCAGCTGCTCCGTGGCATGTGGGATCTTCCCGGACTGGGGCATGAACCCGTGTCCCCTGCATCGGCAGGCGGACTCTCAACCACTGCGCCACCAGGGAAGCCCCACAATCACTTTTTACTACTCTAGGAGGAAAGCTGGCCAGACCTTATCATTCCATTTTCCAGAGAAGGCAAATGATTTATCCAAAATCCTCTGTGTGTTAAGAAGGAAAAGAATCCTTTCCACAATTTCCAGTCTTACCATGATCATATTCTCTGACTCCAAAATGGGAACATGTGAGCATACTTACGGGAACAAAAGGATCCCATATGTGAACTCTGAAAATCTAGACATTCTCTTATCCCCTCTGATCAGAAAAAGTCCTTATAAATAATGATGTTGATGATGATAATGATGATGACAATGACAGTCATAATAATACAGTCACCCAACCTTGGGTACTTACTGTGTTCTAGGATCTATGCTGAGCACTTTTGATTTCATAGCCTTAATCTTCACATGACTGAATGAGATAGGCATTATTGGTCCCATTTTCTAGATGAGGAAACTGAGGCAATGAGAACTTAGTATATATGCCCAAGATCACGCACCTAGCAAGCAACTAAGAGGGTTGGAGCTCAGGCTCCCATGCCCACCTTTCTGGATGACAGCCTTGGCTGGCTCTGGACTCCCCATCCAGGCTACACCCAGGGTTGCTGGGACCACCCTTCACACCCCAGCCCCGTACCTCAGCAGCTGCCTTATAACTTGGTTAGATTTTCCAAACAAACATCAGTTCAATGAGAAATCCTGCTCCATGCTCCCTGGGCTACATTGATCCATTTGCCTCAAATAAAATAACTGTGTGGAGAATGAGATAAAATATTTGTACCATTGATTGCTTCATTTCATGTGGATGGGAGGTGGGGGGGATCAAGTGCCCGTGAGCAGGTGAGGGAGGCTGCACCTGCCTTTGTGCAGAGAGCAGCTGGGACAGAGCCTCAGGACTGCTGAGGTCCCCCGGGCATTGCCTGGTATACCCAGATCGACTCTGACAAGGGACAGCACTGGTTAGAGACCACATTAGCTGCTGACCAGGGCACCTTCTTTTGGATGGGGAGGGATGAGGGCACCCAGCTGGAGGAAGTTATAGCCCTTTCCCACATCTCTGAGGGGGGTCCTAAGGAGGAGGATTTGCTAAGTGCATAATCTTTTTGCTTCTTGAGTCACTCAACAAACATTGAAATATAGCATGGCGAAGCAGGTCAGAAACAGACTGGGTTTAAGAATCAGGCAGATTTGATCCTGATTCACTCACTCATGGGCTCTGGGTTGTTGAGCAAGTCACATAACCTCTCTGAGCTTCAGTTCCTCATGTGAAAAATAAACGACCACCCTGCAGGGTGGCTGTTAGAGTTGAATGAGATCACATGTATGATCTTGCATTTGGCTGCAAGTAACTGAAAACTGACTTGGGTGATACCCAGATTTCTATGTGCTCCAAAGGTGGCCAGGGTGGCTGAGCGAGTGAACATGTGGCTCTCAGGCCTCTAGTGAGAAAAGGCAAGGGAGACGGTAGTGGAGAGATGTTTCTGGGAACTGGAGGACGGTGTGTGCCACCATATCTAGAGGGCTTGTGAACGTGCATATGCTTTAGTTCCCTCTATTACCTTGCTGAGGCACCACCCGCGGCGTCGTGGAAGTAATTTTGAGCATCACAGTGATGCCCTGTAGGCATCTGTCATCCAAGGGAGGAGGGGAAAAGAGCTGGGGTCGGGTGCTGTGGGACTCCTGGGGAGGCTCTGGTCCTGCCCAGGGGATTCAGGAAGGACATGAATGGTGAGTCACACTGGACAAGAGGAAACAGGAGGACCAGGGCCAGCAATCGCCAAAGCTCTCAGGGCATTGGGTGCAGGCCGGGGGCGGGGGGGGGTTTCCCTATGGACTGGAGGCCAGGGCCGGGGCAGGCACATTGATCTGAAAGCAGTCAGAGACGGATGCAGAGCAGCGGACATCTGGGGTGGGCAGACTCATTGGAAGATGGAGAATCTTCTCCAGATGGAGGGATGAAAATCAGACTTAGGAGGAGGGCATTTAGGGCGAAATTGAGGAAGGCATGGGAGAGAAAATGGCGTGGAGGTCAGACTGGCAGGATATGGGCCGAGGGGGCGTGGAAGGAGTCAGAGAGCTGGGCTTTCCAGTGAAGAGCCTGGGAGAGAGAGGTGTGATTGCCAAGAGACAGAGGCAGATCAGGCTGAGAGTGGGTTGGGAAGGAGCGGGATGCCTCTGGATTCACACATGGGATTTAGGTTTGGCTTGGAAAATCCAGTGGCATACATCTGGCTGGTGGTTGGAATTTCAGGGCCGGCCTTGGACTTAGCTGGAGATCTGCAAATTCTGTGCCTAGAGGTGAGAGCTGAAGCCAGGGGTGTGAGTGAACAGTTAGAAGGGACAAGGGCCAGGGAGAGAACCTGGGCTGTCTCAATTTGGAGCTAGGAGTAAGGAGAGAGGCCAGGGAGGGAGTGCGCCCGCAGGGACAGTGTGTAGCAGCCTCCAGGGTGAGAGAAGTCCTCAGCCAAGTCCGTGGCCAAGTGAGGGTGGGCTGTAGGGAAGGGAAAGAAACAGGCACATGAATCAGTGATGCAGATCCTTCCTTCGAGGGCTTTGGTTGCCCAGGGACGGCCAGGGGTAGGTTGGGAGGAAACACATTTTTTTTTCAAGGGATGGGGAGACCTGAACGCGCCTGTGGCCAGAATGGAAGAGCCAGTGGAAAGGAGAGGCTGATGGAGCAGGAGACACTGGTCAGGGAGGAGACAGGGCTTGCGGAGTTGAATTGAGAGAGTGAGGGACACAGACCGAAGCTGTGCTTCCTGGAAGGCTGGACACTGGCTTGTGTACCTGAGTCTGCCGGACCTCACACAAGGCTGGGTCTTGAATGAATAAAAGGAAAGGGACCTTGTTTCTCCGGGAAAGGAAGGCAAGTGGAAAAGGTAAATATCCAGATTCATTAGTAAAGTGAAAATAGATGAGGAAGCTCAAATCAGATCTTCCTGTCCTAGATCTTCTCAGTGAGTTACGTAACCTCTCCGAGCCTCAGGTTCCTTATCTGTAAAATGCGGATAATCGTAGCACCTTCTTAATGGGTTCTTGGGACGATTAAGTTAGATAATGCCTGTAAAACGCTTGACACATGCTGAGGGCTCTTTAAAAGTTCTGTATTATTATTAATGTTACTAATTTTATTAAAAAATTTTTTTCACATCTTTATTGGAGTATAAATGCTTTACAATGTTCTGTTAGTTTCTGCTGTACACCAAAGTGGATCAGCTATATGTATACATATATCCCCATATCCCCTTCCTCTTGAGCCTCCCTCCCACCCTCCCTATCCCACCCCTCTAGGTCGTCACAAAGTACCCAGCTGATCTCCCTGTGCTATGCAGCAGCTTCCCACTACATTTGGTAGTGTATATACAACAATGGTACTCTCTCACTTCATCCCAGCTTCCCCTTCCCCCACATGCCCTCAAGTTTGTTCTCTACATCTGTGTCTTTATTCCTGCCCTGCAGCTAGGTTCATCAGTACCGCTTTTTAAAATTCCATATATGTGTGTTAGCATACGGTATTTGTTTTTCACTTTCTGACTTACTTCACTCTGTATGACAGATTCTAGGTCCATCCACTTCACTACAAATAACTCAAATATGGTGTATCATATTGATTGATTTATGTATATTGAAGAATCCTTGCATCCCTGGGATAAATCTCACTTGATTATGGTATATGATCCTTTTAATGTGTTGTTGGCTTCTGTTTGCTAGTATTTTGTTGAGGATTTTTGCGTCTATGTTCATCAGTGATATTGGTCTATAATTTTCTTTTGTGTTATCTTTGTCTGGTTTTGGTATCAGGGTGATGGTGGCCTCGTAGAATGAGTTTGGGAGTGTTCCTCCCTCTGCAATTTTTTGGAAGAGTTTGAGAAGGATAGGTTTTAACTCTTCTCTAAATGTTTGATAGAATTCTCCTGTGAAGCCATCTGGTCCTGGACTTTTGTTTGTTGGAAGATTTTGAATTACAGTTTCAATTTCATTACCTGTGATTGTTCTGTTTATATTTTCTAATTCTTCCTGGTTCAATCTTGGAAGGTTGTACTTTTCCAAGAATTTGTCCATTTCTTTCAGGTTGTCCATTTTATTGGCATGTAGTTGCTTGCAGTAGGCTCTTATGATCTTTTGTATTTTTGCGGTGTCAGTTGTAATTTCTCCATTTTCATTTCTAATTTTATTGATTTGCATTTTCTCCCTTTTTTTCTCGATGCATCTGGCTAAAGTTTTATCAATTTTGTTTATCTTCTCAAAGAACCAGCTTTTAGTTTTATTGATCTTTGGTATTGTTTTCTTTGTTTCTATTTCATTTATTTCTGCTTTGATCTTTATGATTTCTTTCCTTCTACTAATTTTGGGTTTTCTTTGTTCTTTCTCTGGTTGCTTTAGGTGTAAGATTAGATTGTTTATTTTAGATTGTTCTTGTTTCCTGAGATGAGCTTGAATTGCTATGAACTTCCCTCTTAGAACTGCTTTTGCTGTGTCCCATAGGTTTTGGATCGTCGTGTTTTCATTGTCATTTGTTTCTAGGTATTTTTTGATTTCCTCTTTGATTTCTTCAGTGATCTCTTGGTTATTTAGCAGTGCACTGTTTAGCCTCCACGTATATGTGTTTTTTACTGTTTTTTTTTCCTGTAATTGATTTCTAATCTCATAGCGTTGTGGTCGGAAAAGATGCTTGATATGATTTCAATTTTCTTAAATTTTCCAAAGTTTGATTTGTGACCCAAAATGTGATCTATTCTGGAGAACGTTCTGTGTGTACTTGAGAAGAAAGTGTATTCTTCCACTTTCGGGTGGAATGTCTTAAAACTATCAATTAAATCTATCTGGTCTATTGTGTCATTTAAAGCTTGTGTTTCCTTAATTATTTTTTGTCTGGATGATCTGTCTATTGGTGAAAGTGGGGTGTTAAAGTCCCCCACTATTATTGTGCTACTGTTGATTTCTCCTTTTATGGCTGTTAGCATTTGCCTTATGTATTGAGGTGCTCCTATGTTGGGTGCATAAATATTTATAATTGTTATGTTTTCTTCTTGGATCGATCCCTTGATCATTATGTAGTGTCCTTCTTTATCTCTTGTAACAGCCTTTATTTTAAAGTCTATTTTATCTGACATGAGTATTGCTACTCCAGCTTTCTTGTGACTTCCATTTGCATGTAGTACCTTTTTCCATCCCCTTACTTTCAATCTGTATGTGTCCCTAGGTCTGAAGTGGGTCTCTTATAGACAGCATATATAAGGGTCTTGTTTTTGTATCCATTCAGCGAGCCTGTGTCTTTTGGTTGGAGCATTTAATCCATTTACCTTCTAGGTGATTATCAATATGTATGTTCCTATTCCCATTTTCTTAATTGATTTGGGTTTGTTTTTGTGGGTCTTTTTCTTCTCTTGTGTTTCCCGCTTAGAGAAGTTCCTTTAGCATTTGTTGTAAAGCTGGTTTGGTGGTGCTGAATTCTCGTAGCTTTTGCTTGTCTGTGAAGCTTTTGATTTCTCCATCGAATCTGAATGAGATCCTTGCTGGGTAGAGTAATCTTCATTGAAAGTTTTTCCCTTTCGTCACTTTAAATATGTCCTGCCATTCCCTTCTGGCCTGCAGAGTTTCTGCTGAAAGATCAGCTGTTAACCTTATGGGGATTCCCTTGTATGTTATTTGTTGCTTTTCCCTTGCTGCTTTTAATATTTTTTCTTTGTATTTAATTTCTGATAGTTTGATTAATATGTGTCTTGGTGTGTTTCTATTTGGGTTTTTCTGTCTGGGACTCTCTGCACTTGTGAACTTGACTGACTATTTCCTTTCCCATATGAGAAGTTTTCTACTATAATCTCTTCAGATATTTTCTCAGATCCTTTCTTTTTCTCATCTTCTTCTGGGACCCCTATAATTTGAGTGTTGGTGCGTTTAATGTTGTCCCCGAGGTCTCTGAGACCGTCCTCAATTCTTTTCATTCTTTTTTCTTTATTCTGCTCTATGATTGTTATTTCCACCATTTTATCTTCAGCTCACTTATCCGTTCTTCTGCCTCAGTTGTTCTGCTATTGATTCCTTCTAGAGTATTTTTAATTTCAGTTATTGTGTTGTTCATCACTGTTTGTTTGCTCTTTAATTATTCTAAATCCTTGTTGAATGTTTCTTGTATTTTCTCCATTCTGTTTCGGAGATTTTGGATCATCTTTACTATCCTTACTCTGAATTCTTTTTCAGGTAGGTTGCCTCTTTTGTCTTCATTTATTTGGTCTTGTAGGTTGTTTTACCTTGCTCCTTCATCTGTAACATATTTTTTTGTTGTTTAATTTTTTTTTTGATGGGTGGGGCTGTATTCCTGTCTTACTGGTTGTTTGGCCTGAGGCGTCCAGCACTGGAGTTTGCAGGCAGTTGGATAGAGCCAGGTCTTGGTGCTGAGATGAGGACCTCCAGGAGGCCTCACTCTAATGAATATTCTCTGGGGTCTGAGGTTCTCTGTTAGTCCAGCAGTTTGGACTCGGAGCTCCTGCCACAGGAGCTCAGTTCCGACCTCTGGCCTGGTCACCGGGGGTTCCTCCCGTCCCTTTAGGTGTCCATGGTCCCCCACGGGTGCCTGGTAGGTGCCCTAGTTGTGCCTATTGTTATTGATTTTATTGGTAGTGGAATGGGAAAGAAGATCCTTTGCTGACGTGAGTGTGGGAACAAGGGCAAGGATGGGAGTTTGCTGGAGATTTGCATCAGCTCCAGGTGGTACACAGAGATGGCTCAGCGCTGTCCTGGGTGCTGAGGGTGGGCCTGAGAGCAGGGAGGAGGGCCTTCTGAGGCTGAACATCCCAGATCCCAAGACCTGCCGTGGTCAGAAGGGCCCTGGGCAGCCGACATCCTCTAGGAACCCACTAGGGGCCACATCTGGAACAACTGTGTATGGAACTGATGGAGCCAGATAGTATATTCTGGGATGAGAATATGGTGAAACTTGTAGGCCTCTTACCGTACGCAATCCCAAGCCTCCCTGGACATCTTAAGGCTGATGACATCCACTCACACCATCTACCTGGAACTTCCCAAGATCTACCTCTGAATGAGATCCTCTGGTGGCTGCAGCCTCTGCAGAGGGGAAGAGAGCAACCTTAGTGGTATGCTCAGGGGCCAGGGGTCGGGGGTGGGGAGGGAGGGAAGGACACGGGAGGGGCGCTGTGCTGCCTTGGGGCAACCTATGTGCTGCTTGGGTGTTAGGCCTCTCAGCCTCAGGGCTGGAGACCTCGAGATGGTCTGGTTCTCTTCCTTCAGTCCACAGATGAGGAAAACTGGTGACCAGAGAAGGGAGGTCTTGCCTGGAGTTACAGTGCGGACACGACAGGGTGAGGACTCACACCCATGCCTCTGACTCCATATCCAGTGCTCTCTCGACTTCTAGGTTGCTTCCTGGGATCACCCTTCGCTCGTCACATCTGCCCTTTTCAAGGGCCATCTGTCTGGGGTAGAGGGGCTCAAGGCCGAGGCAGAAGCAGCTGTGTACATCAGGGCAGCAAGTGACCACTGACTGCAGCCCATCAGGCCCCTAGGGCGGCATCTGGGCCTTGTTGTTTTGGCCCTTACATCAGCCTCCCAGGGCTCTGCGCCTCCCTTGCCTTCCACGAGGTGTTGCGTGCCAGGCCGTAAGGGGTCCTTGCAATTCTGGAGAGGGCTGAGGATCTGGTCTGCGTGTGGGAAGCACTGGTGCTGTCAGGACAGGGGAAGTGATCTGCACCTGGCTGGTTCCCATCACTGTGGTCCTGCTTTATGAACTGGGACTGTGGGATGACTTACAGTAGAGATGTCGAGAGAGAGGCCTTACCACACGCTGCAGTCCTGCCCCAGATCCTTCTGCTTCTTTTCCCTTTTCCTCTCCCTCCATTTGCTTCACGCTTCATTCATCTGAAGCTCACTTTGGGGGCCTTCTCTGAATTGCATCCAGGGGTTCCTCCTACGGAGAGCGGAGACCGGAGCATTCTTGGGATCTGCAGAGAGGGGGCGGGGGCAGTGGCCTCTGTAGCTCTGACTGGTTTCAGATCGGGCAGAGGTGCAGCCTCTGGTCTCCCCAGCCCAATGGAGAACCCACATCTGCGTCAGCCCCATATTTGATGTTTTCTGTACCGAAATGTCTTCTCTTACTCAAGTGAAACCCTGACCCATATTGGAAAGAAACCCCGTTGGTGGAGGGGGTAGAGACCCACTGCGGTTTCTTGGCGGGTACCCCTCAGTTTCATCTTGAGGCTCTGTCCCTCTGATTCCCAGGAGCATAGCCCCCTACACAGCCCCTGTGAGAAACTCCATCTTTCTTGAGTCCTCTTGGTGGTACTGGCTGACATTTAAAAGAAAAAAATAAATGACTAAATACTAAGGGAGAATAAAGTGGGATCATTATAGGGAAAAAAAAGAGTAAACATTATCAAAATAGCGTTTCAAAGAAAAGGGCTGCAGTTGTGCACTTGCTAACCCTCCTCCCCGGAGCTCAGTATCTTTCTGTAGAGCCCGCCCCCAGGGGCTCCCCCCTGGAGCATGGGGGCTCCTGCAAACATCTGCCTGGCTCCGTGGTGCAGGACTGTTTGCGTAAAAGCCTCCCCAGCGAGGCGAGGACTCCTCAAGGTCAGGGGCAGGCTGGTCTGAGCGGCACTTGCCGTTTCAGCATCATAGCTCTCCTTCCTTGTGGGCGCCTGGGCCTGCATTCCTATTCAAGAAGGGGCGTCACTGGCCAAAAAACCTAATGAGAATAATAGTGACGGTTGTGAGAGCTACTGTTTATTGAAGTCTTAATATGATCCAGGCCCTGCTACCCACTTTACAGAGATGATCTCAGGAATTATTACTGTGCTGGCTGAAGTGGGAATTAATAACGTCATTAGCTCCATTTGACAGATGAGGAAACTGAGGCTCAGAGAGGTTTGTGGGTAACGTGCCCCAGCCAGCTGGGAGGTGGGGGAGTGAGTCCCTGGACCTGGCTTGTTCAGGCCCCGAAGTGCAGCCTGCGGGGGCTTGTCTACAGTACTGGCAGGCAGGGGCTTGGAGATTCCTAACTACTTGCTGTTGGGGCCTCAGACTCTGACCTCCCAGCCTGACCTGACCCTCCCCTTCAGTTCTAGGGCCTGAGCTCTGGTGCCGGGCACAGGGGCAGCCCCCCAACCTTGCAGGTAGAACCCTAATCTGAACTTAGGGCCTCATTTCTCTGAGGCCGGATGCTCACAGAGGGGCTTGACACTAACACTGCGCGGTCTGTGGCGGGGTTTTTCCGGGGCTGTTGTCCTACAGTCTCTGCACCTGCTCGGAGAGGCGGAGTCTGAGACCCGAGCTAGGTGGGCATGTGGATATGTGGGTGTTGCTGGTGTCCCGTTAACTCTGCAGCTCCCCGGAGTACACAGAAGGAATGCACCTGACTGCTCCACCCTGCCTGCAACTCCACTTCCCCTGCTTCTTGTCCCTCGGTCCTTCGGTCCTCTGCCCATGGGACAACGCCTCTGTCTCCAGTCTCTAGGCCGTAACTTTCCACGCCTTCCCCTCCCACCCCATTGATCACACTAACGACCACCTTTATCAAGCACTAGTTCATGCCCAGAGCTCTTGGTGCGCAACGTCTCATTTAACCCTCCCATGGCCCAAGGAGGTGGATGCTCCTATGATGGCCATTTTACATGGAGGGAAATAATGGAGATGCGGGAGTCTGGCTACCTTGAGAGCACACGGCAGGGCAGTGGGGATGCTGCCTCTGTACACAGGGCCTCCCCAGCCCTGCCGCTGGGCACCAGGCCACCCCACTGCCCCGGCCGTCCTCTTTGTCCCTGGTGCAACCCTCCGCCTGCCAGCTGCTCTTCTGCCTCCGAGGTGTGTGTGGCAGGGGCTCCGGGGAGAAAGGGAACAGGGCGGCAGCAGGGGCACAGCTGTGACACCCACCCGAGCACTCACGCCTGGTGACACAGGCCAGTGAACCCTCCTGGGTGGCCTTGCTGTGACACTGTGCCCTGGCCAGCTGGTCAAGGACAGTCCTCTGGGCTGATTCTGGGGAAGGTCACTGTGTGCCATGGGGCCCGTGTTCTGGGGGTGTTCCAGCTGGAGCTGCTGACATCTGCCTTCTGCTGACCGAGCCTCGACCCCCTCCCCGGCGCGAGGGCCTTCTCCCCTCCCCTTCCCTCCCCCCCCACCGCTTGCTCTGAGCTCAGGGGGCACTGAGTGCAGGGGGTGAGGCAGTCCAGCATCCCAAAAGGATCCCGATGGTCCCACAGTGACCCTTTAGTCTCACTCGGCCGCTGCCTGGCCATCAGGTCATGGCCTCTCCCTGGGCCTCAGGTTTCCTTGTCTGCTATTTTTTTTTTTTTTTTTGCAGTACACGGGCCTCTCACTGTTGTGGCCTCTCCCGTTGCGGAGCACAGGCTCCGGACGCGCAGGCCCAGCAGCCATGGCTCACGGGCCCAGCCGCCCCACGGCATGTGGGATCTTCCCAGACCGGGGCACGAACCCGTGTCCCCTGCATTGGCAGGCGGACTCTCAACCACTGCACCACCAGGGAAGCCCTCCTTGTCTGCTCTTAATCACAGCACTGACCTCCCGGAGTCGCAGTGAGAATGCCAGGTGCCTGGCACCTAGCCTTCTAGAAGTGGGTACTCCAGCTGTAGATTATGACTCTTTCCTCCAGGAAGCAGTCAGTTGGCATCGAAGTGCTGATAACCACTTTTGGTCCCCATAATGGCAGATTTATACAATTCCAGCCTAATAACTGGACAACCTGAACATTACAGGCAAGTCTTTGAGTACCAAGCGTCTGCCTCAGTTTCCCCACCTATCAAATGGGGTCACAGGACATTTCACGAGACGGCAACAGGCAGCTCTGTGTGAAACGGCATGTGAATGTGCTCTGTATACTGAAAGAGATGAGTCCAAGGAAGGGGCTGTATCATTATTATTTTTAAAATTATTCTTTTATTATTGAAAGGCCATTTCGGAGGCAAGAGCACAGGCTGACACCTGCCTTAATTTGAATCCTAAGACTGCTCCTGGCCAGCTGTGTGACCTTGGCCATCATGGAACCTTTCTTTGCCTCAGTTTCCTGGTCTGTAAAATGGGGATAACAGTGGTATCTGCCTCATAGGCTTGTAGTGAGGTTTGAGTGCCGGTTGTGTGCCAGGCTCAGGGCCAGGACATGTTGGGAGAATGTGTAGATTCGTGTGTGTGTGTGTGTGTGTGTGTGTGTGTGTCGGAATTGGGCTCTGGGATCCGTACCAATGCCTGTGTGACAGAGGATGTCTGGGTCCCAGCTGGCTACCACGCAGCCCCTTCCCTACGGCCCCACCCTGCCTGGGCTCAGAAGTTTGCTTTCTGGTTCCTGCTCTGAGGACTGGCTGGCCAAGAGATTCCGGCTGCATTTAAGGTCTGCAAGAAACCCTCGCTCAGGTTGCTCTCTCTCCAGTGTCACATAAACTGTATTGATAAATTAATCTTATATTGTTGGGACCAAACAGCCCTGTAATTTTTCTATTGTGCAGCCTAATTGGTCTCCAGGACTGTGTCATTAGCTTGTTTGTTTGTAATCTGACTCCCTGAGCTGGCCCTGTGAGACAGCCAATAAGAGGACTCCAGCCTTGCTAGCCCCCTTCACCCATCCCTGGGGGGCTGATCTCAGTGCCTCTTCATCCTGGCCTGGACTCCTTGATAAAGTGTGACAGTTGGGGGTTGGCAAACTCCTTGGGTGAAGGAGTGAGCACCGAAGTAGGATCATGGTATCTGGGTCCCGGCCCTGCCCTTGGCATTCATTAGCTACTTACCTTGTTTTTTTACCATGTTTAAAACCTCTCCGTTTTTTCATCCTTATTGATTTTTCCTATGAATTTGTAATGACATTATAAAACACTTAACATAAAATCTAAGTGAAGGAAAGCTAGGATTCAAGTTGTATATCCATAAGTATCTCATCTGCCCAAGAATGAAGATGAGAGAAAATGCCCCCAGCGCTGAGGGTGGTTATCTCTGGGAGACGTGATTATGAGTGACTTTAATTTTCTTGGTATCTTTTCATTTTTCCCCCAAACATTCTGCAATGAGTCTCTATTCCTTTACAACCAGGAAAAGAATAATTGAAATTCATCATTGTTAGGTTTAGCAATGATAGAGTTTCTTCGTATAAAATGAAAGTGTTGGACTATGTTCCCAGCCCTGGCTGGCTGTGTACCAGAATCCCCAGAAGAGCTTGCTAAAAATTCGAGGACCGAGCCCCACCCCAGGGACTGTGGCCCCAGGAGTTTCAGATGTGCATCTGAGGTTTAGAGCCCCGGATGTGTTACTCTCTTGGGCCCTTTCTGCCGTGATCATTCCCTATGAATGCGTTGTCTTAGACCTTGGGCTGGGAACGGAGTCCTGTGGCCAGCCTCAGTACTCTGGCTTGAGGGAGGTGCCTTATGAGGGTTCTTGCTCCAGCTGGGAAGAAGCTGGCTCTGGCGTGTGTGGCCACTGGCTGGAGATGGGTGGTCCAAAAGCTGCGTGAGCTCCCGGCACTGCCTGGAGCAGGGTGGGGGGTTGGGGGGTGCCCTTCGCTTAGCCAACATCTCTTAAGAGCCTTGCAGGGCTGAGCCATTTCCCATCTCTGGTCATATTTCATCCTCAGTGACTCACACACTGGGGGTTTTCTCCCCATTTCCCAGGTGTGAGGCACAGGAAAGCTAAGTGCCTTGCCCAACATCACACAGCTACTCAGTGGCAGAGCCTGGATTTGAACTGCCATCTGTACCTGCACATTTGTTTCTCCCTCTGTGCCCAGGCAGGTGCCACTGGGGGCTAGCCCACGGGTCTCTAGCTTGGGGGGTCTTTGAGGTCCTATTCGTCCCCCTGGGTAGCAGAAGCTGGGGTTTTGTTTGTGGTTTTTCTTGTGGGCTGTCTCCCTTCTCCTTGCCTTTAGCTGGACCCCTGCCTCAGAGACCCGCCCCCATCCCAAATGCTTAAGCTGTTGGCTTGCTTGGGGAGATTTTGCAGTGTCTCTGTGTGTGGCCCAGTGCCACTGTCATTCTCATTGTCATCCCTGCTGCTGGCATTCTTCTTCTTTCTTATTTCATTTATTTTATTTTCTCTTATTGTATTTTGGTCTTCTGATGACATCTTCTCTTAAACCCAAGCCTGCTAAATTGTAGCCTGATCTACTTGGAGATTTTCTGCAGGCATTTGAAGCTCTTCTCTCCCGGCAGCATACAGGTGACATTGTAGGCTGGGCTAGTCGGAGTGAGGGAGGAGGTGAGGGCATTCCTGGGTTTGAAAGCAAGTTTCGCAGTGATTGCTGTGTGACTTCAGGCAAGTCATCCCCGGGGCCCTGGTTTCATCGTGTGTGCAGTGGGGTAATGTCATCCATCTCAGAGGGGTGTGCAGAGCACGATTGTAATTTACTCAGTTGCAGGGCCTGGACCTGGAAGTGCTCGATGTGTGTCAGTCACCGTCATCAATGTTCTTCTAGTCTTGATTTTGACCTTAATCACCTCTGGAAGCCCGGACAAGTCACCACTCCAGGAGCTTCAGTTCTCACCAGAATGAAGTGCTCTGTAAATGGAAATGCCCTCACAGTGGGGCTGGTGGAGGCCTGGGCTTGATCAACCTTGTCCAAGGAGAATGATGACTTCTTGCTGAGTTCCACCCCGGGCGAGGGGAACAGGATTGGTTCTAACTCCTAGGCTTCTGCTGGGTTCCATGGCTGTAGAGCACCGAAGCCAGGAGGCCAGCCTTCTGCCCTGAGGGTACAGCCTCGAGTGGCTCAGGGATCCCAACACAGCTGCAGTGTTCTAGCTTCCCGGGATCTGGGTATCAGGGAGCTGCCAGGTAGGAGCGGAGAGCACAGTTATATCCGAACAGCCACACAGCTGGCTGGAGAGGATTAAACTTAATTTGCTGCAGATCAGAGGGATTTCCAGCCTCCCCTGTCCCTTTCCCGTTGATTATTTCCCTTCGATGTTTAAAGGGGAAGTTGGGCTTGGCTAATGGGGCTCCCTCTGTGCCCAGGCAGGTGGCGTCCCGCACATGTGTGCTCCTCTGGCCCTCTGCAGCCCTTCCTGCATACGTGGCTGGTGGTTGTTTACAAGTTTCCCATCGGTCTGTGTCCAAGAAGTTGTCTCGTGTCATCGTTGCTAGGGCTGTTGCTATGGCATCTGTCATCCAGGCTGTGTTGTGAGAGAGACCAGGTGGGTGATGTCACGCCCTCTTTGGTATGAAATGTTCTTGCAGCTGGGATGGAGAAAAGCCTTGATGGTGGGGCGCAGGCTGGGTTTATAGACAGGTGGGTTTGATGAGAATGAAGAACTCTTAGGCCAAGGGAGTCCCAGGCACCCTAAACCTCCTCCTCTCACAAGGGTTAACAAAAAGTCAGACCCCTGTCTGAGGGGAGCAGATGCTGTGTCGATGCTGGTGGTGACGTCATCGAATTTCTGATCCTGGTGTGGGACACAGAAGCAGCACAATCACATGTGGCCTGGGGGTAACATCTCCCAGGGACCCCAGCCCTGCAGTGGGCTGTGAGCCTGAGAGCAGGCACGTGGTTGCTCTGACTGACAGCACGGGTGGTTAAAACTCAGAGTAATCACCATCAAAATACCACTTATTAAGTGCCTTCTGTGTGCCAGCTACTCAGCAAGAATCATCTCTCATCCTCAGAACAGCTCTAGTTGATGAGCATTATTCTCCCATTTTACAGAGGAGGAAATCTAAGCTCAAAAAGTCGCAGAGGGTCACAAAGCTAGGAAGTGGCAAGGGCAGGTTCAAATCCAGCTATGGCAGGGTTCCATAGCCTGGGTCTCCTCCACCAATGACCATGGCCTTGTAGCAAAGGCCTGCTTATTTGCTCTGAAGCGGTTTTCTATGCAGGCTGCCTACAAACGTCCACAAGAGACCTCAACAAAGGGCACCTGCTTGTACTGAAGGCAAATGCCCTCCTCCTGTTTTACAGGTGGGGTGACATGTGACTTGCCCAGTGATGTGCAGTGGGGTTGGGCTAGATTAGAAATGACTCCTTGGGCACAACTGAGTCCAACCTGGGGCCTGAGATGTTCTGGACCCACAGAGGCCTTTGGGAAGAGCCAATTTCCTGTCCTCCAAGTGTCCTTCCAAGGTGGCAGCCCCTGAGGCCCTGCAGGATGGGCACAGAGTTTTGTTTTCCTTTTTTGCTTGTGGTAAAATACATAAAACATAAAATTCACCATCTTCACCATTTTTAAGTGTGCAGCTCAGCAGTGTTAAAAACATTCACATTGTTGTGCAATGGATCTCCAGAACTGTTTACCTTGCAAAACTGAAACTCTGTACGCATCAAACAATAATTCCCCATTGCCCCTTCTTTACCCCTAGCAACCACTCTTCTGCTTTCCATTTCTATGAATTTGACTGCTCTAGGTACCCCATATAAGTGGAATCCTACTATATTTATCTTTTTTGTTACTGGCTTATTTTACTTGGTATAGTCTCAGGTTTCATCCATGTTGTAGCACGTGTCAGAGTTTCCATCCTTAAGACTGAGTAATATCCTATTCTATGTATACACCACTTTTTGTGTATCCATTCATCCCTTGGGTTGACACTTGGGTTTCTTCAACCTTTGGCTATTGTGAATGTTGCAATGAACATGGCTGTACAAATGTCCTTGAGACATCCTGGTTTCAATTTTTTTTTTTTTGAATATCCCTAGAGTGGAATTGTTGAATCATATGGTAATCTGATTTTTAACATTTTGAGGAAGTGCCTTATGGTTTTCCATGGTGGTTGCACCATTTTACATTCCTACCAATAATGCACAAGGTTCTAATTTCTCCACATTCCTGCCAACACTTGTTACTTTTTGTTGTTTTTTTTTGATAGTGGCTGTCCTAACGGTGTGAGGTGGTATCTCATTAAGGTTTGCATTTCCCTAATGAATAGTGATACTGAGCATCTTTTCATGTGCTCATTGGGCACAAGAGTCAGGTTTTTGAAGATCTGTCAACTTCGAACCCTAAACTGTTGAGGCTGCCTCACTCCACTGGTACTTTGGAGTCACAACCAAATATAGTTCTTATTCTAAAGGCATTTGTGGATAAAGACAAGTGGAGCTTGAAGCTATTCCACAGACAACTACAGTAAGGCTGGATGAAGTACATTTCCCAAGAGAGGGGCAGATAATGGATTCTGGAGTTCTTGGAGCAGGAGGAAGATGTGCATTTGACATGACCCTGGGCTCCCCTAAGACGGGGTGAGAGTAATCCCTCAAGCAAAGAGCCACCACCTTTCTGGGTCACCCCCAGGGATATGTCTCCTGGAGTCCTGTTCTAGGGGAGGATGGACGAAGTGACAGAAGGCACTTCCAGCCGCTGAGCTTGGATTAAGGAGACAGCTCTCCCTCTGGCTGTACCCATGTGTTTCAGCCCTCTGCCAGGTCTCCCTGCCAGTTTGGGGCTGGCAGAACTTCTTCCTCTACCCCGTCCTGGTGCTAATGGGGCCAGACGCTCAGGCTGGGCTGGTGAGCCCTGGGGAGGGCTGTTTGGGTGCATTTGGTTCTGTAACCAGGTGTCTCTCCAGGTACTCGGGATGGCCTCTCTCTGAGCCGGGACAGGTGCCTGGGGCCACCCCGTGCGGGTTTTTAGTACCCAGCCCTGGTGTGACCAGGGTGTTGGACCTTAAGCTCCAGGGTAAGCAAATCAAATTTAGGAGGCTTTTTTTTTTTTTTGCGGTACGCAGGCCTCTCACTGTTGTGGTCTCTCCCGTTGCAGAGCACAGGCTCTGGATGCGCAGGCTCAGCGGCCATGGCTCACGGGCCCAGCCGCTCCACGGCATGTGGGATCTTCCCGGACCGGGGCACGAACCCGTGTCCCCTGCATTGGCAGGTGGACTCTCAACCACTGTGCCACCAGGGAAGCCCTAGGAGGCTTTTTTGTTATGCCAGCAGTTTGCTTCTCTGGGATTGGGGATCAGCAACTCCTGCCCTCCTTGCCCCAGGTGACCTAGAACACGGCAGCCTGCCCCCACCCGTCATTTGATCGTGGATTAAATGGGAGTCCTGTGGGGTAGGACCACCAGCATCCCTGAGCAGACGTGGCACAGGCACCCGCTTCACATACATTTCCTTACTCAAGTCCCACAACCTAATTAGGGCTGGGGTTTGTTTCCTCCCTGTGCTGCATGGCTTCCGGGATCTCAGTTCCCCGACCAGGGATGGAACCTGGCCCTGGCAGTGAAAGCCCAGAATCCTAACCACTAGGCCACCAGGGACCTCCCTCCTCTACTTTCTGATGGGAAGGCATAGAGGAGGGGTTAAGAGCAAAGACCCTTTGCATGAATATTTGCATTTTTATTTTATTTATTCTTGGCATATGTCACACTTTCTGGTTCAGTATTCAAAAGGTACAGTGAAAAGTTGTCCTCCCAGCTGCCAGCTCCCTTCCCCTGAGGCAATCGATGGCAAGTTTCTTACCAGAAGTGGTCCACCTTGCATTGAGTTTACAAAATGCCTCTTGCAGTCTATTGCTAGCATTAGAGCTGAAATTTCCCGATCTCTCATTCTAGAGTTCCTTAGGCCTCGTTTCTTCCCCTCTCTCATCCCCTGCATTAGCCTAACTCTGCTGAGAGCTGCCTTTTGACCCTCTGAGTTTCTCTCCCAGTAGCTCCCTCCCAGCCAGCACTGAGCGCTGCAGGGGGAGTGGGGAGGGGTGAGGAAATGATGGTGTCGAGCAGGGTGAATACTTGCACAGGGCGGAATAGCATCTCAAAGAGGGAGGGGGGAATGAGGACCAGAAGAAGCTGCGAGGGGCCTGCGTTTACCCTGCAGCCGGGCCTGCTGCTCTGGCCCATCCCTGGTGACAGCTGCTCTCCTTCCCGACCCCCGAGCGTGATGCTCCGTTTGAATTTCGGTTTGTCAGGGAAGCTGTGAACAAACTGGGATGTTTTCCCTCTGATAAACTGCCATCGCTGAACTTCAGAGTTGCTTCCTGAGCCTAAATGCTGGGTGAGGGAGGAAACCGGCACAGGGGTGGGGAAAAGAGAGGCTCAGAAAGCCCTCTGCTCCCCACCCCGTCCCTGAGCCCCTGCTGTGCGCCAGGAGCTGCTCTGGACACCAGACCGTGAAGCTGAGCCCTGGGAGTCCCCCGCTTAAGGAGCTCACCTCCTCGTGGATGGGCAGACCTGTGCCCAGCTGGTTATGAGGATGGGATGGCAAGTCTCTTCAAACTGGGATCCCACGGAAGTCGTGCTGGGGAAGCTGGTCTTACCTGGGAAGGATGCAGAGTGTTCATTGGGGGCTCATTTTCTGTCTTGATTCTCTCTGGCTTCATATTTTCCTGGCTCAGGGAGATCCTGGATCTAGTTACTTTTCCTTCTAGAAACAGTGTAGCATGGTGGTTCTACTGGGTTGAATAAAGTCCTAAAAGTCATGTCCACCTGGAAACTCAGAATGGGACCTTACTTGGTCTTTGCAGGTATAATTAGTTAAGATGAGGTCATCCTGGATTAGACTGAACCCTAAATCCAAAGACTGGTGTCCTTACAGGGGACTATACTCAGTATCTTGTAATCACCTATAATGGAAAAGAATCTGAAAAAGAATATATATATATTTGAACCACTTTGCTGTACACTTGAAACTAACGCAACATTGTAAATTAACTATACTTCAATTAAAAAAAATAATAAGGGCTTCCCTGGTAGCGCAGTGGTTGAGAGTCCGCCTGCCAATGCAGGGGACATGGGTTCGTGCCCCGGTCCAGGAAGATCCCACATGCCGCGGAGCAGCTGGGCCCGTGAGCCATGGCCGCTGAGCCTGCGCATCCAGAGCCTGTGCTCTGCAACGGGAGAGGCCACAACAGTGAGAGGCCTGCGTACCGCAAAAAAAAAAAAATAATAAAATAATAATAATAATAAAAGAAGAGTGAAAGGAGAAAAACTATATTTAAAAAAAAAAAAAAAGACCACGTGAAGACCCAGACACACACAGAGGGAGGAAGGCGTGTGAGGATGGAGCCAAGATTGAAGGGATGTAGTGAGAAGCCAGGGAACGTTAAGGATTGCTAGCAACGACCAGAAGTTAGAAGAGGCCAGGAAGGATTGGTCCCTAGAGCCGTCAGAGAGAGCACAGGCCCTACAGACACCTTGGTTTCAGACATCTAGCCTCCAGAACTGTAAAAGAATTATTTTCTGCTGTTTTAAGCCATCCAGTTGGTAATACTTTGTTGTGAGAGCCCTAGGATACTATACAGTGGCTAAAAGCATGGATGCCCAGGCCATATCACCTCAATTCAAACCCTGATTAAGCTGTGTGACCTTAGGCAAGTTACCTGGCCCCTCCCTCTGTGCCTCAGTTTCTTCTCATAAAATGGAGATAGTAGTAGTAGTGTTTATCTCATAAGGTGTGTGGGGTGACAATAAGTTAGTGACTACCAAGCATTTAAAATAGTGTCTGGCAGAGAGTAAGCCTCATGTGCAGGCAATGATTATTTGAAATCCACCTACACATCTACTTCTGAACCACAGAGCTCTCTTCACACCTCAGATGATGCCAAACTGCCTCGTCTGTCTGCCTGGACTTTGCAGTGTCAACTTCTGCGAGAGAAGGGCCAGGACAAACTTGAAAGGAACCTCAAGTGTGTGTGTGGGCAGCTTGTCCTTGTCCCTCCCTGTTTCATTCTAGGTTTCTTTATGTGTCAAACAGGAAAACAGGAATGATGCTCTGACTTTAGAACCTTGTGGGGATTGTGTGAAGTGAGATTTACTCCCCCAGGTCGTAGGTGATCAGTAAATGTTCCTTGCTCTTCCCTGTATGTCAGAGGAGGAGCCAGGCAAGAAAGCCAGTCCAGCTGATCTCTGGCCAACAGAGAAAAGGTATATTTTTACTACAGTGTAAACCTGGGGCAAACAGGTGCCCAGGGCAGGCCGCCTCCCAGCCCTGCGGAGGCTGGCCACGTGCATCTGTGTGTGTGTGTGTGTGTGTGTGTGTGTGTGCGCGGTGGGGGGGTGGGATGCTTCTGACCCAGGGAGGGGTGAGGATGGAGTGGCGCCCCACCCACTCCAGGGGCCCTGACATCTGCCCTTCAGGCACTGCTCTCAGCCCAGATATTTGGAGGTTTGCCTGCTGAGTTTCTTCTTGGCCCACAGCAGCCGTGGGAGTGCTGACTGTAGAGGGCCTGGTGTGTGTGTGTGTGTGTGTGTGTGTGTCTATGAGATGCAGAAACCAAAAATAGCTTTGATGAAGCTTGGACAAGGTTGGGAAAGAGGGAAGAGGTGGGAGAGGGTAGAGTCGGGGGCAGCCAAGCACAGGTCTCAGTAGTAACATTGTTGGGGGGAATGGGGGTTCATTGACATAGAAGCTTTTCGTAAACCCATACCTGAATGACTGCTTTCCCTCTTGCTTGTCTCATGTCTAAGTTTAAGGTGTTCCTTGTAACCAGCTGCATAAAATATCTGCATCACAGGCATGTGTTAAAGAATCCGTGTGTTAAAAAGAGACGTGTGCTGAAGAAACCAACTGTTAGAGATTTTCATGGATGCTTCAAGGGTTATTTCTTTGGGCTGCTTCACGTTTGATTCATGTATTAAATTGGGCATTTAGAAAGCAATGTGTCTGGGCTGTATTTTCTTAGCCTTATCCTGCAAAATTGGCTTTACTGAATTACAGTTGAAATGTGGTCACGAGCCATATAGAGTTGATTAAAAAGAAAAAAACAAAACCACTCATATGAAGAACATTTCTGTCTCTTGCAGAAATATATAGAATCCGTTTTCTACAGTGTCACAATCTTTTATACAAGGATCCGGATTACGGATGCCTTTCTGGATTTAATGTCAGGGAAAAAATGTTTATCTCTACAAATGACTTTTGGTAACTTGATTTGTTTTCCTTTTCACTTTAGCTGCCAGGAAACCCATGGCAAAATTTAGTGCTTGATCGTGGGAATTAGCTCATCTTGGATTCCTGTTAACATACACTCCTTTGTTCCCTTTTAAGTGTATGTTTTGCTTATGTACCAGATTTGCTATTTCATATTATATCTACATTATATGGTCCCTCAAATCCTTTGAAAGTTAAGTGGAATTCTGGTGTATATACCCAAAAGACTTGAAAATAGATACTCAAACAAACACTTAAACATGAATGTTCATAGCAGCACAGTTTTAAATAGCCAAAAGGTGGAAACAACCCAAATGTCCATTGACTGATAAAGGGATAAACAAAATGTGGTACATCTCTACAAGGGAATGTCATTTAGCCACAGAAAAAGAATGAATTTCTAATACAGGCTACAACATGGATGAACCTCAGAAGCATTATGCTAAGTGAAATAAGCCAGATACAAACATCATCATATATTGTATGATCACTTTTATATGAAATTTCCAGAATACATAAATCCATAGATACAGAAAAGAGAAAGGTAGTTGCCAGGGAGTGGGGAGAGGGGAGAACGGGAGTGACTGCTTTACGGGTACAGGGTCTCTTTTTGGGGTGATGAAAATGTTTCGGAAGTAGATAGGAGCAGTGCTTGCATGACATTATGAATGTACTAAATGCCACAAAATTATATACTTTAAAATGGTTAATTTTATGTTATGCAAATTTTTTTTTCAATAAAGAAAGAGAAAATATTGCATTGAAATTTTAAAAAATGAGTGGAGTGTAGAAATCCAATTGGAATCTAAGTGAAGTGTTGGAGATCTGGATGGAACATCTATCTGATTGCTCTGGGTCGCGGGCAGGGCATGTGCCCCTCGTTCACTGCTCCAGGTCTCCTCCAAAGCTGTGTCCTTTGCAGATGGCACCTGCCCCTGGTGCCCGGTCTTTGGTTAAAGGCATGGTACTGGTTGTACTCATTGCTACAATCTCAGGATGAGCTTTCACGGCCATTTGCAAACAAATAAGCCAGAAGGCTTTGGTGAGATTGGCTGTGGTGAGGGCAGGCCTGGGCTTTCTCCTTGAACTTGAAAGAGATGCACTTAGGGGAATTTCTAAATAAAACCAGAGGCAAGTGGCTCTGGGTCTCGGTGACCTTCGGGGACTGAGCAGGACCCGGCAGCGCCCCCTTCAGGGGCACCAGAAGAGTTATTGCTGCTCTGAGCTTTCCCTCTGGCCAGTTTGTTCCGTTCCAAGCCATCATGGTGCAAAGCCAAGAAAGGAATTTAGGGATCACAGAGCAATAACTGCTTGAGATACAGAACATTCTGCAGTGTCCCCTTACTTCTTTTTTTATTTAAGATTTTTTTTTGATGTAGACCATTTTTGAAGTCTTTATTGAATTTGTTACAATATTGCTTCTGTTTTATGTTTTGTTTTCTTGGCTGCAAGTCATGTGGGATCTTAGCTCCCTGACCAGGGATCGAACCCGCACCCCCTGCATTGGAAGGCAAAGTCTTAGCCACTGGACTGCCAGGGAAGTCCCCCCCTTACTTCTTTCAAAACTTGAGGGTGGGGCAGTTTGGGGTTTCATTTGGAGAATTTCTTCCATCTTCAGGATTCTATGAAGAAGACAGGGCAGGCCATGCTTCCGCTTTGGAACCAGTTCCCTCTTGGAATTGCTTCTCTACTGTTGCTCCCAGGTGGTCTGCACAGTTCAGTGGGTCTGAGGCTGCCTCACCTTGACAGGCCGTCCCTGTTCTAGGAGAAGAACTCTCTCTTCCTAGGTGTGGCCTCCCTTTAATCCCTCTTTCTTAACTTTTTCTGAGAGCAGTGCTTCCCAAACATTTGTGTACCATTGCATACTGAGAAACTGATCATATTTGCTAGCAGCATGGGGATAAATGGGGAGGGTGTTTGCAGCTAGTGGTAGTCGGAGTCTCCCCAGCCCCTGTGTGGACAGTGTCTTCAGGACGTTGGCTGGGGAGCTGAGCTCCAGGCCAAGATGGAGTTTTAAGTGTAGGGAGAAGGGATGGGGGGAGGTAGGTATCCTCAGCCCGCTTTGGCCAGAGGGCCAGAATGAATCTGTCATTTCCCTGTAAGTGCTCAGATCCATTCCCTGCCCTTCAGGGCCTCACCCGTGACAGCTACATCTCCCAGGCTCCTTTGCCAGCTGGCTCTTGGCTGGATTTGGCTAGTGGGAGGCACTGATTGAGCTGGGGGGGAGGGGGAAGGGAGAAGGCCGGCACGCCCCCCCCACCCCCCCCCACCGGGTATCATCTTTGCATCTTTGGCAATGACTGCCTCTCTTAGTAGTTCCGGCTCCTGCTGGGCGATCCCCACTGCTGCCAGCTCCCACCAGCCGGCTCTGACCCTGGGCTTCATGACACCACCTCCTCCTTTCATCCCTTCAGCCTGTGGGCTTCCTGCTGTTGCTCGTCTCTGGGTTGCACTGTGGTTCCCTCTTTGGTTTTTCAGCCACTTTAACATGTCACTAGTTTCTCCATGAACTTTCCTTTATGAAGTAGAAGGTGTGGACTCTGTTCTCCTGATTGGACTCTGGCTTAAAGAGCATCCTGGGTGCTCCCGGCGGCCTTCTAAATAGCACCAGCCAGTAACAGAGAACATGCATTGGATTGACCTTGTACTTTGGGCTACACCTTCCTCAGGTACCTGGGGCAGCAATAGGCAGCTGGCCCAGAATACAGGACCCTGTGTCCTGGCCACACATCATCCCCTTGTGACCAAGAATGGGGAAGAACAGAAGTTTGGGACAGCTGCTTCCCTTGTCTACCTAGAAAACTCTTATTCAGGCTTTAAGGTCCAAATATCACTACCTCTTGATCTCTGCCTTTTTTTTTCCCCCCTCTAATTTCCCCTAGACTGGATCAGTTGCTTCTTCATCTGTTATTCTCAATACAGCTTAGCTGAATAAGCCTTTTATTACTTTTTCCATTAGAGTCATGAGTGGACCTGTTTCCCTCATTAGTGGACACAGTCACCGAAGGCGGGGACCTGGCTTGCTCAATTCTTTGTGCCAGTGTCCCACTCAGTGCATGACGCCTGGCTCGGAGCAGGCAATGACACAGTTTTCCTGAATTCAGTGGAACCCTAAGCAGGCTTCATATTAGGATCACCTGGGAAGCTTCAAAAAATTCAAATGTCCAGGCTCTACCCTAGACCAATGATGTCAGAATCTCTGAAGGGGGGGCCCAGGCACTGGCATTTTAAAAGGCTCCCTGGGTAATTTTAATGTGCAGCCAGTGTTGCTAGACGTTGGTTTAACTACTTCAATTTATCACTTGCTGTTTGTTAATGATTTCTACCATTAAACCCGGGTCCTCTTACAAAGTAATCCAACCTAACAAATCTTTTTGAGTGCCTGCCTTGGGCCAAGCTTTGTGTAGACAGATTCCTGCTACTCAAATTACGTTCTGTGGACCACCAACATCTGCATCACCAGAGCTGGTTAGAAATGCAGATTCTTGGGCCCCACCCCCGACCTGCTGAGTCAGAACCTGCCTTTTCCTCAGCTCCCCAACTGGCTTGAATGCATGTTACAGTCTGAGAAGCAGTGATGCAGGTATCACACAAACATCAAATTTCTTGCTCACCGTGCACTGCGCTTCCTTTCTTATCCACCCTGTTTTGCTTCCCTTTACGAGGGTATCATCTTACATTTCTTTCTCCAGCTCGGATGGCACGTCCCAAGGAAATGGAGACCAGGCAAGAGTTAGATGAAGTGGTGGATCCCCCGAGTGTGGAGGGGAGACGAGGAATGGGTGGTCTTTGGGAGATGGAAGCCTTTCAGGGCACACTGGGCACCAGTGTTTGGGAGGCCTCCGGATAGGCTGTTTGGAAAGAAAGACTCCCATTTCTGACATTGCCATTTCCTTGGGAATGATCCAGGCATGCTGGAGGGATGCTCTGGCTGTGCCGGATGGAGGACTGCAGTAGATCCGATTGCTAGGGAGCGGATTGGCATTGATGCAAATAAAGCAGCCTTGCTTGCCTCGTGCTTTTGGGGTCCAAGCACAGTAGGGAGTTTCTGGAGGTTGGCTTATCGAGATCTGCAGGGTTACCTTTTGTTCAGGTTCAGATGGAACACAATGATCTGTGTCCACAGGAGTGGTGACTTTTTTTTTTTTTTTTAAAGAAGATGTTGGGGGTAGGAGTTTATTTATTTATTTTTGCTGTGTTGGGTCTTCGTTTCTGTGCGAGGGCTTTCTCTAGTTGTGGCAAGCGGGGGCCACTCTTCATCGCGGTGCACGGGCCCCTCACTATCACGGCCTCTCTTGTTGCAGAGCACAGACTCCAGATGCGCAGGCTCAGTAGTTGTGGCTCACAGGCTCCAGAAGCGCAGGCTCAGCGTGGCTCATGGGCCTAGTTGCTCCGTGGCATGTGGGGTCTTCCCAGACCAGATCTCGAACCCGTGTCCCCTGCATTGGCAGGCAAATTCTTAACCACTGCGCCACTAGGGAAGCCCAGGAGTGGTGACTTTTAAAGGTAACCTGGAGCGGGCAGGACTCTTCGCATATCCGACTACATCTCTGCTGTCTCCCCAGAGCCCGGTGCCTCTGGCCACAGTGTGCATTCAGGCCAGATTGGAGAGTAATGCTGATGGCGGGGCCGGGAAGCTGGGAGGGACAGTGACTTGTCTGGGAGGGCAGTCTTGGCTGGGAAGCTGCCTCTTCTGCCTCTGCGCTATTGCACAGTGCTGGGATGAGGTCATGGCAATAACACATAACATGCTTCAGAAGGACCGCTGTGTGTATCTCGTCTTGAGCTCTTCAGATACGTTTAAGAGATGCTCCGAGAGAAATCAGGATTCATTTGAGAAATGATGTAGTACGAGGTGTGGTTGGACTGTGCTCAGGAAGACAGAAAGTTGGGGTGAAGGGCATCTTGCACGTGGCCTCGTTGTCACAACCAGCCCAGCAGTGAAAAATGGCTCCACCGCCCAGCTCACAGGACACACACAGCATCACCCTGGGGACGGGTGCTTGGGTCGTCCCTCCAGGAGCTGAGGCCACTGTCCCAGCAATCACCCTCCTGTAAAACTATCCCGTGTGGGTCAAGCAACTTGGCAAATTTCGTTGAGCAGGCCTCGATGGACCCACAGTCGAGTAGGGGAGATACACGAAACCAGTGAGTACGGGATGAACTATAAGTTCTCTGAAGAGGAGCATAGGTTTCTGTGATAATATAGGTCTGGGGGGCCTAGCCTAGTCCTGGGGGTCTGGAAAGGATTCTCTGAGGAAGTGCGTGTCCCCTGAAACTTGAAGGAGCTGGCCAGGTAGGGAGGGGTGTGGAAGGCTCGTCTCCCAGGCAGGGGGACTAGTACACAGTCATGAAGGCCCCGGGCAGGAGGGCCCTGTGGCTGCAGGGCAGGGGTGAGGTGAAGCCTGGAGAGAGGGGCTGAGAGACGGGCAAGGTCCAGCCCCACAGTGCTTGGCCATGTTAAGGAGTCTGGGCCTATCCTCAGACCCTGGGGCCCCATTGAAGAGTTTTGCTAGTGTGCTTCCGGACCATCTCCAGCCGCTGTGGCGGATGGATGAGAAAGGGGCCAAGCATGTGCTGGAACACAAGGAAGGCAGTCATTGCAGCTGGGACACCTTCTTTAAGCCGTCTCTTCCCACGGTGCCTTCCGGTCTCACGGGTGAGGGCAAGACCCAGCCTCTAGACTCTTCATGGGAGGCCCTAGGCACGCGGTGGGGTGGGGGCCTGGGCAGGCTCAGCTATGGTAGGTCAGGGTCCTGGGGGACATCTATACAGCCTGCGTGCCCTCCCATCCCCAAACTATCCAGGATCCGTCTCTTGCAGTCAGGATCACTCTTATATTTATTCAAGGCCTGGAGAAAGAGGAGGGATCAAATGGGGGTGAGAGGGCTGAGCCTGGGGCCACCAGTGCAGGGGCTTAGGGTGGCCATTGCTCAGTAGGGCTGTGTGTGGCTGAGTCACATGTTGGGGCTCTGGGAACCAAGGGCTCTGGCTGGATACATTTCCTGGATCCCTAGGAAGACTGCCAGAGCTCATGTCTGTGGAAGTTCATAGCCTCCTATCTTTGGCAGATCCGATAATAAGTGTGAGTCCAAGTACGCATCAACGCCCTGCCGGACTCCCAGTTCCTGTGGAAGTTTGGACAAGTGCTTGCAGGAGAGTCCCCAAAGGCCTCACTGACGAGGGGGCCGGGTCCGAGAGCCCAGGTCCACATCAGCCAGTCTGGATACAAGACATATCTTGATGTTGCCCACGTGCTTCCCGGGGCCAGAGAGGTCTGTGCCTGCCCCTATTTCTCACCTCACAGGGACGCTAAGTCATCAAAACTCCAGCTGAAACGTGTCTCAGAACCTGAATCAAAATCTGTTGTCTTTCCACCCTGTACAGAACCACATGCTAAGTCTAGCAGCAGGGGGAGAAAACCCCTCTTAATGAATGTTCCATGTCATCCCTGAATTGCTTTCTCCTTTCCCTCAGATTTCACGGCGCTCCTGAGGAATGCTTATTTCCCTGTGGGAAAAGCGTGGGTGAGGGGAGATATCGCCCAGATTATAAACTTAGTTTTTCATTAACAACGAATCTTAGAAATGCATAATCTCTGCCATCACCCCCTCCTGTCTTTCCCCTCACTTCCCATCAAAATGGAGCCCAGAGGGGCAAACTGGGTTTGATCCAACGGGACAGGGGCTGTGTCTCCTGGCCCAGATTGTCCTTCCCTGCTGAGAGGTGACACCTGATGAGTGTGTCAGAGCCAGGGACTGTGCCCAGCAGGTAGCAGGTCCTCGGTGGATATTTGCTCAGTGCCTGCAGCCTGCTTGTCTTTCTCAGCTTGTGGGTGCGTGCAGGGACAGCACCTGGGCTGTGCAGGTTCCCACCATCACACCTCCATATAATTGATCGGTTCATTCAGCCAGGATTTTTAGTACATCCTGTGGTGCAGGCAGGGGGCAGAGAACGGGGCCTCCTTAAGGGGAGACGAGATACACCCACAGAGACCTTCCCCACCAACCGGAATGTGATAAGGCTGGAAAGAGAAGCCCGACCAAGGGTCAGGAGATCAAGGCAAGACTTTGTGGAGGGAGCAGCATTGAAGGATAAGTAGAAATGATCAAAATATGACTTCCTGACCTTCCCATAATGTGTTATGGTTTCATATGGTTTTAGATTTTTTAATATTAGTCCTCGTAATAACTGTGAAACAGGCAGGACATATTTTTAGCAAGGAGATGTGGGGAGGGTAGACCAGAGAGAGGGGGAGTACAAGGAACGGCGGCAGGACCACGTTGACTGGGTTGCTGAAAGAACAATAGAATGTCGGGAATAAGAGCAGCTGCTTCAGAATCCGGCCAATGAGAGCTCACATCTGCTTCACATTTCTTAGCTGCAGGACATTTGGGAAGGTCACCGAACCTCTGGGAGCCTCAGTGCCTTTGTTTATGAACAAGAATGATAAAATCATTTTGTTAGGGTGGCTGTGAGATTAAAATGAAGTCTTGGGGGTAAGTGCAAGGCTTGGCACACAGAAAAGACCAGACAATATGGCTCTTTATTGTTTTAAGTGGTTTGTTGGGGTCCGAGTCATGTTGAAGGAAGGACAGCTGGAAAGGCAGATGTGGGTTCCTGTGTCTAGTGACTGATGGGCAAAAAGATGTCTTAGTTTGGGAACCCCTAGAAGCAGACTGAGAAAAATAGTCAAGGCAAGTAGTTTATTTGGGACACAATCCTAGGAAACCGAAGTGGAGGGGATGGAGAGCTGAGACAGGAGGCCAGAGAGGGTGTGATACCAAGCCAGCAACCACTACGGGATGGCTGGCCTTTAATCCCAGGAGGAAACTCTGGGAGGTGGTGTAGAGGGCGGGCCTCGGTGTTATCCTACCTGAAGGAGAGGCAGGCGAGGGATCTGGGCTCTTTGCCCACTGTCACCCCTAGGAGGGTGCTTCTGGGGTGCTCAGTCCCCCAGACACTTGGCCTGCCCTGGAGAAAACTCTCAGGCAGAGATGCAGATGCTGGCAGCTGGGACTCAGCCAGCAGCATGAAGTGGGACGGTCCCAGGGACATCAGGGGGCACAGGACACGTAGTGTAGTGTTTGCTCTGGAAGGATTGCAGTGTCTTATCCAGCCCGTTCCTGACCGTATTTTTCCTGCTAGCTATTTCCATGTGTGTTTCCTAGTCTCTCATCTTTAAGTCTGTGGTCTTGAGCCTTCACTGTTCTAGGCTTCCACCTCTGAGCTGAAACCAGGCCCATGCTACCTGCCCAGCCTCTTGGAGACACAGGTTACCTCCTGCAGTTGGTAGGCACGCTGCAGACAGAGATGCTTTCCCTGGCAGCATCCTCCTCTCCAAGAAACATGCTGTTGTGAGAAGGGGGGCTGGACCAGTGATGGAGAGGTGGCCCCTGGAGGAATTCTAGGGCAGGGTCAGGTCTGGGCCCCAGCTGGCCACACCCTGAAGATGAGCTTGGATGGATCTCTTAGCAAAAAGGGTATGTTTAGCTATCTGCGCCCCGCCCCCCCACCCCATGACAGTCCAGAGGAGCCTGCTGAGTGCGTGCGGCCTTTCGGAAACACTGACTCACTCTCTGGGTTCTCTGAGGCTTCTGCTTTAGAGAATGGGGCATTCTGTCCGTCACCGCCAAGTATGATTTCAGACTGCACAGATCGGCTGGCTGGGAGAGGAGATGAATGACTAAAGGGAGAGGAAGCCAATGAACTGGGGGCGGGGTGGGTTTTCGACGGAAGTGAGGTGGGGAGAAGCTGGCAAAGCTGCCGAGAGGCAGGCTGGTGGTGGAGAGAAGCTTCCCCCGCCTCCCACCCGGGGTGAGATTAATTAGGAGAGGACCTGGAAGGCGAGAAATGGATACTTGGAGGGGAGCTCCTGCAGGTTTGGGGCAGTAGTAGTCACCTGGGGAAAAGCCATTAAGCGTTGTTTGGGAATGCTAATCTGTGGACCCCTGACCTTCTTTGAATGCAGATAGATTTGCAAATTTCGACCCTAGTGTGATCTCTCTTCAGGAATCCAGACCTCTTGGAAATGTGTTATCTTTTACAAAGGAAAGAAGGAAAGAGGGAATAGAAGAGGTCAGAATAATTTAGAGCCCCTCTCACGTTTATTTCGTAAAGCTGCTGTCCCTAAGAAGAGCTTGGTGTGCCCTATGCAAATGTTTATCCCAGGGCAATCTCTCAGGCCTAGATCCAATGGACTGGGCCCTCTTTAGCAAACAGGCAGTTTCCATTAAGAAAAAGCCCAGCCTCTTGGTGTCCTGTCCTAATGTTCTGAAGGGTTGGGGCCCCCAGGCACCGTCAGGCAGTGGCAAACATCTCACAAATTTAAGCGCTGGGCCTAGCAGACTCAGCACCATCTCCACCTTGGTGGGCTGGCCAAAGCCACCCATGAGTCCAGATGGTGTGAATTGGGAGTGTTTGTTTGCCTCGGGCTCATTTGCACCTTAACCCCTCTGCACACACATAGCCTCTAGGAAGTACCCAGGAAGTGAGAGTCTGGTGTCACACAGTTTCCTTGAGGGTCTGATCTGAGTCCTAAACAGTTTTTCCCCTTCAGGAAATGCACAGGCAAGTGCTGTGCTGGCCTGGGACTTGCATTCTTGAGTTGCACGTGGTGGTTGTGAGGCTTGAGTGGCCCTACCATACCCTCACACACCCAGGGACAGGGCCCTGGGATCCATTGGTGGTAGATGCAGCTACTGGGCATTTCAAATTCCCAGTGCCATGCTGGTGAAGGAAAGGAAGAAAGCTAGGGACAGGGGAGTTCCGGTTTAAGGGAAACTGACACAGCTGTTGGGCTGGTCCCCAGAGTATAGCCAGCATTCCCTTTCCAACCTGTCATGGCGGAGTAGGGTATGGGGGCCTTGGGTCTGATCTGGGCTGGTGTGGCTGACCGTGGGCTCTAATATGGGGGGTCTGGGCAGCAAAGCTATTGATAACAGGAACCGATAATGCTGCGATTCCAAGGGGTCAGACAGGAGTCCACGTGATTTGAAATTGGTCCCATGAGCCGTTAGCAAGGTGGTGATGAGAAATCGTGAAACCTGGGCCCATCCGCTGGGAAAAGGAGGCTGATGTGTCCTTTCTGGATCGTTAGGGCCCAGCTGAGTGGCTAGAATTTGGGCAGGACCCCCAGCATCTCACTGAAGTAACAACCAGGACCTGGGAAGAGCTTCTGTCCTATTGATGAGACACAGTGAGCACGAGGCGGCGACCACGGCTTGGTGCCACGGGAGGCCTCTCGGGGTACCCCAGATGATGGGTGGAGGCAGCTGGTGCATAGTGGGTCCTTTATAAATGAATGACTGCAGTGGAGCTCCAGCCCCACCTGTGCTGAGGTTCGGCTCTGCTGGACCAGCCTGAGAAGAGCCCACAGGGTAAAAGTGCTCCAGGCAGCCGGAGACATCAAGTCCTTCCTCGTGGTGAGAGTAGCTGGGCACGGTCCAGCCCAGCAGCAGAGGCTCTGGTCAGTGCTCAGTCATGCTGTCAGCTTAGTCACTGTCACCCTCCATCCCGACAGCCATGGGCTCTGTGTTCCTTTCTCCTTGTGCATGGCTTAAGAAGAGAGCTCAAGCTCTCTTGGAGTGTGCCGGGAATATCCCGTGTCTGTTGTCTCTAGCTCCCGCCCCAGCTTGTAGATGTCCCTTTTCCCGTACTCACTGGGCATCGCCGCTACTTTCTGTCCTGTGCCATTTCTCCTGGAAGGGGGAGCCCGGGCCATCCCGCGGCTGAACTCCAGTTGGGGAGCCTGCAGTGCAGTTCCACATTGCCAAGGCCCTTGGTGTCCTGAGCAAACCCCGCTGTCAGCAGCCTGGAAAGGAGGAATGCCTGCAGGGGCGGGGCCGTAGGCTGGCTTCCCAAGAAGGTTCCCCCAGGTGTTGGAGCTGGAGGCCGAGGCACCACCTTGACCTTGGGGTTTCTATACCTCCAATGAGAGGGTTAGTATCCAGGGATTGTGCGTGACCACGCTCCCTAACAGAACACCACCAGTGTCTTTGTGGCATTCAGTTTTCCTGTCCTACAGGGGACTCCCAGATGGTGCTCTCGCCCCAGGGTGAAGCTGACAGCACAGGAAAGGAGAACTCCTGCTGCATCCATGCGATGTTTATTGAGGGCTTTTTGGAGCTGGGCGCCCGACTTGGTGCTGGGGATGCTGAGATAAAAAACACAGTCCCTGCCCCCAAGGATCTCAAAGTCTTATGGGGAGACAGGGGTGTCACAGGGTACAAGACAACATGGTGAGTGTCCTGTGAGAAGCACAGCTTGTGTGTGGAGCTGATACTCTGTCAGCACATGCCAGCTAAGGTCTGGAGGTTGTTAAAATGGTGAAGTGCTTCCATGGCAGTGGTTAAATACCTGCGTCCTGAGCTCCCTTAGTGATCACACCCGATTCTCCAGCCACCCTGGCCCCTCCGGGATCCAGGAGCTAAGTAAGCATCAGTACCGGGCTTAGACGGAGGCCCTCGGGACCCTGATGCAGCCCTTTGGCTGGAGTCCTTTTTGGTCGGAGTTTGTGCTCTACTAGTTGTTACCTATCTTGAGTATCAACCATGGTTCTGGGGTGGACAGCATAGCCAAGTACCCAACATTCGTTGGGTACCCAGGAGCGGGCTGGCTGGCAGACAGGAACAGTAGCTCAGAGGAAGCAGGAGGGAACGAGTCCCAGCGGCAAGTGCTTTGTTGGGTTGACTTGTAAAGTGCAGCCTGTGTTCTACTAGAAGGCGGGGTGTGTGAGGGGAGAGATGGGAAAGAGGGTCTCACACTACATGCATGTCACAGCCTCAACCAGTGAAGCACGGTCACTCTCCTGACCAAGGAGGCCCCAGTTCCTGACCTCAATGCCTGTACAATCCAGTGACGGCTTGTGAAGAAAAAAACTCACTTCTTTTTCTCTGCTCTCAATACAGTTCTTCACTTCTGGCCATCTAACATGTGATTTCCCCCCATACTAATCAGTCATGTAATTCTCTCTGGTCACTGAGTGGGTGTCCCACAATTCAAAGCAATTCTGACACCACCTGCCTGGAGTGAGTGTCAGATCCCACAGGTGAGGACTTGGTCTCATAAGACTACATCACCCCACTACTTCTGATGCCAATCACAAGTCCAGGTTGTCACCTGAGCTTCTGACTGACAAGCTATAGATCAGAGGTTCCCAGGACCCCTTCCTTGGGTTTGGTAATTTGCTAGAGTAGCTCACTGAACTTGGGAAAACAGTTTATTTACTGTTTATTATTACCAGTTTATTATAAAAGGATACCACTCAGGAGCAACCAGGTGGAAGAGATGCAAAGGGGGAGGTATGGATGGGGTCACGGAGGTTCCACGCCCTCTCCAGGTGCGCCACCCTCCCAGCCCCTCCACGTGGTCATGAACCCAGAGGATCCCTGAACCCCACTTAGGATTTCTATGGAGGCTTCATTATGTAGGCATAATTGATTAACTTCTTGGCCTTTGATGATTAATTCAACCTCCAGTCAGGTGGGGCTGAAAGTTCCAACCCTGTAATCACTTGGTTGGGTTCCTTGGCTACCAGCCCCCATCCTGAGGCTCTCCAGGAGCTCCCAGCCAAGGGCCATCTTATTATCATACAAAAAGACACATCACAAAAAGACACACAGCACTGGAGATTCCAAGGGTTTTAGGAGCTATGTGTCTGAAAATGGGAGCAGAGACCCAGTATATGTATTTTCTTATGATGTCACATTGCGTTTCTTTTTGGAAGGGACAATCATCATTCTTTGAGCTCTGGCATATTCCAGACAATGTGCTACGTCTTGTACAAACACTATTTTCATTCACCTTTATGATGCCTCCATGAAATTGGCATCACTATCCCTATTTTATAGATGCAGAAATTGAGGCCATGGGAGGTTACCCAGCTAGTCAGTGGCAGGCTGGAAATTCAAGTTCATTGCTGACTCCAAAGCCTATTATTTTTTATTGCACCAAACTGCTTCCAAAAGTCTAGAGAAGAACTAGGGAGGAGAAGGATGGTGAAGCTTGACAGGCTGGCTTCTCTGCTGAGGTGAGCACACCTCCCTCACACAGCCTGACTTTTTATTTTCTGTGACAGAAGCATGAGGGGATATATGGAGGATATATATGGAAGATGAGAGTTACAAAAGCCATTCATACAAGTCCAACTCGCAATCCCCCCTTCCTCTCAGCTTTGGTTTGGAGTTGAGCTTCAGGGAAACATTTCACCAGTGCAATGGGTTGGACACAGGAAATAGAGAAAAAGTTGCTTCTTTCCTCCAAGGATCTGTGCCCCTTTGTCCAACCCCTTCTCCTCAGCTACAGCTTTCCCTGCAGACTTTAGCTTCCTAAGATGTTTCAGTTTGGCGTGAGAAGCATTTGCTAGCCATTGGAGGGTCTTGAGCCTTTAAGGGACAGGTTCAGTGTCATCACTGGGAGAGTAGAGCCTAGAACAGGCTGGAAGCTGAAAGGTCTGCTACGAGGTTGTTGTATCCATCTGGACATGAAGCTCTCTCAGGTAGGGGCTGTGGACATAAAAAGATGAGGGGAGCTACTAGAAATATCAGCAGAGGAGAGATTAGTAGGACTTGAATCTGAAAAGGAGTGAGAGAGAGATATCAAAAGTCTTCTTGGATAGATATGGTTAATAGATGGTATTTATGTTGCCCTTCTGTATCCTGTGCCCTTCTGTATCCTGTGCCCAGGGCAGACATCACTAATCAGTCACAGTTCTTTTTTGGGCTCAACCACAGACTCCTTCTAAACACAGCAATCTATGTTAACTCTCACTAACCCACTGGTATTGCACATAAGTTGAAATCTACTCGATCTCTGCTCTAATGTTTCAAGTCAGGAGGACTCAGCAGAGGTAGTTTGGGAGAATTCAGGAGGTAAGAGTAAGCTGTTCTGTCTATATTTTTGTTCTTAGGTGTCCAGGGGAATGCGTATTGTGAGAACAGGAAGACAGGACAGTGGAGAGGTTAGGCATTAAGGGTAGAGCTGTAGAGCTGGAATTCATCTCTAATTAGGCAGTAATTGAAGTCATATGAATGGAGGGATGTCTTCCAACAGAGTGAGTAGATGGGGAAGAGAACAGAGAGCTCATTGCCAGAGGATAGGAAACTGCTCACGATGCTGAAGCAAGAAAGTGAAAAAAGTTAACAAGAGAAAAAACTGCATCTCTCCAGCCCCCAAAGTGGAATCCTTTGGAAACTTAAGGAACTGAAGTGCTGGTTTCCTTACAGATTACAAGGGTTAATGCTGTTGACGCCTTCCTTTTAGTCTCGGATATGAGCCAGTGTTTCTTCCAGCAGTGATGCTTTAAAGGAGCCTCTCTCCCTGCAGTCTCCCACTCCACATCCTGTTTCCGGTCTTGGGCCAGCTCACCCTTCTTCCTTTGTGCCGTGACTTCTCTCTTCTCTGTGGTTTGGTCCCATCCCAGCTTGCCGTGCAGAGGGAAGGCTAGGTACCACACTTGTGATCTTGTCTTCCTGATGGCTACCTTAACTAATCACTCTGAAACCCTTAGGTTCTGGGGATAATTATTCCCGCAAAGTCAAGGACTCCCTTTCCTTCCAGTGACCTGGAATTACCCTCTCGCAATGAAAGCACCCAGAGCTTTGGAGTGACTTCTCCGCATTAACTCTGAGGCCGAGTTGCAGCGAGGAAGTCTACCCTTTTAATAGGGGAAAATATTGCCCTCGTAAGTCTTTATGCAACACACTTGAGCCTAATGCTCACTTACCAATTTGCCTTTATAACTTCCATTTTGAGTGAATTAAGTCCTCCATACGGGTAGTTATTAAAGAAGTGATAAGTGCTTTATAATTCAGTAAAGGGTAGCCTGGCCATTTCAGATTTTCCTAAGGAAATTGGCCACTCGAAAGGCAGCACTTTCAGGACCGCTGCGGCCAGCTGCTCTTAGGCCCAGAGCTTGCACTATTGGATTACTTTCAAGCCAGCTGCTCCGGCCTAGACTAGACTTTCCTTCTCACTCAGACTTTCTCCTCCAAGGCCCACTGGGGAGAAAGGGTCAAAGCTAATGTGTCTCTCCCTGCCTCAGGCTGTTTCTGCTCTTGATCAAAGACCTCCTCTTTCTCTCCTAGTTCAAAGCTGAGATGTCTAGTAGGGACTGGAGGGTTTATGATCAATGTGGTTTGAGTCTCATCTGTAGACAAGAGGGGACTGTCTCCAAGGGGCCACAGGGCTGTGCCTCCCTCCCCTACCCGCCAGGCACAGCTTGCTTCTTTACACCTTTGTCTTTTCAAATAGTTGGAGAAAATGCTGGTCCCGTCAAGACCTTGGGAACCATAGCCTTTTCATGACTTGCTGCAAGGTCCCAGGGTTCTGAGGAAGTACAGTCATTTATTAATTTGTTCATTTAAATCTTCTACCTTGTACTAAGAACTGGGCTGAGTGTTGTGGATACAGTAGTGAACAATATAGGTTGCCTGCCCTCAGAGAGCTTGCATTCTGTTGGGGGAGAGACACAGTCAACAAGTAAACACATACTTGAGGTAATTATAGATTTTGTCAAATGATATAAAGGATGTACCTAGAGTGACATTTCTCAACCTTGGCACTATTGACATTCTGGAGGGGATAACTCTTTGTTGTGAGGGGCTGTCTTGTGTTGTAGGATATTTAGTTACATCCTTGGCCCCTACCCACTAGATGCAGTAGCCCCTCCCCAGTCATGACAACCAAAAATGTCCCCAGACATTGCCAAGTGTTCTCTGAGGGCTTAAATCCACCCCGGCTTGAGAACTATTGATCCAGAGGAAGGTGATACAGAATGTCTTTAGGTGGTCGGTCAGGGAAGGCCTCCCTGAGGAGATGACATTGAAGGGGAGTCCAAGTGCTTTTAAGGGCAAAACCAACTGCAAAGGTCCTGAGAGGGGGGGAGGGAGCTTGATGTTTTGAAGACTAGAGAGAAGACCAGTGGGAGGAAAGCCAAGTGAACAAGGGTAAGGTTAGTCTGAGCTGAGGAGGGAGAGAGATGAGCCAGACATGGAGGATCTTGCTGGCTGAGGTGGAGTCTGAATTCCATCTCAAGTGCAGAAGCCATTGGAGGTTTCTTTCTGTGGGGAGTGGGTGGGGGAGGGGGACATGATCTGATTTATGTTATGAAAAGCTCATTCAGCCTTCTGTGCGAGGACAGGTTTAGTCAGGTGGGAGTGGAAGCAGTGGTCATGCTTTTGAGGCAGTGGTCTTTGTGAGGGGCGATGGTGGCCTGGGTGATCAGGGGTGATAAGAGTGGAGGTTCTGAGGAGCGGACAGAGCTGATGATCTCCTGTGGAGGTGCACTTGCTAAGGGGCGGCTGTTGGAGGGAAGGAAGGGAGCAATCAATGATGAAGTTTGACTTGGACAACCGGGTGGTACCAGTGCCATTTACTGAGATGGAGAAGCCCAAGTGGGAGGACAGCAAGGGCTGGTGTTGGACCTGCGGACATATCAGGGAAGAGCCTGGAGCTCAGTGGAGAGGTCCGACTAGAGACACCTTGGGGCGCTTGGATGGTGTTTGGAGCCAAGCACCTGGGTAAGATCCCTGTGGCTGGGTGGGGGCAAAACCTGGAGACTCCACCATTGAGGGATCAGACAAAGACTATGGAACCAGCAAAGGAGACTAAGAAGGGCTAGCCAGGGAGATAGAAAGAAACCCGGCAGAGAGTGGAGTTAAGGAATTCCTAGAGAAGAGAATGTTTTCAGAAGGAGAGAGTAGTTAACTAGGTAAAATGCCACCAAGAGACTGGGAAACTGGGTGGCAGAGAAGAATTTGCCAACGTGGAAACCGCTGTTGACTTGACAGTGTAGTTTCAGAGGAGTGGTGGGAACAGAAGACAGATTGGGGTGAAGAATCAAAGGGAGGTGAGGAAGTGAGGCCTGGGAATGTAGACAATTCTTTTGAAAACATTTGTCCTACGGAGCTGGAGAGACATGAGTTGGTAGCTGGAGAACATGGAGTCCAGGAGATTTTCTTTGAAATGGGCTCTCCTAGGATGTGTTTGTATGCTGATGGAAAAATCTAAGAGGGCGAGAGTGAGGGGACAGAGGAGAGAGGGAGAAAATAGGAATGAGTCCTCGAGAAGGTGTCTCGAGGGGTGAGGGCAGGGGAAGGTCCACAGCGGGGCTGGTAGAGGGCTAAACACTTAAGCTCTGCTGTTGATCACTTCGGGGTTCATTCATTCATTCATTCCTTCAGCCAGATGTCACTGAGCATTTGGTCAGTGCCCTCAGAAAACTCATGTTCTGGTGAAGGTCATCGTCACCTGGGGAAGGGAAAGATGGAAAAGCTGAGCTCAGGTGTCAGGAGCATTCCCATCTCATCTGCTGCCATGTTTGCTGAGAGGAGGCCCTGCCCACTCCCCCACTCCTGATCCCCGTGGTGGGCAGTAGACATGACATCTGGTCCTGGGGGGGAGATCTGGGCCTCCTGAGACCTCTGGGATCACCCCGTTTCTGGGCTCTGTAGTGATGCCCCAAGTTGCCTGTTCCCAGTTGGGATGTTGAATGGTGTGTCCTGGGCCACATTCCTCCTCAGAGATCAAGTTCAGGGTTCCTGTGGGATTGGCCCAGGGCTCTGGGCTGCTCAGCTGGGCCCAGGGTGAGGACCTTGCCTGTGCTGAGCCTGGAAAACCTCTGGCATGAGTTGGGGCATCGAGGCGGCTATTTAGCACCAACCTGGATGGCTTCCCAGTCAGGTACTTATCCTGGGGTAACTGCCCTTATTTGAGATTCTGGAGGTGAGAGAGTGGGGAAGAAGGCAGATAGGATCTCTGTTCTCAAGTATCATAGTTCTAGAGACACGACAAACACGTAATCAAATAAGACAATTACAGATGGTTATGAAAGGCTGTGAAGGACATAAACGGGCTTGCGTCAGAGCAGCTGGCGGGGAAGGGAGGGTGGGCTCACAGAGGAGCCGGCTTCTCTGAGAAGGTGACCTTGGAGGGGAGACCTGAGGGATTAAAAGGAGTCAGGGAAGAGCATTTCATGGAAGTTCTGACCGGGAATAAGCCTGGCAGGTTTAAAAAACAGAAGGCACGTCAGTGTGGCCAGGGCCTAGAAAACCAGGGGAATGTGTTCAGCGAAGGGACTATGGAAGCGGCTAACAATCAGCTCATGAGGGACCTCGTAGGCCACGGCCCGGGTTTTGGATTTTATTGTAAGGACCAAAGGAAGCAGTTGGAGGGTTATAAGCAGGGGAGAGGATGATCACTCTGGAGCAGAGACTGTGGAAGGAGAAGAGTGAAAGCAGGGAGGCCAGCTAGGAGGCAGTGGCCGTTTGCAGTTAGAGGCGGTGGCTCCCTGGCGTGCAGATGTGTGGACAGCAGTGAAAATAGGGAGAAACAGACAGACTGGTGATGGGCAGGTCAGTCTGATCACAGGCTGGGACCTGAGCGGGGCAGCTTGGACTCCCCAGTGAGCTGGCTGAGTTCCAGATGTGTGCCCTTGACCTTTTCTCTGTTAGGAGACGCAGCATTTCAGCACCTGAAGAGCACAGGTGTGCACACAAACATACCCCGTTCGTTCCTGGCACGAGCTTTGGAATTGATCAGGAAGCCGGCACAGATGCTGCCATCTTCCATCTGTTCACCACACGATCTGAATGTTCCTTTCTGCAGTCCCGGGGGTGTCTGTGATGTGGGGCTGGTTCACCATGGTCCTTGGCGGGCAGCTGCTTGTAGAGCTGGTGTGCTCACGTGCTGGCATGCCGGGGTTGCCAGCCCAGGAAGGCTCCCCAGGCTTCTAGTATCCCCCTTGACAGCTGTCAAGGGAGGGAGAACCGGGTGACTTGGCTGGTGTGATCCGATGCAGCTCTCCTCCAGCCCCCTGGTGCCTGCGCTCCATGGAGCTGTTGCTCCAGACGGTTTGTTTATAATGCTAAACATATCAGATAATTGAAAGCTAATGCTTCTGTCTGGATCACTAGACATAATATGCCTGGATAACAAATCAATTTCCTCCTTGGCCTGCAAAGCTGGGAAGTCAAACACCCGGCACATCCTTTGTGTGTGTGCAAGTATGTGCGTGTGCGTGTGTGTGCACGCTCATGCATGTGTGTGCTCCAACGCTGACTTATTAGAAAATGAGGTTCCAGGCTAGTTTCTCCAGGCACCCAACTCTGTCTTAGAACAGGATTCAGGTGAGAAGGTGATGGGAGCCTCAGGTCTGACAGGGGACAGGGGCATCTGGTGATGAAGCCACACCTGTCGAGCCTTGTTATCCAAAGCTCTTAATGTCCTGTGTTGGAGGCGTGGAGAATTCATATACAGAACATCTGAGAAACACCAGTTTCAGCTACCTCCTGCCAGGATACAGCTCCAAGAATGAATATACTGAATATAATATACTAGTGATGGTGCCACCAGGAAAATGTGAATTATGAATTACCAACAAGAATGCTTACTTATCTGGCGAGCTCAATTATCCAGAAAGGGAATGCGAAACAAAGTAAGAAAACAAGGGCAAATATCTACCTCTCTGTGTGTGTGTGTGTGTGTGTGCGCGCGCGCGCGCGCGTGCGCACGCATGTCTGTGCCTGAAGTTTTTCATATTCCCTTAAATCCTTATTCAGATTCCTTTTACTTTTACTGAAGGCACAGTTCCAAAGACGGTCATGGAATCAGCTATACATTGCACTAGTGCTAGGCATCAGAGCCGAATGGAGGACGTGGGCATGGCCTCATCTAATCCTCATGGCCGTTGCATTTCCTATTAGGAAACTGAGGTCTGGAGAGGCTGGAGTAACTGGCCCAGAGGCATCAGGCTTCTAAGCACAGAGCTGGGTGTCGTCTCCAGGTCAGCCTACCTTCAGGGTGCCTGCTCTTGACCTCTGTTCTCCAATGGACTGCAGAGCAGACTGGTCTCAGCATGTTGCAAGGTCCCCGGGGGCACGGCCCAATAGCAAAGAAGAGCCAGAAAAACATTAAAAATGAAGGCAATTGCGCTTAGAATTCAAGAGTCATTTCAGGGTAGGACCACTTTGGGTAGGGACGCAGGTTCTGCTTACTTTGAGAGCCTCTAGTGGTGTCACTGTGCTACAGCTCAGTGGGCTAGGTGGGTTGATCACAATGATCCAGGATCATCAAGGAAATCTAAGCCGTGTTCTGTTTACTCTGCTTCAAAAGTCAAGGAGGTGTGTAATGAATTTTTTGGGAAAAAAGAAACATTCAGCAAGGAAGTTGAATACGCAGAGAGTTTTTTAAAATTAATTTATTTAATTTATTTATTTTTGTCTGTGTTGGGTCTTTATTGCTGTGCACGGGCTTTCTCTAGTTGAGGCGAGGGGGGGCTACTCTTCATTGTGGTGTGCGGGCTTCTCATTGTGTTGGCTTCTCTTGTTGCAGAGCACGGGCTCTACGCGCGCGGGCTTCAGTAGTTGCAGCATGCGGGCTCAGTAGTTGTGGCTCACAGGCTCTAGAGTGCAGGCTCAGTAGTTGTGGCGCACAGGCTTAGTTGCTCCGTGGCATGTGGAATCTTCCCAGACCAGGGCTCGAACCCGTGTCCCCTGCATTGGCAGATGATTCTCAACCACTGCACCACCAGGGGAGCCCCATGCAGAGTTTTGCATTTAAATTTAGTTGTCTGGAAAATTTGGTTATGAAGAATAGCTCATTAATAGCAGTGAGGAATCACAGTGAAAATAACAGCCATCTGACAGCAAGGGAGGAGAGAGGAAAGCTTGGGAAAATGAAGAAATACTGGGCCTGCCACATCTAAAGGAAGGAAGGATGCTCCCTTGTCCCACCAACCAATCCTTGTCTTGCTGATTACCCAGGTGAGGAGGAAAGTTCTGCCAGATGAAGGGTGCTTTGCCCCTCTCATGGGCCTTCCCAACAAACTTAGTCCCCTGGTGTTGGATGGACTTGAACATCTCAGTGTTCTAGGGTTTTCTGTGTTTAGGATTTAAATATTGGAGGTATAAGCAACTCTTAAACATATCCACATGGCATGTTTTTAATTAAAATAGGGACCACAGTCTGTACCATCTAATTTTTATATGCTTGGAGATTGCCAACTCATTACCATACTGGCCCAAGCCAAACAGAAGGAAGAAGAAGCAATGGTACAAAAGCACAATTGGATTTAATCTAGCATGAAGGATTTTTATATTCTCTGTGAAAGTATTAATTAATACTTCATTTGTATCCTAGCTCATTTCCACAGGGCTCCGAAGCAACTGTGGATTGGGTTTATCTGCTCCAGGAATGGTTGCTGGGTGAGCCACTGGGAGTGGCTCTTTTCCTCCCAAGTCCACCTGGAAGCAGCATGTACTTTGACCATGGGACCCCCAAGATCTCATTGAAGTTTTCTGAGCTGTAGCCCTAAGCCCAGCTCCGGCTTGGGAGCTCAGTGTTGTCATGAATTAAGCCTCACTTCCTCCCTCTCTCTGGAACAGTGTTGCATATCAGCTCCTGGCAGAGTCATGATTCTGTGGTGTCAGGGAAGGGCAGTGGCGAGAGGGCAGGGACAGGGCATTGCGTTGACTCTCTGGATGGCACATTTCGTATTTCCATGCAATGACGAGGCCTTAGAAATGCAGAAGGATAACATTCAGTGGAGGGACAAGGCACTAGGCAGTGGCTTCCAGCCAGAGCTTGGTGAGAAGAGACCATTATTGCTTTTAGAATGTGTAACCTGTCTTGGGCCAAGGTCCAGTGGGCCAAAGACCCCTCATTTCCTCTCAAGTAATGCCCTTGTCACGGGAGTGTCCTGAGAACCATGGCTTTTGATTTTCTTCTCTCACCTGGACCCTGTGACCTAGAGGCAAGCTTTTTGGTGTTGGCCTGGGGCCTTTTGGTGTTTGCTGCAAAACAATCATTTTCAAAATTATGTCTGAAGCCATGAAACTTTTTTTTCAATGGAATCTTAGGTAGAAGCCTTGTATAATAAAGCAGGGTTTCCCAGCCTCGATGCTGTGGACATTTGGGGCTGATAATTCTTTGTTGTGAGCATGCTGCCCTGTGCATTATTGAAATGTTTAGGAGCATCCCTGTGGATGCCGGTGTCACTTCCTGTCCCCCAGTTGTGACCACCAAAAGTGTTTCCAGAGACATTGTCAAATGTCCCCTGAGGGGCAAAATCGCCTCCAGTTGGGAACCATTGTATTCAAGGGACTAAAGTGGAGGTAATTAAAGTAGGGATGGGAGCCTGGAGTCACACTGAAAGCAAGGCTTCAGGTCTCTGTGGGGCAGCTACCACCACACACTGCCTGAGCAGACAGACGCAGGATCTGGCGGTCCCACTGACCCATGTTCCTGGCATCGCTCTGAGTTCTCGTCTCCCCACAGCGGCAGCAGGCTCTGCTCGGGGGGGCTGGTGCAGCCTGTGGTCCTGGAACAGGGTGACCAGTGACTGCCCCGTACAGGGCTCAAGGGCCTAACCTTCCTTCAAAAACATCATTCTTGATTGTTTTTCAAATGACAAAATCAGTGCTCCGTGAAAACAACCTGGACGACCCAGAAAAGCACACAAAAAGAAGTCACATGTAACTGTACTAGGCGGAGGGAACCACTGTTTACCACAAACCAAACCAAAGCAGACTGCTCTCATACTTTATCCATTTATTATTTTTAGAGCCTGCCTTTTAAACTTAAAACTCATGGCCTCCCTATTAGCACAAAGCAGCCAGCAGAGTTACCATAACTGACCCCCCGGGCTGGTACCAAGTGGTGAGTCATCGAGAAAACTTGGCAGGTGCCCTGCCCACGTCAACTGCAAATGTCAGGCTGCACCTTCGCCACCCTGCTTTTCCCTGGGAACCCGCTCTGCACTGCCGTCTGTGCATCCTCTGAAGCTGTTTATAATTTCTGCTTGAACAGTTTTCCTGGAGGTCATGAATGACAGGTTTACTGTCCCTCCACCCTTCTGCCCCTTGGAGTTTTTAATCAATGATTGCTGAGAGGTGACAACTTCCAGCAGAACCAACTTGCCCTTTTTAGCTTGAAAACTGAGAAAAGATTGCTCAGCCTCTACAAAACCCAGGTTTAAAAACAATCATCACAGGCACTACCTGAAGACTGACTGTGCATCCCAGCTGCCGAAAGGGCTTTTTAACATAGCCTTTCAATCTTCATGTCCTTCTTATGATGAAGGTATTTCATTGATATTATCCCCATTTGACAGATGACGAAACTGAGGCACAGACAGGTGAAGTAACCTGGACAGGGTCACATAGTATCCTGGCAGCCTGGCGCTACGCAGGTCAGCAACCTTTTTCTGTAAAAGGCCAGAAAGTCAATATTTTAGGTGAGTCTCTGCAGCTCCATCTCACCTCCATCTTTGTGGGGAAAAGTGGTCACAGAAAAGAGTAAATGAGTAGATATGAAAATGGACATTTATATTTCATATACTTTTTTTATTTTTGCCGTACGCGGGCCTCTCACTGTTGTGGCCTCTCCCGTTGCAGAGCACAGGCTCCGGACGCTCAGGCTCAGTGGCCATGGCTCACAGGCCCAGCCGCTCCACGGCATGTGGGATCTTCCCAGACCGGGGCACGAATCCGTGTCCCCTGCATCGGCAGGCGGACTCTCAACCACTGCGCCACCAGGGAAGCCCTCATATACTTTTCACATGTCACAAAATAGGATTCTACTTTTGATTTTTAAGAAAATGTAAAAACGATTCTTCCTTCTCAGGCTGTACAGAAATGAGCGGTGGGTTGGAATTTGTAGTTTGCTGGCCTGGCTCTGGAGCCCCAACTCCTAACCACACTGTTGCACCGTTGCTGTAAAAGTGCTATTCCCCCATGTAGGAAAACTCAGACCCAAAAGAGGATGCAGGGACCATATGCTATTGACCAGGGAGTCCTTTGCACCAAGGACTTCAGCCATTGTCCTGCCATGTCTCGGTGTGTGCCTATGCAGGGGAAGGGTCATTTGTGGGCATAAGGACAGGAGGGCTGAGAGGGGTAAAGTATTAGAATGCAATAATGACTGACAACTCAGCCATAATAAAAACACATTTCTGGAATTCTAATGTGGGCTCAGAAAAATGATTTCATTTATTTAAACAACTTGATTGACAGCTGCTTGTTGGAAGTAGATTCTTGTCTGAAGCTGGGCTCCCATGAATGAATGGCCACCTGCAGAAACACTGCAATCTATTTGGTGGTTTACATGGACCGAGGCACCAGTGAATACTCTGGGTGGGAGTGGGGCTGGCCCAGGTCCTTCTACCACTTCTGGCCTTCCTTTTCATCTGACATGGAGCCAGGGTCCCTGCCCTGGCGAGACCAGACCAAGCAAACTGTCGTGGGGCCATGAGGCTTCCAGGGAGAAGGCTTTGGAGTTGGAATTCAGTACTGACCTGGCCACCTGGTCCATGTCCCCAGCAGATGCCAGTGTGTCTGGCTGCTTAGCAGGGGCTCCGAGAGAATGTGGTACAAAAAGGGCTCTTGGCATACCTTGTTACTGCGCGACTCTGAAATGCTTCCAGAGGTCCTGGCCACCACCTCCCTGTGGCCTTCCTGGCTCCAGCTCCAGTTGATGGCAGATGGCAGAGCCACGGGTGGGGTGGGGCTAGGGAGGAGACGTCTGGGGGAGGTGGCTGCCACTTTTCTGTGCCTCGGGTAGCTCTGTCCCAGGGTGAGCTGTCACTTCTTTTCCCTCCTTGCAAAGAGCAGGCTTAGACTTTGGGGGCACTGACAGGAGAGTCAGATCCCAGGAGGGTAGCTTGGGCAGCGGGAAGCCTTTTCCCGTGGCCCCTTGAAGCTCCTTGGGGTAGCGGGTGTGTATGAATGGTCTTCGCTCAGACAGCTCTAGAGCTGGAAAGGACCTTGGTAATCAACAGTCTGATGGTTCTCCACCTTGACACCAAAAGCAGTAACGAGGATGTTTGTCCCTGGTGTTTTGTCAATATAAAACAAACAAATAAACGAACAAAGGAAATCAAGTGCATACCCATGATAAGCCCTTCCATGCTAACAGTACTTTCAAGAATTCCTTTGCTTTGGGCTGGAATTTATCCACTGGGTGAGTCAGCACTGCTTTATGCCTGTTGATAAAAAGCTCTGGTTAACAGTGATTTATATCTTGGATTAATAAATCCGAGAAGATGAATTAATTATTACTTAATAAATGTGTGTGCTTTTTTGATACATGTTTAGGGAGCTAAATATGAAGACTCTTGGGAGTAAGTTCTAAAACGAGATCTTTGTGAAGAGATGGGGGTGAAACTGCTGATCTGGTGCAACCCTCTGTCTTTACAAATGAGGACACCAGAGGCCCAGAGAGCTGAAAGCTCACGTTCAAAGCCACAGCTGCTTAAGTCACAGAGATGAGGCTGGAATCAGGCTTCTCGGCTGCCAGCCTCATGTTCTTTCCATGACACCCAGGCCTGTGGTCACCCCTCCTTTGTGGAGTTGATTCTGCCTTATCAAGCCATTGATGTTCTTGAACTCCAGATGGATTGGGCCGTGGTCACCCAAAGGGGGTCATCAATGTCTGGCCCCTGGGGGACGCTGAGGAGGTGTGTGTTCCTTCTGGGCTTTTCCACTCCCAAGCCATGTTCACCAGCAAGCCCCCCTACACACTCCCTTTATTTAAACCATGTCATTTGTATTGTCTTTACAGGCAGGAACTTAAGAAAACAAGCCTGTCCTTTAAACAATCCTATATATGAAAAAATGAAAGAGAATGGAAGGAAACTAAGTCAGGAAGGCCCACAGGGAGATTGGATCTCAAGAATTTAAAGAGTAGTTTTTCTGGAGCTGAGGGGGGAACGTTAAATGCTGTCCATGCGTTTGGCGCTTGGGATCCCACAGTGAGCCCATCAGCCAGGTGGCACGCGTGACACCACACTGGGGAAGAAACCGGCTCAGAGATAATTGGCGACTTGGTGGAAATCCTGGCTCATGGGTGGCTGCTCCAGGATTTGAACCCAGGTCTCTGGCACTAAAGCCAGTGCCTTTCCTGTGGCCCCTCTGCTGACCTGAACCCTGCCTTTCCTCTCCCCTGCAGACACATAGAGAACTGGCGCGGTCTGCACACGCTCAACGCCGTGGACATGGAGCTCTACACCGGCCTCCAGAAACTGTGAGTGCACCAGCTCCCGGGGTGTGTGGGGAGTGGGATGGGCTAGGGCTCAGCCCATAGTTTGGGTTTCAAAGCAGGACCTGAACCCAGGTCTCCTGGGCTAGCCCTCTGCTTGGCTGATGGTCCCCGTGGAGCAGGAAATTTGCAGTCACCTCCTCCTTTGGATTCAGTGCAAGTAGCTGTGGGAGATTTGGGGTGGAAGGGAAGAGGCACAAAGTGGGTGGCAGCGCAGTAGTCGTGGACCAGATTCTTACCCACTTGCCAGGACGGGCACATCCCTCACCCTGACCCAGGTCCCAGTGGGGTGTGAGCCCAGATGCCTCCCACTGGACCCCCTCAGTTGGATCACCCAGTGACGACTGATGATGAAGAGATGCGTTCAGTTCACCGGGTGGCTGCCGTCCAGTCTTGGCCTCACTGGCTGTCAGCCTTGGCCCAGAGCAGAGATGTTTCTCTGCTCCATAAGCTCTGCTGAACATCTTTTTCTCTCTCTCCAGGACCATCAAGAACTCAGGACTTCGGAGCATCCAGCCCAGAGCCTTTGCCAAAAATCCCCACTTGCGCTATATGTAAGTAGAGCTGAGAGCTGGGACCCGGGCCTTAGAGAGTGGGTGGGTGAGGTCATAGGGCGGGAGAGAGTCCTGGGCTGTGAAGCCCAAGGCCTGAGATCTGGACCCGGCTTTGCCACTGTGTCCTGGGGCAAGTCCCTTCACTTCTCTGGACCTGAGATTTTGCCTTTTAACACAACGGGTTTGGATTTGATGATCTGTAAGTTTCCTGTTGGATGGAAGAGCCTAGGACCAAGGATTAGCGGGAGGGAGTGTCTCTTCACTCCCAAGTGTGTTCACTTCCTGTGATGAAATTTGCAATCGTATTGGAATGTAAATGAGAGGAAATTCCCCATATAAGTGTAGTGTGTGACGTGAGTACTATACTTCTGAGACCATGTGTAGGTCCGTAAGTGTGTGTGTGTGTGTGTGTGTGTATGTGTGTGTGTGTGCACTGGGGTGGTGGCGTGGGGTTTGGAAGGGGGAAAGCAGGGCCAGGCCACGTGTCATGTCGAAATAGATTCTGGGTTCAGTGGAGAAGAGCTCTGAAAAGCAGAGACACCTGTATATAAGGTCACACAGCTTTGGGACAAGCTGGAGGTGACATGACCCTGGTGGGATCCCCATGTCACCTGATTCCCTGGGGGGGTGTGCCCCCCTCCTCTCCCCTCTCCCCTCCCACCACTGCCATGTCTGGTGGTGGAGGGGCCTCCTGGCATTCGGCTCTGTCTAGACCTGTAGGGGTGGAATCACACGAGCTTGGTGTTTCCTCTCCAAGCCTAATTCTGGGCTGAAGACTCTGGGATTAGATGGGAGGACCACCATCTCCTGGGAAGAGGTGGGCTTGAAAAGAAGCCTAGGGCCAGCGATTAGGGGAAGTACCAACATGCTGCACCTGTTGGGGGTCCTTACTGTTCGGTCAAGCCTTCTTTTCAGATGGTGACCATTTTGGACATCTGCTGGGCATGTTCTCCAAGAGCAGAGATTCCATAGGAACCAGGGGGATGGAGTCTACTGTATTTGGGGAGAAAATGGAGGAATGGTGTGCAGATGAATCTTTCCTTTGGCCACTTGAGAGTTGTACTGGCCCAGGCACTTTGCACTTGAAGGGCATCCCGGCTGCATAGGAGTCTCACAGGAAGAGACACAGCACCCAAGGGAAGTGGAGGGGAGGTAGAGAAAAAGAAAAGTCGTGGAGAATTGCACTGGGTGAATTGTTTCTCTTCTGGGGGGCCCTGGCCTCACCCCCGGGCCTCTGTGTGTTTTCCCAAGCACGTAGTGAGTGCTTGGTAAATATTTTTTTAATCAGTTATGGCCACCCCTGCTTTGTGCTGAACTTTCTTTCCTTTCTCTGGACATAGCACACTGTATGGCCACTGATGTAGTACCTGTGGGGAACTGAGGCCTCCCCTGCAGCTGTCTCATTTAGCCATTGCCGCCTTGCCCTAATTGAGTCTCTGTGGTGGGATTCTTCTGATGTGTGTTCTTCGCAGCTGGGGGCATAGCTGGGACCAGAGGAGGGCCTTGGACCGGATGTTCCAGGTGTTTATTTTATTGGGGATTTGAGTTTCAATGTAAACTATCCCAGGAGAAGAAGCTTTTGACCTCTGAGAAGTCTCCTTTTCACACTAACTCATACAAGGGTCACAAAGCCAAATGCCCACGGCGGACCAGGTGGGGAGAGTGGAGGCTGGGGACCATGTGTTCCCCCCGAGAGGCAGCCTGTAAGCAATTCCAGCTGACTGCTGCCATGAGGAGGCGGGGCCTCGGGTTGCCAGATTTACTGCTTTTTTTTTTTTTCAAGAAGAGCTGGAGGTCCAGTGAAACCTTTCAAGTTTTAAATACTGGTAACTAAAAATAAAATCTCTCAACTCATGGGCCAGGCAGAACTACTCTGTGGGCAGAATATGACACATGGAGTGCCAGTTTGCGGTCTAGGGTCATACTTTGGACAGAAGCTGCCGGCATAGGAGAGGCTCTGTCCCTTTTGACGACAGTGGCTTGGTGCTCAGAGCCTGCTAGGGCACTGTGTCACCCGAAGCTCGTAGGGCAACTGAGAGGGCTTCCGGACCCATCATGTTTCCATGGGCTACAGAGGTGGGGGGAGATGCATCTTGGGTTAAAGGTGTCTCTGAAGTTGGGTTGTACTAGAACCTGTCTTTGAATACCCTTGAGATCCCAGAAGAGGGCTGCGACCCACCATCTCTTCTGAGATGATCTGGGTCTGCTGGCTGGTGGCAGTGACGGGCTGGTGGGGCTTTGCAAGATTCCCAAGACTTTGGGGGCAGGAAGGGTCTGGGTGGAATAGGTTCTGATGACACCAGTGAGCCTGCCCATGACCTTGGGCACTGTTTTCTCCTGGATACATTGGCCGGCTCTTGACAAAGTACTTGGTATCGGCCACAAAGGGATCAAGAGTGAGAAAGATGGGTCACCATCAGTCCAGCCCCAGTTTGGGCCTGTCTGCATATTGGGGGCTAGTTGGATGCTCAGATCAAGGTGAGAGGGTCAGCACCTGGTCCAGGGGCTCTGATAGGCACAGTGGGGCTGCTGGAGGAGCCTGAGGATCGCAGAGAAGTGAGTTAAGAGGTCGAGGCATATGCAGTGGCTTCATCGATGGGTTGGTTTATTAACTTTTACTCCTTACGAAGACAAACCCCAAATCCTGACTGAGTGAATTTCCCGGCAGCTTCGGGACATTTTCTCCTGGCAGATGGGCCAGGTTTCTCTGCTCTCTCACAGCATCTTCTATTTCTGTCCTCTACATGCATTTACAAGTCTTCAGGCCCCAGCTGAGCAATCACAAGATGATCACTTACTCCAGCACTAATTGCCGAGCCCTGGCTTGGCGGCTTTTGTTTTCCCCCTTCTTCTTCTTTTTTCTTAGGGTGATGGCTGAGAAGTCTTTTCTTCTCCCCTCTGTACCCAATAAGAAGCCAGAAGTGAGATCATTGCCTTCTGTACCAATGTCAAGTTATCCAAATTGTTCTGATTGGTTCAACTGTCTCCCACCTCTAAGCTGCTGTTGCATCAGTCAGTGTAATTCTTTCCTGTGCCAGAAAAGGAGCCAACGATGTGAAGGCCAGGTGGTCTGCCACAAAGAAGGCTGGAGATTAGGACTCTTCAAGGTTTACGAGTGACTGACCATCTATTTTTGACCGCTTCTGTTTTCTCTGTCTTTTCTGGAGTGTGAAAAATGAAATACTGATTCCTACACATCAAGGGAAATACTTTTTTTTTTTTTTTTGCGGTACATGGGCCTCTCACTGCTGTGGCCTCTCCCATTGCAGAGCACAGGCTCCGGATGCGCAGGCTCAGCGGCCATGGCTCACGGGCCCAGCCGCTCCACGGCACGTGGGATCCTCCCGGACCGGGGCACGAACCCGCGTCCCCTGCATCGGCAGGCGGACTCTCAACCACTGCGCCACCAGGGAAGCCCAAGGGAAATACTTTTTGAGAGACTGGAATATTCTTGACCCTCTATCCTTTCCCTGATCTTAAGGATTTCGATTAAGGATTCTTTTTTTTATAATTAATTAATTAATTTATTTTTGGCCATGTTGGGTCTTTATTGTTGCACGTGGGCTTTCTCTAGTAGCAGCAAGTGGAGGCTACTCTTCATTGTGGTGCGTGGGCTTCTCATTGCGGTGGCTGAGCACAGGCTCTAGAGTGCTGGCTCAGTAGTTGTGATGCACAGGCTTAGTTGCTCTGCGGCGTGTGGGATCTTCCTGGACCAGGGCTCGAACCCGTGTCCCCTGCATTGGCAGGCGGATTCTTAACCACTGCGCCACCAGGGAAGTCCCAAGGATTCTTAAGGATAGGAATTTTCCAAGTAGGTAATTGGAATGGCTATTTGCTAATGGATGTAAAAATGGTGCCTGTTCTGGTGATGGGATGTGATAAAGATTAAATGATACGAGGCACATACAGCACTTAGCCCAGTGCCTGTAAATAATCAGAGTTTAGAAATGGAAGCTGCTAACAGTGACGTAACTATTGTTATTACTGGCGGTGGTGATCGTGGAATCAAAGAAGAGAGATTAGGTGGCCTTGACAGGGATTCTGACCATTACTTTATTCTGGAAAAGCTGGATTTCTGTCCTGCATCTCTCTGGTGACTAGAATACTCCTATCTACAATCTCTCTGATGACTTTCTTCCTTGAATACTGATGAATAAACTCTGATAGATTCTCTGTGGTCTCCGTTTAGTCCCCCTTGCTCTAGACTGTATGTAGACCCCTCTTAGCCCTGGTAGTTTCAGAAAGGATCCACCCAGTGGCAGTTGATGAGCTTACGCTTTATTTCCATCTTGAGACCACACCCACTAACACTAGTGAACTTGGATCGGTTGCTGAATCTTCTACCCGCCCCCCACCCCACCCCGCCGGCAGCTGACTCATCTCTTCCTTCCTGGGGTTTGTTTTCTCTGCGGTGTCTCACATAGAGACCAGATCGCCACAGTCTGGGGTCCCCATAAGTAGAGTCATGGCGATGTCTACCTATGAACTGCACTCAAGTGATGGTACTTCCTTTCATCTGTAGAGCGCTTCATGGTTTCAAAGTACTTTCTCCTATGTCATCTCCTTTAATCCTCTTACCATCCTGGGTTGGGGAGTGCGGTAGGCAGCCTTCTTTTATAGCCCAGAAGACAGGTCCAGAGAGGATCTGATTTCTAAGTACCAGAAATACAACTGCACCAAAGTCCTCTGATTCTCTTTCCAGAAATCTTTCTACTGTAGCTCATGGGCCAGAAGGGACAATGTTTTTCACTGAAGCAATTAAAAATTTTTCTTAACATTTTTACAGAATTGCATAAAAAATGCAGGTATCTGAGGAGAAGAGGGAACAGCTAATACTGATTGAGAACTTTACTACGTGCCAAGGACTGGACCTGGTGCTTTGGCAAATATGATCTCACCCCTCAGGGTAACTATAAGTTAGGGTTCCCCTATCCCCATTTCATAGATGAGAACACTGAGGCTCAGAAGTCATAACTGAGTTCCCCCAAGGTCATATAGTAGTTAGTGGAACAGCCAGGATTTGGACTCTGATCCTTTTGACTCTGAAGTCCCTGGACTTTTCTACTTCCTAGGCATGTTTTGTTTCTCTGTCTAGTTTTCACAGCAAGAATTCCTTATGGGGGGCAGGTGGAGGAGGGTCTTTAAAGTTTTATTAGAGAGCCGCTATCTCCCCTGGGAGATTTAGCACCATCCATCCTCAAAGAGCTCTGTTGAGAAAGCTCTGTTTCATTTCTTTTCCTATTCAGGTCAAATCCTATAACAACAGCTACGTTACGACCTGAATATCTTTGCTGTAAGAAATTTCTTAACGTTAGCCTGTGGCCCACTTACTTCCAAGAATATGTAATGTAAGATTCCAGCAAGCCAAAAGAATTTATTTAATCCCTTAGAGTTGTTGTGCTGGGATCTTTCTTGTGTTCAGTTGCTTGATTTCTCTCCCTAAGTCACACTGTTATCCCTCTTTGTTGTAAGCAAACATACACGAGGTCTTCAGCTGAGAGAGCCAGCCCAGAGCTGACCTGTGTGGGCGGGGAATGGGGTGGGGAGGGGAGAATGTCCAGATTTGGGCACGATTGTGTCAACAGTGTCATGTTCACAAGGAGAGAAAGGCAACGACACTGGGCAGGTAGGAAAAGAGGAAGTGGCCAGAGTCCCTGCCCTTTCAGGACACGGCTGAGTCAGCGACACATTTCTCCTGAGACCACTGGGGTGAACATGTGGTGAGATTGATTTATTACGCATTGTAAATTACTTGGTGTTCTCTCTCCTTGAAATAACCACCCCATCCTGGGTTCCAAGACAATGTGTAGATATTGTATCAGTAGACTTTTGCCTCCTCTTGCCCCTTACCTCTGCACTGATTTTTCTCCAAGTCCCAAAGGGGTTGTAACTGGCACACTTGTCCCATGACCTTTTCTTTGCACGTGCCCTTCCTCCTCTCTCTTAGATGCAGCACTTAGCCGTTGAACGCTGTGTAGCTAACAGTTAGGAGTGTGGGCTTTGGAGATGGAAAGGCCAGCGTTCAAATCCTAGATTTACAAGTCCATGTCCTAGAGCTTCCGTGAGCTTTGAAGGGAATATAATAGTTCCCACTTCACGGGATTGTTCTGAGCTTTAAATGAGACGATGCTCGAAAAGTGCTTAAGGCAGTGCTTTACGAAAGACTCAGTAGTTTTGCTGTTATTAATGACTTCGCCCCTGCTCATTGGTCTCTGATTTCACAGAATCATAGATAGTTAAAGGTGGAAGAGACTTTAGCGCTAAACCTGTACATTTATATTCCTAGCCCTGTTCCCATCCTGGCCCTTTGGACTCATAAATCAAACTGCCCCCCTGGCATCTCTACTTGGGTGGCTAAGACACAAGGCAGACTTGACTTGGCCAAAACAGAATTCGTGGTTTCATTCCACATCCTCACTCCAAACCCTCAGTGTTTCGTGTTTCTCTAAGTGGTACCATCCACCAAATTGCTGAGGCCAAAACCTTAGGAGTCATTTTTGACTCTTCTCTTCCCTTTCCCTGCCCTCCTTCACTCTTCCACCATTCAATTCATCAAGTCCATAGGATACTTTATAACCATCCACTTCCCTCTCCCTCCACATAGACTGTCTTGATCCAAGCCACCTGGCTCTATGATGATGGCCTCCTAACGGGTTTTATTGCCTCCGCTTTGTCGCCTACATTTCATTCCCAACACAGTTGCCAGAGTGATATTTTAAACACATAAATCGGATCTTGTCACTCTGCTGCTTAAAGCCCTCCAATTACTTCTCGCTTTACTTATAATAAAAGCTAAACCTCTTGCTGTGGCCACGGGATTCGAGTTGATTTGGTTTCCATCTCCCTCTTCACCTTCCTTGCTCTCTTCTCCCTGGCCCTCTGCTGCAGCCTATGAACGTTTCTTTCAATCCCTTGAACACACCAAGCTCATGTTCCCCTTGGAGGCTTGGTGCTTGCTGATCCGTCCAACCCATATGAATATCCTGCCCCAGATCTCTGCAGGGCTGGGTCCTTCTCATCATTCCCTCCAACGTCTCTCTCAGCAAGGCCTCTGTGGCCTCCCAATCTGAGTGGCCTTTCTTCACTTCACTCTTTGCTACATCATTTCCTTGGCCCTTATTACTTTTTTTTTTAAATCATTATCAGTTTATTATAAAGGATGTTAGAAGGGATACTCCTTGGCCCTTATTACTTTTGATGATCTGAAGGTATGTCATCATTCAGTTACTTGTTTATACTCTGTCTCCCCCACTAGAATGAACTTCCTTGGAGCAGGGACTTGGGGCCACTGCTGTGGCTCCAGCACCTAGAATAACGCCTGTCACATGGTCAGTGGTCCTCGGCTATTTGTTGAGTGTGTGAGTGACTCTGCTCTGCCATGATCATTCTATGGAGTTTCTTCCCATAAGAATCCTCATACACACATGCATACATCATTTCTCACGCATTTTCAGGGATTTACAGACTCCCCTTGGACCCTGGGTTAAGAACCCTTTCCAAGGATGTCCTAGAGAGAGGTGTGTGGTTTCTGGGATGTGAGGTATTATACCTAGCAGGTCTTAGCCATTTAAAAGTTATTATACCAGATGTGACAAATGAGATTTATATTATGCCATATTCTCATGGGCATAAAAGAATGCCTTCATAGTTTATAATCTCCAGTATGGTAAAGATAAGTCAGGAATATACTGGTGTGGGGTTTCTTTGGGGGACAATGAGAAAACATTCTAAAATGGATTATAGTAAGGGTTGCACAACTCTGTGAATATACTAAAAACCAGTGAATCGCACATTTAATCAGGTGACTTGTATCATATGTGAATTTTATATCAATAAAACTGATGAGTGTGTACATGTGTGTATGTGTGTGTGTATCTCACATCCTTCCTTAGCAGAAGCTTTCAGGGCCTGTGTGTGGACCAGGGCCCCTGGTCCATCGTGTCTTTTTGCCCTCTGCCATGGGATAGAGGATGTTAATGTTCCAGACAGAGGCTGTTCTATTAGCCTGAGTCTCGCTGGGGAGGTTATGGGAGCAAAGCCACAGCTGACCTTCTGCGGACATGGAGTAGGAGAAAGAAAGAAACTTTTGCTGTGGTAAAAAAAGGAGAAAAGGATAAACCAGGAACGATGGTGGCTGTAATCAGTGCATGGGGTGGGTAGGCTACCAAGGAGTGCATACTGTACTCACTCTTGGTGCCTTTGCTGCCATCCTATTTCTTTCAGTCCTACTCAAGAGGGTCTCAGAACACAAGTGAGAGGGATGCTACTGCAGGATGGCTTTGAACGTCCTCTAATTTACATGTATAGAAAGGAAAATCGTAAGCAAGTGGCAGTTCTTTATTAGAGCTTGGGGGTTATTTGTGACAAAGCTGTGATCGCTCACAACTTTGAAGCACTGTACCTTCTCCAGCCTTCCAATACAAGGCAGTGGAGGGGCCACTGGTTTAACCTGTAAGTGTGACAGTGGATCAGCGGTGGAGCAGCTTAGAAGGCTTCATGGAGGAGGTGGCCGTGGGGTCGGCATTGTAGGAGGTGTGGGTTTGGATGGGTGGATTGCCTGCTTATGGCACAGGGGCTGCTGCTCACCGTGGGATGAGTACAGCCCTTTTCCTGTTTTGGAATTTCTCCCAGAGCTGTGTAGACACATGTTCATGGTTCCAGGCCATCTAGTCTGGTCAGCAGGTAAATGCTGAAAGAATTCCAAGGGAACAGGACTTGGAAATTGAGCCATGTGTCAAGGCGGTGGGATTTTTGCAATCTAATGATGTGGGAAGCTTGAGTCAGGAAGGGAGAAGGTGCTGAACTTTGGGTCCACACGCGTGTGGGGAGGGGCTTGGGCCCTGATTGCCTGTCAGTTGTGAGAGGTACTATTTGGCTATGACAGTGCTAGATGATCACACCTTACACATGGCTTTGCTCTTTCTCTGGGTTATCTGTGACCCTGGATAAGCTGTGTAGCCCATTTAATCTGTTTCCACATCTGTAAAATGAGGTAGTGTTACCAGATGGCCCAGACTTGGCCTCATCGAATTTTGGGAAGTTCTTCCTGGAAGAAAAGTGGCATCTGGGGCCATCAAAGACGAGGCCAGAGGAAAGCTATTTTCAGCTTATTCTGGCCCTCGCCTCCGCACTACTTCTCTGGTAGGCATTCCAATGCAGTGAGTTCCAAGGACATCTAGAAAACACTGATTATATATCAGGCATTAGCCTATATGCACATTATATGTCATTTTATGTTCATAGCAGCAAGTGGCCACCATCATTGTCTCCATTTTACAGATGGGGAATTAAAGGCACAGAGAGGTTAAGTGACTTGCCTACATTTACACAGCTACTCAGTGGCAGAGACAGAAGCCAGCCCTAGGTGGGCTGCCTCTAGAGCTCCAGAACCTGTTGTCTTCATAACTCCACTCTACCGTCTGTTCACCGTGGCCAACTCAGGTCCGACCAGGGCTGGTGTCAGTTCTCTGGAACCCAGCTGGAGAGGAAGGTCAGGCAATAAGCTTCAGAGCAGCACTTCTCAGAATGGGGGAATATTTTGGCAGGACTGTGGGAGACTACTAAGGAAGTCCCTGAAACCAAGTCCTTTACACGTGGTTGCCAGCAAGGTCTAGGGGAGCTGGCAATGCCCTTTAGCCTGCTGGCTGGCACTCAAGAGGGCCATTATCAGGTAGTCACAGAATATGAGTGCTCAACAAAGAGAACAGCGCAGGTGGGGATAAATCCACACTTATGATATGTGCCTGCAGGAACACCAGACATTCAATCTGCCCATTTCCAGGGCAGCATGGGGCTGCTTTCCATGTCACCAGCCCTGGCTGTGTTTGGCCCCAGTCCCAGATAGGACCATATCTGTAGGTGGCAGACCCCATTACAAGATCTGGCTATGGGAGTGGGAAAGGAGGGGATGTGGACCAGATTATGTGAACTCTGAGGCCCGAGCTCGGCCATCTCATGATTTCGCGCCCACTTTTGCAGCTTCAACACCTGATACCTCCCAGTGCAGTCGAGTGGTGTTATTTCTGCCTGGATCCCTGCATTCTTCCCATATCCCAGCTCCTGTGACATCTGATGACTTCAGACAGGGCCTTTGCTGTCTTTTAAATGGATCCTTTTTTGGTCCTATTGAACCCAAAATGTGTTTCGTACCCTAGAATTCACCAAGCTCCAGATTTTCAACTTGGAATTTCTTAGTCTCTACTCATTTATTTGCTGCCTTCAAAAAAAATGTCAATTTCCAGCCCACTCACACCCTGGGTCTCCTGGGTGATTGCCCCTCTGGGACTCTGGGAAGGATTTGCTCCTTGGGCCCTCGTGAGGCAGGTGGCAAGCTTCCTAAATAGAGTTTCTTTTTTTCTGTTCCATTTGTGTCTCTCCTCCAGACTCCCCGTGGTCCTGGGATTACTCACGTCTTCCTTGATAATTTCTGTTCACTTTGTTTTGCGGACAACATTCTGATCCACCCGGGACAGACCCAATGTGACCCAGACTGTATGGCCACACACCTCCCTTGCCGGCCATTGTCTGTGATATTTATTTTGCATTTTTTTGTAGTCAAAGCCCTACGTTCAATGTAAAGGTTGTGTTCTTTCTGATTTCAGGTATTTCCATTCTCTAGGAGCCTCCAGACTGAACTTTTAAGAGTTTTCTGTAACTTCATCAGCTTTGCCTTTCAAGACTCAGTCTCATGCTGAGTAAACACTCTGGCCTCTGGGCTGCGTGTCTCCTAGCCTTGGGGATTAGACCATGTGCCCGTATATTCCAGCCTTGATGATCCTAGATTTTCTTTTCTTTTCCTCCCCCCTCCCCTAAGGCTTCATTACTTCCCATTTGTCCACATCTCTCTTCTCCGTTTTTCTTGTTAAGGACAGATTTAGAAAATGAGATTAGTCTCGTGGCTATTTTGGAGTCATCATTAATTTTTGTCCCTCTTCATGCTTTAGCAGGCTGGCAGTCTCGTATTTCTTCCTGGTTTCTTCTCGATGGCTTTGCGAAAGTCTCTTTTATTCCTGGGTTAACCCTTTCGTCTCTCGGGGCTTGCCTTGGTTTTGAGGAGCCTCTGCCTTTTCTGGGTGGCCGTCTAGGTGATGCAACCATCATGACTATTCTGGGTTGGAAGGGCATTGGGTCTCCCAGAGCAGGGGTAAGCCATGTGCTACCCCTGACCTAAGCTATGGCAGTCCCCTGGCTCCCAATAGGGGCTGCTCCCCACATTGACCTTGAAACCCACCTGAGGAGTCCAGGTTAGACCTGAAATACACTTTGGAGAGGTATGTCTCTCCCCCATGCTGTGCAAACTCTAGGTCTTATGACATCATGCTTCTTTCATATTAATTGCAGGTTTGAAGAATGAATGAACGAATGAATGAATGAGGGAGTAAATGAACGAGTGAAAACAGCATGTGCTTTGGAGGTGACACTGAATCTCCAGCTTTGCCAACTCTTTTACTTTGTGTTCTCGGCCAAGGAATTACGTCTCAGTATCCTTCCCAGGACATTGGGAACGAATTCCTACCCTAACCCTACGGGCCTTTCTGTGAGGATTGAAAGAGTGAACGAACATGCAGCACCTCCCCTAGTGGCTGCCCATGGTAGGTGCTCAGTAAACAGTCCATCCTTATCCTGGAAGCTATTACAGAAGCTCAGAAGTTCAGTCCTTGTTTAAGGCATTTGGAAGCCCAAGCTCTAAACAGGTGGATCTGAGGCTCCTCTGGAATTCTAACCCAGTATGTGGGGAAACCAGAAACTCAAGGGTAAGGGAGTTAGAAAGTTGTGTTGATATGCTGGTTGGAGCCAGTGGATGCCACCCCAGCCCCTGTCCTCTGGGGCAGTGTCAAGGCCATGCACCCTTGCCAGCTCATAGGATGTATTAGAATAATGTCATTGCCAGGGAGGGGGCTTTATTAGTGTTACATTGCCATTCTCAACAAAGGAATTGAAACAGAAAAGGGGGTGTAGTGACGTGGGGTCAGGCACGTGGGGCGATGTAAGGGCCGGATTTAGAGCATGTAACTCTCGGGATCCTAAAGTCTCCATTGCTGCTTCTTCAGCCCTGTGTCCCATCCTTTTCCCTGATAGATGTTTCCATGGGTCTGTTCACGTCTCCACTGCAGAGTTTACACCTGCATCTCTTTAATGTGGTTAAGACTCTGGCATGATCTGTGATTTTGAAGCCTCTGCCCAGAATAACTCCTATCCTATTTGCATTTAGCCAGGGCTAGTTTTTTCAGCCAGAGGAGCGGAATTCTCTCGAGCTCTGCCCATGCCTGTGGTGTAAGGCACCCTTTAGGGCCACCTGCTTCTCTCTGCAAGATGGTGGACTGGTTGGATGTGGCTGCATCTGTCTTGCCTAAGCTGGGGCTTTTGCTAACAGCTGGAGTTACCCAGGGTTGGGCTTTAGGGAGGTCCCTTCAGTTCATCTGACTTTACAGAGTGATGAGGCCCCAGGAGTCCTCAGGGACCCTCCGATGGGCCTGATGGGAATCTGAACCCAGAGCCCAAGGCTTCGAGGGTGTGGTGGTCTGGCCCTTCCGCTGCTTCTCATGCCCTGGTCATGGTCAACATATTGCTACAAAGAAGCAGAGCTAGCGCAGAGCTGTTCTCTTTAGATAGCAAACAGGAGACTTCCTCTTCTACACCTGTGTCTTCCTCTATAAAATGGGTCTAATCCTGCTGTCTGCATGTCCCCCCAGAGGGTTATGATGAGGGTTGAGTGCATAGTGTTGGGAAAGACTTTGACGAGAGTGGAACCTGAGCATCGTGTTCAAGGGGACGTGGTGTCTGTAATTGATTTCCTGGGTTTGGACAGACAATACTAGGTTGTCATCTCCTTGCCAACCTCCTGGGAGCTTGGGACCACGAGCGGATGCTGCCGTGGGATGTGGTGAGGGGACCTCACCCAAATACCAAAATCTGGGAAAACATGACCAAAACACTTTATCCTCTTGGGTTTAGCTAAAAATGGAGGCAAAAAAGGAACTCTGACTCGGTTTGGTGATCACGTTGTAAGGATTTTGTAAAGAGTGTCGCTGATGCAGATGACGTCAGCCTCATCCCAAAACAAGCAACCCTGAGCCTGGCATTTAACCACTGATGTTTTGTGTCTTAGAGTCCTGTGAAGTCCACTCCCACAGGGTTATGTAGCATTTTCCCAAGATATGCATTCATTAATTCCCACCAGGTACGTCTGTTGAGGTCCTACTGTGTCCCAGGCAAAGCTGCCAAGGTAAATTACACTTAGGTCTTTGGCTTCCGGGGGCGAGAGAGAGAGGCAAAGGGTAGAGGCAGTTACTCTTCAGTGTGATGGGGACTGAGGGCTCCTGAGGAGCATTTGGCAAAGGCAGGTGTTGCATCTTTGTGGGGGGCAATTGTAGCAGGGAAGGCCCCCTGGGGTGATGACAGACAACCTGAAACCTGAGGGTGGGTGGGAGTCAGCAGCTGAAAGAGCTTGGTGGGGGGCTGGGTGGTGGGGTATTGGACGAGGACTATTGCAGGTAGAGGGAACTTCGTTCTGTACGTCCAGAGGCTTGGCAGTGAAAGAGGAAGTATGATGTGCTTGGGGGACCACAGGCCCCCACTGAACCTGAAATCAGGCTCAAAGCATGACTCCCGCCATCATCTTGCCTTCCGGGCCTTAAGTAGGCGGTACTAAAAGGTTAGAATCTTGCTTCCGGCTCTCCTGTCTCCCAGAGTGGTCCTCTGATCTAGGACCTCTCTCGCTAGGGCAGCAGAGCTCTGGGGAGTGGTTCACATCAGGGAGATCCAGAAGAGGATGGGAAGCCAGGGCTGCAGGACAGACCCCCCCGCCCCGCCCCGCCCTGTGTGCCCCATTTGCTGCCAGGCAGTAGGTGTCTGATGCCTCCTCACCTTCTTCCAAAGGGAGGGCTTCGGGCTTCCCTGCCCGGGGCCCCAGTCTCTTTTATACGCCAGTGTCCTAAGAGGTCTCCCCAGAGCTGTCATGCTTAACCCCATCCCAGATTGGTTTGAATATTTCAATCTGATCCTCGTGAATGTGCCTCTGATGCTCCTGGGCTAAGAGCCAGATTCCCTCAGTCTACCAGGTGAGCATGCAGCCTGGACAGAGACCGGGGTGGGACAGCGCAGTACAGGCCTGGGACCAGCCTCGGGACCTGTCCCAAGTGCTCTCCACCAACATCTCCCACGCTACCTCTTCTGCTCCCGGCCCCCGCTGCACTGTGCTTCCCTCCAAGCCTCCATCGTGCCATGCTGCCACCCTTCACGGCCTTTGCCTGTGCTGATCCCTCAGGGTGGAAGGCTTTCATCCCACCCCCAGGCTCTTTAGTTACTGCCTACCGCTTCTTCCAGTTTCAGCCCAAGGATTGGTCGAAAGCTTTCCGTGACCCACCCCCCACCACCAACCGCCGCCATAGATGCTGTTCCCATCACTCTTCTTAGGTCCCTGTTCTTTTTCTTCCATGGCACCTGTCTCATAAAATATACGTTTGAATTTAATAATTATCTTTCAATTATGTGATGTTTGTTGTCCCTGCTGGGCTGAAAGCTCCCTGAAGATAGGCATCCTGCCTCTCTCCTCTGCCACCCAGTATCCAGAACTTGGCAAGCACTGGCATGTGGCAGACACATCAGTGGATGAATGAACGGGTGACTCGTTGGAAGCGCTGCATGGTCATTTGTTTCCTTTTTCTCATTGGGTAGATCCGAAGCCCAAAGGCCTTCAGGGCAATAGAAAGTAGGCTTCTGCCTTTGAGAGGCTGGACAACCTCCCCAATGCTGGTTGAGTTTGGTTCCATACCGTGTCCGTGCTGCTCAGAGCCAGTTGCCCCCGGAAATGCCTGCTCCACAGGGGAAATAAGGGGCTGACCTCACTCATCCACCCAGGCACCCCAGTGTTTTCCTCCAAGAATGAAAGGGCACCTTAGTTCCTCGTCCTTTTCCATACCTGGAGAGCCCGGCTGTGGCCCAGGGGGCAGGCAGCTTATCCCTTCCAGGTGGCAGTGGGGCTGCCCTTCTGAGTGCCAGCTGTCCGTCTGCGATCAGGAGCCTCTGCCCATGCCAGCAAGGGCAGTGTTTGCAAAGAGCAGCCGTATGCTCCTTATTTATTGTGAGGAAAAGAAAACAACTTAAGACCTTGTAATTACACAGCCAGGCATGTTCTTAAATAAAACTTAAGCATTCAGAACTCCAATTAGAATATTAATAATTGCATTCCCCAGCAGCCTTCTCTCTTTCTACTCCTTCCCTCTCCTCCCGTCCTTCCTTACTCCTTTTCCCCTCTGTCTCTCTCATTGGTGCAGGTCTCTGCTGGGACCTCAGCAATCTCTGGAAAGCCTCTCTCCCCGGCTATGACTGGGCATACTTGCGAGCCCAGTCTTTTTAAAGATCATCAACACTGATCTTTTTAAAGATCATCAACAGCATTTCTTTTCTTTCTTTTCTTTCTTTTCTTTTCCTTCTTTCTTTTCTTTCTTTCTCTCTCTCTCTCTCTCTCTCTCCCCCCCCCCTTCCTTCCTTTCTTTCTTTCTGCGTTGGGTCTTCATTGCTGTGTGTGGGCTTTTTTCTAGTTGTGGTGAGCAGGGGCTACTCTTCACTGCGGTGCGCGGGCTTCTCATTGAAGTGGCTTCTCTTGTTGCAGAGCTTGGGCTCTAGGCGCACGGGCTTCAGTGGTTGTGGCATGCAGGCTCAGTAGTTGTGGCTCTCGGGCTCTATAGCGCAGGCTCAGTAGTTGTGATGCACGGGCTTAGTTGTTCCGTGGCATGTGGAATCTTCTCGGACCAGGGCTAAAACCCGTGTCCCTGCATTGGCAGGCGGATTCTTAACCTCTGCGCCAGCAGGGAAGCCCAGCAGCATTTCTTAAGTGATTTCAAAGGCATGGGGCTGTGCTAAGATTTTCTTGACCACCCCCCCATCCCCATTTCTGTTAAGCCTTGAGAAGAGGGTGATGTTGTGTTGAGGACACGAGGGTTGGGGTCATTCATAGCTGGGCTCCATTTCCAGCTTGACTGCTGACCAGCTGCAAGACTTTGGTCAAGTTCATTAATCTCTTTGAGCTGATTCTTTCTCTGGTGATAAAATCATCTCCATCATAGGCTGGTCTTGGGACTTGGATGAGGTAATGCATTTGAAGTCCTGACATGTAGCAAGTTCTTTCCAGATATTAGGTCTTTTCTTTGCTATAGCTCTAGATCATACCAGAATTTTATGGAGTTTATGTCTGTTGTCCTGGACCCACACTTTCATTGATGTACCTAGAACACGCTAGGCACCTAATAGGTCTCCCCAAGTATCTGTGAAATGCGTTGGATATGTCTTTGTGGGACCCTGAAGGTGGACATAGAGAAGGGCTGTCACTGTTGTGCACGGTTTACTGTTATGAGAGGCCCAACGACATGTTTCCTCTTATGACTACTGCCCAATTCCTTGAATAATATGCTCTCATAACCAACATGGCTACAGTGCTTTATAAACCACTTCTCAAAAATACCATCTCATTTAACATGCAGTGTTAAGGTGAAATAGCAATTACTGGCATCCTCATTTTATTGCTGAGGAAACAGAGAGTGGATTACCCAAGGCCACATAGCTAGAAGCAGTGAAGTGTGTATCAGGACCTGGGTCTGACTCCAAGCTCTCTGTCTTTTCTGCTACACTGGGCTGTTTCCTAAGTCAGCGCTGACCCCCGGGTGGGGACTCACCTGGTTTCTGGACCTTGGGGTCTTGATGCTGCTCTGAGACTTACCATCGATTCATCACCACCTGCTCTTTCTTTTAGTTTCCTTTCCTGTGACGTGGGAAATATGTACCAACACTGGTTTTACTGGCAATGTGATAGTAGTTGGATCATCGCCAGAAACTAACTCCAAAGTAGTTTGAAAACATATAGGTTAAACATATAGGTTAACATATAGGTTAAAAATCTATATTAGGGCTTCCTTGGTGGCGCAGTGGTTGGGAGTCCGCCTGCCGATGCAGGGGACACGGGTTCGTGCCCCGGTCCGGGAAGATCCCACATGCCGCGGAGCGGCTGGGCCCGTGAGCCATGGCCACTGAGCCTGCGCATCCGGAGCCTGTGCTCTGCAACGGGAGAGGCCACAGCAGTGAGAGGCCCGCGTAACGCAAAAAAAAAAAAAAAAATCTATATTAGATGATTGTATGGATGATGCTATGAAGGGCCTTGTTAAATGCAGGTAACAGGTGCTCTGGAAATGTCTCCCTGTGGCCAGTGCTGTGACTTGGGGGAGGGAGGAGGAATGGAGATACTAAGACAGGACTTGGTCCAGGTACAGTTGAAATGTTCAATCTAGTTGGGAAGATAAAATTAGCTTTCTTAGGCCAGAGATGCCAAAATGCTAACATCTGCTGTTTAGTGCTGACCATACCAGGCAGAGAGATTCTTGTATCCCAGGGTTGCTGGGGAAGGATTCAAGAAGGACATGGGTCTTAAATTTGTCTTTGAAGGAAGACATGCAACATTATATAGGAAGAGGGAGAAAACTCGTAGGTTGTGTGTGTGTTTGTGTGTGTGTGTGTGTGTGTGTGTGTGCATTTGCAAGCAAACAGGGAACAAAGCCAAGAGAAAAAGAGAAGAAATATTTATCGTGCTAAACTCTCTACTAGGCACTCTTCCAACAGTAATCCTGCTCAAATAAGTAATATTCTTCCTGTTTTACAAATGAGAACTCTAGGGCTCAGAGAGGTTATGTATCTCGTGCAAGGTCACATAGCTAAAGATATGGACTCATATCTATAAATTGCTTCTGAACTCATGTTCTTTTTGTTGTATCATGGTGCAAAGGCCAGGTCATCTATCTGAGGGTGGTCAGGAGCCCAACTTTCCCAAAAAGGACATAGGAAGATTGTTTCTTGTCAGAGAAACTGGTATCTCACTACCACTCTTTTTGTTTACCATGTTCTCAAACTCCATGTGCCACTCCCTGGGGATTCAGCACCATGGCCAGAGCCCAGGGAGCCCTCTTGGGCCCATGGGCTGTGAACAGCTCTCCAGAGAGAAGCTCCCGGTCCCTGGTTTCCCCCTTATCTTCTCTCTGGCATCATCACAGCCGCTGACCTGTGACCTTAAGAGCCACGTGGCACTGAGGAAGAGCTTAGTACATGTGGTGGACAGGTGGCCTGCTCTCAGCCATCCTGCCCAGTGGGATCCAGATGTAAACGGGAGGGGATGTGAGAAAGGCCTGCTCCTCCAGCCTCTTCTCCTCCCAGGCCCCATACAGAGGGAACAGGGACTGTGCTTTATGAGTGGGTTGCCCTCAACTGGGGCATCATGAAGTTGGGAAGGGAATGGGAAGCTGGAGTGGGGTTCTTTCCTCCGGGGCAAAGCCCCCAGGGTCTGTGTCCAGGATTGCTGTGCTCAGTCCCTTTAGCCAAGACTGTTCTGTTTCTGTTGAATGGGGACCCTGAGCAAGTGCATTTGTCATGTGCTTTCTCAGAGGAATAGTCAGAGGGGACAAACTGTGGGAGAAACAGCAGAGCAGGCTGAGTTATGGTGCTGGTGGGTTTGTCCTTCGAGGTGATGTGCCTTCTTCATTCTTGGAAGGCTTTCACCTGAATATGCAAAACAAAGTCCCAACTGGAGAGCAAGACAACTTCCGGCTGATGAGTGTGTGCATATGCACAACTCATACAACACACACAGGTGTACACTATGGTAGTGTGTTAAAGGCATGGATGCTGGAATCAGACACAATGATTCAGGTGCTATTTTAACATTACCAGCTTTGTGACCTTGAACTAGCTACCTAACTTCTAAGCCATGGATTTTTTTAATCTGTAAAATGAGAACGAATCATAACAATAATGTGGACCAGGGCTTCCCTGGTGGCGCGGTGGTTGAGAGTCCGCCTGCCGATGCGGGGGACACGGGTTCGTGCCCCGGTCCGGCAGGATTCCACATGCCGCAGAGCGGCTGGGCCCGTGAGCCATGGCCGCTGAGCCTGCGCGTCCGGAGCCTGTGCTCCGCAACGGGAGAGGCCACAACAGTGAGAGGCCTGCGTACGCAAAAATAAAAAAATAATGTGGACCATAAAAGGTTTTGGGGAAGATTCAATGGACTAACATCTTTAATATCTGATACCTTTAGTATTAGTTCCTATCAAGCACTCAATAAATGTTACCTATTATTTCTATTTCTCAGGAAATTATTTCTGTATCCCAATTTTCTTTAGTTTATTGACATGATTATTGTTAATGATTCTGGAAAAATTCCCATAGCAGGGAAAAATGATTAGCAAGTTAATTAATTGTTTGCACTTGTCTTTAAAGCTCGTGGTTTAAATTAAGCTGAGGTCAGCTGTAGTAGTGCTGGGATAAGAAAGAATTAGTTGAGTTTGGCACCCTGATCAGTTCAAGATTTGTGAAATTCAGACCCTTCGGTGAAATGTACCTGCATGCTTCGTTTAACTAACAATGATTGTGATCAAAGTGGGAACTACATCTTCCATCTTCCGCTTTTTGAAAAGAGCTATCAGCAGAAATGCAGTTCACAAATGCTAGTGTGGGTGGTCACCCCTGGGAGTGCCAGCCTTTGTCAGGCCCAGGCACCATGTGCTCTTTCCCTCTGTTCCTCTTTCTCTCTCTCTCTCTCTCTCTCTCTCTCTCTCTCTCTCCCGTTTCTCTAAGTCTCAATTTAAAGTGCCTCGTCTCTACAGGCGAAGGCCCTCCCTTCCCAGTTGAGATTCCATCCTCACGCAGCCTGGGGGAAGGTGAAGAAACAGCTTCTTGGAGGTCGTTCCACTCTACATGAAACCAAGTGGAGTGAGGGGCAGTTCTGGGTTCCATAAATTCAAATGAGATAAGAGTTCTTGTCTCATCTCTTCCTTCCATAAAAGTCCCTATGGACTCGGCCAGGTCTCTCCAGGAGGGAGGCCATGGGGGATAGGAACGAACGATGCTTTTCTCAAACATTTTGCAGAATTGGACAATAGAGACCAAAAGACTGTGCATGGTATAAATTACAGAAAACAGTGGTGTAATGACATTGTTTGGTGAATAAATTAAAGCCCTGAGTCAGGAGGCCAATAACAGAGAGTGAGCAAGCAGAGAAGTCTAATTAAAAGGAGAAAAGAGATGTTTTCAGCTGATACTGGAAATGAGACCAAGATGGCGATGGGGTGGCTGGATGGGGGCGGTGGGCCTCTTCCTATGGCTGTAGCTCAGCAGAGAGGATACAGCTGTCATAGGTAATCGCACAAGGTGAGAGGCGAGGCCAGTGCTTCTGAAACCGAGGAGGAGGGAGAGTGGAGACCCGGAGAATTTTAGTAGAAGGAAAGCCACATGAGCTTTGGAAATAGAGAGAGCTGTAGGTTCCTGAACTTCGCAATGATTTAGAATAAGTGGGGATAGGAGAGGTCTGTGTGAAGACAGATGAGAACCTGGGGAATGAGGAGGGAGACCGGGAGTGAGGCTGGGTGGCTTCGGGGTCACGGGCTTCTGGGGATGGTTCTGGGTCTCATGTATCTGCAGCTCTGGACTTTCTTGAGAATACCCTCTGACTTGCCCTTTCTAAGGATTAGAAGAAACAAGATATTTTATGCAAGGGCACCCGACCTGGGCCAGCTGACGTGCATGGACATGGGGACCACGGCCAGGATGACTGCATCTCACCACCCTGTGGGACCAGAAAAAGTTTTAGGCAATGGAAAAAAATTCAAATTCTGAGCCACAAGCAAACCTTTTCGGACAGGTCCCCTTCCCCAACTTCTTCCGGAAATGTGGTCAATGAAGAGTTTTCCATGGAGGAACGTGTCTTGTTAACCCCATGCACCAGTGCCTAGCATTGCCTGGCATAGACTAGGTACTAAATCAGTATGTGTTGAATGATGGAGGGGGTGGCGTTTGCCTTTTAACAGAGTAAAAGCTGGGATGAGACTAAAACTCATTTTGTTTCGAGAATTTGCTCATCTCTTTTGTTCTGTGCTGTAAACCAACACCTAGAAGAGGGCGTGGCACATAGTAGGAATTCATTAAAATTATTGTCCAGACTGGAATGCTCTGAGAGCACAAGAGGAACTAACTAGATGGGATTCTGGGACCACAGATATGAACTGGGACTGTTTGGGCACACCTGGCCATGTGGTCGCCTGTCATCAGTACTTATTGAATGAATTAATCTTGTATCCATGCAGATATTTAAGGGAAAGTGAGGGTTTTGTGGTTTTTTTTTTTTTTTTTTTTTTTTTTTTGCGGTACGCGGGCCTCTCACTGTTGTGTCATCAGATAGAATATCATCTCATCCATCAGGGCTGCGACAGGGGAATTATGATGTGAGATGAGAGGCTGGAGGCTTCCTAGGTGCTGACCCTGGCAGTGCACTAGGTAGGGAGAGAGGCTTCCAGATCCTCAAGTAGACTGTGAAGGGGTTACTGATGTGCCCCTTTCAGCATCCTCCCTCCCATATGGTGATGTGAGGTAGCTTTCACCCTGCCCTCCTTCCTCTGCTATTGTTGCTGGGCAAACAGAGTGGCCACAGGACTGGACCAGGGCAGCCACTGTCCATGTGCAGAGGTGGGAGGTCCAGAGGTCTCCCTGGGCTGCCTGGAAGTCTCAGGATCCAGAGGAAGAGGCTGGGGGGGAGGTGGTGGGTAGACAGGAAGCCAGAGCAGGAGGGAGCTGGGGCGTTGCTTAGATAAGGCCCATCTGCCTCTCCATCCAGAGCGTTTGAATGTAATATTAAAATGTTCCTCATTATTTTCCTTGGATGGGTTTGCTATCCTGATATTAATTATTCTTAAAGGTCAACAGCGCTCTTTTGAATCCCCTTCTGTTCTATCGTGTAATCAGTTAATTAATTGGAAACCATTTAGCAGCGTCTGCCGAGCGTGTTGCTGGGTGCGAGTTTTCTTGTTTTGCTGCTCCTGCAGTGATGGTTCCCTCCATGTGCCTGTTTTCTTCCAAGGATTTGGGAACTTGAGCGTGGGCTGCACCCTTCATCTCCCCTCACCTGATGGACCCCCACTTTGCTCACAGTAGCTTCAGAGGTGTCATGTCATCAGCTTGTCTTTGTGAGTCTCTGTGAGTAGTAATAGCCCATTTCCATTGAGGACCTACATACGCTGGGCACTGCAGGGAGTGTCTGTACATATTATTTAATTTAATTCTCACCATCTAATGTGGTAGAGATTTTGCTCCCATTTCAGAGCTCAGCGTGGTGAAGTGAGCCATCCAAGAATTATAGAGCTAGAAAGCGGCTGAGCAAAGATGGAACCTTCTAGAAGCCTTCTATCCTTGTTTGCTAGGATGCTGGTGCTTCAGAGCATCTGGGAGAGGAGACTTGGGTTGTTGCGGGAGAGTCTTAGTCGCAGGTGCTGCTGGTTCATTACAGGTACAAGCATTTGATATGAGACGGGAGCCCTGTTAGTGCTTTATTGAGCTTCCATTTTGCTTGCTGTCTCTAAAATCTGATGTATGCAGAGGGAATTCCTCAGCAGCTTGACGGCAGAGCAGAAGTGGGAAGCAATGCTTGTGGGTCAGAATGCATCCAGCCCCTGAACCCTGTCAGCCCCCCAGCACTACGCAGTCACATTGAAAGGCTGACCTGTGCTAGACTCATTGGCAGCTCGTGTTTGTTCCAGCTCAGATCTCCTGCCCACGCCTCTCCTGGAGATGGGCTCCAAGGTGCTCCAAGCCTGGGCGTGTTATCATGTGTATGACTCTACCAGCGCCCTCCCTGCCTGGGCTCTGGGCTGCCCCTGAAGGGGGAATATAAAGGTCAGCTCTGGTTGACGGTTCTCCATGCTTTTCCCTGGTGCTAGCACATGGCTCTCCATCCTCTATGGCTTTCACACAGTCTCAGTTAGCTCAGGGGACACAATGGGAAATTTGACTCGAGTTCCTTTTTCAGAGACCAGGATGTCAAGTCCTCCCAGATATGGGGTGGGGAGGGTTTTCCAAATTCTGCTTAGGAACGGTAGGATCCTGTCCTAGGGGTGGTGACAGGTGGGAGACATTGGGAGCACAGGAGGTGGAAACCCCAGTAACACAGCTCCTCCTGCTGTTCCTGGCAGGTGGTAAAGAACACAGACTCTGCAGCCAAGCTGCTGGGGTTCAATTCCTGGTTCCCCCAGGCAGCAGCTGCTAACCCAGGGCAAGCTATCTAACCTCCTTGTTCCGTGATCTCCACTCAGTAAAGTGGAGACCAGGACAAGGATGCTGATGATTTGATGATGACGACGATGATGGTAGCACATGGCTGGTGGGGTGGTTGCAGTGTTTAATTGCGCTCGTGTGCAAAACGTTTAAAGAGCGCAGGCCCAGAGCAAGGACCAGTGGGCGTGTGAGCTCCCATCATTACTACCACCTGCAATACCTCAGCCACCTTAGCGAAGCATTGAATACTTACTCTGTGCCAAGAACTTGTTTTGGGCACATGTATTAATTCATCTTAATCCTCCAAGCTGCTCTTTAAGCCTTCTGCTTATGACTTCTGTGGTTAGGATGCAGAGACTGAGACCCAGAGAGGTTCAGTCACTTTTTCAGGGAGGGTCACCCAGTTCGGGAGTACCAGAGCCAAGCGTCTAGCCTGTCTGTCTGGCCCCAGAGTCCGGGCTGTTTATCACTACGCCAGTGGTTCTTACACTCGAGCCTGACTCAGCATTCCCTGGAGGGCTTGATACAACACAGGATGCTGGGCCCACCCCAGAGCATCCGACTCAGCAGGTCTGAGGTGGGGGCCCTGGGAATGTGCATTTCTAACAAGTCGCCGGTGATGCTGATACTGCTGGTTGGGGACCACAGTTTGAAAATCTCTCCCTGCCCGGCACGATGCGGCTTCGCAGAGCAGTACAGCGGGGATGTGATTAGGTTCTCCGTCACATGGCCTGACCGGGCTCTTCCTGCACTAGATCAGCTGCCCATGCACTCCTTAAAAATTCATCTGTTACCCAGTTCCTCACATGATCTCTGTGTCTGAGCCTCCTGGCCAGTGGGGGCGGAGGAGAAGGCCCCGAGCGCCAGTGGCATTCATGTGTCCTCCTGACAGCGTCCAGCTACGGCTCTTTATCCCTGCAGACTCTGGTCTGAGAAAGGGGAGGGACAGGGAGGCCTGAGCTGCTCCGTTTCAAAGGCACCCAAAGCCTTCAGGCCACTGTCAGCAAAGTCGGCTGTGTTCCACCCTGGCTACTCCAGAGAGAGGCCTCAGTTAACCTTTTGGCCCTAGTTGATGACACTGTGCTCCAGGCTTCTCGTGGGGACCCGTCCTTGGGCAGCCAGGAGTGTGGCCTTTGTCGGGAGGGCCGGGCGCCGTCGTTTCTCCCGGAGCGTAGTTCTGGCCCGCTGTTGCCATGTGCCTCCTCCGTCTCCATGCGTAGCACCACCCTCTCTGCCCTTGCCTGGGTGACCCCTCCACTCGCCAGGCTCCCCGGCCCCAGCCTTGATCACACTCTTCGGTTTGGAGCTCTGATCTTACTCTCTCCCTCGCTCTTCCGCTGCTCCCTTTCCGCAGGTCCATTTCCCCCATGGCAGCCTGGACTTCCCTCGCTGCCTCTCCCTTTCTCAGATTCCTAACCCTCCTTCATCCTCCAGGCCCACCAGGCACGGAGTTCCACAGGGACCCCTTCCTGGAGGGACCCCCCCACGGGTTTCCCTAAAACAGTCTCCAGGTGGTAACCCCGCGTCCTACACTCAGAAATCCTGCTGAGGAGGGGCCGGGGGGTGGGGTGAGGGAAGCAGACAGATTCATCCTGCAAATCCAGGAGACACTTTGGGCAGTCAGGGCCCAATTTGTTCATTTTAGTCAATTTCCAGTGTGGTGCCAGCCCTTCTCCAGACTTCCTGGTGGCACCTCCCCACTGGCGATCCTCCACCAAGTTTCAGGCGGGGATTGCTAAGTCCCCTTCCTAGCTATGAATAATGACATTTGTTCCCAGGAGCCCTCGTAGGAATGCCTTAACTCCTGACAGAGTGCCTCTTTACATCTGGACAGATGACTGTTTTATTCTCATATATGTAGGATCGTGCAACCTTTTAGGACAGAAGGATTTGATAGGAACCAAAGTAAACTCATTTACTAGATTTCTCTAGATCTGTGGTTCTTGAAGTAGGGTTCCCAAACTAACAACGTCAGCATCCCCTGGAAACTGCCTAGAAATGCAAATTCTAGGCCAGACCTACTGAATCAGAAACTCCGGAGGGAGGTGGAGCCTGGCTGTCGGGTTTACAAGCCTCCGGGTGATTCTGATACCCAGACTTGGAGAACCTCTCTGTGATGCTGTTCTCAAATCCACACCTGGCCTGTGTTTCTTCAACCACTCATCTTGAAGGAGGGTTGGGATGCAATGTCGACCTAATCAGATTTCTTTATAAGAAGGCCCAAGACAACTTTCTGCTCACAATTTTGTTGTTTTTAAGAGAGCCATAGATTTTCCTTGAATCCCAAGAGTAGATCTCAGAATGAGGACAGGTGCCTGGCCTGGTAGACAGGTAATTAGCAGGATTATGCTTTCTGTATCTTGAAGAGCAGCATGGTACTCCTGCCCGTCTCCCTCCCCACCTGCCTTCCCTGGACTCAGGTTTCCCCGGTCCTGACAGCACCCTAGGCAGTTGCCTGAGTGTGGCCTGCACCAGGCTCACCTCTGGTTCCCTCCTCCCTCAACAGTCCCCCCATCACTTTTAGTCAGTAGGGTCGTCCTTTGGTATCATCTGGGGGGATTGGTTCCAGGACCCCCGCCAGATACCAAAATCCAAGGATGCTCAAGTCCTTTATATGAAATGGCATAGTACCGTCTGCCCTCCATATGTGCGGGTTCTGCGTCCACTGATTCAACCAACTGCGGATTCTATCCACGGTTGGTTGAATTCGAGGATGCGGAACCTGCAGATACAGACGGCAGACTGTCACTGTGGTTTCTCGATTTTCCCACGGATGCTCTCACAGATGGTCTCTGCATCTTTGTTTTCCTCTTGTCACGACAGCTCTGGAGTAAAAAATGAGTGTGAGGCTTTGGTCCCATCACCACGTCATCCTGCATGTACCAGAGCCTCTCCTGGGGCGGTAGGCTCCCCGAGCCAGGCTGACTCACTCTGCCCCTGAGTGGCCACTGCTGGGAACGCCCGTGTCTGCCGGGCTGTGCCCTTCTGGGGCTCCAGAGACAGCTCATGTGCTTCAGGGCAATTAGCTTTTGGTTAATTGTCTGAAAAGAAACTCCCAGGGAACAAAACCCCCAGAATAATCTCAATGACACTCAAGGTCTGATATAAAGCAGGCGAGTGAAGGAACAAAGTTGACTTTAAGGCCTTTTCTGGGGTTTGCGGACTGGTGAATACCCAGATGCAGGTTGATCTCTGACCACACCTCTGACTCTCAGGCCTCGGGGTGAGGGCTGCTTCTTCCCTGGACCTGTGGGGACTTTGGGCTCTGCCCAAGCACGTGAAGGGTGGGCTGTCACGGGCAGGGGCATAGACACCAGCACGTCTCCAGGGGAGGAGATGCTACCTGTTCTCTCATTAAAATGGGTTTCCATATTATTTTGTTGAACTGAGATTTTGTCAGTGTTGAACTAGGGGGCATTGCCTGGGCCTCTGGTATTTGTTTTAATGGGCTTGGCCTGTTGCAGCTTTGGTGTCTGGAGATGAGCAGATAAGGGGAGAGACGCCATCCATGAATGATGATAGATTGTGTTCATTGAGGGCCAGGCCTTGTACCACCTGCTTTCTGCACCCCGTTTGCCATACCCCATTTAATCCTCACCACAACTCCAAGCACTGAGGCACAGAGAGGTTAAGGAACTTACCCAGGGTCACAGAGCATGGAAGTGGCAGTGGTAGGACTGGCCTCCAGACCCATGTGATGCAGAAGTTTTGTGGGAATTTTCAGGTGAACTTGCTGCACATTTACTGAGCACTCACTTACTGGATTCCAGGTGCTATCAAGGATATCACACTGAAAAGAAGTGGTTGCCTTCAAGAAAAGCAGTCTGATGGGGGAGGCTGACACATGCACAGCTGCCATTCAAAGCTGGCAGTCTGAGACGTGGGCTGTGCTCAAGGCCCAGGAAGAATGCAGTGAGAGAAGGAGGAGGGAAGAAAGGTTTCAGAGTGCGTGGCACTGGCCATACGTAGAGAGAACCACTTAAATGTACCTGAAGCTGGGGAACAAGAACACGAAAGGTGTCGAAAGCACTGGGCAGTGCCAGGAGAGAGGGAGGAGTGTCAGGAAGCTCCAAGGGTACAGGCAGCCCGCTGGGTGATACCCTTCTGTTCGTGGTTGGTCTTTAGTGTTGGTTATGGGGAGGGGATGAAGGATGGGGGAGGGACTTGGGTGGTGCGAGAGTATATGGGAACAGGAGGTTGAGGTCATCGTCTGAAAAGATTTGAACTTCAACATAGAATCTGGACCTGATTAGGTGGGCCAAGCATTCTAAGAGTCCAGTAATCTGTGCCCAAGTCTGGTCACCCATGCGTCCTTCTCCACCCCCCTGCCCCCCAGCATGTGGCAAGTCCTGTGCCCTCTTTCCCTTCCTGTCCTGAGCTTCTCCAGTCCAAGAGGACACTGGCAGTCACTCAGGGATGTTGCCGTGTACTTGAGGACAACCGGCGTGATTTCCTTCCGTACAACAAGCTATGTGACTGCTTGATTGTGGGACAGATTGGCATCTGGGGAAGAGACACCTGATGACCTTGGTGAACTTACAGTTATATTTCTCCACCTGTTGGCTGCTCCTCTCCACTGAGGGCCTCATCAATGCCTGGCTTTGATGGATGCTCTAGGCCTGTACCTTCCAATATAGTAGGCTTGGCCACCCGTAGCTATGGAGCATTTGAAATGTGGCCAGTCCAAACCGAGAAGTTCTGTGAATGTAAAATACACATGGATTTCAAAGACACAATACAAAAAAGAAAAAAGAATATGAAATAGCTCATTAGTATTTTTTTATATTGATCACATGAACTGATGGTATTTGTATAGATTGGGTTAAGTAAAATATATGAACAAAACAAATTTCACCTTTTTCTTTTCACTTATTAAAATGTGGCTCCTAGAAAATTTTAAAAAGTATGTGTGGCTTGCGTTATTGGCGAGTGCTGGTCTAGCTCGGGGATTGGCATACTTTTCATAAAGGGCCACATACTAAATATTTTAGGCTTTGTGGGCCATCTGGTCTCTGTCACAACTGCTCAACTCTGCTGCTTTAGTGCAAAAGTGACTTGTATTTGTTTTCTATTGCTGCTGTAACACATTACCATAGACTTTGTGGTTTAAAAACACAAATTGCGTGTCTTACACTCTGTGGGTTAGAGGTCCCACATGGGTCTCACTGGGCTAAAATCAAGGTGTTGTCAGGGCTGGGTTCCCTTCTGGAGGCTCCGGGGAGAATCCGTGGCATCACATCTTCCAGCTGCTAGAGGTCATGTGCATTTCTTGGCTTTTGACCCTCTTTGCCTCTGTGCTTTCTTCTGTGTCTCATCTCTCTCTGACCTCTCTGCCTCCCTTTTCCATGTTTAAGGACCCCTGTGATTACTTTGGGGCCACAGGATAATTAAGGATAATTTCCTCATCTCAAGATCCATACTGTTAATCACATCTGCAAAGTCCCTTTTGCCATAGAGGTTGACATGTTCACAGATTCTAGAGATGAGGCCGTGGACATTTTGGAGGACTGTGATTCCACCTGGGCCATAGATTTAGACAACGTGTAAATAAATGGACGTGGCTGTCTTATAATAAAACTGTATTTACTAAAACAGAGTGCTGGCCCACAGGCCATAGCTTGCTGACCTTGGCACCCAACGATTAATGAATCTGCACACAGTTCTAACGTGATTTTTTTCCCCACATCACCAAGCAGTTCTCGGACACCAGCTGGGTGTCTCACAATTCAACTCAATTTTGACATTATCTACCCAGAGATAGCATCAGACTCCACAGGCTAAGGGCTCAGTCCCACAAGGCCACCCCCTACTACAGGTGCTAATCGCAGCTCCAGGTTGTCACTGGGCTTCTGACCAATCAGCTATAAATAGAGGTTTCATGACCCTCTCCTTAGGTTCGATCAATTTGCTAGAGTGGCTCACAGAACTCAATAAACTCATCTACTCACTAGATTACTGGTGTATTACAAAGATATTAAAGGATACAAATCAACAACCAGATGAACAGATACAAAGGGCGAGGTCTTGAACAAAAGAGCCTCTGTTCCTGTGGAGTTTGGGGCCTGACACAAAGGGAAGTGTTCTGGTTCCCCAACCCCTGTCCTTTTGGGGCTTTATGGGGGCTTCATTGCTTAGGCACAATTGTCCATTGGTGATTGATTTCCTTTCCTCTCAAAGTAAATCGAGGGGTGGGAATGAAAGGTCCCAACCCTCTATTCATGGTTGGTTCCCCTGACAACCAGACTTCCATCTTTAGGGGATTTCCAAAAGTCACTTTGTCCTCTGAAGCAATTTTAGGAACTGAGGACAGGACACCGAGTGTTATAAGAAAGGGTGCTCCTGTTGTTCTTATCCTTCAAGAAATTCCAAGCGTTTGGGGAGCTGTGAGCCATGAACCGTGGATAAGGACCAAATATATACTTCTTATCACCATGATCTTTTCTCTAAGTATATTATGTGGGCTGATATTTTTGCTAGAATTCCATGGAGGAGGTTCTGTGGGCCAATAAGCTTGAGAGATTCAATGGGTCAGATCCTTCATTTAGTAAAGGCTCTGAGAAGTTCTGCAGTAAATAAGCCTGTTTAATTTTATTTAGTACCACATTTTTCAAGCAACATGAAACTTTTCCCCTTGTAATACCCATTAATATATGGCAGATCTCAGATTCCTAGGAACATTCTCTGGGAAACCCTGGTTTAGCTCAGTCCAGGGCCTTGTGGAAAAGCTGCCTGCAGTCTCCTGATCTAAGGTCAGGACACCACTCACGTCACTTGAGATTTGATTAGAGAAAGCATTTTGGCTTCATTAAAGTTCATTAAATGAGCCATCCAGTGTAATTTAGCTGAATAAAAATGGCTCAGATGGCTTTAACCCACACCCCCTCTTACAGCAATTTAATTGAGGGAAAAGCAAATATGTCAATGATGTAGAAAAATACTTCTTGGCCTCCAAGAGGGACACAGGGCAGCAGCGTCTGCTTCCTTGTCACAGGCACTGGATTTTAAGGGGTTGGCTCAGGGGGGCTCGGGGGTGGGCAGCAGGCTTTGGTGGAGAGATGGCCTGGAGCCTCCTTCCTTCCCACTGGTTGGTTCAACCTGAGGAGGTTGATGGCAGCCACCCTAACTGCTCCTCATGCGGGGCTGCAGGCATCTTCGGTTTGGGCTGATATGCCTAAAGTCCCAAGTTCAAGATCATGACGTGTAAGTTCCCTGGTTCTCCGAGAAGCGGGGAGGAGACTGTGAGCCTTCTCTGTCTCCATGGTTTGTTCCTTTTTAGCAACTCTCTGCGGGGTCAGTGCTGCATGAAGGAATTCTCCTTTCTTGACTTTTTTTTCCAGATCCTTCAGAAATTTCAAAAGAATCTTGGCGTGGCATGGCAGGGGAGGGAGTTGGCTGTCTTCAGGAAGAATGAGGAGAGAGTTCTTTCATGGGGAAAGTTAGAAGGGGAGAGACAGACAGCTGAGGAGGTGTTGGGTCTTCAGGAAGGAAGAATTGCATCTTTCTAATGCTGCCTTCATGGATGGAGGAAATCATATTTACATCATGATGTTGGCAGCCAGCAAGCCACAGCCCCCATGGGAGCCTGTGAAAGCAGGAGGGGTTGGACCTTTGTTGCTCTCTGGGGAGCCATGCTTGCTGCTCTGAGCCCATACGGTGCTTAGAATAGTGCTTTCTGCAAGCAGCAGCGTGAATCCTCTAGGAAAAGTCAGTGACCATGGCATTCACCATTAAGGATGCCAGCTGAGCATACCCCTGGGTCTCTGTGTTCTCTCATAACCATCTTTTGCAGCAGGAGGCTTGCGTATGCCCAGCAGGGAGCTGACTGAGTGGATGGATGCCATGTTGCATCTTCATGGCTGCACCCTGGTTGGGAAGCTGGTTCCCTAGAGCGATGGGACATAGGCAGAGTGAGGGAGGGACTGAAAATCATGACTTTGGAGGCTTTCAGGAATCACAGTTGGGCAGCCAACTGTCAGGACCTTAGGGCAAAAGAGGGGCTGAGGACAGGTATACTAGTTTGCTAGGGCTGCTGTAACAAACACTGCAGACTGGGTGCTTTAAACAACAGAAATTATTTCTTCACAGTTCTGGAGTCTGGAAGTCCAAGATCAAGGTGTCAGCAGAGTTGGTTCCTTCTGAGGCCTCTTACCTTGGCTTATAGATGCTGACTTTTCCTCGTGTCTTCACATCATCTCCCTCTGTGCATGTCTGTGGCCTAATCTCTTCTTATAAGGACACCAGTTATATCGGACTAGGGTTCATTTCAATGGCCTCCTTTAACCTTAAGTACCTCTTTAAAGGCTCTGTCTCCAAATACAGTCACATTCTGGGGTCCTGAGAGTTCAGACTTCAACATATGAATTTTGAGGAGACACAGTCCAGCCCGTCATAACAGAAGATAAAACCCAAGTGAGAGGGACTAAGGAGATGCAGAGGTGGAGTGAACGTCCAGGAGCTGAAGTGGCAGTAGGGCGAACCCAGCAAAGGTCTGTGGTGTGGACAGGGGAGATGCACAACTGAATGGTGCCAGTGGGGCAGCCTGGCTTAATAGCACAGGAACGACGGGGCACCTGCATCCAACAATCCCTTACACACTCCTCAGTGTCCTAAGACACTTAAGACCTAAGACACAGCCTGCCCCTGGGCCTGCCTCTGCTGGTACAAGAGGAGGTACTTCCAAAGTCAGCCGCACCCTTAATCTGGGAAATCCATGGTACCTTCTTCAGGATCACTGTGGATGGGAATCAGTGTCTCCTTCTCAACTGTCAGCCCCAAAGGATGCAGTTTGTTTTGGGGCAACAGAAGGATTCATCTGGTCGGCTTCTCTTGGCTGCAGGGTCCATCTCAAGTGACCCTCTTGTTGGATGGTAGAGTTCCCAGGGTAGAGGGTGACATCCTTCCCAATTGTGGGGCCCCATCCTGCTGCAGTTGGGCACCCCCTTTAGGAGGGCCATGGACTGCTTCCCATCCTGAGGTTCCCCTTGTTCACCACAGGGCTAATGCAGGAGGGGCCATCTCAGCCTGTTCTTCCTCAGGTTCAGAGTTTGGCCACCTGTGTGCCTGGCTCCCTGTTTCCAGAGGACCCAGTAGCTGCATTGCCATGGTTCATTGCTCTGGGCCCCAGAGTCTGGGCTGTGAATGAGCCAGTAGTGCAGGACAAAATTAATGGCTTTGTTTGGTACTCTCAGGTGGGAGATACGGGGGCGAGGTCATGGAGCTTGATTTTGGGAAAGTGTTTGATGCATCATCTCGTAATATCTTGCTCACCAAATTAATTCCAATGGTCAGGTGACTTGGAAACTGGCCATTGACTCAAGCACAAGTCAGAGACGAGTGATAATGGATCTGTAAGGGAGGAGGCTCAGGGCTGCGGTGAGGCCCAGAGGTTCTTAATTAAACCTTTGTCTGGTGAGGGGGGTAACTGGCCCATCAATAACTGATGACAGGTGAACACAGGTGAGGCATCAGCTAGAAGGAAAATCAGGGGAAGTGAGTTCTGAGTGGGTGTTAAGTTGGTTAAAGCCCCCTGCCTCTTTCCCATCTGCCCAGCACATGAGCAGTTATAAATGCCTCTGAAGGCAGGATGGCCAGAGGTGTGCCCTGCTTGCCTTGTTGGCGGTGTATGTTTGCCTTTCTTGTCTTTTGTGTGTTTGTTTGTCTCTGTGGCTGGATGCTTCTATCGTGTGTCTCTGGCAGGGTGCTGTGTACGGTTGCCCAGGTTGTGCGCACTGCTTTCCTCCTGGGACTTGTGCAGCACAGCGTCTGTGTCTCTGGGGACACACACTGGGTTGTGTGTATGTGTACCTGGGCGTTTACATGTCTGTGTGTTGGTTGCAAATGTTCCTGGGTATGCCTCTTGTGGCCTGTTGTTGGAGTCTTCACGTTAAGGCTACTCAGAGATGTTCAACTTTCATTGGCCACCTCTGAGCCCCAGTTTCCTCATCTGTTGCATGGAGATAATAGCAATACCCATCTTGTAGAGTTGCTGTAAAAATTAAATGAGATCATGAATGCAGAAGTGGGTAACACAGTAGCTGGTGCTTAGTAAGCCCTTGGTGAACGGCAGCTGTTGATTGTGAGATGGTGCAGGGGGGCAGGAGGGGGTGAGAGAAGGAGAGTATCTGGACTGCAGAAGGAGAAGGTGGTCTGTGCACCACTGGGACCGTCACGGAGGAGGGAGGGGAGAGGGCAGTCGTGGACAGAGCCCACGAGTGTTGCTGTGGCCGCTCCATCTGGCCAAAGAACCGGAGGAATCCAGAGGGGCCCTTTCTCCTCCAGGTGGGGCTTGGTGGGTGGGGGGAGGGTGGGGAGAAGCCGCAGATGAGACACCCCTGGGAGAGCCAGAGCCCATCTCCCCCCTTACCAGGTGTCCCAGGCCCCCTCTCCCCTCTAACATGTAATAAGGAGATAATGCTATTTCTTATTCTTTATTTGCCCAGAATGCCTGTTATTTTCTTTCTTTCAGAATCCAATTTTCTCTTGACATTTATGCCTAATGTAGCAAAACATGACCTTTGTGAAAGGACGTTGCTGGCAACCCGCTCCCTGCCTCGGGCCCCCCAAGAACTACTGGCACACTCCTGGGCTGCCTCTCCCTCGGAGGTGGGCAAGGCTTCCATTTCCCCGGGACCGCTTCTGTGTTCCCGCCTCCTCCTTCCGGCCGGGGGCGGAGCCGGGGACGGGGCGTGTTTCCCAGAGCTCAGTGCGTCTGGTGTTCCCGGCGCTCTCACAGGAGATGCTGCTCAGTTTTAGAACCAGGGGCGTTGTTCCAGGCTGCGCTGGAGTCGGGCAGAGAGCTCAGGGCCCCCGGGCCTTGTCTAACTTCTGCTGCCCCTGATGCTGTTGTTAGACAGTAAACCAAGAAAAGCAAAACAAAACAGAAGACTTCTGTCTGGGTGAGGCACTCACCTTTATTGAAACATCATAGCGGCTCATGGTAATGGAGAATTACCATGAACAGGTAATGAAGCCTGTTATCCTTGACCCCGAGTTCCAGCTCCTGGTGTAAGGTCAGCGCCTTTGATGAGCGTACGTGTCTGATCCCCTGTTCCTCCCTCCCAATCAGGAGTTGCTCTGCAGGGAGCTGGGTGCCTGGGTGTCCTCAAGTGGCCATCATGCAGTTCTTCTGTCACCCTTTTCCTTCCTGTCAGTGGGGGAAGGAGACCGTTTGTAGGAATAAGATGCGCCATGGTTAGGGGTTTTGTGAAGCTGAGCATGTGGATGGGTTGAGGTTTATAGTCTTTTAGTGAGAGCCTGTGTTGTCACACACACCAGTGCTTTACAGTCCTGCAGAGAGGAAGTGGGTGACAATATGGGGCTATGGGAGGCTCTCCTAGCAAGGGCTATGGGCTTAAGGACTCTGAAAGGAGAGAGTGCTGGGGACTGGGGAGAGAGTGGGACAGTAAACTTGGGTGATACCTACTGGACACCTTCCCTTCGCCCCAGTCCCCTGCACCCCAAGAATGGGGTCTTCCTCCCCCACACAGTCATGGGCTGTCACCCATGAATATGTGTATAAGCAGGAGTCTGTGTTTGCATTTATTACCTACATGTTTAATGGACATAAATACACACGTGCTGATACACACGTGTGTGCATGTGGATAGGTATTTACCTAAGTGCAATTCTTACCGCTCTCCTTTCTCATCACTAGATAACTACGTGGTTCCTGGGGTGCCACTTGAGCTCTAGCTGTCTCCAGCTGCTGCCTTGAAGGGCTGTTACCACATCAAAAGTTGTTTGTTGAGGGGCTTCCCTGGTGGCGCAGTGGTTGAGAGTCCACCTGCCGATGCAGGGGACACGGGTTCGTTCCCCGGTCTGGGAAGATCCCACATGCTGCGGAGTGGCTGGGCCCGTGAGCCATGGCCGCTGAGCCTGCGCTTCTGGAGCCTGTGCTCCGCAATGGGAAAGGCCACAACAGTGAGAGGCCCGCGTACCGCAAAAAAAAAAAAAAAAAAAAAAAAGATGTTTGTTGAGCCTGGCAAAGGCAGAGCTGCCTCAAATGGGAAGGGGAAGCCCTATCCATAGCTTGTCCTTGTGTTTGAATATCTGCCCCTCTGATGAGCTGTGTCTACTGTCTGTACCTCACCCAGCCTGAACTTCTCCCCTGAGCTCCAGACCCAGGCATCCAACAAGCTATCTTATCTCTCTTCTTTGGACGTCTAACAGGCATCTCAAACTTAGTGTCTGCAAGGGGGAGGCTCTTGATCCCCACGCCGCTCCCCAGTTGGGACCCCTTTGAGCCTTCCTCGGCTCACTAAATGACATCACCACTCTCCTGGTTGCTCAAGTCTCCCTCCTCTGCCCGATCCAATCACATAGGAAGTTCTGGCAGCCCTCCCTCCACCACCTAGCTTGAATTCCATCAGCTTAATTGTCTCTACTCTCTCTTTTTGCCTGGAATACTGCAGCAGCTCCTAATTGCTCTGATGACTTACAGTCTTGGGTTCCTATTTTAAAAAATGGTAATTAGATGATGCCACGTCCCTACTTAAACCCAGCCAGTGCCATCCCGTTGTTCCTTAAAGTAAAATCCGGGTGGCTTACCTTGACCAGCAAGGTGGGTGTGGCGGGTCCCCTCTCCTGCTTATCCTAGACCACTCGTCTACTTCCTTCCTCACTGGGCCCTTTTCTGGCCCCCTAGTCCCTCTCAGGCCGTTGCACTTGCTGCTCCCACTGCCTGGAACACACCTTTCCTGGCGCTAGGCTCATTCTCACTCCTCTTCTCAGCTCCGACATCTCCTTCTCAGACGGCATTTCTGGAATCATCTTCTGACGTAGCCCCGTCTCTCTCCGACATCAGTTACTTACCCCACTTCGCTTATTCCCTTCCTTCTGCTCATCACAAACTACACTTCTCTTGCTTATTCATTTGTAACATGAACATAAGCTCCAGAGGGACCTTATCTGTCATCCATCCCCTCGTTCCTTAGTGTAGCCTATATTTGGCTCTCAACAAATATCTGTTATAGAAGTCCACTAAATATAGGTGCACCTGTAAGCATATGCATATGTGTATAAGCAGGAGTCTGTGTTTGCATTTATTACCTACATGTTTAATGGACATAAATACACACGTGCTTATACACACGTGTGTGCATGTGAATAGGTATTTACCTAAGTGCAATTCTTACCGCTCTCCTTTCTCATCACTAGATAAGTACATGGTTCCTGGGTGCCACTTCAGCTCTAGCCGTCTCCAACCACTGCCTTGAAGGGCTGTTACCACATCAAAAGTTGTTTGTTGAGGGGCTTCCCTGGTGGCGCAGTGGTTGAGAGTCCGCCTACCGATGCAGGGGACACGGGTTCGTGCCCCGGTCCGGGAAGATCCCACATGCCGCGGAGCGGCTGGGCCCGTGAGCCATGGCCGCTGAGCCTGCGCTTCTGGAGCCTGTGCTCCGCAATGGGAGAGGCCACAACAGTAAGAGGCCCGTGTACCGCAAAAAAAAAAAAAAAAAGTTGTTTGTTGAGCCTGGCAAAGTAATAACCGTGGGTGTGTTTCTTCTTTTATTCAGAAGACTAATGACTACTCCTTTCCCCTGTACATCCTAATGAAAAAAAAAAGCCATTAGGAGGAGGACAGAAGTGTGAACATAAAAGCTGATGTCTTGATCATTGATGGACAGGATTGCTGAGGGAGGGACTGGCTTGAAGGAATTGTAGGTGACCTGTGGAGTAGTTTCGACTTGTGTGAATGTTAAGAATGTTTGCTGAGGGCTTCCATGGTGGCTCAGTGGTTAAGAACCCGCCTGCCAATGCAGGGGACATGGGTTTGAGGCCTGGTCTGGGAAGATCCCACATGCTGCAGAGCAACGAAGCCCGTGAGCCACAACTACTGAGCCCGCACGCCTAGAGCCCATGTTCCGCAACAAGAGAAGCCACCACAATGAGAAGCCCATGCACTGCAATGAAGAGTAGCCCCTGATCGCCACTACTACAGAAAGCCCACGTGCAGCAATGAAGACCCGACGCAGCCAAAAATAAATAAATAAATCTATTAAAAAAAAAAGAATGTTTGTTGGTAACAGGGCACAATAGTTTCACTTATGCAAGGTGAAGAAGTCCTAGATATCTCTAGTACAGAGTAGTGCATAGTTAACAATACCGTATTGTACACTTAAAAATTTGGGAAGAGGGTACATCTTCCGTTAAATATTATTAGCACTAAAAAAAAAAATAGAGAGGGAAGAAACTTTTAGAGATGCCAGTTAAGTTTATGGCACTGTTTATGGCGATCATTTTGTGGATGTATATTATCTTCAAACTCATCAAGACATATACATTAAATACGTACAGCTTTTTTGGTAAGTCAGTTATACCTCAGTAACTAAAAAAAAAGGGGAGGGATAAATTAAGAGCTTGGGCTTAGCAGATACAAACTACTATATATAAAACAGATAAGCAACAAGGTCCTACTGTATAGCACAGGGAACTATATTCAGTATCCTATAATAAACCATAATGGAGAAGAATGTGAAAAAGAGTATATATATATATATATATATATATATAACTGAATCACTTTGCTGTACGGCAGAAATTAACACAACATTGTAAAACAACTCTACTTAAATAAAAAAAAAAGAATGCTTGCTGGTTTGTATACCTTATACTCTGAGAGTTCTCTGTCCTCCTGTGGAAGGGTGGGTTTAAAAAGGCTCTCTGAAATTTCATTGTGGTGAGAGCATATGGGAGAATGACCAAGGAGTTTTTATTTATTTCATTTGATTTGTAAAACCTTGCCTTTTAAAAGGTCTCAGCATCCTCTCCAGACATGATCTGTAGCCTCGACTAACTGTCAGATGTACTGTTAGCCGAAGGGAGCAGTGGAGAAGAACAACAAAGCCAGGCTCCCATGAGATGACCACACTTACTACGGAGAGCATGACATGCCACATTGTCCTTTAATTTCCTCTTTATTTGTCAATCTTGCAGAAACCTGTCGAGTAACCGGCTCACCACACTCTCATGGCAGCTCTTCCAGACGCTGAGTCTTCGGGAATTGTAAGTTCAGTTTTGAAGACTGTCCAAGTCGGTGGAGTGGTGGTCAAAGGTTGGGTGGAGCCACCTGAAGCTGGGAGTACACCTGAAGGGGCTCCTTGGGTTGGATGATGTGGGTGTACCATGTTCAGTGAGAGTGAGCCACCCCATCCCTTGATTTCTGATGCTCCTTCTGGGCGCAATACATTTCAGAAGATAGGAATCTCATCTCTTAGCAGGACCTAGTTTTGTGATCTGTTGGTAGTTAGTAATAACATTTATATTTATATATATTTATAATAATAAAGATAACTTATCAAGTTATAACATTTGCAATATATAAATAGATTATTAGGTGTGTTTTCATTTACATGACCTTTGATTTATCATCACATGTCATGGGAGGTAGGTATTATCATACCTCCTGTATAAAAGGTATCTCTACACTTTCAGGTGAGGGTTCTGAGCTCCAGAAAGGCATGTGAAACACAACCAAGATCACATTGCTAGGGATTGGCAGAACCGGGACTTGAACCCAGGCCTTTGACTTCAGATTGCCTGTATTTTCCACTTCTCGTGATCTTCTGTCAGCCTATTTGGCTTGAGTATGGGCATCCTGGAGGGACTAAGCCCATATATTTATTCAGTCTGCTTGTGGACTGCTTAGATTTGCAGTGTACTCCCACCCCAGCCAGCCATTTTGCACCAACACACATTGGATGGATGAATGAAAACTCGTGACCCCTGCTGGAAAAAATAAGTCATGTTGATGTGTGAGTCATCAGGGTCATCTCTGTGCATGAAGGATGGCATATTATGTTGAGGGGACAAATCAAGGAATAAGTTGAAAAGGAATTGAGGCATGGATGGAGTTAGGGAGTCAGGGTTCCAGAGACACTGCTCATGTGTCTTCCCTTTTACTTGATGACTCAGATCCAAATTCACTGAATGCAGATTGCTTTCTATCCTTTACCAAGAGGCAGTGAGTGGCCTTGGATCCCCGCCCATGCTGTTGGCCTTTCAACTTGTTCTCCCTCCACCTGGTAAGACCTGAGTTCAAGGATGCGTCATAACCTTACCTTTTCTGACCCAGTTGGTCAGGAAGGGGAATATTTACATCTCCATGACAGTCTTGTACATACCCTACTAATCCTTATGGACCCAAGTGCCTACATGATGCTTAAAAATGCCATTCCAGGGATGGGAAGTACAGAGGTGGTCTCTGACAGTGTTGGAGAGTTTAGGACAAGACTGTTGTGGGTTGCTTTCCTGCTTTAGGATTTTGCCCCTCCCACCAGGCTTCTCCTCTGCTATGAGCACAATAGCTCTAGTGATCAGAGTTCTTTAGTCATACATGGCTGCCATCCAGCTGTACTCAAATAAAAACTCCTACCTGAGCTTGGGAAAAGGTGCATATGTACTTATTTTTTTATAAAACACTGGACAACTGGACAATGTCACAGACATCTCAGTGTCAGACTGTCAAACTTGATGCATTGTGTTCATTCCCTTCTTTGTAGGTGGAAAAGACGTTAGAGGTAAATTAACATGACTGCTTTGATCACCACTAACACTGATTTCTGAGATCTTACTCTGGGCCAGGCAGTGTGCCAAGTAATCTATTGAGTTACGAAAGTTATTTAATCCTTATAACAATGCTATCAAGTCAGAATGGCTACTGTCACTTCAAATTTGGGGACACTGGGGTACTTAGCAAGGTTTAGTATCTTGGTTAAGGTCACCCATTAACTAAATGGTAGCACGTGGCCTCAAGATCTTGACCACTATGCTTCGCCGTCTGCCAACTTTCTCAATCTGTTTTCAATCCAACGATCTGTTCTACAGTAACTTGAAATAAAAATGCACAATTGCAGATTTTCCTTACATTGCTCTAAAACTGACCAGGAACCCTGCCCTAAAGGAGCTAATTGGAGTCTTTCATCCAGTTCTCCTGGGACCCCTGCCCCTTCATCTGTGGGAGGCCAGGGATAGCATCTCTCCAGGGGACATCTGGGTCTACTGTTGGCTGAATTATTGCGAAAATGTTCAGTGCTCCTTCTAAAAAAATCATTGGCTGCGAAATCGATGGCGTGCTGCCCCGGTGACCTGTTTCGTGGAGTTTTAGAAACAGTTGTTCCATGGATATATATTTAAAGAAAATGTCAGATTTCTCCCAGAGGATCATGGGATTCTGCATTCATCTTTGCCTGTGAATCAATACACCAGTGAGCTGGATGTGACTTATGGGGGAATGAAGACGTTCCCTTCAGGGTGAGTCAGTGTGTGAGAGCCACCATGTCCACGGAGTATTTTATTTCTGTCATATTGTTAAATAAGTAAAAAAAATATGTTGGAAAATAAAGAAGCCCCCCCTCTAAGGAGCAGTCACCCTGGTAGGGGTCTATTTTTTTGAGGAAGAATTGAATGTTGAGAGTGGAAAATTTATCTTTTGGCTGGAGGGGCCGCGTGTTGGCTCTTAGCTGTGGCTGTGATTAAAATCCAAACAGTCCCAGTTCCTGGCAAATGGAAGAGTCGGTCATATTTTCTTGTCTGACTTCCTGGTTAGTCCACGTGATGCCATCTGCCATGAGCCATCTAGACTGCCAGAGTCTGCCCAGGGGAGCCTGTGGGCTGGGCTGTGGGCGTGGGTCGGGTATTTCCAGGAAGAAAGAATTTTGGCCCTAGAGGAGAGAGGCCAGAGGGAGATGGCTCTGTGAGCTGTGGCAGCCAGAAGAACACAAGGGCAGAAGTGCGAGGCTTCGAGCGACCTTCTGCAGGAACAGAAGGAGCAAGCTAGGGCATTCAACAATTTCTTAGCATGTTTTATTCCATCACTGAGGATCTCTGCCTGCCCCAAGCAGCCCCTCCTCTGATCCTTGATAGAAGAACTAATGCTGTTGGGATTCCCCATCAGAAGGGCTGAGTGTCTGCAACTTTTCCAGTAGCAGAGAAGGAGAAAAAAGAGGTGTATATTGAGTATCTAATATATACGAGGTCCTGTCTCACCCCTGGAACAATCCCACAGAGGAGGTATGCTTAAACCCAGTTTGACAAATGAGGGATTGGAGGCTTGGCCACGTGAAATAACTGGTCCAACATCACATGGCAAGTAAATGGGAATTAGTATTGTGATTATTAGCATTGCCACCATCCAGGTCTGTTGTTTTCAAAGACCAGCTCTTTCCTTACCCAACTCAGCACCATAGCCCTCATGCTATGCGTCCCCTTCCGCCAGAACTCAAGATGGCGGGTCCCCTCAGAGGAATCAAAGGGGGAAAAAATCCAAACAAGTTAGCATCTCAGAGCCCTTACCGTGTGCCAGAGACTTCCTTCACTCATTTCTCATTTACTTTTGTGAGATGAAGGGTGTGGTCTTGGCCGGGCACCTGGCCCGCCTCTCAACTGTCCAGGCTGTGTTTTTCTCTTACTGATGGAACCAGAAGCATATTTCAAGACTGGCTTCTGAGTAGCCAGCACTCTTTCAATGGCATGGGTTTGGAGAAATTTGAGTTGGTGTTGCAAAGTGCTCTCCGAAGTTTCTGTTTATGGCAAGATGGTATTTTCACTTTACCGAGAAGATGGGAACAGTCTGTCCAGAAAGCTGAGCAAGAATCAAAGAGATTGACTTAGAGGTAAAGAATGAATTGGAAAGAAAAGAAGCTTGGATTCTGAATCCCATGATACCATTTAAGCAAAGGCAAGAGGCACCAAAGGATATAAACTCACAGCACAGAAACCCTCCAGAAATACCCTAAGGACCATTAGTGTATCTCGAATAGGCTTCTCTTAATACCCTGCATGCATGGAGCAGACATGATTAAAATAGATTGGAATATTTCATTTTCTTAAAGCAAAGTGATAATTACCTCTGGTATAATTTACAGATTTAATCGACTTGGTAAAATATTAACTCAATTTTGGGGATGGGTTTGTGCTGATCCTGTCACTTTCCTTCCCCTAGTCCTGGCCCTGACCACTTGCCACGGCTCTCAAAATCACTCAACAATCATGTTAATAATACTGTTATTATAATAATCATTTTGGGCCTCTTTATAGCCCCTTTTACTTCACAAAGCACGTTAACATATATTATCACTAATCCTCATAGTAACTGTGAAGAAGGCAGATTGAGCACAATTACCCCATTTTACAGACGTTAAAACAGAGCCTTGGAGAATTCAGGCTGAATGAATACTTGCTGTATTCATTTCCTAGGGCTGCCTTAACATATTCCCACAAATCTAGGGGCTTCAAACAATAGAAAGTGATTCTCTCACTCTTCTGGAGGCCAGAAGTCCAAAATCAAGGTATCAGGAGGACTACACACTCTTCCAAGGCTCTAGGGAGCATCCTTCCTTGCCTTTTCCAGCTTCTGGTGGCTCCTGGTGTTGCTTGGCTTGTGGCAGCACCACTCCGGTCTCTGCCTCCGTCTTCATGTGGCCATCTTCCTCTTTGTCTTTGATCTTTCCCTCTTTTCTCTTATATAGATACCAGTCACTGGATTTCGGGCCCACGGTAATCCAGAATGATCTCATCCATCATCCTTAACTTGGTTATATCTGCAAAGACTCTATTTCCAAATAAGGTCACATTCACAGCTACTGGGGCTTAGGACTTTGACAAATTTTGGGGGATGGGTGAGACACTATTCAATCTACTATAGTTGCCCAAGGTGACACAACTGGCTCAACTCAGATCTTTTGTTTGGATATTTTTTTAACCACAGGACTGTTGGCATCTCCAGGGTGCCCTTTGGGCATGTTTTCTTCTGTGACAACAGATTCGGGCCCCCTCCCCATATTTCACTACCTGGCCATGGATTGCCACTGGCAGCACTGATGCTGCGGAGGGAAGAAAACCAGAGTGATGACTAGTGGGGAATCAGTGTTTTTTAAACACTCAGTCTTGGCCTTGGCTGTTCAGCAAAGTGTCTTTGTGCACAAACTCGGATGGGGCTGAGTTAATCTGTGGGAAGCCCCAAGGGCCCTACGATTAGGCCCTGGGCCATCTTGAGGAAAGGGCTGGGTGTTGGTAATCTTTGCCGTGAAGCAGCTGCTGTTGTATTATTCATGCGGCCGCCTGCATTATTGATGGAGCAGGGGAAGGCTTGCTTTAGGCTCCTTGAGTCTGCCCCTGAAGCCCTGGCTGAAGGCCCCTCTGCTCCAGACCTGATTTGATGCGAGAATGGACAGCATCATTTAGACCCAGGACTTGCCGTTCTTTGCTTCTGGTCCACCTCACTGTTTGACCCCTCTTGTCAGGATATGAAGACGATAGTGGATTTGCTCGGTGAGATGCCCAGGGCATCTGTTCTGAGACTGAAAATGCTTTCTGCCGTATGTATGTCTTGTTGTCCAGGAGGAGAGTCCAGAGGGATGGCGGGAAGAACGCAAAGTTCTTCTGCAGTTTCCAGGAGACCCTGGGTTGGAGGAAACGACCAGGTCGCATGGTGCATGCCTTCTGGAGGAAAAAGTCGGAGGGAAACAAACAAACTTTTAGCGTGCCCATGCCTGGAAGGGTCTAAGACACACCCCACATATCTCACTGGATTCCCCTGCCAGCCTCAGGACGCTGTGGCACCGTCCACCTTTCTGGGGGACCCCTGAGATGTTGGGATACTGAATAAAGCACATGTAGCTTGAAGCAGCCTGGCCAAGACTCTCACTTGTCTAGTATTTTCCACCCAGGTGGGTAATTTGTATTTTTACAGCTACTTAATAATGAATGACCACATCTTGTCAAGTAAGCAACTGGGAAAAATCAGGCTGACCTGGTTCAGTGTGCATGTGTTCCGGCATCTGGACCCTCAGTATCCTTCCAGCAGGGCTGCCAGGCCTCTCCTCACAGCCCCTACCGCGTGACTCCCAACCACTGTTCCACTCCCCTTCCCCAGAAACGCCGGACAGGGAGTTTGACCTCCTGTGTTTCCTAAGGAAGCCCTCAGACGTTCCCTTCCCCTGCTTCCTCCTTGTTGTGAGGGTCAGAGCTGGTGAGGCATGTAAGGCCTTCAGCGTAGTGCTGGGCACAGAGTAAATGCAATGCAAACGTTATTATCCAATTATTTTTTTGACTTCTCTCTCATTTTCTCCTGTCTACCTTTTCTCTCTCCTCTCCCTCATTTCTCAGCTGCAGAAGCATCTGCCTTGACCCCAGGGCAAACCCCTCCAAGGGTCCTGGACCTCATCCGTCACTTTGCTGCTCTAGGACCTTACCTTTCCCTCCCCACCCCCAGCCCTGCCCTGACCCGATTCCTAATATGTTTCCCCTCTTCCTCTCCACTGGTTTTTCTCTTCTGTTTTCAACCGAAGATACTTCTGTCTTCCATTGACTTCCTATTCCCTGGAGCTTAAAACCTTGGGGTCATCTTTTACTCTTTCCTTTTCTTCTACCTCCAAGGAAGCACCAAATACCACCGTGTCTTCCTTTATGATGTTTGGTCCATCTTCGCCTTCCTTCTCCCCAATTTTTACCTCTCTACTCCAGGCTCTTAGTAACTAGGCAGCCCTTCTCTCATGGTGGTCCAGGGTCCCATGGGGATCCCCAAGACCCTTACAGGGAGACCAAGATGTTAAATCTATTTTCATAATAACCCTGAGATGTTACTTGCCTTTTTCATTCCCGTGGGCAGTGGAGTTTTCCAGAGGCCACGTGACATACGTTAACATCATTCCTCTGATGCTTGATGGAGTTTGTGCTAATGCGTTCTTGTGTTTTAAATTTTTCTCAGTTTTAATTTTTAATATGGTAAATCGTGATAGATATACTCCACCTAAAAGTTCTTTGAGACTCTCAGTCATCTTTAAGAGTGAAAAGGAGTGCTGAGACCAAAAAGTTGGAGAACATTGACCTGGAGCCTGCTAGCCTATATGGTACCTATATGTGAATGAGAAAAGATGCCTCTTCTGGGTGGATAGAGCCCCATGCCAGGTACCGGGTCTGGTCAAGGGTATGCAGGCTGGATTTCATCCCCCATTCATCCCTTTGGCTGGGTGCATTGAGACATGCATGAACTTCAGCACTGTACACGGTGACCCTGTGTTTATCAGACATCCTAACCGGGGTCCCAGTCTCCGGCTGTCCTCCTCTCTGGTTGATCCTGTTCAACATTGCTGGATTACTCTTACAGTTTTGTTCACTTCATTCTCCAACTACAAGGGCCTCGGTGGTTCCCACTGCCTCTTGGATGCATTTCAAGCTTCCTGATGTGGCAGTGAATGTCCTCCACCATCTGGCTTCCACTTGCCCTTCCAGCTTTATTTCCAGGTGCTCCTGCTGTAGCACAAGCTTTCTTTCCTGTTTCCACAGTCCAGCCTGCATCATCCCTCTAACTCTTCCCCAGTCTTTCCCTCCACAAGCTTCCAAAGTTCAGGGATCCTGCTTACTCCTCCTAGAATCTCCCATCTAGCTACGCCTTACACGTGATAGATGGCGGGGAAAGTACATGAATTTTGGAGTCCAACAGGCTAAGCTTTGAAGCCCTGCTTTGTCACATACCAGCCGAGGGACCTTGAGCACGTGACTTGACTCCTCCAAACGTAGGAGGGGGTCCCTCTTGTGCATGACGACGAGAGACTGGCTGGCTCTGAGTGCAGCTGTGAGAGGCAGATGCTTGATGAAGGTTAGTTCTTGTCTCCTTTGCTGAAAGAGTGTGGTGTGCAGAGCAAAGTCATGGGCACTTTTAGACTAAGAGGATATCATACAGGGGTGTTTGCACATTCTACCTGTGCTGTCCTGTTGGCTAGAAAGCACTGATTCCTCCCTTCCAAGGGCCTCACTTTTTTCTGAAAGCTGGTTAATGCTGATGTGTGCTTCACTACTTTGGAATTTGCCAGTTGTCAAAAATATCCTGGATCTTAGTGCAGTTACCCAAGTGGCCCTCCCTCTGGGCACCAATAGATTCATCCCCTTACTGGTCCAGAAAGAGAATCATGTTCCCCTGAGTGATCCTGGCATTCAGATTTATCAGGTGCCCTTGCCTTTAAGAGTTTTACATCAGCTTATGCCCTTCAATTGTCCCCCCAAGGAGATGACTCCCTCTAAGTCACAAGGAAAATGAATGGAGAAGGAAGGCCTTGAACTTGACTCTTCCTCTATCAGACAGTCTTCTTTACCAAGATGAGTGCTCCTGGAAAACAGGGACTGATTATTCATTTCTGTTTCAGCAGCACTCAGCCCACAGCCAGACATGGATGAGGTGCTTATTAAGGATTTTGTTGAATTTATGAAGGAATAAAGCTGGTCCCAAGATAGGCTTTGAGCAGATATTGGAAACAGCGAATCACCTTCTCCCCAGGGAGAATAGCTTCTTTCTTCCTTCCTCCCTCCTTCCCTCCCTCCCTCCCTCCCTCCCTTCCTTCCTTCCTCCCTCCTTTTATTCATTCAACGGGTATTTATATGCCAGGCTTAGTTATAGGTACTGGGGATATAGCAATGAACCTAATAGGCAATGTCTCTGACTTTGATGGAACTTAATTTTTATTTGGGGAGACAGATAATAAACAAGCAAGCAAATATTTATTTTTTAATTTTTAGATTTATTTTGTTTATCCGTTCTATATATACTAATTTGCATCTGCTAGCCCCAAACTTGCAAGCAAGCAAATAAATATTTAAAGTGATGCTGGGCAGTGACAAATACCAGAAAGAAGAAAATAGTCAGGCAAGGGACTGGGCAATGTGAGGGCAGGGGTTGGTGGTAACTTTCCTATAGAAGTGGTCAGAGAAGGCTATATGATTCCTTAATGAAGGGAGGGAGTTGATCTAGCAGATATGTTCTCAGTCCAAACTCTGTAGGCAGAAAGGACAACAAGTGCAAAGGCCCTGAGGCAGGAGCATGCAGGTCATCCTGGTAAACTTGACACACAGCAAGGTCAGAGTGGCTGAAGAAGAGGAGGAGAGGGTGAGGCAGGCAATGAAGTCAGAGAGGTGACAGAGGGTGGTATAGATCCCGTAGGCCTTTGACTCTGACTTTCAAAGAGTTGGGAGGCCAGTGGAGGGTTTTGAGAAGAGGAGCTTCCCAAGCCGATGTATTTTAAAGGTCTCTTTGGCAGGTAAGTTCAGTGGAGTGGATTTTTTTGGAATGAGTTTATTTGTTTAAAAACTAAATAAATTCATGGACTTCTATAAGTATTTTTTATTTCTTTGGAGACCTTGCTAAACCCTTATCTCCTTAGTCCCTGAGGAGCAGGTGGGGGCCCATGCATGGCCTCACAGCCCTGGGAGGGAGCTGGGCCACCTTCGGTTCAGGGGCTCCCTTCCCTCGCTTCTCGCCCACAGGAGGTTGGAGCAGAACTTCTTCAACTGCAGCTGTGACATCCGCTGGATGCAGCTGTGGCAGGAGCAGGGGGAGGCCAAGCTGAACAGCCAGAACCTCTACTGCATCAGTGCCGATGGCTCCCAGCTCCCACTTTTTCGCATGAACATCAGTCAGTGCGGTGAGTGAGCCGCCCAGTCCCAGCTGGCTCCACGCGGGCCTCCCTCAGACACCAGGGACGGTGCTGCGCATCAGCTGGGAAAGCCAGGGCCTTCCTTCCCCACTGCCCTCCCAGCCTTGAACTCTGCATTGGGTGCAGATCTGGCTCCCCTCTTACCTCCTTGCTCATTCTTGTCTCTTCATCAGCCAGCCATGGGAAGGTTGGTTCCAGGGATGCAGAAAAGGGTTAAGTGTGCTCTTTGTCATTGGACCAGAGTCCTTTCTCTCTGTTAGTTCCCTGTTAAGCAAACCTGAAGGAGTGTTATGTCCAGGTGTGGTCTCTGGATCTCCTGTATCAGGAGCATCTAAGGCACTTTTAGAGAAGCAGATGTCTGGGTCCATCCACAGACTTAAGAGATCAGAATATCTGGAGATGAGTTTGGAAATCTGAATTTCTAGCAAGATCCCCATGGGAGTCTGAAGCGGACCAAAGTTTTGAGAACCAGTGCCCCAAGTGGAAGATGTCATTTGATGTCATTGTTAGAGCTGCATTCCTTCAGCAACTGTCCTCCTCACCAATCCCTGCTCCCCAACCACCACGTCCAACTGCATGGGCTTAAATCTTGAGTTCTACCATCTGCTTGGGAGGTGGTGTGAAGCTTCTGGGACTTGGGGGACTTCTGAGAGGTCACGCAGGTTTTGTGGAGTCATTATTGGACAAACCAAGCAGTGCCACCATTGCCCCCATGGACAAAGTTTTGGTAGCAAGTATTTGCCTGTTTTTTCACCCACCCTGTCCTCCCTCCCAGACCTGCCTGAGATCAGTGTGAGCCATGCCAACCTGACCGTACGGGAGGGTGATAATGCTGTCATCACTTGCAATGGCTCTGGATCGCCCCTGCCCGACGTGGACTGGATAGTCACCGGACTGCAGTCCATCAACACCCACCAGGTAGGCGTCTGAAGCTTGGGACCTATCACCTCTTAGTCTTAATGAGCTAAAGTCATGAATAGAAGCAAGAGACGTGAGAATAAGGAAGAAGAGGAAGGGAAGTTTGTGGTCCTATTTCTATAGGAAGAAGCACATAGATATGGGTTCCACGCAGCTGCAACATTTTCTAGCCAACTTGATCTTGAACATGCTATAAACATCTCTGTACCTTACTTTCCTCATCTGTGAAATGGGTATAATGCTACCATTCATCTCATGGGATAAGTGTGAGTGTTACCTGAGCTCTTGACTGTAGAGAGCTTGGCCCTTGGTCAATGTGCCTTCACCAGCAAGGCCTCCTTCACCTACTGCTCAGCTTTCCTTTTGATTCCTAAAGGTGTTTGGGGGTTAGGTGGGGGAGCCGCCCTTGTAGAAACTGTTTGATTGTTGTCTTTTTTTTTGTACCATCATCTAATTTTTCTTTTATCTTTTCCTAAATTTTTATTGTGGTAAAGTGTACATAACTTAAAATGTACAGTCAAACATTTTTTTAGTTATTATAAAATATTAGCTCTATTCTCCATGTTGTACAATACATCCCTGCAGCTTATTTTATACACATGATTATTGGTTTTTTTATTGGGTTTTTAGACAAATCTGAACTGGACCAATGTACACGCCATCAACCTGACGCTGGTAAATGTGACGAGTGAGGACAACGGCTTCACCCTGACGTGCATTGCAGAGAACGTGGTGGGCATGAGCAATGCCAGCGTCGCCCTCACTGTCCACTGTGAGCGGATGCCCTGTGGGGGGCGGCTGGGACCCTGGGGATCTCAGCATAGGAGGCTGGGGCCAGGCAGAGCTGCTGCAATGGGCCTGGTCCACCAGGAAGGGCAGAAAGACTCCTGTGGGGCAGGACTGAGCAAATCAAGTCAGTCCTTGGCTAGTAACCCCAGAAGGGGTGTCCCTGTCCCTCAGAAGATGATGCACCTCCAACTCAGCTCTGACTTTACTCCAAGTCTGCCTTTTGCTAAACCCCTAAAAGGTCATGAGAGGGAACCCTCCAGCTGTAGTGGATCCAGGAAGCTTGAGTGAAGACAGACATCTCTTCCCCTCTTTGGGGGTGGTGTTGGGGGGGAACCTCTGATTCCCTCAGGTCTTTTTAAAGCGGGGTGGGGAAGAATTGGATTGCCCACCTCAGCTCCTGGAAGGCTGCTCTGGGACACCAGAGGCTCTGTGTTCTGGGTGTCAGCTGGCCTTTCCCCGGCAGACCCCCCACGCGTGGTGAGCCTGGAGGAGCCTGAGCTGCGCCTGGAACATTGCATCGAGTTCGTGGTGCGCGGCAACCCGCCGCCCACACTGCACTGGCTGCATAACGGGCAGCCGCTGCGTGAGTCCAAGATCATCCACGTGGAGTACTACCAGGAGGGCGAGGTCTCCGAGGGCTGCCTGCTCTTCAACAAGCCCACCCACTACAACAACGGCAACTATACCCTCATCGCCAAGAACCCCCTGGGCACAGCCAACCAGACCATCAATGGCCACTTCCTCAAGGAGCCCTTTCCAGGTGAGGGCAGGGCTGCTCTGGGGTGACTGATCCCCTCCAGGAGCTCAGTGGGACGGGGAGTGGGGGCTTGAGAGGAGAAGCAGCATCAACACAAATACTGTCATCGACAACCAAACACACACTGGAACATACTCAGCCACCACCAGAATTTTGTGTAAACTAGATGAAGTCTCTGATTTCCAATAGCAGTCACAGTGAAACCCAAGACCCCCTCAGAAGTACACAGCTGTACATATAAGGGCATATGGTGTTACGGTAGAGAAAGTGGGGACTTGAGAGGTGGATAAGAATGGCGGAAAATCTGGACCCAATTCTTTTTTTTGTTGGGGGACTCTGGGCATGATCGTTGCCTCAATACCTTCATCTGTGAAATGGGCATGATTGTACTTCTCCCATAAGAATCTCGTGACTTTTAAATACTTTTAAAGTAGACAAAGCATGTATCACAGGCTTTGGTACCTAACGATGGTTTGATGACCTTCCATTACAAGGGGCTTCAGGGTCTATCTGGTTCAACCCCACATGTAACAGGCCAGTGAACAGAATCTTTCCACTTGCTGGGTAGTAATAAGGCCTTGGCTGGGTTTCCAGGTCTGTGGCTCTTTTCCTCTAGCTCCGTGGTGAGCTGATGGGTGGAGGGTACCTGATGCTGTCAGCCTGGATGGTGCTGATTCTAGTGGACGGGGTCATTGAAATGATGAGAGAACTTTGTTTGAATATTTGGGAGGGGAGTCTTGTCTTTCTCTGTCTGGGCTAGAATATTTCAAATACCTTCCTGAAGTTAGAGGAGAAGAAAATACTCCCAAGAGTTTAGTGAAAGTGGTTGCAGCATCTCTTGGGGGTGGTTTTGGTAGCTGATAAGTTTCTGTCAGTGAAGCCATATATCTTTGATGACCTTGGTGATGTCTGCTGGGAACAGACCTCTTGGCCTTCAATTCCTGGAAATCCAGGATTCTAATGAGATAAAGGGGAGTGTAAAGGCTGATCTCGATCTCTCTGTCTCTCTCTCACACACACACAGGGCATTGGAGTACTAGCACTGTGCAGCATCTGCTTCTGTGAAGGTGATTTCACAGCATACAGATAATCAGAGGGTAGCAGTTCCAAGAGGCCTTTTTAATCTTAGTGCAAGGAAACTCGAACTTTAGAGGCTTTGAGAGAAACTCTGGAGAGATGAGGCTGCCTGGGAAGCTAAATTCTTGCCACTGAGGGCCAGGGGATGGTGGAGCCATCACTCAGGAGAGGACTGAGAACGTGCCGATGTTTGAGACCCTGGCCATCCCATATGGTCCTACATTTCCAACATCATTCCAAGTATGCCCAGTGAGAGGCCTCAGGACACTTCCCACTGTGGGCCACACGGGAGCTGAAAGAGTCCTGTCTTGCACTGCAGAAGCAGCAGCTTTTAGATGCAGAGATACTTTGCTTTTTGGGGCCAAAGTCAGGCTAGGCTTTGTTGGCATAAAGGGCTGGAGTGGCCCTTTGCCCTGCTTGTGCCCATCTGGTGATTAGAGAATGGAATCTGTTTTTAAAGAGGAGAGTCGACACTCCCTGATGGGCGAGGAGTGAAGCCCTCGCCAAAGTCATGCTTCTGTTTCCAAAGGGAAGCTTCTGGGGCCTGGTGAGAGCAGGGAGCCCTGGAATGCTTGGGAGGGAGGGGGAGCCACCCTGGCTTCTGCATGCAGAGGGTGTCCTGGCCATGGGGCAGCAGGAGCAGTGGCCACGGCTTTTCCTTTGTCCTCCCTCGCCTTGGGAGGGAAGCAGTTCTCTGCATCCTTGCAGCCATACAGACACCTCCTCTGTCCCCAAGAGACACAGCTGCCCCTCCTCTTCATCTCTGGATATGCCTGTCACCTTTTCAGTTCTCCTCAGGCCAGTGGTTCTCGAAGAGTGGTCTCCAGACCAGCAACATCAGCATCACCTGGGCAGGTGTTAGAACTCAAATCCTGGAGCCCCACCCAAACCTACTGAATCAGAAACTGTGGGGTGGGGCCTGGCAGTCTGTATTTTAACAAGCCCCCCGCCCCCGAAAATTCAGACACTCCCTCGTTTGCCATCTCCTGCCATGACATTTGTGGACCCAGGAGGCCAGAGGGAGGGTGAAGTTACAGAGGAACTTGAAGGGAAACAGCTCACCTGCAGTGGGTCCCTCAAACCCATCTACACCCTGCCAGGGCCATCCTGTGTGAAGGTTTGCTTGTTTGTAAAGGAGTCAGTGGATGATGGAAAGGCAGTGACAGGGAAAAGATGGGCCAGTCATGTCAAGAGACAAAATATCTAGGCGTCAGGAGAGTAAATTATCCAGGAGAGTGGACAGTAAACCTCGCACCTGCTGAGCCTGGATACAAAGGCTCTCAGTGGACTCCTGCTTTTCTCTTGCTGTGGTGTGGGGACATTGTATTTGTCATCTGTACCCCTCTCGCTCCCAGGCAGCAAAACAGACATTAAGAGCAAGGGTTCTGAAATCAGACAGATGGAAGTATTATCCTGTCTGTGGCGTGAGGTGAAGGATGATCACTGCTCGGTGCCTCTGTTTCTTCATCTGTGAAATGGGAATGATAATCAGAGCTCCTGCCTAAATTGCCCTGAGGATGAATGAAGTGATGTCCACCCAGTGTTTAGCTCTGTGTCCGGATAGAGGGAAGGTTCAATAGCTGTTGGCTACGACTAGGATTCTAGGTGGAGAGTTTAGGAGTTGAGTTTAGGAGTTCTAGATCTGGTCGTTGCTCTCTAATCAAGCTGGTAAGTTCTAACAGACAGCCTTCAGGTAGTTTACTAGGGTAGTGGTTATGGAGTCACAACGCCAAGATTCAGATTCTCATTCAATTGCTTATCAGTTCTGTGATCTCAGGCAAATTACTCAATCCCCTGCTTCTGCCTCAAAGATTGTAGTGAAGATTAATTCGCACATAGTAGATTAATCCACCTAAAATATTTCCCACAGTGCTTGGCACAGAGTAAGCACAGAATTACTGTTTGATTTTATTATTATATATTAAAAAAACACCCAAGGGCAACTGAAAAGGGATTTGTTTTGGGGGAAAAACAGAGATCTGAGGGTGAGGGTCTCCTTTCCTGACTGTTCATGGGCTGGAGACCCACAGGAGAGCTTTGACTGCACTGAATATATTCAGTGGAGCCATCTGTAGATGCAGAGGCCTCCATCAGAAGGATTTTTTCCGAGCAGGACATTGAAATGAAAATGTTCTGGAAAAGCTTTTTGTAAACTTCACATGCTATACAAATGTTGGTGTTTCCTTCTGCATTTCCAAAGAAGCACTAGAATGTTCAGCCTGGAGTTCAGCTTTAGTGTAGGAACCAGTCTCTGGAAAGGGAGATTTGTTCTAGGAGCATGGAATCCTCTTTGGTGTTCCAGGGATCTGGGCCTAGGAGTGGGGACGGTGAGGAGTCAGGGATCCAAGTGTCAGGGGAGGCCAGGGATCATGTTAGGGTCGAGGTGGCACCTGGAAGGTTGGCGGTCCTTAGATGATGATGTGATAGAAGGAGGAATGTTGACAAGGGGTGTGTGTGTGTGTGTGTGTGTGTGTGTGTGTGTGTGTGTGTGTGCGTGTATGTGTATGTGTGTTTGCCTGCACATATGCAACAAATATATGAGAACACTTGACAAAACGTTTAGGAATAAGTGAGCTGCCATAACTCTTGAATTCTCATTTCTTTTTACCTGACTGGGAAGCCTCTTCATCATGATCTTGTGACAGCAGAAATCAGAATTCCATCAGGGCCCTGGGTACAAACCGTGGGGGACACCATTGCCCCAGTGTCCATAGCCGCACTTGTTGAGACTAGAATGTGGTCCCAACCTGCCAGTGCTGGGGGAAAAGAGGCGGCAGCAGCGTGTGGCCTTCTGTGCTGGGTGGGCAGAGCGTGTGGACGCCTGGCGCAGCTCCCCACTCCCTCCTCACACCTGAAGCCAGGGCATCTCTTCTCCTTATCACGTCTATGTGCATCTCTCTCTATCTGGACGCAAGCTGCTGCCTCTCTTCTCCATTCTCTGGATCCCACTGGCTTTTCCCACTGGGTTTTTCTTGAGGCTTTTGGGATCTGGAGGACACATGTGCATTGCTTTCATGCCCAGTTCCTGTTGGGATTCAGATGCTGCCTTGGCACACTGGTCCGGTTGTCCTCCCAGCCTGCTGGTGCGGGCTGAGGTGAGGACCACTCTCGGGTACCATCCTTTTCCAGGGTGAAGTTCTGAGTCCTCCCACAGGTTAGAGAGAACCCAGAAGGTCTGGCTGTTCCAAGGCTTGTGTGCTTCCTGGGTGTATAAATGTTTCCAGGCTCTTGCAAAGGCGATAAGCATTCATAGGCTGATTGAGAGATTACCGGGTTTACAGATTCGGCCAAAACATTTGGCTGACGTGAGCATATTCTCTAATAAATGAGAGCCTTATGAGAAATATGCAAATTGGTGTTAACTAGGAATTGATCTGGCACCTCTCTTTTCTCAGGCTCTGAAGCCAAGGCTAGGGCCCCCTTGCCTCCATCCTCCTCCCAAATCAGCCGTTTGGTCACCTGAAGTTTAGAAGAGGGTGGGGGGCCTGAAGGGCACACTCAGGAATCTGGAGAAAGCTGTATTGCTCTCCCACAAAACAACACAAAGTGGATGATGAGCAAGCAACCTATTAGCAGTGAATTTACTGTGAATAAGGCTTTCTCTAAGGGACTCCTTCACAGAAAGGCATCAATTTTCCCCCACGGGTAGCTAGGGAAGAGTATTTGCTGGCGCATACTTGATAGAGCTATGAGTACAATGACTGTGAAAGCCTAGCCAAGGGCCTGGGTAAATGGAAGACCCACGGTGAATGAATGAACGAATAAGTTCTTATTTCTCAGGGTGTGGTAGGCTTGTGCCAGGAGGAAGTGGAGTAAAATGCAATGGTTCTCAAAGGGACCAGCAGAACAAGAAAACTTGTTCGAAATGCAAAATTCTCAAGACCTCCCCCAGACCTCCTGAGTCAGAAACTCTGGGGTGAGGACCAATAATCCATATTTCTTTAAAAAATTTTTAAAAATTTTTAACTTTTCATTTTGAAATAGTTTGAGATTTACCAGAAAAGTTACAAAATAGTACCAAAAAAGCTTCCTTATACTGTTCACCCAGCTTCCCCCAGTGTTACCATCTTACATAACTACAAGGCAGTGATCAAAACCAGGAGAGTAACGTTGATACAACCCTATTACCTAATCTACAGACTTTATCTAAATCTTACCAGTTGTCCCACTGCTGTCCTTTTCTTCTCTGAGATCCAATCCAGGATTATATTGATACATTGTATTTAGCTGCCATGTTACCTTATTCTTTTTAAATCTGGGGCAGTTCTTCAGGCTTTCTTTGTCTTTCACGATCTGTACACTTTTTTTTTTAATTTATTTTTTTTACATCTTTATTGGAGTATAATTGCTTTACAATGGTGTGTTAGTTTCTGCTTTATAACAAAGTGAATCAGTTATACATATATCCCCATATCTCTTCCCTCTTGCATCTCCCTCCCTCCTACCCTCCCTATCCCACCCCTCTAGGTGGTCACAAAGCACCAAGCTGATCTCCCTGTGCTATGCGGCGGCTTCCCACTAGCTATCTATTTTACGTTTGGTAGGGTATATATGTCCATGCCACTCTCTCACTGTGCACTTTTGAAGGATCCTCACTAGTTATTTTGTAGACTGTCCCACAATTTGGGTTTGCCTGATGTTTTCTCACAACTGAATGCCAGTTAGGCATTTTTGGCAGGAACACCGCAGAAGTGATGCTGTGCCCGTTCAGTACATTGTGTCAGGGGTACACGACGTCTGTACGTTTTATTACCAGTGATGTTAACTTTATCACTTGGTCAGGATGGTGTCTGCTAGGTTTCTCCACTGCAGAGTGACTATTTTTTTCTCCTCTGTAATTAATAAGCATAATATTTTGAAGCTTTGTAAATATCTTGTTTCTTATCATTCTTTCACACATTAGTTTTAGCATTCATTGATGATTCTTGCCTGAAACAAATATTAGTGTGCCATTTGTCAATGGTGATTTTTCTATTTCTATTCTTTTCCTCTACATTTATTAATTGGATTTTGTTGTAAGGAAAAGCTTTCTTTTCTTATTTGTTGATTAAATTACTTCGTTATATCAGTATGGACTGATGGGTATTTATTTTGTTCTATGAATTATAATCCATGTATTAACTTGCTAGGGCTGCTGTAAGAAAGTGTCAGAGACTGAGTGGCTTCAACAATAGAAATTTATTTTCTCACAGTTCTGGAGGATGGAAGTCTGAGATCAAGGTGTCAGCAGGGTTGGTTCCATCTACCCTCTGGGTACGTCTATGTCTTAGTGTCCTCTTATAAGGACACCAGTCATATTTGATTAGTTCCCACCTTAATGACTTTATTTTAACTTAATTACCTCTTAAAGACCCTATCTCTAAATACAGTCATAGTCTAAGGTACTGGGAGTTAGGACTTCAACATATGAATTTTGGGCAGATATAATTCAGCTCATAACAATCTATGACTGTCATTATATTGTCATTATATTTTGTTGCTCAAATCATCCCCAGTTTGGCCATTGGAGACCCCTTCATACTGGCTCCTGTGTCCCTTCTTCATGCCCCCATTAATTCTTGAGCACCTTCTTACTTTCCAGTACTGCAAGCTGTTCCAAGCACATCTTGTACTTTCTCTGCCCCAGCCCTGGAATTAATGTGTTTCTCCAAGGATCCCTCATTCTTTTTACTGGAGAATGGTAGTGATCACCTCCTGGATGGTTCTGTGGCATGCTAAAGTTTGAGAATCTCTGATAGAGTGGTTCTGAGCCCAGACTTGGATTTGAATCCAGCTCTATCCCTTCTTAGATGAGTGACATTCAATTAGTTACTTAATTTCTATAAGTCTGTTTCCTTTTCTGTTGAAAGGGGATAATGCTACCCACCTCCTAGGGTGGTTATAAGGATTGATGTATTACATAAAGCATTTTGCACAGCCCCTGGCTCATAATCAATGCCCAACGATGATTGGCTTTCATTATTAGGTGAGCCATTTCTAAAGGCCAAAGACCAAATAACACATTTTCATCTGGGGAGTGGATAGATTCTAGAGGGATTCCCAAGAACGTCTCAATGACCTACTAGAATAAACGCTACATATTGATCTGAGGAATTGTGTCTTGAGATCATAGCTGGCATTTTCCAGGAAGATCCATGGAAGCCCATCCTGCAGCATTTCTTCTTGGCGCTAATGTACCACCAACGTTCCCAACACTCTGGGCACCTGAGGGCGGGAGGAATGAGGGTGAGATGGTGAGTCTGGATGTAGTTCCTCATCTCATAGTATGGTTTCTAGTCTCCAGGTGGACCAGGCCACCTCCCTTGAAACCAGGAGTTTTAGCTCTTATTCCTTCTCCATTTGGAAGACCACCTTCTAAAGAGTGTGGGGGAGGGGTGACGAGCCAAGGATTTTAGTTTTCAGTTGCCAGGGCAACGGGATCATGGTGAGTGGGAGAGATCATAGCTATGAGAAAGACAGAGTGCGACTGTTCTGGTTTTTTATTACGTTTGTTAATGATCTCTTTGTCTTTTTTGCAGAGAGCACGGATAACTTTGTCTCTTGTAAGTCTCTTTTACCTTTTGCTTTGAAAGTGATTTATTCTGATACTTTTGGTAACTACTGAGTCCAAATAGCCCTCTTTCGTATTCTACCAGCATCCTCAGACTCATGGCCGCTGAGAGCATCTGAGTGAACTGTGAAAGGAGAGTAGAAATACTTGAGCAGTTCCAAGCCCACTCCTCTTGGACAGTCACTTGCTGCCTCAGTTTCCCCGCAGTTTTCTAGGGTCTGACCATGTTGTGGGTCTTCCCACCCAGACGGACAGAGGTGGTGTCAGGAAGGATGTGGGGTTCACGTGCCCCAGTGGACCCCTGTTGAGCATCTCAGTTGTTCTTGCAGAGAGAATGTGGAGCCTATAAACATGTTAGTGTTTGTCACCTGCTTTGAGAGCCAGGACCTACCTCGTGTGGAGCTGTGATTGACAAGGTCTCCTGATATGTTCGCCTGTCCTCAGATAAGATTATTGAGGCTCAGTCTATAAGTGATTTGGGGCCAGGACTAGACGATCCCCAAAGGATTTGGTGTTTCGCTCATGGTCTGTGGGGAAACATATTTATTCCTTTTCCTTTTGTCCCCTGTGGGAGAGGAACAGGGACGGCTGAGGCCATTTCTGCTCCCTGTTCGGCCTGAGACAGTAGACAGTCCTGTTTAGAACGCCCCTTGTTGTTTGGCACAGATGTAAATATAACCTGGATTCCTTTGTTTGTCCTCGGTCTTTGAGGACTTGTCATCTCACAGGATGTCCCTCCAGAGAATTTTGAACTGGGGCTCTCTCTGGACAAGGAGTTGATTCTAGAAGGAGGACTAATGGATGCTCGGCTTCCCATCCAGGCCTTGCTGGGAAGAGCAGATGTTTCCTAGTCAGATAAACTTGCTGCCAACTGAAGCTGCCATTGTGTTCTGAAATCTGCCGTAGGGCAACGGATAGTGGGTTGTTTATGGGGCCACAGGCCTCCTGGATCTCACTGAGGAGTGAAGAGGGAACGAGGAAGGGCATGGAGAGTCTGGGACAGGATAAGGGGTGCAGAGAGGAGCTGAATGTCAGCAACAGCTACCATCACCCACGAAACTGGCCGAATCCAGACCCTGGCTGTGATCCCAAACCATTTTTTTCCCTCTTATTTATTCAATAGCTCATGGCCCACATTGTCCAGGTTACATTATTTACTCTGTGATGGGGATTGGGGGACGGGAGCAAAGGTTCTTTATACCTATGGAGTCTGTCTTTGAGTCATCAGTACCCACCACGCAGCCACACGGGGATCCGATCTCTGGGGACCCCTGCAAAGCCTGGGGAGGCCAGGCAGTCAGAGTCTAGCTTCAAGGGGATGTTCTCCAGCAAGAACTTTCAAGAGGACTTGGGAGTTAGGCAGGGACCGTGGCTGAGGCTCTCGTGGCCAGGAAGCTAACTACTCTTCTCTATTTATGTTTGGTTTTCAGTCTACGAAGTGAGCCCCACCCCTCCTATCACTGTGACCCATAAACCAGAGGAAGACACTTTTGGGGTGAGTCACTCCTTGGTCAAGAGGAAGGTGTTTACTGATGCAGTAGTTTTTCAGGCTTCTGTTTTAGTAGCTAACTTTTCCCAATACTGCCTTATTTGGAACTCTAGCATACGTGGCATAGAGAAGCCGTGATGAATGACCTCCTTTCAGGTGGTTAAAACCTTCCTTGTTTGATGAGAATAATTCATTGTTTGAGGAAGTCTTTGAGGATCTGCTTTAAGCCCTAGGGCTCGGGAGGAGAACAGTTTGAAACTTCCCACTCCATTAGGAGCCAGCTGGGCCTGATTCGAAGGGGCTGCTAACTGTACAGACTTTTACAAAAGTCAGAGTTGCCCAGGGCATCTTCTTGAGTGGGAGGTGACCCCACCTCCCGCTCTCAGAGCCTGAGGTTTCTCTGGGGAGGAAAGGAAAGGAGTCTTTTTAGAATCTCCTGGATAAGAATATTATGCAAAGAATGTCAATGTGAAGATGCAAGATTTGCTTGCTAATTAAAACCACAATGGAACAACAGGCAGAAGCATCTCTGGGCTTCCTCCTGCATCTCTTAGGATGGTCCCCAGATGAGAGGGCTCAGAACACTGAATCATGGAACTTTCTCTAATCAGTCTGGGTAATTTATTTTTTGATGTTCTTAGAGTCTCATAAATTACATCTTCTCAAGACTTTACTCAGTCTGAGAAGTTCTGAAGTTCACTGAAGTTCTGGGAGGGCTACAGTTGCTACTGTAATAGGATGTTCTCATCTGAGCATGCGTGTTACTTCATACTCCGGTTTTCTGTAACTGCTCGACTGTCTGTTTTTGGCTCCCAATAGGTATCCATAGCCGTTGGACTTGCTGCTTTTGCCTGTGTCCTGTTGGTGGTTCTCTTTATCATGATCAACAAGTATGGTCGACGGTCCAAATTTGGAATGAAGGGTAAGGTGGAATTTTCATTTGCGAGGGTCTCATGGGGGAAACATGGCTCCTTTTGATCAAAAGATGCTGTTTTAATTTCTTTGCTCTCTGAGAGGGCTTCAGGGTGGTGGGCTTAAGTGGCCCTGGTAGAGACTCCCATCTACACGTTTATTATTGGTAGTGATGGATTGAAGGCAGTGTTGGTGTGAGGACCAAACTGTGGACCACCTGGTTTTTCTGTAATGACTAAAAACATTGCTTCACTGGGCTGGTACAATGAGGATGATTTGGGAAAGAAGTTGGATTTGAGGGCAAATGAAGAGGACTTACCTTTCTTTTTATTTTTGGTGGGTAAAAGGACTCTTTGTTTGAGTAACTTGGTTTTTCTCTTGTCTGCACCCATCCTTGGAGTTGTGATGAGAAGGTATTAGCAGAACTAAATGTAGGATGGTAGACTGTGGCATTGAGAGGTTGCCCATGCGTGGTATCTCAGCACGTAGCTCTACACAGAGTTCCAGAATGGATGCCAAGAGCAACGTGATTGCTAAATCTGCTGGCCAGTTTCCACAACACAGAGTACTCAACCCCGTTACAGCTGGGGTGGAATGTGAGACGTGGCTTTCCACCAAGGCTTGGGAAAAGGGGGCTGGCACAAAAGGGGTTAATGTGGTGAATTAGCATCCATCTGCCTGGTCCCAGGATGGATCTGACCAAATGGCGCAAGGGAGGCTGGATACCAGTGCTTAAACAGAAACTTGAATTTCAAGATATACTCCCAGCTGGGGTTTCCATTTATGGCTGATGTTAATAGGAGAAGGGTGGGGAGGGAGTATGAAGTATTTGACAAGCCGTCAGGTTCCTGAGCAGGGATTCAGGTTGGAGTCTTCTGGTGAGATTATGGGATCCAGAAAGATGAATTTCGATGACTTCTGCACACGAACTGGTATCTGTGGTTGGGGTCTTGACCTGGGGGCTCAGGAATTGAAGGGGAAAGCATGAATGAGATTCACAGGGTTAGTGGTCCCCTGAACTTATATGTAAATGTTTAATTGTTTGTACATGGTGGCAGGGGGCGGGGTTGGGAAGGAACTAATCCATAGCTTCTATTATATTGTCAAAAGAGTCTGTGACCACCCTACAAGTTTAGAACACTGATATATAGCAAGGGATAGCCATAGAGAACTAGAAAGGCAGAAATCATGGGGGAGGACTGTCTGGCTTCCCAGAAGCCTCCTGCCTCTTTCTGCTCTTGGTTAAGCTGAACAAGTCCCAGAAGAGCAAACCAGGTTTTCTTGAAGCAAATGAAATATTTTGACCAAGAGAAATAACACATAAAGGCAAATTATAAAACTTCTCTATATATTAGAAGTTTGGCCTGAAGCCAGATGACTTAAACAAGAGGAGACCACGGTCAGCCACCTTGGCTGGAGAGGTTTTATCTACCAGTACCCCACGGGCCAAACAGGGCTTCACAGGTTTGGAAGATCAGTGACCCCCATGCAGGCTCTGAGCCTTCAGTCTTAGCATCATCCCTGGGCTCCTGGCTTTGAGGACCTGGCACTAGTACTTGTGCAAAATTTTCCTACCATGGAAGGAACTTTCCTAGCTCTTCCTCCCTCCACCTAAGGAAACAGCAGGGCCTTGACCAAAGGGAAAAACGGGGCATTATTGCTCTCCCCTGGAGAGGCACGCCACCAGCTGAGACCCTGCAACAAGACTGGCACCACCAAACAAGCAGATTTTTCCTCTTAATTATCATCTGTTTTCTGGAAGAGCGTGTCCCCATGTCGGATGAATTAGGCAGCACCCAGCGTGGTGCTTTCCCCTCAGCTGTCCTTGGAGCCTCTCCCAACACCCACTCCCCTCTCCCGGGCTGAGCTGCCTTCATTGGCCCTGGTTGCGCCAAACATCCATAAGTTTGGAAGTGAAATATTCCTTAATTTAAAGTCAGGTGACCTGAAGAAGTTTGGCTAGAGTGAGAGGCAAGATAAGATGTTGTATCCAAGGCTGACCCTGTTTAGAATTAAGCCTGCATCTTTCTGATCTTTGTTATGCCTGACTGTATTTAGTTCTCATCTTAGGATGAAACAGCAAATGCCCCAGGCTGCATACACCCTTGATCTTTTATTAGCAGCGGGCCTCCCAGTCCAGAAAAAAGAGCAAAGTTGCGTGTACCAGAAGTCCCCCAAATCTGACTCAGGCAAACCTCTGTCTCTTCAGAGCCACCCGTTCCTCAGCTTTGAATTTTCAAATCTGGGTTAAAAATCTGTGATGCCACTTAATTGCTCTTTGTTTCCAGCAAAGTTACTTAACTTCTCACAGCCTCTGTTCCCACAACTTCAAAATGATGGAATGATACCACCTCCCTCATTGCATTGCTCTGAGTGTTGAGATCTGTGTGTAATTGACATTTAAAAGGGTCCCTGTGGTTGTAGTTTTCTTCTTTCTTTGTGTATAAGCCTGTCCAAGCTTCTTTCATTGTCCTTCCAGGATGGGCTGCCCTCCCAAGACTTAATCATGCCCTCTTTTGTCCCACACAATATTTAGTAAAAATGCTTTTCTTCCACCCTAATCCTGGGGCACTGTCATTATCTTGCTCACACATCATCTGTCCTGTTAGACCAGGAGTGACTTGTTGCAGAAACCCGCAGTCACTCAGCTGAGTATGCCTGAAACTTTGCACAGTCTTTGACAAATTGTTTCTGAACTTAGAAATGAATGACTTTAGTTTTACTCAGAAAACAAGCACAGCTTGTTAATCAGTAATGGGCTAGTTAGGGCTCATTTGGAAATCTGAGATGTCTGGGCAGTGGAGGTGGAGCGGAGATGATCTGGGAGACTCATAAATAATTCCCACCCTCCACATCTGAGGGCCTGGAACACAGTGTATGGATGAGGAGGACTTATTAAAATGAACTTCCTTCTGAGAAATAAAAAAATATATAGAAAAATATGGACATTAGTATGACAGACACTCATATTCCTGTCACTTAGAATAAGCAGCTGTTACTGTTTTGTCTTCTGTTGCATCTAATGTTTTATTCCTATTACTGATAAAACTAAGATGGCTTTAACTGTCACCTCGATCCCATTTCCGCTCCCATTTCCATAGGCAGTCATTAGCTTGAGTTCACTGTGCATCCATCAGTCCACTTGTTTTTGTCTCTCTCCCTGTATCTCTGTCTCTCCTTCTCTGCTGTCTCTGCACACCCACCCTTCGCGCCATGGCTCTCTCCCAGCTGACCCCATACCCTGCAGACTGCCAACTTAGCAACGGCCTCTACTCTATGGCAATCCTAGTGGCCAAGTCTGGTAACCAGCTCAATTTTATAGTTCTACTTACATATATGTATATATATATGTTTTGTTTTTTCCAAATCACAATTGTATTTATTCATAGACATCTAGAAAACAATCAAAAGTATAGTTGTCTCTTATAGACCTTATTAATAAATTTTATGTGGATGAGAGAGCTTGTGTCCCGAGAGTTTTAAACAGCATGATTAAAGACTGTAACACTCCCAAGAGTGGTCACAGATAGGTACAAGATGTGAAGAAAGATATACATATATACATACACATATATATGTCTACATATGTGAATATATTTACAAGATGCATTACTTTGTGTATGTTTTAATTTGTAAACGTGTTTATACTCTAAACACCCTTCTGCATCTTCTTTATTTGCTTGTCATGTGTTAGAGATCGCTCCATGTTGGTACATATAGGAATTCCACTGGGGACCTATTTTATGGAGGTTGAATATATTAACCAGAGTTTATAGAAATGAACTGAAAATGCGTTGTCTCAGACACTTTTTTACTGTTTTCAACTGCCATCTTGTTGATCGAAATTCTGGCCTGGGGAGAGGTCAGGATTCTGCCCTGTGGAGGGTTAGGATTCGAGCTCATCTTCTCTTATAATCACAAAGGTTCTAAAATGGGGCTGAGTGTCCAGTGGGCTTTCTTTGAGCTGTGGATGAAGCCCCATGCTTTAGAGTGTCAGGATGATCCTGAAGTATTTGGTATGGTGTGGGCACTGACCAGTCAGAGCACATACTGCCCTCCTGCTGGAGCCGGCACCCGGGGGCTCCCTGCTGTGCCGGGTGTTAACTCATAATCATGCTGGATCACAGGGTGGTTGAGTGGTGGGTGGTCAGGAGGTTCAGGGCAGGGGTCGTTTACTAGGAGGGACAGAAATATATCAAAATATGTCAGTATCTTAACTAATTATATTGTGCTGGTGCATCCTGGGCCTGGAAGTGACATGGCTTAGAATTTATTCCATGCTCATCCTCATATAATATTTTAAAATTAGACATTGAAAGATCGTGACAATGATCTAGCCGGGCCCTGCAGTGTCATTATTTAGAGATGAGAAACTGAGGCATAGGAAGCCCAAGAAAGGAGGTGACCTGCTCTGGTTTTCAGTCTGGTTAAGCTGAGTGGGTTCTAGAACGGACGTTCTACCTTGCATTCTCAGTCACTTCTCATGGCAACTGTCGATAGAATGACCTAATTCCTTGGTCTTGGCTGCCCCACCATGAACATCCACAGTGCATCTGCCATCTTTATTTCACGTGGTTGTTAGAACAATAACCAGGTAGAAGATGCTAGTGTGTCTTTAAATACTTAAACATACCCTATAGTTTTCATATAAGGTGACTGTCATTATTATTTAATGGAGAAAGAAGCAAACGTGTGGGGTTTTTGCAGGCTGTAAAAAGGGCATACATTATTTGGTCTCTCTTGTCTGACTACCTCTTAAGCATCTTTATATATGTCTAGATCAGAGATACTGTGGGAGTGAACTTCATACTTCTTGGCTCCCTCTTACTGTCACAGGGGAAACAGAATAATGGTTTATTAGAGTTGAAACAGACCTTAGACTTATTAGGCTAACGTCCCCATTGTACAGGTAAGGAAGCAGACGCAGAGAAATGAAATGGCATGCCAAAATGCACGGCTAGCTAGAGCAATGCTGGCCTGCTTTCCCACCTGCGTGCTGTATGCAGAGAGCCTGGGAAGGTCTGGGAAAGGAAGACGGATTGTGAATAAATCAGGTCTGCTCTTCCAATACTTTATCTAATTATCTTTGAATGCTGTCCTGCTTCAAAGGGGCTTTCAAACATGTCTCTTATTAATCCTCTTTTCTCAAGCTGGGACACACCTGGCCTGGGGAAAAGGTGGGAGCTGATGGAGGAGTCTTGCTTCCCAGGCTTAGAGGACTTCCTCTGTCTCTTTCTGGACATGTTGGGGACTGCATGGCAAGGCAGCAGAAGCCAGAAAGAAGGCTGGGAAGGACAGGAGTCTAGAAAGGCTGGTTGGGCTTCCGGTAATACCTTAGGTGCTTCATCTGCTTGCCGTCCATCCTAATGGTTGGACGTGTGCTGGTGCCCCTGATGGGCCCGTGGATGGGCACTCCAGGATTGTTGCATTGTGAATTAGCATCAGCTAATAGGTACTTAAAGTGGTTGCCTATTTGATTATGATTGAGGGTTATTAACATTTTTTTCCCCATAAACAGATGGTAACTTCTCTCCAAGTAGATTGTCAGAGTGAGATTTGGAGGGACTGATTGGTTCCTGCCAAAAGATCTCGGGGGTGGCTGCCTGCGTTGAATGGCCCTGTTATCCCTCTGGTTTAACTGCTCGGTTAACGGGAATGATTAGACTTGGGAAGGAGTCATTTCTGCCCGCTCTCCTAACCTTGGAACATTGGACTGTGAAGGGTTTCTTCCAGCTGGATGGAGGTAGGGCTGGGATCCTGGCCTCCTAATGTTTGATGCTCTAACTGGCATTTCTTCTTCAGCTGGGATAGAGGGTCCCTGTATCTATAGCCGTGAGCACAGAGCCAGGGAATTGATACAATGAGTGTGGGGTAGAAATAGAGAATTCTGAGACTACTGAAAGGTGACCTTGACCCTGGATGAGGTCACCATTAGTGCCACTGATAAGGCAGCTTTTTTTGCCCTGAGAAATACACTTATCTGGCCTTGATTTAATGGGGCGTCAGAAGCCAAGAGCAAGGCAGAAGTGAAACTGAGTGGAGGACTTGGGTTTCCTGACTTCCTGAAATAAGTCTATTTTTCCTTCTTGCTTGTTTTTCTTTCTTGACTTCCTTTGCTGTTTCCTCCTCTGAATTGAGGTACGCAAGTGAGGAAGCTTACCCCTGGCCTTGGCAATGACCCTGTGCTTGGGATTCCTGGTGGAAGATGCCTCTTTGAACATAATTTTGAGACTGCTGTTATCCTCAGGCCCTGAGGTTTACAAGCAAACTGCTGCAAATCCCTGGCCCCAGCTACTCCTCACCCCATTGCCCTTTGTGCTGTGCATCCGTCATGGGGAACGAGTTGGATGGGGTGGGGAAGGAGCATCCTGCAGGAGGAGAAAGGGGAGCCTGCATCCGGCTGGGGCTCAGCCACCAGTGGTGTCTGCCACTGCCTCCGGCCCCAGAGCATCCCGAGGAAAGAGAAGAGCTTCCGGTTGGTCTCTTCCTGGCTCTTTCTCTTAGAGGGTTAGTGACACCCTCTCTTCCTCCCTTCCCTGATACCCCCGTATGTTTAGTTTAGAGAGAGATTCACCAAGTCACTCTGGTGCACACCCCTTTATTTTTTTCTCTTGTATTAGTTCTGCTGCCACAAGCCAGAGAGGGATTTGCTGGCATCCTTGCACTGGTCTCCAGACAAGCTTTCTTCCTGACAGGCCCGGCTACCTAATTTATGGGACCCAGTGCAAAATCTTCCTAAAGCACTAGAATTGCAGGACAGCTACAGCAGAGACTTATACCCCAATCATGGGGCTCTTCTGAGCATGGAGTTAGGGTCAGGCCCGTGAAGCCAGCTCTGCTCCCTGAATACACATTCCAACGTGGTTTCAAGCCCTAGCGCCTTCATTTTTTTCCTGAATGGTGAGGAGGGAAACCGATATTTCTATGCTTTCTGTTCAGAGAGGAGCTGGGATTTGGGGTAAAGATAAGAGTATCAGCTGATTTTTCACTTCTAATCATAGCAAGGAAAGAGAATAGGGGGCATGGGCATTTATTGAGTACCTACTGTGTGCCAGACACATATAGGCACATGTAGGCATATAAGGTCTAATATACCTTATAGTATTTTGTCCTGATGAGTGGCTGTTCTCCACATTGTAAAGGCAATAAAGCTGCTCAGAGTGGTTAAATTGCCCCATGTCATCTGGCTGGTGATCAAGAAAACCAGGTTTTAAATGAGGTCACTCTGAATCAATGGTTCTCAATCTTCACTGCACATTCCAATCACTTGGTCAAATTGTATGACTCCCTCGGCCCAGGTGGCACCCCAGGTTGATTAAATCCGATTCTAGAGGCGAAACTCTAGGCATGGGCATGCTTTTTTCAACACCTCGGGTGATTTCAGTTGTGCAGCCAAGGTTGAGAACCAGTGGTGTAAGGCCAAGATGCAATTGCGCATTTAATTAGTGGCCCAGGTCATGTATGCAGTCTGCAGACCGGTGTATCTGGTCACCTTGGGACCGTGTGAAATGTGTAGATGCCTGGGATCACTCACACCCACTGGGTCAGACCTGGGGTGAAGTGGGGGAGATTTTTGATGCTCACTAAAGTTTAGGAACCACTGCACTGAATCCTGGGGGATGCTGGGGATCTTATGAAAATGCAGATTCTGGGGAAGGGCTGAGAGTCGGTGTTTCTAACCAGTTTCCAGAGGATGCTGCTCCGGGGCTCACAGTTCAGGGAACAAAGGACGAAGTGAAAACCTCAGGCCTGGGACCTGGGGACTTAGGTCACATCCCTGTGTTCCATTTCTTCCTGTGCACCATTAGCAAAATCAGCCGGCCTCAACCCCTGACTCTGCTAGTTGGAATAATATGACTGTACAATTACAAAATAGAACCACGACTTCTAAGGCAATTTTAGTTCTACCCTCTTTGGGTAAATAAGGCTTGCTTCTTTCCTAAAGCAGTTCTGCAGTGGCTTCCTTGGTTCATAGCGAACTGCCACCTCCTTCCACACAAGGGCACTTGTTAGGCCTGCTGCCTCTGTTGATCTTAGCACAAGCGTGAGGTCCATCAACACAAGGGCTGGAGACAGAGCCCCAGGGAGGCCAGCAGTCAGTGGGCGTGCAGCATTCCCAGCCCAGAGTCCCTTGTGTGGCTGGGCAGGCACTCCTCTCCTCTTCTAGAAACTTCCACGTCCCGTTTCCTCTTCCTCCCATAGCTGATCTTGGAGGTAATGTTGGGAGCTACAGGAAATGGGAGCAGCTTGGGCTTGGCAGGCCCTGAAGTGGATCAGGGCATGTTGTTTGGTGGAGGAAGCCTAGCGGGTTAAGTCAGTGGAGGCCCAGGGCACCTGCCAGCCTCAGAGGCACTGCTCTTGGTGGCTGGAATTTTGTTCTCCTCAGTCCTGCCGCTCCAGTGGTATTTACATTGGACACCTGCCCTGCCCTCCCAATGGACTGTGGAATAAGAACTGCATAGTTGGCCAAAGACTGGAACGGTTTCCTTAGCAGTCCCAGCAATGCCGAGCCTCCCTACCTGACGGGGATCTTGAGTTCAGAGGGGCCTCTGTGCTGTAACAGCGATGCACACCTGTTCCCAGGTGGGGGAGAAGAATGCCAGCATCGGTCTGTCTGCCAGCAGGTCTGACATGAAGCCCCGGGGAGGGTGCCCAGGTAGTTCCAGGAACTACCTTTCCAAGTGAATCCTTCCAAATCAGTTGAGTTCAGTGGGCTGGCCTTGGGCCAGTGGAGGGGTGCCAGGGGGCACCCCCATTGTTGGCTTAGTCTTTAAGAAAAGCAGGCAGGATTTGAGTACTGTTATTGGCCATGATGTGAGGAAATGGCTCCAATCGTCCCAGCCACTGCCTGGGCTTGCTTTGCGGGGCTGGAGGTGGGGGGCGTCTGGGGGACACGCCGGCCTGATAGGGCTGTGTTTGGAGCTGGAGGCCTTCTAAAGAGAAGCACTGTCAGAAATGAGGGGCCATCCGAGCGAAAGGGAAAATGGACATTCACGTTTGCTGTTGCTAAGTGTGTGGACAGAGCCTGCCTTTCTGGAAAGTGGTTTGGCAAATTTTATTAAAAGGCTAAAATCAGAGGAATCCCATGTCCCAGAAACTCCACTTCTGAGAATTTAACCTCAGGTAGTGATCACCAACGGCTGCCCATATTGATGTGTGTGGGCGTTCATCCCACTGTGACTTACACAGTCAACTCTATCCACTAAGAATTGCTTAAATTTAATAAATGGTTAGTTGAGCACACTGGGGTTCATACAAATGATGTAATTTCAATGAAGACATTAAAAATGACAATTTTTGAGGACTTCCCTGACAGTCCAGTAGTTAAGACCCTGCGCTTCCCATGCAGGGGGTGTGGGTTCCATCCCTGGTCGGGGAACCCAGATCCCACATGTCACCCAGCCAAAAAATGAAAAAAAAAAAAAAAGAAAGAAAGAGAAATGACAGTTTTTAAAAGCAAATTTTTAATATTTCTTTAAGGATATACATGCAAATAGTAAGAAAGCCCAATAATGTAAAAGATAATGGAGTAAAAGTTACTCTCAATGTGCCTAATTTCCTGCTTCTGAGATAATAACTATTTAGAGGTTCTGTGTATCCTTGCCGAGATAGTCAGTGCTATAAAAGGAGAGATGTTTCCCGTTGCCTTTATACAAATGCCAGCTTGTATTCACGTTGTTCTGGACCACATTATTTTTGGTAACTATCTTTGAGATTATTTCATCTTAGTTCATAGAGATCTACTGCATTCTTTTTTTCTCTTTTTTCCAGCTATATTGAGATATATTTGACACACAACAATGTGTAAGTTTAAGGTGTACAGGGTGATGATTTCATACATGTATGTATTTACTGCATTCTTTTTTTAACAGTTGAATATCAAGAGTGATATTTGAGAGTAATATTTATTGACATGTGAACGTGTTCATATGTATACATATTTTTAAATTGGGGTATAGTTGCTTCACAATGTTGTGTTAGTTTCTGCTGTACAACAAAGTGAATCAGCTATACGTATACATATATCCCCTCCCTCTTGGACCTCCCTCCCACCCCCCACCCCCATCCCACCCATCTAGGTTTTCACAGAGCACCGAGCTGAGCTCCCTGAGCTATACAGCAGGTTTCCACTAGCTATCTATTTTACACATGGGATTGTTAATACCATTCTCCCAATTCATCCCATCCCCTCTTCCCTCCCCACCGTGTCCACACATTCGTTCTCTATGTCTGTGCCTTTATTCCTGTCCTGCAAATAGGTTTGCCTCTACCATTTTTCTAGATTCCACATATATGCGTTAATACACGATATTTGTTTTTCTCTTTCTGACTTACTTCACTCTGTATGACAGACTCCAGGTCCATCCACGTTTCTACAAATGACCCAGTTTTGTTCCTTTTTATGGCTGAGTAATATTCCATTGTATATATGTGCCACATTGTCTTTATCCAATCATCTGTTGATGAACATTTAGGTTGCTTCCATGTCCTGGCTATTATAAATAGTGCTGCAGTGAACATTGGGGTGCATGTGTCTTTTTGAATCATGGTTTTCTCAGGGTATACGCCCAGTAGTGGGATTGCTGGGTCACATGGTAGTTCTATTTTTAATTCTTTAAGGAATGTCCATAGTGTTCTCCATAGTGGCTGTATCAATTTACATTCCCACCAACAGTGTAGGAGCGTTTCCTTTCCTCCACACTCTCTCCAGCATTTATTGTTTGTAGGTTTTTTTCATGATGGCCATTCTGACTGGTGTGAGGTGATACCTCATTGTAGTTTTGATCTGCATTTCTGTAATAATTAGTGATGTTAAGCATGTTTTCATGTGCCTCTTGGCCATCTGTATGTCTTCTTTGGAGAAATGTCTATTTAGGTCTTCTGCCTACTTTTTGACTGGGTTGTATGTTTTTTTGATATTGAGCTGCATGAGCTATTTGTATATTTTGGAGATTAATCCCTTGTCAATTGCTTTGTTTGAAAATATTTTCTCCCATTCTGAGGGTTATCTTTTCATCTCGTTTATGGTTTTCTTTGCTGTGCAAAAGCTTTTAAGTTTCATTAGGTCCCATTTTTTAATTTTTGTTTTTATTTTTATTACCTTGGAGGTGGGTCAGAAAACATCTTGCTGTGATTTATGTCCAAGAGTGTTCTTCCTATGTTTGCCTCTAAGAGTTTTATAGTGTCTGGTCTTACATTTAGGTCTTTACTCCATTTTGAGTTTATTTTTGTGTATGGTGCTAGGGAGTGTTCTAATTTCATTATTTTATATGTAGCTGTCCAGTTTCCCCAGCACCACTTGTTGAAGAGACTGTCTTTTCTCTATTGTATATTCTTGCCTCCTTTGTCACAGATTAGGTGACCGTAGGTGCATGGGTTTATCTCTGGGCTTTCTATCCTGTTCCACTGATCTATATTTCTGTTTTTGTGCCAGTACCATACTGTCTTGATGACTATAGCTTTGAAGTATAGTCTGAAGTCAGGGAGCCTGATTCCTCCAGCTCTGTTTTTCTTTCTCAAGATTGCTTTGGCTATTCGGGGTCTTTTGTGTTTCCATACAAATGGTAAAATTTTTTGTTCTAATTCTGTGAAAAATGCCATTGGTAATTTGATAGGGATTGCATTGAATCTTTAGATTGTTTTGGGTAGTGTAGTCATTTTCACAGTTTTTATTCTTTCAATCCAAGAGCATGGTATATCTCTCCATCTGTTTGTGTCATCTTTGGTTTCTTTCATCAGTGTCTTATAGTTTTCTGAGTACAGGTCTTTTGCCTCCTTAAGTAGGTTTATTCCTAGGTATTTTATTCTTTTTGTTGCAATGGTGAATGGGATTGTTTCCTTAATTTCTCTTTCTGATCTTTCATTGTTAGTGTATAGGAATGCAAGAGATTTCTGTACATTAATTTTGTATCCTGCAACTTTACCAAATCCATTGGTTATCTCTAGTAGTTTTCTGGTGGCATCTTTAGGACTTTCTATGTATAGTATCATGTCATCTGCAAACAGTGACAGTTTTACTTCTTCTTTTCCAATTTGGATTCCTTTTATTTCTTTTTCTTCTCTGCTGTGGCTGGGACTTCGAAAACTATGTTGAATAATAGTGGTAAGAGTGGACATCCTTGTCTTATTCCTGATCTTAGAGGAAATGCTTTCCATTTATCAAAATATTAATGTATTTTCCAGTGAGTAAAGACTGCAAACAGTTGCCCATTTGTTTTTGTTGTAAAATAAAGAGAAAATATTTTCATATATATACCTGGGAAAAATACTGGGATCATATAGACTGATAGGTTAGAATATAAATGATAGTTATCCTTGGATAGTTGGATTATGAAAGCTTTTTTTATTTCATCCTTTGTGACTTTTGTTTTCTTTGTCTTCCAAGTTTTCTGCATTGAACTTTAAAACAAAGCAGGCAGGTGCTGGGGAAAGGGGGCACAGGCTGCATGCACCTCCTTACTAGATGCAGAGTGCTGACTTTCTCCCAACCTAGGCTCCATCTGCCCCTTCATGGGGACAACCGGGGCTCTGGTGTCACTTAGCATTGCTGATTGCACAGACCAGGGTTCCTTCCAATGTGTCCTTGGGACACTTGCATCAGAATTATTGATGGTGATGGGGGCTGATTAAAATGCAGGTTCCTGGGCCATGTCTCCTGAATCCAGTGCTCTGGTGGTAGGCCCTGGGAATTGGTATTCTTAAAAAACACCCTGGGTGATTGTGATGCTCATTAATGTTTGAGAAACTTCAGTGTAATTAGAAATTGGCAAACTTTTTCATTAAGAAGCCGGATAGTAAGTATTTTAGGCCTTGCTGGCCATATCGTTTCTGCTGTAATCACTCATGTCGGCTGTTGTAGTCACTTTGTAAATAAATTGGTCTGGCTGTGTTACAATAAAACTTTATTTACAAAAATGGGTAACAGACTGGATTTGGCCTGTGGGCCATAGCTTCAGATCCCTGGTTTAGACTGACCTAGTACCCTGAAAAATTAATCAGAAGATGGAGGAGCCTGCCAAGAACTCTTTATATATGAAGAAACAGGTCATATTATAAATAGGGATCATTAATAGAGTACTTATTATATGCCAAACACTTTTTCAGACACATACTAAACCTTAAGACAATGCTGCACAGTAGCTATTATCGGTATTATCCTGGCAAGGCAATTGAAAGAATAAGGAAGAATAAGAATTGAAAGAAAGTGATTAGCGCAAGGACATGTGATCAGTGATGGCAGGTCTGCAAAGCTGAGGAGGAAAGTTGTAATGCTACAGTCCTATTTCTCTCTAGCCTTTGGGAAAGAATGTTTTCAAAATTTGTTCTCAGGGCTTCAGATGTCCCCAAGTCCCTCTAAGTTTTCAAGCTAAGGAGGAATAGTCACAGCTCTGTACTTCGTGGTAGTACAAGTCCTGGGATCACTCTGCACCTCACAGATACCTCAGTAGAGTGGAGTCCTGGGAAGTCTTGGGATCTGCCAGGTTCTGTGGGCATCAGGAGACTTTTTTAAAAAAATTAATTAATTTATTTATTTTTGACTGAGTTGGGTCTTCTTTGCTGCGGGCGGACTTTCTCTAGTTGCGGAGAGCAGGGGCTACTACTCTTTAATTGCGGTGCATGGGCTTCTCATTGCGGTGGCTTCCCTTGTTGCGGGGCATGGACTCTATGCACGTGGGCTTCAGTAGTTGTGGTTCACAGGCTCAGTACTTGTGGCTTGCAGTCTCTAGAGCACAGGCTCAGTAGTTGTGGCGCACGGGCTTAGTTGTTCCACGGCACGTGAGATCTTCCCAGACCAGGGCTCAAACCCGTGCCCCCTGTGTTCTCAGGCAGATTCTTAACCACTGTGCCAGCAGGGAAGTACATCAGGAGACTTTCTTGTGGCCCTCCCTCAGTGCAAGTTTCCAGATGACTAATGCTAAACATTCACCTTGCTCGGAGCCCATGGAGATAGGCTGGTACCCAGCTAGTCTGCAGCAGGGCTGAACAAGAGGGAACAGTGGTGCTGGCCAGCAGGTGGCCTTTTGCCATCTGGGCCATTGCTTTCCTCCTCCCGTCTCCCTACCCCAGCCTGCCTGAGCCTCCACCACTTCCCTGACTCAAGGGGGAGCAAAATCCCCTCGGCTAAGGTCAGCCTCTGAGGCTGGTGGTTCAGCCTGATGGCTTTGCCAGTCAGCAATACGGGTGGGCCAGTACCCTCTGAGGTTATTCTAATAAAAATACCAAGAACTACCATCTTTTTTTAAACTTGCTATTTTATATTGGCGTATAGTTGATTAACAATGTTGTGTTAGTTTCAGGTGCACAGCAAAGTGATTCAGTTATACATATATATGTATCTATTCTTTTTCAAATTCTTTTCCCATTTAGGTTGTTACATAATATTGAGCAGAGTTCGCTGAGCTATACAGTAGGTCATTGTTGGTTATCCACAATAGCTGCTGTCTTGAGAGAGCATAGTTTGCCTTGAAATGTTGGTTCATTACATAAAATCTTGAAGGCTTGGCTTATTCACTGGGTGAACTGAGATAATATATATAAAACAGAACCCATAACCTAGAACCCAGTACCCAAAGCATAGTAACTGCTCAACCAAATAGCTAATTATATAATTCTTGCCATTTTTTGACAATCAGGAATGCTCTGAGATCAATATTATCATCCTGAGTTTTACAGATAAAAAAATGGAATTTTGAGAATCCTGATAGGGTCATTGGGTCTGTCTGACTCCAAGGCTGCATGCTCTAAGCCACGATTTTGCTTTTGAAAGTCAGAATAGAAGAGGCTCCAGGGCCGCTGAGAGCTTTGGAGGGTCCCCATCCCGGAGAGCTGCAGAGACCCCTTGACAGATGGTCCTTTCCTTCCCTCCATCATCTTGAGAGCCTCCTGCTTGCTCACAAACCAGTGACAAAAGCTCCCCAAGCTAACAGCTGCATACTTTCCTCTTATCAGTTCATAAGCTGCTTATCCTGCCTCAGGCGGACACTTGGCTGCAGGTTAATGGGGTCTTTTGTGGCCCTTTAATCTCAGCCCCCACTGCTTTCTGCTCTCTCTTCCTCTGTCTCTCCAAGTATACAACTCCCAGAAACAGTGTAGCACACCCTGGCAGAAACCCCACTTCCAGATTCTACCTGAGGTCATAGTGGGGAGCTTGGCCCAGGTTCAAAGAGGTGGCTGAGAGAGGTGAGAAAGCAGCAGTTTCCATAGATGCCTTGGCCATCATGCCCCAAACTGTACTCAGGGGCAAACCCCCATCCTTTGTGTCACAGTGAATGTCCCATACGCTGGAGATACAGGAGTCATCCATCCTTGGCACCTACCTCTCCTCCAGTCCCCGCCATCCACCCCTGCCTGCTCTGACACAGCCCTCTGACACAGTCCTGTCCGTGTCATGTCCTACATAGACCCTGAAGCCGCCCCCTGCCCCCCATCTTTGTACACTGCCCCCTCCACTCTCTCCAGGGCTCCCACCTCAACTTTCTAAGCAGACTTCCTACAACCCTCTGGACCTGGCCTCTTGCTGTGTTTTCTACACTGCAGTCTAAGGATCAGAGTCATACGTTGCAATGGAAATTTGCTCGTTTGTCCCGTTCTCTGCTCCAGACCCTCCAGGCTTCCCCTGGCTCTTAGGAGAGATGCCGACATGCCCGACAGAGCAGCCCAGGCCCAGCATTGCCTGGGCCCTCTGCTACCTCCCCAGCCTCACCTTGCTATGGGGTTTCCAGTCCTGCCATGGGGGCCTTGCCTCTGCTTCCTCAGTGTTTCACTCTCCCTAAGGCCGCAGTGCCTCCGCCTGGACGGCCTCAAAGGCTCCCCACCTCACAGCTTCGTGGGTTCCCAGTTCCACCTCCTTCCTGTTCCAGCCCAGTCTTCTCTGCCCAGCCACGCCTGCCCCAGCCGCCCAGAGCCAGGGTAGCCCCTGTGACCCCTCTTCTCAGCATCATGTGCTTTTCTTCCATAGCATCCTGCCCCATTATTCAAAGAGTGTTTGGTGATCGCTCGCCTGTCCCAGTAGAGGGACAGTGATGGGCTAACTCACTCAGCTTTATTAATGCCGGTAGGCTGCCTCAGGCAGAGGGGTGCATGAATGTCCTCTGGTCCCCCTGAGCTTTGCCTCTGCAGCGCTGGAGCCTAGCCCTCCTCCCCTGTCCACTGGCGCCCCCAGTTTTGTGGCTACTGTGATGGGGCATGTGATCTGGATATTTTCTTTCGGTGCCTGTTGATTACCTGTAAGCTAGAGACAGGAATGTTCTCCTCCAGCTAACAGCTCTTCCCCTGTCTGGCTTTCCTCCTCCTACCCCGTGGCGTTCCATGGACAGGAAGATGCTGGATGGACCTGCCTTTCCCTAAGATCACACCGTGTTTACCTACCCCTCCCTCTCCCTCTGCATCTCTTCCTTTAACCGCCATCTTGTGTGGAATCAGACCCATTGTATGACTCCTTCCTCCGTCTGCATCACTGAGACCTCTTCCCTAGCCACGCGCCTGGTGCCCGTTACAGCTTAGAGTCAGACAGGCCCAGGGTCGAATCCCACTTCTGCTGCTTGGGAGCTGGGGCACTTACAGTGACTCATTAACTATCCTGGGCTTCCGTTTCCTCAGCTGACAAATGAGAGGGCTAATTCTTACTGTACAGGGTTTTGTGAGAATTAAATGAAATTATGTATATAAAGCAATTAGCTTAGTCCCTGGCCATGTAGTAATCACTCAGTGAACGTGGTGAGGGGAGAAATAATTATGACTTTCGCTCCATTCAGACGAGCACCGAGTAATCCACAGATCCCATCATGGCTGTGGTTTGCAGCCTTGGTTCTACGTTAGAATTAACCTGAGGATCTTTTACAAATTCCAGTGGCCGGGCTGCTTCCCAGACCAATTAAGTCAGAATCTCAGTGGACGGGACCCAGACTCTAGTAGTTTCTAAAGCTGCCTAGGTGATCTCAGTGGGCAACCAAGGCTATGAACCTGCCTTGCGACCTCCCCTGCCTCTTTCTGACAGAGTACAAACACTTTGGGACAGAAGGAGGCAGGAGGGATGGAGGGATGAAGACATGGCAGGGAAAGCTCTTGTTTATCGGGCCTCAGCTATGTGTCAGGCATTGTGCTTGGCACTTTATATGTTCCCGTTTGCTTTTCACCGTGAACTTGTGACGTACAAATTCTTGTCAAATAAGACCTGTTTCTCATATGAGCTTTAGGAAGGATGAGTGGCTTGTTTCATGTCAGGTATCATCTGGCTTAAGGATGAAGGACCAAGAGACGAGGGTGGGACCAGGCTCTCTCTCCTTCCGTTTTGGCTTCTTCCCTCCCTCCTTCAGTGAGGTGATGGAGCGGCCCGGTTCTCACCCCGCTGCATGGGGGCCGGCTGCCACATCTGTGCCCCTGCAGTATTTAATGACCCAGCCCTCTTGCGGCTCCTCGGGGCTCTCGCAGGTGATCTGCCACCTGTTCTTACATGTGTAGTCGGTCGTGCCGTTTGCTTAACGGAGAGATTTAAGTGCCTCACAGAGGCTCCCCATGGATAAGGAGAGAAGCAGCCACTGACCAGAAATGGGAGCATTGTTGTTTTGGTTTTTATTGCCATCAATTTCCAGGCCCTCTCTTGGGGAAAAGTAAGGCGTGGGCTGGGCACAGAGAGCAAGGGACTCTTTCTTGCCTGACTGTAGATCAGAGGGAGAATTCTCTCGTTCAGGGTGTCTCCAACTTTACTGTGCATGACAGCACGAGGGCATCTTGGTAAAATGCAGGCTCTGACTCAGTAGGTCTGGGGCAGGGCCTGCGATTCTGAATTTCTCACCAGCACCCAGGGGAGGCTGCTCCTGGTGTTCTGTCAGCTACACTTGGCTTAGCAAGGCTCTAGCTTCCATAACGGACCCTCAAGTCCATTTTCTGACCCCTGCAATATTTACTTTGGGAAGTGTCATGGAATAGTTTAAAAATCTGTGTTCTAGCCCTGGCTGTACTCTAATTTATCTTTGGGTACCTTATGAGCTTCACTTTTCTCCTCCATGATAAGAAGGATTTGAATTAAGTGTCTTCCAAGGTCCCTTGTCCTTGTAATATCCTATGATTTGTCAGTGGATTGGGGAAGGGAGTCAGGGTAGATTAGAGGGAGCGTGGAGTAAGGAGGGTGAGAATTCCTTGGGAGATGGGAGTTGAGAGGAGTGTGCGTTGCATAAATTGGTTATTCCTTTAAGATCAGCAGGTCTGAATCATGAGAGGTCAAAGGTTGAGGGAGATGGGCAATGAACTTTCTTTTGTGCTGTGTGTCCACAGCCCCAGGGTAGTCTCTGAACTCCTGGCAGGTAGGGGTGGTGGCTCATGCTTCCTCACTCACACTTGGCTTCTCTGAATGGCTGGAGTATACTTTGGGACACTTCCCACCCATAGGCAGAAACCCAGGGTTTCTGCTTATGGGGTGCTGTTGGTTTCTCCTGATGCCGTGATGGTTAGCCCCTCGGTCCAGCCCCTACTTGCCTGCCATCACATCTCTAGGACGTCACTTTCTCCCTGCATTGGATTCCCCCACTGGTCTACGCTTGGAATGTTCCCCAGTTGCTTTCCTTTCTCTATCTAGTTGATCTATTGGGCCCCAGGTGGCCTTTCTCACTGCCAGCTTAGTGATGATACTGCACTTTATTTGGTGAGTTCAGGTCTCAGAGTATGTGATGTTTTCACTTCACCACTTCCTACAGAAGATTCTGCACACTTTATCCATTCTTCCCAACTGGACGTGTCCATCTGTCAGCGGATGGACTCGGGCTCCTGTGTCTGTGATTGCTCTTGGCAGACCTGGGATGGGCCCTAGTTGGGTCAGGGAGGCCAGGGCGGCTTTCAAAGCTGGTTGTTGTCTGTGCCTGGCTTTCCCCAGGGAACCTGTGAAGTTGTGGACAGAGTCCAGTGTGATGGGGTGGCTGCCATCACCTCTGGAGTCTTTCTGGACCAACAAAGGCCCTGGAAACCAGGGATCCCAGTCACATTGTAGCCCCAGGAAGGCTCACACCTTTATTTTTATTTTGTATTTTATATTTTAATTTTTATAAAAGGAGTATAACTCCATCATGGAAAATCTAGAAAATACTGAAAAAAAAATCAGTGACAATACTGTTGGATGTGAATACATATGCACACACACAGATACACCCAGATCTATGTAACTACCGACCTATATACCTAAATATCTATATTCACATTTATATTTTACACATATATTTCAATGAAATTAGGCTTGAACAATCCATACAGTTTTTGACCTATTTTTTCCACTTAATATTTCTTAAACATCTTTCCATGTCATTCAATAGACCCATGTCTTTAGCTTTTCCAATACTCTGCAGAGCTTATTTTTCTTTCTTGCTTCCTTTCCTCTTTTCATGTTGCTTGCTTTCACATTTCATCTGGTTCATTCAGAATTTAATCCACTTTCCCTGGGGCTCCATGGCAAAGGGGCAAAGGCTGCATTTATAAAATGTGAATGAGTGTAAGAAAGACACAAGCCAGGCCTTCTCAGTTTCTCAGCTCCTCTCAGCTCCCTCTGTGGGTGTTTCCAGCCTGGCTTTGTCCAGGAAGCATCAGGTATGAGAGGCTTGGCAGTAGCCAAGCTAGGCTTCTTCTGTCAGCAGTGGCATCAGTCCTTAATCATGGGTCCCACACTGTGGGGCATTTCAAAGGCCTTGAGGGACACGGCTGAAATCAGTGTGGAAGCTGGGATGCACTCAAATGAAACATGTCATCCTAGTGACAGCATCCTTAATCGTATGCATGTACACACTCCAGCAAAGGCTGAAGGGTTGAGATGGGGGCTGCGGGAAGCTGTGCCTGGGGGCACAAGCTCTGGGCTAAGACTGGACCTGGAGTCCCAGACCTGACACTTGATGTGTGTCTTGGGCGAGTCCCTTAGACTCTCTGAACCTCATTTGTCCTCATTTGTAATGTAAATGTATAGCGCTGACTTGATACCATTTTGAGAGCATTAGCTGGGATTCCATGTGGGAAGCCCTCCGTGCAGTGACAACCACCTGGGCAAAAACACGGCCGCTGGCATGTTTTTAGGGCTCTCCTAGGTGGGAGGAAGGCATTGCTTCAGCACGCGAGCATGTGTGTATGTGTATTTCCACTCATGAGGTCCCTTTCTTTTGAGGAACGTAAAGTACTTGATGGAGTTATTTTTATTCAACCTCTGTATGAACCACAGGGCAAAGATATAGCCCTGCTCTCATTTTACAGAAAGATAAATGCAGACCCAGGGAAGCAGTAATGTGTCAGGGCTGGTGGAAGAGTATCAGACCAGTTTAGGGAGGTGTGGGTCCTCCTCCTGCCTCTGGTACCGAGTGGCTGTGTGGCCTGAGCGGTCACTGCTTTCTCTGATCCCCATTTCCATGACTCAGAGTGAGCCAACTGCTTGGGCCACCTCATCGCTAAGGCCTCTCCCAAGCCCAGCCCTCTGGCTCTAAGGCAGCAGTGACTGGGTCAGCTGCCCCGCCTTGAATGATTCCCTCATTCTGGATGGACGTTTCTGAGGCATTAAGAGTGGATGGTCAGGCCAGCACTCACTAGCACCCAGAAGAGCCCCGGCGGTTGCCTGGACTTGGCAATGTCCAGCATACACGGGGGGAGCTGTGGTAACCATCCCTTCCACTGCCTCACTGCAATGTGCTTTCTCGTTCTAAGCATAGCTCAGTTTGAATTATGTATGATGATCCTTCCTAGTCATTTGGGAAGACCAATGAAGTCTTAGTTATCAGAGCCCTTGCAGTCTTCTCTTGGCTAGTGTCTGTTGAGACATCAGTCCATCCAGAGTGCCAGGACTTGAAAATTTCAGTCTTGCCATTGAGTCGAGTGAGAACCAGGAGTTCTCCCAGGCTAAGCAGTAGCCCAACCTAATGAAGCAGCGTTAACTGTGTTCTAAACTTAAAAGGGCAAGTGAGTCAGGAATTGACCCCTTGCCTCTGGCCTCATGGCCCCTCCAGGTAGATAACTCCCCTGCCATGTTCTCTTCTCATCTCCCTGCCAGTGCCCGTGAGCTGTTTAGGAATGCTTTATCCTCACTCTGCAGCATCCCAGTTTCCAGCCCTGCATGGAGCTGGCCATGGGAATGAGGAGACAGTACAGTATGGAGATGCAGGGCCTCAGACTGCAGAAAGGGCTGGGAGAGGACAGTCAACCGGTAAATGAGCATGCACGCGTGTGCGCACACACACACACAACTCAAAACAACTGAATTTCTGTGTTGATAGCTGGGAAGTGGTAACAGCATGAGACTGTCAAGGGCAACTCAGCCAAAGTCAAAACATGGTGCTGATGGCAGAGTGGGAAGCCAGCAGATCTAATTTTCATCCTCGTGAAAGAGTGTTAAGGGAGGAATAAGTGACCAAACATTATGGAGACACTATCTCAGGTTGCAATAGGGAAGACAAAGATTTTTCTAAGGAAACGCACATCTTCATTAGAAACAATAGAATGGATTTCAAAAGGAGATGAGAAGTACCTTTTACGTATAAACTGTAACCTACCCATGTCTGAGCTGGAAAGAATCTCATGCAACAGTTCTCCTTGACACACCTGCATGCAACAAAAAGTCGTCATCTTTCAGTGTTAAAGGTGGATATGTGTCATACACCTCTCATCAAACCTTGTCTTGTTGAAACCAGCGATCCTAAGTTAGTGTTATTTGTAGCTAAGATATTCTATTGGAGGCAGGCTAGGCGTGTTCCTCCAGATATCTGGCTAGCTGGGGAGGGAGAGGGTCCGTTATAGGAGGCAGGCTAGACTGGGGAGGAAATTCAGCAGCACAGCAAACCTAAGTCAGTAGCCAAGTATATAGGAAGTGTGTCTGTAGTCTAGAATTGTCCATTGGTGTCCCGTGGCATGGAGTTCAGGGCCTCTGGGATGCATCTAGAATCTCTGTCTGTACTTTGACTCTTAAATGGGATGGAGCCCCTTTTCTCTGGTTAGGCGGGGGCCCTGTGGGGGAAGGGAGGCTGTGGATGGATTGCCACATGCCTGCATCCCTCACCTTCTCGTGGGAAAGATTTATGGCCTGACCACTGAAGACTTGGAGCCTTTGAAAGTCACTGTCTCCTATGATTTACCTCCCAGCGGTTTTATAGAGAGTGGAAGACTGTCATGGTGAGATGGGCTTTTGACGCAAAGAAAGGAGGAGGTTTCTGTCTTTGTATAATCTAAGGTCTTTCTGCCTCTTTAACTCATGGGCAGTATTAAAGCTGCCCCATCTTTTCATCACTCTTTTGAATCAGAAAAATCACACTCTAGTCTGCCTACCCACACCACTAGGAGATCTGTCTCTCTCTCTCTCTCCCTCTCTCTCTCTCTATTCATCCTTGAACAGCATGAGTTTGAACAGCAAGGGTCCACTTATACTTGTATTTCTTTCAGTAGTAGATACCGTAGTACTACATGATCCACAGCTGGTCGAATCTGTGAATACAGAACCATGTATGTGGAGGGCCAACTAAAAGTTGTATGGGGATTTTTGACTGTGCAGAGGGTTGGCACCATAACCCTTGAGTTGTTCAAGGGTCAATTTCTGTGTATAAGTGAGTGCATATAAATATATATATATATATACACACACACATGTATATATACATACAGCAGTCCCCAACCTTTTTGGCACCAGGGACCGGTTTTGTGGAAGACAATTTTTCCACAGACAGGGAGGGGGGGATGGTTCAGGCGGTAATGCGAGCGATGGGGAGTGGCAGATGAAGCTTCGCTGGCTCACCTGCCGCTCACCTCCCGCTGTGCAGCCCGGTTCCTAACAGGCTGCGGACCAGTAGCGGTCTGTGGCCCGGGGGTTGGGGGCCCCTGTATATATATGTGTGCATGTATATATATATACACATATGTAATTATTTTAAATAATTGGCTCATATGATAGTGGAGGCTGGCAAGTCTGAAATCTGTAGGGTAGACTGGTAGGCAGGAAACTCGGGCAGGAGTTAATGCTACAGTCTTGAAACAGTTTCTTCTTCTCTGAGACACCTCAGGTTTTTCTCTTATGGCCTTTCAACCAATTGGACCAGGCCCAGCCTCATTATTGAAGAATCTCCTTTACTTAAAGCCAACTGATTGTAGATGTTAACAACATGTATGAAATTCCTTCAACCGAAACCTAGACTGAGGAGCAATTGAATGAGTAGGTACTAAGCAAATTGACACATAAAACTGACCATCGTATTGCCTAACTTCCTTGAACCTCAGTGTTCCTTATCTGTAGAGTTGTAATGTCTATAATGTGGGGTTGTTTTGAGGATTAAATGTATTGATCTCTGTAAAGTTCTTAGTCTGTGCCCAGTAGACACTTACTAGTAGGTAGCTATTGCTTTTAGTATCGTCCACAAAGACCATGAGAGATACACCGGGGACCATCAAAAGCCTCTCCATCAACTGTGACTGGAAGGTGGTTATAACTTTGTGCAGCAGGACCTTTGAGCCAGTGCAGACAGGCTTTGAAGGGCTGTGGGATTCTGGAAGGTAATCCTCAGGCAGGTGTAGGAATATCCCTCAGCTGACTGAAGGATGCTGATGGAAATGCAGTTATCGATGGCATCTTCCTGGGGAGGTGTTGGGGGAATGGCAGTTTCTTTTGATAACCTTTACGCCAGTTCTTTATTCCCCAAGTTTCTTTTTGCTTTGTCCTTTCCGGGTGGTCTATTTATAGAAAGATTTTTTTTTTTTTTTGGTATAACTAAATAGAGATGCTTAATTCAGGTCTAGCAGCTCATGAGAAGTTAGAAGCATCTTCCTGAATGCCTCGTATCCAGAGAACATCATGAAGAACCACTCCTGCTTCCTCTGTTAGCATCCTCTCCCCATCCATCAATAATTCTGTTGCATAGGCCCAAGGGAGATGCTGTCCTGAAGCTGGCCCCAGAGGTCACTGTGGTCCTGGGCAGGTCTTTGTGCTGGTGGGTGGGGATCCCCCATCTCCTCTTCCCCTTGCCAGCAACTATCCCAAGCCAGGAGGATTTTCTAACCTGATTGGAGAGAGCCCTGGGCATTCATTCATGGGGTCGTGTTTTGCTAGTGGGCAAGTTTCTTGTGCCTCAAAAGTCAGTACCTATGTGGTGTACTCTCCCTTATGACCTTCTTCTCTGACATAATCCTGGCTGGGTGTCTTTTTCTCTTCCACCTGCTTCTGCCTGCTCTCAGGTAGGTAAGTTAGCCAAGACCTACTTAATTCACAGAGGGTGGAGTAGTAAGCTCTGTTTGGACCATCTAAGGTTTACCAGAACTCTCCACTTGGGGCAGTTGGCTGCTGGCTCAGTGATTAACCACATGATGCCTGCTTCCCCTCTGCCCACTCTTTCTTGCATGAGATTCTCTAAGTGGGCGCCCTGTGGGGAGAAGTGGTAAATGGTAGGATCAGTCCTTTTCGGGTCCTTGGTTATAATTTACTTACGACACCACCAAAACCCCTTGAATTGTTCTCTGGAGCAGTGCTTGCTTCCTGTCTCACCTCTTTGCCTTGTCCTTTCCCAACAGATTCTGAAGAGACCTTGGTGTCTGTAAGGGGGCCGACCTTGGGGCTGGGAATGGGGATGGTGGGACAGAGAGGAGTGAAGAGTGAACCTCAGGGAATTCAAAGTTAAGCCTTCATCCTCATCACTAGTAGAATAATTCAGGGGTCCACACAATCCACAGTTAGACTTTGTCTGCCCATTGCTGCCTTGGGGAGTTCCCAGCTGCAGAATTCTCAGAGGGCCAGAGAAACACCCAGGCCTCCTGGCCAACTCTGTACTCCCCTCCCCAGATCCTGAATCTTTTCAGTTGGTGCTTGTGGCATTACATTCCACTTGTGAGTTGTCAACAAGTGCGTGGATCACCCCATTATAACATCCAATCTCTGGTTTCCATGCTTATTCCCTGTTCATGTGAACACTTAATAACTCTTAGATCAACCTGGTGATAGAATAAGAGACAAATGGTTTTAAGTCCTCTCCCCCACCTCCTTTGTGCTGCAATATTGGACACTTGGAGAGAAATCAAGTGAATTCTTGGAGAACAGTGTTGGTTGGGCCAGAACCAGGATAGAACCCAGTCTCTTGACTCTTGATGCTCTGTTCCTTCCACTGTAGCATTTTGTACCTCTTTGAGCTTAAATTCTTGGCCTCTTTGTTTCATAAATCTTTAAGAATTTCAGGGAATACTGGGGCAACTAAGGGATGAGGTAAATCAGTAAAATTAAGGACCCAGATTTTGAATTCCTGTCCTTCTTTGGAATATTCGCCTCCAAAGGCTTTTCTCTCATCCAGCTCCTATGGTTATGGACTGCATCAGCTTTTAGCAGATACTGCAACCAAGGCTCCTTGTCTCTCCCATGTACCTTCTCCAGATTGTCATTTTTTTTTTCCTTTTATCAGCTGGGGCATGTTTTCCCTTCCACTTCGAAATTCAGTCATGCTTCACATTTTGACTGCTTTCCCTGGTTCTCTGAACTCCCTCCAAGTTGCTGCCATCTTTTGGCTAACAAGCTGCCCAATATGCTTCCACTGGTCACCTCCCCAGAGCCTCTCACAGCTTCCTTGATGGTCCTCGGCCCTTATTCTGGAATGTCCAGGGCTTACCCCACTCAGTACATGCCCTGCTCTTTCCACCCTCAGCTCTCCCTCTGGCCTTTGCTCTTATACCTTGTCATTCACACAGAACACCTCCTCTCTCCTGAGTGTCTTTCAGCATTAAAATTAGGTGAGTGAGGCTTTGGGCACAAAATTTAAGAGGATGCCAAACCCCCCAGTAATCAAGGTTAAAAAAAAAAAAGCCAGTGGTTTTTTTTTTTGCATTAACTTAGATTTTTTTTAGACTATTACATCATGCTGTTATTTCTCTTTTGATTACTGAGCCTTTGGGCACCTCCTGAAATTTTGTGCCTGAGATGAGTGCCTCGTTCATTTCACCCTAGACCAGACCTTTCATTCATACTCCATCTCACTGTGTTCCTTTTCTCCTGGCTTTGCTTCTAGCCATCCTTTCCTGTTATTCCTCTAGCCTTCTGGTCCTTGCTGATCTATTCCTTGTGAATTAATGTTCTGTTTACATCTTTTTCCAGATAGTTACTAAAGATGTTAACACATTCTCTAGGCCTAATTCCAACCTCTCCATAGCCTGTGCACTAACTGGAGGCTTTCGCTCAAGAAAAGAAACTGCATTTTATCATCAGTTCTGTTGTTTACAGTCTCCTGGTGAGTGTTTCCATCTTACCCAGGTCTCTGTTATCCTCGTCCAAGCACCTTCATGGCTCATGTTCGAGACTTGCTGAAGCTCCACAAATGGCTTGAGAGATAAGCCCCTGTAAATAAAGCTTATGGTCCTTGTGAACGATGGGAGCTGATAGCATGCCTATTCCAGCCAATTTGGTTAATTTTTCAAGGAAGATTTGGGTAGAGGCCACGTCAGTATCTTCTCTGAAGTCCCACTCTCTCATCTCGGCTTCAGTCTCCTGGGCCACCTGCTTGTTTTGGTCAATCAGGAAAAGACATTGCTGCCATTGTCAGGTGTGACTTGCTCTTTATAAACCAAGTTGTTCTTCTGTGCTTAAAGCCTGTATTAAAGTGTCCTCCTCCTGTTGGCCTGCTTGTTTCAGAAGCACCTTGAACTAGATTTACCTTTGTTTCTTTTTGTCAGAGGAAAAGATAGATTTTATAACATAAATTTGGCAAAATAGAAGGATACTGTAGTCCATGCTTTTAGCAGCTCACATATTAAAGAAGATGGTCATTTTCTTTGTTCTTCATTAAAGCAGAGAATGCCTGTAAAACGAACTTGGGAAATAGAGAAAAACATTAAATCATCCTTGTCCTAACACCCTCAAAATAACCACAGTTTACATCTTGGTCCCTTTCCTTCTCGTCTTTTTTACATATTTATTTATGCTGTAGATCAGTTTTATATCTTTGCTTTCACATAGCATGGTATCAGAATTGTCTCCATATCATTACCTGATCATTATAACCATCATTTTTAAGGATTGCCTGCTTTTTAATCCACATAAATCTATCTTTTTAAAATTTAATCACTTGACCTTTATTGGTCACTTAGGTGATAAACAACAATGAAGTGAACATCTTTGTGTGTATCATTTTCCTTTGTTAGGATGAGTTGCCTGGCTTAGATTTCTGATGATGGAATTATTGTATTAAGATGGAGGATGAACATATTGCTAAAATGCTTTACAGAAGAGTCTGACCAAGCGACAAAGCCACCATCAGCATATGAGAGTACCCCTTCCTAATCCCATTCTTGCACTGAGTAAAAGTAATTTTTAATCCGTGAGTTACTGTTACCCTGGGAGTTCCTCAGTTAGACATATAAATAATCGTGGTAGTCTTTAGAGTCCTCTGGTCCATTCAGTTTATCATGCTAACAGCATCAGTGATAGTAGCAATAACATCCCAACTGTTAGACCTGACACATTCCTCCCGGCTGTGCTGATAGAAATATATTCAAGCCATGTATGTATTGTTAAATGTTCTAGTAGCCATATTTAATCAAGGTAAAAATCCAACAGGTGAGAGTAATATTAACACTATATTTTATTTAACCTAATATATTCAAAATATTATCAGTTCAGCTTGTAGCACTAGCCACATATCAGGTGCTCAAACACAGCCTTCCACAAAGAAGCCTAAAGGCTCTGTCAGATTTTCTCTTCCTTCATTTAGGTAGGCTGTAAAAGTCTTTTCTGTGTTTTTAGTCTTGAGTTCAGGTGTACCCAGAAGCTGACTCTGAGACAGGGACTTACTGTGCAGGTAGTTTATTTGGGAGGTGATTCCAGGGAGCAGAGGGGACAATGCTGAGGGGAGATGAGAAAGCCAAGAGCTGGTGACAATGAGCAGTTCTCGCTGTGGGTCCCTGGAGTGTAACCCTGCTGGGGACCATCTGAGAATCTGGGTGGGGAACATGCCTCAAAACTGCTCCCATGAAGGTCGAGGGACTGGGGCATCGACTCACTGACCCTTGTCCTCCCTTCATTGGTTATGCTTGTCCTCAGGGGTGTTAACTCCCCCGCACTTCTGGGTTGTACCTGCTGGGGGCCAAGCATACTTCCTGGTACTGGAGAGGGCCCTCAGGCAAAGAAGAAAGATGCAGGCTCTTGAGGGGTATGGAGACTGTCTGTATGATTGCTAGTAAACCCAGGTGGGCCAGGGATGTAGGGTGGGGCCTCAGTAGCATCTGCCCTTGAGTCTATGTCAAGATTCACTGAGATCTTCTTGAATGGGCATGACCCCAGTCAGGTCTTTCCCAGTGGATAGTATTCATAGGTGACTCAGTCTGCATTCTTTTATATACAAGCAACGGAAACTGATTCTGGCTAACCAGACAAAAGGTAATTGATAGAAGGATGTTGAAGACTCTCAGGATGTAACAGGACCAAGGAGGAGGATGCTGACCAGGTTTAGACATGTGATGGAATAAGATTTTGCTCAATAATATATGTAGTAAGCTGGCAGCATAGTTAACATCTTGTAGTGGAACAGAATTGTTAAGATATCCTGTAGTCCCCTTGTTTGTTCTGGGACAGGGAGAAAGGTCACTCTGGTTTATTTTCAGAAGGGCACCATCTAAAATTATCCTCCCACTATACTACACACAATGGAAGAAAGATGATGCCCCAATCGGAAATCAAGTTGCTATTAGGGAATAAATGCTGGGTAGCTAAAAATGGGCAAAGGACACTGCAAAAGGGGATCGGGCTTTCTGGTGAAATCTGAGTAAGATTGTGCTGATCAATTTCCTGGTTTTGATAATTCACTATGTTATGTGAGATGTCTCCACTGGGGGAAGCTGGGTGATGGGTATGGGGGACCACTTCTGTACTATTTTTGCAACTTTTGTGGGTCCATAATCATTGCACAATAACAAGTTAAGAAAAGAAAAAGGGAAGGGCTTAGAGATTTAGATCCTCCTTTGGAGTAGAATTTGGAGAAATTGGAGTGTCCTAACTTCACCTTTACTCCCAACCTTATCCTCAAGGGCACCAAAATCACCAGAGCTAAATCTTTAGACCTAAGCGTTCTCTGCAACCTTCTAAACCTGGGAAGAATGAGGCACCCATTTATTTGGACTCCAGTGGATTTCTTGTCCCAGCCAATTTATTATGTTTTTTGAAGTTTAACTTTGAAGATTTGATGTTGATCTACAATTGATTGGGTAGGATAGCAGACAGGTCTGAAATGGAACTGAGGGTTTACAAAGCTGGGTTTGTACAACTCTCAGTTCTGCTTCAGTAGGAAGGGAGTGTAGCAAGACCACTTTTGTTGAGACATTCTTCCAAACAGCAGCTGTTTCTTCAAGTGGCTTCCCAGCCAGAGCATATTCTGAGGGGATTATTAAGTTCTAGAATGTGACCATTGACATGAACACAGTCAACCTCCTAGAGAATGTGAGATGTTTCCATCCTTTCTTCTTAGAGTGGTCTAATGTCCGTGGAAGTAAGAGAGTCTGGACCCTTGGTAACAGGTACACCTAATGCTGGCTCAGAGTGCCATCAATTTGCGGTATGTCCGCAACTCTCAGGTAATGGGTACCGGGGAGCCCATCTTGTCGAAACAAGATCTATGAGACCTCCACCCTCATTTAGCCGTTAAAATTTCTACTAATAGTTCTGTAAGAAGCATTTGGCCAGTCAGACTCATTCTGTTATGATGGGTTTAGACAGATTTAATCTAAACAATAATAATAATTCATAATGATAGAAAACACTGAGCTGTAATCTTCCCACTGTCTAAGTTATCCCCTGGGAGTAAATCAAGTGTTTAGGGAGGTGCATTCATGTCTGCAGGGCACCGGGGCTTTGCTCAGTCAGTGAACACTGCCCGGGGCTGCAGGTGGTCCCCCAGGGCCTGGTTTCCTAATCTGTGCCCCACCCAGCCCTGGAGTAGGGGTGAGGGGCTCACACTTTCACATCATCCTTCTTCCCGGGAAGGCGGAGTATTTTATGGGTGTGATCTCATTCTTGCTCCCAGCACTCTCTGGAGGCTGGGCGGGATCTGCTTTGGGGTTGCTGATGGAAGATTCCTTCTTTCTCCCAAGACCACTTCCACAGCTTACTTTCTTCTGAAGGCTGCAGCAAGAAAAGCCCACTTTACTGGCTTTTTCTAAAGACTTTCCAAGGAACCGCACAGTATCTACGCAGAGGATCAAAAATGCATCCTCTCCTTGTGTCATGGGATTTGGAGCTGAGGAGGGCTCCACCAGGATGGTAACCTTGCCAGGGCTGTTTGCCCTCCCCAGGCCTCAGTTGCCTGTGGGAATGGGAAGAATGGTACCAACTAGTGCTGTCAAGACAGTCAGTGAATGATAGCTATTTACACAAGATAAGCAGAGGGCTCATATTATGTTAACTTTATAACAAAAATACTGAAGTCCAGAGAGGGTTAAAGGGATCCTTACTGAGTCAGTAGCAAAAGCCCTGCCTTCTAGTCCAGGGTGCCCATAGCGGGTGATGCCTGCACGGTCACGGTCACAGTCATGGTCATGGCACTGCCTCCGGGATTGGATTCCACAATTGCCCTTACGATAATCACTTGCATCACCAGAGACAAGATATACTGTGGTGACTTTTAGATGCAGACAGAGCATGTCTGTTCAAATCGTGACTCTGCCATTTATGAGCTGTAGGATCTGGGGAAGCCATTTGCCTTTACAGGGCTGAGTTTCCTTCTGTTAAGTAGAGAAGTGGATGCCCACCCATAAGGATAAGAGGCGTAACTGCAAATAAAGCACCTAGCAGGCTGCCCGGCATGTAGTAGGTCCTCTAGAAGTGTCCCTTCTAGATTTTTCCCCTTCCCTACACCCCAGTCATGCTGCCCATCTGGTGGTTATGTGAGAATATCCTCCCTTTTTTCCTCCTTTGTTTCTTACTCCCTTGAGAATTGACTTTTTCCAGGAGAATAGATGTTTGACTTTGTGATCCAAAAGGAGGTTCCTCCTGCCAGAAAATGCTTCCCCATCTGTTTGAGATTCCTTATCAAGGGAAAAAAAATTATGTTTACACTGAAGTACAGTGACATTTGGTTTTACCTTCTGTGGTAGTCAAAATAATGCCACCTTCACCTCCATCTACTGCCCCCCCCAAATAACATGTCATCCCCCCGGAACCTGTAAATGTTACCTTCTAAGGAAAAAAGAATCTTTGCAGATGTAATTAAATTAAGGATTTTGAGATGAGGAGATTCTCCTGGAATTTCCAGGAAGGTCCTAAGTGAAGTCATATATATCCTTGTAAGAGAAAGGCAGAGAGAGATTTGACCCTTCACAGAGGAGAAGGCAATAGGAGGATGGAGCAGAGAGAGATTTGAAGGTGCGGGCCTTGAAGGTTGGAGTGATATGGTCACAAGCCAAGGAACGCCAGCACCCACCAGATGCTGGAACAGGGCAAGTCCAGATTCACCCCTGTAACCTCAGTGACCAGAGCTGTGGTCCAGCCCTTAAAGGTTATTTAACACTGCAGGGCAGCATTGCTGGTCGAGTTTCATCTGACCTGTCTGTCCTGATTGCCTGGATGAGGTTGTCTGTCTGTTGAGGAGCTTGAGGCGGGGTCTGGGCTGCAGACAGGAGCTGCTCAGGTGGCTGTGCCTTGGCTTGCTGTGTCTATGCAAGGCAGGACATCTTAGATCCGTGGTTCCCGTTTGCCTCCTTGTGATGTATGATCCACTGTGAGATGGGATGCACGTAACTTGTTAGCAATATTAAAATGCCGGCTTTTGTAGATGATTTACTTTGTTCAGTAAATTACCACAGATTCATGGTGCTTTCACTGGCTTGCATTCTGAGATGCTCTCTTGAGTAGGGCAGAAAGGGGTGGCATTTTAGTTAGCACACTGGGAATTGCTCACAATTTGGGGGACGCTCATCTGGCAGGTGAGCCATGGAGATAAAAAGAGTCTGGGAGCCATGCCCAAGGACCACTTACCCCTTCCTTCCAGTTCACAAATGTGGGTCAGAAGTATGTGATCTTCTCACCCTTGTGCCCGTGGCAGACGTCGCTAATTGATCACAGCACTATTAGGTTTAAATTCAGGCACTGAATCCTTCTTAACACAGGGCTTTAGTCATCCACTACCAATTGATCTGGGTTTGATGTTTGAGGTGACATACATTTGCCATTCCTGCTAATTCTTTCTCCAACTTTAAGACATCATGAATCTGCCCTAATTCCCAGCAGGCATGCTGTTCTTTCCAAAGTCCCTTTTAGGCATCCATTTAACAAGAAGTCTGGCCTCTTTCTTTGATCAGGATAAGCTGCAGGTAGTAAAGCCATTTCCCAGTTTACCCCGATTTCCTTTTCGGACCCATGGCAGATGTCATAGTAGAGATCATGCCTCTGGCTTTTCTCAGGGTCACAGATCATAGGGGAGGCATGGGCACTAAATTTAGAAATCAGCAGCTCTCCTGTGATGGGTGTTAACTGATTTTTTTTTTTAAGGTGAGAATCTTGGTCAGATGCCTTGAGCACCACTGTGCACCAGGCACCCAGAGTGGCGGTGAGAGGAAGTGTGTATTCAAGTTGTCCCGGAAACAGTCCTTTCCGCCATCACTTAGGGCTGGAGGCCATGGACTGGCCACCTGGGAGGAGGTGATAGGAAGGGACAGCAGTAAGAAAGGAGACTTTGCCAGGGGCTGGTGACTGGGACTGTGAGTGGGTCAGCTGGCTGTGGGGGTGCTGGGGGCTGAGGAAGGAGGAGGGTGGGGAGGACAATGTAAGTCTGAGTCCTGGACATTAGCAGCGAGTTGGTTTGTGAACTTATTTATCTGTTTGGCATTATACCCCTAGGAGTGGCTGGAGAGAGATCTGGGACATGTCATTGCTAGAGGGAAAATGACCATGGCTGGATTTGCATTAAGGATTTCCTACCGGGCTTGCCCAGTGATTTTCTGATAGAGAGTCTGAGCAGATCTCACTCTTTCCCCTTCTTTATGTAGATATGGATGGAAGAATGCTTGTCTGTGAGGTCTAGGGGCCCCTCCCTTCCTTCCTTCCTTCCTCCCTCCCTCCCTCCCTCCCTCCCTCCCTCCCTCCCTCCCTCCCTCTCTCTCTCCCTCCCTCCCTCCCTCCCTTCCTTCCTTCCTTCCTTCCTCCAACATTTCTGAGCATCTGCTGTTCACCAAGGGCTACTTTACATATTAGGATTCAGCGGTAAATAAAAGTCTCTGCTCTCACGAAGCTTCTGTGCTAGTGGGGAAGGGCAGGAAGGACAAACAATAAACCCACAAATACAGATATAGCCTGTCAGATTGTGATAAGGGCCAAGGTAGAGGAGACTAAGGTTAAGAAGAAACAGCCTGGTGGAGGGGCTGGGGAGCTCTTCAGGGTAGGAAAGCCTTTAGAATAAGGAATATGGGCCACCTGAGCAAAGAAGGGTACTCCTTACAGACATCTGGGGGAGGAGTGTTCCTGGATAAGGAACAAGAGCAGAGGCCCCAGGATGGCTCCAGCAAGCTTGGCAGAGGTGACAGGGGGTGATCTAGGGGGAAGTCAGTGACAGGGAGGGCTGGCGATGAGACAGGTCTGGGTCCGGGGATGGGGCACAAGGACAGGCCTCCACCCCCGGGAGGGTTGGCAGGACAAAGCAGGGTCTTGGTTCTGGAGAAACTGGAGACAAGCAGGGATTTTGGGTTGAATTTTATAGCTAAAAACCGACATGATTTTATTCTCTTTTGTGATTCCCCAAGTGATCCAGACACTGACTTGCCTTCCCTAAAGTGCCATGTCTGCTGTGGGAAGAGGAGTTAAAACTCGCCAGCCACCATGTGGTGAGGTCTGCTTGTTGTACCCATGGAAAACCAGTGCCATGGCTTTTCTTCTTCATTTTGAAGGCTAAAGTAATACACAGTCATGGAGCACTTTTGGAAAATACTGAGAAGCACAAGAAAAGAGTAACAATTCCGTGGTTTCCTACCACCCTGAGATAATTCCTATCAGTGAGTTGCTTTATATAAAATCCACATTGGATTCTGCTGTGCCTACTTCATTCATTCAGCAGAAATTTATTAAGCACCTATTATGTACCAAGAACTGTTTTCAGCACTGGGAACATAGCAGTGACCAAATCAGACCAAAAAAACCCCTGCCCTTTGGGGATCTCACTTTAGAGGAGGGAGAAAAGGACAACCCAATACATAAGCAAAATACATAAAATGTCAAGTGGCGATAAGTGCTAAAGAAAAAAATAGAGTTGGGAAGGGGGACAGAGTGTGTTGGGGGGAGTCTACAATTTTTGATAGGGTGGCTATAAAAAGTCCTGATTGAAAGGATGTCATTTGAATAAATCTGACAGAGGTGAGGGAGGGAACCCTGTAGATATCTGGGGAAGAGCATTTCTGGCAGAAATGCATAGTTCAGAGGGAAAGGCCAGTGCAAAGAATAGCATGTGCAAAGAACATCAAGGACAGTGTGGCTGGAGAGGAGGGAGTGAGTGGGAGAGTAGCAGAAGATGAAGTCAGCGAGATTACATGGGACCAGACCACACATGGTCTTTTAGGCCACCGTAGAGACTCTGGCAGCCATTCTGAGTGAGTAAAGAGCTTGTGGAGGGTGTAAAGCAGGGGAGGGACGTAAGCTGACTTGTGTTTTAGGAGGGGCTTCCATGTGGGAATAAACCCCAGGGGAAGCAGGAAAGGCTGCTGTGTCCAGTGGTGCAGGTTGCACCCTGCTCAAGGGCAGAGAGTCGAGGCTGGAGATGGTCAAGCGGCAGGGTCCATCAGAGGGGAGCATCTTTCTCGAATTCATCCAAGGTACCCCAAGGCTAATAGTGACCCAGCTAGTTTTGTAAACCACTCTTTCCTCTTAATAAGATGTCATGAACATTTCCCCCGAGTCTTTAAATAGTCTTTGACATGTTTTTTTAATGGATGAACAGTATTACATCATTTGGATGCACCGTAATGTAATTAATCTCCTATGTTAGACATTTCAGTTATTCCCAGTTATTCACTATTTTAAAAAATGTGCCTTTGGATGTCACTGTATATAAATCTCTGATTATTTCTCTGGGCTAAATTTCTAACAATGGAGTGGTTAGGTTAAATAATATGCATTTTTAAGGCTCTTGGTTATTAAATTATTTTTTTAGATAATGGGGCTGAGGTCAGGAAGGTTGAGTAACTGGCCTCCAGGCGTGCAGCCAGGAAGGAGTAGAGTGAGATTTGAATGCAGGCATGTTGGTTTCTGGACCCATCTTCCTCCCATCACACTAAGGAGAGCTCAGATGTCACTCAGCCCACAGCCACGGGCCACGTGGTCTCAGCTTTGACGCTGAGGAGGAGACACAACTAGCCAGCTTTCTTTAATCAACTCTGTGCCAGGAACTGTGCTCAGCATGGAATGTGAATGTTCCCACTGGATCCTCAGAGGAACGCTGAGAGGCAGTAGAATAGATTTAGCTCCATTTAGCTTACATGGAGACACTGAAGGTCAGAGTAGGGAAGCAGCCTGGCTGAGGTCACAGAACTAGAAAGTAGAGAAGCCAGGATTAAGCCCTGTCTAATACCTGCGTTCTCAACCATCCTCTGCTACAGGGCCTTCCAAGACAGGAACAGGAAGTTCCTTGAATGATAAATTCTAGCTCGTGTAGGCTGCCCGTTCATTTCACAGCCCACGCTTGGCCTGACAGCTTCCATGCTGCTCTAGCTTTAACAATAATAATTGTCACTAACATAATTACTACATTGCTTTTATTTTATTAATGAATTTTATACTATTATGATAGTATGTTATCTATGCTGATATCTGTATAATATTATCTTACATATACTAACATTTATGTATATTATATTACTGTTACTACATGCTCTTACGATTACTGCTATTACTACATTAATACTACTGGTACTATATTACTGCTATTACCACAGTCCATGTTTCTCATTCTGGGGCCCCGGCCGAAGGGACAGAGCATGGTCTTCTCAGGGCAGATGGCAGGGGCACAAGAGGATGAGCAGAAATCTGTCATGCCTCTTAGCTCATTGCCTCATGGTATTGCTATACTTATTATTACTATGATAATCTTCATCATTATTATTACTATACTAAACATAGGAGCTGGTATTTCCAAGCCAATCACCGGGCTGTGTTTTGCCGGCTTTCCTCACAACCACCCCGCGAGGCAGGTACTCTTATTGTCCTTATTTTACAGTTGGGGCAACCAAAGCCCAGAAAGTTTCAGGACTTATCCAAGGTCTCACACCTCAGCATTGATATTTTTTAAAGCAGCTTTATTGAGGTCTAATTTACACACAGTAATCTGGAAGCACTTACAGCGTGCGACGTGAGGTTCTGGCATTGTACCCACCTGTGAAACCATCACCACAATCGAGGTGGTGACCGTTTCCCGAGTCTGATGTCCCTGGGCTCCAATGATGCTGAGGCGGGGTGTCTCCTTTTGAGCCTTCCTTATCAGTCTGTGCACATCGCCTGGTTTGGGTTATCCTCGTCTGTCCCGTTGATCCCAGGAAGAAGGTCTCGGGAGGGTCCAGGCTTTCTCCCGTCTGTGTCCACTTCTGTTTCCTTCCTCCCGTCCCCACTTTTTGTGGCACTTTCTGTGGCCAAAGAGCAGAATTCTTGAGTGACAGCAGAAACTTATTCCAGGGATGGTACCTCTAGCAAGGGGGACTCACAGCACAAGGAAGATGAGACCCCGAGAGGAGAGCAACCCCTCCCGGGAACACCTGCACCCAACACTGCCCCCTGAGGCCAGTTGGGGAGTGGAACCCGCCACTGAGTGACCCTGCGGAGCCTCCCCCAACCTCCCACTTTTCAGCTGCTGAACCTTGCTGAGTCTGCAGGACCAGCTCTTTTGTTTCCACATACACAAAAATTTCCTGACTCCCTGCGGCCCACACTTTGCCTCTGGGGAACTTGCTGTGTCCAGTTAATTGTTATATGACCTTTACATGGCTGGCCCTCAGTTAATATTCAGATGAACTGTGTGAGCAGAATGATTGTTAAGTGTGTGTGTGTGTGTGTGTGTGTGCGCGTGTGTGTTCCATTGCTGGAAACCGCTCTGTGACCAAATAACGTGATGAGTTGAGTCTCCTCAGGTACAGAGAGGTTAAGAGCCAGGAAGTCTGGGGACTTACCTGGTGGTCCAGTGGTTAGGACTCAGCGCTTCCAGTGCAGGGGGCACGGGTTAGATCCCTGGTCGGGGAGCTAAGGTCCCACATGCCGCGTGGTACAGCCAGGAAAATATTAAAAAAAAAAAAAAAAAAAAAGAGTCAGGAAGTCGGGGAGTGCAGGGCTGAGAAGGGGGCCTGGCTGTAGGTGAGCTTAGGCTTGGCCTCTGAAAAACCACTCTCTGGATGGCTATGGATGTGTGTGAGGAAAGGGACTGGGGCAATCAGCCCACAAGAGTCCCAGGCGAGGAGAGGAAGAGCTCTGAGAGGCCAGCCATCTGCCCTTGAGGACCCAGCACATTGTACTTGTCATAGTCGACGGTGTCAGACAGTGACCATGTCTGTGTGCCCACTGGATGACAAGAGGACTGTGCCTTTTCCCTTGCATCTTGCTAGAACAGTGGTTCCTGCGTTTGTCTGCACATTGGAATCACCTGGGGAGTTAATAAAATACTGATGCTCGGGTGCCACCCCTGACATTTGATTTAATTGGTCTGGGGGGGCAGACTAGGCATTAGAATTTTTAAAAGCTCACCGGGGGATTCTCCTGTGTGGCCTGATTTAGGCCTAGAGTCTAGCATAGCACTGTCTTATTGAAATATAATGAGGGTCATGTATGTACTTTTAAGTTTTCTAATAGCCCTATTTTTTTAAAAAAAGGAAAAAGAAACAGGTGAAATGAATTCTAATAATGTATTTTATTTAACCCCACATAGCCAAAATATTATCATTTCAACAGATTTCTGACTTCAAAAATTAATGAGACGTCTTAAATCTTTTTTTTTGTGCTAAGTCTTTGCAATCCAGTGTGTTTTTACAATTATATAACACATCACAACTTAGACTAGTCACCTTTCAAGTGCTCACTACAGAATCAGACAGTGCAGGTATGGCACATAGTAGGTGCTCAAGGAAAGTGTTGCAAACATGTGAACAAGGGAAGCAGTCATGGCCAAATCTATACTAGTGAAACTGGGCAGCTGCTCCAAAGGTTTGGAAAAGTGTGGTTTGTTGGCAGAGCTCTGCACAGAGAATAGTCTCTCTTATTGCTTAGGATTCAGGCCTCAGACACCAGTCCTACCATGAAGCCTTCCCTGATCACCCTTTGTCCCCCTCCTGCACTTCACTCCAACCCTTACTTAGGTGTACCTCTTAGATCGCAGAGCTTCAGTATCCTAGGCTTGTTCAGTCATTGCCATTGTCTCCCTTCTCTGTGTGACTGTTGTCACGTAACCTATAAGCTCCTTAAGGCCATGGATATGTCCTAATTAATCTCTGTATTCCCAGTGGCCAGCCCAGTTTAATTCAGTAGACGTTTGTGGAATGATGTAATAAACTAATAATAACATAGTGATCCTACTGCCATGGAGACCAGTTTTAGGGAATGACTGGCCCAGAGCAGGTCTTATATAGAAGGCAGAGCTGACCAAACTGCTTTCTCAGAGTCTGGTCATTAGAGATTATAATCATGTGTCTTAGTCAGCTGTTGCTGCATAATGCTGGGTAATTAACATCCCCAAACTCAGTTGCTTCCAACAAGCATTTATTAATAAGAAATAAGTGCCTGTGAGTTTGCTAGGGTTTGGCTAATTCCAGCTAAATTCAGCTAAGTTTTGCCCCACACTGTGGGTTAGGTCCTGTTCTGTTCCACATTTCTCATTCTGGGGCTCCAGCTGAAGGGGTAGAGCATGTTCTTCTCGTGACAGATGGCTAGAGTGCAAGGAAACATGCTGTGCCTCTTAAAGCCTTGACTTGGAACTGTCATCATCACTTTCTCTGCATTTCATTGCCCAAAGCAAGTCACCTGGCCAAGCCCAGCATCAGTGGGCAGGGAGAGAGAGGGAAGAGAATATTAATAACCCAACCTACCCCACTGTAATATGCTTACCTGGCTGTGGGTGATGGTGTTCCTGCTTTTAAAAGTCCCATCCCTTATCTTGGTGATGTTTGACTTTAAGCCCTTTTCTCAATACAGGAAGAGAAGAGGATTGGGGGTTTTATCAGCCATAGCTTCTCTGCTGTGCTAAAGTTGCCTCTGCTTTATTTGACATTGACTACCTTGTTTTCTACCCTTTTGACCCTAAGAATTAGTTAACATAAGCATTCACTCTAAATTCTCTTCTTGCTCTCTAGGGAAGCAGTCAAGGATTGACAACCCCTGAAATAAAGGTTATCCAACTGTGCTGTGTGTGCAGACCATGTGCATTCCCATACTGGGGTTTGCACATGCTTTGATTCTATGGTCTCCTTGTTGAAGAGAGGTTGTGGCTGGCCACAGGCCTGCCAGAGCTTAAGGTGGCCCCAGCACATCTTTCTCAGGATCCCTGCCTACATTTAAAGGCTTCTGAGGTTTAAGGAAATCAACCCACTCATTTTCCATCGCCTTGATAACCTTTGGCTCCACTGGGCCAGGGACAGAGAGACATCTTTGTGTATGTGAAACCGCAGAGAAAACTCAACAAGGTGAGAGAGAGCACACAGAGGGGGAAGGGGAAGCCAGAGCAGAGTGTCATCCTTGCATCCATCTAGTTTGGACCTTCCAAGTTCACTGCCGTTCCAGAGACCTTGCCAAAGCCCACGACTGAGCTCAGCGCCAGGTGCCCCGGGTCATTTCCAGAGGAACCTTCTTGCAGGGATTCTGTTTTGAGTAAAGATGCTACTTCTAATGAACCAGAACAGAGCTCCTGGCCGGCTTTCTCTCCCTCCTGCAGGCCTGCAGGCCTCTGTAGGCTCCGTGGAGCGTGGCCTTGCTGTGAACGGAATAGTGTGACCTTGACAATAGCCCAATGCTGCTGCTCTCTCCTGGCTTCTCCTGCTTTGATTTGGCTGCTTTCAGATTCTCTGCCTCCCAGAGAGGTGAGGGGGGCAAGGGGGCAGTGGACGCACTTCCAATTGGTTGGGGTCTCTGGGGAAGCAGCAGCTTTGAACCCAGTTTGACCCTCTCAGGGTTCAAGTTCCTGTTCTCTTGGCACAGTTGATTTCCCGTTTTGAAGAAAAAATCCGGGGTTTTAAGAGTTTTTTTTAAAAAAGGCACTTGGACACGAAACGGCTCTTACAAAACAACATGTTGATGAGTTTACTATAAATGAATCAGAGACATATGGATTAAATTTCCCTTCCAATCCATAGGGGCTTCAAAATGAGGGGAAGAGTGTCTGTCAAAATGTGTGTCTGTCTCCCGCCAGGGTCTGGGGCAGAATCAGAGGCTGTGGAGGGGCTGGAGAAGCCTTGCTCAGCCCCCCTTCCCCATGCCCTTCTCCTCTGATGCTGGGGCTTAGAGCCAAGGATGTTAAGGAAGTCTTAGGTTTGCTCTTTTCAATCCTCAAGGCTGCAGTCCTTTTGCTCTTAATTGAATTGTTCCCCACCCCTCCCCTGTGCCTTCAACAGGTCAGTGTCTGACTCCTGCAAAGACCCTGAACTTGTGGAAGGAAGAGAAATTGACATGAGCCACCTTGACAGGTGGGATGTCAGTGCCACTCCTTGACCATGGCCACATTGGCCATCCTATCTTAACCTTTCTTGGCAACATACAGATCTATTATTGTTTAGACGTGGCCATTAGAAGTACCACCCCCCTGATGGCCAGGATAGGGGGTCCATAGCAAGGAGTGGGCTGAGGGTTGGCAACCTATGTCTTAGATTTCCCAGATCCCATTCTTGCGGTCGGAAGAGGGTGGGGCTGGAAGGTCTTCTGTTCTCATAATAAGAATAAGGATACTTGAAGGAGGATGGGCTTTTTTATCACCTGGAATCATCCAGATACCCAAAGTGTGTTGGCCTTGGTGTTTTTATCTACCTTCTATCTCAATTTTTGACCAAGGAGCAGAGAAACACAGTGTATTTGGAGAGAACCTGAGCAGCTTCTATAACTGCGTTGTTGTTTGGCCTTAGAACTCTGGTAGGCAAGAGAAATCTTAATGGAAGCCCTCTGTGTGAGACAGATAAACAGCTTCAGCAGAGGAACCCAGAGGGTAGCTCACTCCCCCCATTATAACCTCCTGCCCCTCCCTTCCCTGCTGAGTGGGAGTCATAGGTCCCCTTGGAACACAGCTTGAAAGCACAAGCAGTGTTCTCGAATAAGAATCACAATTCTTCGGCCCTTAGTGCCAGCGGCGAAGTTAATAAATGTCTCACAGACATTATGTTGAGTGAAAGAAGCCAGATGCAAAAGAGAACATGCTATGTGATTCCATTTATATGAAGTTCAGAAATAAGCAAAACGAGTCAATGCTAATGGAAATCAAATGGTGGTCACTTCTGGTAGTGATTGGGAGGAAAGAATGAAAGAACTTTCTTGGGAAATGTTTTGTATTTAGACTTGGCTAGTGGTGACACAGGTGTACACCTATATCCAGATTTCTTGAGCTATACACGTAAGATCAGTACACTTGATTCTCTTAATTGTATACATATACAATTACAATACAATTGTATTACATAGATACAATACAATACATAGATGGTAAACCAAAAACCAGAAAAATCATCATCACCTTCTTCCCCTGCTAAAGTCTGAGGGCACCACTGTCAGGTGGACCTCTTAGCACAGTGATTGAAAGTCTGGGCTGGGAGGTTGTTGGTGCGGGGATGAGGGTAGAGCCTGGGCGGAGCAAGGCATGGGGAAGAGTCAACTCAGAAAGCACAAGCAGGGTCTCCTGCTCCAAGCAGGGCTTGAGTGACAAAGATGGCCATGGTGGAGCTGGGAGAACCCAAGTGGGTTCTGACTGAATAGCCTCAGCCTCATCACAAAGGTGAAACTCAGTGAGGCTGTGGATGGGGTCTTAGCGGGCCCTGAGGTGATTGCAATATGGTGGCCACTTGGGCAGGGGAGCCAGCCCTGCCTCAGGCACTTCTTGGCAATCTATAGGGAGGGATGACCTAAGCCCCTGTCTTCACCATCTTGATATGCAGAGAAATCTGGGGGCTCTGAGGATAGGGGAACACTGCCTACACAGCCCTCACTGCCCCACTCTCTCAGATTCAGAGGGACTTGGCAAGTTGGAGGCAGACAAGAGAACAGAGTGTCCACAACCAACCTTCCAGGCTTCCAGAAAGGGGCTGCGCCTGTCACAGACAGTTGGAAGGTTGCTTGAAGAGATGGAATTAGCCTTGTTGGGCTAGCGTGTCTGGGCTCTGGTTGGGAAACGGAACAAACCATTGTCAGTGGGATTGAGGAATGTGGCCTGGACAAAGCGTGGCAGCAGTTTGCAGAGGGTCAAGGCCCTGACAGGAGTAAGGGGGCACGTTGGGCTGTTCCCTGGTGGTCCAGCAGGTGTGGGACACACCTCACCCCACTCTCCCATTCCCTCCCCTCCTGAGCCTCCACAGCCATCATTGGATCCAGGCCCTGAGGCTTTCGGTCCCCTTTCTAGGGTTCCTGTGTGGAGGCCTGAACCTCTGCCAGGCCAGCCACTCTCGTGCACGAGGGAGATTTCAGTTCTATTTTAGAAAACAGTTTTCTTTGCAGCCTAAGCAGCTGCCCTCTGCCAACCAGTGCTAGAAGTGAACTATGTACAGCTCTGCTTTAAAATTACCCTCCCGGCTAATTCATCCTAACCTCTTTTGGTTTAGTGCTAAGGTAGGGAAACCAAACACGGTAATTCTCAGACTTATGCTGCCATGTATTGACACTTTCATTCTTGAGAGATAAGTCCTTTTCTGGACCTAGACTGGTTGGACCAACAGGGCCAGTTATATGTGTGTGTGCCCACTTCCTTTCCTTTCTATGGAGATGCCAAACGTCTGCCATATTGAGGCCACAAATGCCGTGCTTGTATACCCCCCCACCTGGCCTACTGCTCTCCACCTTTGGTTCCCAGCTCCTCCCTTCACCAACCTGGAGTCCTTTGGCCCCAAGTTTGGAAAAGCCATGTCATTATGGGATTTAGCTAAACACACTGGGGCTTGCCGTCAGTGATGTTTGGTTCTCAGGCCCACGGTGGCTTTTGGAGTAACTTTTCCTTGTAAATTGCCTGTGGATCTAATAAGCTCTCAAAAATCAGCATGAAGAAGATAAACAAAAGGTAGCAACAGGCAATTCCCAGAATTAAAAAGGAAAAAAAAGTAAAATGGCTAATAAAATATGGAAATTTGTTTAGCTTAAGTAGGAATCAAAGCACCACTAATTAAATCAGTCACAAGATTCTGCTTCCTCTTATTAAATTGACAAAAATAATAATACATGGTGGTTTAGATGCGGAGAAATGGGGGCTCGCATTCCCTGCTCTGGGGGTATATAAATGGGTACCAACTCTCTGGAGGGCTGTTTGACAGTATTTTTCAAAAACTTATAAATGGATATTCTCTTTGACTCAGCAATTCCGTGTTTTGGCATTTCTCTTACCTTAAGGAAATAATCAGAGATGTTCATGAAAGTTCATGTACAAGGTTTTGTATTGAAGCATTACTTGTAATGATGGAAAATTGGAAATGACTGAAATGTCCAACAATACGGAATTTGTTATGTAACTCATGGTTCATTCAAATAATGAAACACCATGAAACCATTAAAACATGTCATAGAACAATGTTTGATGGCATGAAAAATATGTACAATATTTGCTACATAGAAAAAGTCAGATTGCAAGTCAGTATATTCAGTATGATCCCATTTTTATATCAACAACAAAAAATTCAAATAGATGCATAGAAAAAAAAAGTTGGAACGATATATGCCTGCAATTTCCTTATGGTTATTTCTAGGTATGGATATTATAGTGAATTTTATTTTCTAATTTGAGCTTTTCTTTTGCCATTTTCAAATTAGGAATTGAATGCATCCTTAATTGTTTGAAATTTAGATTGCTTCCGATTTTCCATTATTGATAATGCTTTGGTGAATGTCCTTTTACTTAAATGTTTTGCACAGACTTCTGTCAATTCATATAAAGTAGAGTTGGGGGTCAAATGGCACGCCCACTAAATTCATGTAAAACAAAATTGAGTCGTCCGTGGAAGGTTTTGTACTAGAATATCCTTGCCCCTAGTCAGCTCTGTATCAGCGGGCCATACCCTCACATTTGCTCTCCTCTTAAGCTGTGAGCTGAGAGTTTGTGACTGCCAGTGCTCTGGAGACAGGATTTGCTGATGACATGGGCTCTCTCACTTTTTGCCTCGAGTTCTCTCCTTTCCCATTTGTCTCAAGCTTCTGGAACCAGGAGGCATCCTGGGTTCCTGCTCCTTGAGCAGCGTGGCTGCTGGCAGGTGGGATCAGGAAGGGAGAAAGGCTCGAATGTATATTGAGCATCTGCTTTGTGCCAGGTGCTGGCCTGGATGTTATTTAAGCCCTGGGACATCTTTGACACCTTTTCTTACTCCACGTCTAACCCAGTCCTTTTAGCTTCGCCTTCAAACTGTGTCATGAGTCTAACCACTTTTCAGCATCTCCACCAGTACCTCTACCTCCTGCCCCATCACTTCCTGCTGCATAGTTGTAATGGCCTCTTCTCGGCCACCCCTGCTCCCCACATTCTAATCTCTACCCAGCAGCCAGAAGGGCCATTTTGGAACACACTGCAGATCTCTCTCCACTGCCCCAAACCCACGGTGGTTTCCTATTTCATGCAAAAAGCCCAAGGCCCTACATGTTCCAACCTAGACCACTGCCACTGTCCCCGTTGCTTGTCCACCAGCCGCCCTGGCCTCCCTGCTGTTCCTCAGACATCCTGAGAACATCTTCCCTTAGGACCTGTGCCCCGTTTCCCCCTCTGTCTGGAATGATGCGTCCCCTGCCTCCTCACTTTATCAAGGTCTCTGTTCTGAGGTCACTTGATTGCAGACGTCTTCTCTGGCCTTGCTTTCCCCTGACCCTGCTTTATTTGTCACTGTAGTACCTATCATGACTTGCCACACAAGATATCTATCTGTTTCTTCTTCCCCAGTTAGAATGGAAGTGCCTGACAGCAGGGACTTAGCTGCGTTGCTACAGCTCTGCCCTCACAACCTACCACGGAGGATAAGTTCTCACAACAGTCCCTGAGCCCCATGCTAGGATGATGAAGCCGAGGCTCAGAGATATTAATGCACCCACCTGTTCAAGGCCATGGCATTAGCATGTTGCAGATCCAAGCTCTGGCTCCTATTAGAGGTTTTCTCTCTCTTCCTACAGGCACAGCCCCTGGTTTGGGGCTGCTGTCCTGGCTGCCTTTCCCAAAGCAGTGGTAACCGTGGGTTGGATCCCTGTAGCCCAGGTGGCCTGTAAATCCACATCAGTGTGAGCTCTGAGGTTCCCCATTGGATTCTGTCTTTCTCCTTCGCAATCCACATGCGTCTGTCCTCTGTCCGCATTGCTATGTGTTTGTTGTGCCGCTGTTCCTACATCACGGTTGTCTGGGAAGGAGATTTACCTGCTTTTTATCAATGGGGTAAAGTTCCTTGACCTCAGGTGACGGTCCGGCCAGGGCTCTGGTTTCAGGATGCTCTGAGACACAGACTGAGAATGAAGCCACATCTCAGATCTGCACGCAGGAGGGCCATTTTTTGCAGTATTTTACCCATTCTTCCCACTTGCTGCCTCCTCCCCAGGGTTATTTATGATTTGTTGAGTGCCCCCGCTGACAGCACTCTAGGAGACATAAAATTCTCGTTCTTGGCCTGAGACCTTGCCGTCTAACGTAGCCAGACAAATGACTCCAGCATAAGCCACCTTCCCGGGGAAGGTGCTCACCTTTCCAAGGCGCTGGGTTTCTCAAGATTTTCATCTGCATGTGGCTTTCCATTTTTAAACTCCCCTTGGAAGAAGTGGAGACAACTCTGGCAGGGCTGGGAGGGCAGAGTGGAAAATGTTGTCTGCGAAGGGTTTTTGAGAACAAACGGCATTCCAGGAGGCGTTTCCAAGGCATGCAGTGACTTGTCTCGTGACTCGAGACAGCTTTGGGGTGGGGCTAAGATGATGTTGAGAAACAGAGAAAATGAAGGCAAAACCCCAGTGAACGGAGGCAGGTATGGGAGTGAGGGACCAGAAGCCAAGTTTAGTAACTGAAGGTGTAGCAAAAAGGTTTACGTCCATACAGCCATCCATCACTTCATTAATTCAGCTAACCCTTAGCACATTTTCCATCTTAGCTGGAAACTCTGCTAGATCATGGGAACTGATTCTTTGCCTGCCCCTCCAGGCACTCAAAATCTACTTGCAGAAATGCAGTTTCATCCTCGGAAGTATTTTAAAACCTGTGATTCTCGGACTTAACGAGAATCTGTGATTCCCTCTTCTACTCTGGACTCTTCCACCATCGCATTCATCACAATTTTAAATGCTTTTGAGTGTGTGGTGTGTATGCTTATTTGTTAAATATTCAGCTCCCCTTCTGCAACCTTTATGAGGGTAAGGACCTATCCATTTTCTTCATGCAACCCCGGCCTGAGGGTAGTTTCTGGTGTTTGGTAGGCATTCAATAAATACAGGGGAATAAGGCAAATGTAGTGGGGAATCAGGAAGGGACTCGATGGAGGAAGTATGCCTCCTATATAATAACAACTATTGTACCATCAACAACAAAACCAGTTTTTCCCATACAGTGAGCCAGGCTCTGAGCTAAATTCATCATATACGTGATCTCATGTGAGGTGAGTGTGACTATTCCTGTTTTGTAAGAATAGAACCTGAGGCCCAAGGAAGCTGAATAATTTGTCGGTGGGCACGGACATTGTCCATGGGCTGGGATTCTCATATGAACCCCCCCCACCCCTGCCATGGTGCTAAAGGTCCCTCTACTTTATTGCCTGTAAATTGGTGTCAACTGTTCTTGCAAATACCTATCACAAGATTGAAGGAAGAGAGATTCCAGCTGGATTGAGGAAGCTTTGGGGTGCATGGATGCTCTTCAAGAGAGAGGGATGTGTTCCCTTTGGAGACTTTTAAGAAGGGAATGCAGAGCGGTTAGTGTCAAGTGGTTCTGGTGGGGTCCTCTTTAGGGACAGAGAGGGGCTGGGGATTCTCCTGGGATTCTGTTCAGGGCTGTCTCTCGGGTCCATTAAACTGCTCATGGAAAGTGACGGCGCATGACATATGGTAATTAAAACATCCACTGACTGAATAATAACTTTTCATTGACAATCCTACTGGTGAAGGCAAAATTAACTTGATTTTAGACATCCTCGTCGTAGACTCGGCTGGACAGAGGCCACCGTTGTGTGAATGGAGTTGTTGGCCCTGTGGATGGCAGGGGTGGCCTCTCAGGTGGCCTGAGTTCAGGCCAAGCATGAAGCAGCCGGTAGGGTCCAGCCCGTGTGGGGAGACCCGGCTGATTCAGGCAGCTAAGGTGCAGCTGCTGGGGCCCCTGGGCAATTGCTTGTGGATTCTGGATTCTGACTCTAAAATGCGTTCGGGGAAATATTATTTAAGGTGGATATATGAGATGCCTTATCATCCATGAGGAGCCAGAACAACCCCCGGTGGTGGGAGGCTTCTAGACCTTAGAGCAGTCATGTAGTGGAGTGTGGGTTTAGGGGGTAAGGATGTCGGGAAATGGAGGAGGTGCCTTACGTTTTACATCAGCTCAGTTATTCCAATAACCATCCAAGCTAATTATTTTTTCCTCATTTTTACAGATGGGGAAATGGAGGTTCTAAAAATTCAGTAGTTTGCTTAAGGCCATCCTCCTCTTTAAGGACTAGGGTTAATGTGTGACTAAGACTGGCCAACTCTAATCCTGGGAAACCTTTATGACAAGATGAATTTCCCCAGTGTGACGGTGGGATGGGGATGCCCCAGGAAAAGAGAGATTTGCTTTGTCAAAGCCACAGGAGAGCCAGGTCACGTATGGCCATTGACATCACCATTTACCTGCAAGGGGATGCTGGGTGAAGGTGATCTGGGCAGAAGGATGTTTGCTGCTCTGTTCTGTGACCAGGGCCTGTCCTAGGGTTTTGTCACCAGTTCTCTCAGAGCTTGAGTCATCCAGAGAACAAAGATCAACTTGAAATCCGAGATGTGACTCGCCATTGGTCTAGAGCTGCACTCTCCAATACAATGCCCACTCACCACGTGTCGTTATTGAAATTAATTTAAATTAAGTAAAATTTAAAAAGCGGCTTCTCAGTAACACTAGCCACTCTTCAAGGGCTTAGTAACCACACATGGCAAATGGCTACCATATTGGCCAAATATTTCCCTTCTTACGGAAGTTCTCACGGACAGTGCCAGGCCAGAGGCCACTGGCTGTTTCCGACAGTGAGTGTGGTTCCCGCTCTTCACTTTCGAGTTGTGAAGCTTTGAGTAAAATGCTTACTTTCTCAGAGCCTCTGTTTCCCCCATTATAAAAAGGGAAGGTGGGGCTATCGTGAGATAAACCGTGTGTGAAAAGCATGGCCCGTGGTGCTGGGCATACAATCGGTGGTCATCAGAGTCTGGCATTGACTTCATATTGAGGAGAGACAAAGACAAGCCCTTTTGGTCTGGGACGTTTCTTCTACAGACCGATTTCCATTTGGTGAAGTTACCTGAGGTCTTCGGTCTTCCTGCTATTTAATCCTGATTGCTTCTGGAATAAATATCATCAGAAAAAAAACGCTCATTGGAGGCACCCTACTTTTTTCTCAGTCTTTTCATGTGAGAATGGCCCTGTTTCCATCATGCCAAAGCTGTTTTCCCTTCTGGAGGGCTGCAGCCCTCTGGACCTCGCCCTGGGTCTTGCATCTGCAGATTTTTCTCTCTCACCTTCTTATCCACGTGCCCTCTATGCACCTATAACAGATTAAAATATTTCATTCCTGGAGCTTGTTAATTAGTGAGAGATGCCCATCATTTTGCACTTGGACAAGCTGAGGGTGTCTGTTTTTGTCCCACTTTGCTTATGAGGAAGAGGCAGCAGAAGGTGAAGTGGTTCTCAAACTTGGATGCGTATCGGAACCACCTTGGAGGGCTTGTTACACTAGTCCTGGGGGGTCCCACACCCTGAATTTCAGAGTCGGTAGGTCTGGGGGTAGGGCGGCAAGAACTTGCATTTCTAACGAGTTACAAATGCTGCTGGTCTGGGGACCACACTTTGGGAATCTCTCTTTTTAGGCCATGCTTGCCTGTCCGCTGAGTGCCCCTGAAGAAATATCAGTGTCAGCATTACCTGGAGGGCTTATTGAAACACAGATCACTGGGCCCCCTCCCCACAGTTTCTGATTCATTTCTGGGGAGGTAGATAGAGCCTGAGAATTTGCATTCTTACCAAATTCCCAGGTGAGGCTGATGCCATTGGTCCGGAAACCACACTTTGAGAACTGCTGGTGTCTTTATACCAATGTTAGCTCTGGGATTTGTCAGATGTGAAGTCAAGGCTGGTCTCTGCCATTCTTAAGCTTGAACTTAAGCTCTCTGGGCCTCAGTTTTCCCATCTGTCAAATGGAAATAAGGGCTAAGGTTGTTGTGAGAATCAAACAGACCAAGAGTAGGTGCTAAATAAAAGCTTGATTTCTTCTCCCCTAAACGTGAGCTGTCTTGGCTGGGCTGCCGTGAGGCTGCTAGGAAACAGAACATACATGGCTCTGGATTTGCCCATCTATGGCTTTCTGCCGTCCCCCAGCCAGTGCTGCCTGCCCCTCACCCTGCTCTCCAAGCCTGGCAGTCCTCATCAGCCCTCTCCCCACACAGCCAGGCTGCCAAATCTCTCAGTTTTCAAATGCCCACCGCACCTCTGCCCTCTCACTACCACTTCCTCAGATTTCCCAAACAAATTGTGCGTCCCATCAAATTGTGCGTTAACTGTGTTACAATAAGAATAAAATGTGTTTATTTCCAGATGACCTGAAGTTTTTGGCTGCCTTGCCTGAAAGTAACTAAAAGCAGTTCAAAAAAGGGAGGAAAGAAAATGGAAAACAACAACAGGAAGGAAAGGAAAGGGCAACTCCAGCCTGAGGCGAGATTTGGGAAAGTGTAGTTTACTTGCCCCCCACCATCTCCCCTCCACCCCAACCCCGCAGTAAATTCCTAGCTGCTTTGCAGTGCCCTACGCTGTGATGGATCCAGAGAAAACCCGGAGCGTCCCTGAGCTCAGCCTGTCGGGGGCACGTGGCCTTTCTCTGGGGCTCCCCCTGAGGGGGCGTGAGGTGGAGGGTTGGTTTTGTCCTGGGGTCTGTCAGAACGAAGATCACCATCCCAGGATGCTTTGTGGACAGGCTACTGTGCCGGGGCAGAAACCGTCAGGAACTGAGGCACGGAAGCAGGACTCAGAAGCCGGACAGAGGCTGGGAGTATGGGGCCCTGCGGCAGAGCAAATACAGAAGCAAGGATTATATGTCTGCCAACGCCTGCTTCTAGCACAGTCCTGGTGCTTTGTGCATAGCTCCTCAATCCATTTTTTTCTAGCATCCTCTCATCAGGCGTGTCAGTGCTTTCCAGCTCTGTGATTTGGAGTATGTCATTTAGTCTCCCCCAGCTTCCATTTTCCTAGCTCTAGAATGGGCCTAATGACCTCTTGTCGGGTGGCTGCTGTTCAGACTAAGTGAGAATATGCATAAAATCAGACAGCATGGAGCCCAACGTATAGTAGGTGCCTGATAAACATCCGTTCCCTTTTCCTCACCTCAGCTCTATTGGAAGCCCTGCTCCAGACGTGCAAAGATGAATGTGGTGATCTCGAATGCAATGGCTTGTGCCAACCCACCTACCTCCCTGGCATTATGGCCTCGGCCAGCGAGGACAGAAACACCAGAAGAGAGACCCAAGCAGAAGGGACAGGTTGGAATCTTCTAAGCAGCGGGCACTGTGGTTCCCTCAGTCCCCACTGCGTCCCGTGCTCAGGCACAGTGGCAGGCAAGCCGGAGAGGGCTCCCCAGGCAGGCTGCTCTGCAGAACCGGAAGGCAGCGCCCACCCCTTGCCCTCATCCCTAGGAGGCAGTGAGGCCCTGGGCCTCAGTTGCAGGGCGGCATGTGCAGCCCGCAGCTCACTGGGCACTGGACTTAATCGGAGCTGCCTCCTCCGTGACTGAGGTCCATCTTCAGGAGGCAGTTGAGACTCAGTGAAGATGAGTTAGGACATGAAGAATGTGGTAGGATTAAACCCTTATCAGATCATTAGTGCAGCGAGAGAGAAAAAAATCATACCAGGCCAGGCTGATGTCTCTGTCTCTATCTTTTATTTCCTAATAGCCTGCATTTATCTATTTTTCTGCTAGAGGGTTAGGAGTCTTCCTTCTACTCCTCCTTTTTATCTGGTTCTCCTTTTCTCTCTCCTTGACTTTTAGTAGTGGCTTTTCTTCTTGGGTCCCAGTTAAAAGTGGTCCTTAGACCCCTGGTTGCTAAGTGCATCATTCACTGACTTCCAGTTCAGGATGAGAAGAGACATGTCGCTGTGGCCCTGGTCCAGGTTCCTGCTCCCAGGAAGCCCTCCAGACCTCAGGTGGATGGGCTGGGGTTTCACTGGGCCTAGGGGAGTGGTGGTGGGCATCAGGGAGGATGCTGGTGATCAGGGAGGTGGGGGAGAGTGAATACGGAATGGGAGTTAGAATAGAAAGAGCAAAGAATTGTGGGAAGAAAAAGATTAGGGCTGTTTTTTGGCCATCTGAATTTCATCAGTGTCCTAGACAAGACCCTCTTAACTGAAGGGAAGAAAGCTGAAGTTCTCCCTCTGCATCCCTCGTCATATTTCTCTGCCCCTCTCGCCACATTTGGATCATCTGTGATGAACCTGTATGTCCCAACCTGCTTGATGGCTAGATGGAGTGCCCACAGCTACCTTAGTGCCCCTTTCCATGGGTACCACCTTGCTCTCCTTCTGGGCTCAAGTTGGTGGATGATCAAGGCAGGACTCGTGCCGTCTATGGCACACCTGGCACGGGTAATTCTAAGGAAGCTGCCCCAGGCTGGTAGACCCCAGGGCACCTGGAACTTCCCAGTTCTCCTTCTAGTATTAACCTTTTCTCCTTCTACTTCTTCAGACTTCTTTCTGGAATAGTATTGCCCATGGAGGCCAGTTTTCTGTTGAATTTGCTGATGGGGTCTTTATTTTTCTCACTGACGGCCCTGCATCACGTGGCAGCACTAAGAATGACGGGAGGAGGGAAGAAGGAAGCAGGACTGAAAAGGCTGCAAGATGGGTTGGTGGCAGCTGAAGCTGGTACACGGTCTATGGTAGTGAGTATAGCTCTTGCTATGGCATCCCCGGATTTTTCAGAGATCTCTCTAGACTCTAAACAGTGCCCTGTGAATTCTGGCTTCTGGGCATGTGCCGGAGAGAAGGCAGCTTGCATTTTTTGAACTGTTTGAGTGCTGAGGTCCCTGACCTTTTCACCAAACCCACCTGCCTAGGTGAGGTCAGCAAGTGTATTTGGATGTGTACCATGTAAACAGTGAAACACTAAAGGAGAGGATGAGAAAAGGCAGATGGAAAGCTGTAGCTGACATCTGGCAGTTTGGAAGCAGAAGTGTGCAGGTTCTGTGCCAGCTTCCTCCATGTCATGGCCCCATCTGTCTGCCAGCCCTGTTAACATGGGCCTGGGCTTCTCTGGGTCCTGAGTGTCAGCATCCTGCTTCTTACTAGTCATCCTCTGCCATTGGCATTACTCCACAGGGAGTAATGCTTCTTCATAGGAGGAGCCAGTGTGACTCTGCCTGCACCCAGGCTGCCTACATACTTCGCTCCCTTTGATACCACTGCACAGTCATTGGAATACCAGGTGTTTGCATGTCACCTCGGTTCTCTGCCTAGGCTGATAGATTTGGTTAGCAACTTTTGTTCCCCTCTGGGCAGACTTGTGCAAAGTTGAATGTGACTCATAAAGGTTGTAGCAACACCAGGACTTGGAGTAATCATCACAGATCTTCAAGGTGCTCCGCCATGAGCTCAAGTAGCCTCATTCCTGATAGCTTCTTACATTGTGATATCATCTTGGATAGAGAAGGCAAGTGGGACTTGCCCAGAGGTTATGATGGATCTCTTTCTGCAAGGTTGTTCTAAAGTCTCACTCTTCTGCTGTAGAACTTGAGAGCAGCACTGAAGTTCTGAGATCAGACACAGCGCGGATGGCCCTTGACACTTCTCCTCCACCCGTGTCTTTTTAAAAATTTTATTTATTTATTTATTTTTGGCTGTGTTGAGTCTTTGTTGCTGCGCGCGGGCTTCCTCTAGTTGCGGCGAGCGGGGGCTACTCTTCGTTGCAGTGCGCGGGCTTCTCGTTGCGGTGGCTTCTCTCATTGCAGAGCACGGGCTCTAGAGCACAGGCTCAGTAGTTGTGTCACATGGGCTTAGTTGCTCCGCGACATGTGGGATCTTCCCGGACCAGGGATCGAACCTGTGTCCCCTGCATTGCTAGGCAGATTCCTAACCATTGCACCAGGAACCAGGGAAGTCCCTCTCCCCATGTCTTTGACCCCTTCCTTATCAATGACCTTCACTTCCTCTCCATTTCAGCCATGCAATAGCAAGGCCACTTCTTGGCTTGCCCTATGGCTTGGAATTTCTCTAAGATTCAGACCTACCTCTGTCTTTCTACCCTCCTTCTTCCCACTGTACCTTCTCTTTAGAGCCTCTCTTGATGCCCAGTCTCTTGGCCCCCTGTGACCTCTGAGTGCTCTTGGCTCCACTTGCTCCCTCATCCAGACCAACCCCGTTGTTAGCCGTTCATGGCATCTCCCTGGGACTCTAGGCTTCCCCAACTCTTGCTGTTCTTGCTCGGCCTGCTTTAACAACCCTTGCTCTGCTGATCCCCATTGTGTGATTTTTTTTTTTTTTTCCTGTCCTGAGTTGCTGAGCAGGACAGCTACAGACGCATACTAGGTGGGTCCACTGCAAATCTGGCATTCGCGCCCCAGCAGGATCCCCACTGCTTTTTGGCAGGCCTTTGAGTTGGTTCCTGCTCACCCCATAGTAGCAGTTCCAGGCCTTATCTACCCCCTTTTAAGCCCCGTAGCTCAGCTCTTTAACTCTCAGTGAAATGTCTGGCATACGTGCTTGACCTTGAAGCTGCCCAGTGCTGGCAACTAGCAGCTTTCCTCCTTCCAAACCTCACTCTTGTTCTGTATCCTCACCTTTCCTCTCCTGTATCACTTAAAAGTGTCTGGGGCCTCCCTGGTGGCGCAGTGGTTGCGAGTCCGCCTGCCGATGCAGGGGACACGGGTTCGTGCCCCGGTCCGGGAAGATCCCACATGCTGCGGAGCGGCTGGGCCCGTGAGCCATGGCCTCTGAGCCTGCGCGTCCGGAGCCTGTGCTCCGCGACGGGAGAGGCCACAACAGGAGAGGCCCGCGTACCGCAAAGAAAGTAAAAATAAAAAATAAAAGTGTCTGGGTAGGTTTGTCCATTTATTAAATGTTTATCTGTTATCCACTATATTCCTGAGCTAGGAATATACATATCACTAAGTCTCCATCCTAAGACAGTCACAGCCTATGAGGCGTTGATGCTCATAAAAACTACCAAACAAGGTATCAGAGCATATTGAGAAGAATAACAATAATTTTAAGAGCAGTCGTTTTCATTAGTGAACACTTACTGTATGTCAAGCCCACTGCTAGGAACTTTTCATGTATATCACACTTCATCTTGGCCCCAAAGCCTATGAGTTAGGGACTTACAGGATTCTCATTTTATCAAAGAGAAAAAGAAGGGAGAGCTTAACTAAGAGGTAGAGTTGTGATTTGAAGCCAGAATGTGCCTCCAGATTCTTCCATTCTTCCCTTCTTCTATCCCATTCTTCTTTGAGGGTGGACTCACTCCAGGAGGGTCTCAAGACAACCTATAGGCCCCTCCCACATCCTCTGTGCCCTCTTGGCTTTCCAAATCCATGCCTTTCTGCTGAACAAGCACTGCTGCTCCGACCCACCACGAATTTAGCTGCTGAGCACGTGTAGGATCACATCGTGCTTTTAACTGCAGGCAAAATCCATCCCCTTGGGAACTGTCCCAGTTTGAGGGTTAAAAAAGAAAGCAGTCATGTTAAAATAGAGATAAATACTATAGACAGAGAGAGACATGAAAATAGATCCAGGAGGGATGGTAGATACCCTATCTAAATAGATCTCAGAGATAAATACATGGAAACCATAGATAATTATTGTAGGGAGTAATGCTCCATGGGAGGCTCTACGGATAAATATATAGACCAGGGATAGTGGAATAATTTAGAGGAAGTGAAATGAAAACAGTGCGTAGGAGTCCACAAGTCTGAGCGCCGTGCTGAATGGGCCTGAGCCCTTTGGTACCGGGCATTCAGTGGAGTAGTTCCAAGATAAGGTAAGAAATCCGTGGGCGGACTGCAGACTTCCAGAAGCCATGCAGCGTCCTGGGTAGAGTAAGGGGGGATTAATTGACAACTGTGTGAGTGGGGCTGGGAGTGGGGTGGGAGATGCTGAGGCCGACTTGGGACAATGCGTCATTGCAGTGGGCCTTATAAGCTGACATGTTAAAGCCGAGTGGAGCCCGGGAGGAACGGGGCTAAACTGGAAAGGGGAGTGAGGGCCAGGCTCTTCCCAGGGACCCATGGAGAGAGGCTCAGGGCTCCAGTCCTTGAGGGCGCCTGGAGAGGAGAGCCAAGTTCCCCAGTAGGTGAATCAGTGAAGCAGGCTGTCTGCACAAGTGTGGGACATATGTCTGGAGGCTGCAGCTCAGTGTCGTAACCACACAGAGAAAAATCCATCCCAGGATAGCACTGTTCCTGTGGTTGATGACCGTGGTTCTGTGGTGACTGTATATGGACTTGCCCACAGGTAGCCAGGGAAGATTATGGAAAGATGGGGTGAACTTGGGACAGACAACCTCTCACATGTTCTTCTTCTCCCCACCCTGGTCCCTGCCGTGTTCATCCAGAGCTTTGCAGTTCTGTTGGGCAAATATTCCTGACTGTGCTGTTTGGCTGTAGAATTTCCTATTCAAGGGCATACAAAAGAGGCAGGAGGAGGCTGTGATTCAGAAAGGTAGGGCAGTGTTACAGACCTCCCGTTGTTTCTTAGAATGATTGACTAGGAAGAGGATCAGCAACCATCAGGTGAGGACTTTCACCCTGGACAGTGATTCCATCTTTACATCCCACCCCCCTTTTCCAGGTAAAGCAGGAAGCAGGTGTTCACTGTCTTTGAGAAGGACCTTGCCTTGATAGTCAATGATGTATGGTTCTCCCATGTATGTCTGGGGTATCCATTGATTCTCTTGCCTTGTTCTAGGGTGGGTTACAGGCTGTGGTGCATAGGAATGTAAGGTTTTTACCTTCAAGGGGTTTGACATCAGAACAGTTTATGTCAGAAAGCCAAACTGTGGTCCTCTCTGCACTGGGGAGAAAGAGCCCAGATGGTTGTTTCTTTTATATCTGGAGTTTTGCCTTTGATGCATGATTTAGCTGCTCTGGTGTTATTTCAAATGTCATAAGGCCCAGATGTCCTTTCTCAGGGATTAGCCTTGACAGTAGGCCATCCTGGTGAAGTCAACTTTCCTCTCTGAATCAGGGTCTCTCTCCCCCTGTTGGATAAGAATTATGGTGGTGTGACTCATGTGAGGGTGTCAAAAGGATCAGGCGAAGGATACACTGGAGAAATCCAGCAAGTTCTAAAGCTGCCTGATGAGAGAGTTTTAGTTCAGCAGAGAACTTGGAGTATGGAACTTCTGTTGGGTTAAAATTCCTGCCCCGTTTGTAGAGGAGGGAGGTTTGCATAAATAACAAGGGAACAGTTCCAAGGAGAACTTTTCCAGTACAAATTTGGCTAATCAAGTCTCTAGCTGGACTTGTCCCCAGAGGATTCATGAGAATAAAAATTGAGGGGACAGCCATCCAGATGGCATCTGGGAGGGGTGTAGGTTGTGCTCCAGCAATATTCTGGGGTATCTGCCCAGTTCTGGCCGTCTGGAACACCCTTCCCTCCATTCCAGGCAGGGGGGTGTCCTAGAGAATGGGCAGCCCTGAGCAGCCATCTGGTCACCGGGCAGAGCCTCAAACCACCTGACTTAGGGACAGGGACCATATGGGCTCCTCAGTGTTCTACCTTGCTTACTTTTGACTTTAATCTTAAAGTCCTCTGAACTGGAAACAGGACTCAGTAGAAAGTTTTCTGCTGGAGAGCCAGAGGCTATGATTGCCATGGAATTTTTTTCTCCCTGGTAATGGAATGGTCAGACTGATGGGCAGGACGCTGACCCAGTAGACAGAGGAGAGGGATAGGACTGGAAACACTGGGCTTCCGTGCTAGGTTGGCTGCTCATCAGTAGTGAAAAGCTAAGATGACCTCCATCTCCTCTCTGTAATGGGTGGAGGAAATACAGTCGTGGAGCTTGAGTCTGTAAAATGCACGGACACCATTGAGCCACGGCATTAGAGTCGTTATAGTTACCTAGTTTTCATACCCCCTTGATTCAATACAAAAAAGCCTTTCTCAAGCGTAGGTTATGTGCCAGGTATTGGAGAGCCAAGAAAAACAAGATGAGGTCCCTGCACTTAAAGAGCCCGCAGTCTAAAAGACATTTTTCTCATCCATGATTCCTCCCTCCTAACCCTCAGGAAACCATGTGGTCCATTGTTGTGGGTAGTGGTGAAGGAGACATTGAGTCCCAAAGTGAAGGAGTTACACAGACTGAAGGATGGGACTTGGGGCTCAGTAGCAAAAACCCCAGAAACCTGTTTTGAACTAAGTTTTGGCTCTTCCTCAGGGCTCTGGGGTTCTTGATCTAGACATTGAGTCCCACTGCAGTGGAGGGGAGACCCAGCCGTGCACCATGGAGCAAATGGCTCACCTCTCTAAGACTTAGATTCCTCCTCTCTGAAATAGGGATAATGATAGAAGCTACCCCCAAAAGGCCGGGGGAGTGTTTAACGAGGCAACGCATGTGTCTTCACTGGCATTTTAAAAAAGAAGAAAGGAAAAGATCAAAAGCAGGGGATGTGGACGTTGTGTATGTGAAGTTTAGAGCTGGGGTAAGGGAGTGTGTGGCCTTGAGGGACTGTCTGTAAAATCAGCTGGTCCATCCCTAGGTGACTGTATTAGTTTCCTAGGGCTGACATAACAAATGATGTAAACTGGGTGGCTTAAAATAATGGAAATTTATTCTATCATAGTTCTGGAGGCCAGGAGTCCAAAATAAGGTGTCAACAGGGCCATTTTCCCTCCAAAGGCTCTTGGGGAGAATCCTCCCTTGCCTCTTCCAGTTTCTGGTGGCTCCAGACCTTCCTTGGCTTGTGGTTGCATAAAACCAATCTCTGCCTCTGTCTTCACATGGCCTTTTTCTCTGTGCCTCTCTGCATTCTTTTCTGTCCCTTAGAAGGCCACGTGTCATTGGACTGAGGACCCGACCTAAGTCAGTATGATCTCGTCTTTAGTCTTACCTTTATTACATCTACAAAGACTCTACTTCCAAGTAAGGTCACAGTCTGAGGTTCCAGGTGGATATCTCTCTCTTTGTTTGGCAGCAGGGGATGGGGTTACTGTTTAGCCCCCTACACTGACCAAGACAGAAGCAAGGGAGGTTCTTTCTCTTTTCATCCAACTCATCCATTTCCTACTTCTGGGCTCCTGGTTACTTGGACTTCCATGACCAGAGAAAAGCAGCTCTGGGAGCAGTTCATTCAGCCCTCCGCCCATGTCAACGTGTACTTGTTGAGCACTGGTACATGTGAGATGGACACTGTGCCAGGCATTGGAGCGTGAATATAAACTAGAACAGAAGCATGCTTCTAATGACTGGGGGTCAGCCAGGGGCCGTCCCAGTGCCTGGTGCTGGGTACAGATGTGAACCACATGCTCCCCACCCTGGTAGGACTCACAGTCTTCAGGGGAAGGGGGGCAGGTCATGAGTTGAGGAACAGCCAGAGAACTGAGAGTTCTGGCAGCTACCAGCCCAGGGCTCTGGGGACACATCAGAGACACCTAAGGGAGCATGGAGTCATCCATAAAGGCCTCCCAAGAGAAGTGGCACCTGGACTCAGTCTTCAGGGACATGGCAAATCTAACAGCTGGAGAAGCTCTTTCCAGACAGATTGCAAATCTGCAGAATCAGGAGGCTTGAGAGAACAGGCCCGTTCAGAGAGCCATCAACAGCTCTGTCTGGCCATGATGTGCTCGTGAGTTGGTGGCGGGGAAGCAAGAGAAGAGGCTGGGCACGTGGGCCTGATTCTCACCACTGTTGTCATCATTATCATCAACAGCGCTGACATTCAGGGAACTATGGAACCTGGCTTTGAGCCCCAGTCTAAGGAATTTGGGCTTTTCCCCCCAGAGCAGTGGAAGTGTGTGTGTGTGTGTGTGTGTGTGTGTGTGTGAGAGAGAGAGAGAGAGAGAGAGAGAGAGAGATGGAAGGTACCTCATTCCCCAAATGCCTTTATATGCAGAAAACAAGAAGTTCTAAATGTCTGAGATTCTGGAAGTGGAGGAGAACAGGGGGCCTTGGGCCTTTGGCACAGGGGGATGACAGAGCAAGCACATGGAGAAAGAAGCCCAGGGCCGACCCTCAGTAGCCCAAGGAAAAGGAGTTTCTTACCTCTCTGCCAGATATAATACTGAGAACAATGATAGTAATGATAATAATGACAGACTTAGTTTGGCTATGAGTAGCAGAACCACCACCCCCCACCCCAAATAACAGTGGCTTTTAAAAACTCAACATTCATTTTTCTCTTGTGAAGAAGTAGTCTGGATGTAGGCAATCCAAGGTTGTTATTTTGGTTCTGTGATCCTCAGGGTCTTTCTGTTGTGCTGCTTCACTATCTTTACCATGTTGCTTCATGGGCTAAGTTGGTGGCTAGGGCTCCAGCCATCACATCAGCATTTCAGGGGCAGAATTCCTAGAAGCTGTCACCCAAAACTTCTGATTACATCCCATTGACCAAAATGCAGTCAAATGACCATTCCTAGCTGCAGGGTGAGCTGGGAAATATAGTCTTTATGTTGGGAAAACATTTGCCCAGCTAAAAATAGGATAAGAGGTGAGCAACTATTAGTTAATGCCCAGCTGACCCTCCCCATGTGTTGGGGAGGGAGGCATGAGCATTCTGTGTTATTGTGACCACTGGGGGTCAGGTAGGGGGTCGGTCAGTGATGGGGAGGCCTTGGTAGGGCTTTGTTCTCCGAGCCCAGTTTAATCATCAAGCATTCAAACTTGACCGTGCTATTTTACCTTAGCAAGTGTGCGTTTCATGGTCGGGTAAAAGTTAAATTTATTCATTTATTTAATCTTTATTAAAGGCATCTCTAATGACTTATTGATTTTTTTTATTAGTGGGGGGAAGGGGAAGCTCACTTTCTTGGCAAGCAAGCTATTACCTGATACCAGGTTTGAAAGCCACCAAACGACGGGTCTGTTTTTGAAATATTAAAAGAAATATTTCAACATAAAAATCAATAAAGGGACATGAAACAATTGAAATGGATGAGCAGATTAAGAACAGCTTTTTTCTCTTAATGAAGAACTTTTGAAATGTTAAAAAAAACAACAATAAAAGAAAGAAAAGGGAAGAGAAGCATCGCAGTCATTTGTCTGATACCCAGATGCAAACATAAACCACTGTGAATATGCTGAGAATAAATGTGAAGATGGTAGCAGTGGCTGAAAGTAAATATTCTTGAACAAGGATAACTTCTCACACTTGGGTTATGCCTTCATCTTTTTTTTTCTTGCATGATTGAGATAGCCTTTGAATGGGGCTAATGCTTTGACTTCTCCTCTGGACCCACAGTCCCTGTGCACAAAGCAGCCCGGGTGATCCCGTGTGAAGCACGGTCAGATTGTGCCAGCCCTGGGTGTTCAACCCCCGATGGCTTCCCAGCATGTGTAGAACAGAAAGCACGCTCTTCCCCACAATCCACGTGATCCTGCCTGGCCGGGCCCAGGGTTTCCCCTCCTACCCTCATCTCCGCCTTCACTTCCCATCAGCCCTACCAACCTCCGTGCTATTCCTGACCATGCTGAGTGTGCTGTTTTCTTGGGGAACTTTGCACATGGTGTTCCCTCTGCAGGAACTTGCTTCCCCCAGCTGGTCTCCCAGCTCCTCCTTCATGGCACTCCGGCCACTGCTCAGATGCCACCTCCTCAGCGAGGCTTCCCGACCACCCCTCCACCATCACACCTAGCCCCTTACCCTGCTTCACACAGAGCTTAGCAGTTCCTCACCGTGTGCTGTAGTTCCCTCTTTCCTCTTTATCATGCTTCACCTGCTAGGATACAAGCCTAGAGAGGGCAGGGACTCCGGCTTTTGTGTTCCCAGAGCCTGGCTCCCGGAAGGTGCAGCAACATTTGTTATATGACCTGGTAGGTGTTTCTCCCCATTTTATCATCTCATGGAGCCTCAAGTAACCCTGGGAGGTGGCCAGGACAGATATAACTGTCTCCACTTTTCCGATGAGGAAACTGAGGCCGAGAGCTGGTCAGCAGCTGGGCGGGCCTGGGACTAGACCCAGGTCTCTGATGCTCAGGCTGGTTCTTTTCCTGCACGCCCTGCTTGGGACATCATACCAGAGACCTGAAACTTCTGCTGTGCCCGCAACAGCCTTCAAGGGACAACTTGTGGGCCCACACCCTGTACCTGATGGGAACTTATTTAGCAGGCCCCTGGCTAGAAGCACCAGGCATCTTCCAGCACCTCCCAGCATGGGACCTGGAAAAGAAAACAAATGCAATCAATATTTGTGCGACCGAATGGAACCTAAATTATCGTAGTGATTAAGTCAGGGGCTTGTGTCCCAGCTCATAGCTTACACGATTCCCTTAAATCTCTCTGAGCTTCAATTTCCTTGACTCTAAAATAAGGACAGTAGCTGTACTTACTTATATAGATAGGGTTGTTGGGAGCATTAAGTGGGGTAATGGATTGAAAGTGCTTAGCACGGGCCTGGCACGTTGAGCGTTTCAAAAAATGCTAGTCGTTTTATCGCTGTCCTTGTTATTGTCCTTCTGTGGTCTTTGGATGCTCTAGGAATGCTCAGACCTTGCTGCTGAGTTGGGCTCACATATGCAGTAGTACTTATAGGAGCAGCAGCAGGAAATCTCTGATAGTACGGTCTAGCTGGCAAACCTTTTTAACATCCATGTGGCCTTTGGTGATTACACCATCGAAGACTAGAAGGGTCCTCCAGACAAGTGTCCTTGTGCAGAAGTTGACCAACATTTACAGATATAGGCTGAGCCCCCTCTATGGTGGCTGTGTGACACCCCGAGCACCAGCTGCCACCTGGCTTAGTGTGAGCTAGGGCTGCCATCACAAAGCACCATAGACGGGGGGGTTAAGACAAGAGAAGTTAATTTTCTCCCAGTCCTGGAGGCTACAAGTCCAAGGTCAAGGATGGTTTCTTCTGAGGTCTCTCCACCTGGCTTGGGGATGGTTATCTTCTTCCTGTGTCTTCACATGGTCTTCCCTCTGTGTGTGTCTGTGTCTTAATTTTGTTTTATAGGACACCAGTCATATTGGATTAGGGCCCACCCAAATGACCCCATTTTAACTTAATTTTCTCTTTAAAGACCACGTCTCCAAATCCAAATACACCTCACATTCTGAGGTCCTGGGGTTTAGGACTCCAGCATATTTTGAGGGGACACAATTCATCCCATAACAGGCTGTGTCCCCTCGCCCCCAGACTTCTGCTATAGTTTAGAGTGAAGGCAGCTCTCTGAAGACAGGGTGGGTGTTCTGGAACATTGTCCAGGGCGTGTGTTTATTCAGTTGGAGCTGTGCACAGGATGGAATGTGTGTGAGGCATGTATAGATGTGGGATGTGCATGGGCTGTATTTCTGTGGGTCTGGGTTAGTGTGTGTTTGTCCCAGGCAAATCACTGGGATTTGTGCCTATCACTCAGGGTTTATAGGTGATAGAGAGAGAGTAGTGACCACGAAATGAACACATAGGACAGGTGTGCTGCTTCCCAAGTGAAATCCCCGGCTCTCGGGAGACAAAATCATTCTACATTCTGGACTCTTGTCTTCCAGCAGAGCCACCCCTGGTCTATCTGAATTACAGATTAACTGGCACTGAGGGGACATCAGAATCCATTTAAATGAATAGCTCTCTAATTTATTAACGGGCTTATTTATGCTGCTGGTATCAGACGCTCATCAAATTCTTGGAGTGGCACGGGCCCTTTTCCTGCCCCCCGACCCATTGCTGCTGGAATATTTTATCTTCTTCCAGGAGAGCTGTAACAAGCCTCAGACAGAGGGTATGAGTGAAATAAAGGGGCCGCGCACCTTCCGTGGGCTTGCTGGGTCTCTTGTAGATTAACAATTAGCTTGCTGCTCGTGAGGAACATCTGAATCCTCGGGAAGAGGCCAGAGTCCCGCACTTTTCTCTGCTGCTTGGAGAAGAGAATGCAGGGGGCGCTTCCCTGATGACCAGACCCTCCGCTTAGCATCATCCTGTATGTTGTGATGACATAGAGATTTCTGGAATCTGACACACAGCTCTCGAGTTGCTCTCCTGAACATGATTCCACTTCCCTTTTCCAGCCCTGTGGTTTAGGTCAGGTTGCAGAAGGATGGAATAGTTGAGCATGGTTGCATCTGAATATACAGGAGGCCTTCTGCTGGGTTAGCTGGCTGGCTCTTTTCTCAGGAAAGGGCACTGGACCATCGTGGGGTTCATGGTGCCAGGTTTGCTTGGGGGTGGGATTTTGGGAAAAGTGGTAAAAAATGGCAATGCTAGGAGTCCTTCAGGAATGCAGAGAGTCTCAAAGACAGAACTCCCCATGTTTGACCTTAGACTTTTGTTAACCTTTGACCTTTGGAAGGAAGATATTCAGTTCCACTTATGATAATAACCTAATAAATGTTAAACACTTTTCATTTAACCCTGGGTTCTGCTGTCTTATCAGTACCATTTTATAGATGGAGAAACCGAGAGAGAAACTCAATAACCTCCCCAAGGCCACTCAACTAGTAAATGAGAAAGTGAGATTTGAAGCCAAGCTCAAATCTGTCTGATGGCAGAGTCCTTGTGTTTAACTGCTGTGCAAAACCCTCAACCTTTCCCCTTTGCCCAAAGCAACCTGAGTTCCTGCACACTCGCCCCAGACACTATCAGAGTCCAAGGCCCTGGCCTGTGCTCTCTGCCATCTGCTCTCCCTTCCACATGCCAGGGAGAGGGATAGACTTGGAGAGTCGCGAGGTCTCACCCTGGGAGAGTGAGCTTTGTCACCCGTGGCTTCTGGGGTCAGAGCATCTGCTCAGCTCTTCATCCCTGGCCCTTCCTTTCCCTTTGCAGGTGATTCACTGTGTCAGTGGTGTGTCAGCCCCAGGCAGGCAGCAAACTTCTCCCCAGAACATCATCAGAGGCAGAGGAAGAGCAAGATGGAAGAGGTCAATCTTATTCTCCCAGAAAGATAGTGGGAGTCATTTTGAGTGGGCTTGAAAAAGGGCTGGGCGGTAGCTCAAAGGTGTCATCTGAGTGAGCTTGGGTGCAGCCCTGGTTCGCTGGAGGTGGGAGTCAAGGTTGTATCAGCATCTCACAGCCCCTAGGGGGCACAGCCCAGTGCTGGGAGGATAGACCCTGCTTCCCAGGTGCTCTCCTGAAGTTGTAATTGACAGCAACATAGAAACACCTTTACCTTTCCTTGAAGGTCACCGTGAGTGTCCTGTCCCTCCAGCTTCCGGGACTGGCCAAGGAACTCAAATAAGTGCCCTTGGTCAGGACACTTCTTTCTGCTGCTGATACCACATGAAGGAGGCCATCACTCAAGTGAAGGTGATCATCCGAAGGGGCTTGGTCCCTCCCTAAAGCCCATCAGCCCGAAGGAGAGCTCTCTACCTTCTGTCCAGGGAGGCATCGCAATGGGAAGATAGCAGGAGAGGGGCCACAGAGTCTCTTAATTAGAGATTTTCTAACGCTGAGGAAGCATGCTAAGGTTTTGTGCAGGTCGGTGACGAGTGAGTTTTGCATTTTTGTGAAAATGCCGTCTCTTTGTCATATTTGAAATTTGTGTGAGATTGTTTTAATTCTTGAAACAGGTTTCTTCCCAGCTCCAAATTAGGATCTCATTGTTAAGTGGAAGCAGTGCATTTGTTCCCAGGCGGAACCAAGGCCCTGAGGCAGATGATAAACTATATAAGTATTGCCAACTATAAGTAGAATATTTACTGTATTTATTTTTCTAAATTTGGACCATGAAGAAAAAAATAGAGAAATGTTATCATCTCCCTTCATCTGCAATCTTATGCCCTAAACATTTACTTATTATTAATATTTAAGAGCCGTCACTTCGTATGAATCATTGGCTATAAAAAGATATATATTTTGCTCGATTTCCATTTTATACACATATTTCTTCAACTCTCTACCATATGACAGAGGTTCCACATTAAAAATACAGGAAAAGGGTCTGTGCTTGTAATGTCTCCCGCACCTTGTCTTAACTGATTTGTTCAGTTGAAAGCTCTAGGAAAATTTTACCTATGGAACTCAGGGGCCTGCCACTCTGCTTTTTTATTCCCCCTGTCTGCCTGCTTTCTCTTTAGTTTGACCGCAAGTCATACCTTAACCTACATCTAATGCCACTCTGGCTGCCAGGGCACTTTTCTCTGCCCGTTTCCGGCTTCTGCAGTTTGGTTGTCTCATTTCAGTGATGCTGGGGAGATAAGATATGAGCCCCTTTCCATCCTATCCTCCCTTCCTTATCAAGGCAACCTGAATTCAAAACTTGCTCCAGCTGCTGGGAGGGGGAGATGTCTACTTTGGGTTTAACGAACTTAGTGACTGCCCTGTTTAATGCCTTACCCCCTAGGCTGGGTATTTTGCAGCATGGAATCAAAGCATAGGAGCACGAGGTCAGAAATCCTGGCTTCTCATATTAGCTGGTTGATTGTGCAATCTTGGGCAATTCACTCGGTCTTAGTTTTGTCACTGGTTAGAAGGGCAGGACGTTACCTGCCTTATCTCTGTCGGGAGTAACTGGAGAGGGAAGCAAATGAGACAGTGAATGTGAAAGTGCTTGGAATCATCCAGTGCTGTGCACACGTAAGGTCTGAGACACTGTGATGAAGATTAGAAGGATGATGATGATGATGCTTCCAAGGGGCGTTGGCTTAATATATTTTATATTTTCAGGAAGTATGTTATTTGGTTGTTCTTATAAAATTGCATTATGAGAATCTGAGCTTGAGCCCGATCCAAAAATTGGGAAGTGCTTTCTCTCCCAGAGCTGCCTCTGGTTTCCCCAGCGCTATTGGTTGGATGTGGTCACTGAGACACCACATGTCTCCATCTGCCTACTCCTCCCGCTTTAATTTTTTAAGTGGTACAGATTTCCTTTAATCTCTTTCCTATAGAGAGATGGGGAGGGCTGAAAAGGATGGTTGGCAAAGAGCTTTGAGTTATCTATAGAATTAGGAGGCCCTGGGGCTCCACTGTGGGGCCTGGGAGGTGCATTTATAGCCAGAATCTCAGCTCACAGGATGCATCACACCCTCAGCCATCCCTCCTTCCCTGACCCTCTGCCACCTCATGGCTTTGTAAAGCACAGGAAGTGTTTAGGCTCTAGACATATAGACGTTGAAATCCTAGCTCTGTGAATTTCCATCTGCTTGATGTTGGGCAAGGGACTACATTTCTCTGAGCCTCAGTTTCTTCATCTGCAAAATGGTGATATTCATAGTACCTAGCTCACAGAATTGTGGTATCCAGTGAGGGGGGAAATGCCTGCAAAGAGCACAGTGCCTGGAACATAGTAAGCACTGCTATATTTTCAGAAGCCAGGGGCAGCTTTGTGTATCCTACTGACCCAGGAGGAAATGGAGTTCCAGGAATATTTTGGCTGGACCCCTGTGGTTGCCACCAGAATGTCAGCTACCAAGGACTTTGCAGAAACTCCAGGGCTGAAGTATGGAGGTGCCACGCTCTTTTGCAGTGTCCATTCATTCAGTTATTCATTCATTCTAACCATATTGGATGCCTGTTGATGCACTGCTCATTTTAAGGACATGGACATGGCTCTAACACGTCCCTGCTCTGGAGGGGCCTGCAAAGGCAGGGCACCTAAGGCCCCATAATTAGCTGTAGGGCAGGATAGACTGTGTACCATAGTCTGGGTTGGGGGGTGACGATGCATGCCAAAGCAGGAGGGGTCCCTTCCCTTGGAGCAGGGGGCTGGGTGAAAGTAGCGAGGGGCTCAGACCAGAATTCACAGAGGATGAGGCTATGAGCTGGGTCAGTAGGATGTATAGAATGTCACGCCTGGCTTATATTAAATTCTCAACAAATGGTAACTATTAATGTTATTATTTAATGCTTTACTCACAACTAGCATTCAGTATATTTTTGGGATTGACTGGCTGCCTAACTGGCAGTACGAACAAATGAGGCAGGTTTTATTATTCCCATTTCTTTTTGCCCAGAAGGGCCTCCGGCTTTTGCTGAACTGATGCGCCATCAGTTGCGGCGCCGGGGCCTGTGATATCTCCATGCATTGAATATTCTTAGCCTGATTTCCCCTCCACAGCAGGGCACATGCCATCTACCTTGGCACAGAAGGGGGCCAACCTTCTTCCGTCAACTTCCTGTAGTGTCAAATGAAACAATCAGTGCCTTTCTGCAGAGTCGAATCGCAGAGACGAGAACTCAGGGCAAATTGCTAAAGGACATGAAATTCCAATCCTTAGCAGTTCAGTTAATCACAGCCTCTCATCTCAACATATCCATACATGTATCCCCACTTAATAACGCTATTCTTAACAGCTCCCATTTACTTAGCCCCTTCTGGGTGCCAGGTACTGTGCTAAGTATTTTCCAGACATTTCTCCATCTAATTCTCCCAGCAATCTTAGAGTCTTGTAAGGTAGGTGCTATTATTTCTCCCATTATTCAGGTGCAGAAACTGAGGCACAGGAGAGGACAAATAACCTGCCCAGCTGAGGTCCAAAGAGCCTGGACTTGAACTTGGACAGTCTCCTGCCATAGTCCTTACCCTGAACCAAAGTCCCTTATGGCCTTGCTGGATGTTGGGAGCCAGATTTATGGTTGGCTTGCTTTTGACAAACTCAGGGTGAATGGCAGCATCTGGGGTTACAGGTTTCAAAGATTGTTCCTGAAAAGTACCCTTTACACGATCTTGTGTATCAGTCCCAGGAAACTGATTAAACCCTCCCCGCAAAGCTCAACAGTTCCACTACTTACGAGGTTCCAGGCCTCCTGCCTTGCTTACCTCAAGGAACACCCATGTGCTGACTGTAGGGCAGGCCCTTTGAACCCATTGGATCCTATAATCCTCATGACCATCCCATATATAAAATTAGCTTCCATCCCTCTCTGCTCCCCCTTGCATTTTATGGCTCTTATTCCTTCCTGACATGTATTTATTGACTTACTTCTCCACAGTCTGTCACATTCCCCTGGAAGTTTAACTCCCCATGAGAGGGGCTTTGTTCTGCTCACTGTATTCCAGTTCCTAGAACAGTGCGTGGCACATAGTAGATGCTTAATAAATGTCGAAATTGGTGAGTGGACTGTCTTAGACTTATTACCTAGCTTTACTGATGAGGACACCAAAGTTCAGAGAGGTTAAGTAACTTATTTAAAGTCACACAGCTGATGAGGCCCCCAGATTTTGTCAGCTGATACCCTTGGGCCCAAAGTATCTTTAATTTCCGGCTCCTTGGTGGTCAAATACCTGGAGTCTGACAAGCTGTTCCAGGAGTGAGTGCTTCTGTTGCTGTGACACCTTGGCTGTCGTGTCTGCTGGCAGCTTTCTGCACATACACTACCTTCCCTACCACTTCCACTCCTGGCCCCATTACCCAAAGACTTTTCACTTTCCCTTCTCATTGCTCATTGATTTATTAGCATAAGCCATTTTTAGCTCACTATTATAATAAATCTATTAATTCCTAGTGATTACAATCAGCATTAATTACATTTAACCTACAGTATCATACAATGCATGGTTGGAGGGGAGACTCAGCTTTTTGACATGATGGCCCCTGAGACCTCTGGCATCAGATGCCCATGGCCTCTAATATGTTGGGGTTATGGCAGTCACGTGCCTGCGCAAAGACTAGAGATGTGGTTTTTAAGTCTGACAGATGTGGGTTCAAATTGATCTCTCCATTTTTTAGCCATGTGTGCTTCCGTCTCTGAACCAGTGTCCTGTCATTGGGAGATGAAGAGATGCCCCCTATGCTCATTCATCTCCCAGCCTCTCCCCAGGACATGATATGGGATGAGGAATCCTGTGTCAAGTTCTGTGTACTTCCTGCCCTGTTCTTTTAGCTATTTCAGATGAACACCTGGAAATATTTATTACATCCCTTACTCTGCACTTCCCCTTTATGTATGGAAATTAGGGAACTATGTCCATCCAGCACAGAGGGCAGCACTGCCCTTTAACATTTATTGCATCCCTACCAAATTCCTGGATAGGTGAAGAATCAGGCTGAAGTCCATGAAAGCCAAGAAGATTTAGCCAAACTGTCATTTCAGATCCTCTTTTCTATCTCTAACAAAGCTCATTTCTTTTTTTGCATCATTAAGTACTCTTTCTTTGATCAGAGATGAGAAGCATTGGTTAATTCTAATTCCCCAGCATGGAGTGGGAGACTTTCAGAAATGCAAATGCTGTCATTAGCGGCCATATTAAAAAAAGAGGCTCTCAAATCAATAATTAGTGCAGAGGTTAAAAGTATCAACAGCAACATTCTTGAGTTAGCTAACTGCCATTTGTTTTTGTTTTTAATTTATCAGTATTATTATTAACATTTACTGAGCACTTATACCAAGCCAGGTAGTTTACATAAATATTTAATTTAACTCTAACAATAGCCTGATGAGGCAGTTACTATTATTAACCCCATTTTATAGATGAGGAAACAAATACTTAGAGAGGTTAAGTGGCCTGACTAATTTCATAGTAGTTAAGACAATGGTGGGAGTACAGACATCGTGATAAGCACTCTTGTCTTTTCTCAGTCGAGGCGTCAGAACCAGCCCCTCCCTTTTTTAAAGGCTTATCCTTGAGTTGCAGAGGATAAGGATCAATAGAAGGACACAAGAGGAGTGACAGGAAAACCTTGGCTTTCAGAAGTGCTGCAAGAATTTAGAGAAGGAAGTGGCCAGGTGGGCTGGATGGGGGGAAAGCAGAGGGAGAGGTAGGTTCAGGAAAGGCTTCAAGGCAGTGGTGGGAGTTGAGCTGGCTCCTGGGAAGTGTGGGGTCTGATGGGTGCACTGGAGGCATCAGGGCAAGTGGCTTGGGCTGGAACACAGGTACGACTTGGGTAGAAATGTAGATCGTTTATATGGGGAATAACGCAAAAGGAACTTTTACTCAGTTAATAGTAGGAGTTGTGGTCGGTAGATAATTAGATACTGACGGGCTTTGAGTATCAAGGCTAAATTGTATATGTGATGAATCAGGACACACCTTAATAAAATTAGAGAGTGAATTTGATGGAAATTCTGCAACAGACCCAAGGGAAATGTTAAATATGCTCTCTCATTCTTCATATTGTTTTTTTAGGTTCTCTTAAAATGATACTTTGTGGCAGACTACGTTACAGGATGAGTACCGGCCTTGGCATGAGATGGTCTTAGATTTGAATTCAGCTTCATCATTTATCAACTGAGGGACTGTGGACAGGGTGATAAAATAGTTCTGAGCCTCCGTTTCTTTGTCTATAAAATGGAGATGATCATTGCAAGGTTATGAGGGTGAAACGAGGCGATATTTACAAATTGCTCGGGACAATTCTTGGCCATAATAGATACTCATCCAAGAGTAGTTTATTAAATGAGAAAATACAGGAAAGCATAGTCCAGTGCCTGGAGTGCAGAAGATTCTCCATAGATAACATCTAGTTCATTGGTATGTGTGCGTGTGTATGGTGTATGTGTGTGTATGTATATACACACATATATGTAGTATCTATGAATCAATCTACCTAGTGAAACTTTGAAAAGACACATGTATCACATCTGAAATCGAAAACATTCCACGTACAGGCCCTCTGAACCCATGTGTGTGCCTAACAAAACTTGTTTACTGTCTAGTATATTCCGACAGTTTTCGCCAGCCATTCCAGAGATGATGAATCATTGATTCTGAGCCATCTTTGATTACCGGGAACTTCTAACATGTCAAGTTTCTCTGCCCCCAGCCCCTCTTCCAACTGGTTAATGACCTTAAAAAGACCCTTAGCTGCACTACTGTGCCTTTTTTAAAGGGTCTTCTATTTGAAGGCATCTTGGGATTCACACATTTGCGTATTAGGGCAATGTTCTGAGTGTGTTTGGGAAGTCAGCAGTTCCAGATAATATTGACAACAGCCTTCTGGCCAAGGTTGACATTATCCAGCTCAGGCTTGCTCCATACTGGTCTTTCCCATATGTCATTTTGCTTTGCGTCACCACTTAAGTCAGTGACAAGATCAGCGAATTAATATTGGTGTTCGCAAACCCCATTGACACACACGTATTCTGAAATGGACACGTTACACTAAGGTGAACTTTAACTTCCATTATGAATCACTGTAGGGTTTTTAATAGAATGCTAACAAAAAATATGGTTAAGCAATTAAAGAAATAATAAAGCAAACCTGCTTAAATAGCTATAATCTCAGGAGCTCAAAATTATGCCTTTTGTCCTGGGAACATAAGCTCATGAGAACTAGGGAAAGTAACCTGTTAAGCCGGAGGATTTAAAATAGTCTAGGCGTACTAGAAAAGTAGTTTGAGCATCACTTCCATGCTCCTTGCACATGGTTCACTTAGCAGGGGACAAGATTGGCTTTTCTCTCTCTTCAGTCTCACCGTCCACGGCATCCTCAGCTCCAGGGTTGCTTCTGTGCATCTTCTACCAAACACAGAAAAAAACAACAACAAAACAATTTCTGCACAGCTTGCTGGGTCTTAAAGAATCTCTGATCCCTCTGTTGCCCTTGGCACTCTTGGCATTTCATTTCCTCACAGTGCTGCCGGGCAGCAGGAGGTTATGGTTGCCCTTACGCGAGGCATTTGAAGCCCCAAAGAAATGACGTGATTGCAAACTGTTGTATTCACAGCAATGCTGGGCTAAGAACTCGGATTAGAACCTGGGACCCTGTGGCCTCCAACTGTTGCTCCTGTCTTCCTTGACAAATCTCCTCTCCTGCTAGGATGATTTGACTTTTACAGGATCTTGATTTCCATTTTAATAATCCCAAGACGTCCTTTGACTCTGCAAAGGAATTAAATTTAAATACATAGGCTACATTTTATCTTGACATTTTCTTTAGAAGGCAGGAAAAAGATAAAAAGGAAAACGGGGGCCGGGTATTCATTCTTCCCATCACCAGAGCAAAATCCTTCTCTTTCGTTAGAATCATTTGCTCAGATTCTCTTGGGACAGGTGTAGGGCCAAGGGCTGCTCTGCAAGCCTCCAGGCTCTCTAGTTACCCCTGGAGACACCGGGAAAACTCTGCATCTAGTATTCTAAATCTCTGTGGGGAACATACAGTGTCAGCATTAAGTGATATGGCTTAAAGATAGGCTTGTCAGTCTAATTGATCTTGAGTCATTGCCTTTCCTGTCAGAGCTGTCTGTCTCCTTACCCATAATCCTCATCACTTTGATAGCCCGCCAGGAATATGGGACTTGGCCCAGCCTTGCCTTCATCCAATAACATTATGAAATTGATACTGACACTTCCATTGGCACTAATTTCTCTAAGAGACTGGAGCCAGAGGACAAGTGGTTTAGCTTCATGGCAGTTAAGTTTTCCAAGTAGATCAAGACGGCCTAAGATTGATTGACCTGTACCCTGAGGAAGCGGGGAAGGAGGAGGGAACAGAGGGAGAAGAGGGAATGGAAAATCAATGGCTGCATCATCATTATCATCAAGTGATATTTATTGACTGTCCAAGAAGGACAGTGTCCTATATGGATAGTTTAAAGATACATGCCAGGTCCCTCCAAGGACTGCTTCAAAGGGAGTTTAAAAAGTTAGAAGGGAAGCAAGTTGGCTAGAGTGGTTCACTGCTTCACTTGTGGTATCGCCCCCTTGTGTCTGGAGTCTGGAACAGCAATTGATTCTACCCATGACCATCTTTTCTCCAGCCTCCACTCCCATGCACAGGAGGCCCAAGGTACTTTTATTAGGGAGACTATATCATTTATCATCCAAACCAAAGGAGGCACTATTGATAAATATCCTGGAACAACAGGTATAAACAAGGACAGTTTGGGAAAATCAGGATGTATGGTCACCCCTTTCAGTAATTAAGAACAAAGCATATCTGAGCTAAATGAGGAGATGCTGTCTCTTTGACAGGGTTTAATTCCTTACCTGAACCTCCTTTAGGTTAATGGATTCACCAGGAAATAGGGTTTTGATGAGGAGGTACCGTGAAAATAATAAGTTTTTATGAACTGGGAGGTTTAATAACATTACCTAATCTGGAAGTCAGTATAAGAATAACTCCTTAGGGTGGAATAGGGAAGGTGAGAGGGAGATGCAAGAGGGAGGAGATATGGGGATGTATGTATATGTATAGTTGACTCACTTTGTTATAAAGCAGAAACTAACACACCATTGTAAAGCAATTATACTCCAATAAAGATGTTAAAAAAATAAAAATAAAATAAAATAAAGTAGCCTTGGCTAGGACTAGGAAATGGAAATCTCTGTTTTCAGGATTCTGTTGCAATAGGATGTGACAGGTAATCACACAGAGGTGGGAGAATCTGACTAGTGAACTTAAGGTTTAGTCAACCGTGTCTTTTTTTTTTTTTTTGACTTCTTTTTATTGAGGTGTAGTTGATTTACAATATTGTGTTTACAATATTGTGTTCAGGTATACAGCAGAGTGATTCAGTTATATCTGTATCTATATCTATATATAGATATATATAGGTAGATTTATACACACACAACATATGTATTTTTTTCAGATTCTTTTCTTTTATAGGTTATTACAAGATATTGACTATAGCTCCCTGTGCTATACAGTAAATCCTTGTTGTTTATCTATTAAAAAAAAAAGAAGAACACCTGAAAAGTGATTGCAGGAAGTCACAAAGTTGAAGAGGAATGTGCATTTTCAGATTAGATGGTTAGATCTTTGGATTCCTTTTCCTTTGTACCAATCTGGCTCATGTGTCCATCTTTAGAAAAACTAATGGCTAACTCACTACTACTAGAATCTCCCTCACCACCCCGTTTTGGGGTATTCGGTTTGAGTGTTTGATGTCCTTGATATATTATACTTTAGTACAGTATATACATTACCCACAGACATACTTTGGTGAGATGGAGAAGGGGTGAAGTTGTAAAGAAGTGCAGACCTTAAACACCTGTTTAATGACCAATAAACTAGTGTTGCTTTATGTGTGAGTTCATACGTATTCTTGCTCAGGAGTGCATCTGTGTGAGCACGCATGGGATTTCCAGCATGTTTATGAGGGTCTGGTGGGAAGCATGCATGCGACATCATTACCTTGCCCTGTGTGACTAAAGGGGCTTCTTAGAGAATATGGCACTCTGAGTGCTGGCCTGGCCAGTGGAGCCCTTGCAGGGGGCTGGAGGGCAGGTGTGTAAATGGGCACAGATACTACAGTATATAAAGCGTGCCATACAAGGGAGGCGATCACAGAGTTGATATGATGTTATTTTGATTGATTTTGGTGTTGTGTTTATACCTCCACATGCTGGAAATCGATGGATCCTCTGCACCTTCCCCAGTTCCTGCGGCAGCACTGCTTGAATGAAATGCTTATATCATATTTACGGCTTTGTGAAAGGGATGAGTGAGCCAAGAGATTAATAGGGGCCGCGAGGCCCTTGCTCAACTGCTGCCCAGGCATGTGGGGAGAAGAGGCAGTGGCCAAGGTTCAAGGTGCCTCGGAGGTGATGGTCGCCGCACTCGGGGAGACAGTGTCTGTAGGGCAGGAGGGAAGGGGAGTCCTCTGGGGTGAGGCACTGACTGTTTGCGGGGATGAAGGGTGATGGACCTCAAAGCTAGAGCATTTGTGGGGCTGGAGATCTTCCTCTGGGCTGCCTTCCTTTCTCTCCTGCCCCGGTTTAGTGTCTCCTATGTGCCACCCCATTGCCCTGGGCACATCTGTAATGTGATCCTCATCACCTGTGTCACGTCCCCTGGTCTATTGTGTGCCCCTGTTGTAGACCTGGGCGTCTCTTCTTGGCCAGGCGGCATCTTCTTTTCCCTCCCTAGTGCGTGGCTCAGAGTCTGGCACAGAAGGTAGTATTTGGGAAGGATGTGGGTGGGAAGACCTGATTCAGAAGGTGTGGCATGAACCAGGAATTCAAATGTTAGGATTCTGGAACTAGCTTAGTGCTAGGATCCCTGGGAACTTGCCCCTGGAAGGTTAAATGCCCGTGACATGCATTCCCAACTCAACCCAGAGCCTGAGGTTTCTCCAGTTTTATCACCATCCTTATAATGCCCTTTCGTTCCTTATGCCCGCCCCTGCCATTCAGACCCAAGCTGAGAGGGAGACAGATGGGAGATTTGGTGGTGTGAGTTGAATTGTGTCCTGCAAAAAGATATACTGAAGTCTTAACCGGTACCTGCAAATGCGGTCTTCTTCGGAAATAGACTCTATGCAGATGTGATTACGATGTGTGTTAAGAGTAGGTGATACTGGAGTAGGGTGGCCTTCTAAAAAGAGGAGAAGAAACGTGGAGACAGACACACACACAGAGACGAAGGCCACATGATGACAAAGGAGTGATCCTTCGACAAGCCAAAGAATGCCCAAGGACTGCCAACCACCAACAGGAGGGAGGAAGGGGCAAGGATGGATTCCACCTGGAGTCTCGAGAGAGAGCATGGTCATGTTCAGGGACTTCTGCTCTCCAGAACTCTCAAAGAATACATTTCTGGTGTTTGAAGCCATCCAGATTTTGGTATTTTGTTACAGCAGCCCTAGGAAACTAAATGCACTCGGGGCGGCAATGCTTACTGATGCCTGAGATAGCACGCAGACAACACATATTTTCTAACTGCCTGCTGTATTAAAAGCATTTTACTAGGACCTCAAAGAAGTTCAAAGACATACAGGAGAGAGTTCTTGACATTTAGGAGTTTATGATCTAGAGACTTCAGGACAAGCCGAGGAGCTTGAGTTCAGATGAGCTAGGAAATGGGTCAGTGTTGACCCCAGGATAGTCTAACAACAGGACAGTTCAGATGTAGGGGTCAAACAGAGATATGACTTCCTCATAGGACACAGTGTTTCTAATGAAAATCATAATACAGATGATCCCTGACTTAACAATGATTCGACTTACGATTTTTCGATTTTACCTTCGACTTACGATGTTTAGATTTTACCGTGGTGCAAAAGCATTCAGTAGAAACCGTACTTTGAACTTTGATCTTTTCCCAGGCTAGCCACGTTCAGTATGATACTCTCTCGTGATGCTGGGCAGCAGCAGTGAGCTGCAGCTCCCAGGCAGCTACGCGATCACGAGGGCAAACAACCGATACACTTGGAACCATTCTGAACCCATGCAGCCATTCTGTTTTTCACTTTCAGTACAATAGTCAATAAATTACATGAGATATTCAGCACTTCATTATAAAATAGATATTGTGTTAGAGAATTTTGCCCAACTGTAGGCTAATGTAAGTGTTCTGAGCCTGTTTAACGTAGGCTAGGCTAACCTATGATGTTCAGTGTATTAAATGCATTTTCAACTTATGATATTTTCAACTTATGATAGGTTTATTGGGGTGTAAGCTCATCATAATTCAAGAAAGAGCCATACCGGTCAATGGCATAACTAAGTTCCAAAGTAAAATTTCAAAGGACGGCTCAGTGACTTGTCTGTGGAGATATCCTTGCCAAGGATGCAGGGTGAAAGCCTCCTGTCATGGGACCCTGAGTCCCAGATGTACAGTCTTTTTGGAATTCCTGCCTTGCAGATAGCTGGGCCTGGGAGATGTGCCAACCAGGGCAGGCAGGTGCCAACCCCTGGTCCAGTAAGCAGTAGGTGAGAGGCCACAGAAGGGCCGGTGAGCACCAGCAACTCCCCATCATCTCTGCCTCTCTCCTTGCATCTCTCCCTGCATCTCTCCTTGCATCTCTGCAAGGGCAGGGAATATGGTCCCACAGTGAGAGGGTGTGAGGTTCAGGGCGTCAGCAGGTCAGGAACTGTTGACCTCTGTGGGCACCAACAGAGAACCCTGGGTCCCCGTTTGGAGACCACAGAGAAACCTGGGCATGTCTTGACAGCCCTGTGTCTCTTCCAGTGACAACCACAAGAATCTGTGTTCTTTGGGATAGTTTTGCTGGACACTCACAGTGCTGATTTTGACCTTGTACTGCCTTTTGCGAGGCAGGGTCTTCTTTTGTCTGGGTTTATTATGCTTCTCTTTCACGTGCGTTGGCCCTGTGGTTTCTAAGTCAGTCTTATGAGTTTCTAATTTTAGAAGAAGAGATTCACAGCTAAACTCATGAAATCTCCAACCTTCCACAAAGATCCACCTGGTGGGGAGTCCTCGCAGCTCCCAGAGACGCCACTTTGGATCTTACTCCCTAGATGGAGAATTGCGATTCCTGGCCACCCCTGACACTTCTAGAGGAATTAAGTTTGATGTGAGCTCCAAAGAACATTGGATGGGGAGTCAGAAGAGCTGGGTTGAAGTCACAGCTTTCCCCTGAATGTGCGGTAGGTCATTTCAACAGCTCTGAGCCTCAGTTTCCTCATCTGTAAAATGGGCAATGTAGTCTCTATCTTGAGTATCCCATTGGGTTGTTGTGGTAATTGAGTCCATGGATAAGAAGGTGCCTTGGAGCAGTAAAATGTCACACAGATCCGAGGGTTTCCACTGCTATTAGATTATGGGGTTTAACGCACCGAATCATGAGATCCCCATTCTAAAAAGCTCTAGGGTCTGTAACTCTCATTTTCCTCACTAACTTGGGACTCCTAGGAGGCCTCAGACCTTTCCACTGAGCATTTTCTAGCAAAGGGAGAAATGTCTTTTTGTCTGATGTAAGGCGATGGGCTCTGTACCAAGCACAGGGACAGCTGCGTGTGAACACTCAGGGCTTGGGAATGAGTTTACAATCTCAGACTGGTCTGGAAGAAGCTGTTGGACTTTCACGGTTTCTCTCCAATCTAAATTCAGGCCTCATTTCAGCATCTTTGATTTAGGGGCATTGTAGTTCAAGTGTTTTCATTCTAGACCTCACTGATTTGAGGCTGTATAATTATGTACCATAAGGTAGGTAGGGGGGTAATTAAGATTATGGTCTCTGGAGTCTGACAGCCAGCTACGACCACGACGCTGTCACCTACTACCTGTGTGACTTTGGGCAGACTACTCAACTGCTCCGACTCTAATTATAGGACCCACTTCCCTGAGCCACTGTGAGCCTTGAATGAGACAGAACAGTGCCCGCTGGTCAGAAAGTGCTCAGCAGACATCAGCTATTTTTTACGGTGTTTTGTTTGAGCCTATGAGGCCATCACTCTGCAGAAGGAAGCAGGGTTTTCTATAGGTGGCACTATGCCATGGCATCACTCCACAGGTACTTAGAAATACCAGGTTTCCTCCTGACATACCTTGGATAAGCTATTGCCCAGAAAGCAGTGTGGCGGGACCAGGCAACTGTGGGAAGTTTTTCTAGTGGGGAAGCCCACCGTGAGCCAGTACCTGTAAGGCCCCAAGTTTCTCCTGAAAAGAGTTTTGTCTCTACCTCTTCTAACTAGTCATGCCTCACTTTAATTTAAAGAACCTCACATTGAAACCATCCACAGGTCAATGGATGGGGTTTTAGATATTGTTTCCCACTTGTGAACCAGGTCAAGTCAGAGGCATCTGGGCTTAGCCGGCAGGAATTTGGACTCTCATTCTCTTGGTCTTAGTGTTGAAATTAGATTATGCAATATAGTTAAGGGAGTGAAAAAAGTGACATGAGTGAGTGGGTGAAGGACATGGAGACATCGGTGATCCAACATGGCAACACCTAGTACACCATGCTCAGCATGCTTCCATGCACACGCAGTCCCCAAGACGATGGGGAAGATCTATGGATAATTCTTTAGAGGAAATAAATGCCTCTATTTTGGGGTACACTGACTAGTACAGTGGCTAATGCTGAATTTAGAAAAGTTGAGATTTGAGCTATAATCCTTGGACAAAAACACCAGCATACTGTACTCCAGTTGGCTTATACACACATTCGGAAGGTGACTACTCACTTCCTGTTCGTGCCTGGGATGTTCTGAAATATTATGAGTGTTATAAAGTGTATAAAGAGTGTTTGGAGAAAGCTGATGACAATTGCCTTCCCTCCAGGCTGCATACTTCTACCTTCTCAGGCCCCTTGCTGCCTGCCACTCTGTCTATGAACTCCTGGTTGCCTCTGCCGGCTACAACCTGGTGCATGGGTCTAAAGTTCCCTGGAAATGTCATGAGCTGCCTCACTCAATGAAGCCAGTTCTCTTACAAATGAGTCTCAAGGGAATAAAGATTGGGCATGGAAAGAAGCTGTGGCTGACCCATCATAACTTGTCCCAATATCAGAAAAACAATGCTGGAGGGTCAGGGAGCATGATGCAGTGAAATGAGCCCAGACTTTGAAGTCAGATAGACGTGAGTCTGTCTACCATTTATTAACTGTGTGACCTTGGGCAAATGATGAAACCTCGAGCTTCAATTTCCTCCACTGTGTTACTGGGATAACAGGATCTAACACCAGGGTTGTTGTGTTGATTAACCGAGATAAGGGAAATCAAGTATTCAGCGAGCCAGTCCTGCCTTCCCTTTCCTTAAATGTGTGTTCTCTGGCTGGTTGTTCAGTAGCATCATTTTCAATCTCCAAGCAATACCTCCAAGCTATGAATGCTTCGAGGCATGAACAAAGCCTTTGGTTCCTGTAAGAGGCTGGGAGGGAATTGGAGCCAGAGAATAAAGCTTACCTTTTGGGAAAAGATTCAGGGAGAGAAGCGCAGAAGTGAGGAGAGCACGCCTTGTTGGGCAGCCTGCAGGACCTGGCGAGCCCCAGAGATCACAGTGGCAAAGACTTGTCAGGAAGCTGGAAGAGGCAGAGAGGGGAGGGACCACAGGAGCTGGTCCAGGAACAGTTGGTGACTTGCCCCCAGGTATGCTCTTGGGCACAGCCTATGTTCATTTGGCCTCTGTCCCACCTCTGCCTATAAAAATTAAGAAGCTGATTTTCTTTTGTTTGCCTCTGAGGACTAAGCCTTTTTTATGAGACTGTAAATGGAATCCCTCTCTGAGCATGGCTGGATTTTTAATTGTGTTTGTTGTGCTTTCACTTATTTTGTTTTATGAGTTCCGGCTCTCAGATTTGTTGATGCAAAGCTCTCACCCACCAGGGACACGTCAATGTTTGATTTTTATCAGTAGGAAAAGGTTGAAGTTTTTAAAAAATCATTTTCTTAATCCAAAGGTTGGCTTGTTTGCTTCATTCTGACACATTAAAAAACCATGAGACCCATCCAGGTTTGTTGTTTTCTTATACTTCCCAAGTCAGAGTGAGGTAGGGCGGAGTTTTTTTTCAACAAAGGAGGCCATGATCTGGCTCTTAGTGGAACTGTATTAGATTAGATTAGAACTTAATTTGGGGACAGAGTTGGGAATAGGTGTTTAAGATGAATCACATCATTAAGGACAATAAGCCCATCCTTTTCATAAGACACTTTTGTAGAGATTTGTTGAGGATGGTGTGAAGCATGCTCATTGTCTCAAGGAAAGGATTAAAGTAAAATGGTTAAACATGAGACGACTTCATTCCTGTATTAGTCAGCATGAACTGGGTTATGCTGATAGCAAACAGCACCCCTGCCAATCTCAGTGATTTAAAACAACAAAGCTGTATGTCTCACTTATGTGTACCAGGTGTTGGCTGGAGACCCCAGCTCTGTGTCAGCCTCACTCAGGACTGCCTGGCGCTCTGCCTCATGCTTCCACAATTGCCAAGGCAGGAAAAAGAAAATGTGGCAGATCACACACTGGATTTTTTTAAAAACTGAGATGTAATTGACATATGACATTACATTATTATATTAGTTTCAGGTATACAACATAGTGATTCAATATTTGTGTGTATTGTGAAATGATAACAGCCATCACCACACATAGTTACACATTTTTTTTCTTGTAATGAGAACTTTTAAGATGTACTCTCTTAGCAGCTTTCAAATACACGGTACAGTTTTATTAACTATAGTCTCCATGATGTACATTATATCCCCAGGACTTGTTTTTGTTTATTTGTTTGTTTTTTATGATTTCATACATAAGTGAGATCTTACAGTGTTTGTCTTTCTCTGATTTATTTCACTTAGCATAACGCCCTCAAGGTCCATTAATGTTGTTGCAAATGGCAGGATTTCCTCCTTTTAGTGGCTGAATAATATTCCATTTGATATACATATCAAATTGGTTGATATATACCAAGTCCATTTTGTATATATATACCACAGCTTTATCCATTCATTTGTCAATGGACACTTAGGCTGTTTCCATGTCTGGTCTATTGTAAATAATGGTACTGTGAACGTAAGGGTGCAGTTATCTCTTTGACATAGTATTTTCATTTCCTATGGATATGCAGTAGTCCCCCCCTTATCCATGGGGGATACATTCCAAGATCCCCAGTGGATGCCTGAAACTGAAGATAGTACCAAACCTTATGTATACGATGTTTTTTCCTATACATCCATTCCTATGATAAAGTTTAACTTATAAATTTGGTACATTGATAATAAAATAGAACAATTATAATAATATACTGTAATAAAAGTTATATGAGTGTGGTTTCTCTCTCTCTCAAAGTCTCTTATTATACAAATGTAATGCCTTTTCCATGTTAACTGAGTATTTACCATGCACTGTGGTAGTAACTTTTGCAGTTTGAGGTGCAACAGCGAAACTAGCATGAATTTCTTTTTCCTTCTTCACTATTTTACCGATAGAAGATTGGTTCTTACTGTAGATCTTAGCAACCTCAGTGTATGATTTTTTTCTTTCTTTACTAAGTCGAGAACTTTCACCTTTTCAATTAAAGGAAGCACTTTACAGCTTCTCTTTGGCATATCTGAACTGCCAGCATCTCTACTCTTGCATTAGGGCCCATTATTAAGTAAAATAAAGGTTACTTGGACTCAAACACTGTGATAGCATGACAGTCGATCTTTTTTAACCCAGCGGCTACTAAGTGACTAATGGGTGGGATGTGCTGGACAAGAGGTGATTTATGTCCAGGGTGGGATGGAGAAGGGACAGTGTGAGATTTCATCACACTACTCAGATCGGTGCACAACCTAAAAGTTACGAATTATTCATTTCTGAAATTTTCCATTTACTATTCGGACCACGGTTGACCACCAGTGACTGAAACCACAGAGAGCAAAACCGTGGATAATGGGGGGACTCCTGTATTCTCTGAAATGGAATTGCTGGAATATACGGTAGTTCTATTTTTTAATTTTTTGAAGAACCTCCATATTTTTTTCCTGCAGTGGCTGCACCATTTACAATCCCACCAACACTGCACAAGGGTTCCCTTTTCTCCATGTCCTCACTAGCATGTGTTATTTCTTGCCTTTTTGATGCTAACCATTCTAACAGGTGTGAGGTGATATGTTATCAACACACTAGATCTTCAAGCTTCCATGGGGAAGTGATACAGATCACTTCTGCTCATTTTCATTAGCCAAAGAAGGTGATAGGGCACCGCCTCACCTCAAGGAGTGCAGAAAACTGCCTTCCTACCAGGTGCCTGGAAATACTTGGTGAACAGCAGTCATGATGACCATAATTTCTAAGAGGGTTTTCTGAATGGCTAGGCGAGATTGCTGCCTCTCCATGCCCCACTTTGGAAAGAAGTACAAGGGTAAATGAAGGAATATAGAAATGGTTGGATCCTGGCTCCAGGATTTTACAATCTAGCCATAAATATTGGCCTTGACTGCCCAAAGTTATCTTATATGGGTTGGTTCAGCCTTGAAAATATTTGGTGATCTATTCCTAGGTGACTTGATTCAGATGTGATGTTTTGGCTTCCTTAATGGGCCCATGTGTTCACACCGAGTTCTGGCTATTTATAAAAGATACTAGGTGTCAGCCATCCTATTGAGAAATTGGGTAGTTTGGTGGGAAGAGGAAGAACTTTGGAGATGAACATAGGTTCAGATACAGGCTCCATCACTTCCTGGCTGAGTGATTTTTGAAAAAACAAACTTATTTGAGTTTTCCAGTTGATTGCATGGGGATAAAAGTATTTTTTAGAGGATCAAATGAGAACAAAATGCCCAGCAATATTTCTGGCATATAGTAGGTGTTTAATAAAAGTTGGTTTATTTTTCCTCCCTTTCCCTTTCGTTGTAACCACATCCTTGGGACTCCAAGTCATTCCTTTGGAAATTGGAGACTTCCACTTCCATACATTGACTGGGCAAATGCCAGAGTATAGAGTCAATGACTGGGTGTTCTTGGGGCCAAATGTCTGAGAATTGTTAATACTTTGTAAGTTAGGGTGTTTGTGGAACAGAAGGGGATTTAGGTGACAAGGGTAGGAAACACTGGAGAGATGATTCTAAGGAGGTTCTTCCTCGGATCTGAAAGAGGCAGTGAGTGTTTCTGTGGTCATGCATTACCAGGGAGGCTACTGCTCTTTCCTCTTTCATTGTGTGCAATGCACCCCTTCCCTCCTCCCCTCCCCTTTTGTACTGTGGACCCTGAGTCTCCAGAGGCTTCTGAGGATGCCATGTCCCTGCAGGCCTTGTGGTGGCTTGCATCCCCCAGCTTCCCTGCGATGGGGGCCCTGCCCACCTGGATCAGAGCTCACTCTACTGCAGTGAAATTCCACCTGTGTTCCCATCAGAGACCTTTGCTTTCTGGGGGAAACTGAGCCCTACAATGGAATCAACCACTTATGAAAATCAGAGCCATCCCTGGCTCTGCTCCTTTATTTTCTCCTATAGAACGAGCAGGGAAGGAAAGAGAGAGACTCTGGAAAGACAGTTTGGACCATCCTGCTGGGCAGGACACCTCTCGGGGCCATCAAGCTGTCTCTAATTATCTAATGCTTCTATTACAGTGTGATTGGAGGAACAAAACCCACCATAGGTCTGAAGGGAAAAAAGTCACCTATTTGGGAAGAGAATCATGTGATGGGAGTGTCTGAGCAGACCTGTCTTCCTTCAGGTCTCTCTCAAAAGCTTGAACTTACCAGAAGGGCTATAAACCTGTTTCCTTCTTTTTGTTTATTAGTGCTGCATACCAAAATAAATGTGCAATTAGGAATGGATTAGTGACAGCAGAGAGGCCCATCACAGATACTAGACAGTCTGTGTGTGTGTGTTGAGAGCTAAGAAGACAGCAAGCTTGACTCCTCCTGACCTGCCTTAGGGCTCAGAAAATAGAAAATAGAAGACATCTCCCCACACAGCTGAGATGTCCCCTGAATTACTTGTCCCTTCTTTGTATCTTAATAAATTCTTTTCTGTGGATATTCAGGTAAGAAGAAATGCTTCCTTTCCCAGAGGGACCACAGGTCTGTGGGTTTCCCCCTGAGGCAAGGGACAGGTGAATCAGCCAGACTTGGGAAGGGAGATCGATTCTTGGAGTGGATGCTGGTGGCACATAAAGGTATAAAGGTATAAAGGCAAAGAAGTTACCTTTCCAGAGCATGATACGTAGGAAGCACTCAATGATAAAAATGATGATGATGGTGATGGTGATTTGTCTAGCTCTTCAACCCACTATAATATATTTTCCTCTACTGTTCTGTGGAAACTGCTCTCATTAAAGCCGCCTTCTTATTGTCAAATGCAGTGGCCTGATTTCATTCTTCATCTTACTTGGCCTCTGTACGTGATGCTCTTCAGCTTCCGGAAGTTCTCCTACTTTGACTTCTAAGACAACAGCCTTCTCTGGCCATTTCTTCTCATTCTCCTTTTTCAGCTCCCCTTTCTCCGCCTGCATTTTAAGTAGTGGGTCCTCCAGGGCTCCTTAGTCTGCTTTATTCTTTTATTTCTGGAAGGTCTCTGTGGGCCTCCCTATCCATCCTCTCCATGGCTTGGGAGACTATAGAAGGACACTTCTACCCATGGCTCTTTCCCCAGCCCTTTTCAGATTCCAGAATAAATAATGTCGAGAAAGCTGACACTGTTTTAAAGCACAGGCTTTTGGACCATTTTGTTGATCACTCGCTTTGTCCATTGACTTGATGAAAGCAGATTCGAATGTCCAATGTTCTGTCTTCTCCAAACTCCTCCTGATTTGGTGTCCTTCCTCCATGTTGCTGTAACAACCCATGTCCTGTAATGCTGAGAACAGAAGGGGCCAATGTGTCAGGGGCCTTCTGTTGTTTGGTCTTTTGAGAACTTGATCCCTGACTCCCCTCTCCTTTTTTTCCCCTTTGTTTTGCTGAACCTTCCACTTCACATCACTTCCTAAGAAAGGGTGAGGTAAATTTTTACATGTCTGCAAATATGTCCCTTTTGCCCTTACTATGGGTGGATACATTTTTAGGTATAGAATTCTAGGTTGAAAATTTGTCCATCAGAATTTTGAAGGAATTTGCTCAGTTACCGTAACAGTATTAGGTTTTCATGGAGAATTAGGCTGTCTTTCTGATTCCTGTTCCTTTTGAAATATGACCTGTCCCATCCTCCTGAAAGCTTTTAGCATCTTCTCTTTATCCTCATGGTTCTGGCATTTCATAACTTTGTGTCTTGGTGTGTGTGTGTGTCTGTGTGTGTGTGTGTATGCACCCGTGTGTGTATGCACCCGTGTGTGCACGCATGCACATGAATCCATGCTCTCGTGTATGTGTTAATTGTTCTGGGAACTGCGTAGATAATATTTTCGGCAAATTTTTCCATATTTTTTTATTTTGGGCTTTCATCTTTCTCTTTCTGTCCCTCTCCCTCTCTCTCTCTCTCTCTTTCTCTCTCTCTCCTTTTAATCAGTTGTTGGATCTCTAGATCGAGTCTTTAATTTTCGTATCTTTTCTTTCCTATTTACCACCTTTTTCCTTTTTGTTTGACTTTCTGGGACATTTTCTTGACTTATCTTCCATTCTTCTATGACTTTCAGATTTTGATGATCACAATTCTCAAGGATTCTTTCTTACCTTCTAATTGGTCATTTTAAAGTATCATCTTGTTTTCTGGATGCAATGTCTTCATTTATCTTTCTGAAGATATTTTTTAAAAAGTCTTCTGCTAGGGCTTCCCTGGTGACGCAGTGGTTGGGAGTCCAGCTGCCGATGCAGGGGACACGGGTTCGTGCCCCGGTCCAGGAAGATCCCACATGCCGCGGAGCGGCTGGGCCCGTGGGCCATGGCCGCTGGGCCTGCGCGTCCGGAGCCTGTGCTCCGCGACGGGAGAGGCCACAACAGTGAGAGGCCCGCGTACCGCAAAAAAAAAAAAATCTCCTGCTCCCTGAATTGCCTCTGCTTCCTGCAGGTCCCTGGTTATGTGTCTTGTGCCCCTCTTTCATGCTGAAGCTTTGCTGAAGTGTCTGGTGATCCTGGACTGTTTCTTCGTATTTAGGAATTGAACACTAGAAAGCTAATAAGATCCTGCTTTGTGTGCACGATGGGGCTTGTCAACTGTCCCGCTTCACTAAGGCATGATTGCCATGTAAGCTCGACTTCCTTGGGAGACCCTCACATGTCACTCTCCAGAAGTCCATTCTAAGGCATTTAGTTTCTCCAGAGAAGCATTCTGTAATCTCCTCTGGGGTGGCAGTATTTGAGGCAAGACCAAGGGTGAGGTGGCTGGGTAAGCAGTGTTGTTCCTGGTTTCTGTTGTTTTATTTATTATTTTTAAAATATTTATTTATTTATTTGGCTGCGTCAGGTCTTAGTTGCGGCACGCGGGATCTTCATTGCAGCACGCAGGATCTTTCATTGCATTGCGCAGGCTCTTCCTTGTGGCACGTGGGCTTCTCTAGTTGCGGCAAGCAGGCACCAGAGCACGTGGGCTCAGTAGTCGTGGCGCGTGGGCTCTAGAGCACGTGGGCTTAGTTGCCCCACGGCATGTGGGATCTTAATCCCCTGACTAGGGATCGAACCCACGTCCCCTGTGTTGGAAGGAGGATTCTTAACCACTGGACCAGCAGGGAAGTCCCGTTTCTGTTGTTTTAGGAGCAAGAAGAAGGAGCTCTGCCTCGTGCTTCACCCCAGCCTTCCCCTGAACGTTTCAGGTTCAATTTCTCTGGGATGAAACCACTAGACTCTGACGGATGGGGGGGAGGTGATGGCCGGGGTGACTTGTTCCAGCCCCGAGCCTCACTGCAGCCTTCCTTGGTCCCCTGACCCTTCAAGTACCGGGTCTCCCCAGCAGAACTGACTTCCTGTCATGATTCCCTGCCGCAGACCTGGTGGTCCTTTCTTCCCTATCTTCCTCCTCTCTGTAAGCGAGCTTCTCCTCCTTTGGTTTCTCATCTTCCAAAACATTGTTGAAACATCTAATTTCCTCTTTATCTCCCCTGTTCCTCTTTGTGCACCAGTATTTCTTTAATTCCTTTGTATGTTAATAGCATTTGGGGTGAGCAGGCTAAAGACCAGTGTTCAGCATTTCATGTTTAACTGGAAATCACTGTGAAGTGTTTCAAAAAAGTTTACAAGGTATTTTCGAGAACTGGCCTCTTTTTGCAAGGCACATGATGCCTGCGAGTATTTGGGCAACCCCTTACTGCTACTTTTTTCACATAGTCTCCAGGCACAGTCAGACATTTGTCGTGGATTGAAATAAGCCTGTCTGTGCTGACGGAGTGGAATTCAGGGTCCTCAGTTTGCATTTACCCATCCTCCACTTAGTTCTGCCTCATTGGCGCTTCACCTTGCTATTTGATGGGAAATATTCTCCCCATAAACTTCAGTAAGATGTAAGTGGATTTCTGCAGTGGAAATATTGTTCAAAAGCTGCAAAACCAAATCACAGCAGGTGTTTTGTCTTGGGACCATGTGTCTTGCAAAGCAGCCATTTAAAATGCCACTTGTAGAAAGCCACAAACAGTCACAGCTAATTCACTTTACAGGAGTTTTATTTGTACTTATGGGAGAATCACACCACCAAACAGAATCATTTCTCTACCAAGACAGCAGCATTAATCATCTTTCTCAACTTGTGTTCGCAAATCACCTTATTTACTGGTTTTCTTCTTTGGGTTAGAATATGGTGGCGTTAGGGTTGGTGAAGATGCAAATGGTGTTCTCTGAAGCCATTGGGGCAAATATGGAACTTTCAAGAGTGGGTCAGCTGGCCCAGCTGTCTGTAGGCTAATAGTATTGCAGCCTGAGTGCTGTCGCTTGCGAAAGCTGGCCGGAGTTAGATCCAAGCCCACCTTGGGCTTATCTGTCTGTGGACCGGGGAGGGTTGATAGCAGAATCCAGGGAAAGTTACTTCATACTCCTGTGGGCATCTGATGGCCACTCTGGAAAGGTTCTCAGCCTCCAAGGCCCTAAAGAGAGGCTCCAGATCTTAGCTGGACTTGGGACTCACAAGGGAGCTTTTAAATCCTGATGCCCAAGTTGCATCCCCAGACCAACTGAATCAGAATCTTTGAGGGTGGGACCCAGCATCAGCAGTTTTGAAAGCTCTTGAAGAGACAAGGGACAGGCTGCATACTACCGCTAGGTCATTTTTAAAATCCTGTTGTTGTTATATAAGCAAAGAAACTTATTTGAACTTTTAATGATTTTGAACTAATTTGGATTTGGGGAAAGTGGGGGTACTTCATGTCATAATCATTTAGATTCAGTCTTATTTTGCAGCTGTTTCCATGGTGTGATGAGGTAGATTTTTCTCCCTCTCATGAAAGAGAATTAAGCGGTTATTCTCAATTCAGAATCCAGAGCATTCGGGGAATACTCTTCCAATGGATTTTGCTCCTATGGAAAATGTGGTGGAAAAAATAGTGCAAAGGTCTGTGGGCGGGGCTGGGCACTGGCTGGATGTGACTTCACCGGGGTCCTGTGTCTCTCCTGGTGTGTGCAGGTCCTGTGGCTGTCATCAGTGGTGAGGAGGACTCAGCCAGCCCGCTGCATCACATCAACCATGGCATCACCACGCCCTCATCTCTGGATGCCGGGCCGGACACAGTGGTCATCGGCATGACTCGCATCCCGGTCATTGAGAACCCCCAGTACTTCCGTCAGGGACACAACTGCCACAAGCCAGACACATGTGAGTACCACAGTAGAATGTTGTCCCTTCTGGGGAGGGAGGGTGGCATGGCGATAGACCACGTAGCTGGGGTTCTGGAACCTTCTGGGGTGACCTACCACCTGCTAACCTCCCACTCTCTAAGAGACCCTCCCTCTTTGTTTCAAAACTTGAAGAATAGCCTGGGCGAGGGGACACCACTGGGACAGAGTCCCCTGGGCAGAGCGGGCTCGGGGCGGGGCGGGGAGCAGCCTGGAGGCAGGAGGCCCAGCCCCACCTGGAGAGGTGCTCCCAGTAAGGCAGGGGGCACAGACACGGCTGGTTGTACCTGTGCACCTGGCCTGTGTATTCAGGAAATGTAACCTGACTCTGTCCAGACAATAGCCCCTGAGGTCGTCAGACCTGCTGCCCCAGCCTCCACTAGAGGGGAAGGGAGTGAAGGGCGGTGAGGACCTTTCGAATGGAAACCTCTCTCTAGCTGCCCCTCCAGTGCCCCGAAGTGCACGTTCTGAGAATCAGATCATGGCCCCTGTGCTAGGACCCTTCCCCTCCCCGCTACAGATGTCTCCTTCAGATCAGAGGGCTCAGGGCACCTGCTTCCTAATCTCTCTTTCCTCCTGGTGGTTCAGCCCCTCCCTTTGTATTTCTGCTGAGTCTGCTAGGGCCTCTCCCCATTCCTGGTGCCTCCGTGGCTTGGCCCTCCATCCAGCAGCTGTTTCCCTTGCTGTGTCCCCAGGCTCAATCTAGGCTCAGCGACTACAGTGCACACCCCTCCCCTCCCATGGCTTCTGCTCCCAAGAAACGGTCAGCTATGTCAGGAGAGGGAACAGAGACACCTGGAGAGTGCCTTAGAGCTAGAAGGGACAGAAGGGATGGGGTAGGTTAAGGCCTCATCTACAGACAGGAAACCCGAGGCTCTGGGAGGCTGTGAGTCCCCCTTCCCTGCCCGTGGGCTTCTGCCAATCCGTTCTCTTTGTCTGGTCAGCTAGTCCCAGGTCAGCCTAGGAAGAAATGCCTCTGGTCTTGCTCTCCCTGCTGGCGGAGCTCTCTATACTTGGGCTCTGCTCTTTGTAGCTCACAGAACTCTTGCTGCCCCCACTCGTCCATCTTATAGCAGAGTGGGCATCCAGCCACCCTGTCCACCTTTGCTTCTGTGTTTCTGCCTCTGTTTTTAGTGAGATGATCGCCACAGTGGGAGAGACTGGGCTAAAATCAGGGTAAGGTCATCATTTGCCTCCCAACCTTGATGTCCTCCAGAATCTGTCTCAGTGTTTATCAGACTCCCCCATCAGTACCAGTTAGAGGAAGGGTACTTGGGTTCTGGACCAGGGCTGGGCAAGGGAAGAAAGATACCTGCATTTCAGATAAACAGTGGGGAAGACAGTGCAAAGAATGGTTCTACTCTGGCTAAAGCGCTCACCTCAGATCAGGGTCATCCTGGACTGACCTCGGTGAGGCTGGGAGGAAAGCCCTTCTGGGATGGTAGCATGGGTCCAAGTTTGGTCCAGGGTTGGCACTGCTGAGCTTTCTAGAGTGATATTGATATTTGAATAGAGGCTTGGCATTGCTGTTGAATATACAACTGATTCTCGTTATTCCAAGTATTCTGTAAAGTCACTTTGACCACTAAATTAGCGAACATTGGACCATTGTTCCTAGGGGGAATCCAGGGTTAGGTTCATGCAAGCCTCTGGTCACAACACTTTTATCAGCTGATCAAGACATAACCTGTATTATGTGTACTTCTGTTTAAAGACACCTTAATACATACTGTTGGTTCCTTCACATTGAACTCATAGTGGCCAACAGCACTATGACTCATGCCTGAACAAAGCTTATCAAACACACCTCTTTTCTCCGTAAGGCACATCGCAGCCTTCTCACTCATAGGAGCACTAGACAGAGCTTCAGCACTATGCTTGGGGGCTGCTTTAAACTGAAATCTCACCCACGAAAAGCACATATATGCAAAAAAGGTGGCGTTGGATAGACCACGAGAAGGACACTTGTTTACAGTACGAGAGCTGAAACGAGAAAGCAGAGCATGGCTTTTTAACCTCAGCCGGGAATGTGCACGTGGGGTGACTCAAATTTGTCACCGCTTCTCGAATGTTTGTGAATGACTGCGAAAGCGCTGTGTGTGTGTGTGTTCTGGGGTTGCACATAAATTGTAGTGAGTAGGTGAATTCACAAAGACAGAATCCGGGAAAAATGAGAATGGGCTTTGTTCCCTGTCGTGGAAGCTCTGGGCCCTGGGGTAGAGTAGGGTCCCATGGGCTCCTGATACCAGGTGGTGGCATAGTTTCCAGATGGGGCGAACCTGGCATGTGGGGAGGAAGATCCTTCTGGGCCATCAGAATGAGTGGGCACCGTGGAGAGACCAGTGGGTTCTGAGTGTCCTTTGATGTCAGGACCCAGCACCCAGCCAAGGAGCTGTCGCCCTGGGAAACAGTGCAGAGGAGAAGCGTCTCCACAGCTCCTTGTGTTTGTGACTCAAAGCAGACAGCCTTTCTACGTCCAGACAGCACTTCTGTGTACACAGGAAGGGGTCGGCGGAGACAGAGAGGAAGCAGGTTTAGTGACAAGACTTGAGGGAGTAGGCAACAAACAAGACCTCATCAGAGCAAAATCCCTGGATGAATCCAGCTTATCCAAACCCTCTGATATTAGGGAAGATACCCTTTTCAGGGAAGCGGTACATTTTGTCCTCTCGGTAGACAATGGGTGGCTCTTAATTGTTTTCAGAAAACACGTGTGGCAAGGACAAACAACGTGCAGGAGCCTTGTAACCGGATTTGGCTAATCCGCCCTCTGCAAATCCATGGCTGACTCACACAGTCCTGGAAGGGAGCGCCTGGCCCTCTCCTCGCTGAGATTTACCGGCTGGGAAGCAGCAGGTCTCTGATTACAAAGGCTTCATCAGTCAAGGGAAGGGACTCCAAGACACATCCCCATGTGCGATGAAACACTATCATAAATAATTAAAACCACATGTGCCTTGGCAGATAAATAAGCAGTGAACGTTTATGATGCTGCAGACGGGGCTGGGGTCACTCCTTCGGGGCGAGACGGCAAGAAGCAGGGGATTAAGGGAGGAGAAATGCTCACATCTTGGGGCCCCGGGGTGGGGGGTCTCCCATCTGAGTCCTTTCTCGTCCCATTTAACAATGCGGACTGTGGGAAGAAATCGCAGGGACATAGTAGCTACCTGACTTTAGGCCTCATTTCCACAAGTCCTCCGTTGATGGATTTAGCACAGAAGTGCTTTTCTTTCTTTACACATGTGTTTATCATAAACGGTGGGACCTTTCTGGCTGGAGTGATTAAGACGCTGCTCCTCTCCTGCCCTCTCACTTTCTCTCTGTCTTCAGTCTGGTCCATAGCATTTTTCATAGTGTGTCAGGGCCGCAAGGATGTGTAGAGCTCACCTAGTACCGTCCGTTATCAGATGCTTGCAGCCCCTCACCTATGTTCCCGAGTGCTCTGCATTTGGCATTGTCTTTATTCTAAATTTATTCCGTCTTTCCAGGGGTTCTGGAAGAGCTGAATAAAGATGCTGCTCTTCCGGGTTGGATATAGAATCTGCAGTCTAGTGAGGCAGCCCTCATTATTTATTTAAAGCCCCCTGTTGCTCGAAAGCATCAGGAAACCGGTACAGCCCTCCATGTCACACAGCCAATTTGAGGCTAGGCCCTTCTGAATGAGACAGCAAGGGGCCGGTCTAGGTGGGTCACTGGGGAGAAGTGTCAAGCTATTTGTAGCAACGTTGGGCACTAGGTGACTTTTGTCCCCCTTGTGACTGCTCTGGGCTGCAGTTGTGTTGCCTGTGCTGGGCTGGACTGCAGGCGGCTGTGTTAGGAGTCATGCTTTGCCTCTTGCCCGTTGCTCGGTTGGAAGGCTCTTCGGCTCTGTTCAAGGCCCTGGGGTTCTCTGTTCATCCCCTTTTCCCAAACCCATTCTCAGAGGACAACTTTGCCTCTTGGTTGAGAGAGCAGAGGCTAGCTGGGGGGTGCTAAGCCAGGTCACCCTCCCCTCCTGCCCTCTGTCCCCAGGCCAGGCTGTCTGCCTTTATTCTCAGGTTGTTTCTGTCTCAGGGGGTACGGGGCCCCATCTTCCCGGCGTCAGCATTCCCAGCTCTCCATTCCTCCCTTTGACCTCTCCCCTCCTGGTGGGCCGGTAGTCAGAGACTCTCTCTGACCCTGGCCAGCCATCCTTTGCTCTCACCTCCCCTTTCAGACATTGTCCCCTTCCACTCAGCATTATACCTCTTCACATTCCCTGTCTCATAGCTCTGTTTCCCCAGGAACCCCTGAGTTCTCTTGGTAAAACTTGAGCATATTCCTTTGGGTCCCTCGTCTTCGTTAGCATCTGAGTCATTCACACAGTGCTGATTTTTCTCCCTTTCATCTATTCAATAAATATTCATTGAGGGTTTGTGTCAGGCCTTCTTTTCGGCTTTGGAAACAATGGCGAACAAGGCATGCATGGTCCCTACCCTCAGGGGCTTACTGCCACCGGGGCTGATCTCCCAAGATGCAGGATGGGACCCTCTGCCCCCTTGGGGCCACTCCCAGGGCCTCGTGTCTTCACTTTGCTCCTTTCTGCTGCTGATTCACCAGCCTCTACCCCTAGTCACTTCTTTCCAGGTCTCCCTCCAAGCTCACACCTCTGACTGTTACCACAGTGTAATTCCCACTTGAAATGCCCATCTCCCTCCCCACATCCCCTCACTCCCTTTTCTTCCTTCCTGTACCTACTCATCACTGGGCATCTGGCTCACTTCCAACCACGTGTGAGTTCTTCCTAGACCCATCCTATTGCAAAGTGACCTTTCCCTCCTGGGAACCCATGGCTTAGAGGAAAAGCCATGCACAGTAGTCTTGCATGATTTTGAGTGAAATCTTAGGTCGTCCTGTCCCTTCTCAAAGATGTGGGTCCTGTTTCCCAAACCTGACTTTGAACTTATTCCAAGAAGTAGCTCTTATGTGTCACCAGTCTTTTTTTTTAAAATTTTCCTTTATTTATTTTTATTTCTGGCTGCATCTGGTCTTATTTGCAGCATGTGGGATCTCTCATTGCGGCGCGTGGGCTTTTCTCTAGTTGTGGCACACGGGCTTCTCTCCAGTTGTGGCGTGCAGGTTTTTTCTTCTCTCGTTGAGGTGCGTGAGCTCAGTAGTTGTGGCGCTCGAGATTAGTTGCCCCGCGACATGTGGGATCTTAGTTCCCCGACCAGGGATTGAACCTGCATCCCCTGCGTTGGAAGGTGGATTCTTTACCATAGGACCACCAGGGAAGTCCCCTGTGTTACCAGTCTCCATTGTCTGTGGAAACACGACATGGGACTAGGGTTGGAGAAGATAGCAACCAACCGTGTGTCAGATGACGCTTGGTGAGTGTGTCTTCATTCCAGGCACAGGCTCTCGAGAGATGTCACAGACCGAGGGAAAGGTCGTTGATCTGCATTGACAGCCTCCTCTGGACCAAGCCCTGGGCTGGGCTTTCCATTTTTACCTCATGCAGTCTTTCGCCCACTCTCTGAGGGAGAGGCTGATATACCCATTTTATAGATAAAGAAACTGAGGCTCAGTGAGCTTAAGGGACTTGTCCCAGATCATACAGCTGTTAAGAGAGAGCCTGAGTTGAAAACCCAGACCTACTGACTCCAGGATGCATCCTTTCCCTGTCAGATCACATTGCCTAGGATTCCAGTGGTCCACAAGCATTTACTCTCCACCTCCTGGACTCAGGGAAGCTGGCTTTTGAGGAATGCCGTATTGTGGAGGCTCAATGTTCTCCCTGTTTCCAGGATAAGGACAGCCCTATGGGGAAGAGAACCTTGGCTGAAGGTCCCTGTAGTCATGAAGCTGGGTCAGCCTTGGTCTGGCTGTTGGGACTTATCCTCCTTTCTGAATTCTTCCCCAAAATCAAGTTCCCAAGGGACCATGGTTGCCTTCAGATAAGGAAATACTTGGTCCTGGAGATAAGTCAGTTTCTTAATTTTAAAAAAAAATTTTAGAGCAGGTTTAGGTTTACAGAACAGTTAAGCAGGAAGTACAGAGTGTTCCCATTTACCCCCTCACACTTCCCCCACCAAAATCTCCCCTATTATTAACATCTGGCATTAGTGTGGTACATTTGTTACAATTGAAGAACAAATATTGATATATTATCATTAACTAAAGTCCATAGTTTACAGCAGGGTTCACTCTTCGTGTTGTATAGTTCTATGGGCTTTACAAGAGCATCGTGTCATGTATCCATCATTTAAGTATCACACACAATAGGTTCACTACCCTAAAACTCTCCTGTGGTCCATGATTCATTTCCCCTCCCCAGCCCCTGGCAACCATTGATCTTTTTTACTGTCTTCACAGTTTTGCCTTTTCCAGAATGTTGTTATAGCTGGAATCATACAGTGTGTAGCCTTCTCAGATTGGCTTCTTTCACTTAGCAATGTGTATTTAAGGTTCTTCCATGTCTTTTCGCGGCTTGATTGCTTATTTCTTTTTATCACTGAATAATACTTCATCGTATGGCTCTACCATAGTTTATCTATTCAGCTATTGAAGGACATTGTGTTCGTGTCTAAGGGCTGCTGTGGCAAAGTACCACAAACTGGGATTTCAAACAATAGAAATGTATTGTCTCGTCGTTCTGAAGGCTGGAAGCCTAAAATCAAGGTCTCGGGGGACTCTGCTCCCTCTGCAACCTGTAGGGGAATCCTTCTTCCCTGTTCTCAGCTTTTGGTGGTTTGCTGGCATCCCTTGGCTTGCCACTGCATCCCTCCAATCTTCTGTCCTCACATGGCGTCCTCCCTGTGTGTCTGTCTTCACAAGGCCTTCTTCTTACAAGAACACCAGCCATATTGGATTAGGGGCCCATCCTATTCTAGTATGACCTCATCTTGACTTAACTAATTACATCTGCAATGACCCTATTTCCAAATAAGATCACATTCTAAGGTACTGGGGGTTAGTAATTCAACCTGTTTTTTTTGGGGGGTGTGGGTGGACATAACTCAACCCACAGTAGACATCTTAGTTGCTTTCTAGTTTGGGCAATTATGAATAAAGCTGCTATAAACATTTGTGTGCAGGTTTTGCATGGACATAAGCTTTCAACTCTTTTGCATAAATGCCTAGGTGCACAATTGCTGCATCGCATGGTAAGAGGATGTTTAGCTTCGTAAGAAACAGCCAAACTGTCTTCCAGGTGGCGGTACCAAGGGGGATTAGGTTCTTTTCATTTCATATTAGACTGGCCTCCACTGCTTAGCTCCTGCCCCAGGGTCTCTTGGACTTGTCAGTGCACACTCACCTACTCTGTGTGCTTTCTCGAGTGTGTCTATGTATGTGTGTGTACACACAAGTGTGTGCATCTATATGTCTTCTGCTCTAAACTATACCAGCAACTGATGATGGTATAATTCTCACCGGATAGCTACTTAGCCTATAGTGAGCATACTTCACTTGTAACTTGTCATTGGTCAGAGGCCAATTGCCACATTGACTACAGAACTGACGCCTTGATTTTCTGACCAGCGTGCTCATGCCTTCACAGCGTCTCAAAAGCAGTTTGTCACAGTGACTCTCTATGGTGCCCACCCGGAGCCCCCAGTGACCCTCACCTCTTTGGGCATCCAAGCCCTTTTCTGTTTTGGTTTCCCAGAAACCTTGCTAATGCCTTCTCTTTCCCCATGTGTCATTTGCAAGCTGGCCCTGGTCTTTCGGGCCTCCTTTCAGGCCTTCAGGACTCTGTTTTCCACGTGAGTCTCTACACTTTGAACCATACGTGTGCGTTCAACCTTCAGCCTCTCCTGGCTGGTCACCTCTACATCCTGCTTTCTTAGACCTGTCACTCGCCCTCCCTGGCTGAGCCGGCAGCTCTGTCCTGGGGTCCCTCACAGCACATCGTTCTCATTGGGCTGTTGATGCCCCATCTGTGTTGGTTCCCTCCAACCCCCTTTTCCCCTTTATTCCTCAGTCAGTCAGCAAACATCCATTGAGCTCTTAGTAAGTGCCAGCTACTCTGACGTGGGCCCTGGGATGGGGTGAAGGACCCACCCTTCCTTACCTCTCTTTGGTTACATTGCAGCTGTTTGGAGGTCCTGTCCTCACTCTCTTTCCTCGGGGCAATTGCTTGATGCACTCCCCTTATCATACCAGCCTAAAAGGCGAGGACGTCCACAAAGATGACCAAAGCTGGAACCAGTAGGTCTGTGAACTGTGTCCCTTTAGCTGGGACCAGTGTTTCCTACATCAGGAGTGAGGGAGCGGCTTGTCTCTTCCTCCTCTTCTGGGCCAATCAGCCACGGACCCTGTCTTTTCTGGAGGAGGAAGTGCCAGGGCCGATTTACCAGCTGTGGTGGGGAGTATGGAGCCTGTGGACTTGCAGATGAAATATGGAGAATGGGCTCCTTTGTCTGGGAGGCCACCCGCCCCGGAACCAGGAGCAGAGACAGCAGTCGTAGCTGCTGCTACTGAAGAATATACCTTTCTAGGTTTTTCTCTAGCACAAGTCCTGATGGACTTGCCTGATGGAAGGAATGGTCTCTGGTTACAGGGCTGGGCTAGGAGCTCTTCCTCTGGGAGTGGAGCTGAAGTGGAGGCTGGTTTACAGGGTGTGGGGGGATTGCTGTTTGCTCCCCTCTGGTTGGTTTAGGAGGGAGGCCTGGCTAAATGTGACATGAAGAGATTAGGACCAATGTGGGCGTGGGCCGTTCTGATATATCTCTTCCTTTATTCTGCTGGTTGGATCTTGATGGTCCCCATTAAGGGAACTATAGGTTGAATCTTGGTGAAGGTAATAGTGATATTTTGCCTTAGCCCTTTTCACCGATTGGGTATCTCCAGGCTCTGTTTGCCAGACAGTCTTTCATAGAACTTTTTTTTTTTTTTCGGTACACGGGGCTCTCACTGTTGTGGCCTCTCCCATTGCAGAGCACAGGCTCCGAATGCACAGGCTCAGTGGCCATGACTCACGGGCCCAGCCGCTCCGCGGCATGTGGGATCCTCCTGGACCGGGGCACGAACCCGCGTCCACTGCATCAGCAGGCGGACTCTCAACCACTGCGCCACCAGGGAAGCCCCATAGAACATTTTAAACAAACAAAAATTAGGATTGCTCGCCTTGGATTTTTCTTCAATCCTATTTTCAGATCTGGTTAGAATAAGTAGCAGACCCCTGAGAAGGCTGTGGTGTTAGGTTTGGTGAGCCCAAGGAGGAAAGGAGCGCTCAGACACATTACCAGTTTCTTTTCTTTCCAGACAAAGCTAAATGATTCCAGAATGCGTTATCTTGAAAGCCAAGGCAGTGAGTCCTGGGCCCACATGCTTGAGCTTGTCCTAAGGGTTTCAGTCCCTGGAGAGTAACCTCTGTGGTTACTGACTCCCAAATCCCTTAGATCTAGGCATAATCTAAGCATAGCATATTGCCATTTCTTTTCTCTATCCCAGGATTAAAAAAAATCATGTGATTGCATTTCCCCCAAATTATCTGAAACGCTAGAAATTGCTGAGCATGTACTTTGGAGCTGTAACCAAACTAGTCCAAAGGGACAGACTCTGGTCCATCTCCCTGAGCCAAGACAACCTGCCTTCCTATGGAGTCTCATGACCTCATATGTTCTGTGCTTCACCGCCATAATCACATACTCAAAGTTAGTAGCTGCATGCAGTCATGCTAATTAAGTAATTAGGTATAATTATGCTCACTGTAAATACACGGTAATTGGCTTAAAAATAGTATTTAGGGGGTAAGCATGTGCTCCATGGTGGAGAAGGTGGTGAGGAATGATAAGACCCTCAGCCAGCCTGTAGTCATGTCATTTTGTGGGGGAACATGAACGCAAGGGAAGGTGCACCCAACAGCTGAAAGTGAGTGAGATGTGGAGTGTGTCCTTCCCTTCCTGTCCAGAGCCCTGGGAGCTGAAGGACTCTTTGTCTTCTTGGCATGTTTTGGCCTCAGTCTTGTCTCCAAGGAGTGGGAGGATTAATTTCCCTCCAGAGATCCTCTCCAGCTCAAGATTTCCCAGACCTTTACTCTTTTTTCCTTCAACTGGATTCAAGCATCTAAATTGGATGGGAGTTTTTAAGGGTGATCATTCTGAACCAGCTGAGAAATCCACACAGCGATCAGATAGGAATCAAAAGTTGGGCTTTCTTGCTAGACTTAAGAAAGTTGCTTAGAAGTAAAGCCAAAATGGACTTCTTGATGCCTCTCCCAAGCTTTGAACTTGGGATGCATAGACAGGAGTTGGGTCTCAGAGCAGATGTTGTCTATCTGGTTGCATGGAGGGTCATGGTCTGCCTCATTTTTGCAAGTCAGAAAGCTTAGGAGCTCCTTGGAAAACGACACAGGCAGGAAGAGTCTCCCTTTTCTGCATTAGCCCTACCTGGAAGAGAATATGATGAGAGATGATGGACTCTGCCCACCTCACCCATCAGGTAAATCACTCACTTCTCACAGGGAGGGACCAAGCACACAGGTTGGGGGAAGAGCTGGGGGTTATTTCCTGTGTCTCTGAGGAGAAAGAAATTCCTGTTTTATGGGCAGAGGCTAAAAGACAGGAAAAAAGAACCCCCTCACCATCCTTAGAGACAGCAAGGGGTGCTATTGTTAGTGGCAGTCCCTATTAGTATTCTCTTTGCAGAAGCCCTTTCCAGGAGAAAATGGTCATCATCTCCATTTCCTCTGAATGAGCACATGAGTCATACTCCAGATGGGAGATGTGCCTAAGAGCTGGGAAGTTCTCCTTCTCATTGTGCTGTCTTCTTAATGGTCAGTAATTAAAAACCCAAGCTCTACTCACCTGTTAGCCAAGAAACCCTGGGTGCAACTGCCCTTCTGTCTTCTCCCCAACTGCCTTTAACACAGGATTTCCCAAATGGTGCTCTGGGAGTTTTTCAGAAAAAAAAGTTCCATGGTCAAATAAGTTTGGGAAAACCTGGATTGAATATGTTTTTTGTTTTACTGTGGGATTCTGAGAGCTTCTAATGGTAAAGGTCATTGCAGTTTTGTAGGAGAACACTTGGGTCTGCAGCATTTCCCAAATTTATTGGACCCCCGAACTTGATTTTTGAGGTACACTTATTAGCATCTCTCTGTGGACACAGATGTTCAGTGGATCGCATTCTGGGCTGTTCTGGGGGTTTGGGGTTCTGTTTTTGCCTCCCCAGCAGATGTGATAACTCATGTGACAGAGTGCCCAGATGGGCCTGAACCTGTTTGGCATGTGTTCTGTCCCATTTCTTCCCAAGCATCTGGGAGGGACAGGAAGTGGCTGAATTCCGTGGGAATGTCCCAAGTCGGGGTGGTGGCATTCTTCAGGATTTCTGGCAGAGCACTAAGTGCCCTTCATGCAAGTGGATCAGGGGTCTTTGTTGGTTATTCTCTGCCTAGAAGCTCTTGCAGGTGCCTCTAACACTTCCTAAACCCCCAGATCCAGAGATGCTGGTCATGGCCAAATTTCACTGCATTCCTTGTTTCCAGGCAGATCTGCCACTTAGGATTGGAATCTCAGGGAGCTGTCTCTAAGGAGAAACGCACAATCCAAGATGCAAGCTGCTGCCCCCAAGCCACTGTTTCCAAACCATTGGGTGGAAGGGCAGAGCACCTCTTTATTTCAAGAAGGGGATCCCTTTTCATTAGAAAAGAAAGCAAGATGAGTATGGGTGTCCTAGACCCTGGTCCCAGCCTACTGACTCAGCAGCCACATGACTGTGGGCAAGGCATCCACCATCTCTAAACTTGAGATAAGAAAATGTGACCACCTTAGCTGGTATTTTTTAAGATGACGTGGCGTGAGAATTTGAAAGGGCTCTGTCACCTTGCCAAAGTGGCATATACATGACCATCCTTGCCTTGACAATGACATTCTTACAACGATAGTTACAATTCCTGCCTCAAATATGCTGTTGGAGGAAACCAGATTGATGGTGTCAAAAATAGAGGTTTGCAAAGCTTGAAGTTATTTCTGAAAAGATAAGAATATTTCCCTCCAATGATTTCTTTCCCCCAACTCTAAGAAATAGCAGTTTATCACCCAGATCCGCAGCCACAGAGATGCTCTTGGGAGTCAGGACTATAATATGTTGGTTGTCAGGAAACGATCAATGCAGATGAGCAGAGTGCTCAGGCCAATTTCCTTTTGGGTTTATGAGACTGCAAAGCTGTGGGTGCAACTAGGGGATGGTGGAGAGATTCCTGGTGAGATTCTTGTGTTGGTTTTATAGTCTTTGTTTATTCCCCCTTGTCAGGAAACATTATTTTGTTGAAACTGCAGTGCCCCTGCTCCCCCATATACCTGCCCAAGTGCATCACTTGAGTTACTTGTATGTCTGTGCCCATACGGTTAGGGCTTTAATGCCTGGCTGCTCAAGTGGCCTCCTTTTTCCCTTGTTCTTTTTTTTTTTGGCAGTATGCGGGCCTCTCACTGTTGTGGCCTCTCCCGTTGTGGAGCACAGGCTCCGGACGCGCAGGCTCAGAGGCCATGGCTCACGGGCCCAGCCGCTCCGCGGCATGTGGGATCCTCCCGGACCGGGGCATGAACCCGTGTCCCCTGCATCAGCAGGCGGACTCTCAACCACTGTGCCACCAGGGAAGCCCATTTTCCTTGTTCTTATACATAAGTGCACAGCCCCTTCATTCTTCCTCAGCAGACGTACACGTGGGACTTTTAGACACAAATGTACATGTTTATGGGTCTTGTTTATATTTGTGCACATATCTCATGTTTTGGGCACTGATCGTATCAGTTCAGATCTTTTGGCTGAAAGTACTAGGCAGTCGTGACTCACTTGGGCTTAAACAAGAAGGCAATTGGTCATCACATAACTCAAGTAAATAGGTAGGGAAGGCTCCTGGTTAAGTACATTAGGACTCTAGTTCTGCTTTTCTGAGGTTCTCTTGCCTCTGCCTTTCTGTGTTTGGCTTTACCACCACGCTGGCTCCCCTCATGATTACGGAATGGTTGCAGGAGCTCCAGGCATCACAACCAAACACATGGCCCAGGGACAGCACAGAATTGTCTGTTCTTGTGGGTTGATTGAAATTGAGAAAACCTTTTCCCAAGTTCCCCAGCAGCCTTTCCCCCCTGTCTCATTGGCCAGAATTATGTCATCTGTTTATTCTTAAGCCAGTCACCCATAAAGAAAATGGAACTAAAACAAACACCTAGGCTCCTCCAGATACTCCCCTGGGCTTGGGGCTGCAGCTCACTTCCCCTGAGGCATAAGGCTGCCCGGAGGGGTGTGAATACCCTCCACAGAATCAGAGTCTGTTAGCAAGAAAGGAAGTGAGAAATGACACTGCCCGCCACCCCAGTTCTTCTACGAGGGTCAACTCCTGCTCTGCTAGGAGTACGCAGAGGCCTCTTGGGGTAGAAGTGGCAGGAGGAAGATGAGAACATTGATCTCATGCAAATTTTACTTCTCCTCTATCTCTGCTGAGGGAAAGCAAGCTGGTAATTTGTGGTCGTTGTCAGTACTGTTCTGGTCTGGGAAATTGTCCTGCTAATTTTCAAGGCTATACTTAATATGCCCAGGCAAAGACAAATTTCTTCATGTGGTTTTAGCTGGGTCCGGTTATCTTGGTTGAGCAAGCTGTGTGAACTCCTGGGAGCTGCTGTATGATCCTTTGGAAGCATCGTTTCTGGAGAGTAGGTCAGGGCAGGGGCTGGTGAAGAGAAAGAAAGGGGCAGAGTAGTGAAGAGAGGAGAAATCACATTTACTCAGTACCTCTCAATACCTACTCAGGGCCGGGGTCTGAGCTTTAAGCAGGTGAAAATAATAATAAAATCGTACACAGCAGAATGCTTACTGTTGGCATTGAAAACTCTTTAAATACGATAAATTGTTTAATCCTTACAAAAACCATAGGTGCTATTACTTCCCCCATTTGGTAGATGGGGAAACCGAGGCACTGGGGAGATTAAGTCATTTCCTGTAGTCTCAGAGCTAGGCAATGACAGAACTGCGGTACAACGGAGCCCACCACCTCTCTTCCCTTCATCAGTCCTTCTGTCTATGTTAAATCCACTTGTCATGTAAGTGTTATGGTCCCCATTTCACAGATTGGGAAACTCAGACTCATGGAAGTTAAGGAACTTGTCCAAGGTCACTCGCTGGTCAGTGATGGAGTCAGGATTCAACCTCAGGGATTTAGGAACATGCCTCTTGCCCTGGCCCAGGCTGTGTCCTCTCACTATTAGCTGACCTCTACTTCACCTGCACCCCACCTTCCGGGAGACTGAGGATGAGCTTGGTGATTGTCAGACAGATGCTGGCTTGGATGACCCATGGTGCCCACCATCGAGTCAGCAGAAGGGAGTCCCTTTCTAGCACTTTCGCGGCTCCCATGTAGGTAGCCCCCTCCTCACTCCTACCTCAGAAGGTCATCTAGAACTTCAGATGCCTGGAAGGCAGGCCTCCCAGAGTGGGGTCCAAAATCGATGGGCAGTGCAGGGGATGCAGCAGCTACACTGGGAGGAAGAGAATGAGAGTCCTTGGGGTCAAATTGGCTTCTTTCTTGGCCAAACTTCCTTTTCTCCTGTCCCTGGTGGCTGTGTAGCTTAATTTGTCACCCAGATTGTAGCCAGCCGGGCCTCTCACCAGGCACTGTGTTAGCTTCCGTCCCCAGACGTAGAATTGCTGGTGACACAGCAACTCTTCGCATTGGATTCTGCTAAGTCGGGTGGCCCTAATGCCACTGGTAATGAAGAAGTGTTGGGACTAACCTCCTAATGGCTCATTGATTGGTTGAATTATGCTCAGTGTAATTCTGAAAATAGATTTTAAATATGTGCTTGGGGATTTGTGGGGATTTGTTACTTAGGAGGGTTAACTCAGTTGTGGCTGGTTTGACAAAGATATCAACGCCAGTAACCTGGGTTGGGGCCATACTGTTTGTCTCGGGGAGACCCCCCAGGACCAGGACAGCTTGCCAGAGGGCAGAGCAGGCAGGTGTGGAAAGGTCCCCTTCCTTTCATACACAGCCCTTGGTAGGTCATCTGAGGAGGTCATCTGGTTGACCCAACCATTGCAAAGCTCTCAATGTGCCCAGGGTGGGGAGAAGATGCACATATATTCTAGATTCTCCCTTTTACTTCCTCTGAAGCCAGGGAGCACAGAAGTTACCCTCTTTATAATCCAAGTTTTTGCATTTCCTAGAGCTGCCACTCAGGGGAAGAACCAAAGGGAAGCATTCTCAGAGGATCAGCTTTGCAGCCTCTTGGCATATTCCAGCATCGTCTGGTCTGCTTGGCATCTTTGATCCCAGGCCTAAAGCAGGGAGGTATATGAAGGGTTCCTGTTCTGGGCCTGGGCTTCTAATACCCATACATCTTTTTTGGTGAATGCCAGATTAATTTGGAAACATTAGAAAAGCTACATGGAAACTTTGTCAGTGAGAGCCAATGCCCCATCAAGAGGGAACAAGTTTGAAAAATGATGGTGCATCTATATAATGGAATATTATGTAGTCATTGAAAATAATAAAGTAGATCAATATGTATTGATGTTAAAAAAAAAAAAAAGAAAAGCTAATGTAGGTCCCTCTGTGAGGAAGCAACCAGCCACAGATGGGGCACAGAGACCTCCCAACACACCTAAAATCACCTGTCGTATGTATTTCTTTCTCTCTAGCCTATCAAGGACCTAAAATCCTTCCATTTTTGATGCACGGTGGGTCCGAAACAAAAGAATAATATCATAAATGAGCTTCCATGGGGCAAAATGGGAAGGTTCCGTAAGAACATATTTCTGAGGGGAAATTAGTCAACGGTCTTTTTTGCAGAGCTTTGATTCCACTGCTCCATTGTAACCTGTCTGAAAAAGCTATATTTCCTGATACCTTTCCCTGGGGTAATCTATACCCAGCCCACTGTGAGAAAAAAACGTATCCTCAGGGAAGGGAGAAGTAAAAAACAAAACCTGGAAGAAAAGAAAAAAAACCGACATGCTGCTCTAATAAAGAAATTACTGACGTTCTACATTATGAACTGGATTAATTTTTAATGACTGAGAAAGGAGTTGATTTATAATGCATCCTTCTGTGCTGCAGAGCCTGTCCCCAGCTAATAAATAAATGACAGGTCTCTTGTATTAAAAGTATCCGTCATTTCACATTGCTGGAATGCAAAGGGTGAGAGGCAATGAGCGAGAGGCCCCTGGGAGCAGGCGTGCCCTGCTGGGCCCAGTTGGCCACAGCAGTTGGCCTAGTTCTGAAACTAGAGTTAAGCTCATTCCTTTCTCTTGGTCTCAGCAAAATGACCCAAATAGCTCCAGCTCTTGTGGTCCAGGAGAAAGTTCATAGGAAGAGGTGCTGGAACACTTAGGAATACTTAGCCATGCGAGTTCAGATTCCTGGTCCTTAAGCAAAACTCTATGTGGCTTCTCCCCACATGTGCTGACCATGTACCATGGGAGCTACGTGTTCAGTAGTTGGTCCTTTGTTGATAGTGATGTGACTCACAGCTCTTGTTCACCTCTCTTTGCTTCTTAATAAAATAAAATAAAATAAAATAAAATAAAATGACACCTAATATTTAACTCCAAAGTAGTATATGCTCATTGCAAATATTTTAGGAAAAATCTAGAAAAGTACAAAGAAGAAAATAGAAATTACCATCAATACCGTCCCCGGTGATGAATCTATGAACACGTTGGTGCGCTGCCTTCCAGTGGTTTTTTTCCCTTTTTTTTCCCTAGATTTATAACAAATCAGACAGACAGACATGCCTATGCCAATACATACACGTGTATTATGCAAAAATGAGATCACATTCTGCATACGGTCTTATAATCTGAATTTGTTGTTTAACAGTACATCATTGACATTTATTTCATCTCATTAAAAATAATGCAGCAATTTTTAGTGGCTACGTATGCGTGGCCAGGGCCCTTTTCACGTTGGTGCCCTTGTAGAGCTGGCAATCAGTCAATCAAAATGCACTGCTTCGTTCTCTATCACAATGCCAACTCCAGAGTAAACACAGTGCAGGAGAAAAATGAGGACGGAAGATGGTTTTTGCACAGAACTCATAATTATGGAGCAACTACTGTGCTGTAGAGGCACTGCCGTGAGGCTGAGAGAGAGGAACAGAGCGGCGTGTGATCCAGGCATAAGGCACGTATCGGGGATGCTGTCACAGAAACCTTACAAGGAAAGGGCCAGGTGTGCTCAGAGAGTGCCAGCTTGTTTAAATTAGGGGAGCAGAGGCTTGCCACGGAGGAGGGAGGGTTTGAGCTTCCTAGAAAGCCAAGGAGGATTTAGATGGGCAGAGGTGGAAGGTCAGGCCCCTCCAGGCCACAGCAGCAGTAGCTGGATGCAGACAGGGGCCTTTGAAGGGACAGGGATGGAGGTCATGGGTGACTGGAGAAGGGTCCCTGGGTAGAGGAAGCATCCTGTTGACCTATTACATAGGACAGGTTTTTGTCCTGGCTATTGTAAATAGTGCTGCTATGAACACTGGGGTGCATGTGTTTTTTGGAATTACGGTTTTCTCTGGGTATATGCTCAGTAGTGGGATTGCTGGGTCATATGTTAGTTCTTACATAGGATAGGTTTTTGAAACAGCAATGATGCATTTATTCACAGAATTTGCACTTAAATCATTCCAATCTTTGTTTCCCGCACTTGTCATTGTTATCAGTTTCTCAGAAGTAGGGAGTGGCTTGAGAAGTAAAGAAACCACTCATTTTATCATCAAAAAGGTCAAACAGAGTAGGTGATTCTCTCTGAATTTAGGGACAGTTTCAAGCAGACACAGAAAGCCCCCTGTCCCAGAAAGGAGAGAGATGAAACAGTCACTGCATATAGCTTTCAGCACAAGGAAGGTTATTTAGAAAATGACAGAGATTTAGAAATTGCTGACAGCAGGTTTGACTCCTTCTGATTTATTTATATTGTCTTCCTAGGCTTATAAAAATGGAAGTTTTTGCCTGGATTTTAAGACTAGCATTTCTGTCCTTCCACATACGAATTTATTTCTTGATTTGTTTTGTGCATTTCTAAACATACATAGACCAATACTTTTTGCTTAAAAAAAAAAAAAAAGAAGGAAATTCTCTGGAGCTGGTAAGAAGAGGAATCAGAGTCCGTGTTTCTGTGAAGAGTCAGCTCCTGTGTTGCAGGATGTGCCAGGCAGAGTCCCAGAAGTATTCGTTCTTGAAGCACCTGGGAGAGCATGCATGTTTGCCATGTTGAAAAGTGGCAAAACCTGTGATCAAGTCATAGCTGGCCTTGGTTTTATAACTAGTCAATTGCAATATAATCCTCACTTACATTTTTACTTTCAAATTTTGGACCCCAAATCATTCTAGGAATAGGACTTGGCTGAAAGCAAAATTTTCCTTTCCTGTTCTTTCTCTTTCAACTTAACTTCCTGATAGAACATTGAATTTTTTTTTTAATCTAAAAAAGACCGAAGAGATCCATTAAGACCAGTCTCTTCATTCTACAGATGAGGAAACTGAGGGCCAGAGTCATAATTCTGTGAAATAAAGCCACAGGATTTTTTGGAGGCAGGAGGGGGACTCTGTCCAATGGCTCTTCTCTCTTGATGTTTCTCACTTCTCCTGAGCCTATAAGTGGAAATGCAGTCTTTTTATTTCCCTCACAGAAGTTGATTTTGTCTGGGTCATTTAATAAAGAATGTCTGACAAAAGTGAACTGTCTGACTTAGGTGCAGTAATTGCTACAGAAATTGGTTTCAGTGACTTTGGGGAATTCTGCAGTTGAACCCAGAAGTCATCCTTATCAAGTATGGTTTGTTCCAACAATTCCACAGATTTAAAGCACCTCAAATATCACCATTTCTCTTTGGAGTGATTCTTTGTTATTTTAGTAAATTTTCAAGGGGCACTGCCACACTGCCTCGTCGGATTCCTGGTGAAATACAGTGTCACTATCTTAATATTTTCTCTAGTTTCTTGAAGTCAGGCACTGCTAAGAGTGCTTGCACATGATCTGAAATGTCATTTGCACACAATAGATCTTTTTGAGAAGACTGTCTGAGTTCCTAATGGCATTAAAGAGGAAACCAACGTGCGGCTAGGCTTCTATTTGATTCCCATGCAGCTTTCATGTTACTTAATGCATCCGTTCACAAAGGGAATTCGTTTCTACTCCTCAGCTTCTAAATGGCCTCACATGATTTGCAGTTGACAGCACACTGGGATGCTTCTTTATTGTTTCTGTGGAAAGCTGGTTGTGTTAGCGTCACCGAGCGTATGGCTTTGTATCTTTAGGTATTCCATTGACAAACACTGGCTGATGGCCCACTGTGTGCAGAACCCATGCTAGGCAAGCACCATGTTTCCATTGCACATCTCCATTGCCTGGTTAAACTCTGACCCAAAGGAAGATGGTGTTCATGATTTTTAAGCATCCTATCACTCTAGAGTTGACAGTGGAATTTCAGAAGACCTTCATTCCTATAAGATAATGGTTCTCAAGGGTGGTCACCAGACCACCAGCATCAGCATCACCTGGAAACTTGTTAGACATGCAAATCCTCGAGATTTTTTCCCGAGACCCACTGAATCAGAAACTCTAGGGGCAGGGCTCAGCGATTTGTGTTTAATAAGCCCTCCAAGTGATTCTGATACACACCCAAGTTTGAGAAGCGCTAAGTAAGATATTTATGGCTGCCTTTTTTCCTTCCATCTAAAATATTTGGGGCTTCCCTGGTGGTCCAGTGGTTAAGACTCTGCGCTTCCACTGCAGTGGGCGAGGGTTCGATCCCTGGTTGGGAAAATAAGATCCTACATGCCATGAGGCACAGCCAAATAAATAAATAAATAAAATAAAATAAAATATTTGAAGAAGTTGAGATGGGTTTTAATACAACTGTTGGCAGTATTTTAAAAATTTTTATTCATTGAGTAGACATTTATTGAGCATCTACTAAGTTCTAGATACTATATTGGGTGCTGAGAACACAAATAAGCAAACAAATAGGTCGTTTTGCTGTGGTTGTTTTGATATGAATGTGTAAAAACACTTTTCTGGGTAATAGTAATATAAACAAAAGACCTTCATCCCTTACCTTCACACCATCTGTGACTTCTGTGCTGTCCTAGGCCCCTCCAAATGGGGGACTTTGTCAAAGCTGGGGGTCAGAGTGTCATGACAGTGAGAAATGGGGTAAGCAAGGTGTGGGGAAGGATCAGGGATGGGGTAAGGATGCCGACTTTGCATGTTATTTGGAAATAATAAGAATGCAAGTATGAAGATTTTGTATTTTAAATGGTGTTAAAATGTTTCTTTTATATCAAATCCACCAAGTCCTAGCAGCCATGTCAAAATGGCTGCATTGGATTGTCCCAATCCACTCAGGCGTCCATTGTTTTGTGGGTTTGAGGATGACGTAGAGATGGCAAGATAGGAGTTAGACAGCTGAATGTTGAATTCCTCAAAGAACAGTGGGTGCCTCTCCCTCATGGTCCCCCAGGCCTTCCCACGTGTAGGCTTTGATGGACATTGGAGTTTGGGCCTGCTGCTCTGTCATCTCTCTAAGTTCCTATGGCAATAATGGGAGCACCTGCCTCATTAGGTCTTTCTGTGTATTAAATGATGGGACATATACAAACAGCTGCCTGCATTTAGAAAGCTATCACTAAATTCTAGCTATTAGGCTATTGGTACCATGATAACAGTCTGCCTTAGTTACACTAAAGAAGGAATTTGAAATGTCATTAGGACACTTCTGACCTACCAGATCATCCCAGGAGTATTTATTTGGTCATGCAGATTTGGTTTGACATCATTGGCAAATCACACTTTCTCCTTGGTAGAGAAACGTGTGATGGGAAATGTCTCCCTTTGTCCAAGCCAGTGTCACATTACAGTGACATTGTTCAGTGACCGGCTGATATACCCACAGCCAGGACCTGTGTATCTCCAGTGCTGGCTTCTCTGCCAAGTTAAGCCTGAACCATGACCCAGTCCCAGAACTTCACTTCCTTGCCAAGGTCAAGGAGTGATTTTGCCAGGAAATATCAGATTAGTGAGAATGTAATTATGATTTCCAAAAGTTCAGAGAATATACGAGTACAGTGAATGCCCCTTAAAGTATTGAATTTAGGTACATCTAACCTCTTCCTGTTAAATATGGAAATACATGCATTTTGTGAGTCCTTCATAGAATTAAGAGTAGAGCCACATTCTAATGAGTTTGCCGCTAAACTTTCTCAAATCCCTTTCTATTTTGATTTTTTAAAAGCCAGCCACGGACAGAGTTTTTTGTTGGTGAACACTTACTGATGAGTAGGAATTATAGGCAGCAAGAGTTGAGAGGCCCCGGACAGAAGGAGCAGCACATGAAAAATTATAGAGACATGTTCTGGGGAGAGTCAGTAGTTCTGGGTGAGTGGAGTGAAGGGTGTGTGTCAGAAGCCAAGAGGTAATGGCCTGGGTGCCGTGCTTGTTTATTTCAAACCACTTGAAGCTAATACTGGGGTACAGAAATATCCCCCAACAAGCTATGGATCAGAAAGGAACAAGAAGAACATTTGCAAAAAATAAAATGGATTTTTTTTTTTTCTTTTCTTGGGTAGTATAAGGGTGACAGTGTGTGGCATGAACTCTGAATTAAACATTGGCAAACCAGGCCTAGGTGACTACTATTAACCCACAGTATGGTATCAGGTGAGTGATTCAGACACACTAAATTGTGTCTGTGAATGATACAACCAGACCTGTTAACCAACCCAAGTTATCTGGGGTAGTGTGGGAGGTCGGTGAGTGGATGTGTATAAACCCTAGCATTGCTGGGCATATATTTTGCTCTTTTTTTGCTCTTACATTTGCAAGTTCTGTTATTGGATCTTAGTGGACAAAAACAGAATGTATATCTTTTAAACTAAAACCCTCCTTATTCAATAAGTTTATTAAATTGTTTTTAGGAGTAAAATCTGTTAGCAATATATGCATATTTTCAACACATTCATCATTTAAAATAAAAAAGAATAGTTTTTTTTTAACATCTTTATTGGAGTTTAATTGCTTTACAGTGGTGTGGTAGTTTCTGCTGTATAACAGTGAATCAGCAAAAAGAATAGTTTAATTCTTCTCAACCTTTCCTTTTACTTCAGGAAGAAATATTAAAAAGCTTGGAGAAAGAACTACCAATTTGTTTTACATGAATTTTTCTCCTTTCCCCAGGATATTCATACCTTAAATCTTGATTGGGGATCAGCTTTGAGAGCAAAGTAACGCGGAAAGCATAGATAAAGCACAGCATAGAGAAAGCATAGATGAAGCACAGAGCCATGGACTTGGGGTCGTATTTTAGGGAGAGGAAAGGACGGGAGATGGAGACAGAGCGGAGCTTTTGGAAAGGGCTGCTGAATCCAAAGGTAGAAAGAGTTTGCAAAAGAAGGGTGGTGTCAGAGGCAGAAGCAGTAGACCGAGGTCAGGTCACCAGATCTGGGGAAGAGCTGGGTCCTGGAAACCTGGAGCAGAGGGATGAGGTGGGTCCCCCCATCACAAGGATCAAGGGGGGACTGGTTGGGGGAGACAAACCAGAGAGCAGTGACAGGATGGTGAGAAAAGGACAAGGTGACCACATAACCTTGCCCTCTAGATTTGAAGGCGATTTGGGGCCAATTCCCATGCCTGATCGTTTGAAAGAGGATTTCTTCTTTCTATACCAGATGTTTTGGCTTGGATCAGTTTGGCCACCTGGAGGACAAAGGAGTCCACAATATCATTGGGAAGGAAAATCGTTCTATGGTGTGTTCTTTCCTGACTGGATCCGAGGAGGCTCTGAGAATAGGAGCAGAGGTGCCTCTTATAACATTAGTGATCACATGTCCTAGTAGAAAAATCTGGGCTTGAGTTCCAGCCTCAGCTCCAGTACCTACAAGCTGTGAATGCTTAAGTCATTTAACTTCTCATCTGCAAAATAGCGCCTTGCAGCTTAGAGGTGCAAACCAGCAGCCCCGGGGCCACGTGCCACCCACAGAGGTGTGTTGTTTGGCCTCTGCAGAGCCTGTGATTTTTTTCTCATTTGTTGCTAACAACTGAGACTTGGGAAAGTTCACATAACAATTCTGCGTTTATAGTTTCTCTTGAAACATGGAAGGATCTGGCAACAGGTGCTTGCATTCCTGCATGGCAATTATTAGCGAGAGCCTAGAGGCAGCAGCCTTTTCTAGACAGAGTGTGTCTGCCTTTTGCCAGAGTCCCTTCACTCCCTGTTGGCTTACACCTGACTCTTGCCCTTCATTTACATTGCTCACCTGCTTTTTGTGGTCATTTTAGTCTGTGATCCACCCCCCGCTTTTTAACGTAAATCATTTATTGCGGTATAAACCAAGTGGGCAAATCATAAATGTACAGCTGTGTGAGTGCTGGTTACACCCATGTAACTAGCACCCCAGAAGCTGTCTCATGCCTCTTTGTCTTTGTCAAGGGTAAGGCAATTGTCTTACCAATTGTCTGCCTTCTATCATACCATCCATTAGTTTCGCCTGATTTTCAACTTTATATGAATGGAATCACACACTATGTATTCTTGGGTGTAGTTTCTTTAACTCTCACTTTACTTGTACCATTTATCCACATTGTGGTATGTATTAATAGTTGGAATTAGTTTATTCTTACTGCCCTGTTGTATTCCATCATGTGAATATACCACAGTTCATTTATTCATCCTACTGTTGGCTGACATTTGAGTTCATTCTATTTTTTTTCTTTTTCTTTTTTTTGCTATCCAAAATAATGCTGAGTGTGGACATTAAAATGCTAAAGCATATTTTTTGGTGAATATATATATATATATATATATATATATGTATACACACACACACACATACACATATCCACATATGCACGTTTCCATTGGAGGTGTACTTATGATTGAAATTACTGGCTCTGTGGTTATGTGCATGTTCAGTTATAATAAATTTTTAAAATAAGGATAAAGGAAACGTCTGCAGAGAGCTTGGCCCATAGTCATAGCTCCATAATTTGGAATGTTAGCTAATATTACCGTCATCATCATCAGAATTATCCTCATATTTTTAACGACACAGAGAATTAAACTCCTTGAATATGCCACTGGGCCTGAGGTTTCTCCCAGCCCTCTTAGCTATAAAGCCTCAAAAATTTATGGGCAATGACAACTTTTTTCCCAGTAGACTAACCCCTCTCCCTCAACTAGAGGGCCCTGTGAGGCAGACAGAAAAGAGCACCAGGAGTCTGTTCCCCTTTAGCTGAGTGTTGACAGCCCTCCACTTCGGTCCTACTTTATTTCTTTTCTGGGCCCAAGAAAGGGACTGGTCTGCAAAGTCGGGGATATCTGAGCTGTTGCTAATGGAAGGGGCATCTTCCAGCAGGGAGAGCAAAGGGAGACGGTGCTCATGGAGGTGGATCTCATTTATTCCATTTCCCGGTAGTGGTCAAGATAATATTTCAGTAATTGATATGACTTTATGAATAATGGAGCATGGATCAAGGGGATTGGAGCATCTGTTTAATATGAAGAATTGCTGGGGACAGAGCCCTGATTCCTCCTCAGCATCCCTCTACTACCACCAAGAACCCTGAGTGCCAGGAGACTGGGGTAAGGACCGGAAAACAGACTCACTTGCTGGAGGCAGAGAATTTAAAATGTGAAGTGCTTAAAAGTTACCGAGTTCCGTGGATACCAAATACATGTCCTCAGACATCTGCATTGGAGTCACCCAGGAGCTTTTAGAAAACATTGGGTCCTGGACCCCATCCCAAGATCCTGGTTGGTAGTCTGAGTGTGGGCTGGCTAGCTTCTTAGGGATTCAGATACTGATTCCATCTAATCTGTTGCTTTACAGATAAGAAACTGAAGCCTTGAGTGGTTAAGACACTTGTCCCAAGAGATTCTGTGACTTGGTGGCATTGGTATAATTAGAACCAGATGCCCTACCTTCCTTTTTCACTGAATTTCCTTCCTAACATTCTACACAAGGAACTTCCAGAATCACCGCTCTTCCTCTCGCAGGTTCTGAAAGTATATCCCCTCTCAGTTAGTCTCAGCATTCTGCCTTTGTTTTTTCTCCTGGAGAGGCCCAACCCAAACTAATTTTAACTTCTTTCTTTCAGGGGACACCTCCCTTCTGAATAGGAGCCTCTTTCTTTCTAGTGTATTTTGGTTCCCTTGATTCTCTGCTTCTCTAGAGAGAAGTGGTCGAGTCATCCTAGTAGATAATTCCTTGGCAAATCCTCTCCTCCCGTGAAGCTGCAGAGCTACAGTTGTGAAAGAACATTTGCTTTCACAACCAAGGATGCCTGGAAGTGGAGCATCATGAGGCAGAAGGATCCTTAGGTGTCCCATTCATCTACCCCTTGGACAGATGAGGTCACTGAGGCATAGAGAGGTTGAGTGGCTTGCCCAAGAAATACAGCTGGTTTGTGTGTGGAAGAGAGGAAGAATAAGAACTCAGGTCTTCAGATTCCTCTGCCTAATCCTTGCCTTGATTCAAATGAGCACATCTTTAATGTGCTCATTAAGAATTACACATATCTGGAAACAGGCTGAAGGCAGGAAAAAATCAGTTTCCTAAGTACAGGTCTTTGCTTGTTTCTCAGCAAAGAAAATCTTAGAAAATCTTAGTATTGAAGGAGATTTGAGAGATGTTTCTAAGCCTGGGTCTCCTTCACGTCCCTTGCAGGTGGTCATCCATCTCAAGTCCTTCTTCTAGTGACCCAAATCTCCTCTTTCCACCATGGTCCAGCCCACGTGCAGGAAGATCTAGTTGTGAGAAAGGCCCCCTTGTCTTGGCCTAAGAATCAGGCTCCTGGGAACACGCTACCTGGACATCATTCTTCTGCCTGGAGACACTCAGCAAGCAGTGCCATGTTGAGAGCAAGCCCTGGCTTTGACCTTGGGTTTTAGTCCTGCTCTGCCAACTACCAGTTGTGTGTCTCCAATAATCCCACTTCAGCTTTTTGAGCCTTGTCTGGAAAATGGGGGTCATAAAATCCCACGTCGGAAGAGTTACGATGACCATAACACCAGCTATCATGCACAGCACCCACGTGGTATAAGGCACATTCTAGCACCAGGCAGGCCCTTGACTCCCCGTGGCTCCTCCCAGTGAGGTAGGGCTGGGGCCGTGTCTCCCTCTTTTCGTACCAAAGCTTCACACATCCTTCCATTGCTTCTCATGTGGCCCCATTTGCAGTGCTCCACGTGCTTTTTGGCAGTTTTCACATGTGTTTCTCAGCTAAGCAGACTCTCCCAAGATGATCTTTGGTCACTTTTCCATGCATGAGGAAGGGAGTGTGAAATTTACCCATGGCGTAGCTTCCTGTCTCTAAGGCGGTGCTGTATTCTGGAATCCAGTTTGGGGACCGTCTGCATTGGGCTGCGCAGGTGTGAGTCTGTGTGTGTGCGTGTGTGCAGAAATCCAACTGTGTCTCTCTCCGAGAGTGTGCATGTGTCTGTGTTCGCACATATCTTCCCATAAATCTCTAATGTTATAGCCTTGGATGTCCCGGCCCATTTTTCACATCAAGGAGATGCTCCCTGTTTCTTCAAGTCCCAGAATCAGCCCATGTATGCCACAGGGCAGGGCTTTTCAGTTCATCCTTTTTTCCACCTGAAGCCACATGTGCTGTGTGCGTGTGGAGGGCTGCTGCCCCCCGATGGAGCTGTGTTTCTGCCGAGGCCGCTACTGGCCACCAGCAGTCCCTTTTCATGGGACCTGTGGATGGGCATAATGATCAGCTCTCCCTTCTCTGTCCATGGGCTCCTGGAAGGGCAGAGCAACGTACCAGGCACTCCACAAGCAGAGCTGTCTCAGTCACTAATCTGAAAAGCACTTTACCATGAATGATACCTGAGCCGTGTAAGATATTAATAGCTGCAGAGGTTTCGTCCCTGTGTCATTTAAATCCCTTTCCTGAGTTACACTCTTATGGAGGCAGTGGGAGAGAAGAAGAAAAAACGCTCAGAATAATTATAAGAGGTGTGAAAAAACATTTTTTTTGATGATTGAAGTATTCTTGTTTCATCACCCACCCTACTGCCTGCTGGATTTGGGAATAAGCATTTTTATTTTCTTGCTTAAAGTTGGGGCTATTCGGACAGCTCCAAGGAAATTACGTGTGTTCTGAAGATCACCGGTCCTATGAGAAGCTCTTGAAGAAAGGGTTCCTCTGGGAATAAGTTTGGGAAATGCTATACATCCTGTCTTCCCCCAAGCAAACCTCAGTGCCCCTCAGCATATTCAGGGATGAGAGGTCCTTCCCCGACACACCTGTTATGCTCTGGTCTGCCTTGGATTTACCATATGTATTTGAACAAAGATCCCTCCAAACGTATCACCCCATCTCTGATAGGTTGTTAATGATATTCAGGGGTAGAAAATCATAGAAAATCAAGAAAATCTTAGTTGCAGGAAAACCGGGTGCTGTGGAGATTGAGGTGTAGACTGTGCAGTTGTGGTGGGAGAGGTAAGTCCCGGGCTCGTGTCAGTAAGAGGGGGAAGTGGCTACTAGCATCTTTTTCTGCTCTGTCTGCATGTTAGGTTGTAGCATATACAGATGCCAGGTGTCCCAGGATTTGGGGAATACCAGAGGCCCCTTCAGAATGGAAATATTAACTAGAATTGAAGTAACCTATTCTATCCATGAAGTCTAAAGGTTTAGCAGATAGAAGGGGGGCTTCCCACCGATTGCAGGGGGAGATCCCATGCAGAAGGTAAAATCAGGTGACTTTGTAAAGGAATTCATGAAAACCAGTGTGACTTTAGGGTAGGTAAACTCTGAGCTTTAGGGACAGGCCCATTGCCAGACCCTTTGATGGACACTGATGGCTGTTTGGGGTGATTAACAAGGGAAACCTGTCCCCATGAGACTTTGGTCTTAACACAAGCCTCCCAGGTGATGACATTATTACCTCATGGGCCTGTCTGGGGCCATCACATATCTTGACTGACCTGGAGGTCAAGCACATAAGGTGCCTGGTTCCTCCTCAGGGACCTCAGAGAAACATCGTGGGCTCTACTTAGGCCTCCTCTCTGGTGTATCATTATGTGTCCAGAGGACATCAATCAGGGAAGACCAGTGTGAGTGTGCCCAAAGGGGTTGGATCCAGTGAGCAAGGAGCCTAGGGTCCATATAGGGAAAAGGATGCAATAGAAAATCTTTGGAGTTATAAAAATGTAGGTTTAAACCCCAGGTGTACTACCATATCTGCACAAATTATGCTCACTGGACCTCATTTTTTTCATCTGAAAGATGGTAATAATAAATGCCATTGGAAGGGTTAAATGACATGCCATTTCATGTATGGAATATGCCAGTGCTGTGATAAACTCCATCCATTCCTTCTGTGGGCCCAGATCAAGAGGAACTGAATACTGGTGACACCATCACCCACTTGAGTTGATCCTTCCCCTGGTTCTACAAATTCGGTATTGTTCATATTTACCCCTGTAGTTCAAGACTGAGTCACATAGAGCTTTTAAGTTTGCTCTAAACACCTGCTAAATTCTTTTAAATGTTTTCTTGCCCTGTGGAGGGCAGTGGTACACATACTCTTCTTGATGGAAATGCTCCTTGAATTTGCACAAGAGTAGGACAATGTGTTCTTTTTCTAATAGCTGTTTTGATAATGCTCAGCAGTGTGTTGGTATTTTTGGCCAAAGTAGCACATATTGAGACCATATCCTCAAGGAATACTTTTGAATCTGTCCTATGTTTCTTTTCTAGGCTGCCTAATTTAGATTTTCCGTTGAGGAGAAGCCACTCCCCTTTTCTTGTCCACGTGAAAGCTTATCTGCCCATTTTCTGGGCTACCTCCCTCCTGTTGTTCAAGGCACATTCAAAAAGTCTCATGGCATCTTCCTACACTTTATGCCTTTTGTTTTAGCATTATAGTACCTGGAAGAGCTCAGGATCATTGAAAAATCAGAGGCACTCTGGTGTAATCCCTCTTGGAGATCAAGGGTACCAGAAGGTACATTGAGAATGGAGGGTATAGGTAAGGAGTGAAGGAGCTTATGATGGATAAAGTGTGGGCATCAGACCAGGTGGAGTATGGCACAGATGCTGAGAGACAAGATAAGGATAAGGTAGAGCCCACAGTCAAGTCAGGGACACAGCAAATGGAAGTGCCCCAAGAAAGCTAGGTAGGCTAGGGAGGATACTTGTTCTCCTGTCTCTTTTTTGTTATGTGGCCCTGACGCAAGAGATTCTGCTCTGATTGAGGAAGGATTTCCAAGAGACTCTGACCAGTTTCCCATCCATGACAGCATATCTCCTCAATTACCATGGAGATTTCCATTTTAAAAATAGCCATGGGGTGGATAATCTTAGTGCAAAAAAAAAACAAAATCCAAATATATCATAGCAGTTGGTTCTCCACACCCTTATGCCTATTTACTCCTTTGAGGATTTTCATCAGGTTTAACTTTTCCTTATGGAGAAAGTGTTTATTCCTCCATATGTTATACTGGCTTAAGCAATGAGTGATTCCCTGGTTGAAAATGTGTTATGTGGTCCTCTTGCTTCCCAGAGGAGCAGAGTATTGTTGTAGTTAAGGTGTGTGGCTTCTGGAGAAATCTCACCTAGGTTCAAATCTCATCTCTGCCTCCTAGGGACCGTGTAACACTGGGAAAGTTACTTAAGCTCTCTCTGCACCTCGGTTGTCTCATCAGAAATTAGACCAATATGGTACCTGCGTCTTGGAGTTATGTGTTGTAAAGGAACTAAAGCCTGGCAGGTGCTCAGAACAGCACATGCCAGTCAAGATTTTTTCAAGGAAGCTCTGAAGCACACGGGCTTACAGTTTCCATGAGGTATATGAATGGTTTAGTCAATAGTTCTACAAGTTCATAGAGTTGCTTCAAAGCCCAGAGGTGGCTGCTTTGAGACCTTCCAACTTATCTCCATAGAGTTGTCAGTTAGATCCAGAGCATTCTGTTTGTGTTCCACATTAGTCTGCTTCAAAAGACAAGAGAGTGGCTAGCATTTGATTTCCTCAGTAAAGGATTAGTCAGATCATTCATTGACTTTATCTCCTTTGCTGCCTTCTCAACCCTAGCCCTATGGTTTGCTCTGGGATTATTGGGTGGAACTAAGGATTCACATGCTGTCATGATGCACTTGGTAGATTTAAAGTCTTCTCCCTGGCCTTGGAGGGTTTTTCAAAAGCCATTTGAGTGTTGAGGACTCATTTAATGTCTGGTTTGGGCTTGCTTACCAAGCTCTCTGGGCTTCCTTCCTCTTCTCTTTACTTGGGGAGTCTGCTTTTTTGTTTGTGTTTTTAAATATGCTCTTGTTATTGTGATAGGCTGAGATTTACCTGGTTAGTCATGCTTGTTTTTATTTTTTTGTTGCTGGTTTTTAAGAACCTGGGTATTTTGATTCATAAGAGTCTTGTTTTCTCTGGGCTTCCAGTAAGTTGTTGTTGCTGTTGTTTTTGCATAGCCTCTCAGGTTTTTCTTGGGTCTTACTTTTGTAAAACTGTTCCTCTCCATTTCAACATGAGGTTAACAATGAAATTGTACACCTATTTGTTGCTTTGCTTTGTTACTCCAGTATTTATATATATTAAAAAAAAAATCTAAAGATTAAAGCAGAGATCCCGTAGATTCCCCAACTGGCAGTTCCTAGTTTGGTGGTAGATGGGTATTGGTTGGGTTAGGGCTCCCCCATCCTCCTGTAATTCCTAGCAACCTCATCCAGCAGGGATGAGTGTCAGCACACATAAACACTATCAAGAGATTCACCATTTCTTTGAGGGCAGTTAGGGCAGAGTCAGGTTGCTAGTGGAAATGTCTTGAACAGGTCTTCCATTATCCATCCTTGACTGAACTTATGTCTGTCCTTTGAGATTTTATGGCAGTATAGTTTCATGTATGATCCTGAATTCTTAATAGCTTGAGGAGTGGAGAAAACTCAAAAATATCCAGCTCTTAGATTTTTACTTTGAAAGGAGTGATATCCTTCATATAGAGGAAATCCCTTTACACTGCACCTGGCCAAAATTGTCAATGTTCTCTGTAAATACTTTTCCTAATGGGGAGTTCACAACCTCCCATGGACCATTATTATATCAATGCATAAATAGTTATACTTTTTTTTTTTTTTTTTGGCCGTGTTGTGCGGCTTGCAGGATGTTAGTTCCCTGACCAGGGTTTGAACCCAGGCCCTCAGCAGTGAAAGCACGGAGTGCTAACCACTGGACCACCAGGGAATTCCCTATTTATACTTTTTAACTTTGTTTTTTTCAAATATTATTTTCATTTAACAACTATCGCAGTTTTTGGATTGCAAGACTTAATATTGCTAAGATACTCCCCAAGTTGATCTACAGATTCAACACAATCTCTATATCAAAAATCAAGGATGCCCTTTTTGGGCAGAAATTGACATACTGATCCTAAAATGTGTAAGGAAGTGCAAGGGACTCAGAATAGCTGAACAATCTTGAAAAGAGCAAAGTTGTAAGACCTAAACTCCTCAATTTCAAAACTTATTACAAAGCTACAGTAATTGAGACAGTGTGGTACTTGGCATAAAGACAGACATATAAATCGAAGGAATAGACTTGAGAGTCCAGAAATCAACCCTTACATTTATGTTCAATTGGTTTTCAATAAAGTTGCCAAGATGATTCAATGGGAATATAATAGTCTTTTCAACAGTGGTGCTGAGACAAGTAGATATTCACATGCAAAAGAATGAAGTTGAACCCCCTACCACACACCATATACAAAAATTAACTCAAAATGGATCCAAGACCTAAATGTAAGGATTAAAACTATTAACCTCTTAGAACAAAACATAGGTGCAACCTCTGTAGCCTTGGATTGGTTAATGCTTTCTTAGATATGACACCAAAAGCATGAGCAACAAGGGAAAAAATATATGCTTTGAACTTCATCAAAATGGAAAACTCTTGTGCTCCAAAAGGGCACTGTTAAAAAGGTGAAAAGATAACCCACAGAATGGGAGAAAATATTTGCAAATCATATCTGCTAAGGGAGTATATTCCAGGATATATAAAGAACGTTTACAACTCAATAACAAGATAACTCAACTGAAAAATAAGCAAATGATTTGAATAGATATTTTTCCAAAGATGTACCGATAATAACATGAAAAGAGGCTCAACATCATTAGCCATTAGGGAAATGCAAAAGCATATTGAAATACCACTTCACACCCACTAGGATGGCTAGAATCAAAAAGTTGGACAACAGCAAGTGTTGGTAAGGATGTGGAGAAATTGGAGCCTTCATATATTGCTGGTGGAGGGTAAAATGGTGCAGGCACTTTGGAAAACAGGCATTTCGTCAAAACATTAAACATAGAGTTATCATGTGACCCACCAACTCCACTTCTAGTGATATACTCAAGAGAATTAAAACATATGTCTTTGAAAAAACTTGTACGTTAAAGTTCATAGCAGGATTATTCATAATAGCTAAAAAGTGGAAACAATGCAAATGTCCATCAACTGAAAAGTGGATTTTTAAAAATATGGTATATCTGTACAATGGAATATTATTGAACCATAAAAAGGAATGAAGAACTGATATGTCGGACTACATGGATGAACCTTGAAAACATTATGCTACATGAAAGAAGCCAGACATGAAAATCATGTTTTATGATTCCATTTATATGATCTATCCAGAATAGGCAGATCCATAGTAACAGAAAGTAGTTTAGTGCTGGATGGGGGCTGAAGTGAGAGAAGTGTGGGGAGTGACTACTAACGGGTGTGGATTTTTTTTCTGGGTTTTTTTTTGTGTGTGTGGGAGGATAATGAAAATGTTCAGGAATTACATAGGGTGATAGTTGTACAATTTTTTGAAATATACTAAAACCCACTGAATTATACAATTTTAAAAAGTGAATTTTATTGTATGTATATTAGATCTCAAAAAAAATTCTGAAAAGAACCCCAAACTTACATGGACGCTGCCCAATTTGAACAGATGTGTACACCCGACCTTGCATGGGGCCCTGTTGATGAATTGCAGAGATTGTCAGAGGAGGGACCGGGGCTGGCTCAGTGGTGTTGAAGGTCTGGCCACTCAACGCAGTGACTAGTTACCAACTGGTGTGGATATACTTTACATTTGAACAATGAACATACTGGTACATATCCACCAATTGTTAGTCCTTAGCTGTGCCTGAATCCTGTGACTTCCACTCAGGGCTCCTCTGTTATCCCACTGGGAGCAACAGAAAGCCTATATCCACATGCCTTGAATAGGAACATCATAACACCAAGAAGTCTGAGCTCCGCATAACTAGAATCCCCAAGTCTGTGGATCAGGAGCTGATAAAAATCAGCATTTCAATCAATATTTTTGAGTAGGGTCTCACAGAGAAGAGTGTCTAGTTCTACTGAATCATATTATAATACAATATAAAAGCCTCTCTCTCTCCTTCTTTCTCTTTTTGTCTCTCTAAGGGTCATTTGCATTCTCCAGTAAGCCTCTGTTGTCTGTCCCAATGCCATCTTCCTCATCTGAGTTCAGACTTCCATGAGCCAATCCAAGGTGTCAGAGATACAATCTTGGAGGTGAACTCGCCCAGTTCAGCTACTCATCAATCCCATACCCACAGCAGCTTTTTATGATGTGGCCACTGTGTCCCTTCCAGAGAAATATCTATATAGCTCAACACATGGGAAATGAAATTTACATGGGAGAAGGGAAAACGTCTACATGTTATTTATTCAGTGATATTCTGTCTCATTGCAAAAAGTTTTAGAGGTGGTTTGCAAAAATATACGCAGGCAGTGCGACAAGATGAATGAAAGGAATGATAATATCTGGAAATAGGGGGAATAAGTATAAGGAAATAAAATAAAACTAGTGGCAAGATTAGGCTGTTAAGTGCCTGATGATGGAAGAAGCTTGCAGATTTGGCTCCAGGCATCCTAATGGCCAAAGCACAGAGGTAAATATTTTAGGTTACAGGCTGCTGTTCAGAGGAAGAATAACTTTTGCAAATGTTGTGGTCTAACAGAAGCTTCTCCCATAGCACCACATAAAGAGCAGCGTGTGGGGTGCAGAATTACACTCACCAGCAACCTGAAAATAGATCCAATGGTGCACCTCTTAGGAATGTTGGTTAAAATATCCCCTTGATGCAAGTCAGTGGCTTCATGCCCAAACCCGCTTCACAAAGTGGGTGGGTGGAGGAGAGAAGCTTTTAGAAGCACCCATGGAGCCTGGTCTTACCCTGGGGAGACCCAGCATTGCCTGGAAAAGGGGAGCCTTTGGGGAACTCCATTGCTGAGGATTGATGGAATTTCCTTCTCCATCCCAGTACATCACACTGGGGCCTTGCAGGTCAGCTTTCACAGCCAGCAGCACACATCCCATCCCACCCCCACCTCCCACTAAGACTTTTCTTCTCAGGCTTATTGGAACTTGATCATGTGAGGCCAGAAATCATTGAAATCCAGAACAAATCTCATTTGACATTTTTATCTTGACTCTTCTGGGGGCCTTAATTAGCATGATTGCAGCACGGGAGATTGCTCCCATGGAATCTGTCTTACTCTTGGTTGGCATAATGGCTATTGGAGTTTCTCTAGTTTGTGTTTCTGGTCATCTAGGAAAGACTCTGATGAAAAATGATTAAACCCCTTAATATGGTATAATAAGGGGTGGTTGGCAATGAGTTTATGGATTAAAAAAATGCATCAGAACGTGAACTCATATAATTGTACTAAGCTCACTCCTAAGACTCCAATATGGGTTGTTTGCCAGCCTGGCTCCCTGGCCATGACACACACCACCACTGCGTAGGCATCCGCTCGCAGCGTGGCCACCACCCCACAGCTCATGCAGCCAAGGCGTCCTTGACCCCCTTGCCGACAGCCAGGGCACACCCATCGCAGCAGGCAGCCATGTTGTTCTCAGTCCTATTAATGGTCCATGGCTTTGGGGAGCATCAGAATATATTATGGCTGAAGACAGAATTTTAGTTGGCATTAAGGATCCTGATTTCTCCAGTTCCTGAAGTACAGCGGGTGGTGAGGTCCTCTACTGGTGTAGAACACATTGTAACAGTGGTTTCCATCATGGATGACTCTGCCCCCCACCCCAGGGGACATTTGAGAATGTCTGAAGACATTTTTGGTCGTCCCAATGGGATGGAGGGTGCTACTGGCATCTAGTGAGGAGAGGGATGCTAAACATCCTACAATACACAGGACAGCTGCCCACAATCTAGAATTATTTGGCCCCAAATGTCAGTAAGGTAGAGACTAAGAAATCCTGTACTCTTTCAAGGCAGACTCCGACAGACTCTTATTTAAAGTTCATAATGGCCTGGTGAGGGAGAAGGTATAAAAGTTTTATTTCTATTTTATAGATTGAAAAACTGAAGCTTAGAGAGGTCATGAGCCTTCCCTGTCTCTCAGGGTCGGCCATCTGCTTGATTGTCCAGTTCTCATTCTGCCTCCACTGGTACAAATTGCATGGGATGACATGGACTTTGGGGTCCACAAGTGTTCAGAAGAGGTGCAGGTTTTATCTAAGTGCTTATGGCACATCTCTGGAGAAACCATGACCCCAGGTGTCTTACGAAGGAAAAGTACCCCAATTTCATATCTTTCCCCTAGGTCTCAAAGCACACATCTCCATCAAAAGTACTAGATGTTAAGATAATGGTAAGACTTGATCACATTTGATACTTGGGGAGGAGTAAGGTCTTTACAGTGGGTGAAAACATGGTGATTCGTACAGTCTGATTCCAGTTCACGTTCAAATGCTTTGGGAGCCCTGGTGGTTACATAAAGTGTGACATGACCTGTTGTGACAATAGGGAAAGGTGGCATTTTGGGAATTAAGAACACATGACCTGCTAAAATGCAGTCATATAAAAACCTCATGCACCCCTCAACTCTCTGTGTCTGTCTGGGTGTATATTTGCAGATGGAATACCTTCCAGAGCCTGTTGATTTAGTGGAATAATAAAGCTGAGAAGGGTCACCCAGGATGATAAGAATATAACTGTACTCACACTCATTGCCTGGGAGTTTTGAAGGATTTGTAGGACTAAGAGATTCTATAACTGAGTTCAAACCCAATGTCTCATCATTTCACTGCCTTGTCTCTCTTCCTAGGGCATCTATGGCTTCATCATTGCACATTGCCTATGGGTCACATTTGGAATTAGAATCTAATTCATTCTGCTTGTGGCCAGGCACCGCCCTGTGCATTTCACATACATATTTGTAACCCCCCGGGCCTCCAAGGGAAGTAAAATTATCCTTATTATACAGTGGAAAGCCTGAGCTCAGGGGGTGACATCACTTGTGTGTGTACCCACACCTGGTTGCTGGCAGAACAAGAGGTGAAACTTAGGATTTGCTTACTCCCTTTACCACACTGCAACAATCAGGGCAATTACACCTTTCTCTTTGCTCCTCAAGCAAGAAAGATAGTCTCATCCTCATTAGAAGAGGAAACAGGGCCCCTAAGGCGTTGAATTAGTTGACTATGGTGAGAGTCCAGAGCCTAAAAATCATATCTCCTGACTCCTAAGCCAGCTGGTGTGCTTGGGGGATGATAGGAACAGGGAGATCCCCAAAGAATTCATCAATGCACAAAGTTTCTGCAATAAATTGACCTAACTTAGTCTCAGTTCTTCCACTGATCTTGTCATATCTAAAGCAGCTCTACTCTGACTGGAGTAGACGACAGAGCTTTGAGCTGAGAATTACCCTGTGTGCTGTAGTGCCTTGCTTGAGGAGCATCGCTTAAGGACAAGTGTCTTGCTTCTGGTCTGATGAAATAAAGTCAAGAGTGTAAGGTTCCTAATTCCGATTCCAAGTGTTGCTACACTTCCTTTAAGGGCTGCAGGATGCTCTTCTGGGCTTGTTCTGAAAACATCACCAGCTCTCCCACACCTACTCCTTTTCAGGTGCTCTGCAGTGTTGCCAATGGTCCTGTGATCAGTCACGCTGGAGAGCCCTGGGGCTGCCTAGACCCCACCTCCTCTCCCACCTCCCACATTTAATGAGATGCGAAATGCCTGATTTGCATAAGATACCTTTGCATTTCTCTGGCATCCATCTCCTTGATTCTCCTTTCATGATCCCAGCCCTAATTGACCACTGTCACCCTTTAACCCAGGGGTCTGCACGCTATAACATGTGGGCCTGGTCTAGCCCACCACCTGCTTTTTTGGGCAGCTCAGGAACTAGAATCATTTTATTTTCAAATGGTAGGAAAATATCAAAAGAACTATCATCTTTTGTAACACGTGAAAATGATATGAAATTCAAATTTCAGTGTCCATAAATAAAGTTTATGGGAACACAGCCACACTCATTCATTACCTACTGTCCGTGGCAGCTTTTACGTGATGCTGGCAGAGTTGCGTAGTTGCAACAGAGACCGTATGGCCTGGAAAGCCAGAAATACTTACTATCTGGCCCTTGACAGAAAAAGCTTGCAGGCCCCTGCCCTACCTCTCCACTCATCCCCTCTGTCACATTTATCCGAACTCATCCATTGCTCAAGCTCCTGAGTTCCTTCAACATCTGCCCCAAGCTAATCTCCATTTATTTCCCAATAGGACCTCCTCGCACTCCTCAGACGTATCTTATACCTCCCCACTAAGACCATCACTCAAGTAGTTCTTTCTGCCGGAAATAACTTTTCCTTCCCATCTTCTCAGCAATCTTCTCTCTCTCATAGATGTAGAGAACAAACTTATGGTTACCAAGGGGGGAAGGAGGGGTGGGATGAATTGGGAGATTGGGATTGACATATATACACTACTATGTATAAAATAGATAACCAAGGAGAACCTACTGTATAGCACAGGGAACTCTACTCAATGCTCTGTGGTGACCTAAATGGCAAGGATATCTAAAAAATGGTGGTTATATGTATACCTATAACTGATTCACTTTGCTGCACAGCAGAAACTGACACAACTTTGTAAAGCAAATATACTCCAATAAAAATTAATTAAAAACAAAAAGAAAAAAAAAGAAATCTTCTCTCTCCTTCCAGCCTCACAGCAAATGCAATCTGCTCTGAGGAGGTCGTCTCCCACTCTAGTTAATTCCTCGGAAGGCCCTAATGCTCTTCCGGTCCTGCTTTTAAGGCATGAGGTCGTTTCTGTTACACCTGGCTGTTTCAGCCAAGGTCCCTAAGGGTGGAGGTGCCCCACAGCTGTCACCTAGAGTTGCTAAGTGCGGGCTGAGTGTGTCTGCCTGAGCAGGGGCTCCCTGTCCCTGGGACTGCTTTTCCAGGTGTGTAACTCCTGTAAATTTATAAGACTTTTGTTCTCCCAAGCCTATGTGACATTGTTTTGAAAGTGGGAAACAGGATTCAACATTTAGAAATTGATTTTTAACATTAAGTAGAAAGATCATGGTCATTCACTGATACGTCATTGAATCTAAATCTCATATCCATGTATCCACCTATACCATATCTATTGATCCCTCATCAGTCTTTGTTTATCTATCTGTCTGTGTTCAGCTATCTGTCCATCAATTTCTAAATTCTTTCCACAGTGCAGCCCAAGTACCGTCCCTTGATTGGGGGTGTCACAATTTTATAAGATTACCCACAAAAAGGGCCCAACACTGCTTTCCTAATGTCCCCTGCTGAGCTGGTTCCCCATTTCTCCCTTATTCCTGCTGTGTTCCAGCCAAATTGTACTGTGCTTCTCTGGAAAAAAAAAACAACAACCCTATTTTTAGTTTCCTAGGGCTGCTCTAACAAAGTACGACAAACTTGCCATATTAGAACAATAGAAATTTATTGTCTCACATTTCTGGAGGCCAGAAATCCAAGAGCAAGTTGTCGGCAGGGCCATGCTCCCTCTGAAAGCACTAAGAAAATATCTGTTGTGTGTGTATCTCCTAGACTCTGGTATTTTGCTAGCAATCTTGGGCATTCCTTGTAGATGCATCACCTGAGTCTCTGCCTTCGGGTTCACGTGGCATTCTTAGTGTGTGTGTGTGTGTGTGTGTGTGTGTGTGTGTGTGTGTGTGTCCAAATTTCCCGTTATAAGGACAGTCATATTAGATTAGAGCCTACCCTAGTAACCTCATCTTTTTTTTTTTTATTGAAGTACAATTGATTGACAGTGTTAATGATTTCATCTTAACTTGATCATCTGCAAAGATAACGTTTCCAAATAAGGTCACATTCTGAAGTAGCGGAGTTATCTTTTGCAGGGGCACAAATCAACCCATAACAATCCCCCACTTGCTATACTTCACCCATGCTTCTCCCACCATTTGCAATGCCCCCCACGCATTTCTGCCTAGTGACCATCTTTCCCACCCCCTCTCCTCCTCTCGCATGGGATTGCTCCCCCACTGAACTCCCACAGCTCTGGGTGGGTACCTTTCTGTCAACACTTGCTAGAGTAGATCCCACATTATAATAATTTATTTTAGGATCCTAGTTGACTGTACACTTCTTTTTCTTTCTTTGCTCGTGGAAAATTGCTACTCAGATATTTGCAAAAATTATTGCTAGGTAAGCTTAGAAAGGTCTAACCTTCACGTACATGGCACTGGATTTTAAGTTTCTCTAGGGTAGTCACTGGGTTTTACTCATCTTGGTATTCCCCTTCCCACCTCTGAACATAGTGCCCGTGAGCACAGGAGGCCCCTCAATACGTGTTGGCAATTTGGAGATTTGGAGCACAATGAAAGCAGGTATTTGAATCTGCATTTGCCGGTGTCTGTCATTGCAAAGTGCTGATGCTTTCTGACCTGTATAGCATCTATCTACTACTCTTAATGTGGTTCCTAGCTAGACCATGACACCACCACTGCCCAAAATGAATGAGTCTTTTTGTGTGTGTGTCTCTGTGTGTATGATGCTTCCCTCTAGTTAAAGAGAGCAAACCCCAAGAAAGGTTAAGAACCATTGCTCTATAGAGACACATGGCGGGACCCTTCTTGTCTGTCTTCTTTTCATCTTTCCCTTCACCATTATTTTCAATACCTTCATCATTATCACTAATCATAGGAATTCCAAGTCAGAAAAGCAACTCATAGGTTTATATTCTTTAATTGTTAGGGCTATAAATTTAGAATGTGCCAGCTACTTGATCCTATTAGCCATACCCTACTCTAAGATAATCTGCTTAAAATTTATACCACTCAGGGATTTGGACTTTATTGATTACATTTCCTGCTAGATTCAGGCCTTTGCCTTTTGCTCATTGGAGCCTAAACAAAATGGCTATGACCCTGAGGAAAGTCAGGCACCCTGGGATAGCAGATAGACTTGAGGACTTGGGTTCTGGGAGAGCCACATGATCAAGAAGGAGGCATTGATGTTAAGATAATTTTTTTTCTCTTTCCTTACCTAACAGAGTTATTGTAAGGTTAACATAACCATTTAAAGTTTTGGAAGAAGAAATGCTTTGTAAATGCCAAGATACTATAGTAGAACGTCAAAATAATGTGGCATATTGTTATACAGATTCACACACACACACACACACACACACACACACACACACACACGAGTCATACCACACAGTTCTAAAAAATAAGTTTTCTATTCTCTAAAATGCTAGTCCATCAGGTGAGAAATAGAGGGAGCTGTTGGAAGTGCTTCCTGATTTGGTTTCAGTATAGCAGAGGGGTTAATATAGCACAATTCAATATAGCACAAGAGCTGGAATGAGAAAGCCTAGATTCAAGATGGCGCTGCATCTTATTCACAGGGCAACTTGGCATGAGTTACTGAACATCTTCACTCCTTTTTTTCTTCATCCACAAACTAGGGACCATAACAGTTCTCCCCTCATAGGGATGCTGTGAATGTTAGATGAGGAAGTCCATGCACAATACTTCACTCATTGTCTGGGCATGTGTAAATGCTTATAAATACTAGTTGTTAGGTTTTTTTAAAAAATGATCTTACTGAGAAATGAAAAAAATATATCCATGAATAGTTTCACTGTTGTATATTATATTTAAAACAGTTCCAGATAACAGGAGAAGAAATATCACACAGAAAGTCGCAATTAACTGCCAAATGACTTATACAGACAGTGAGATTTGAGCTGGTTATTGAAGAATTCATGGGAATTGGATGGGGAAAATAAGTTAGAAGATAAACACTCAGGACAGCACAATACCATGGAAGTGAGGACGGAAACTAAAAACTGTAAGATATGGTCAACTTAGAGTTTATCTAATCAGAGATTGTGAATAGGGGAGGGGTGGGTGACGAGGGCAGAATATCTGGCTGAAAACAGGGTGTGGCAAGACCAGGATGGCAGCCTAAGCCATCTGGGGTTCATACAAAGACACTTTCAATCTGTGTTGGCCCTTGAACACGGTGGTGGATTGGTGAACATGATGTTTTAGTGACATAATTTGACAATGGTGTGTCAGAAACCTTAACCTAGGGACTGGAATCAGAGGAATATATTACAAAGCCCCAAAACAGTGGCCTTAAAATTGAAATGGGGGTTGAGGAAGCCTAAACCAGTACTTGTTAATCATCTGTTTCATGTGCCAGACTTTGACCTGATGCTTTTTTTTTTTTTTTTAAATCACAACAGCACCTGTGAGATAGATAATGGTATTTCCAATTTACAGAAAGGGAAATCAAGGCTCTGAGAATTTAGGTAATTTACTTAAGGTTTTAAAGTCACACATACCTGGTAGGTAGTAGAACAGGAATTTGATAGCCAGTCAATCTGTCTCCAGATCTTTCTGCCATGCTTTGCTGAAGTAGGGAATCTAGTAGAAGCATGTGTACATGAGATACTATAAAACAAATATTGAAACCTGATGTTTGATTAGATACGGGAAATTAGAAAGACACTGGCAAGAAATTAGGATGGTTCCAATAGTTTGTGCCTAGGTGATTATAAGCATGGTAGAGATTTTAAAGAATTGGCCTATCAGGAAGGGAAATTGTTTGGGATGGGGATTATAGAAATGTTGGGTTTGTGGTTATGATGCACAATAATGGAAATGCCAAGTAGCCAGTTGGCATCATGAGAATGGAATTTAGAAGAAAGTTTTTGGCTGGAGTTAAAGGGTTAGACGTCACACCCCGGATGTGGACATTAATGATGGATTGTACAAGGAGAGAGAGAGAGAGAGAGAGAGAGAGAGAGAGAGAGAGAAGATGGCTAGAACAGCATTCCTACACTTTAATCACCTGAGGATTCTGTTAAAATACAGGTTTTGATTCACTAGGTTTGGAGTAAGAGCTTGAGAGTCCTCATTTCTAGCAAGCTATCAGTTGCTGGTCCAAGAAACACTCTGAGTAACCAAGGGTGAAAAGACTGATCCTTGAGAAACCACCATAGGTACAGGTGAGGAAAAGAAGCCAACAGAAAGAACAGGAGTGGAAAGGTAGAAAGATGACACAGTATTATAAGTGTCATGGGGGATGTGGGATGGTTGAGATACCACACTCTGTGGAATGACCAAGGTGAAGAGGAATGGAGAAAATCTAGTTATGGAGTAACCATTGGTGACCTTCAAGAGGTCAGTTTCTGTGGAGGGAATAGAACTTGGTTTATGGGAAGTTAAGCATTAACGATCTGTGAGATAGTGGAGTTACAGTTGGAATTGGGTCATGCAAAATGTTGGTACCCAAAGGAACTAAGGAAATGGGATGATAGTAGACGGTATGTAAAGTGGAGGACATTGCTCCATCATTTACTAGGTGAGAGACTAGGAATGTGGGCACACATGGATTTGGTACATGAGCACATACCAAAAGATAGAGATGACCATATGTAGATTTCTGCAGAAAGGGGAATAGAACAGGATTTATGGAAGATGCTGGAGAGATAGGAAATAATTGAGGAAAGAAGTTGGAGATAGGATTGAAGGCACCAGTTAAAGAAAAAAGAAAATACATTTTTCTCTCATACAGAAATAAAGAAAAGTAATCAGGCTGTGGTCAAGATGGTGCAGTGGGTTCATGCTTTAGTGCACCTCGTCTGCTCCAAACACATCGCAGTGACAGAAAAATATGAGAACACATAGCTGGGCCTAAGACCCAGCTATGTGGGCCTAAGAGCAAGATAAGTAACCTGATGAGTCAGAAATAGTACAGAAACAAAAGGTTGATGAGCAGAGGTACATTCATTCTCAGGCTGGGCTCCAAGTCTGGAGGCAAAAAGTAAGGACAGAAATTTAGCTCTCAAGGGTCCTGCACAACTATATGTGGTCCAGATTGTCAAGGGATCAGGGCTAGAGTCACTGCTTGAAGCCATGGGTTGGGGACAGGCTTCCACACTGATGAAAAGAGTCTGAAAAAATAGTGTTGCCAATCCCTATCTGAGAGTACAGCTAATAGGAATCTCTGAACCTAAGGAGGTAGGGGAGAGAGGTAAAGATGTAACCATGAGATGATGAACTGACTTAAGCCACTCACCTAGTTGAAGACGGTTCTGCTATATCCCATTGCAAATCAGTATGGAAGGGAGAAACTATTCAACATGAGGAATAATAAAGTTATATTATTACCTCATACCAGTCACAAAGTAAGTTATAAATTCTGGTTGAAATTTAGAAGTAGAACTTTTTGTTTTCAGCAGCTTTTTATTTTAAAATGTTATCACCCTTTAGGAGCCCCAGGCCATCATTATAGGATGGGTTTGGAATTGAAGTTCTAGGAGCCTTGGTGGAGGCAGCAATAACAACAACAATACCAAAAACATTAGACAATGATGACTGAGCACAAAAGGAAAAGAGGGAAAAAAAAACTTCCTACTCAAAATGAACTACAATCCAACATTATGAACCATGTAGAAAAAAAAAAACAGTTAACAATAAAGATGTTTGTTATCCTGACTTTTACTCAACAATGATCTGGATATTCTACCCAATGCAATAAGACAAAAAAAGAAATATAAGAATTGTGGAAAGACATACGACCATCTTTTTGTGAATGATATGATCATCCTACATAGAATATCAAAAGGTATTTGTAAAGCTAGAACAAGTTAGAGAGCTCAGCAACGTTACTAATACAAGATCAGTAAACACAAATTAATATATTCCCTAAACACAGTTAGAAAAATTTAACTGAAAACAAATCACACTTACAATAGCAAAAATGAAATAAAACAAAAAAAGGCAAAAAAATATAAATTCTACAAAGGATATGCAATATATTCTAGAAAATACAAGACAATATTAAGAGTATAAAAGAAGAATGAGAAAATGGAGCATATATCTTATTCATAAATAGGAAAAACCAATATAATGAAGATGTTGATTATCCCCCAAGTTTATAAATTAAATACACTCCCAATAAAAATCCCAGCAGGGTTTTTGAAGACACTTGCTTGATAAGCTTATTCTATAATTTATATGAGAGAATGAAAGATAAAGAATAGCCAAGTTATCTTTTTAAAAGAAGGTTGAGGAGATTTGCTCTCATAGACAAAGACAAAAAGACTTATTATAAAGTTCTAGTAATTAAGATGGGGAGACAAATAGGCCAAAGTATAATAATATGTTTTTAGCACTCAGAAAACATACATGTGTATGTATGTAGATATATAGATAAACAAACAAACAGAAAGATGTGTGGCTATGTGTGTATTTTTGATGTGTCATTGCAAATCAGTACGAAAGGGAGAATTTATTCAATAAAACCACATGAGGAAAAATAATCTCATACCAGCCACACAATAAATTATAAATTCTGGGTGAAATTTAAAAGTAGAACCTTTTGCTTTAGATAAGGTTTTTGTTTTAAAATACTTTTAGATATACAGAAACGTTGCAACAAGAATGCAGAGAATTCTCGTATACTTCTCACTCAGTTTTCTCTATTGTAATCATCCTAAATCACCATGACACCTTTGTCACAACTAAGAAGCCAGCTTTGGCACGTTATTGTTAACTAAACTCAATACTTCTTTCTGATTTCACCAGTTTTTCCTCAAGTGTCCGTTTTCTGTTTCAGAATACCACATTACATTTAGTAATCATGGTTCTTTAACCTCATCTGATCTGTGACAGTTTCTCAGACTTTCCTTGTCCTTGATTACCTTGACAGTTTTGAGGTCAGATTTTATGCAGAATGCCTCCCAATTTAGTCTTGTTGGCTGGGGTCATGAGTTTTGGGGAGGAAGACCACAGAGATGTGTGCTGCCCTCATCACATTATATCATGCTTATCACATGGCATCACTGAATATGCTAGCCCTGATCGCCTGGCTGAGACCAGGATTCTCCACTGTAAAGTTATGTTTTCCCCTTGCCATACTCTTTGGAAGTAAGCTGATAAACACAGCACACAAGGTGGGGAGTTAAGCTCCATTTCCTTGAGTGAGGAGACGCTACGTAAATTTTTGGAATTCTTCTCTAAGAGAGATTGTTAAATATAGTACTTTTAGAGGAAAAGAGTATATCCTTTGACATTGAGGGAGGAGAATCTTAAGATACATATTATAAATAACATAAAGGGAAAGATTAATGCATTTGTCTACATTAATTTTTAAAAATCTTTAATTTTACCATATACAAAGGTAAAAGATAAACCATAGACTGAAAGAACATAATTCCAACGCATACAGCCAACAAAGAATTTACATGCAGAATAAATAACAAATTCCCACAAATAAAAAAGACCAACTTATATACAATGTATGTATGTATGTATAGATATATATAGTATGTGTATGTATTATATATTACATATTATTATATAATATTATTATATAGGTAATATATATCCACACATACACACATAATATATATAATGCACACACACATATAACACACACACAACACAATGAAGAAAGTATAGGAAGAGACACTTCACAGAACAGGAAACTCCAATTGAGACGATGTGAACCTCAGCAGTAATCAGGGAAATGCACCTTAAAGCTACAAGAAGATAACATCTATCACACATCAGATAATATCATATGTGGAGATACAGGGTAAGACGTTCATCCATTTAGTGATCGTAGAAATATGAGTTGGTCCCATCAGTTTGGGGAAACGTTTAGCAATACAGTGAAGGATTTCTACACACTAAATTATAAGGATATCCTCTAAAGCCATTCTTCTGAAATATTTTTTTGTGCATAGAAATCACCTGAAGAACTTGTTAAAATGAAGATGTTGATTCACTGAGGTCTAAGAGTCTCCATTTCTACCAAACTCCTAGCTGATGCTGATGCTGGTCTACATGCCCATAGTTTGAGTAACAAGCCTCTAGAGGTCAGCAAACAGTGGCCTGTGGGCCAAGGCCCAGATCTGGTTCCTGTCTGTTTTTATCATTGAAGTTTTATCGGAACACATTTGTTTGTTTCTGTGTTGTCTATGGCTGCTTTCAGACTACAATGACAGAATTTAGTAGCAGCAACAGAGACCGTATGATTTGTATAAAGCCTAAAATAGTATTTATTATCTGGGCCTTTACAGGAAAAGTTTGCCAACTGCTGCTCTAGAGAAACTCTCCCACATGCACGTAAAGAGACTTGTGTAATAATATTTATTGCAACTTTTTTTGGAGTAATGACAGAATGGAAATAAGTGTCAGTTAGTAGAACAGACAAATAATTTGTAGTATAGTCACATGATAGACTACATCAGTTACAAGTTACAGAACTACAAGTCTTAATGTGGATAAATCTAGAAAAAACATCCCTTGTTTTAAAATTTAAACTTAGCCAATTTTCTTACAGATATATACCTCTGCAGGCAAATTATTAAAAGATGCCTGGAAATGACCCTCATCTATTTCAGGGCAGTGATTACCTCTGGTGAGGGATTAGGTTAGGGACAGAATCATGGATGCATTCACATGGGCTCACAACCATAGGTGTCATGTATTATTTCTCTCAAAAATTTGGAAAGAAGATATCAAAATGTAATAAATTGTTAATACTGGGTGGTAGGTACACAGTTTTGATAATCTCTACGCTTTCTTATTTCAGATATTTCAAACATTGGAAAAGAATCAAAAGAATCAAAAAGGGGAAAATATGCTGAATATAAAGACAAGTATTTTGAAGTGCAGGGAGGGAGTGAACATAGAGAAAAGTTATTCATACCTGAGGCTCTCTCTCCTCTCAATTAAGCAAGAGATATTCTGGTATTACAAATTGTCCCTTATATAGTTAATTTTGAGAATGGTAAACAGGTTTTACCAGGTGACTAATTTTACTCCATGGCTTGTGAAGTATTTTGATTCTAAGAGGTCACTTCATCCAGGTCCTGGAGTAGAAGGAATTTCCCTTTCTCTGGAACTAATATTTCACTCCTTTGATCCAAGCTCAGCTTATTGTTGGGACAATAGTGATGCCAAGAGCGAAGCCCCCAAGCACATTCCTCCTCCTTTTGAGTGCGAGCCTTGCAGTATTCCTCAGGGAAGAGTCAGGAGAACCTTCAAGATTCCTTCAGGGAAGAGCCTTTGGCTTTTGTCTGAGAATCTCGGTGTTCCATGCCCTTTTATTTCGCTTAGGTGTGGATGCCCTCCCACTGTGACTTCTCCTGGCATGATTCCCCGAGCTAACTCACATTTGGGTTACATTCAGCAGCAGCCTCCTCCCTGAGAGCATCTGCGCACAGCTGGAAGCCAGCTTTGCACATGGGCCAGGGCAGTCTCATCATTGATTTTCCCAGCAGTATTGAGGCAACTTTACAGGAAAAGGTGCTGCGTACTGAAGCTGGGGATCTCAGTTCAGCACTCTTAGCCATAAAATATACAAGAGGGACGTTTCAGTTCCAAGTACATTTGCATATCCTATAGAAGCCTTTGTAGCATGTTTGTTGTTGTAAGGATATGGGAATACTTTGAGTCAAATCATACCCCATGAAATTTAACAGCTGTACTGAAAAGTCCTGCTAGCTGGCACTTGGTAACCTTTGGTCAAGTGCCTTCCATGTGTCAAGGAAAGCGGAAGTGCAGCCAGCTGATGATACAAATACCCAAAATACTATCTTCTCACCCAACAGTAGCATTATAAGTGGTCTCTAGCATGCTTTCTTCTTGGGAACCTGATTTCTGAACACAATGCCCTCTTACCCATACAGTTCAATTCCTGAACTATCTCCTCTTTCTGAGATAGGTTTATCCCTCTGATGGACGTTTCCAGCCACTATGTATCATTTTTAACCATAACCAGAGGGAGCATAAGTTAGGTCATTATAGGGATAATCAGTGAGGCTTGTTGAGAGGGCATTCCCTGGTCTTTAATGCACAGCCCATAACCTAGTGCTGGCTTTATGTTTATTGTAAAGTTTTCAACTCAAATGCTAAGACAAACCATGCAGGGATTGTAAATAAGTGAAGGGACCAGGTGGAGGATAATAGGGAGTGGTGTGGCATATGGCGAATTAGAGAACACATGCCCTGTCTAAATGGAGTGGCCACCACTTTGCTCTAGCTGATTATCATTGTGCAGAAATGCTGGCCCAACATTGACAGAACTCTTGGATTTTTAAGGGAAGCTAGAAATAGGGATATTTTAAATGTGAAATCTTCCAACTTTTAGATGTTGGCAACTAATTCAAAAATTTTTTAAAAATCACGCTAAAATGAGACACAACCCAGAGCCACAGATGGCCCATTGGTTAGGTTTGCAACCTCAGAATAACAGAGGAAATGATCTGAGAGCTTTAAGTTAGATCATTTGTGGCCAGCAAGTCTAAGCATTTGGGTCTCACCCACGTGGCTCAGTGCCACAATCTTTTTACTGAATCTGATGGCAGGAAAGAACTTAGATTGAGAGCAACAATAACCACATCAGGAGGCAAAGGTACAGAACCACGTAACAATAGTCATAACCCGGGATCACTGGGGCTCTTTGATGACCTTCTTCCCATGACCTTAGAGAGGTCACTACACAGGCAGCAAACGAAGCAAGCGACATTTATGAGGGACATTTTCCTTACCATAATGTACCTTTTCCTGTCACTTCTTGCTCACATAGTGACCCAAGGGGAGAGTGCTGGGGAGAGAGCAATTCTGGGCTCCGTACTTGGCCTCCCAGGAGGATTCTCAGATTCTACACTCTTGCTCTAGGTGTGACTATGTTCTGAACAATTGCTCTTCTCTACAAATTCATGATTATCTCTCTTTCATCAGGTTTACTTTTCATCCTTCTTAAGCTGAACTCCCAGAAGTAACATCAAAATGAAGGGGTCAATGTCTAGATAGAGTTTGGGGTTCTTTACTTGGTAGGTCCTAATACACACCAAGTGGTAGGTGTGGCTGGCTAACACTTGCAGAAAATGAGGCAGCGTGGGAAAGGGTTGAGCTGGGCATCTACTGGAGGAGAGCAGTGGCGGGGCATGGGGGGCACTCAGCTCCCTGGTAGGGAAGCTGTTAGTGAGGAAGGAACACTCTAGCCCTCCAGCCAGGCCTTGCAGAAGGAGCCGGAGGTAAAGCCCTGCTTCCCCTGGAGAATGTCCCCATCACTGTGGCCTTGACCCCCATTTCTGCCTCCTTTTCCATACATTGATTTTCAACAAATGGAAGCCATATTGCAAAGCAGTTAATTATAAGGAGTTTAAGGTTATGAAAAACTTGGTTCAATGTTCAATATCAGACTCTGCCACAAAGTGTACTTGGTTGTTTTTTTTTAAATATATATTACTGAGCCTTAGTTTTCCCACATGTAAAATAGAGTTAATAATATCAACTTTTAAAAGATATTGGAGGGATTTCCCTGGTGGTCCAGTGGTTAGGACTCTGCGCTTCCACTGCCAGGGCCTGGGTTCAATCCCTGATCGGGGAACTAAGATCCCGCAAGCTGCGTGGTGCAGCCAATAAAATAAAATAAAATAAAATGGAGACAATTAACTGTAAGCAGTGCCTGGCACCATCACTAACTTATATAGGTCTTTGGATTCCAGGGTGATCAGTGATGCATTGGATGGTAGGGCTGTTATAGCTGGGCATTGCTTGAGTCTCCCTTCTTTAGCCCATGCCTGCCCACAGCACGCTTCAAGACATTTCACATCTTCTCACCCCTTGGGGAATGGTGTAGAGGGTGTGGCTAGAATGCCCCCTGACTGGGGTGGGTACAATGCAGGCTCCCCACCCTGACATCTATCCTGTGGACCCCTCCTGCTCTCACTCTCTCTGGACAAGGATCTCAATTGCTCTGTGCCTCTGATTCCCTATGATTAAGCCACCCATGACCTCAGTGCCAGGACTCCTGTGTATATCAACCTCCTCTTTCTCACAGCCAATGCTCTGTAAATGCTAAGCGTTTCTGTGATGTAGCAACTTTAAGAGGATGAATGAATACATTTGATGAGGGAATGTTGGGAAATAATCCAATAGGGCTCCATTTGGTATTGGGCCTTTTATCAAGGCCGTAACCCAAACCCACTTTATGGGGTTAGGGAATAAAATTACCATGTCAGATAACAAAAAGGAAGAAGCAGGGACAGAAAGGCAGGCCTTGAGAATCCAAAGTCAAATGAGTGTTTAGACAAAAGATGCAAGGGAAGTTCTCACTGGTGAGTGCTGGAAAGCTGGTAGCGCTAGACTTCCAAGGCCAGAGCAAGAGAGTGGGGCTGGGATGAAACCCCAGAGAGGGTGAGATGATTAGGATTTACAAGATTGTCAGAAAAACAGAAAGGTGTGAAGGTCTAGGCCATCCTTTGTGTTGCATGGCCATAGAAGGCAGCCCTTCTCTTGATGCAGTGAATATTAAAGAACTTGCCCTTGAAGATTTAACCGGCTTTTGGCCCAATGGGATTGGCTCCGAAAGCTTTCATCCAATTCTCTGGGTGCCTAGCACCCCCTAGCCTCTTCCTTCACAGCTTCCCTCCCTTCCCAAAACGATCCCAGAGTCTCTGGCTTGCTTCTTAGGAAACATACACCTAGACAGTCCCTGAAGACCAGGCTCTGTTCTGAATTACAGAGGGCCTACGAGTAGCTTTGTGCTGGATGACTCTGGGGACAGCTGTTGACAGATGGAGGAAAAGGTTAGACGTGAGGGTCCATGGGCCACTGGGGGGCGAGGCTTTCTTCAGAAGTATATTTGCTCCTCTTTGGCCTTTCCTCCAGCCATCTCTCCCTTTCGCAGTCCATGTCCATGGTGGTCCCTATCCCCCCTGCCCTCCCCCGAGCGTATGCCTTTTCCTTCCTGCTCCGGGGTTGTTCTGAGTGAAAGGGGGACGAATGGAGGATTTTGGAGCGGTGCCTTTTATGCTATAAGGCTTCAGCATTTAGAATCTTGGAAAGGCTCCACCTGGGAAAGAGTTCCAGAGAAAACAAACTTCAGACCCAGGCTCGTATGGGAAAAGGCTCATGTTCACGGAGGTGGCTTCAGGGACCTTGTTAGAGGCTTGGCCCCTGCCTTTAATGGATCCGACGTGGAGCCTTCCAGGGCCCACGATGCTGCATGGCCTTCAAGGGAGATTTCACTCACAAGCTATGATACCTCTTTCATAGGACTTAGAGTTGTCAGGTCTCTAGGGAACCACCAGCTTTTGTCGTTCTGTTTATGCCCTAACTGAGGCAAGAACGATTTCAAGGGGCCAAACACCCCATCTCCTCTCCTCTTCATTCCCCCTTGTCATGTTGTTCCCTCTTGGAGAGTAGCTGAATTTCTTTTCTAGGAGAGAAGGGGCCAAAAATGTATTTTCAAGACTTGTGGGATCATCAGCTCAGTTCATAGGAATCATCCTTCCAGCCCCAGAAATGGCATTGACAAAAGCAGTGATCGGCACAAGTTCAGGATTCCCCCAGGCCAAGAAGAGGGATGGGGGGGGTAAGCATGGTAGGGAAAGGTTAGACAGAGTTTATGGTGATACCCTCATGCAGTTCCTTAATGCCACTGTGTGATACTCAGGGGACCATGTATCTAGATTTTATGCCTAAAATAAAGCACCTACAGGTAAAGCAGTGTGAGTACAGGAGCTGGGAACACCTGGATTTCTGTTTCTGGCCTTGTGCACTTAAGAAAAGTACTTCCCCATGTCTTTACACATGGGGCTCAATACTGACCATTAATTCCCCCATGTCTGCCTCTTCTGCCAGGGGTCTTTTCAAACATAGACAATCATGGGATACTAAACTTGAAGGACAATAGAGATCATCTAGTCCCATCAACTCACTATATATATGAGGAACCTGAGGTCCAGAGTGGGGAAGTGTCTTACCCAAGGTCACATGGTGAGTTACCTCCTTTGACGTCTTTGTATGCAGTACAGACCCCCTGTCCCCCTCACCAATTTTAATTCTTAAGATCTTAAGACCTCATGAGTTTCTGTAGGTCCCAGAGGACTCAGGGATGACTAGATGCCTAGTATGGGATTGGTACTAAAATCCCTTAGGTGAGGGAAATATTCCAGGCCAGGATACTTCACAGGGCCTAGGTGAGGCATCTGGGAGTAGTGAGAGAGGGACCATTGCCTGGAGAGAAACAATGGAGTCACAGACCCTCTAGGCCAATGGCCTGCCTTCCCTCTGCCTCAGACCCAAGAGAGCCCTTGTCCTGAGTTAGCATAGTGATGCTAGCACAGAAACATCTCATGTTGAAACCAAGTCTCCCTCTAAACATGACCTCATCAGTGAGGAACTTTCCTCCATCTCCACAATCTAACCCCACTCCCTGCAGAAGGAGGGCACCCAACATCCAAGATGACTCAACTCTGTTTTGATCGTAATATGCCCTCAGAATGAGGAGGGGAAAGTCTCAGTGCTACCAACTCGATCTCTCCCCATCATAGCCTCAACGTCTAGCTGCCATTACGCTCTTCACATACCTGCACACAGCTTTCCTAAAAAGGTTGGCTTACTCCTATCTTGTCTGCACACGCACGTAAACACCCACGCACTCGTTACAGACATTATTTTATAGACATTATTTTAATCCGGGGTTGACTGAAAAACCTCCTTCTGGAGATTTGATCAGGAACACCCACGTCTCTGGACATCCTAATTCCGTCCATGGCAGGGTGGGGCCAGAGAGGAGCTGAGCTAGCATGGAAGTCCTCCTTGCTTGAGGCTGCCCATGGCTTGATGGCCACCAATGCTACTCCTCCAGGGTATTCCATCCGCTATGAGACTTGGAATTATGGGAAGGCTGAGAGATCAGCCATCATTGCACTGACTGGGTGAAGTGAGAGGAAAAAGTGAAGGAGAAGGAGTTTATAGTCTTGGAAGTACAGTGCCCCCAACCTGGTGCAATCAAAGGTGGTTCACATTATCCCAGCTCCTAGGGTTAGAAATGGCCCTCAGGTATCCCTTAAGAATGTAAGGTCTGGAGAGCATTTTCCTCCCACCCCTTTGCCCCCCAGGGACCCTAGCGATTATGCCCTGTTCCCACCTCCCTCTCAAGCTCATCATCAGGGCCTCCTCCTACTTAGATGAGGCTGTCCCTCCCCTCCTCTTCCAGGACAATCCAAGGCCAAGCCCCCAAACGTTTTGCTCACGTCCCTTCCTCGGTTCAGTGGAGGCTGCAGCAAAGGTGGAGTGTTTCCAGTTTCTCTGACCATGCTTGGTTTTAAGTTAACCCCCTCCTGCTATCCTTCCCTTTTGCTGAGAATTCATTTGGCTGTTCCCAATATATCTGTATCTGTGTCCCGTATCTCTAGTTCTTCCCCCTACCTTTCAAGCTCCCTCTCTGTTTCCCCTTCTAGTTTTGATCTTCTTTGGGGGTTTTGGTTTTTACTTTATTTTGCTTTTTTCTGTTTTTCTGTTTTTTTGTTTTTGTTTTTTATAGGTTTCAGAGAAATTATGTTGAATCCAATAAGCCTTCCCGGACATTCCAAGCCTCTTAACCATGGCATCTATGTTGAGGATGTCAATGTTTATTTCAGCAAAGGACGTCATGGCTTTTAAAAACTCCTTTTAAGCCTCCCTGTTTTGATGTCACCTTGGTAGGCTGGGCCCTCTGAGAGGTTGGAAGCTCTAGGCATTGTTCTGTTTGGATCCGGGGATGCTAAGTAGAAACTACACGAGCCGCCGGTGCCCCTGCATCCTTTATCACCACCAAGACGGGTGTTTGCCCCCATCCACCACTGGCAGGGTTGCCCTTTCCCTCCAATCATCACTGTGCTCCTTTTTTTTCTGGCCTCCAAGGCAGCTCCTGCCATCATCTTAAGAGCCAATAAAGAGAATTAAAAACCTGTGCACCAGGAACCATCTCTTAAATACACTAGCCATTCTCTTGCTTTCCACAAACAACCCAACCACCATGAGAAAGCCTGATGAAGTCCAGCCGTGCTCCGGCCTCACTTTCCCCGCTTGGAAGCGTGGGGTCTCCCTGGCTCTCCCTAGGATACCAGGCCATCCTCTTAGTGACCTCGTCGCCCTGCAGCCTCCCGTGGGGAAGAACATCTAAGCAGAGGTGGAGACGGCGCGGTGAGAGGAGAGGGAGCCAGGCCCAAGTATTGGCACCAGATTAGGTCTCAGAGGAAAGAATGGAAACCAATCATTTTCTATATATATATATATATATATATATATATATTTTTTTTTTTTTTTTTTTTTTTTTTGGTGGAGAAAACCATACCTCTTTTTTGGACACACTTTCCCCCTACTTCCTCTTCTCTCTGGAACGGCTCACAGTGAGTGGTATTAGAAAACTCCTTGGAGAAGAGGATTTCTCCAGGGCTCCTTCTTGGCCTCTAGATCTGCAGTTCTGACAAGCTTTGGCTGCAGGAGTTCTTGCCTGTGAATTGGGCATCCTGCTAGGACCACAAGGGACCAAGGGAATCAGGGACCAAGGCCCTTCCTGCTGTTCCATGATCCCGGGATTGGCTCTCTTCCCCCACTTTTACTTATTCTTGACTCTGAGAACTTTTGGCACCCAATGGAATCACCATTTCAAGGCCAAGATGAACTGAAGGGGAAGAGAAGTAAAAATTGGCCTCCTCCAGCCCCTCTCATGGCTCCAATGGAAGTGTCATCCTGTTCTCTGGTCAATATATGTGTTTACTTTGCTTGCTTTGACTCATGCCTTACTCCATGGCCACCCTCTCCCAAAGAGGGAGGTTTGTTTCCCCCATTTTCAATTTGATCCACTGGGGAGAGGGAAAGGGATGCTTTTCCCCCTGCTTCCATAGGAAAGGTACAGTTGTAGGGCCTGAACCTCTCCCAGATTTGCTGCCATGTTGGACTTCGGGCTTGGCCTAGTTTCCACCACCCCCCCACCCATGGTGCCTCCGTTGTAGGGGGTCAGCACAGGCTGCCCCCTTGAGAGTGGAGCATGGAAGAGGGGGCCAACCATGGGGAGATCGTAGGACAAAATGGTGGTGGTTTTAACCCACTAAGTTTTGGAGTGATGATGCACAGTAATACATAACAGATTCTCTGCCTTGGGAAATTTCCCTGGGGGTTAGGATTCCCACTTAGGGTTTTAGGTCCCGAGTCCCGTGGATGGTGGTTCTTCACGTCGGGTTCCCAGCCTGATTCTGCAGACACCTCCATGGGCTTTAAAAATGCACAGCTTTCCAAGTTCTTGCCCAGTATCTGGGGTGGCCTCCCGGGTGCCTGAATGTTCAGAGTATCACACGGGGATTCAGCTTCTCTCCAGGGCCTAGAAGTGTGTTTATTTAGCCCCTCCCAGCTCCCTGCCATCCTGCTCCCCATTGCTTCATGTCTGGCTATTCCCCATTGTGTCCTGCCAACCCTTTGGGCCAGGGCCCCCTCCTGAGTGTGGCTTTAAGGAGTAAGCTTGAGGATGATGTTTTTTAATTATTGTAAATCATTACCTCATTTCCAGCCTCCCAGGCTCCATCCATCCCAGCATCTTTTATTCTGCCATTTTCTTCACCTTGTGCTATGACCATGGGGCGTTGTGTTTCCGCAGAGACATATAGGAGTGTTCAGTGTATAGTTTCTTAATAAACACTTTATTTTCTAATGAAATGACTGGATCAGACCTCTTATTTGGCAATTTTGCAAAGAATATTAAAGATACATAGACATTTCAGGCTACCCCGGTTTTTAATTCCCCCCAATTTTACTATTACTCTTTTAAAGAAGTTTCTTAGCCAAGTCCTGTTTGCAAAGGATTTTACAATCTGTTCCATTGGTTGCTTTCACTGAGACCCCTCCAGATACAGGCTGAGTCCATACAGTGAAGGGTTTCCTCATCTTACTGAGAAAGAATTAGAGGCACAGAGAGTTGAATGGTTCACTCAGGGTCACACAAGCACAAGAGACAGAAGCCAGGTTCAAACCTGACTCTTTCAGATACAACTCAGGTTACTGAGACCCTTGTCTCCTCGGTGGCTGGGGACTCGTCTATTGTCCGGACAGCCAAGGCTTATGGAGATCCTTTCTTCAGAGCTGATGTGTAAGGGGGTCTGGGAGTGGGGTTGAGGGATCCTTTATCTTTGGTGCACCAGTAAGCCAGTGTAATTTTTCCCTTGGTTGCAGTGGCTTTACATCTCCCTTATGGATCTTGGGGAAGTGACTTTGCCCAGAGGAAGATGGGGTTCTGGGCTTGTAGGCCAACATGCCAATCATCCAGAGACCACTCCCTGCCCCCCCACAGACACATACACACTAAGGTAGGCCAAACTCTCATGTCAGGTCTCATGTGGGCTACCAGAAAAGGAGAGGCAGAAGAGTCCTGGGGTCCTACTGAGGCTAAAATGCTTAGATGAGCTGGCTGTATCTGTCTGCCCTTGGTTCCTGGGCCCTGACCCAGCTAGAAGGGTCAAAATGCCTTCTGTAACTTACGATATCTTCCTTTTAGGAGGAAGGGACTTTGTATGTAGGAGATTTGGAACAAGAGAGGAGGTCAGGGGCTGGGAGGATTTTGACCCTTCCCTTGGTCTCAGTAGGCTTTTTGGGGGCTTCTTACTTAGGAAGTAAAGATGAGGCATGCGGAAATAAGGTGGGTGAGCTCAAGGTGGAAGTCCAACAGGGATTGATTCGGCTAGGTTGGTGCTTTTTCTACTTACTCTTACTCAATCTCTTATTTAAGTCTAGCTTGGTTTGAGCCCTCACCTCACCTCATCCCGAATGGAAGCTCCTTTTCTATAGAGTGGCCTGGGTAGGGGGTTGCCCAGCTCCACATTCTCCTGTTCTCAAGGGTTCCAGGATTGGACCAGGGATGCCCCAAGCATTGAGACTGTCTTTGGGACCTTCAGGCTGCATGGATTCTAGGGAGAATTTCATTATTAATAAGTAGAGATATTTAAGTTTTGTTTTATCAGGATGCGTAGAGCCTGCCAATGCTTGGGAGAAAAGATGATGAATAGAAACGGCCCCTGGGAAGATGGGAAAGAAAAGCGCCCATCCTCAGGAGGAAGGCTCAGCCACATGGAGGGAGAGCTGTCCTGGTGCAGCAGGAGGAAGAGGAAAAGATGAGGGTTTAGAGGTTTGGGGCGGGCAAGAGAGTGAGAGAGTTCTTGTCTAGTGGCTTCTATTTTGCCTATCAAGTGTAAGGCAAGGCCTTGTGCTGCAAGTGAGAACATCTAAGAGCGTTGAGAAGGTCTAAAGCAGCAGAAGAGACCATGGCAGATGGCAGGGAAGCATGAAAAAGTTGCCGGGAGGAATGAGGACTGGCTGAGACTGGGGAGCTGTGTTGAGTGTCTAGGACTCTGTTCCCTATGCTTTCCTGCTGGGCTTTGAAGTCCCATGGCATCTACCCCAACGTTAGAGACTCTGGGGCAGTCAGAGCTGGCACAGGGGAGGTGTGGAGAGAGGAACTCAGCCCACCAAGGATGCTGGGTTGGACTGGCTTCAGGCAGGGAGGCTCAGGGGACCAACAAGACCTGTAGCTCTGTGTTTGGAATCTCACCCACAGGATTTCACAGTGGCTTTCTCGGACTTGAGCTTACGTTTTGGTCCTAGGGGATTTCATGGCAAAGCTTCAGTCCATGAAACCAGTGTGCTTGCCATGTGCTGTCTGGATCTTCATTCTGGAAGGAGTGATTGAGGGGCCCTGGTTCTGAACCCTGTTCCCTGAAGCTCAGAGGGTGGGGAACTCACTGTACCCTTAAGAAGCTGTAGGACAGTGGTCAACTCAGTTGTAGGGCCTTCCAGGGACATGCTCTGGAGAGGACCTGAGTCTTTCACTAGGGTTGTGTGGCCAGATCCCGGAACTGGTTGCCAAGCTCCAAAGAATGGGCTTTCCTGGGGAGCATTAGTAACGATCATTATGTCGAACTTATGAAGCACCTATTCAGAGCCAGGCACATTTGACCCATGAGGACGCTGAAGCTCAGAAAGGGTTAGTAATCACTAGGCCAGGTTTTCACAGCTGTGAGTGGCAGAGCCAGGACTGACACGGGGTCTCTTTGACCTCCTGGTGCTCGTGGCTGTTCAGCTGCCCCATAGAGCAGCCCCATCTTCTGCTCCTGGAAAGCTGCAGTCCTGGGATCTCCACAGTCATAGCCTCCCCCTGGCTCTCTACATGAAGTCCTTCAGGGGTCTTTGGGGCTAGATGCTATCCCTAACTTCCTCCTGGAAACACCCGAACACAGTGATTTTGAAAAGAACGTCTGCCACGCTCCTTCTTCACGCATTCTAGCATTTAATGACCCTTGATGCCTGAAAATGTAGTTGTTCTTACATCTAAGATGAATCATCTGGTTTTCAGTTGGTGAGATCCCCAAACAGATAAGGGTGGCATCTTTGCTGTCAAGAAGGACTTGTTGGCTGAGACACATCTGATCCTCAAGTCGGTAGGTGAGGCTGCCCAGGTCTGGGCAAGCGGGAGCGGCTTCAGGCAGGAAGGTAGTGGAAGGAAGATCCTTGCCTGCCTTGTGCACCCCCATCTGAACTTTGTTCACCCTTCCTCAAAGACCTCCTGGTGTGTGGAATCTCAGCCATGTGCTTCTCACCCAGGGAAAGAGCAGATGCCAAGCGTCTTCAATTTGGACGCCAAGAAGCTGGGCTCTGGGCTACCCTGTCGCTCCCTTCTGACGTGGGAATTCTTTTGTGTAGCCAAGCTCCCAGGCACCACGTGCTCCCCTCCCCAGCTGCAGGTGTGACCTCAGCCTAGCACTGGGCCGTGACGCTTCCCCTGGCTCTGCCCAGCTCCTGCAGGTCAAGGCCAGGCCTGAGCAGAGGCTCAAGCGTCTCAGATACAGGAGCTAGACGCCAGGGAGGGTTTGATGCTGTGGAGACAGCACGGGGAGCCGGCAGATCAATGCAGGGTGACTTCATTGTGTGTAGCTTCCTGGACTGCGCCACGTGCGGATTAGGCAGAGGGCCTTTGTTCCTTCAGTGTTTACCGACTCGGAGCTCCGGCTAGACTCACAGGTGGCCTCCAGAGTGACTCTGAAATGGAGAGCAAGATGAGGGTAGCAGTGAGGGACAGACGGGGAGGCGTGAAGGTGAAGGGATGCTGGCTGCTCTGAGGCTCCTTTGGGAAGGACAGAGGGAAAACTCTTCAGTGTGACAGCGGAGGAGGCGACGGGGCAGCGAGGAGGGTGGGAGCTTCAGGGGAACCTGGTCTGCATCCAAATTGTCCAGGAGGCCTGAAGCTCTACTCCCCTGCACCCCTAGCTTTGCCCCACCCCTGACATCCCCACTGTGCTGCTGGGGAGCGGCCGAAGCGGCCAGTGGCCTCAGTTGCCTTGGATAGCTCTGGTTCTGCATTTTGCCTTTAGAAATCCCGTACCACCCCCACCCCCACACACCGCCCTACTCACCTCTCAAGAAAATCTCAGCCAAGATCTAATCATATATCCCAGAGCTAAATAAGCCTCCTTCCACTCTCCTTGAACCCAAAGTGAGTTGAAGATCCCTTGCTGGCAAGGGATCAGGTTTCTCGTCTGCTTTTGCACATGGTTTGGAAATTTAATCAGGATTCCGAGGGTAGGATTTTAATCCCAATTCCTCCTTCGATAAAGTGACCCCAGTTTGCCCCTGGGACTTAAGCTCTGCTTGCTCGGGGAGGAGATTGGGTGGGTGATGAGGCCTAAGAGCTCGCTGCCTTTTCGTCTCTTTCCATCAGGACCCTGTCCCCTCCTGGGTGTGTACCTGAGAGCAGTAGCTCTTCCTTCCCCACCCCCTTTGCCTTCCAGCTGGAGGTGGATGCATTGCTCAGATATTCTGCAGGTTTGGGGGTGGGGCATTGTGAGAACTGGGGAGAGTGAGGGAGATATTGGGGTTATCCTTTGACTACAGCCTGTTCGGCTCCCGTGCAAGAAAGAAACCAGAAAGGCAGGAGGATCTCTGAGAAGCACCGATCCTAGAGGGACACAGAGGATGCTGATGACTCAGATTCTGTGCCAAAGGCAAGGCCAGGTCCATGCAGGTCCAGTTTGGGAAGGAATGTGGAACTACTTGGGTAGAGGAGAAAGGCAGGATTTCCAAGTTCCCAGGGAAGATCCGAGCTGTAGAGAAACCCTGGTGAGAGCTTTGTTGAGACTTTCAAGCCTGGAAAACAGGGGATGCATGAGCTTCCTACTCAGACCAGAGGCAGCCCTGGACATCTCAGGATCACGTGTCTTCCCACGACCCTCTGCAAATAGGAGCCGCTTAAGGCCGCTCTGATGTCCATGAACCTGACTTTGATTTGGCTGACAGTGTGGGGGGGGCATGTGGCATAAGGCAGGAAGAATGGAGCTTGGCTTTTCTGAGAGGGAAAGAGCAATTCTCCCTTCACACCCTGTTTAGAGCAATGGCAGGCGCTGTCTGAGAGTTTGGAAGGTGGATCAGAGTGGCCTACATGGCTATGGAGAAGGTTTGAAGACCAAGGGTCGAGGCTGCTCAAAGGTATGAGTTCCAGGGTTGTGTCTGACTTGTGGCTCCATCCAAGTTTGAGGAACAGAGTGTCATGTCAGTTCGGAAAAACCCCACCAAGCCTGACTTGGGTGAGTAATGGCGGAGGCCTTGGTGGCTGACAGTGACACCCAGCTTGTCTGTGGAGCTCTCTTTCCTCCTCCCCGTTTCTACCTCCCATGTGCTGTTACCATGGCAGCAAAATGAAGCCTGGTTCGGCCTTTGGGGACCTCAGTGGAGCAACCGGCCTATTTCCCTTTAAAAGACAAGGGACAAGGCTTCCCTCTCTTGTCCCTACGTTTATTCTGCAGTGAGAAGGGCAAGGACCTAACCCCTGTAAAGTGACTTCACTGCTGTCAACCATGGCCTGGTGATGCTCTGAAATGCCACCTACTTTTTTACTCTGAAGCACACACCAGCTTTGGTCTGTTTTGGTCCTCGTGATAATGTTTTAAAATTGCAATGCAATGTCCATTACATTGCAACGTTTGCAACAGCCTTTGGCCAAAGTCATGTGATCCTGACTCCCAGATGGACTTCTCAGGGGAAGAGAAGGTGTGGGGCTGGGGGGAAGGGGTCCTGGGTGCTCTTGGAGGAATGACATCTGTCTACAGTCTGTGCCACCGTTCTTAGTAGCTGGACAGGCCTAGGGAGATATTTACTACACACAGCCAGGTTCTCGAGGGTGTTGGGAGCAGGGAGACACAGAACATCCTTGAATTTGGAGCTGAGAGGGTTTAGATTCCATAACACAGGAGACCCCTGGACATACAGACGCTGTCTCACTGCCAACCCTTCTCAGCACTGGCCAGACAAACTGTCTCCAAGATCTGCCCTCCTGCTGCCACAGTCAAGAAGGACAAGTCCTAAAGTCTGTGTCCCATGGGACAACCAATGGAGACACCTCTCCCAGGGCCCTCCTACAAGCAATCTTAGGGAGAAGGAAAATTCCGGAATGCAGGCTAGATGCTAAGTCCAGCCCACGTATTATGTATACACCAACGTGTCAGCCTTCTCTTACTGTTAATTCTGAGAAAAAGACTCACGTGACAGAGAACCTGAGAGGAAATCTCAAAGCAATTTTTGTCATGAGCGTTAGGTCTCTGAAAACTCACGCTGGCTGAGAGGGCACAGCCAGGATCTCTCTTGTTGCTCCCATCTTAGAGCCACAGCTCTGGACCAAAGCCTTCTGCTTCAGAGGGAGCCAGATGCAGAGCGACCAGTGAGAACTTGACTCTGGTGGGGAGGGTGGGTAGGAGAGGCACCATGAATAAAGAATATATTCTGAGAATGTCCTTCCTGCGAGAACTGAAATTCTGAGTTCATGTGTGAATGACTCATGGAATCGTTCAATCTTTATGGCTGTCAACTTGACATTTCCCGGTATTATAACAGGCAATTGCTGCGTAGTACCTTTGATACCAAATGGACAATCTGGTCATTAAAAAGACCAGAATGACACCACTGTGCATTTCTAGGATGGTATCTTTGGCCATCTTAGTAATTTTGTGGGTCAGCCACTTGACCAACTACTGCCCTACATGGATTGATCGGATTTCTGGGAAAGCTTCAGTTTCTACAATGGGGTCCTGTCTTCATTTGAATGCCCAACTTGTTATTAAATAAATCATGCTGTAAGGATCAAGTGCTCTCCTTTTCCTTGGCTGTGGAAATGTTTCCCTCTAGTTTCATAAGATGCTAAGAGCCCATCAAATAACGTTGGAGAGCATTGTATGGTATAGCCAACCTCTCGTAGGTTTACCATGCATGTTAGGATACTAAAGGCTCTGAGAAGTCCTCCTTTAAATAACCCTTTTTATCCTACCTCTTTCCCAGTCTAATTGAACATAAAACACTCTTCACTCTAAATAAACTCATGCATACACTCTAGGTAACACTGGGTCAGGGTGTGGGCAGAAGCTTTTTGAAGAAGAACCAAGCAAGATGGGTTAGTCAACCACTGACCTCTTACATCAAGATGAACCACCACACACACAAAAAAATAGAGAAAAATAAAAGGTGAACCACAACACCCCGACACCTTTGCCCAGCTTTAGGCTCGGTCCCCCAGTTTGGCCCTCGGCTTTGTATGGAGGAAGAAATGATTCTGGCAGCTGGTGGGTAGGTGCTCTTGTGAAGTGCAGGAACCCTTCACTGCGATGCCTCGGAAGAAAATGGTAAGTCGTTTCACGTAAGAGCTTAAGACTTCAGCCCTAAACCTGGTCACCCTCCCAGGGGGATGGAGGTGACATCATCTAGCAGTAGTGCACGGCAGTGAAGAGCTGGCATCAGTCTCAGCACTACCGCCAGCAAAATGACTTGGGTAAGTTACCTTTCCTTGTTCCATATTTGTCTCTGAGCTTGCTGTCCCTCAGATAAAAGATCCTACCCAGACAGGTGTCCCAAATACCATGTCCCTACGAGTCACTGTTGTCTCCTAGTGGGGGACATCTTTTGGTTCTGGGGTCTGTCTCTCTGTGCTGAGTGTCTTAGTGTATCACGTGGGAAGGGTGACCTCTGGCCCCTCCTGGAGTACTGGGGAGGGAGGAAGAGGGAGAGGATGGCTGCCCTTCTGGGTGAGGGTTGGTGGATTTCTCCCGAAGAGGAATGAAGCAGATGCTTGGAGGTTAATAGACCCTCGCTGTCACAGTCGGACAGGGCCAAGTGGGAGTTCTTGGCAAGATTTTCCAACTTTGATCTCAAGAAGGCAGCTCTGCCTAACAAATAGTCTGAAATGTCAAAGAATAAATGTTAAAGCTTGAGGGGTCGTTCTCCTGGGAGTTGCCTGGGCTGGCTAGGGAGGGAGAGGAGGAGGGAGAGAAGGACACAGCAGAATCCTTCACATAAAGATTCCGACTTGGTTTTGTGATATTTAAGAAAAAAGAAAACTCTGAATTATTTATAGTGCAGAAGATGGAAGCTGGATGTAGAAAAGTGGCTGGGCTTGAGATGGTAGTTCACGATCCAACTGCCCCAGCTTTGAAATGGTAAAACTTTTCTTGTTGGTGACACGCTCTTGACCTCTCCTTATCTGTTATTATGATTACTATTATTGTTCTTTTAATTAAGAAAATGTATGGCTTTTGCTTCTGTGAGTCGGGGAGAGGCAGTTTCTAGAAATGACCCCATCAGCTTCCAGCTTGTGCCTCTTCAAACAAGGATCTGGGGACCCCCGCTCCAGTATGGGTGGGTAGCATCTTGGGTAGCAGTTGGTGGCCTGGCCATCAGTTGGCCATGTTGATCTGGGAAGGTGGATTTCATGTGTCAGTTGTTCCATCTAAAAAATGGAGCCAATTGTCATATGCCTCTTCTAGGTATACTGGGCATATGAATGACGCCATTGGTCAAAACACCTAGGCACTTGGGTGAGGGTGGCAAGAAAATAGCATCTCTGTTACATGAAGGGGGAAAAGGAATTAAAGAAATTTAAAAAGGGAAAATCAGATGTGATGGAAGGATTGGTGTTAAACCTAGAGGGAATGGGGTCTTTCATCTGTTTATTTTCTTCAGTGATGTTGTTTAGATATTAATAAAAATACTTCTGTTTGATAATGCATCCTGATTCTATAGCATGGGTAACTGAAAGCCACTGATAATCTCAAAACTGCAGTCAAATTTAAAATTGCAAGTGTAATTGACACTCTCAGGGATGCCAACAAATAGAGCCAATCTTTGGACAGGTTGCGGGTGTTTGAGTTGAGGCTGGTCCAGGTGCAAATCAGATCATCGGTAAACCTCCAGACAAGCAATGTTGTGTTTAAGATGTATTGCTTTTACTGAAAATATTAATACTTTTGCTTTTTTTCTAGACTTGTTTTTTTTCCACTTCGAAGAACCTAGAGAACATTTTGCAGTTAAAATGTCACAGTGACACTCCTGTTATAAAACTCTGAAAGTGTACTTATTTTTATATTCGGTAACTTACTCTACCTCACAGAAAGGTCTTCCAAATATTTTTTTCCCCACTCCCTACTTTCAATGCTGTAGAAGTATGACTAGCATTCTTGCTCTAGGACAGTGGTTCTCAAACTTTCTGGGCTTGGAACCCCTTTACACTCAAAAATTAGAAAGACCTTGAAGAGTTTTTGTTTATGTAGGTTATTTTCATCCACAATTACCGTAATTTAAATTAAAACTGAGAAACATTGGAAAACACAAGTGCACGCGCGCACACACACACACACACACACACATTTTATTTAGCCGTCAGAGCAATGATGCCATCACATGTCAGGAAGTCACTGGAAAAACTCCTAGTATACCTGTGAGAGAATGAGAGTGAACAAAAGAACAGACCATCTTAGTATTCCTAGGAAAATAGTTTTGACACGTGGATCTCCCGAGAAGGTCTCAGGGCCACCAGGGCTATTTGGACCACATTTTGAGACCTGCCACTCTAGGGAAAACTGAGGCATGAGCAGATTCGGAAATCAAGTCTAGGTCCTCTTGGTACCAGTGAATGGTACCAGTTTATGCACTTTGCTCCAAATGTCGGACTCCATCAGAACTTCATTTCTTAATGCAAACATCACCACTGCCCCTAAAGTGCCAACCCAAACCCAACTGGATATAACCATGTATGCTCGGTTGCTAGGAATGTGGGAACCATACAAGAAAGAATTCATCTATTATAAAGAAAACTGGGAGGTTGGGTGCGTGCTTGCTCTGGAGAAGGAACGTGGGCTTGATGCACCAGTAAATATTATTGGCCGATTGAAGAGACTCAGCATGAACAGGGTTTGCAAAATCCCAATGTTGAGGACAGGGAGAATGAATGTCAGGGGGATGAAGAGCTTTTGCAATCAGCACCTTGCAGGTCAGAAGTCTCATCGTGTGCATCATAGCCCTCATTGTGCATCGCATTTGGATTTGTCTAAGGAACATGTAGGGCTTAGCAGTGTTCTACCAGGTCCCTTAGGAGTGTCTATTTAAGTTTAGAGACCCTGGTCCCTCCCTCATTCACCTAACCTGGGCAGCTTTGGTGGAGAAAGATTGGACCATGAAATGCATAAGGTCTTAAGGAGCCTCGTCGGGTCAACTCGATACATGCATCAGACAGAGGGAGTTGTCCCGTCCTTGGGGTCCTGGGCGCACGACACCGTGTTTATGCTTCCTAGCGTTTTTACCTGTATAACCCAGATTTATCATTTATATCCGGGGGATCAAGAACAGCTCTCAGCTTGTTCTGAGGAGTCCTTTGTCCCCAGTCTTTCACAATCCTCACCAGGAAAATAAGGTCTTTCAAGAATGCCTCTGAGGTCATGAGTTGATGTTGGTTCATTGATTCATCCTTCAAAGAGTTATTGGGCATCTACTCTATACCATGAGTGGCATCTACTCTGCCACCAGGTGAAGCAGTTGTATTTCCTGCCCTCTAGAGCTTCACAGTCTACTGCATTGGTTCTTATTGGGGGAAGGGGTGACTTGTCTCCCAGGGAGTTTGATTATCACAAATAAGGGTATAGCCCCCATAACTGACAGCCCCCATAACAATGAATTACCTGGCCCAAAATGTCAGTAGTGCCAAGGTCAAGAAATCCAGTCTAGTGGAAACACAGATCGGTATCCCTTATCTTGGGCAAGAGGGTTTTCATACTTTTCAGGGCCCTCCTTCAGCTGCCAGGAGTCCAAGGGCCATGGCGTCCATATCCCCTGTCCTACACCCCTTCTAGATAAAGTTGCAGTTGCCTAAACCAGAATTCCTTACCAAAATGGTCCTTAGCCCACTTCCAGGGCACTTGCAGGCCTGTCCGTTGGTCTTTTCTCCTAAGGGTGGGCTGCACTGCAGGTGTGTGCCCTGTAAAACCCAAGAGTTGGCCAAGGGGCTGCTGTTTGGGGGCAGAGGGGAGTGTGAGTGAGGGGTGAGTTGTGGCTCAGGCTGGGGCGCCTTGTGCTTCTTTGGCTGTGCAGTGGAAAAGGGGAGCAAGCCGGGGGCCAGCTCTCTGGCACCGCATGGCCCAACTCCCAACTCCGAGGAGCCTGAGATGTCTAAATTTGTACCTGGTTCTTCAGGTCATTCTGAAAATATATTCAATAGAGTAGGAAGATAGGATGTACCTTATTTAAGAGCGTGTTAGCTTGATTAATGACCTCCGAATTTTTGAACATGTGAGATGTGAGCTTCTAATTATTCTATTATCCCAGGTCCTACAAATGTAAGGGACAGGCCTGGTACAGACAAATGAGTAATTATGAAGCAATATGATGAAATTGTGAATGAGGTAAACATAGAGGAAGGACACTTAGTTCTTAAATGTAGTTCTGGAAAATACTGAATCATGACATCTGTTTGCAGCTGTATAAATAGAAATGGCAGTTCAGGGAACCCACAATCAGGATGATCAGTTCAGACTTTCAATGTTCCATCATTTAGAGAGATGTCTGCCTCTTTGAGTCTGGGAAGCCTGATCCCATTGCCACATAGATAAATACTATGGTCCATTGGCAGCCTCAGGCTGTTCAAGTCAGGCGTTCTTTGTGCTGGACCATCTCCACCCTGAGGTGGTGCTCATATAGTGTCATGCCCTTGTCAGGTTGCCATGGAGACTGATCTTGAGGTCTCCAAAATTGATTTGTATTTATTGGGGATCTACTGTTTTCCGGATGCTGTGACCAGCATTAAACAGAGAGAGAGAGAGAGAGAGAGAGAGAGAGAGAGAGAGATAGGATGCACTCTCCCCTCCCCTACGTGGGGACTATTGGGAGGGTATCTTTCCCCAATAGAGAGGTAAAGACCTTGGAGAAATTGCATAGGCATGATGGTGTTTTTCTTCTAATAGCATTGTGGTTTGTTTCTGATTACAAAAGTAATTTATATTCACAGTAGACAATTTGTTGAAATACAGAAAAGCACACGAACACATAAATTATCCACAGTCCCATCACCCAGAGACAACACCGCTAACATTTTAGCTTTCTGCCTTTCAAATCTTTTTTATGTTCTTATTTAATTATTAAACAGAATCAAATCATTCTATGTGCACGTGCACACACACACCCATTGCTTTGCTACTTCCTTTTTTATAAGATTGTTTCATGTGCCATTTAACTAACCTTTTGCAATATTAAAAGACTTTTTATAGATAATCTATTCACATGGTTCAAACACATATACACACACAAACACACACACACACACACACAGAACTTGTGCATGAATGTTCATAGCAGCATTTTTTCAAAATAGCCAAAAAGTAGAAACAACCCAAAATGTGTATCAACTGATGATAAACAAAATATGGGATACACAAACAATGGAATACTACTCAACAGTAAACAGGAATGGAATACTGGTGTATGCTACATGAATGAACATCAAAAACAACATACTAAGTAGTGAAAGAAGCAGGACACGAAAGATCCTGTTTTGCACGATGCAACTTCTATGAAATGTCCCGAAGAGGCAAATCTATGTAGACAAGAAGTAGATTAGTGGTTGCCTAGGTTTGGGGTTGGGAATGGGGATTACCTGTAAATGGACCCAAGAGATCTTATTGGGGTGATGAAAATGTACTAAAACTGGATTATGGTGATGGTTGTGCCACTGGTAGATTTACTAAAAATCATTGAATTGTACATTAAAATGGGTGAGATTTATGGTAGGTAAATAATACCTCAATAAAGTTTTTTTATTTATATGTAAAATAAAGTTTATATGTATGATATATATAATAAATATATGTAATATGTTGATGTAAAATAAAGATTTTATATACAAACTTTACTGAGGTATTGTTTACCTCAGTTATTATATACATGTTACATATATACATGAATTCTTCCTACACCTGTCCCTCATCTGCAGGTTCATTGTACCACCACCACCATCACCACACAGGTAACCACTGTTATTGTGTGTCCTTATGAATTATATCTAAACAAATTATATCTAAACAAATATTAATATACACTCTTGTTTCCCCTCCATTTTGCACATGTAAAACTATATCACACATATTATCCTCTGCTTTATAGTATTCCCCCTGCAAGCTTTTTGGAACTCTGAGAGAAATTGCTCATTGTTTTTTTTTTTAGAGATACATGCTATTCCATTGCCTTGGTGTATCCAAATTCATTTAATTTCTTTATAATATTTTGCTCTTACAAATAACTTCAATGGATTGATCAAAAATGTAATGAACCTAAATAAATGTGGTTGAACCTAAATACAACATTAATACAGGGCCAAATAATCCCCACAGGCTGTTTGGTATACCTATTTTGTACCTATAACCCATATGAGGTTATACCAATGTGTACCCTCAGTAATAATATATGAGAATGAGGTTCTCCACAGCCTCAATGAACACAGAGTTGCAGCATGATTTTTAATGGCTGGATAAGGTTCCACTGTGTGGATATACCATCTTTATTTTACTGTTTGGAAACTTGGCTTACTTTGTTTTATTTTTCTATTCTTATGAATAACAGCAGGCATTTCCACACTTTTGGTAGCTAAGCTGAATGAGGGGGATGGCTGAGCGGCAGCGCCCACCAGAGGCGCTGTGTGTCCCTGCATCCATGCCTTGTGGCCCACTGCAGACACCCCTGGGTATTTAGGGACTCCCCAAGAATCCCCAAGTAGCCAGTGGGCTCTCCTTAAGACAGCCGTCCTCTTGTAACAGAGAGCTAACTTAGGGAAGCCATCTCCTTCTAGAACACGATGTCTTCAGAGCCCAGGATACAAAGTTGGTGAGTGTAGGGGTCCTTACCTTTGCCCAGGTGACTTCAAAGCGCTGCCAGTATTCCCATAATGTTGTTCTCCAAAGGGCTCTTCTGGCCAGAGTCTTGCCACATTTTAGGTTTGGGGATTCTGAGCTGCACAGTTGAAATGTTAATGGGATTCTGAGTGAAGCCTCTAATCTCATATGTCATTCAGATGGCTGACCAAGCGTGGCAGCTTGACTTTCTCAAGGTCAGGGTGAGGGCTGGGAGGCAGTCCCCATGTACCCTGACCTCCTGCCCTGGCCTTTAAGCAGGTGGCCACCTGGGAACATACTGAGTGGGGCACAGCAGTAGAGGTTGAAGCTGGCTGCAAGAAAGGCCACAGACAATTCAGAGCGAGACATTTCCAGCCAAAAAAGAGGGGCCCAAACTGGAGAGAAGTCAACCAGCTGGAGCGGATTCAAGGAAATAGCAACAGGAAAGATGAAGAGGTGGAGAGACTGATCATGAGATTATCTAAATCTGCAGCTTTGGAGGCCAAGCGACAGCCATGTTTTCTCTGTGGTAGCTCTCAGTGGTGACAGCAAAGAGCATGCTGGGATTCCAGTGAGTCCCCTTCTCTTTTCCTAAAAGGGCCCTTAGTGTCCTTCTGAGGTGGGCGTGGGACAGAGGCTGACCAAGAGGAGAAACTGACCCTCCCCTCTTCTGAGTTCCTGGGCTCTTATCTGCTGGAGAGGAGGTCCTGGGGAAAGGAGAGGTACATGGACAGCACAGCAGATGGTCCAGAAAGAACCCAAACATATGGGGGCACAGACAAGCATAAGGGGCTGATATTAAGGATTGAGATCGGGTGGTAACAGGGAAGGGAAAGGAAAACTGGGCCTGGGAGGAGCACTGAAATGGAGACCAGTGAGTGCAATTAGGTTTGTGTCACTACCTACAGCCCAGGCAAGCTGTTAGTGGGTCATCTGTTAGAGGCGGCTGCCAAGATGCCATGTGTATTCCAGGATCCCTGGGTGCTAGCCCTTCGTATCTGCCAGGCTGAGGGAGGGACCATGGATGCCAGCCCTGGAAGCCCACTCAGGCATGTGTGGCCCACCATATGAGGCTCTCTGGCATTCTTCTGGAAGCCAGGCTAGCTGGGAATCAAGGAAGTACAGCATGGGAAGGACCTCTGAGAGACCGTCTTTCTCCCTCCCTGCAATGGGATTGCAAAGAAGCAGTTGTAGGTGATTGGAGCAGCCACTGATGCCCAGGCCATAGGGGGCCTGGTGCCCTCACTGACATACTAGTGTCCATTTCTTGCTTATTTCGTCCAGTCATGCCCTCGGCAGGACCTACCCCAGCCCAGGAAGCGGAGAGCACAGTGCGCACCCAGAAATCCGCCCTGCCACTGCAGCCACCTCAGGTCTGGCTTGCTTCCTGCCTGCCTAACTCCCCCCTCCCCTTCCCCAAGCCCTGCTGCAGCTGGTGCGCTGATCTGCAGAACTGCTAATGCCACTGTGCTCAGCACTGTGTGTGCTTGATAAATAGCTGTTCATTTTCAAAAGTTGTTAACTAGGGCATTAACTAAATGCTCCTTTCCTTTGAAAGATCTCCCAGGAAGGAGTATTTCCAGTTTCCCTGGAAGTTCACCCATATGACTCACTGAGGATTTTTCTGCCTCAGTGACACACATTCTCTTGATGATATTCCAGGATTGAATGGGTATCTAAACTTAATTCAAAGCACAGGGCTATGCATCAGGGTTGCAAAGAGAATTCAGCTCTGGTCACTGAAATGGTCATGCACAGTGAAGTAATACACAATATTATGATAAGTCTCTGTGTGTTCTCTGCTTCCTGGAATTCCAGAATCCTCATCATGTCTATGTCTGAATAGATAAGTGAGTGCCCCTAGTCATGGGCAAGATAGCTGTTGATGAGAGAGCTTAGGTGAGCTTTGGTCAGACCCTGAAGGACTTGGGATTCATCTGTGTTGAATAAGGACTAAGAAAAAGCTGTTGGATTTGGGTATCAGGAGATCACCATGACTTTGTGACAGGTCAGGGAGTGAAATGGTAAAAGGAAGAGTTTAAAGGCTTGAGAAACAAATAGGGAGCTGAAGCTTGGTAGCCTGCACGAGTAGGTAAACTCCCTATCAATGAATCTGGTGATGAAGTGGGGCATGGGAGAAATTTCCAGGGCAAGTAGGGTCAAGGAATGCTTTTTATTAGGAATGGGGAAACCTTATTCTGTAGGTGAGAAGTCAGTGGGAAGGAGAGATTTATGATATCGAGCAGAGGTAAATACTACATGGGACAATATCTGAAAAGTAGATGGATAAAACTGAAGACGAAAGCTTGGGTGGAGAGGTTATCCTTGGAAAAAAAAAGAACTATCAATTTATCTAAGACAAGGGAAAAATAAAAGTGAGATAAGTAGAACTGAAGAGAGGGAATCGAGGGAATTTCTTTTTGTTTCATCAGCAAAGTATTGAACAAAGTCACTGAGAATGAGCCAGTTTACACTGGGAAAGTTTTTTCTATGGTTCCCCTGGAAGGAGGTCCTGGGTCAGTCTTGTTTGGGAAGGAGACCCAGATCTTGATGAACTTACATTCATAAAGGACGCAAAATACCGCCTATTTCCGCTACTGTGAGTGTCGGCTGAACTCAATTTCTATGCACATTTGATTGTGGGTGCTTCGTAGCCAAACTTGGTGGCTGCCTAGTAGGGTGCGATCTGGGAAATGCAGTAGGCAAACCCCTTCATCCTCAGTCTCCCACCCTGCTGAGGATTCAGCTTGGCAGGCTGTGGCAGGATATGCTGGCCCATACAAGGATGCCCACCCTGTGTCCCAGAGATGGAGTGAGGTTCCATGCCTGGCCTCCTAGCCATTACCCTTGGAGACATTCACAGAACCCACCTAATTGCAATGCAGTTCAGGGCTTCCCAGTTGAGGAAATGGCTCTTTATTTTGTCTGTGTCAGTGGTTTAATGAGTTAATGTTGTGATCAAGCCCTCACTTGGGTGCAGGGACTCAGGTTAAGGAGAAGATGGGATTTCAGGGGAGACGGAAAACCTGAGGTTCTGGTTTTCGGTAACTTTGACATTCTTGTGTTTACTGGTGGAATCTATGCTCAGATGACTGCGGCCTTAAGCTTTATATTAACTCAGAGCTGTGATTGCCCTCCTGCTGGGAACTGCCCTGGCTTAATAATTAGCACGTCCACCTTGGCTTCAGAATTTGGTTCTGCTGAAGCTACAGCCACCATGGATGGTGCTTGATCTCCAGTTCTCACTGGAGGTTTTCAGAGTCACAGGAGCCTATGGAATAATGATAATCAAACCCACCCGTGCGGTCACTCATCTATCCCTTGAGTTGCTGGAGCACAGTTCTGATGGGGACACAGAGATCCTTAGCTCTCATGGAGCTGGCATTCCACTGGGGAGGCCAGTGGATAAACAGACAAAGAAGTCAGGAAGACAACTCTCCGATGGCAGCAGTGCCATGCATGAAAGTTTAAACAGTGTCTTGTGATAGAAGTGTCCCTTCTATCCAGTGTCCCTTTCAGTTGAATGGTCGGAAAGTGGGCATTTGGGAACAGGTAGTCAGGAGTCTGTCAGGGCTGCTATCAGGGCTCTAAGGTGGCACTGACTTGGAATGTGTGAGAAGGAAGGAAGCAGGGTACAGGAGGGGTCGGTGGTGCGGTCAGAGAGCAGGATTACATCCCATAAGCAACGATAAAATGAGTTTGGCTTTCATCCTAAACTCAGATTTGAAGTAGGGAAGAGATAGTAAATTTCCTACTTTACTTTTGATTAAAGATGACCCTGGCTGGCCAACCGTGTTCCAGAAGGGGTGGAGGCATGGGAGTGAGGGGTGAGAAAAAGAATGGAAGCTCAGTTGGGAGACCATTGCCCAGGTGAGGATGGAGGATGGTGGCAGCGGGGTGAGAAGAAGTGGGGATGCAGACAGATTTGAGAAATGTTTGGAGGTTGGAGTCAATAGGATATATGGATGGGTCTGGTGGCACTATGGAAAAGAACCATCGAGTAAAACGGGTGGATTGGGGGTCTGTGCCACTGAGTGAATGGGAGTGTCATTTCCCATGCTGGGGAAAATTGAGGCCCTGGGGAGGGGCAGGGGCAGGGTAAAAATAGAGAGTTCTCTTCTGGCTGTGCAACATGTGAAAGACCACTAGACACTCAAGCTGAGATGTCAGGTAGGGATTGGGATAATGAGGATGATTTCACAAGCCAGATGACAGCTGAGCATCCTTCACATGAAACTGTGGGAGCCCCATCCCACATATACATTCCAGCCCATCCTCCAAGGATGCCCAGGGATGGGGTAGGCTGAGGGTGTCTTGTTCTTCTCATAAAAACTTCCAAGTTCCTGCTTTCACTGGATGGATGAGTTTACAGACCTGCCTCAGCATCTACATGGACCACAGCTCTCCTGAATCTTTATCCTTGATATGTGAAACGTGCCTTTTGTTCAGTGTTTTATTCTCAGAACATCACAGAGAGTGGCTTTTGCTATAGTTTTGATGTTACAGGGGAAGGTTATGTGGAAGCAACACAAATTACCAAATATGAAAACTTAGACATTTCTGTTCCTGAATGGCCCTCCAGCCACCAAGCCACTTCCATGATGCTAGGCCCCCCTTTTTTCTCTTTCAAGTTCTCCTCGCTCATCTCCTCTCCAGGCACCACATTTCAACGTTGAGTGCAGTTTAGTTCTTTCCTTACTCAGCGCTGAGCCTGCTTTTGCATTTACACAGACTAATTAATGTGCTCTGCTAAATAATGGGCCAGCTACTTCGGGTCCAACTTCCAGTATCAGGGAGAACTAGAAGGAGGCTAAAATGTTTTTGTCTTCTTTCACAGTCTCTGAGAGGCCAAGGAAGCAGGAAGATTTATTTCTCACTTATATGAAGCATGTCCCCCCCTTCTTAAAGGAGAGAGTGACTACAGTCGGATGAGACGTAAACATTGACTTCCTCTGTGTTAACCTAGTAGCAACCCAGCCATGACCATTTACCAAGAGCTCCTTTTGTTCCAGGGGTTCTGCTGGATGCTTTCTATCGGTGAGCTCATTTAATCTGACAATACCGTACTATGGGTCCTCTTATGAGCCCATTTCACAGATGAGGAAGTTGAGGCTCAAAATGACAACACAGCTAGTGGCAGTGAAGCCTGGGTTTGAGTCAAACCCAACATCTTTTTTTATTATTGAAGTATAGTTGATTTACAGTATTGTGTTAGTTTCAGGTGTACAGCAAAGTGATTCAGTTATACATATATATATTCTTTTCTTAAAATTCTTTTCCATTATAGTTTATTATAAGATATTGAATATAGTTCCCTGTGCCCTGTGCTATACAGTAAATCCTTGTGTTTATCTATTTTATATATTATAGTGTGCATCTGTTAATCCCATACTCCCACTCTAGCCCCCCACACCCAACCTCTTAATGACACTACACAAGGAGGGTGCTGCCAGTGTAAATGCTTTCTCTGTGGGACTGTGCTCATCATATGATGAAGATCTTGATGAACAGGAGGAGGACAACGGTGATAGTGAAGATAATTAACATTTAATGATGCTTGCCTAATTTAGGTACTTTTCTAAGTAGTTTGCACACACTAACACATTTATACTCAGAACAGTTCTATGAGGTGGGCACTATTATTATATCCAAATCTTGTATAGATAAAGAAACTGAAGACCAGAGAAGCTAAGTAACTTTCCCAAGATCACAGAGCAAAATGACTGGTGTAGTCTGAATTTGATCCCAGGCGGTCTGGTCTATTCGTCATGTTGACCATGGTTGGCTGGAGCCAAGTAGGTAGGATAAGGAGGCAATAAAACCCTCCTCTCTGCCCCAGTGGTGGGAGATTTTTAGGCACAGCCAGAGGATTGAGACGCGGTGATTGGAGCAAGGCTGGCTTTCCTGGGTAGCTCTCCTTTAAACGACCTCCTCTACCTCCACTAAAAAACAGAGCGGCACAGTCTGTGAGCACTTACTGGAGTAACTTGCAGCATGCTATTCAGGCATTTTTATTGCTATTCTCGGAGGATGACAGAAATGGAGCATTTTCTTGCTGATTGCTGGGGAAGGTCACTTTTACATATACTTTCCCATTTATACAGGAAGCAATGTAGGCTCAGAGGGAAGAGATAGTTTCCCTGCACAGTCTTCCCTGATCCCTCAAGACCCAGTTAGATGTACCACCCAGTTAGGTGGCGCAGGAGGCTTCTCCTTACCCCGCCCCTCTGTGGGGCTTATCACACCGTGTTGAACTTGCCCGTGACTCGTCTGTCTTGGGTCTAGACTAGTGGGCTCCTGTAGACCCAGGACAGTCTTTTGTTCTCCGCTGTGTCCCCAGCACATAGGGAGACACACTGTAACTTTAAAGCACATTTGTTAACTACATCACAAATTGAATGACTGTGTGGCCCCAGGAGAGTCCAGGTGGGTAATGCAGTTTCCATCTCTGTCAAAATGACGTTTTTTTGGTTGAACTGGCTTCTTTTCTGTGCAGGACCACCACTACCATGCAGGGGGCTGGGGTGGGTCAATGGCTGTACTTGCCAGGTAGGTTTGGAGCAAGGGTTACTTACAGGCTCTGTGGCGGGTGGACATTTTCTAGCTCTTTCCGTGCTCTTCTTAGCCAGGACCCAGACACAGAGTCACTCACTGGCCAGCGTCCCATTCAGCCACTCCTACAGCTCCATAAGCCGAGGTAGAGGCTACTCCAAGTAACTTCCACCTACTGTGAGTTTATCATGTGTCGCCTGCCGCCCTCCAGCTTCCCTGTGCCTTGCCGTGTCCCCAGGTCTCCTGACCCTCCTGACGGCAGATGACAAAAAGCCTCCATCAGCCAAGCAAAGTGCCCTCTTGGAAGGCATCTGGCCTGGAGCTATTGGAGTTGTCTATAGCTGAAAGTGGCAGGCAGAGGCTTCTGAGGACAAATTCCTATTTCAGGGTAGGTGGGTAGGCGGAGTAGGCATGTACTTAGAGAAGAGAGGACCTTTGAATCTATCCCTCTCTCTGTGTCCACGAGTGTCAGGGTGAGTGAGCGTGTGTGAGACAGCCCAAACTGAGCAATCTGGGCTTAGAGAGTAGAAATGAATGTCTTAGCAGTCTTAGGCCTCACTAGATGCCTGGTACTGTGCTAAGAGGTTTACAGACTGATATTATCTCATTTATTTATATCTAAGGTGGATCACTCTAATCAGAAGAGATATCGTCTCAGAGAGGTTAAGATGCCCAGTGTCACACAGCTAGTCAGTAGCAGAGCTGGGTATGTCTACTGCCAACACTGGGGCCTTTGACCACCAAGGCATAAAAAGTGCTTCTCCACCCCCTGCCCTTTCCACTCCCACAAGACCAAAAACCAGCACCATCTCACGGTTCATTCTCCCGACCACACTCCTGGGAAATCTGTGGCCCCCAAAATTGCAACATGAGCAGCAAAAAGATTTATATATATAAAAAATCAGACCCCTGTAGATCATTGTAGCTGTCAGGGAACTTATGAATGCACTTACAGTTGATTTTATTTATTAATCTGTTTATTTTGAACATCCACGAAACTAAAACGGAACAGACAGCACATCAGGTGAAGAGCATGACATAGCTTTTCACACATGTTAAATTCACTGGGCACTTTACAGCGAATTCTATTTATTAAACTCTGGTCTGCTACAAACTTTTTTTGGGGTTTCCTCATTTCAGTGAGACATTTATCAAGTGGTTTTGATCTTTTGCAGATAACTTTTTTTTTTCCATGACTGGTCTTCCATCCAAATATTTAATTCCTTCCTGATTTTATAACTTGGATTTCCTAAATCATTCTGCCTAAATCATGACCTGGAGTAACTGGAGATTCACATATGTTTGATCCAAAATCTCACAGATATGGAAAAGTTATAGAGGATGACATCCATGTGTAATTGACAAAAGACACATTTGCAGGAGAGGGCCATAGCTGCCTGGCCTTTCAGCTTCTGTACTTTTTGTGCTGAAAATGAGAAAATGGGTAAGTTCCCAGAGAAGAGACTTACAGGGAAAGGGTAAAAGAGTTGGTGCGGGAAACATCTGATCTCAAATAATTCCTCTGCCTGCAGTCAGTGGGGCCAGGATGGGCTGTGCAAAGGGAGCCCTGCTCAAAGGCTGGCCTCTCAGAGAGCTGGCAGGAGGGAACAGCAGCCCAGGCCTGTGGACCCTGCTTGCACTTTGTGCCATGGAGGTTCAGGAGCCCTTCAGTCCTGCCTGGGGAGCCTGCAGTGGGGATCTATTTCAGAGAAAAAGAAAGCACACACATGCGCGCGCGCGCGCGCGCACACACACACACACACACACACACACACACACACACACACACAAACATGCACACTGAAAAAGTCAGACAGGAGCAGAGCAGCTGCGCAGAGGAGTAAAAAGCAGGCCAGCAATGAAGGCTAATAACCCACAAGGAGAAGGGGCAGGTGGGCAAGGGGTTAAGAACAGCTTGTTCTCAGAGAACGAGAAAGCAGTGGTAAGGGTCAGGAGAGGGAGGTCGCAGTGCTCTCTGGTGAAGGCAGCCACAGTAGACAGAGGGTATATAAATGTTGCGACATTAAATGAAAATCTCCTATGAAAAATGAGAGGGGAGGGATCCTCCATCTTTTTTTTTTTTTTTTTTTTGCGGTATGCGGGCCTCTCACTGTTGTGGCCTCTCCCATTGCGGAGCACAGGCTCCGGACGCGCAGGCTCAGCGGCCATGGCGCACGGGCTTAGTTGCTCCACGGCATGTGGGATCCTCCCGGAAAGGGGCACGAACCCGCGCCCCTCACATCGGTAGGCAGACTCTCAACCACTGTGCCACCAGGGAAGCACCCCCCCAATCTTGATGGGAAGGGAGAGTTGGGGTCCACCTGCCGGAGATGGGAACATGGCGTCTTGTGGAGCTCTTGAGTGTGTCTTATGTGGATTCCCGAGGCTGATGCTTTTGGGGGCCACCCCAGGGCGTCCAGACCTAACGATGAGAGCTGCCCACTTGTCAGCAACACCAGTCTGGGGTCTGTGATATTCAATGAGGTCTCTTCTCTCCAGATTTTCCACTGACATTAGTCCCAACAGTTACTTAGCCCCCAAATTCTGGGATCTTCCAAAGGACTGGTAAGAAAAAAATAATACTGACATCGTTCAAAGCCCAAACTTCTATCTGGCTCCATTTCCTTGGGCACTAGGAGAGCTAGAAACAATGAGCTTCTGATCCAAGGCACCATACGAGTGTTTGCTAATGCCTTTAGCCAGTGCCCGAGAGGCAGAAATCTTGGAACTTGGTGAACTTGATTAGACCTAGTCTGAGCTGCCAAGTGTGGCACCCGGATTTCCACCAGTTCAAACTTTATCTTTTCTGTTTGTTTGTTTTTGGTTGCAGAATTATAGAGTAGGGGGAGGTTCAGGAGAGAGGCCAGGAAACCACCGGCCAGTGCTTTTAACATCTGGTGAGGGGGGAACTCTTGGAAGTCAGCTCAGAGGACGTGGTGGGAAAACACCTGGCAGAGCGAGCAGGCTTCCACACGAGAGGCTGGGATTCGGGATCGCAGAGGCTGTGCGGAACGAATCTGCCGGCTGCACTGAGCTCAAGCTGCCCACACCCAGGGCCTGCGTGGCCGGGACCCACAGGTTCCAGCCTCTGACCTTGAACCCTATCAGATACAGGGCTGAAGAGAGTGCAGACTAGAGCGGGAGGCTTAGAGAGGGAGGGGGCCCGTGACTGGAGGACACCTTAGCTCTGGGAGGGGGAGCTGGAAATGGGAGCAATCCCTTGGAAGGGGCTCAATCACGAACCCCTTAGGCCCCCCGACGGCCTCCGCAGTCTGTGGAGGTGGGCTTCAGGGGCCTCCAACAGCGTCTGGAAGAACGGGGTGCCAACCCTGAGGCCAGGTGAAGGGAGGCCTGACTGGGTATAATGGTGTGGGCAGCGATGAGCCTGCAGCAAAGAGCACTTTGTGCAGATGGGGCTGAAAAGGAAGCATGTCTGAGCCCAGCTGAGTTGGGCCATGTTATCACAGTTCTCAACTATCAGAACTAAGATTAAAGATTACCCTGAGGGCACTGACACTATAGGCTAATGTGTATTGAGCACCGACTCTGTGCCCCTGCACTGTTCTAAGCATTTAACACTTCTCATCTCATTTAAAGACACCACACCTCCATGCAATAGGCACTTTTTTCTTTTTTACTCTCCATTTTACAGGTGAGGCAATCGAGGCTCAGAGAGATTAAGTCATCAGGGAGGATCATTGGAGGGTTGAGGAAGGGGTGGGTGAAAGGAAGGAACGGGTCTGTTCCTTTATGAACTGTTACAGCCATGAGTTCATTCAACGTACTGCAAACACATCACTGTACACGCACATAATTTCATTGACTCCTCATGACAATTCAATGAGATGGACACTTTTTTTTTGAAAAGAAGAAATAAAACTTTATTTGAAAATAACGTTAGCATGTTTGTAGAATGTTCTAAGGAATTTCCAAAAAAAAAAAGGAACTAGAACTAAGTGAATTTAGTAAGATTGCATGATACAAGATCAGAAAACCAAAGCTAGCTGTATTTCTGTATACTAGCAAATAACAAGCCAGAAATAAAATTTTAGAAATTTCGTACACAATAGCACAAAATACTCAGAAATAAATTTAACACAAGCTTTGTAAGACTTCTACACTGAAAAAGATCAACATTGTGAGATGGACACTTTCTTAATTTCACTCAGGAAAACATCAAGGCTTGAGACTGGTTTAGTAAATTGTCAAATGCTCCTTCCTAAGATGTGTCATTGAATGTGAATCTGTACCCAGTCCTGTCTCACTCCAGAGCCAAGCTCTTCTTCACTCCCCTTCCTCTAATACTGATGTCTTTTCTTCCTTTTGTATTTGTTTTGTATATTTGGATATATTGTTGCTTCTGACTACACAGGTCTCCTAATGCCCGTCTTCCAATGCCCATCCTCTTCCTGTCTGAAGGGGTTCAGTTTTCTGTTGGATCCAAGGTCACTGGTAATTGTCCAGGCCAGTGGCATGTTCCATGAATGGGTGATTGTGGTTCTGTGGTCCACCTTCCTCTGCTTCACCCTGGGGTTCTCATAGGTGTTTCTGCTTCCTGACCTCAAGACTTCCTGTGTGAAGATGCAGGGCTCCATGGTGCCCTGCAGTCTATGTCTTGGCCCAGAGCTCCAGAGCTGGAAGGAGCAACCTTGAATATTGGGAAACCGTGTCTGCTGTGGGAAACCATGACATCACCAGATGCACTTGGGGGAGAGAGTTATATGCCAGGGGTGGGAGGCTGAGGCAGCATCCCTGCACTGATGCTGGAGGAGAAGGACCTCTGGGGAGACTGAGATGCAGAAGAACCCCTTGTATGGGGATTTCGAGTGGGAGTTTGACATTATCAAGTTGGAAAGGGAACACCAGAAGAAAGGGGGAGGAAGTGGGAAGCTGGGCAAGTTGTTGGAGGGACAGATTCCCAGTCGGAGCCTGAGCTTCATCTTTCAGCACCTAACTTCTCAATTCCAGATGCTCTCCTTGGGGAGTTCTTTTGCTTTTTCCTCTTGGCTCGGGCCGTCCACACTTAACGAGAGCCAGAGGGGTACTCTCACCATGGGAAGAGCTGACACGGCATGGAGACAAAGGAAGTGAGTAGGAAAGGATGGGCTTGGTTAGGGAGGCTGATGTCAGGGGCCTCGCGATGTCAGTAAATGTCTGAGCTCCTGTGATTGAGCTCCGAGGGGTAGCACCTGGGGGCAGAAGCACATCTGAATTTTAGCCTCACTCACTGAACTTCTTGTGTCAGGAAACGTGAGCTGGAAATCACCCCAGAACAGAGAGTCCTCTGCTGATCCTCTCTCTTCACTGCTTCCAGAAACAGCGGGGTGTCTTGTTTATTTATTCATCTTGGTGGGAACACGGTGTCTTGCAGCCCTAGACCGCTACCTCTAGCCTAAGGGTGCACATGTGCCCTGGAGCAGAGACCTGGTGTTTGCGGAACTTTGGCAGACGCAGACCTGCAGGGTCACTTTGCTCAGAAGTCTGCAGTGCCAGAGACTGAGAGGTAGGATGTGAGTCTCAGAACTGTCTTGGTTCCATGTGATCCTGGTTCCTGGGGCCAGTCTTGGAGCCAGGACATAAATAAGTTTGCTCTTTGGAACTTTCTTGTTCCTTTCCCATTCTCACTCATCTTTCTTTTCTTTTTACTACTTCCTCGGCTTCCCTTCTTCCTCTCTCTTAGTAGTGTTTTTCTTGCTAAAGTCTCTAGCAGCGCCCTGGAGGTGTTTTTTGATTCATTCATTCATTCATTCAATATTTAGTGAGTACCTACTGTGTATTGGGCCCTGTGCTGGATCCAATCTACAAAGTCAATAACACAGGGTATTGCCCTTTCGATTTTAACATCTGCTAGCACCCTCCAGAGCCCCTTTGCAAAGCCATCAAACTGAGAATAACGTGGGGTGTGGAATTCAGTGAGAAGAACCTCGGGCTGGGATATGGGCTGGACTGCAGAAACATCAGGGTCTTAGACAAACAATCCACCGTGGGGCAGCGACAGCAACAGACAACGCTGGTGTTCCTTCAACCTGGAATCCTTTTCCATTGTCCTTGTTATACCTCCATTTGGTTAGTAACTGGGGACTAATTTAAAAATCTATACCTCCAAGAGAAATCCTGCAGAGTTCTTCTGTTGGCTCTCTAGCCTTGGAAATGTCTTCCCTTGGAAAATCCTTGACATGGACCCAGGAGGTCCTCTTGTTTTCCTACTCCATAAATCAACCAGGGATTGCTTTGCAAGAGCAGTTATTGGGACAGTACAGCCATGCTCTGTTCTTCTGTCCAGGTGGAGAACTGGCTGGGTCCACTGCAGACCACAGTCTGCAGGGTCGGTAGCTGGCTGAGAGGGCACATTTACCTGTCATGCTCTTATATGGTACAAAAGGGGAAGTTAGTTACACTTGTCCTGCGACGCATAAGCATGATGCAAGACGCAGCCAGTTGGGCCAGGAGGAGGGGCTAGGGTAGGTCTGTGATGGCAGGCGGATATTCCCACCACTAGCAAAGGCAGGGGTCCTGCCCTCTCGGCAGTCACTTTCCCCCTCCAAGATTCAGAGCTGGCCTTCTATCTGCCTCCTGCCACTTCAAAAACCCACAGTTGGAGCTCCGGGAATGTTATTCTTTTTCATTTAAAGACATTCCATTTCATGTGTAATTAAATGTGTGGTATTGCATTAATGTTTTCTTCTGAGCATTTTTGGCAGCCTGAGACCCTGGGTCTGGCTGGTGCAAGGAAAACACACACTTCTCAGAGATCGTTCCTTCCTCTCCCTGTTCCCTCTTCCACCCTTTCCTGCCAAGAATCTGCCTCCTCCTTTGCACACCGTTGCTCTCAGGACTCACCTTGTAATGCGCGAGCCTCCAAGGCTGTGGAGACCCTCTGTTCTTCTACAGGGCATTGGGGTCTCGGATTTCTGCCTCTGGCACCACCCTCATCTCCATAAGGCATCCTCACTGCTCACCTGGACCTCAGGTGGTGACGACCAAGGGTGGCAGGAGTGGGTTCCATTGGAAGAAAATCTCTGTTCTTTTTTTTTCTGTTCATCTTTATTGGAGTATAATTGCTTTACAATGGTGTGTTAGTTTCTGCTGTACAACAAAGTGAATCAGCTCTATGTATGCATATATCTCCATATCCCCTCCTTCTTGAGCCTCCCTCCCACCCTCCCTACCCCACCCCTCTAGGTCGTCACAAAGCACCGAGAGGATCTCCCTGTGCTATGCGGCTGCTTCCCACTAGCTATCCATTTTACACCTGGTAGTATATATATGTCAGTGCTACTCTTTCACTCCATCCCAGCTTCCCCTCCCCTCCCCCCTCCCCCGGGTCCTCAAGTCCATTCTCTACGTCTGCATCTTTATTCCTGCCCTGCCACTAGGTTTGTCAGTACCGTTTTTTTTTAGATTCCATATATGTGCGTTAGCATATGGTATTTATTTTTCTCTTTCTGACTTACTTCACTCTGTATGACAGACTCTAGGTCCATCCACCTCATTACAAATAACTCAATTTTGTTCCTTTTAATGGCTGCATATATAGATGTGAAATTAGTGCCTCTGTCTGGGGTACGAGTTACAGAGGTGAGGGGGCTGTGACAGAAGGATGGGCTCGGTGGCAGCCATCTGCTTATCCCAGAGTTTAGAGTCTGGTGGGCCACTTCTAACAGCTGGGTGATCTTGGACAATTGCTTCATCACCTTGAACTTCAACTTCCTCATCTGTAGCACTTGGGTAGCAATGTGCTGCGTTTAAGAGAGTTGTGAAGAGGAGGTGTTACTTAGCGCGGTGCCGGGCACAGGGTAAGTGCTCAGTCAATGACAGTTATTTTTACTATTAATAAGGGCACAAAGGGATAACAATGAGCTAAAAGAGACAAGTGCAGGGTGAGATAGAGTTGATGGGGGAAAGATCTGAGGGGTCTTAGCAAGGACCTAGGAACCAGTTAGGAGCTGGGTATTACAATGGGCCAGGGAAGAAGGTAAGCCAGGGTGGTTAGGAAAACCCATCAAGGCTCAGCTAAGAGAACTCATGGCCAGCCCTTGGGAGTGCTGGGAAGCCTGCTTCTGCAACCCCTAGGCGACAGCCTTCAGGGAAGGACAATCTCAGTGCTGCATGAACACTTAGCCTCCTAGGACAATAATTAGCCAAAGCACCGAGGTGGCCAGTGAATTTCTCTTAAGGAATGTTGAGTGTGACTGAGGGAGCATGCTGGCTTTGGGGGACTGACTTTACTGTTGACATACAGCAGAGTCAGGATCACCATTATTTATAACTGCCAAGCCTGAGAAATCTGTTTTTTCTCTGTTGATCAATAGCAATCTTTAGTAGGTGGCTGTCTCTGCCTTTGAGGTCTTTATTCCATTGTCTGACAAACCTCCTTCCGCGAACTATTTTGGACCTGAAGGAGGAGGAGGTTGGACATCACGGTGGCAGGCTCAGATAGGCTGCCAGTGACCTCCTGAGTCACTGCTGGCCCCCCACCACCCCCATGCAATCTCATGTCATTTTATTTCAGGAGAATATCACCACCCTTCTCCAAGTTTCTTTCCAGGCCACTATTTTGTTCACAGGTAGATTGAGCTTTTAGTTAAAAGCAAAATCTTGCAGAAAGGAAGGAGACATACTGTTGTTAAATGTCCATTATGTTTCAGATATTTTCTATTGTCTTTTACCTAAAATTTTTATATCAGTCCCCTTAACAACTCTGCCAAGTAGATATTGAAGGTTTCCATTCTACACATAAGGAACCAGAGCCTGAGGGAGGGTAAGGCACAGTTAGTGGCAGGGTCAGGATGAAAATACCTGTCTCTTTTCCCAAGGTCTCACTCTTTCAGCAACATAATGTTTTTCCCTGGGTTTTATGCTTCTTCTTCATCCCTGGTCTGCAGGGATGAATAAGTAGTATATGGCTGCCATACCCCCATTTTCCTAGAACACAGAGGTGAAGCTGACAGTGGTCATCCGTGTCTTGGGTCACATCTATGACCAGTGGGTCTCTGCAGGTCACACTAAGTATTGCAGAAAACCTCTACCTGCCAGGATGAGGCAGCCCAGGTGAGCAGATTAAGGACAAGGGTGTAAACACAGCCTGCCTGCCGACTTCTCAGGGCCCCAAGGTCTTTTGAACAGAGGTAGCTTGTGACCTCCTTGGATTAGTGATTCTGCCCTAAGTCAAGCTTGCTCCGGGCCTAGAAGACCTCCCCAAAGTGAATCCCACACAGATGGAATGAGTATCTTGGTCCTCAATATAGAGAAAAATTTGTGTTGCAGTAACCATTTCATAGAAATCCTCAGTCTGTGCTTGTCTGATGAATCGATTAGCTGTCCTATGGGAACAGGAGGCTGTACAGGTGGCTTCCTCTGGGGGAATCCAGTGGTGGCTGTCCCGAAGAAAGGAGTTAGGGAACAGCCAGGCCAGAAGAGGTCAGGAACCCTTTCCATTTCCCAAGAACACTCCTTACTGTATACCAGCCCCTTGCTCTCTCCAGCAGCCCCCTCAGTGCAGGGGGCTGGGAGGTCTTCCCACGGCCTGTGCTGTGTATCCACCTCTCTCCTCCTCCCCTGCCCATGTCCCGACGTCTGAGCCCTGTGACCCAGACTCTGCTGAGCTGGCCAGCCAGGCAGGAAAAGGAGATTGATGCCCCTGCCCTGCCTCCTAGGAAAATCCATCAATTTGTGGCCTGTGGGTCAGATGGCTTCACCAGAGGCAGCTCTGAGCAGTACTGTGTGAGCTAAAAATCAACACACAAAAAAGGCCCCAATAGACATATGGACGTCAGAAATGAAAATGGCTCATTCCTGCCACTCCCCAGGGGCCTGAACAGTCAGTGCCCTTTCCTCCCACACTCTTTCCCCACCCACACCCTCCTCCCCAGGGCCTCCTGGGTGGGTGGGTGGGGGCTCTTACCCTTTCCCTTGGGAAGATGTTGCATCAGGGTCCAGGGATGGACAGGGTTAGAGAAGTCAGGCAGGAGTAGGGGAAGGGGGAAGACAGAGGGTTGAGCTTCTGTGGACCGATGGTCTTGGCAGCCACAAAGTGGGGGAGGGCAGAGGAAAGGCAGCCCCGGGTAACAGAAAGCACACAGGCTCAGGAGTCAGAAAAAAAAGAGAGAGTCCTTTGGCCACATTTTAGTTCCGCAAACTTTGGAAAGTTACCCGCGCCCCCCCTCCCGCCTCCATTTTCTCATCTGCGAAAGGGGTACAATCACACATACCTCCCAGGGTTATCGTGAGAATGGAATGTTGAACAAATAGTAGGATTGGGCACAAATTAATCCCCTTTACCTGTGTCTTCCTATTTAGGTTCAGGGAAAGAAGCTGCTCGAATGGTATTTTGGAGTCTAGAGTCTTGTTGGTACACGGGGTTCTCCACATGGAAGTGATTTGCTTTATGCATTTAGCCCTAATCCAGCCTCTTTGTGCCGAAGCCGAAGCTCCCAGGTTACCTTGTGGAGTTCTTATCCCTATGGCTGGGAGGAAGTTCTCTCCTGGGGGAGGATTTATGGTGGGATGGAGTCTGTTTTTATTGTCCCTTCCTTCTGCTTCCCCTTCTCAGATCTCACCACCCCATCCATGGGCTTAGCTCAGGTATTGGTCTCAAAATACTTCTCCCTGCAGACAAATTGAGTGAGCCCCAGCGATTTCATTCTGAGCCACTGGGCATTTCCATGTCTCTGAAAGAGATCCATTTGCAGATTGAGGGCAGACACTGGTCCGTGGCTGGCTCTGCTTCGTGCTTTCAGAGAGCAGACAAGTTTCCAGCATCATGGTCACCTGCCCCCTGCCACATTCAAGACCCACAGCTGTCAAAGCTCTGACCTCCTGAAGCTGGGGTTTGGCAGCTGCCCCCAGGCTCTTAACTCCTGGCATGTGGAGGGAGGGTCAAGAAAAGGCCCCCTCTATGCGGCTGCCACGTGACTTTTCTGAACTTTTTTTTTAATATATCATTATTGGAGTATAATTGCTTTACAATAGTGTGTTAGTTTCTGCTTTATAACAAAGTGAATCAGTTATACATATACATATGTTCCCATATCTCTTCCCTCTTGCGTCTCCTTCCCTCTTACCCTCCCTATCCCACCCCTCCAGGCGGTCACAAAGCACCGAGCTGATCTCCCTGTGCTATGCGGCTGCTTCCCACTAGCTATCTACCTTACGTTTGTTAGTGTATATATGTCCATGCCTCTCTCTCGCTTTGTCACAGCTTACCCTTCCCCCTCCCCATATTCTTAAGTCCATTCTCTAGTAGGTCTGTGTCTTTATTCCTGTCTTACCCCTAGGTTCTTCATGACATTTTTTTCCTTAAATTCCATATATATGTGTTAGCATACGGTATTTGTCTTTCTCTTTCTGACTTACTTCACTCTGTATGACAGACTCTAGGTCTATCCACCTCATTACAAATAGCTCAATTTCGTTTCTTTTTATGCCTGAGTAATATTGCATTGTATATATGTGCCACATCTTCTTTATCCATTCATCCGATGATGGACACTTAGGTTGCTTCCATGTCCTGGCTATTGTAGATAGAGCTGCAATGAACATTTTGGTACATGACTCTTTTTGAATTATGGTTTTCTCAGGGTATATGCCCAGTAGTGGCATTGCTGGGTCATATGGTAGTTCTATTTGTAGTTTTTTAAGGAACCTCCGTACTGTTCTCCCTAGTGGCTGTACCAATTCACATTCCCACCAGCAGTGCAAGGGTGTTCCCTTTTCTCCACACCCTCTCCAGCATTTATTGTTTCTAGATTTTTTGATGATGGCCATTTTGACTGGTGTGAGATGATATCTCATTGTAGTTTTGATTTGCATTTCTCTAATGATTAATGATGTTGAGCATTCTTTCATGTGTTTGTTGGCAGTCTGTATATCTTCTTTGGAGAAATGTCTATTTAGGTCTTCTGCCCATTTTTGGATTGGGTTGTTTGTTTTTTTGTTACTGAGCTGCATGAGCTGCTTATAAATTTTGGAGATTAATCCTTTGTCAGTTTCTTCATTTGCAAATATTTTTTCCCATTCTGAGGGTTGTCTTTTGGTCTTGTTTATGGTTTCCTTTGCTGTGCAAAAGCTTTGAAGTTTCATTAGGTCCCATTTGTTTTTATTTCCATTTCTCTAGGAGCTGGGTCAAAAAGGATCTTGCTGTGATTTATGTCATAGAGTGTTCTGCCTATGTTTTCCTCGAAGAGTTTGATAGTTTCTGGCCTTACATTTAGGTCTTTAATCCATTTTGAGCTTATTTTTGTGTATGGTGTTAGGGAGTGATCTAATCTCATACTTTTACATGTACCTGTCCAGTTTTCCCAGCACCACTTATTGAAGAGGCTGTCCTTTCTCCACTGTACATTCCTGCCTCCTTTATCAAAGATAGGGTGACCATATGTGCGTGGGTTTATCTCTGGGCTTTCTATCCTGTTCCATTGATCTATCTTTCTGTTTTTGTGCCAGTACCATACTGTCTTGATTACTGTAGTTTTGTAGTATAGTCTGAAGTCAGGGAGCCTAATTCCTCCAGCTCCGTTTTTTGTTCTCAACATTGCTTTGGCTATTCGGGGTCTTTTGTGTTTCCATACAAATTGTGAAATTTTTTGTTCTAGTTCTGTGAAAAATGCCAGTGTAGTTTGAAAGGGATTGCATTGAATCTGTAGATTGCTTTGGGTAGTAGAGTCATTTTCACAGTGTTGACTCTTCCAATCCAAGAACATGGTATATCTCTCCATCTATTTTGTATCATCTTTAATTTCTTTCATCCATGTCTTATACTTTTCTGCATACAGGTCTTCTGTCTCCTTAGGTAGGTTTATTCCTAGATATTTTATTCTTTTTGTTGCAATGGTAAATGGGAGTGTTTTCTTGATTTCACTTTCAGATTTTTCATCATTAGTGTATAGGAATGCCAGAGATTTCTGTTCATTAATTTTGTATCCTGCAACTTTACCAAATTCATTGTTTAGCTCTAGTAGTTTTCTGGTAGCATCTTTAGGATTCTCTATGTATAGTATCATGTCATCTGCAAACAGTGACAGCTTTACTTCTTCTTTTCCGATTTGGATTCCTTTTATTTCCTTTTCTCTCTGATTGCTGTGGCTAAAACTTCCAAAACTATGTTGAATAAGAGTGGTGAGAGTGGGCAACCTTGTCTTGTTCCTGATCTTAGTGGAAATGCTTTCAGTTTTTCACCATTGAGGACGATGTTGGCTGTGGGTTTGTCATATATGGCCTTTATTATGTTGAAGAAAGTTCCCTCTATGCCTACTTTCTGCAGGGTTTTTATCATAAATGGGTGTTGAATTTTGTTGAAAGCTTTCTCTGCAACTATTGAGATGACCATATGGTTTTTCTCCTTCAATTTGTTAATATGGTTTATCACGTTGATTGATTTGCATATATTAAAGAATCCTTGCATTCCTGGAATAAACCCCACTTGATCATGGTGTATGATCCTTTTAATGTGCTGTTGGATTCTGTTTGCTAGTATTTTGTTGAGGATTTTTGCATCTATGTTCATCAGTGATATTGGCCTGTAGTTTTCTTTCTTTGTGACATCCTTGTCTGGTTTTGGTATCAAGGTGATGGTGGCCTCGTAGAATGAGTTTGGGAGTGTTCCTCCCTCTGCTATATTTTGGAAGAGTTTGAGAAGGATAGGTGTTAGCTCTTCTCTAAATGTTTAATAGAATTCACCTGTGAAGCCATCTGGTCCTGGGCTTTTGTTTGTTGGAAGATTTTTAATCACAGTTTCAATTTCAGTGCTTGTGATTGGTCTGTTTATATTTTCTATTTCTTCCTGATTCAGTCTTGGCAGCTTGTGCATTTCTAAGAATTTGTCCATTTCTTCCAGGTTGTCCATTTGATTGGCATAGAGTTGCTTGTAGTAATCTCTCATGATCTTTTGTATTTCTGCAGTGTCAGTTGTTACTTCTCCTTTTTCATTTCTAATTCTATTGATTTGAGTCTTCTCCCTTTTTTTCTTGATGAGTCTGGCTAGTGGTTTATCAATTTTGTTTATCTTCTCAAAGAACCAGCTTTTAGTTTTATTGATCTTTGCTATCATTTCCTTCATTTCTTTTTCATTTATTTCTGATCTGATTTTTATGATTTCTTTCCTTCTGCTAACTTTGGGGTTTTTTTGTTCTTCTTTCTCTAATTGCTTTAAGTGCAAGGTTAGGTTGTTTATTCAAGATGTTTCCTGTTTCTTAAGGTAGGATTGTATTGCTATAAACTTCCCTCTTAGAACTGCTTTTGCTGCATCCCATAGATTTTGCGTTGTCATGTCTCCATTGTCATTTGTTTCTAGGTATTTTTTTATTTCCTCTTTGATTTCTTCAGTGATCACTTCATTATTAAGTAGTGTATTGTTTAGCCTCCATGTGTTTGTATTTTTTACAGATCTTTTCCTGTAATTGATATCTAGTCTCATAGCATTGTGGTTGGAAAAGATACTTGATACAATTTCAATTTTCTTAAATTTACCAAGGCTTGATTTGTGACCCATTCTCCAGGATATGATCTATCCTGGAGAATGTTCCATGAGCACTTGAGAAAAATGTGTATTCTGTTGTTTTTGGATGGAATGTCCTATAAATATCAATTAAGTCCATCTTCTTTAATGTATCATTTAAAGCTTGTGTTTCCTTATTTATTTTCATTTTGGATGATCTGTCCATGGGTGAAAGTGGGGTGTTAAAGTCCCCTACTATGAATGTGTTACTGTCGATTTCCCGTTTTATGGCTGTTAGTATTTGCCTTAGGTATTGAGGTGCTCCTATGTTGGGTGTATAAATATTTACAATTGTTATATCTTCTTCTTGGATCGATCACTTGATCATTATGTAGTACCCTTCTTTGTCTCTTCTAATATTCTTTATTTTAAAGTCTATTTTGTCTGATATGAGAATTGCTACTCCAGCTTTATTTTGGTTTCCATTTGCATGAAATATCTTTTTCCATCCCCTTACTTTCATTCTGTATGTGTCTCTAGGTTTGAAGTGGGTCTCTTGTAGACAGAAAAAAATATGGGTCTTGTTTTTGTATCCATTCAGCTAATCTGTGTCTTTTGGTGGGAGCATTTAGTCTATTTACATTTAAGGTAATTATCAATATCTATGTTCCTATTCCCATTTTCTTAATTGTTTTGGGTTCGTTTTTGTAGGTCTTTTCCTTCTCTTGTGTTTCTTACCTAGAGAAGTTCCTTTAGCAGTTGTTGTAAAGATGGTTTGGTGGTGCTGAACTCTCTCAGCTTTTGCTTGTCTGTAAAGGTTTTAATTTCTCCATCAAATCTGAATGAGATCCTTGCTGGGTAGAGTAATCTTGGTTGCAGGTTTTTCTCCTTCATCACTTTAAATATGTCCTGCCAGTCCCTTCTGGCTTGCAGAGTTTCTGCTGAAAGATCAGCTGTTAACCTTATGGGGATTCCCTTGTGTGTCATTTGTTGCTTTTCCCTTGCTGCTTTTAATATGTTTTCTTTGTATTTAATTTTTGACAGTTTGATTAATATGTGTCTTGGCATATTTCTCCTTGGATTTATCCTGTATGGGACTCTCTGTGCTTCCTAGACTTGATTAACTATTTCCTTTCCCGTATTAGGGAAGTTTTCAACTATAATCTCTTCAAATATTTTCTCAGTCCCTTTCTTTTTCTCTTCTTCTTCTGGAACTCCTATAATTCAAATGTTGGTGCGTTTAATGTTGTCCCAGAGGTCTCTGAGACTGTCCTCAGTTCTTTTCATTCTTTTTTCTTTATCCTGCTCTGCAGTAGTTATTTCCACTCTTTTATCTTCCAGGTCACTTATCCGTTCTTCTGCCTCAGTTATTCTGCTATTGATCCCATCTAGAGTATTTTTAATTTCATTTATTGTGTTGTTCATCATTGTTTGTTTCATCTTTAGTTCTTCTATGTCCTTGTTAAATGTTTCTTGCATTTTGTCTATTCTATTTCCAAGATTTTGGATCATCTTTACTATCATTATTCTGAATTCTTTTTCAGGTAGACTGCCTATTTCCTCTTCATTTGTTAGGTCTGGTGGGTTTTTATCTTGCTCCTTCATCTGCTGTGTGTTTTTCTGTCTTCTCATTTTGCTTATCTTACTGTGTTTGGGGTCTCCTTTTTGCAGGCTGCAGGTTCGTAGTTCCCGTTGTTTTTGGTGTCTGTCCCCGGTGGCTAAGGTTGGTTCAGTGGGTTGTGTAGGCTTCCTGGTGGAGGGAACTAGTGCCTGTGTTCTGGTGGATGAGGCTGGACCTTATCTTTCTGGTGGGCAGGTTCACATCTGGTGGTGTGTTTTATGGTGTCTGTGGACTTATTATGATTTTAGGCAGCCTCTCTGCTAATGGGTGGCGTTGTGTTCCTGTCTTGCTAGTTGTTTGGCATAGGGTGTCCAGCACTGTTGCTTGCTGGTCATTGAGTGAAGCTGGGTGCTGGTGTTGAGACGGAGATCTCTGGGAGATTTTCGCTGTTTGATATGTGGAGCTGGGAGGTCTCTTGTGGACCAGTGTCCTGAAGTTGGCTCTCCCACCTCAGAGGCACAGCACTGACTCCTGGCTGCAGCACCAAGAGCCTTTCATCCACACGGCTCAGAATAAAAGGGAGAAAAAGTAGAAAGAAAGAATTAGTAGAAGTAGAAAGAAAGAATTAGTAGAAGAAGAAAGAAAGGAGGGAGGGAGGGAGGGAGGAAGGAAGCAGGGAAGGAAGGAAAAAAGAAAGAAAGAAGATAAAGTAAAATAAAATAAGATAAATATAATAAAGTTATTAAAATAAAAAAATAATTATTAAGAAAAAAATTAAAAACAACAACAAGGACAGATAGAACCCTAGGACAAATGGTGGAAGCAAAGCTATACAGACAAAATCTCACACAGAAGCATACACATACACACTCATAAAAAGAGGAAAAGGGGAAAAAATTATAAATCTTGCTCTCAAAGTCCACCTCCTCAATTTGGGATGATTCGTTGTCTATTCATGTATTCCACAGATGCAGGGTACATCAAGTTGACTGTGGAGATTTAATCCGCTGCTTCTGAGGCTGCTAGGAGAGATTTCCCTTTCTCTTCTTTGTTCTCACAGCTCCCAGGGCTCAGCTTTGGATTTGGCCCCGCCTCTGCGTGTAGGTCGCCGGAGGGCATCTGTTCTTCTCTCAGACAGGACGGGGTTAAAGGAGCAGCTGCTTCAGGGGCTCTGGCTCACTCAGGCCGGTGGGGGGGGGGGAGAGGGAGGGGCACGGAGTGCGGGGCGGGCCTGCGGCGGCAGAAGCTGGCGTGACGGCGTGACGTTGCAGCAGCCTGAGGCGTGCCGTGCGTTCTCCTGGGGTAGTTGCCCCTGGATCCCGGGACCCTGGCAGTGGCGGGCTGCACAGGCTCCCCGGAAGCGGGGTGTGTATAGTAACCTGTGCTCGCACACAGGCTTCTTGGTGGCAGCAACAGCAGCCTTAGAGTCTCATGCCCGTCTCTGGGGTCCACGCTTTTACCCGCGGCTCGCGCCCGTCTCTGGAGCTCCTTTAAGCTGCGCTCTTAATCCCCTCTCCTGGCGCACCAGGAAACAAAGAGGGAAGAAAAAGTCTCTTGCCTCTTCGGCAGCTCCAGACCTTTTCCCGGACTCCCTCCAGGCTAGCCGTGGCGCACTAACCCCTTCAGGCTGTGTTCACGCCGCCAGTCCTCTCCCTGCGCTCCAACCGAAGTCCGAGCCTCAACTCCCAGCCCTGCCCGCCCCGGCGGGTGAGCAGACAAGCCTCTCGGGCTGGTGAGTGCTGGTTGGCCCTGATCGTCTGTGCAGGAATCTCCCCGCGTTGCCCTCCGCATCCCTGTTTCTGTGCTCTCCTCCGTGGCTCCGAAGCTTTCCCCCTCTGCCACCCGCAGTCTCCGCCCGCGAAGGGGCTTCTAGTGTGTGGAAAGCTTTCCTCCTTCACAGCTCCCTCCCACTGGTGCGGGTCCCGTCCCTATTCTTTTGTCTCTGTTTATTCTTTTTTCTTTTGGCCTACCCAGGTACGTGGGGACTTTCTTGCCGTTTGGGAGGTCTGAGGTCTTCTGCCAGCGTTTAGTAGGTGTTCTGTAGGAGTTGTTCCACATGTAAATGTATTTCTGGTGTATCTGTGGGGAGGAAAGTGATCTCCGCGTCTTACTCTTCCGTCATCTTCCCGGAAGCTCTACTTTTCTGAACTTTTCAAGGCTTGTGATTCTTGCTGCCGAGGGAGGGAGAAGAGATGGAGGGTTCTGAGACGTGACCCAGGCACAGCAGCTGGAAAATGGAGCCCCACTCTCCTGAGAGGTCCTCCGTGCTCATTCTGGACTCACGGTGGCTGAGAGTCAGAAGCTCTGGCGGGGGAGCTGGTGACGTCACCCAGTCCGGAGTTGGATTTAGGGACCCAGGAACATATATAGCTCTGTAGCTCTGCCTTTGTAGAGGTGCGTCCAGAATGTAAGAAATCAAGAGAGGTGTGATCTCCATCGTGAGGATGAGGGGTTGAGGCTCTGAGAGGGGGCTTGACTCTGCCTAGGCCACACGGGTAAGTCTGGGATTGCAGGCCTCCTCCTGGTCTTTGAGTGGTGATGCATGTCTCACGTACCTGTGGCTGTGGCGCTTGTTGAGGCCAAGCTGTTAAAGTGAACATTAAAGCAGAAACTAACACACCCTTGTAAAGCAATTATACTCCAATAAAGATGTAAAAAAAAAAGGGGGGGGCAGGAAGAGGAGAGGATCTTCAAGACGGCGGAGGAGTAAGACGGAAAAAAAAAAAAAAGTGAACTTTGGTCATTGGCTGACTAATTCCTCACCCCACTCATGTCAACCTGTTCCAGTGGTTCTTAAAGAGGGGTGCCGGACCAGCAGTATCAACATCACCTGGGAACTTGTTAGAAAAGGCAAATTTGCAGGCTTCAACCTGGACCTCCTGAACAGAAAGCTCTGGGAGAAGGCCCCAGTGAACAGTTTTCATAAGCCCTCTAGGTCATTTTGATTTTTGTCCTATTGCAATGTCGTGGGAGGCTGGGGTTGGGGAGGGGTCAGGGGCCAAAGGGCCCTCAAGTGGCCTGGCTAGTCTGGTCTGTCCTGATGCTCTGGATTCAAGCTTCTCAACCCAGTTGGCGATTCCTGACTTGGCCCTCATTTTCCCCTCTTGTAAAATAATATCAATAATGGTGAAAACACACACCATTTCAGAGGACTTGAAGGTTTACCAACTTTTACATAGAATAGCCCTTGTAGCAGGTAAGTAGAACTTATATTATCCTCCCACACCCATTTTACAGATAAGGAAACTGAGACTCCAGGTGTTTTGTGAGGTGGGCCAGCCCATAGTGGGGGAGGATCCAGGTCCTGAGCCAAGTGCCCTTGACTTTCCATCCCTGACTGATCCCTGCGGGCTCAGAGGCGTGGGCATGACCCTATAAATCTGCCATCCCATCTCCATTCTGAGGCTGCGTCAGAATGCTCATCTCACAGGAGCCCATCAGTAGTCACTTGGGAATGACTGTGCAGTAATGAGCAGATGGCCTCCCTGGAGAGGTCCTGACATCCCATTTTCTCTCGGTGTGAGACCCTTAGCCTCCCCTTCAAGGCCAACAAATACCATTCCTCAGAGGGCTAGGACAGAGCAGCAGAGGGTGTGAAGAGGGAACCGATTTCTAATTCCCTTGTAAAGATGGGGGCAAAGCCCTGCAGCAAGTGGCAGCTCCCTGGCAGCCCTGTGGCCTGGGAGCCTGCAGGTCTGTCTTGCTGGGAAGAGAGAATAATGGTCTGTAAATGCTTGCACCCACAGATGCTGGCCGGCAGGTCATCTGGGACATGGCAGGGCTACCAATAATTCTGATAGAAAAAAACAAGATTTGTGTAGTCTATTATGAGAAGAATCCCCTGGCCAACCAAAACACTAACTACGGCCCTGCAGTCACATCCCTTTGTCCCTGTAATGTGTTCTCTTGTTCTTGGGGACAGTCTGCCATGGTCCTCTGTCCTCAACTATTATTTTTTTGACAAGGTTGAGAAAACCCTCTTTCCTGGCTCTGCGATGCTCTTCATAATGTGAATACAGGTATTTAATGGGCTTCTGCCTGTTGAACGATTAATGGAAAGGTCGGTGAGTAATCTCCGGCTCACTCCCCACCTCAGCAGCCCACTTCTTGTACAATTCCTTCGAAGCATTCTTTCCAAATAGGTGGGAGGGCTGAGGTCACATCTTTGCTTTCTCCTGGCAGGCAGACTTTAATTAGGTTGCTAAATTAGCCAAGGCCGCGGTAGCCCTTCTCTTTGCACAGAGCCTGGTTTTGGGGAGGTCTCTGGACTTGATTTTGTGATTTCGTTGTTTTTTCTCTCTCACAGGAGAGGGACTTGTCAAGTAGAGGCTTCCCCCAGATAACTGTAACTCCCACTTAGTGATCTCTATCACGAACCGGACACTGTGCTAAGAGCACTGTAGTCATTATGTTATAACAAGAGCCAGTGTGGTGTGTCCGTGTGTGTGTGCATGTGTGTGTGTGTGCATGTGTGTTGGGGGGGAGGGCACTGGGCCAAACTCTCATGTGAATTATCTCATTTAATCTTCCCAAGAATTCAGAGAGTAAGGTATTGGTGTTAATTCCATTTTACAGATGAGGAAACTGAGGCTCTGGGGTGAAATAATTTCCCGAAGCTCAAAAACTAGCAGGGAGAGGAAACCAGGGTTCAAACTCGATTCTTGACTACTCAATGCAGTCCATGGACCCACAGCCCACAGACATCCCCTGAGAGTTTATTAGCGATGCAGATTCTCAGAGCCACTTGAATCAGGACCTGCACGATGCCCAGGGGATTCCCATGCACAGTAACTGTTGAGACTGCTGTATACTCTCTCCAGCAACTATAGCTGATTATGCCGGAATCCTGGGTGTTAACGATTACTGACTCTGGTTTAGAGAGGTTCGGGGCTAGTCGGGGACAGAGCTGGGATTTCATTCTGGGTGGAACCCTCAAACCACCATGCAATGCCTGTTTTCACGCCCCAGGTAAGGTGCTAGAGCTTGCCTGTCCCTACCGTGGACTCAAAAGCAGAACTCCCTGCTCTAGACCCCTGTGCTCCCCTGTCCCCCTGAGCCTCCAAGGAGGACAAGTGCCTGGGACTGACTTGGCTGCTCTCCTCTGTCCCCTCCTGCAGATGTGCAGCACATTAAAAGGAGAGACATCGTGTTGAAGCGAGAACTGGGCGAGGGAGCCTTTGGAAAGGTCTTCCTGGCCGAGTGCTACAACCTCAGCCCCACCAAGGACAAGATGCTCGTGGCCGTGAAGGTAATTCTCAGAGGCGTGTGGGCCCCAGGAAGGAAGAGGAGTGGCTGGGGTCAGGTGGGAGGGAAAGAGAGACTCACTCCATTCTGGAAGATGGTATCAACTAATGTTATCAGATGCAATCAAGATGGTATAAACTAACGTAATCAGATGCCCTTGCTCCAAGGTCAATGAAGTTTCCTTAGGACCCAAATCAACTTCCTTTGGCTTCGGAGGTCAAGAGCTGTAGCACATAAGGGGGCTGTGCCCACGGTGCAGCCGGAGGGACAAGTTATGCTTTTGATGGGCCCTGGTTTTATTCTGGAGGCCCTGGGCTCACCGCTGTCCCCAGCTGGCCCTCCTCCCACCTCAGCGACTTTGCAGGATGTGCTGCCCGTGCCCAGAAAGTCATTTGACCATTTCTCGGGAGTACAATTGCATGAGGGGCGAGTAGCTCACAGAGGCCCTGGGAGCCACTGCTCAAGTCAGCAGACGTCACTGGGCATAGGAGATGGGCTGGGGGGTCAGGTACTGAGCACAGGGAGGGACAGCGAGTGAGGCTGGAGGACATTCTTAGGTACCCCGTGGGATCCAGGTTCAGCACCCAAGGGGCAGCATGCCTGAGGGTTCCTGCCTTCTTAGATGGGTCGTTAACCACAGGGCTTTGGTATTGCTGAGCCAGCCCTGCGGATTTGCAGTTGGAGCCGAATTGCTTGGGGCAGGAGAGAAGGAACTTTGCTACTACCAGTTATCTTCCTCCAGCAGGAAGCAGCTTCTCTCAGTCACTGTTAGACACGTCTTTGAACACGACTGGCACAGACAAGAGTCAAGTAGCCTCGCTGAGGCACCCACAGGTCTGGGGTGTGGAGTGGTCCCTGTGGGAGTGGGTGCAGCGAGCAGGCCTCTGAGGCCAGCGTGAATTCTGCGTGATGTTCTGGGCTGAGAGCAGGAGATACCTCCTTCCCCACGAGGACTCTCACCTGGGCCTCGAAAGGTCCATCCTTAGCACTGAGGGCTCATGACCGAGCCACCTCTTCATGGCAGTTGCATATTTCTGAGACTTTGGGGTCTCTGTAGTCACAGTTTGTTGTGTCTGCAGAGGGTAAGTGCCCTCCATGGATGCAGGCAGTGCTGTGCAGGCTACAGGCATACGGTAGGAATCAGAGAGCTGGGTGGGTGCCTGGCCATCACTGATTAGCTCTGTGACCCTGTGCAAGATGCTTAACCTCTTTGAGCCTCAGTTTCCTTCTCTGTATAATAGGAGATATAATATCCCCTCTTTAAAATTTTGGTGATTAAATTACATAACATATGAAAAATTTTTAGTATACTGCTTGGGACACAGTAAATGCTTAGTAAAGACTCATTGCTATTTGTTTTTATCAACATCATTATTCTTGATGTTGATATTATCCAATGTGCTTAGACACACGACATATACCTGCTGAGCTTGCATTGACCGTCTAGAACAGGGGTTGCCAAACTCCTGCTATACTAGGCCAGATAGTAAAAATTTTAGGTTTTGAGGACCATACACTCTTCCTTACAGCTCAACTCTACGCATGTAGTGGGAAAGCAGCCTAAACCATACATAAATGAATGGGGGGGTGGCTGTCTTCCAATACTTTTTCTTTTTTTTTTCAGAAGTGGGCATTGTCTGTTGACCTCTGCTCTAGAAAATAAATAAGGAACTAGCATATTGCCCCATAAAAGGCTAATGCTTATTATTGCTGGATATGCTGTGAGTAAACTTGCTCAGTGTGTCTCCATAGACATGGGATGGTCAGATTAGTGAGGGTGTCTTTAAACAGTTTGGACCAGGGATGTGGAAAGCTTTCTAATTTTGTCCCTAAACTTAGAATCTACGCTGCCCTAAAAATTTTAATTTATAGGATGACACTAATCGACTGGGTGTTCCAGCATCCATCTGGGGACTGGTGGATGAACTTAATATTTTTGTGCTTTGACCAGGAAATGAAATGATGGCCTAAACCCTGGGAAACGTTTCCCGATGAGTGGTCTGGTATTAAGGGGCAGTACCGAGATTGGGTAATGCAGAAAATGTGTTTCTGTTGTCACCCTTTTAAAAGGGTTTCCCTTCCTCCTTTTTGGTCTGGGAAGCTTGAGAAGATGAATGTTCTGGGATTTTACACCATTTGCCTCCCAATGGATCCGCCCAGCGACCAACTGGGGGAGGAGATGCTTGTCTTCTCTGGAGAACAGCCAAGAAATGGTGTTTCCTGCTTCTCATCCTCTTTAGATTGTATTCCGTTTTGCAGGCTTCCTCCTCTTGAGTTTGTTCTCAAGTTGATGCAGGGTAATTATGGACTTCCAGAGAACACATCCAAGTATAACCCCAAATTAAGTTTTCCCACAGTTGTGGTTTTTAAAGCAAGATTTTTTTGCCCAGCAGTTGCTATGGTGGAAACAAAGAGCCGAAATCCCAGCCTCTGTTCTGAAGACACTTGCAGTCTGTTGGGGAGACAAGAGAATACCCATGAAACAAACGCAGAGCAGGACAAGACAGAGTGTCATTTGTATATATGTTTCGTGTTAAGAGTGACATTAAAAGCATGTAATTCATGATATTTTTAAATAGGTAGTGCAACTTTTAAATAGTTATTTGACAAACAATAGACTTGTTCAAGAGTCTCCTCTGACAGACAAATAGCCGATAAGACTATGAGAAATGTGTCCAGCCTGATTAATCATCAGAAATACGTAAATTGAACCATAATGAGATACCACTGTATACCAAGCAGAATGGCTAAATAACAATGACAAAACCAAGTGCTGACAAGGATATGGAGTGATTGCCACTTTCATACTCTGGTGGAAATATAAAGTGGTCTAATTGTTTTGAAAAACAGCTTGGTATTTTAGAACATTGGCATCTGTGTGACCTAGCACTTGCACTCTAGGTCTAGACCTGACAGCTATGTATCTATCTGTTTGTCTATCTATCTATCTATGTCTATCTATCTTTCCACAAAGAGATGTGTTTAAGAATGTTCATAAGCATTCTTTATAACAGCCAAAAGCTACAAACAACCCCAGTGTCCATCAGTAGCAGCTTGGATAAATAAATGTGGTATATTCATTCAGTGAGAAACTTTGCAACAAGGAAAATGAATGAACTACAGCTGCATGCAACAATTTGGAAAAATCTCAAAAACACAGTGCTGAATGAAAACAGACAGATATAGAAATATACATATATTATATATATATATATAGCACTATATGTATGATTCCATTTATTTAAAATTCAAAAAATAAGTACAACTAAGCTCTAGTGTTTATGGATGTGTGTATCTCTGCACATGTACTAAAATGGGTTTTAGTATATTAGTAAAATCTGAAGCTGAGCATCCGTTGAAATATCTCCGCCCCAATAAAAGAAAAGGAAAATGGAAAGCAGCAAAACCCCTAGACTGGAAATGATGATGTGAAGTGACTCTGAAGGAGATGGCAGCTGTTGAGAAATTTGAACGTTCTTGCCATCTAGACTGCTTCTCCCCCAACCGACGAAACAGCCCCACTGAAACCCAGGGTTGGGAGTGGACATGAGACCTGATGTACATAAAGGAGAGACTAAAAAGGGCAATGTCTTCAGACTTTGGGGGAAAAAGGAGATGAGAAGGGAAAATTCCAGATCTCCTCTTTGCTCTATGGATACCACTGGAAGGGCCTGGACACAACCTCCCTGGCTTCAGAGACTCCTTGGCAAGCCCTGTCTTCCTGCACCAACAGTTGGCAGCTGTGAGGAACACCCATTCCATCCCATGCCACTGGCTGGTGGCCCATTTTGAAGTTTCCCAGCTCCGAAGAGGTTGAGCATGGACTCTGCTGAGAGGTGCATGAGAGTCTCTGGGCTGATTTTCCTTCTCAAGATTTTTTTCCTGGCATCTCTGTCCCAATTGCATCAATCCCTGGGGACCTGGGCCGCTTGCAGCTCTGGACCCCAGTTGCCACAATAGACCCCTTGCCAATTACATAGGAACTTCAGGTTTAACCCAAGAGCTGGAAAGCCCATCATAAAAGTAGAGAGATAATGGGTAGGAGAAGGGGTGTGGAAAGACCAAAAGAGACAGCAGTTGCTTTGTGCCCCATCTTCCAAATGAGGAACTCCTATCTGCTCTGCAGAGTAGGTGCCAGCCCTGGGAATGATGGCTGCGACTGCTCGAGAGCTGAGAATGGAAATATCCAACGGCTGCCATTGGCATCCGGACTGTGCGAGAGACTGATTTACAGAGATGGAGAGAGGCCATCTGGCTGGCCCCAAATTTGATCTACTTTTCCCTCTCGTAAATCCAGTGTTCACATAAATCTCTGTATTCTCATCCCACCCATGCTGGGTTCCTTTTTTTTTTTTTTTTTTTTCCTTTTTATTCTTCATGAAAATAAGTAAATCACTGACAGTCATCCTATACCCATGCCCCAGTCCATGAAGCTCAGGAGCTGGGTCACCGAGAGAGGCTCCCTCTCACCATGAGTCTCTGCCTTCTTCCGCCCGTAGAAAGAAGGCTTTGCAGACATCTTTGTTCTGGTTGCATGTGGACACACGGCAGCCTATGCCTTTATTATCGGGTAGATTTTCTGAGAAGGCAGCCAGAGATGAAGTGGAAAGCACATGAGATCAGAGCTGGTAAATCAGTAATGGACAAGTGGCCCTCCCACTTCCCTGCTGGCCTTGGCCTGCCCTCTAGACCTGGTATCCTTGCTGGGCCCAGCCATTCTGCTGACTGCCCACACGCCTCACCTTTCCTGACCCTTTCCTCTGCCCTTTCACATCTTTTAACTTCCGTGCCCACCATTCCCCTGAGGACCTGACCAGTGACTAATTCATCTGATAAATTAACGCAAGCAGGTATGCTGGACAGGAATGTATCCTGGGCTCCACACTCAAGCTATTACTTCTTACATGATCTTTGACAAATCATTTCCCTGTTCTGGACCTCAGATTTCTCACCTGTAAGATGGGAAAACTGTATTAGACAGCTTCCAACATTTTGGTCAAGAGTAGAATCATTTAATCCAACACTTTTTTGGTGAAACCTCCAAATTTTGAAAAGAATGCAAGGTGGTGCTTGTTGAAGTCCTTGATCGCTGGCTGAGACACCATGGCTCTAGAGGCATTGCCATTGAACTTGGTGGTACCAAGAAGCCCAGCACCAAGAGATTACTGTGGTATAATTAAATTCTAGCTTCTGTCATTCAAGTTGTGTGAATGTGTCCTGATCCCCAGAGGAAACTGAGCCACCAGAAATGAGCAGGTGGAAACATGGTATCTAGGGCCCTTTTAAAGCTATGAGTCCACCATCTCTCATGTATGCTAATGACTGACGGAGGTTTGATGGGCCCCTTAGATATGCTTTTTGCACATTCACATTCCTGCAGCGCTGTAAGCCCAAGGCAGCCCCGTGGATTTCAGCTAGTGGGGATTGCAGTGGCAAGAGGAAGATCTCTGGTTCGGGAGGCTTCTCAAGAGTAGCATAATTTACAGGGGAGCCTAGTCTGCCCAAATAACCAGAAAAGGCCAGATGCTTGGCAGAGGGAATGCAAACCAATCGCGTCTAGGTTTCCACTACCCTGAACATGATGTGTAAACCTCACACCCATTCCTTCATTGCCTCGTGTCTTGTCTTTTGAGGTTACTAAACTCTGTCATTTGAAGCAAGTGGATGTTTGGCTCCATTTGCCTTCTGACCTCATGAGGTGGATGGGGAAGGCTGAAGACATATGTGAGCTCAACTGTGCAGGCTGCTCCTCCTGTAGAAATGACCCTGCCCTTCACAGTTCATCATTCAGCATGGCTGCGTTGGTCATTGCTGGGCTGTATTCAAGGTCCTGTTCAAGGACCCTTGGAGGTGGTCTGGTCTCACCCTCCCCTTCTGGTCTACAAAGTCCACATTCACTGACACCCCTTTGAACCATTGCTCTTCCATTTATCTTCCTGGGTCCCAGGGCAAGTGGCTTGGTCTGGTGCTTCTCCCTCACACCGGGTCTCCCACTCCCACAGGGGCCAAGTTGTGACATTTCTGTGGCCACCAGATGCCCACCCTCCCATCCTACCCTGGGACTTTGTGATACCTTACCAGGTCCTGGTCCTGGGTGGGTCCTAAGCCTTCTGCCCATTAACTGCTGTTTCCACAGCTGTAGTCCCAGTTACACCCCAGTACTTCCTTCAGCCCCCTAAGGGAGGACACAGGTGCCTTCTAGAAGCCAAAGTGTTCATGTTTCTTTGCAAATATACACTTTTTCATAACCTAAAATCAAGAAATAGAAAGAGCAAGGAAACTTAATTACACTGTCAGCCTGATTTCAGATGGGCTGTGAGCATAGGCTAATTTACAAAGATAAAACATTTGGGGCAGTGGTTCCCCCACTGTTTATTTTAGCTGTGAGACCATTTCTTTGGGGAAATCTTGGGGGCATGGGCCTTTGTCAGACCTTCTACCTCCCAGCTCCCTCCCTCCGCCATTCACACTGATCTCTGAGGAAGCCTAGGGCTCTGAGATGAACAAAGTTTGAAATAACTGGCTGGCAGATGGGATGGGACGTGGGTGTCAAAAAGTTGGTTTCTGTTTCTACAAGGTTCAAAATGCTGAAGGAAGCAGGAGTCAGGTCTGGCTATTGTGATTTAGCCTCATGCTCTTTAAAGGCGATTAGGATCGTACTTGTTGGGAATCAGCATTGTCTTTATTATGGGCACCAGCTTTCTTCCCAGGAGGGGAACCTAGCTGCTAAAAACCAGTATCCCGGGCTTCCCTGGTGGCGCAGTGGTTGAGAGTCCGCCTGCTGATGCAGGGGACATGGGTTCGTGCCCCAGTCCGGGAGGATCCCACATGCCGCGGAGCGGCTGGGCCTGTGAGCCATGGCCGCTGAGCCTGCGCGTCCGGAGCCTGTGCTCCACAATGGGAGAGGCCACAACAGTGAGAGGCCCGCGTACTGCAAAACAAACAAACAAACAAACAAAAAATAAAATAAAATAAAATAAAATAAAAACCAGTATCCCGTGTTGTTTCCAGGCCCTGAAGGATCCCACCCTGGCAGCCAGGAAGGATTTCCAGAGGGAAGCTGAACTGCTCACCAACCTGCAGCACGAGCACATTGTCAAGTTCTATGGGGTGTGTGGCGATGGGGACCCCCTCATCATGGTCTTTGAATACATGAAGCACGGAGATCTGAACAAGTTCCTCAGGTAAGCGAGGATGGCCATCCCTGCCCCTAACCCCCACCGAACCCCTGGGGTTCTCTCTGGAGCCAGAAGTCCTATCGCTCCTCTGAACACTTCAGTCTGGAGATTAGAAATGAAAACAACCTTTCATTCTTCTACATTACCTCCTGAGCAGTTGGATATAGGCCTTTGCCCCTGATTTCTAGGGGGGGATGTTGAGGATGCTATGAAAAGGAACCTGTACTCTTCTTCCTGATTCTAAGGTAGACTAAGAAGAAGGGCAGAGTGTGAAATGGGTCCAAGGAGGGAGATCAGAGGACCTGCCAGCCTGTAACTTCCAACTTTAAGATTCTAGGGCCGGCCCTTCCCCTGATGCCGTGAATAGCTTTCTGACTTTGTGCCTTATGTTCTCACTAGCAAAGTGAGGCTAGCACCTTCCACACCTCCTAAAAACCTTTTTGTCAGAGACTTTTTGATGATGAATAAAAAGGTACAAGGTTACAAACTCACTGGGAGACAGATGGTTGAATTCAAGGGCAGATTTTCCCCCAGATAAATTTAGAACTGGGCTATCCAGTATAGTAACCATATATGGCTATTTAAATTTAAATTTACAATAACTAAATTTAAATAAGATTTAAAAATTCCTCTGTCTCACTAGCCACACTTCAATTACTCAGTAGCCACATGTGGCTAGTGGCTACCATATTGGACAGTGCAGTATAGAACATTTCCATTAATAGAAAGTCCTGTTGGCTAGCACTGTTCTAGAAGGATTGGATTTTTTGTAAGAAGGGTTCCCGCAAACCTAGAGCAGGATCATCTGGATTTTGAGGGGCTCCTGATGGAACTTTTAAGAGACTGAGACCCCAAGCAGATGTTCTGGATGGAGTTACAGTGGGGTTTGGGGAGATGTGAAATCTACCTTCCCCAAAGAAGATAGCATCTCACTGACAGAGCAGAGTTAGCACTTCTCTGCCTCTCATACCTGTTACCTCCAAGTAGTGCCCAGATGTGGAAGAAGCAGGCATGTGTGAGCGTCTGTGGAATCCAGGGTCCCAGGAAGCACATTGAACACTCGGGCCCTGGACGCTTTTAGGGTGTGGTTCCACTGCTGAGAATGAGATTTCCAGAGCTCAGATGTGGGTTATGGCAAACTCTAGCACACTCCCCAAACCTTGATGAGCATCTCCTTGAAGTGGGACATTCAACTGAGTGCTGTGGTGTTTTGAGGAGGGAATGGAAAGGGTTGGTAGCAGGTTTCCAAAATTGGCCCTAGAGGAATTGGAAGGTATCTGTAGGCTTTTCTAAACTTCCTGAACTTGGTTTCACAGTGAAATTTACTCCTTTCCTGAAGAATTGAGTCCTTCACATAAGACAGACTTGGGTTCATATTCTGAATATGTCTTAGTGATGTAACCTGGAGCAAGTTATTAACCCCTAATTCTCTCTCCTAGAAAATGAGACTATTCGTAACTGCTTCACATGTTTGTTGTTATGAGTATTCAATGACTATATTTGTATAAGGCCTGGACAAGTTTCCCATGTAGCTAGGTGTTCAGTCAATGGTAGCTACGATTAAAAGTATTACAATTATTATTTTATCAGAACTGTGAACCATGGTAGTTTCTAATACAGGCAGCATCCTTTCTCAGGACTCGGGATCTTCCTCTTCCTGTGCTTCCATTTCCCTGAGGTCAGAGGGACATGGTCCATTTTCCATCAAGCCCTCCCCATAGATTCAGTGGTGCCTTCAGCCCCAAGTACCACCAGCAAGGCTAAAGAGAGGTCCCGAGTGCCACTCCGTACCACTGTCATGCCCGCTCTAAGGAACAGGAAGAAAAAGAAAAAGAGAGAAGAAGGCCCTTCCTGCTCTTGCATCTCCCAGTGGGTGTGTTTTAGGGGCAGGCTGCAGTGCACTCTCCTGGTAAGTGGGAATGTGGCTTGCCTGCTGATCCCTCTTCCTTGTGAGCTGATGTAGTAGTTCTCCTTTGGAGGCATGAGGTAGGCAGTGCCCACAGGAGATAATAAAATGAACGTGTTATATTTAACGGTACCTTTCAGTGGTAACCGGAGAAGCAGTAAAACAGGCTGAGGTCTCATTGTACACCAGGGCTCCTTGGCTCACAACTATATAAATAAGGGCCCTGGGTGTGTTTAGAGCTGACTGGGCTCTTTAGAGAAAAGAGTGAACACTAAAAGTGACTGATATGACAGGGCAAGGTGTTAGGATAACCAATCTGGCCCATGATTTGGGATGGAGCAGGTGCTGTGGCTCCCCAGGTCTCTGCCTCAGGGTCACAGGGTCTCTTCATCCCATCTTACCATTAACAGAAGTTATCCAATCCTATACAGTGTGGTGGAGAGGTCAGGAGGTAGACTGAAGAGCGTTGCTACCCGAAATGTGGACTGTATCAGCCCTGGAAGCATCAGCCCTGGGAAATGCAAATGAATGAGCTCTGCCTAGCCAATCAGAATCGTAGGGGCCCAGGAATTGTATTTAACAAGCCCTCTGGAAGCTTAAAGTTTAAAACTCTCTTCCAGAGCCACATGTCACCCATGTGGCCACTGTGGGACCTCTGTGACTTTGACCAAGTGATCTGATCATTTCGTGCCTCGGTTTCCTTATCTTGAAAATCGGGGTGGGAAGATTGAGTGAATTAATATATAATATTTAAGATACTTAGAGCAGAGTGTGGAACATAGTAAGGGCTGTGTAAGAGTTAATTGTTTTATTAATTGTTCTGTAGTAGACATCAAGAACCTGGGAAGCCCCTGGATAACCATAACATATTCAAGAGTAGGTTCATTCCCTGATTCGTTAAAGCATGTCTGCTGTCATCTTAGTTGGGAATCTGGTTGTAGAGTTTGACCATATCCATACTCACAGAGTATAATTTTGGGTAGATAGAAATAGTCCATAAGTAGACTGAGAAGAGATCTCATTCATTTCTGTGGTACATTCCAGAGAACAGGAACTCAAGAAGACATTTCCCCTTGATCTCCTTAATTCTCTCTGCCCCCTCTCTTCTCCCACTAACCCCACAGGGCCCATGGGCCAGATGCAATGATCCTTGTGGACGGGCAGCCACGCCAGGCAAAAGGAGAGCTGGGGCTCTCTCAAATGCTCCACATTGCCAGTCAGATTGCCTCTGGCATGGTGTACCTGGCCTCCCAGCATTTCGTGCACCGGGACCTGGCCACCAGGAACTGCCTGGTTGGAGCTAACCTACTGGTGAAGATCGGAGACTTTGGCATGTCCAGAGATGTCTACAGCACTGATTACTACAGGGTAAGGTGGCTTCTCCAGATGCAGCAATCCGTGGCAGAGCTAGTGCCTTCTCACATGTCTTTGTCATTGTCCATTAACCCTGTTACTCCGGAGCACACATATACACATCTGTGCCCAGATATACATCTGATGCTTATCCTTTGGCCACTCCTGCATCTCAACATACCTGTTAATTATTCTCTGGATAGCTCACTCCTCCCTTCCACCTGGATAGGGATACTTGACTGTATCCTTACATTGCAATGACATAATGCACTGTGTTCTTACTTCCATCAATACTCATTCTTCATGCAAACAGATACATACACACACACACACACACACACACACACACACACACACATATATCCCCAAATGCTCACGTGGACAAGCTTAACTTGGTGCTACATTTTAACATCTTTCAACTGAGTTCCATATCCAGCCTCACCCACGACACATTTTATTCTTTAACATCATTTGGTGAGCTTATAGGCTTGTTTTCAAAGGTAGATCTTGATAAGAAGTCAGAACCCAACATAAAGTAGCAAAAATGGTTAACGTATTGCTGAGCAGAATTATCCAAATGGCATAGGAAAGATGAGGGAAGGAAGCAGGTTCTCATTGCCAACTTTGGAGAGAGGTACAGGTGGGCCTTAGGAAAAGATTTTTGATTGTGAGAGGAGATATCACGTTCAATTTTACCTCTATAAAAATATCTACTTTATATTAATAGGTGTCTTATTTTGCTCCCCTTTGTATTTGGGAATCATCTTCCCACGGATCAGTGAGTGATTCTGACAATGTTATTATTGCCAGGGAAAGGACGGGTGGGCATGAGTGGCATTTATTCCCAAAAGGAGAAATATGGGTGCAACCTGTATACAGAGATAGGATAACTTCTGCAAGTTGATTGGGAGGCAGATGCCTCAAATATATGGAAGATTTACTTTGGGGTCTTTGAATGGGTAAGGAGTTTGGATGGTATATAAGGAGAGGGTGGGGCAATGTTTTGGAGGTTGAGAGGCATGGCAGCCATTTCCCTCATCTTCTTTGTACAGAATGAATGATCATATTGTGAATCAAAGGACCTAGATATATGTCTTTTTGGCCTGAGCACGGTGGGTCAGGAGGCTGTGGATTTGGGGTTGGCATCTGTTAATCAATTCTGTCTGGATGCTCTCGATGGCTTTGCCTAAACGACATTGCCCAGACGTTATAAGGGATCACTCAAGACACTTTATTTTAGACATAACCTGGAGAAAAATGGAATATTTGAGAAATTCCTTTTGTGGCTAAAAATGGACGAGTTCATGGTACAGCCAAAAGATGGCAGATGGTAGACCATCATGAGAATATGAAGCAAAGTAGACCAAACAGTAGCGAAGGTAGAAAGTCTGCAGAAAACTGGGCAGTTTCTCTAGCTACCTGCCCAGTCCAACATCCCTAGATATGGAAAAAGGAGCATGATGTAGCAGTAGGCACAGACTGATGGGCAGGGCAGACCTGCCAGGAAATATCAAAGTGGAGTCTTTCTTTTGCATCTAGACCAATTTTTTTTCCAGTCATTTCCAAGAGAGGCATCGGTGTGGTCACTAAGGGCCCATGGGTCATAGATTTCTTGAGTCTAGCTGGAACTGGCACCGTTTAATTGCTTCTGCACTCTGCATAATGGGGTTTGCTGGCCTGTCTGGCTGAGCTCAGATTTATGCTGGTGTTGATAAAAGCAAGGGATGGATCATTGTTTTTCTGTGTGAGGCAGATGTTTGATTATACCAATCTGGTCTCCACTGGCTTTACCAGGGTGTTGGGAAACAATATCTGACCAGAATGTGTGCAAACTCAACTTTAAGCTTGCTTCAAGGAGTGCAATTGATATTTCTTGATTTTGATTTAAAAGAGAGAAGAAAAAAAAGATTACATCTCCAGATGATCCTGCTGTGCCCTGACCTGAACAGTTGTGAACTGTTGCTCTTTATACCTGGGAGAGCTACAAGGAGTAAATCCATCTTGTGTCTGTGGGCTCCAGGGCAGATTGGAATTCAAGGATGGGAGAGTGAGGTGGGAAAATGTTCACATACCAGCTATCCACAGTTCCCTTTTCATGAGTTCTAAGCCAGGTATAAGCAGAGGCCAGCTGGCCTGAAAATGTGTGTCTTTGGTCCCAAGGAAGTATAAAATTAAAAAAAGGATAGCTGGGGCTTCCCTGGCAGTCCAGTGGTTAAGACTCTGCCTTCCAGTGCAGGAAGCGTGGGTTCGATCCCTGGTCGGGGAACTAAGATCCCACATGCCATGGGGTGCAGCCAAAAACTTAAAAACAAAACCAAAAACGGACAGCTGTTGCAGTAAAAACACAATGCACCATCAGAGAACTGCATATCCACTCATGGTGGGTAGATATTATACTCTACATATTCAAAGAGCAGCTTGTGTCGTATCTTCATGTTCAGTACAGGTGCCCACAAGGTCGTCATGTGTACACAGTCCCACCCCCTCCCTCACCTTCTGTAAAACAAAAGGCAGAAGTAGACTTGCCTGAGGTCATATCAGTAATAAACTGTGAAGTCTTATTATCCGTATTGGAAGACATCAAGGTGACAAGGGAGTTCTGTATTTGGGCCCAATGTTACCTATGTTCACATCCTAACACTGCCATTACAGCCATGGGACCTCAATGTGCTTTCCTGAAACCTCTATTTAATTTCCCCGTTTTTCAAATGAGGACAAACATGGTCTCTCAATCAGGTTATTTTTGATGTTAAGCAAGTTGATCTGTGTAAAGAGCCTGGAATACACTACTTACTGGATAAACTGTTGTTTATTTTCCTTAGTCCCCTTCACACCCAAGGCAGGAGAACCTCAGGGATAATCTTATTTCCACATGTAGTTCTCAGGTCAGAGAGAAGGACCTCCTGACCATTGGAAAATAAACTGGGATCATGTAGCTGCCCCAAAGGAGCAGAGCCTTTATGTTGACCACCTCTGGAAAATTTCCTTCCCAAGGTTTCAACTTAAATAGAAATACTGGGTCATCAGTACTTGCCTGTTCTTCTGGTCTGTGTTTATGTGGTCTTGCTCATGAATCTTAGAGCTAAGTCCATGTTCAGGTGATTTATGAAAGATTTTTTTTGTTTGGTACACCGGCTGAGACTCTGGGAGAATACAGTGATTTATTAGATAGCAAGAACGCTGAAGGATTCTCTCTGCAAGCTGACACCCGGGACAGGTTTGCACCTCTCGGCTACCATACGTTACTGAAATCTGTTGGGCCTAGGAGTTTGCTGATTTCTGGTACCTAACACAGCTAAATGCAGATAATTCAGGCGTGTGTGTGTGTGTGTGTGTGTGTGCGCGCGCGCGCGCGCGCGTGTGTGTGTGTGCGCGCGCGCGCACATGCGCTCATCTGCCCAGTGTAGATTCCAGGGTGTGTATAGGAGGGCAGAGGGGGAGGTGGAGATAAACTCCTCCTTTTATTCTTTCCTTTTTAATTTTTTAAAACAAAGAGCTGCCATCTGGCTCATGCACAGGTGGTATGAAAATGATGTACAAAGGTGAACTGCTTAATTTCCTGTTACATATTTACAGAGAGAAAACAAACATCTCTGCACCAGAGCGAGTGCCAGAGCGATTTGTTCTCGCTTCTTAAGACTATGCCCCATGACAGATCCCTTTTCCTTGTATGGGTCACTGACTCATACACTTCTGAGACTGCCTTTAACCTGGCTTTGACAAGGGTGGGGTTTTGGTACCATTATATCTTTCTCAGAATATCAGACAACACTAAGAGTTTAGGGCTCAAATCTGGAATTAAAGAAAGTCCTGAAGAAGATGAGGTTGGAATTCCAGAATAGAAATGTTTTCAGATGTTTTGATTTGGAGGGGAGGTGGTATGCTGATACAGGAAGAATGGGGGTGTAAGAGATTGGTGCTCTGATCCTACTGATGCAGAGGGCCAGGGGTGCACCTTCCTGTTCACTCTGCTGTCCTCTGTGCCTGGCACAGGACCTAGAACTTGGCAAACACCCAATAAACATATGAACAAATGCATGAAAGAATGAATGAAGTCAGAATGGGAATTCAGAGTTAGGCAGGAAGTGGATTAGGCCAGACCAAGAGGAGCCTGAATAGGCATCACCTTTGTGGAAGGGCTTCCATGCCCTGCAGGGCCAAGCATCGGGATCCCTTCAATAGGCTCCCCAGTTAAGATCTAGGGCAGATCTTATGTGTTCCAGCTACACCTAATAGTGACAGAGGTGACAACCAGAATGGTAGCAGCAGAGAATCAGTGGATGAATAACTCTGCTCTTGAATCCCGCCTGATTCTCCTGTGTCCTGGGGCTCCCTGCTTGATCATGTAAGCCCTCACACCAAAACCAGCTGAAGGAGGCATGCTCATTTTACACATGCTGATTGTGGAGCTTTGCACTTTCTCACCAGCCTCTTAGTGCTCTACTGGGAAAGGAAGAGGGTCTTCTGAAATCTTCCAGGTCAGCTATTATTGGCCTCCGTTTTATAGTTAAGCCTTGGAGAGGGTTGGTGATGTGTTCAAGACCTTGAGATTCTCCAGCAGCAAGTCAGTGTTAGAGCCTTTATACAGCCTTAGGATGAGTGATCCACTTTGTACATTTGCTAAACTTGTCCATGCTGGTTTATTTCCCCTTGTGCCAAATACCCTAGCCATTGAGAAGGTCCATGTGCTGGGACAGGATTCAATACAATTCCCTGACTACGTGCAAGGATGAAGAGAATGTGATCTGTATTCCCAAGGAAATGAAATTTTCATAGGGAATATAAAACAGGATGAAAATTTGTAATTCCACCATAACACAATAGGGTTACCAATTTCAAAAGCCCATGTAATTAGAGGGATAATTTGGGTCTTGAGGCAGTCAGTGGGTTGAATTTTAGGAGGAATAAAAATAGTTTTGAAATAGGCAAACCAGGAGAGTGATCTGGAACAGTGTGTCACTCAACCAGCCAAACCTGAAGGTACATGAAGGATGCGTGGAAGGATGTTTGTAAAGGAAGGATGGGACCACTATGGCAGCTCTTGAAAGGCCAGCTAGCTGTTCTGACGTGGGTAACTGAAGGACAGTCATGGGAAGTTTGTCATCTGTTTTAGTGTAAATGAGGCTCTGTGAGGACCAGTCATCAGGCAGTGGCATGTAGGAGAGACGGCTGGGACCCGAGGCCACTAAAGCCATGGCAATGGTCCAGGGAAGAGACAATAAGGCTGTTTGCTGTGAGGTTAGCAGTGGAGTGTGGAAGAGAAGCCATCGGAATTAGTGGGGCTGGGAAAGGTGAACTCAAGGCTAGGGCCTGAGAACTCAAAGCCTCTATCCGTTTTGTACTGTAAGCTTGAAAAAGAATAACAGTGAAACGGAGGGTCGGGATGGATTTTTTACAAATGCATATTTTAGGCCACCTAGTCCATTCTGCATCCCTAGAGTGTTAAAAACAGATGAACAAATGCCAAATCATTCAATTTTAAAGAAACATGAAGCTGGAAGGAGCCTTAAATGTCATCTATTTCACCCCTGTGGCCCCAGGCAGAACAGCTTCAGAATCATTCCCGACAGATGGTTTGCTTGCTCTATTCCGGTGCATCTCCTGGGATTCCACTGGCTCCCCCTTATTCTTTCCAGCTGTGGCAAAGGGAAGCTATCATTAGTGAGAGATTTATCTATATTTTTCTTTCTAATTCGTAACACCCTTTAGAAGTGGGAAGTTCTCAGTTATGTCTAGCCAGAATTTTACCTGCTGCAAAATAAGTCTATATTTTCCTATATCCTTAGAGGAGATAAACACAGTTTATATTATAAAACAGACATTATAACACTCAGGAAAACGTGAAGATGCTCAGTGAGACCAAAATAGGTAATTGGTTGTGTTTTATTTGCTGGAGGGGAATCAATGGGATATAAATATCTCCCTCCCTTGACATGCCAAAAACATAATATCCTCTTTCTGAGAGCAGTTTCCAGGGGTCTCCTAAATTTGGTTTCACTTCCCTGTAATATTGAAATCTAGTTGTTTCCTTTTGTCAGTGACAGTGGTGCAGGCATGGGATAGATGCTATCATAGTCAGCCTGATCTCCATGGGGACAGATATTGCGGAAAAATAAGGACAGGCAGAATTCTCATCAGAAAGTTTCAAGAACATGAGGCATGTTTATACTGGAACCCAACCTCAAGAAAGGAGAGGAGAAGGCTGCAGGGTGTTAATTCACTTTATCCTTCTCTGCTCCTGTGGACGGTGGGGATAGCAGCCTCTTTATAACTTGACAGTGGCGAGTATTATAACAGACCCAGTTTGGGGTCCTCAAGTATAAACGGTTTTTTTTTTTTTTTTAATGACAAACTGAATATATAACATATAAAAATACATAAATTTCCATACAAATATCTTCTCTACCAGCTGTAATTAAGATATTTGTATGTGGGCTTCCCTGGTGGCGCAGTGGTTGAGAGTCCGCCTGCCAATGCAGGGGACACGGGTTCGTGCCCCGGTCAGGGAAGATCCCACATGCCGCAGAGCGGCTGGGCCCATGAGCCATGGCTGCTGAGCCTGCGCGTCCGGAGCCTGTGCTCCTTCCGCAACGGGAGAGGCCATGGCAGTGAGAGGCCCGCGTACCGCAACACACACACACACACACACACACACACACACACACACACACACAGAAAAAGATATTTGCATGTAAAGAGAACAGTATGTTCCCTTGACTTCCTCCTAGTAGGGGACTGTATTTCTCTCCTAATCCTCAAAGCCCAGGACTTTGTGATCTGAGTCTAAACAGGAGGAGAGGGAGGAGGACTGGGTCAACATAGTGTTTGATATTCAGAATTTTAAACAGAGTTTTTACTCCCGGTTGTTTATTTTTTAAGTTTAGCCAATCCCACAGGACAAAGCTGAGGTGGGGATGGGAAGAACCCAGGAGAAAATGGGCAAAGTACCCACTAATTCTGGAGTCCAGCAGAGAGATATTCCTTTGAATCCTGAGCTTCTGCTTATGAGCTATGTGACCTCAGGAAATTTTCTTAAATTCTCTAAGCCTTAGATCCTCATCTGAGAAAAAAAAAATGAGAACAATTTCTTCTTTTGTGTGGGTTAAATAAGATAATGTATGCAAATTGCCTGGTACCTATTAGGCACTCAATAGATGGTAGTTATTATTCTATGTGAATGAATAAGGTAGAAATTATATACAGATCTTCCTCGACTTACGATAGGGTTACTTCCTGATAAACCCATTGTAACTTGAAAATATCCTAAGTCAAAGAGGCATTTAATACACCTAAGCTACTGACCATCAGGGTCTAGCCTCACCTACCCTAAACGTGCTCAGAACACTTATATTAGCCTACACTTGGACAAAATCATCGAACACAAAGTGTATTTTATAATAAAGTATTGAACGTTTCATGTAATTTATTGACTACTGTACTGAAAGTGAAAAATAGAAGGGTCGTATTGGTATAGAATAGTTGTAAGTGTGTGGGTTGTGATCTCATGGCTGACCGGCAGCTGAGGCTCATTGCTGCTGCCCAACATCACGTCAGAGTATCCTGCTGCATTATCGCTAGCCCAGGAAAAGATCAAAATTCAAAATTCGATGTACTATTTCTACCTAACGCGTATCACTTTCACGCTACGCTGAAGTTGAACTATCATAAGTTGGGGACCATCTGTATAAGAAATTTTAAATAATTTAAGGTTACTTACAAGCCAAGGTATTTCCTATTATGGTCTTTGGTGCCAGATCCTAACATTGAAGGGGAGAAGAGCCTACTTAAGAGAACTCAGGGAGATAAAAACAAAGCCACTCACTCTTCCGGGACTGATGTAGACTACTGGAGTTGGTCTTTTGGAAGCCCAGGAGGAAAAAGAAAGCACTTCTACTTGGTCAGAGGAAGAATTTTCCCATTTCGGACCTGGTAGCTCCAAGAAGAAGCTAACTTTTGATAACCATAACCATGAATTCTGTGGTAGACAAAGGCCTTCAGAACTAGGGCTCATTCTCCAGGCCAGGCCTCCTAAGTGTGTGATGCCCCTTGTTACCCTAGAGGAAGATGTTAGGGTCATGTGCCCTAGAGCCTTGGGGATAGAGACAAGGCTGGCTAAAGCCCAGTCCTCCCTCCTTTTTATCTCTTATTATATGCAACTCGATGGCCACTGCTCATTCCTGTGCATAACATGAGATAACGGATATTCGAGAGCTTTGTGAACTGTTGGCTTGGGTGCTGCTGATTTTATCACCACTGCCACCACCACCATTACCACCATCACCAGCAGTATAGTCTGCTTAGTAGATGATCATGTGCACTCCGGAAAAAAGTTCATCATCATCCCAAACTTGATTGGCAGTGGTTGTCAGTAGGCCATCTCTTCCACTCTGCCAATCACCATGACAACCTCTCTTTCACTGAGTCATGCTCTCCAGCCTCTGTAGCCAGGATGGAACTTTGAGTTGTGGCCCAGTTTGTTCTTGAAGTTGATCATTTTCTTACTCAATGGGTCAATCCCCAACTTCCTGATCTTTGTATTTATTTAGTTAGTCATGTCCTTGAGTCATTTGGGTACATGCATGTCCTGTAGCCCTCTACAGCATAAATTCCCTTAAAGGCAAAGGAACCCACTCCATTTTTATCACAGTGATGTTTCACACAAAAAGCGCTTAATAAAAGTGCTTAATTAAAAAATATATTACCCTATGCCAAGTGTTTGTGATGGGTAAGGAATAACGGCCATTATTCCTTAACGGTCCTATAATGGTCCCCACTTGCCAGGTACCAATAGTCAGTATGTGGGGATTCTGGGTAGGTATATCTGGAAGATGCAGTGGTGTCACCTAAGAAAAAGCCAACAGGATCTGACTCCCTACCAAAGGCCCAAACATCTGCTTATCAGTGAAAAGGCCTGAGAGAATGTCTCACAATAATTAAAACACCCATGAGACTGCAGTTAGCACCAGGAGGACAATTTATTAATGTGCACAGGGGACCAGATTATTGAAAGGCTGTGTGATCAAAGCATTCACTCCCAGTAAGCCAGCCTGTGTGGGGAGCCTGACCACATTGAGAAGGTTACATGAGGAAGAAGTCAGAGCAAGGGAGTCAGATGAATCAAATGATCAGTGTCATCTAGGTAAGAAATTCTGATATATCCCTATTGATCTGATAGCAAGGACTTCTTGGCTTCCTAGTCTTCTGCTTAAATCCTCCTCTCTCCCCTGACTGAAGCCACCCAATTGGACTGTCCTCCTACATCCATTAACCTCTTTTGTTCCTAAGCCAGTTGTGAGAGCCCTTGATAAATGCCATGAAATTTGGGTAAGTGATCTACACCGGCAAACTCATGAAATCCTGGCTAGAAATCAACTTGGAGGTCATCTTGTTGAACCCACTTATTTGAGAGATGGAGACACTGAACTCCAGAGAAAGAGCAGGTGTTTCTCAAGCTCATGCATCTATTTGGTGGTAGAGTTAAAATAAGAACGTTGGTCTCCCATCTCACATGTCCAGTGCTTCTCTTTGGTCATCATCAAAGGACTTTGAGGTCAACCAGGCTATTGTTATTATTCCTACTTACAGACCAGTAAACCGAGGCTCAGAGAGATTAGTTGGTGTTCCTCAGATTGCACAAAAAAGTTGGGCAGGGCAGAGATGGTTTCCGTATTCTGATTCCTAAGTAAGGTTTTCTAAAGAATGTGAGGCCATTTGTGAATAGACATTTTAAATGGTCTAACAGTATAGTACTGTCTCCATAAAGTTAGGTAGAGTTTAAAGTTAGAAGTGGCAGAGTAATTTAAGGAACTATTATGCTTATGCCAGGAACTGTGTCAAATATGTATTTTTGTAATGCTATGAAATATTAGGCCAGATTCACCCTCTCCATATCAACAGATTCACACATCTGCATTCTTTCTCACTTCCCTCACACCTCACCATCTGTCACCTGCCCTGTTTCTAGCCCACCTCTTGCTGTGACTGTTTGTCTCACTCTATCTTGAAGTCTTTCTTTCTGTCTTCTATGATCTCTTTTACTTTAAAGAAAACTCTTCAGTTGACCTTTCTGCCACCTCCAACTTTCATTTGTCTCCTCAACTGCTCTAATAGGCTGTGTTCATCTTCTGTCTTAATTTTTAAGCTTCTGATCTTACCCCTTCCTTGACTCTGCATCTTGGGGTTCACTAATTATTTCACCACGGCCAAATTCAGATTTCTTTCCTCTAAAGAGTCTAATCCTTTTTTGAACTAACTGTTGAATGACATTATCAATAACTGCCCCATTCTTTCTCCCGCCCCTCCACTCCCCCACTGCTTAACATCCTTGTTCAATGCCTTAATGATGCTCTATGATCTACTCCCCTTTATAGCCATTCTTTACCTCTTCCACTGGTTTCTCTCCTTCCCATTGGAAGTTCTAGTGCCACCATTTTAGACATCTACTTTGGAAAGCTCACACACTCACATGGTTATAACCCTTTCTTGCTTTTGTGCAGAAGCTGTTTGAATTTACATTTTTAGCTTCTACCTCTTCTCTCTTTGATTGCTTAACCAGTAAGTCTCCCCTGGACAGTTCATTGGTGATTGAAACTTGTCTCGTTGGAGATACTACTCACCGTGGTGACCTCCTACTTCTCAAATAGCCACTCCTCAGCAGTCTGTTGGCATGAACAAAAACTCTTTTGGGAGGTTCCCGGAATAGGAGTCATTTTTGAACTTGTCTGTCCCCCATTTGTACCTAATTCTTCACCAAATCCTGTTACATCTTTCTTCATAGCACCTCAGCATCACTTGTTCTTTGAATGTTGGCAGGAACGATCCTAATTCACACCCTGATCAGACCAACACTTGGATCAGTGTGTGCACCTTCAGTCTCAGAGCCCTCCATCCCATACTTCTCAAACTTTTCATCATTCTGCCTGCTTGTTTAAAGGCTTGGGGAAATATAATTTCTCAAAAATATACATTCCTCACCCTGCACTCTGCCAGTCTCCTTCCTGTCCCCTCCCACAAGAAGCCCCCTGACACCTAGCCAGCCTGTCCCTCATTCCACAACGGCACTTGCTCATTCCCATTGTTTCATAAGGACTTCTGCATCAGTTTGCTAGGGCTGCCATAACAAAGTACCACAAAAGTCTGAGATCAAGATGTTGGCAGGGTTGGTTTCTTCTGAGGCCTCTCTCCCTGACGTGTAGACGGCCGTCTTCTCCCTGTGTCATCACATCATCTTCCCTCTGTACATGTCTGGGTCCAAATGTCCTAGTCTTCTAGGCACCCAAGTCATATTGGATTAGGACCCACCCTGATGACCTCTTTTAACCTTAACTACCTCTTTAAAGACCCTTTCTATACATCTAGTCACATTCTGGGGTACTGGGGATTAATACATAAGAATTTGGTGGGAGGACAGAATTCAGCCCATAACGTCTTCTCTTCCCAACTTCCCATGTGCTCTTTTTCTCATATCCCCCTTTGTTTTTTCTCTCTGTCTGTTCCTCACTGCCATCAAAACCCAGTGATGCCCATTTCGTTGTCCTCACGGGATGGTCTCCTTGGCATCGCCCTATTGGTTTACACACACAGATGTATTGCTTCATGAATGTGCTTCTTTTTTTTTTTTTTTTGCGGTACGTGGGCCTCTCACTGTTGCCGCCTCTTCCGTTGCGGAGCACAGGCTCCAGACGCGCAGGCTCAGCGGCCATGGCTCACGGGCCCAGCCGCTCCGCGGCATGTGGGATCTTCCCAGACCGGGGCACGAACCCACGTCCCCTGCATCGGCAGGCGGACTCTCAACCACTGCGCCACCAGGGAAGCCCTGAATGTGCTTCTTCTTTTTATTTTTTTTTGATTCATTCCTGTGCTTCTCTGCCTCTGGTTTGACTGAGAGCAGGGACTGTGTCTCATCTTCTGTCCACAGCTCTTGATTTGGGAGGTGCTTGAAAAATGCTATTGCTAAGGTACCGTAAGTTCCTTCTCTAAGGCAGCCTGACACACACACACCCTCCTCTGACTTCTCAAGAGGCTTTTTGCGGGGAAACGGTTTTTCCCAAGTGGTAACAGGGAAAATAAATGGTGATTCTGTTGACAGCAAGGAGGAAGAGGGCTGAGGCTCTATACAGATGACGTCCTGTTAGCTCACCTCCTTTCTAAATTGGAAAGGCAGGAAAGGGCATCTGGGAGAGAAACGCCTAAAAGTAGTGATAAATTCAGTGATTTTTTGCTGAAGACAAATATTTCCTCAGAAGTTTTGGAGAAGGTGCTATTTCTTGACCTAAAGGGATGAAAATTCTAGGTAAAAATCTACCTCTTTTCAGAGAGTCAGTTGGCTGGAAGGCTCATCTGGTCAGGAGTAGAACCCTTGGAGGGAAACCAGTTGGATCTTGGTGGCTCACAAAGGAAGAAGCTGGTTGTCGTGTACTAGGAGTGGTGTGATGGTGTATCTGCCTAGCCATGGACTCCTGAGTGAGGGCAGTTGGGATGAGTTGATGCAGTTAGCCTTTCTCTCTAGTAACATGGGAGAGGTGTTTGGAAGCTGTGGCCAAGAGAGACAGGCCATTCAGTTAAGGATATACCCACCTCCCTTCTCCTCCTTGCTTTCGTCCTTCCATGCTTCCTTCCTATGCCTTCATCCCTTTCTTCTCTCTTCCCCTGCCCCCCTCTCTCCCCCATTCACTGTCAGGAAGGGCTATGCCAGAAGGGCCCGCTCAGCGTGTCATGGCAGCGGCAGAGGCTAGAAGCATCGGCAGCTTCCACAGTGAGTCTGGATTTCGTTTCTGGGGTCAGGGGGCTGGGCAGTCCACACACAAACTGAGAGCTTGCAGACTTTGGAGAGGAACTTCCATGGGCTGGGGCTGCTCCCCACATCTCCTCCCCTGCCTCCCATCATGGGGACATCGTTTAACATTCATGGAAGTTTCCTGCCAAAGGCTTTGATGTGCTTCGGATGTCTCATGGGCAAGAAGCATGGTGGTGGTGGTGGTGGCGGAGGGGCCGGGGCCATGTTCTGCTAAAATGAGGTGCACATCTGGGAGAGCCGCCGGAGTTCAAATGGCTGCTAGGGATTCTGTCCGGGCCTGCGCGTGTGGTAGAGGCTGGAGGCTCTGCATGGACTGTGGTTTGGCTGCTTTCTTGCGTTTCAGGAAGGGTGCCTTGAGTTTTGAATACACATTGGATGCCTACACTCCCTAAGAGACTCCCTTTAAGGAACTAAGAGTACCACATAGACTTCAGGGTCTGAAAAACTGGAGGTCTCCCCGTTGACTTCAGGTGAAGCTTAGTCTAAGAAATTTGATGTTCAGGATAGCTATTACAGAGCTCCATGCCTGAGTCATATCCCTGAGTGTTGAGCGGAAGGTTTTCCCCCTCCCCATTGTAATTTCTACAGTAGTTTCTGGAGTGGAGATGGACATACTGCAGCGTTAGTCAAAGTTCCATCTGTCTTGCCTTGATCATCAGACAGAAGTGGATCGCTTCCTTCCACTTTTTGCCTAGAGGCTGTTTCCTTCTGTTTGGGGAATGGTCCACTTGGGAAAATAGAAACACAAAATTTACCTACCCAACCTTAAAATCTCACACAGACTAGGAAATATGAGTCCTTCTTGCCATCTCGAGATGCTTTCCCACAGGCCAGATGCTGTTTCCAGACACTAACTGGGTGTGTTGTAGTTCATTTTTAAGAGAGAAGCCTCTGGTTTCTATTACATGACATTATCCTGATGTCAGTCTTCTGGGCAGGTGAACGGGGTTGCTTTTACAATTCCATTCATTTCTCTCATGATTTGGTTAAGGAGGTAAATTAAGCATAGCTTCCCAAGTTCTCTCAGGATCCCATTTTTATAGGTATCTCTTCTTGGCACTGTTACCAATAAAGGCATTAACGTTTAGGATTTTTCAATGCTAACAGCTGTGTAGAGCTTGAGTTTATCAGAACATGTTTGCCAGTCTTGTGAGAATTTTGAAAGCAGGACCATTATAAGAGATTAATCACTCTCATGCTTTTAAAACATCATATGCATTTCATTCACATCAAGGTAAAACTCTTGGTTTCAGGAGTTGATGGGCTTAATTAAAGTATCAAATTGGTCAAATTTATGAATTAAGTTCAAAAAATATTTATTATTAATCAACTATGTGTATTTGACTGGCTAAACTTGGATGTCTCAGAGAATGAAAAGAGAAGCTACTAATAATTAAATAGATACCACAGGCATAAACTGGGACCTTCCCTGAGAAATTGGGACATACAGTCACTCTCTTCATGTACTGTGAACTGTTCTAGGTGCTAGGGATACAACTGTGAATAAAACAGACAAAAATCTCTGACCTTAATAAGGAAGATAGAAAATAAATATAAAGTAAAATATATTTCACGTTAGAGAATAACAGGTCCTTAGAAGAAAAATAAAGCAGAGGAGAGAAAAAGAAATGCTTGGTGATGGTAATGGTGGTGGTGGTGGTGGTGGTGGTGGTGGTGGTGGTGGTGGTGGTGGTGGTGGTGGTGTGTGTGTGTGTGTGTGTGTGTGTGTGCGCGCGCGCGCACATGTGTGTTTGCAGTTTTAGACGGGGAGGTCAAAGCAGTTGAGTCTCCTGAAGACTGCAGTGTATTTTAGTTTATTTAATTTAGCCAAGGAAGGCTTTAATGGCTTGGCTTAAATTTTTCTGAAACAAGTCAAATCTGGAAATTCTGAATCCAAAGCAAAAGAAACCTCAAAAACTTCAGAATGACCAAAAAAAATTGAGGAGACAGAATCAGGGGTGGCCATGGCATTGGAAGCATACCTTGTCTGTTTGATAGGTTTCATCTCCAACTAACCTCACTGAGAGGGTGTCAGAAAGTGAATGAGGCTGTGGCTTTATCCACTTGGGGAGCATCTTTGTAGAAAATCCCTCAATCTTTGACTTGCCCTGGCCATTCAGGATAGTTCGAGGCTTTTCTTCTTCCATCTGGTGTCCTTGGGGGTTGTAGGGGATGACAACTCACATTTATTGTGCACCTACACCTGTCAGGCACTTTGCTAGGGGCTCTGAGTATGTTTATTTAATTTACACTGTTCTCACGATGAATTTATCAAAGTCTTACTTTATGGATTAGAACACCGACATTTAAACATGGAACTAGAAAATTGTGCAGCCGGGATCTAAACCCAGGTGAAAGTATATCTGAAACCCTGCTTCTATCAGTTAGTCTCAGCATCCATCCATAGATACCAGTTGGCAGGAAGTAGTAGAAAGAAAAGAGAAGTAGGACTCGCTGGATTACCACAAGGTCCTGCGAACTGGCTGACGCGCATGGCTGGATGAGGAGTAGATGTATTGGGGTGATTGTACATGTCTTTGCTGACTGTGCATGACGTACAGCAACTTCTGCTGCTTCTCCTTATGTTGTTGTCCTTGGGAATGGGGATAGGCATGGACCATTCGGGGGGCATGAGAGCTCGTCTTCCCATTGGGGCATCCATCCTAGGCAGAGGTGGAGCTTGACTTCAGTGTGTCCTGGGTTCCTGGGTTTCGTGCACGTTGGAAGGAGGGTGGTGCATGGGTCTCTGTATAGATAATAGGGTTGGGGAGAATGCATGCAGACGTCTGAGACCAGACAAAGGTTTTTCAACAGGGGATTGAGTGAAGAGTTGAGTTTGAAGAGAATCCTAAGTTTCCTGCCTGCCTTTGTGAATGGAACCCACAGACTGGCTTCATCCAGTCTTGGGACTGCTATTAACAAGAAGCAGGAAGTCTCTGGACCACATCTTCTTATGGTTATACTTAACGTTGATATCACTCTGTGACCTTGTGTCTATTTGTAATGTACATTTACATACTTCTCAGAAAAAAAATTAAGTAGAATCTTACTTTATGCATAAGGTGGGCTCTTGATAAAGTGGTGTGGTAAGCAAACCACCGTTTATGTGCACCAGAGAGAGCTGCTGTAGCAAAGTGAAGAATTATTTTGGGATCTCCAATAATCCTCTCCCGTTTTCCTTTTACTCTAAAGGAGGATCTTTCCACCTGCAATGCAGTTATTTCCTTGGACTTCTGTAACGTATTTATCCAGAGGTCTCAATCCACGTCAAGGCAATGTCTCTTAGTTTCACAATATGTGTCATATGGATAGAGAGAAGTTATTACTCTGTCATTTACTCAGGATTTTCTTTACCATCACAATGTCAGAATCACTTAAGAATATACTCCAGGCACTTGAATGTCCCTTACTGTGGTATTCCAGCTATTGGATGATGGCTGCCCCGTCAAATCCTGGTTCTTTTCTGCCTATAGCCTGTTATCTAGTTTCCCTCCATCACTTTGAAACTCATGAGCTAAGGAGAAAATCATCATTCATCTTCCTCCATAGGATACTCTTCCCTGACTTGTCTCCGAGTCCCCTCCCTGGCAAAAAGAGGCAAGAAAGCAAACTACATTTTCTTCTAAAATATGAACCCGTTTCAACATCAGTTGACTTCTCTCTTCTGTATCCATGTGCTCTGTGGTGTACCAATTTGGAACAGGAGTAAAGGTTAGAAATATCTGCTTATCTTTTAAGCTGACAAGGATATTCCTTCTTTCACTGATTACATACTGCCTACCCTGCCAGTCACACATTAAATGTCTTAATTCTAGAAAGGACTTAGTTGCAGCTAGAAAGACAATGCTGGAGTCTTTGACCCAAGTCTGTGAGGGTACATGGTCATAAGTGAGTCCCAGTATGGGAACTCGCTTGGAGACCCAAGGCACACCCTTTACACCAGCATGCTGGGAACCCAAGGATGTATCTCCTCACCCCAATGAACCCAGTTTTTCTAATTAACCTGAAAACACATACCTGTCTCTTTGCACACCCAAGGCACAAAAGGAGAACTCAAGATGAGCTTTTTTCACCCCCTCTCTGCAGGTTAGTGTTTTTCAGCCATCACGGACGGAGGTTGTAGGGTGAATCAAGTTGTGGTGAAGTTGTCTATGAGCTAGAGAGTATTCTAACACACACTAGGACTTTGACGGAGTCAAAAACCAACATAGTTGAACAGCGTTGAAATTGTGGGATATGATTTTTCACCTTTTTGTTGCTATTCCAAGTCTTGCAACGTAAGAGAGTGAAGACTGGCCTTTTGGGAGGGAGCCTAATACATTGTCCTGTGGGAGGTGCCTCTTAATTACGTGGCGTCTCATGTCCTTAAGTTCAGGGAAATTGGTTGTGTGTTCCCAGGGTCAATCCTTTGGGTTCTTACCTGGAGATTTATCCAGAGATAGGAGCTCTGCCCATTCAATGGTAATTAATCTTTGAACTCCTGGTTCTCTTGGCATTGCTCTCTGATGATCTGAAAATAGATGTCTCAGATCAGAGCAAACCCCCAGAAGAGCATGCTGAGAGTTGCCTGGTATGAGGTGGGGCCCAGGGCTTCACGTGAAAGGGCTCTGGGGAGCCAGAGGGAAGATGACAGAGAAAAGAAGGGAACCGTCTGGTTGTGCCATAATGCCGCTCATTAGCAAAGGTGCCCTAGCATTTTTGATGGGATTCTATACTCCTTGTTCTGGATCTTATCTTCAAAGTTGGTCAAGTCCATTTGCTTCCACAATTCTTTGGGGACAGATGACTTATGAGAAATCCATATGTCTGGAAGGATTGTGATAAGACCTCCTGTCTGGAGATGCTGGTGGAAATAACATAAGTTCTGCTATCTCTTTTGCCTGGGTCTGCTGGGCTGGTCCCTACCTCTCTTGAGCATTAGCTAGTTCCTCTGATTTCTGCCACCTCCTCCCATGCTGGCATTTGTGGCTAACCCTAATGGAAACTAGATGTCTGATGCGACCTGCAGCCAATCGCACTGGTTTTGGGCAGGTGCAGTCATACAAGGAAAGCTTTCAGTTCAGGTGCTGGTCTCAGAGCCACGTGTGTGATGCTTGGTGGTTGGTGAGACCCTGGCATGTGGGTACCAGCACGCAGAGCAGGAAAGAAGAAAAGTGCACTCGGGGTGAGAGAAGGTATATTGCACTTCCATCCTAGCTGGGCAAGCTGGTTTCTATCTGGGCCTCTGGCATCTCTCTGAGTCTTTCTTCTTAGGTTCATTTCTAGAAATCGACATTTTATTCCTAGAAATAAAGATGAACTTGAGAGTTGAATTTTCGACTGTTAGATCAAGATTCTTTTGGCTACAAGTGACAAAAAACTTAATCTATCTTAAGCAAAAAGGCAGTGTATTGTCCCAGTAATCACCAAATCCAGGTTTAGAACTTATTTCTGCAGTGGCTTAATTCTAAGACCCAAATAAGTCACCAGGCTTGACATGTGTTGCTAGCTCTCTCCCTCCTTCCTTCTCCTCTCTACTCAACCTGCCCATCATCCCTCCATCTCTCTGTGCCTTCCTCTTTCTCTGCCTGAAACTATGATCTTAGAGAAAGAGACATTAATGGGAAATAGATTTCCAAACAATCAAGGCTAATGAATTTTGAAAATTATGATGATACATGCTGCAGGAACTGAGCAGATTATCTGGGACCTAGTTGATCACTAACAAAGACTTGTATTCATCAGGGAGTCCTTGCCATGGGGAGCCCAGCTGAAATAATCAGCCTCACTTCTACAGGAGTCAGGCCAGGCATCACGCAGAGAAAATCTGCAAAGCAAAGACCAAGGAAGCAAAGCCCGTGACTGACTGCTTTTTCCAGTCCGTCTACGAGGAGGAACATATGATGTTTTCCAGTGTCATTTTTATGAGCATTCTCTGGGCCGATGTTGGCTTCCATCTTCCTTCATTGAATCTGCAGATTTAGATATTTCTGAAGGAAAATCCTCTTTAGCTTTTATGGGTGTTTTTACAGAAATCAAATTCTGGGATTTCTATCATACTTCCCCAAATCTGCCACCTCCAGCCCATCAATTTATAGGCTTGAAAACTTTTTTTACAAGTGAGTCTCCCTTCAACTTGAAAATGCATAAGACCTCTGACTTGGGGGTGCAAAAGAACATTGGTTTTGGAATCAGAATAATTTAGGTGTGAGGCTTGGATCTTTCACTCTTCAGCCTTTTGGACTCACATAAGTTGCTTAACCTTTTCCTCCCTTTCCTTCCCTTCCTTCCTTCATGCAATGCTTTTGATAATAATAATTTCCAGAGCCAAGGCATATTGAGAGGAGTGGATGAAGCAGTGCATTTTGTCTTATTTATCACAGATCCTGGCCCAGTATAAACACTCAGTAAGTTTTTGTTCTGTATCCCTGTTCACTGGGACAAGCCTTCCACCTCTGCCCCAACCTTGAAATAATGAAAGAATCTCTTTCTACCTCTGTTGCAGTGGAGACCAGAGGTTTAAATAAATTAAGATGAGGGCACTATGCTTGAGGATTGCCTACCCCAGACTTAGCCTCGCTCTACCTCCTGGGGACTCACTAAGTGACCCTGAGTAAGATGTTTCATCCCAGTTTCATTAGAGACAAGAAGCCCACTTGCCCTTATCCTCCTTCTACGCTATTGGAAACATGAATGTGTACAATAGAGTAGGAATGCCTTTGAAAAAAACCATCCAACTGTGATTACTGGCTTAGCATTTAAGACTTTCTCCTGGGTTCATCCTCGGAGCAGTCTTCCCCCTCCTTTTGACCTTGAGGGAGAAGCCAAGAGGTAGGGCTTGTTTATAAAGGGAGAAGGGGCAGCCCACAGCTGCAGGCCTCAGATGATAGCTTGGGATGCCAGATGCTGTGTGGAGGGAAAGCTCCTCCAGCCCTTTCATCTGAGATTACCCTTGGCTCACACCCTTCACTGCAAAAAGGCACCCTGGGATCCAGTTGTAGAGTAGTGGGCTGTGTGGAACTAGTGGGTCTCAGAACTCTAACCTTCTCCCAGGGCTGGGAGGGGCATCCAGAGGTCATCTAGTCTTTGCTTCACCGAATCACCATGTTTTGGAACTAGATGACCTAAAAGTCAACTAGCCCAATTCTCTTCGCTCACCCTACCAATTTTATAAATGAGGACCCAGGGGCCCAGGGATGAGCCAGGTGGTGTGATGTAAACCTAAGGCAGGGCCCTGGAGCTCCCAAGTTCTGGCCCATTGCTCTTCTTGTCTTTCTTGGAACACACACACACACACACACACAAACTCTGGAAAGCCAGGCTGCTGAGGCTGCTGTTGTTGGGAAGGACCTTGAGATGAGCTTTTGTTCAGTGCTCCTGGTATATTGATGAAGATAAGAAAATTTTGCTTTGGACAATCTCATGCCGATTTCACATGGAGAAGAAGTGTAGCAATCCTCTGGTCCAATTCTTTCCTTATTGCAGATGTGAACATTAAGATCAAAAGGAAGCACAGGGTGCCAAAGCCGCAGGGCGACACCCTGGTGGAACTAGGGTAAGAACTCAGTTGACCTGAGTCTCAATCCAGTGTTCTTTCCACTGGGTTCCACGGCTTCCCTTGGTGTCAGATCTTCCTTCCTGCTGCCTTCCTCCCAAGATGCTGGAGGCCACCCATCACTGGAAGGGGGGTGGCTAGGTTAACTAATACTCTTTCCTGGAATTTCGTAGGGGAAGGGCTAACTAAGAACCTGTGATGCATAAAAATAGTAGTGGTATTAACAAGTTGATTAATCACTTGGCAGTTCGAAGAGTGATTCAGCTGCTATCACCTAACCGCAGGCTTCCCTGAGAACTTAATCCTGTTATTTTTTCTAAGTTGAATCCCCACCTTTACATGAGGATGGAGAATGTTATCCACTGGTTCATGTTTGTGGTCCTGCCAGAGATCCAGCCAGTGATCTGTGAGCTCTGTCCTGTCAGGCACCAAGTGTCCTGCCTTTAGAATTGAAGGGTCTCGTTTCGTGAGTCCGAGAAGAATCCCTCTTTCTGTTGGGTGAAGAGGAGCATTCAATTCTCCAGAAAGGTTTGAGTGTGAAAAGTTGTGTATTGTTCACCTTCTTGCCCTAGTTGGAGCTGCTCCAGCAACTAGTCTGTGGAGGGATTGCAAGTTTAACTCCAGCTCAGGGAAGCTAGATAAGGCAGCCTCTAGCCTAAGGAGGAGGTGCATGTTTTTTATGTCAGGTCCCATGATGCTCTTCCAAATTCCCTTTGCCTGGGACGTAGCCATTGATGGTAGGCTTCTGCTGTGATATGTATTGTTTACTGAAGTAATTAAAATATGCAAAGTGTTCCCTGTCCCCCATTTTGTGCTTCTTCCCCAGCCACTTCTGGCATTTTTTGTTGGCAGTTAATAAAACAAAAAGGTGGGCCCAAAGGCCCAAGTCTCCCTCAGGTTAGAATGATTAATTTGGAGAGGTTTAGAAGTAGCAGGTTTTACCTCTAGCTACAGCCGTGCCTTTCTGGCTGATGTGTTCTACCTGCACTAAGCACTGTAACTGAGGGATGGCAAATGCTTCACTAAGAGCACAGGGCAAGTGGAGGGAGGCGGGAGAAAGGAGGCAAGGGTTTGTTTGCTTCTTATGGCAGCACAAAACCAAAAAAGACTTCTCTTTCTGGGAAGCCCAACACTGAACGAGCCATACCCAAGGACACCTGAGATTTAGTTCCTAATCCGGCCTCAATCTTCACCATCACCAAATACCCCCGTCTACCTGCCCCCACAGAAGTTCAAAACCTATCCCACTATGTTATCTAAATCCTCGATGTGGAGAACGCTTCTTGCAAATATGTGCTAAGATAGCAATGCTACTAGCACACCCATAGTGCTAATGGGGACCGTTGTGTTGACACTTGCCATGTGCTGGATACTGTGCCAAATGCTTTACGTGGATTATTTTATTTAATCCTCATGGTCATTTTAGGAAGTAAATACCAGTTGATGTTTAACATATGGAGAAACCAAGGCTCAGAGAGGTTAAGTGATTTCTGGAGGTTACATGGCTATGAATTTGCGGCCTTGTGTCTAACGCTGTATCATGATGTTATACTGCCTTTGCTGCGCGATCTGCTTAAGGGTGGGCCACCTTCTGTTCCCATTCTGGGGACCAGTTTCTGCACCCAGCAGCTTTTTTAATAGGAGATTTTATGCTTTTTCAACAGCATTGAGTAGAGCGTGCAGGGTGCAAAGATTGTTAGAGGCTTTAGGTCTTACCTTCCACTGACCCAGAAACAGCAACCTGCCTTTTCCAACCTCTGGCCTAGAGAGATGAGAGATGTGTGAGCCACATGCATCATGACCCGAGGGTTCTCACAGTGAGGGAAATGGGAAGACCGCAGCTGGCCAAACCTCTTTTAGAGACAGTTCAGAAGCAGCCCCTCATGATGGCAGGTGTCAGACCAGCACAGAAATCCCTGTCATTGTAGGAGATAATACTATACATCAGTACTTTCAACGGTAGTCTCGTGCTACTGGCTAGGCTTTATAAACATTCTCTAATTAGTCCTCACACATTCTGTCTGAGATAAAGATCAATAGCACCAAACAGAGGCTGTTTTAAGCTGTCTGTTTCTGGGACAGCTGATTTGGGACCCTCGCAATGGAAGGGCAAGAAGGTGTTCCCACAACCCAGGCACTGGGTCTGCATAACAGACATTATAAATGACGGGTCAAGTGTGCCAGGCTGTTGGAATCTTGAAATTAGAGGGAAAAAAAGCCTTCAGTTAAGAAGGCCACATAGTCTAGCGTCTCATTCAAAGCTTAAGAGGTGGGACTCAGCCTGAGCTTATTTACAGATAAGGCCTCATTGGCTTTCAAGGGAGGCTATTCCAGTGATTATTAGAAAAGCTCTTTCTCTCTTGGAGCCATTGGTGCACATCTGCTGTCTGGTCACCCCTGCTCCTGGATGGAAAGCCCAGGCTTATAAGATGATATCATAAAACTAGAATCGTGATTAAAAATTCAATGCTGTCGTCTTAAGGCTGGTGGGATATTCATTCAATAGGAAGTATTATTGCTATTGTTATTAATGTCTCTGAGAAGATGGCTGGAGGAGACAATTATAATTCGGTTTGCTTTTGGAGGAAAAAGATCCCATCTTAGTCTTTGCTTTTTAAAATTCAAATTATCTTGTTCTTCCTTTTTTCCCCTGAGGCCTCTCTCATAGGCTGTGCAGCCACTAACTGGCCCGGTCTTGTCTTCCCTGAGATTCACATTAGGTGCACTTCCTAAGTGTCTAAACCCTGCTTTGGTAAACAGCCAAATATTCCAAGGATCCGGGTCTGGTGGCCACACTGCTCCTGGAAGCTTCTTTTAGCCATTCCCAGTGTTTGTAGGTCGAATTGTCTTGAACCCACAAAACCCCTAATGAGAGAGATTTGGAGTGTGGCAGTGGATTGACTTTTAGCTTGGCCTCTATCCACCATGGACTTGCTGACATTCCATTCTTGAGCTGGTTTCCTTATCCATAAATCAAGAATGGTGTCTCTTTGTTGTAAGGGTCACTGAGCAGAATGTCCAAGTCCCTGGAAAAATTGAGAGGTGCTATTCATTCATTAAACATAGACATTGAGAAAGTAGCATCTTTCAAGAAAGATTTTGATCCGAAGTCACATGCATGAGCATGTGTATTGAAAACCCACCATGTCTCTGTTCTAGTTAATATCTCATTTAGTGTCTGTACACGTTCTGTGTAGCTGCATTATTGTCCCCATTTTATACCCTAGAAAGCTGAGTCTTCAGAGGTCAAATACATCCCCTAGGGTTGCTTAGCTAGTAAAGGGTATTGGCCAAGTTATAAATTATCCTTTTTGCTCTGTTGGATCTTCTGTTTCTTCATCCAATACACACATTTTCAATAGCAGTTGTTATATTTTTCAGATTTGGGGAGGCATCTAAATATTTAGCAAAGCCATTCTTGCTTGAAAGGGATTATCTTATTTTTGCTAAATAAATCTGAATCTAAACCAAAACCTATCAGTGTCTGAGCTGTACAGGGTAAATTAAAAATCTAGATTGATCACAAAGAGGCTTTATCCTCCTGCCTTCCTTTACCTATTGATGTTTAGCAAGCACTTGAGGTCTGAATGGATCAGTCTGGATCCAGTGTGATCCATGGATCTGAGCTGAGCTGATATCTCCAACTTTGTTCAGCAAGTTGGGCCCTTTTAACAACATCCCTCAAGTTTGCTTCCATGAGAAGATATGAGTGCAGCCAGGAGGCTCCACGGCTGGGCATTTGGAAAAGAAAACCAGAGCCAAGTCATTTTTCAGCCCACATCTTTGAACTTGCAATGTAGGCTCTATAAAAATATACATTGTTTGGGGCAGTAAAGGACAATGAGCTCTCAGAATGAGTGCCAGCATTTAGACAGGATTTAGAAAGAGGAAAACAAAAGGGGAAGTTATAAAAGGTATGTGTCCTGGGGCTTCCATCTGAGAACTTGCTCCCGGCAGATGCAGCTCTAGGTAAAGAGAGTTGGGCAGAATCACAATGGGCCTCTTTATCCTCTAGGCTCACACTGCTGAACAACTTGGCTCTTAAAACTCCTTGTATTTTTGGAAAACTCCAGTGGTTTTTCCTAATCCTGGAGCTAGAGGCTCAGCCTGAAACATCCATTCCACCAAAGTTCTCTTAAACGGACATTTCTTGCTTAAGCCGTCATAAAGCCCTGCTTTGAGGGAGCAGTGGTATAATAGTGTCTTTGTGAGTTTCCTCTGCACTTTCCCTCCAAAGAGTTCCAAGCACCCATTAGACCTGGGGCCGTGATCTTCAGTTTGTGTCTATAAGAAGTTACATAATAATTTGCCCTACTTGATTGGGAAGAGGAAGAGAGACAAAAAGAAGCCAAAACAATTTTGCCTTATTAAGTCAGAAGTCTGATGTCACTATAGAAAATCTCAGTCTTTGTGTAAAGGTTTCATCCGTGAAATCTCTGCAACTGGTATGAAGCCACAGACAGACACATATTTATGAATGCACACACACATAGATTGTAGATCTAAACCAAACAAATACTCAAGCTAATATATCCCGAAGGCACACACCATTACAACAGGAGGAAACTCAGCGTTCTGCCAGGTGACCCAAAGTCCGTACACATCAGTGAGGAAAGGAGACTATAGATCCAAAATTTAAACTTCATAAGATTCAATCTGTGTGTTTTTGATTTGTACACCTTTATGTATGTATGCCCTTCTCCACTAAAAGGTTCACACTGAGAACAAGACTCTTTGGAACTTCAGTTCCATTTCATTTAACTTTCCTTAGTGACCTTGGACAAGTCACTCCCTCTCTTCCAGCCAAGGTTTCCATGCCCTTAGGGGGGTTAGGTAATTTCCAAGGCCCTTCCCAGCCCTGTGTGTTCATGAGCTATAGCTTTAGTGTTGAATCTCTCCTTTCAGACCTTGGATTCTAAAGAACTTGGATTTGAGGGGCTGGACAGTGTGCAGTTGCAGCGCAGACTGGTCCCCTAAAGGTGCACTAGGAATCCAGATGGCATCTGGAGGGAAAGAGTATAGGTTCAGACACCAAAGAAGCATGCCTAGTGAATGATCAAATTTTAGAGCTGGGCAGGGAGGTGAAAAGCTGGTTGAAAATACAGTATCCTCAACTCAGAAGACCACACTGGAGAAAGTGAGGGGAGAAGGAAAGAGGAGGAGGAGAGAGAAGTTAGAACTGAGAGAGTTCCCTGAGGGCAGGCTGCCATTTCAAAGGCTCCGAGGGCCTCCCATATATGTGGGGATGGAGCTATTAGGAGAGCCCAGCAGTTGGAGTGGGGCGGGCAGTGAGAAGGGTTAATTCCAGGAAGGAGGGCTCTGCCATTCTGGCGAGTTTTGAGGCCGTCAGTAAAGCTAACCAACTGGTTTAGAGTGAAATCATTTATTTTTGCTATCTTGGAGACAGGATGCAAGGACTTTGATACATATATATACACACACACACACACACACACACACACACACACACACACACAATGGACTATTACTCAGCCATGAAAAAGAATGAAATAATGCCATTTGCAGCAACATAGATGCACCTGGAGATTATCATATTAAGTGAAGTAAGTCAGAGAAAGACAAATATTATATGATATCACGTCTATGTGGAATCTGAAAAAAATGATACAAATGGACTTATTTACAAAACAGAAACAGACTCACAGACACACAAAACAAACTTATGGTTACCGAAGGGATTAGCAGGGGACGGGTAGATAAATTAGGAGTTTGGGATTAATATGTACACGCTACAATATACAAAATAGGTAAACAAGGACCGGAAATTATAGCACAGGAAATTATATTCAATATCTTGTAATAATCTATAATGGAAAAGAATCTGAAAAACTACAGGTATGTGTGTATATATGTGTGTGTGTGTGTGTGTGTGTGTGTGTGTGTGTGTGTGTGTGTATAACTGAATCATTTTGCTATACACCTGAAACTAACACAACATTGTAAATTAACTATACTCCAATTTTTAAAAATGGTTAAAATGAAAAAAAAAAGCAAAAAAAAACTTTGGGCCTTTCCTCCTACATTTAGGTCATTTATTTCAAGAGGTGTCAGAGGGAGATTTCACCAACTTCATATGTTCGGGGCATGAGTGACAGACCTGTTTGTATCCATGACTGTACTCACATGCATGTGATTGACATGCACATATGTTCATCTAAGCAGTCTCCTTCCCGATGTATGTGTCTGTATTGGATGTAGCTAATACTGATATGCAGCCCTTGAAAACCCCAGACCCTCGGGAATAAGAGTGGCAGTGATTTTAAAGACTGCGTTTAGTGGCTGGGACTCCTACCTGGGCATGTTCAAGGTGACTGCCCCCCGCCTGGCTGACGAGCTGCTCAGAGGAGCAGAGCTGGGTGTAAGATGCAAAGCTACTGGGGCATTTGGGAAACCAGGAGACTTTCCAGGGGATGAAGAAAGCATGTATGCTAAGCCTTTTATTTTCCTTAATGGATATGGAGACTCTTCTATGTGCTGTGACATGCAATTAAGAGAGATTAAAATTGAATAAGTAAAAAATAATGGCACCATATATGACAATCTTTATGATAATCTCCTGATTAGGGTATTTTGCCATTAATGTACATTGCAAAGTTTCTATAACTCTTCAGAAAGCACCTGCCATTCTCATCTGCTTTAACAGATTTTGACATGGCCCATATAGATTAGTGATGACAGAGGAAGCTTGAATCCTTCCATTTGGTATCAATAATGCCCTGTATTTGCTCACCTTTGCTGGGTCCTTATTTCTTTATCTGGAATATATGGGTCACTTTGTCTCCTTTATACCTTGTCAGAACTACGTGAAGATAGACATTTTGAACTTCTGGGAGAGAAGCGGGCTTCCATATGTCCTTTGAAGAAGCTGCCTCCTTTTCTGTGTAATTAGATGCAGAGACCTGAGAGCTTTCTCGAGCTCAGCTGAGTTTCTCTTTAACCCACAGCAGTGGGTTCCCTCTGACTGCAGGGAAGTTGACATCATTCTATGGAAATAAGCAAGACAATTTCCTTGTTCAGGAAAGGCAGGCTTCGAAGAGAAGGGATGGCTGTGGGGAGGGTGGAGGTGTGCCTCCTACCAGGAACACTCTGCCCCAGGGCATCCTGCCCCCAGAAGGAAAAGGAACCTGGCAGCCTCTGCAGCCATCCTGCTTTTCCACCCTTCAATCCCACTTACTCCTGATCCTCAGGGCAAGGCTGGGAGTGAGGGCTGAAGGCTTGAATGAAAGAAAGGAGGCTGGAGGATTTCAGGCAAGCACCTGAGGCTGGAGGTGAGGCTGTAGTTTTTGCTTTCCTCTTTTCACATCCTCTCCCAGGATATAGCTGCAGGCCTGAGGATGGGTGACATACAGCCTTGGGGAAAGATAAACTTTACACCCTAGATGCCCAGGCTCTATACCTGTCATCTTCAAACTTTAATACCCCTAAAATAATTTTGAAAAACCATGTATGTCCCTTTGCATGTTTTAAGTTGCCATCTAAAATCGTCACCATACTTTTAAGTATGTCATTTCCACAGCATTGTAAATATTGACATTAGAAAGATACATCGCTCCTTTAATGCTAATGAACTTTAAATACCAGAGCAATTTGACCTATCATCTATAAAACACATGAACAAGTACTTAAACACTCAGGTTTACATGGTTCCTTTTTCTTCTTGAATTTATATTTTCATTCCAGTTTCCCTACCAAATTTTATCCTTATGGATTCTCGTTTTATGCATGAAAGGCTTTTATTGGCCATTCTATCATAATTTAGTGTGACAGAAATATGTACAAAGATTTAAATATAATTTTTAATGCCCAATGATCGTAAGTTTCTAGATGTTAAGAGATTTGGATTGAGTTATCATTACAATTATTAGTAATACACAGAAATAGGCAGTAGATCGAAATAATGTATATCTATCACAACTTTTGATGAATGTGAAAGATAAGGTGTACAATATTTTTGGAAATACCTCTTATATTTTTTGATTAGTTTGTATTCATTGATGAATATTATTTATTGCTAAGGTAAGGAATTAGATTAAGGTTCAGGATCAATTCTATTACTGTTTTTTTCATTTTTATAAATATAAGAAATGAGAAACGTTATTCACAATAAACCGGATGGGAAAGGAAAGAATTTTGTTACTGTAATGTGACAATTCTTTGAACTCATATCTCATTTTTTGCCTAAAATCCCATGTTGGTCTCTTATCAAAATTTCTTTTTAATCTTCTCTCAGCTGATAATTCTTTGAAGTCTGTCCTCCTTCAGTGGTTTGAAAAGAATTGGAAACCACCAGACTTGCAAAAGAATTTATTTCCCAGTTACTAGAGACATTCATTTTCAACACCCATACCAATATTTCACAGAGTTTATTCATTTGTCTTCTGTAGGTTTTCTATCCTAAGATTTAGAATGAGTGAGAGATTTGTCTTTCCTTTTGAGAGTGGCAGGCATGTGTGTGTGTGTGTGTGTGTGTGTGTGTGCATGCACAATTGGGCAGGGAAATTGCTGGACCACAGCGAGTTCTCAGTGTTAGAAAAAATCCATAGGAGACTTGAGGATCTGCATAATCCTTCAAAACTATCCTTGCCTGGGTACCCATTGGAAAGACTTCATGTATCTCCAAAGTTATGTTATTGAAAACATTTCAGCGGGCACTGCAGTCTATCTCTGCCTGTTACACTCCATGGAAATTTTAGGCAATTACCCTTTAGGGGGAGTGAGAACCACTTGAGCTATACAATAACAAAAGAATGGAAACAACCCAGTCCTATCAATAGTGGATTGATTGGATAAACTGTGGTGTTATCATGCACATGGAGTGCTATCTAGCTATAAAAGGAATGAGAGAACCCCAGTGGGGGAAAAGAAGTAAAGTATGTAACAGGTATGGTATCCTACTTTCATTTATGAAAGTGAGGAAAATGAATATAATCCATATTTGCTTATGTTACAAACAATAAAAGAATAAACTAAAAACAAACATAAAATGGTTGCCTCTGGAGGGAGGAGATCAGGGTGAGGAGAGTGAACAGAGATGGAACTAGACTTAGATTTCATGTACCTTGATTTTTTGGTTTGACTTTAAAACCATGCAACGGTTTTTGCATCTTTGTAAGACATTATGTCGAATGGGAAAGAAAAAGCAAAGCCATTCTTAAAAATCAAAAGGAAAATGAAATGGATTAACCTGTGTATTAGGTTGGTGACTTCGTCACTCAGAGAGGAATTACTTCACGTGACTTTAAAACATAGCAATGTTTTAGGTATGTCCCTAGTAGGTATGTCTTAAAGATGAAAAGAACTGCAAAGACTGTAGACAGCTTTCAGCAATCATGTTGTTAGTAAAGATACTTGAACTGAATTTGAAATATATATATTAGGATAAAGCAAATAAGTAATACTACTAATGTAAGAATCAAGATTTTCAGCATAAGAAAAAAAATATGGATATAAAACCAAAGTCAAGTAAAAGCTCTGTAATCCTAAATTTGAGTTGGAAAAAGCAATATAAACTCATGAAGTATTTTCTTTTGAAAGAAAAGTTTTTCCTAGTTATTTCCATTATAAGGACCCAGAAATACTGACCAACCCAACAGCAGTGAGCATTCCTGGCTTCCATAGTGTGGTCTCTAAATTCCATTGTCCACCAAAAGGATCCAGGGTTCCTTGAAAAAATGACAGAGTCTAGGGCCAGGGCAGCAAATGGACAAGATGAGCCTAGGATATTTTTTCTTGTCCAAAAGCAAGGATGCTATCAAAGACCACTGGGGTTTGGTGAGAGGTGCCAACTTGAAGAGGCTGCTACTGGCCAAAGATTGAACAGTTGAACATCAAAAAGAGCAATTATAATTGATGGAAACACTTCAAATGTATTAACACACACACAGCGCACACACAAAGAATTGATGATGCTTCTCAAAACCAAACTAAAACAAAACAGTGTAACCAAATAGTGAAGGAAAGTTTCTAGTATAAACTGTTATCAGTGTAACCAAATAGTTAGTGAAGGAAAGTTTTTATTCATAGAAGATTTCCAGCTAATCTATGCAGAGGGAATGCTAGAATTAGAATGTCACCCTTTTAAAGCCACTAATGAAATAATGGATCTGGGCAATGATCATCAATGGCTGCTGACATTTTTAGGTAAAAGGGAACTTTTTTTTTTTTCTGGTACGCAGGCCTCTCACTGTTGTGGCCTCTCCCGTTGCGGAGCACAGGCTCCGGACGCGCAGACTCAGCGGCCATGGCTCACGGGCCCAGCCGCTCCGCAGCATGTGGGATCGTCCCGGACCGGGGCACGAACCCGTGTCTCCTGCACCGGCAGGTGGACTCTCAACCACTGCGCCACCAGGGAAGCCCTAAAAGGGAACTTTATAAAGGAAGATCAGGCTGACAGTACCCGAATCCACAATAACAGAGGTGGTGGAAGGTATTACTCAAGGTAGTGTAATCCGAAGCTCTCCAAGAAGTTATTTTATTTTTAGACTCATTTCTTGGAATTTTCGTCTTATTCCTATATATTTCCTATTTTAAAGCTCAGCTTTCAGATCCTTAATGTATCTCATTGAGAGCTTGGATCATTAGCAAGAACTTCTCAGGCAGTGCCTAGGCAAATCACCTTATCTTCATCTGTGAAATGGGGCTACTAGGGAATTCTACCACATAGGACAAGAGAGGATTAAATGTGGGGTGTGTGTAAACATCCAGTGGCTGATATTTAGTGTGCATTAATTAGGACTATTTTTATTAAGATTATTATTTCAGCCCATTGCTTGCCTGGCTAGGTTTCGCTATGGGGATATTTGTCAGTATTTTTTTTTACCAAGGAAGGATTTGACCACTACCTTTCCCAGACTGTATCCCTCCAATGTGGGAGAAGGACACAAGAATGCAGGTAGCTCTGAAGGAAAATCAGTGTAGTCTAGGTGGATCTATGGGAAATATGGACAATCTAGGAAATCAGGTTTGCTCTGCTGCTCACTACACATAGGGCACAGTCATTGCACTTTACGTCTATTATTTTTTGTGTTTAGTGATGCTCAGTTGGTTTTTATATACATCATCTCACTTTAGATACGGCCGTTGCTTGACTCCTATGTTGAAGATGAGGAAACTGAAATTCAAAGAGGTTAAGAGCTTGTCACAAGTCACATCAGGGCTTCCCTGGTGGCACCGTGGTTGAGAGTCCGCCTGCCGATGCAGGGGACACGGGTTCATGCCCCAGTCTGGGAAGATCCCACATGCCGCGGAGCGGCTGGGTCCGTGAGCCATGGCCACTGAGCCTGCGCGTCCGGAGCCTGTGCTCCGCAACGGGAGAGGCCACAACAGTGAGAGGCCCATGTAGCGCAAAAAAAAAAAAAAATAAGTCACATCAGAATACAAGCTTCTGACTTCCAACTTATTACTTTTCATTGTTATATCACAGTTCACTTGAAATGTTTTAGTCCACTTCTGGAGGAATGTCATATAAAATTCACCCACATTGGTGGTGCTGCCCAGAGAAAATCTTGATAAAGTTCTTCTTAGTGGTACCTCTGTGGCCAATTAATACCCTTCTGATAATTTTCTGCCCAGACGCTTAAGCTCATCAAAGTTTACACCAGCACATTCAAATTTCTCTTACGGTAAACTTGGAAATTTCAATTTGGAATGGCTCTTTCGGATTGTGTATAAAATCATCAAATGAGGCAAACAACCAGCATCAATTTGGAGGAATCTGTTATTTACCATTTTTCATCAAGAAAAATGTTCCCATATTCCTAACCTCTTTTTCTTTTTATTCAAGAAACCAGGTACAATAAACCATTCCACTAGATTCTATTAAAAACCCAATTTTTCTTCAAAAGTAATATTTTGATTTAGAATGTAAATAAATTAGGTCCACTGGTTTTCCTTTAGTCATATGTTTATTTTTTTCTTTTATTGTTTAAAATTTTCAGATGTGGCACACGATTATGATAAAATTACAAACAGCATAGAAATACATACTATGGTAAAAAAAATGGAATTTTCTCTGTGGTCGGTTCTCACTGTCCTTTCTAGAGAAAACCACTGGTTTAATGGCTATATTTCTGGACCTTTTCTATGCATTTACAGAGTTATATAATACATTATTGCCTTTTAATATATTTGCTTATGCATACACTTTTTTTTTTTTTTTGCGGTACGCGGTCCTCTCATTGTTGTGGCCGCTCCCGTTGCGGAGCACAGGCTCCGGATGCGCAGGCTCAGCGGCCATGGCTCACGGGCCCAGCCGCTCCGCGGCATGTGGGATCGTCCCGGACCGGGGCACGAACCTGTGTCCCCTGCATCGGCAGGCGGACTCTCAACCACTGCGCCACCAGGGAAGCCCTATGCATACACATTTTTACATAAATGAGAATGCTAATATATATTTTTAGTGTTTTGCATTTTCATTTACTATATCCTAGACGTATTGACATATCACTCTACATAACTCTACTGTATTCCTTTTAACTGCTGCATATACATTTAATGATGAACAAATTGCTGCCCTTAAAAACAATGAAATAAAATATCTTCAACGAAGTATTTTTGCTTACATAAGCAAGTATTTTTCCAAGACTTCTAGAAGTAAAATTGCTGGATTAAAAGACACTTAACATCTTTAATGTGGACAGATTCTGCCAGGCTGCCCTCAAAAAAGGCTACCCCAGTCTTAGCAAGGAATAACTCTTCCTCAGGACCTCTCATGCACTGGATAATCCCAGTCTCTTCATTTTCCCCACATAATATTACAAAAATGTGTCTTTTATTGTTTTGACATTTCTTCATGTGTTTGTGGCCATTTGTAGCTGTTTTGTGAATCATCTACTCTTACCCTTGATTCATTTCTCTGTTGGATTTCTTGTTTTTAACTAATTTAAGGAAGCACTTTATAATATATGGATTTTAATTCCTTGTTACATATATTGCAAATATTTTCTCTGTCATTTGTCTTTTAACTATGCTTATTTTGTATTTTGCCATGCAAAAGTATTGAATTTTATACCAGTGGTATCTCTGAATTCTGTCCTTTATGGCTCCTTGAACATGTGTCTTATTTAGGAAGGCCTTCCTCTCCTGAGGTTATCCAAATACTTTTCTAAGTTTTCTTCTAATATGATTATTGTTTTGTTTTTTATGTTTAGCTCTTTAATCCATCTGGAAATGATTTTTGTATATGGTGTGAGGTAGGTATCTAAGTGTACTTTTTAAATGAATAGTTCATTGTCCCAACACTGATTACTAACCTATCATTTCATATATTAAATTCCAGTATTGATACATGGGTCTGCTTCTGGACTCTATTTTGTTCCATTGATCAGTGAAATTGTCTATTGCTATGCCAGTAACACAGTGTGTTCATTCCTGTAGTTTGATAATATGTTATGCTATCTGATACAGCTAATATCCCTTGTTGTTCTATCTCAAGTATATCTTAGTTTTTTTAATCAAATATTTACTCCTCTCAATGAATTTTGGTATCATATTGTCAGTTTCCATATATCATTCCATTGAGGGTTTTATTTAGATTGTGTTGAATTTTTAGATTAATTTTAGGGAAGAATGAGAGGTTCATGATATTGAGTCTTCCTATCCAAGGAAAAGACAATCTTTCCATGTATTCAGATCTTCTTTTATGTTTTTCAATACTTTTCTTTACATAGACCTTGTATATTTTCTGCTAAAGCTATACCTAGGAATCTTAAACATTTTGTTGTTGTTGCTAATGTACGAGCATGTTTATTGAATTTTGAAGTCATTTTACTAGTGCATGAGAATAGTCTGATTTTTGTATATTCATTTCATGTCTGGGTAGCTTACTAAACCATATAATGGTTCTAATTGCTTTTTAGCTAATTGTCTTGAACTGTCATATCATATGCAAACAATGGTGTTTTGACTCCTCCTTTTCAGTATTTTTACCTTGTTTTTATTCCTGCTTTATTGTAGTGGCTAGGGCCACCTGAAAAATATTGCATAAAATCAGTAATAGAAGATACCTTCTAATATGATATTTAGTATATTAAATACAGGAAGTTACCTTTTATTACTAATGAATTAGGGCTTTTAATCAGGAAAGGGTGTTGGTAATTTTGGGCATCTTTTGAAAGAATGGCTTTTCTTCTTTTATTTTTACCTTATGTTTACTTTGTTTCTTCTCTTGGAATTTCAGAGTTCCTGTGAGGATAATATGTGATTGGTTTTTATAAACGCCTTTTAGATAATTGAAATTAATATGCAGCTTTTTCAGGAGGCTGAAATGTACACGCATCACTCATATATATCAATTAAAACTCATTATTTTTATTTTTTAAATGTATCTTTATTTTTGTTGTCTTCTTGATCTATCATTTTGCAAAATAAGTGTTTTAATTTTCCATTGTAATTGTAGCTTTGTTAGTTTTCCTTTATTTATAACCTGTTTTACTTTTTATACATTTTTGTTGCTATCTTAATTGGAGCAAAAGAGTTCATAATTTTCATAATGGCGAATTTTACCATCTTCAAATATAATATAGACCACTTTGTATCCATTTAGTTCTTGGCTTTCTGAAATTTTTTCATATATGCATTCAATTTTGATATGTTCTATATATATATATATATATATATATATATGTATATATATATGTATATATATGTATATATATATGTATATGTATATATGTATATGTATATATATATGTTCATATATATATGTTCTATATATGTTCTATATATGTTCTATATATGTTCTATATTGAATATATGACATATATACATATATGAATTATATTTTCAATGTATATTATACATATTGAATATTATCTATTCAATATATTATATATTCAATTATATATTGTCATATATTATTATGTACAGTGAATATTATACACATTGTATATTCAATTTTTTTTACTGTTTGTTATATTTTTGTATTCTTTCAAAAGTTTCAGTATTTTCAAAATTCTTTCAAAATTTTCAGTATTTTCTGTTATTTCCTTTTAAATATGTCTTTTCTAGGTAACATGCATATTGATTTTTTAACATAAATGTTTCTCTTATTTAAGAGGTGTCATATATAACCCATTAATTCTTATTGTTTATAGTGATATTATTTAAACTTCTTTTTCATTTTGTGCTATTCACTATTATCCCTCCCCCCTTTTGTAGTCTTTTTGGTATTGGTTAGAGATTTTTAGTTCTATTTTCCTGAAACTGGTTTGGAAGCTATATGTACTATTTCTATTCTTTTAGAAGCTACTTTAAAATTCTAGCAAGCACATTTAAATTTAAACTGTTATAATCAACAACTGATGACTTTCTGTAAGCTCCCTTGCCCTTCCTTCTAAAAGACAGAGCCCTTATCAGGCTTTTGATTATTTCCCTACCTACTCGTCTGTGCACTTATTGTTGAAATTATCTGGAAGTTTCATTCCAGAATATTGTTAATAATAGCAGTGATAGTACTATTTGTATTATTACTATTTTTATTTACTTTATGCCTCTATTTTACAGAAATCATTTATTAGTAATTATATTACATTTTACTACCACATTAGTGACCATTATTTAGATTTAAATTGTGTTTTTTGTGGCTTATTTGCTTTGCACTCTTTGTTATATTCCAAGTCATCGTATATTTTAGATTCTTTTTCCGTTTTTCTGGAGTACATTCTCAATTTTTTCTTCTTTGTTTTTCTCAAAGGCTATGTGTGGTACACTTTCTGAGTCTGCTTGTCTGAAAGAAACATCTTCATTTGTCTTTACATTTGATACAGAGCTACCTTGATTATAAAATCCCAGGTTGAAAACAACTTCTGCAAATTCATATTATCATTTATCTTCTAAAATACTTCAAGTGGATAAGGCAAACATGATCTCTTTTTTTTTTTTTAGAAACAAGGTTGCCCATCGCCAACAAGTCATTCTTTCTTAAGTGTTTATGATTATAATTCCTCCAACTGGCCCATCATAAAAATGAGAACTTTGATTAATACCAATATTTCGTCAGGACATTTATAGAGAGCTTTTTCTATCAGTCAAAAGCAGTTTTCCAACAAGTTTCATGTATTAGCCAGAAGTTCCCATTTCTGATGCTCTATTTATGAATGATACAGTTAGTTCCTGAGTTCTAAAACATGCTGTGAATTTTCTTCCACTTATGCTAATAATATCTCTAACCTCCTGGGCAGTGAGGATTTCCCTAACGTTTTTTCTCAGGAAAGTGTACCCTGAATGTCAGTAACTTCCTCTTGCCCTTGGCTGTCAGATCTGTAAACCCACAGGTGGCTGATGTCCTCCTCGGGCTATTTAAAAAAAAACACTTTCCTTACTGGCCTTTGAGATCTTGATAAGAACGGTTGTGAATTCTCTTCTGGTCCACCTGATTTCTCATTAGCATGTGGTCTTTCATACTTTTGAACTTCCCTATCCCCTTCACTCAGAACACTGAGTTCTAAGTAGCAGTGAGAAATTCAAGATTGTCAGATAAAGCTAAAGTCATAGTAATACAGATTAGATGCACATGGACCATGCTGTGCTTTAACCTCCTTGGCCAAGGAGTCTAACCTAATATCTGCAAATACTCTGATACTTGGTAGCCTTGCTCAGTGATTCTGTGACTTCCCTCTGGACTCCCTCTCAAGGTTAGATTAGATTGTAGTACCAGATTCTGAAATCTTCTTTCCCACTTCAAATCATCTTGTAATCTTTCTTTATATTCCATGCCAAGGAACATACCTTCCCTTAGGTGTTATCTCTAATTGCTACTCTAGCTGCCTGCAGTATCGTAGGCTTATCTCCACTGGCCCCCCACGCCCCGTCACAAAAGTTGCATCACGTTTGGTTATCTTAGAATAAGATGCATCAAGAGGGCATCTGCCTATGAAGAGTGCAGACTGATGTGACTGATTCTGGCAATCTGGTCACTGTGTGTGCTTCTGTCTCGACCCCTTTTAGGTGGGAGGACACACCATGCTCCCCATTCGTTGGATGCCCCCTGAAAGCATCATGTACCGGAAGTTCACTACGGAAAGCGATGTGTGGAGCTTTGGGGTGATTCTCTGGGAGATCTTCACCTATGGAAAACAGCCATGGTTCCAGCTCTCAAACACAGAGGTACAGAAAGGGGACAGATGGGAAGCTTGACTTGGAGGAAGGCTGATAAGAGACATCTCAGGCCAGCACTTAGAGTGTGTAAAACATTAGGTGGGGTTTGGAGCCAGCAGAGCAAATGCTGGCAGAAGCAGAAGGAGAGACCTTCTTGGTAGAAAAAAAATTATAGCTGTAGGAAATGTGCTGTGATTGTCAAGAGAGCATGAAATTAGATGTTGAAATTGAGATGCAAGTCACGGTTCTGTTTGCTCTGCTACACTTAAAAATCACAAATGTTTCACTAAGACAGAAAGTGAAAACAAAAAACAACTATGAGTTTTTCAATTGTGCCATCTTGTGGAAACACCTACTATGCCCAAGTCATCTGGGTCCCCAAAGGCTTTAGGTAGACCAGGCCCAGAGATGTGCAGGAAGGTGAACTGGCAAAGCAAATTTCATGTTACTGACAGAGCTGTGTGTGGACTTCCAGGAATAAGATCAATCATAACAGTAAATGTAATAATATACACATTATGTATTTTATACTTTTGATTTACAATATTAATAAAAAATGCTAGTCATCAAATTTAATAATAGCTAACATTTAGTGCCAGGCATTTTCCTAAGTACATTAGCCTATACTAACTCAGTACTTTTCACACAAACACTTGTTGAAATTCAGGACAAAGGAAGGGGCGCTGCTTGGGGTTCTGGAATGGACTGGCCAGAGGTGAAAGCATCAGCCTGGAGAAGGCTTGGGCCGTGGTCCAAAGCAAGATGCTTCTCAGTGCCATTGTGTCCTCCCAGGGAACTCAGGCCAGTCTGTAGGCAGTAAAGGGCTTGGTCTCCCAACCCAGCAGACCTATAAAAGATTGCAGTTTATGGTCTTCTGTTTTCCGGGAAAACATGAACATGAGGACCTTTTAATATTAGAATCCTATCTGAATATTCCAGAAAGTGTCTCTCTTCTTGGAAGCTATGTTCATTTTTGCTTTCCTATACCCTGACCGTTTAATTAAGTAAATGTCAAAGACTGAAAAGTAGGCATTTCATTACATTTGTAACGTCTCATCATTTGCAAACTGAATGGATCCTGACCACATTTCCCAAAATAGGACAAAATATTTTGACGACCTTTAAAAAAAATGTAAGTGGGTATATCAGAACTCATTTGTTATGATGCTTTAAAAAATTATTGTTTTCCTGGGTAGGGGGTAGTGGTAAACATACACACACATACACACGCATGCATGCATATATACACATGCTTGTGTACACGTGTTGGCACATTTGCATGCACTCAGGCACACAAGGTACCCTGATCACAGCCCCTATGTAGTTTGGTTGCCCTAGTAAAGAGGGGAATCTGGGCTGAGGGTTCTATTGGTCTCAGCAGATGATCTGTCCTGGTTACCTAAACTGGCTTAGAGTAGCTAACGGGGCTCTTGTGGTCGTCTCTGACACTGCTTGGTAAGGCACTGGCCTTGAAGATGGGCTTCCTACCACCAGCCACCGCTTCCACTCTACCAACACCAGCAGTGAAGTCCTGACAGTCACTGATAATGAGTTGCTCTATTGAAATTGACAAGCTGGAGAGCCCCACATTGGAGGAGACACCACCCTTCAGTGCTTTTAATCTTAGCACTAGGCAGTGGCTACTGCAGTTTGAACTCGACCCCTTTTCATGGAGGTGAAGGTAATGGAAGGTGGAGACAGGGTTCAAATAAAAATGGGACAGGAACAGCTGGAGACCTTTCAGGCTGGCAAAGAACAGAGCCTAGTGGGCCTTTGCAGACTCTGGGGTGACCAGGACCAGGAAAGTGCTAACACAGTGATTGTTTGACAAGCCATCTCAGAGTCAGAGTGACATGAGCCCACACTCTAGACAAGGCGCTGTTGGGGGCAGCCTAGGGAGATAAAAACTATATACAGATTAATGGGGGCAAAGAGAGGGAAGTAACATTTTTCACATACTCTACTAGAGAAAATTCTGTGTGATTTTTATCATCACGGTCTGTCTTCAAAATGAGGAAACTGTGGTTTGGGGTACATAAGTTGCCCAAGGTTACAGTGGGAGAGTTAGGCAGAAGTTAAAATAACCTGAGAACTGTAAGATAGAATCTTGAAAATTCACAGTGTCAGCAAAGAAATCTTTTTGGGGAATTGGAATTGAACTGCAAATTACAGGCGTGGTCCTGAGGGGCCAGCTGGGGATGGTCCAGGGGTACGTTATTTGCTTTCTTCCTACTCCTCCCTATGGCCTCCCGTTTGGTACAGTGGCTCATACAATCCCTTTCCCTGGCCTCATTTGGTCCTTACAGCAGTCTTAGGAGGTGGTCAAGGGAGACATTTGATCCCCATCTTACAGGTGAGGATGCTGAGATCCTATGAGGTTAATTGACTTTCTCCGGACACCCAGCTGGGCAGTGGTGAATCAGGTGGTTAGTCCTAGTGTTAAGGACTTTTCAAGAAACAGAATACATGGTTTAGTGCAAAGAGCAAGGGAGGATGAGCCTCACTGAGGAAGGGACCTGTGTAATGGCTTAGAGGTAAGCATCACATGTGCACCGAGGCTGTGCCTGGGAGGGGAGCTTGACAGGAAGTGGGAGCCATGGAGGGGCAGAGCTCCTTCAAGGGGGTTTCAAAATCATGCAGGCTCCTAAGAGGGGGTGGGACAGGTCAGTTGCCAATCCCCACTGCCAAGTGGGAAATGAATGCAGCTCAGTCATCTAGATAAGATTCAGGACTAGAGAGGAAGAGAGAAGTGAAAGGAAGAGTGTCTGTGGGAGTTGGAGGCCTGGCCTAAGAGATGGAGAATAGACGGCAGCCGTGGGCTGGACCAGCTAGTGCTGGATCGTGGCCCTTGGAACCCATGCACAGGACAGGCGAGCAACTCTGGTCTCCAGCCCAGCCTCAGGAGGGTACCCCGCCTCTGCACTGAAGCTCATCAGTGATGTCATTGCCTTCTGCTGCGCCTGAGCCACAGGGCCAAGGCTGAGCTTTGGTGATAACTTCCCTGTTCTCCTCCCTTTTTCAGGTCATTGAGTGCATCACCCAAGGTCGTGTTTTGGAGAGGCCCCGAGTCTGCCCCAAAGAGGTGTACGATGTCATGCTGGGGTGCTGGCAGAGGGAACCGCAGCAGCGGCTGAACATCAAGGAGATCTACAAAATCCTCCATGCTCTGGGGAAAGCCACCCCCATCTACTTGGACATCCTTGGCTAGTGGTGGCCAGTGGTCGTGAATTCATATTCTGTTGCCTCTTCTCTCCCGGCCTCACACCCCTTCTTTTCCACTGCACAGACTCTTTTCTTCCATCCTTGACTGAAGCAAACATCTTCATATAAACTCAAGTGCCTGCTACACATACAACACTGAAAAAAAAAGAAAGAATAAAAACCCTGTAAGGCAGTTTGGCATATATATATATATATATATATATATATATATAATATATATATATTTATATATCTAACTATCTATCTATCTATATCTACAGAGAGATAACCTCTTCTCTAATGCACAGAGAAGCTGCTGATACACAAACCATAAGACTGTAACAACAACTCAGAAAATCTTAAGTATTATGAATGCAATTGAAACTTCCCTTAGACGCAGGCTGTGGCCCGTGCTTCTTCAGCTCCGACTTCTGGGAGCAGAAGACTTTGACGATGCACAGAGACAATCTTCACCTTGGGACTGGAGGAGCTGGGGTGGAGTGCCAGTCACTGCTGCACAGGTGATCATCTGCACAGGTGTGTTAGCTCCAAGCTCTGCATATGTGCATGGGCAGACCTCATCGACAGGCTCAGCAAGGAAAGAACACCGAACCAGGGGCCTCTGGGACGCCTCACACATCCCCTGACCATCTGCTCCACGCCTTCCTCCTTTCCTCCCCCTCAAGACAATTTTCTAATTTGTCTTTTCTAGAAAGTATAGTTCTGATGCTTTGGGGAGTCAGCAATGGCGCCTACAGGTAAACACTGAACAAAACAACAACGACAGCAAAACACAAAACAATGGCGACAGTGGACTACATCCATCTTGTTGTAAACTATGCTCAAGTTCCTTCCTGAATTTGAAAGAGTTGTGTCATCTCTCCTCTGGACTTCAAGAACTGGACTTTCTGGATTTAAAGAACCACAGAATTAAAAGCTGAAATCTGAACCCTGCAACGCACTGCCTCCTGTCTTTCCATCACTGGAAAGTCTCCTTGGCCGCACCTCCGACATTCAGGCTATTGGGGAGTTAAGGGGGGTGTCAGACATCCCCCGTGTTGTCTGCACGTGTGGGCACAGCAGGGTTCCAATGGCAGGAGACTTCATTCTTTGCAGGTCTTATAAGGTCTGCCCCTCTGGGTCGTCTATTTCTCAACCCGCCTTCTCTAGATTCTAGCTCGTACTTCCTGGGCCTCTAGGAAGTCCCAGGTAAACCCCACTGCCGAGAAAGGGGCCCAGGTCTGGCGAGAGGCTGGGGCAGTGCTTGCTTCAGGGAGCCAGGCAGTGGAGTGGGCAGGAGCCGGGGGGCGGGGCGGGGAGAATCTGTTTGGCACCTACATCCGGCCCCTTGTCATTCTCCTCACGTTTCCAGCCCCTGGAAGGATTGATGCATCTGCCTTTGAGTGCTGTGAAAATGCAGGGGCTGAGAAATCACTTCTGTGGACTGGGTGCAGGGGGAGGGGCCGAGGCTGCCTGGGGAAGCATCCAACGCCTGGCCGCTGCCGCAGGCTTGGCATCTTAATGAGGACGGAGCCCTGACCAGGGAGAGAGAAGGAAGCATTTGGGCTGGGGCCAGCTCCCTCTGCCCCGACACCAGGGGAATCACTGCCTTCCCAGCTGCCGCTGTCAAAGACTGCGACAGGGGTGCACCTCCGGGCCCCCCGACCCGTGACAACAAAATGCCCGTGGAAACCCACAGCCTAGCCCCACAGAGCCCTCCAGCTGGGGAGAAGAGGATGTGCTTCTCCCAGGCCACCGGTCCCTCCGCCTCACCCAAGCACAGAGCTACCGAAGGGACTGGCTTTGCCCGACTGGAGCCTCTGGGTCCCCCGACCTGCACCCCTCTTGGCCAGCTTAAGGGACCATCAGCCGCCTGGATGTTCTGGTCAGCTGCAGTGCAGGCATCCTTTGTGGGGTTTGGGACTGAATTTTGTGTTGGTGGTTTTGCTTCTTTTTTTAGACCCACAGATATTTTTTATTCCGAGCTGTGCTCGGACTGTAGGCCACGGTGGCGGGGGCTGGGGGGAGGTGGGGGGGGGGGGGTTGGAGGCATGCTTCAGGGATGGCTGAGGCTGCTGAGTGGGGCCGGGAGGGGAGGGAGGGGAGTTGGAGTTGGGTGTGTCTTTTCTCTCTGTGCTGTGTTCCCAGCCCCGAGGACTTTGGAGGAGAGCTCTTGGGATGCACCCCCTCAAAAGAATCCTGTGCTATCCTATGGCAGTCTCCCCCCTTGTCTTTCCACCTGGTGGGCCTTGGTCTCTTCCGGGGCTGTTAATGCTGGGTTGAACTCTGCAGTCTGGTTTGGCCCTAGCGAACTAAGGGAAAGTTGTTCAAGGAGGGAGCGATCTGGGGCAGCTACAGGGAGGTGTCTCTTAGTGAGAGATGAGGCTCCAAGGCTCCTGTTGCTGCCACGTCCTCCCCCATACAGACACTGTGTAGCTTCCATCTTCTTGGCTGTGTGTTCCTAGAACCTCAGAGTCCCTGATAGTCTGGAAGAAAGGGAGGGTGGGGAGGGATTGATGGGCAATTGGGAATGCAGAATGCAGTAGGGTTTCAGCTCAGGGCGCTGCGTCCTCATGGCCTAATGGAAGTACGCAATTCCTTTGCGGACAAGGAGACTGGTGTTGTCAGATTGCCCTTGTCTGAGTCTCTTCAGCCTCTGTGTAGGCCTTGGGGTCACACCCTCTTCACGTCCATCGTAAGCAGCTGTCTCCTGTAAGACTCCAAGATGAAGGGTACGGGGTTGGAGGAACAGAGGGGGTGGGCCTGCTTTCTCACTGCCCTTGCTGTGCTCTCTGTGTAGAGAGTCTGCATGTTGACTTACTAACCTCAGCAGGTGGAAGAAATAAAAAGTCTTTTTGGAGAGTGAAGGAGACAGAGAATGGGGCTGTGGAAATGGAAAGGGTACTCAGGGCTCTGGGATGAGCAGAGAAGGTGGATTCTTCTGTAGAGGGAGGACCGAGAAGACTCCCCCATGTCTCCGTTTCTCCATCTGCAAAATAAGAGGTGTGTTTGCTAATCTCTGGCCCCTTCTACATTCTGGAATTCTTAGACTCCAACAGCACCGACTCTCTGTGTCCCTTTTCTCAGGACCACTCTGGAATGCCAGGGCAGCCCTCTGCAGGCCTTGCATGGGTGGGGGCAGTTGCCTCAGAGGGCTCATTGGCCTGAGCACAGGTGGGTTCCAATAAGACTGTCCTCTCCTCCTTTGCAGTCACAACGATGCAGGAGCTGAAGTGCCCGAGGTTACTTTACGCCTACAAGGAGCATCTGGTCTCCTTCACCCTCCTAGACTTCCTACACAGGCAAAAGGCCCTGGTGAAGTGTTATTTACTTACTTATTTATTTTTAAGGAGCCTGAGGTAGTTAAATGGGTGTTGAAATGACATCCCATTAGCCAGTATGGCCACTCCAGTCTACTTCAATCTCATCGCCCCCTACCAAACTCCACGGTTTAGAAGTCCATGTCTGAGCGACCGGGAAGGGGTGTAGCATTATGCAGCTCCTTTGTAGCTGTGATAGATGCTCCAGGTTCCCCAGGCTGGTCTCCCTGCCATGCCATCCTCACCTGGTCCCCTCCAGGACTGGGTGTGAGTGACCTGCTGTTGGATGCCCACCTTGGAGTAGGGTGCCATGGCCAAGGGTCCTTCCAGTTCTTTACTTTGGATGTGAACCAGATGCTGCCCTCTAATTATATCCCTGACCTCTGGGTGGATCTTGATTTAGTTAACAGACAAAATCTTGATGCTTCCTCCGCTCAGAAGACTGTGCACAAATCATCCCTGGAGAGAGGCTTCCCGCTGGAGGCAAAGGATCCTTGGTCCCTCGGGGTTCAGGTTGAACATGACTCTTTTTCTCTGGTGATGCTTACTTTGCAGACTACACCAGTGCATGTATTTTTGGTGCTAAATACTACAGAAATCAACACCAATGGGAGAGCAGACTGCAGGTTTCTGGGGTTGCACGAGACTCAACTCAGAAGCAAAAGGGGTCAGTCATGCCTGGAGAGTGCAGGATACATGGGAAGTTAGGTGGCAACATGGAGTGGTGGAAAGACCATCGAAATTCCTGGCTTTGCTCTAGTTACTCAGGTGGCATTGGCCAAGTCAGCTAACTTTTCAGATTATCAGATTTCTCATCTGAGACATTTAGAAGGTGGAAATAGATATCTTTAAGGTTCCTTTCAGTTAAAAAATATTATGTTCTGGTCTCACTTTTTTGTTTTTTTAAACTTACTTGTTAGAAATAAGAGAAAATAAAAGGTCGTTAACGATGGGGATGAGGGACAGTTATCAATGGTAAGAAATTGATTATAGAAGGCAAACGAGAAAGGCTCAGTGACTGTTAGATTTAAGGGCTGTTGGTGGAGGGAGGCCAGGCAGACAAGTCCAGGACCCGATTTTCATGCTCTTCAGGGAGGCTGCCATCCGGCCCCTTGACTGACTGTCAGCAGCCTGTCCTCCTCAACTGGCCATCCTACTCCATTCAACACCAACATACCCAAAGTTGACAGAAACTATTCCAAGATGTGGAGACGGGCCTGCCTACTGCCCAGACAGGCCACTGGCAATCTGCACTCTGGGTCAAAATCCAAGAGATTTTTACCTTCACCTGCTATTGTGAGGAGCTAGGATGTTGGAAAGAGGACAGCATTTTAAGGTGCAGACCATTCACTAAAGTTCTTCTCCATTCAGGAGTGATGAGCGGCTTCTTTGCCGCACGTTTCCAAACCCAACAGCAGCAGTATTATTTTGACTCGAGGTACGGTTATTCCAATGGACAGTCTTGAGATCTGGGGTCTTTCTTGTGCTTTGCTCAGAGTCTGGAGCAGAGAAACATCTATAGATGTTTGTCCCATGAGCCCGTGTGTGTTGGCAGTCTAGACAGCTGCCCTCTAATGTCCCTGGGATGTCTATTGTCAACTTTGGGTGAGAGCCAGCCTGCTAGAATACTCCATGCCATTTGCCTGAGAGCCAAAAATGCTGCCGTAGCCACTATGTTTTTGGTTACTGGAGCACCAATATCTTCTTTGATACCATTTCTTTCTTTCTTTTTTTTTTGGCCAACACTTACTAGGTTTCAAAGGAAGATTCCAAGTTTTTGTATCATCATTAATATATCAATATAGGCTTCGGAACATGTTTTGGGATGCATAACATCACCGGGAATGTCATCATAAGGAGAGTATAGGCCTATATACATTGTATGCTTATATCTATATATTTAATTGGGATGGCTTCATTGAAGTTCCCCTTGGAGTCAGCAAATTGATTCCATCATTCTTCATCTCTTTGACCCTTACATTTCTCAGGGATGAGAAATCCAGAGATGGACTGGCCTAAGATATTCAGAAAGGTCCTGATGGGAAATCTGGCATCTTGTAAAGTTTCATCATTTGGTGCTCCCTGAATTAAATTATGCTGATGACAACATTCTGAGCATCTGAAAATCACTCTTCCTGGTTGATAGATCACACAAGAGCTAACCGTTTCTACCACATCACATCCCATTTCGGGGTTGCTATTGAAATCACCAGCACTGCAGGTGAAACCAGCGCCTAGGAGGGACGGGACAGAGAGAATGTGAGATGACGATCATTGTTTACTCTTTCTGAAAGGCATTGCTGACTGTGGGAGATGTGGTGAATATCTGAAGGCCTGCATTGGGTACTAGGACTTTTGCTGTGAACATAAGCTGTTTCACCCTAAGGTTCTGTGTCTTGGCTTTTGACAGTCTCTGTTTTCCTAGTGCATTCCTCCTAATCATAGTTCTGTTGACTGTCTAAACACATTCTGTACTTTGCAACAAGAGATCCTCTGGCCCAAGTCTTGGTATGCCAACATAGACACTTTTCTGTTTCACGAGGAGATCCAAGGGGATTGGGGGCCTCTCTCAAAGTACTTGGAATTCTTGGGCAAAATAAGAAAATCAGATTCCCCTTCATCTTTAACTGACCAAGTTCCAAATTTATAACAAGACCTGGTCTGATATTTGCAGTATGGATGGTGTCTTAAGCCAGTGAGCTGGGCTATTTCCCATCCTACAGAGGCAGGACAGTGAGCTCTATTAATTTTTCCGAATCACCAAGGTAAACGATGCTTTGTGTGCAGTGCCATGGCCCAAGCTTGTAGCTTGCAAGAGATACTTATGGCCAACAAATCTAGAAGTTTCTAATAGAAGATGTGTCAAGATAGTGTAGTTGGGGAAAGGCCTGTTGGATTCTCCTTCTGAGAAACGCCTTGTCACTCAAGTCTTGTTTTTCAGTTTAACATCTCACGAGAGAAGTTGGTTTCTTCTCAGTTTATACTGTGACAAATTTATGTATCCTTCCTGAACGTCCGAAGGTAGACTGAGAGCCTGGACAGCCACTAACCATGGTCTACTCTGACATTCTTATGGATGCAACATCTCTAAAGCCCAGTGAGAAATATGAGTGCCTAAGCTAAGTCTGGTAGCTTTTCCTTCTTTTAAGAAGAGTACATGGGGGCTTCCCTGGTGGCGCAGTGGTTGAGAGTCTGCCTGCCAATGCAGGGGACACGGGTTCGTGCCCCGGTCCGGGAAGATCTCACATGCCGCGGAGCAGCTGGGCCCGTGAGCCATGGCCGCTGAGCCTGCGCGTCCAGAGCCTGTGCTCCGCAACAGGAGAGGCCACAACAGTAAGAGGCCTGCATACCGCAAAAAAAAAAAAAAAAGAGTACATAGGAGTCATAAAAACAAATTTTGTAATATGTTAACAGGTAGGACATACTCAAATGAATAGCTTCCTGACATCTTTTGTTTTCTCTTGGAGAAGAGTTTATGTTCCATCTCCATTTAACAGCTTCCCGACATTACTTGATGCCTCTGAGCTCACGTTCGGAGTGAATAAATAAACCTGGTCCAGATGATTTGATGACTGCTTTCCACAGTAGAGAAGTAAATCTCAGTAAAGAAGCTTGTCTTTCATTTCTGTCCTTTTTTTCCTTTTTCTTTCGACTCCTATCCTCCTGCTTCCATAGGACTGACAATCCAGTTTCTTAAACTTCATGAAGGTCTTGATACGAGGTGAATCCCGGGACCACAAACAGTTGGACTTCAAACGGAGAAAATTGGCACTGAATGATTCGGCACACAAAGCAGGAAACTTTCATTTCCTGCAGGCAGGATGGAAATGACTGTTATATTAAGACTTCTGAAGGAGCCCTGCCCTGGAGTAATTTCAGTGCTGTCAGACAACGTTGACATCTAGATTAACCTTTGTGCAGTGAAGTTTACTGCAGAGCTCATTGAGATGCATGCGGTGGATCTCTGCAAATCGCATCTGGAATCCCATCAGCCACACCCCCTGCCTTCACTCCGCACCCACTCTTCTCTGCATCTGGGCTCTGACCCCAGGAGAAGGAGTTTTGACCTCTCTCTGACCACGGTGCTGAAACAGGCTTTGTGCTCAGAGTGACGTGTTTGTCATCGTATTGGTTTTCCCCCGAGGGGACTACAAATCAAGGCACGAAAGCCACTCTACTGATGACAAACAGCTTTGCCGTGTACCTTTATGCTGCACAAAGTGAAATGGTTTATAAAGAGTTAGTGTGCCCCGTGTCCGTGAGCCCTGCTGTGGGCTTTCCGGTCCTCCAGCGTTTCCAGGTTCAGATGTAACAGGTCCTGACTGCAGCCCGGTGGTCAGGTGGGGACAGTGGGTTCTGATGGACAAAGGGCTTGCCCTATGTCTGAGTAGAAGTTTCCTATGGTCCTAACAAAAGAGACAGCCCAGCTCCTTTTTCCCCTTGTTGTTACAAAGAATGCAGCTGTCCCCTAAGCTCCAGCTTGCCAGCTTTCTCCTTATGGGGTGGTGGGCTCCAGAATGATCCAGACCCCTTCTAATTCACACTATGGAACCACACAGAGGTGCAGCGACTGGCAGAAACCTCAAAGCTGAAATCACAACTTCTCTACAAACTGGGGCCATTCATCACATCAAAAAGTCTTGAGAAAAGTCCTTTAGCTTAGATGCATCCACCACAAATTTCCCTGGGGTTTTACTGATGTCTGTTTCTCCCTGAAATTGTTTTTCCTACTTTGCCTCTTGTCTTTAATATGAGTAACAAGAATCTCCTTGTATTCTCTTAGATATTACTTCAGGAGAAATGAAAGTTGCCAGTCAAGGACATTGTGTTTATTGACTGGAAAAATGGATTTCTGGGCCAAGTGATGTCACAACCATAAAGAGGCAAACCTGATAACTTTATTTAAAAGCAGTTATCAGTGTTGTATTTTGTGCTGGGTGCTCAAGCTCACATAGGACAAACTACATTCATCTTTCTATTTTATTACTTAGATTATACTTGTTTGCATGCACACACATACACACACAAATGCCTCTACACTCCCCGAAGGTCCCAAAAGGTCCAACAAGCAGTGTGCCCCATTTGTGTTTCTCCCACCCATCTCCACGCGTATGGATGTGCAGACAAGTGTGCACCAAGCTGTGGTTTCTAGAGCTTACTATGGCTCACCTTTTCTGATCAGCACACAGTCTTTGACTTTCTACCTTTTTGCACTTTTTGATCATTTATGAAATTAGGGCCTTTTCAAGGGCAACTAAATCCTGAGTTTTCAGAGCCTTCATATTTAAAGGCTGGACTTGTTTTCTCAGAAACACAAAACCAAACTGAACCTTGATGCAGATTTTACTTACTTAATTTTTCGGGGTGGGGGAGAAGCACTGATTTGGGACCTGTAGTACATATTAAGTATAAATATAAATGTAAGTTGGTTCAAGCAGATTACTGAACCTATCCTGGGGCTGAAACAATGAGATATCAAACACAAACATTCAAATAGAATGGGAACATGAAGGGGAAGGGTTAGACTTTCCTTGGGAAAGTTCAACGTCCCAGAGGACAAGAACAGAGCACCGGGCAGGAAGTCAGCTGGCTTCACTGGGTGTCGCTTGAGTGACTGTGCCCAAGTCACTTCAGTTCTCTGGGCCAATGTGCAAGAGTCCTTAGTCTACAGTGGGCAGCTGGCAGCAACTTGCAGACCTGGGGCCTTCTTTGTTGGCAGTGATGGGGCAGATCAATCTATGTCTCATCTGTTGTTCAGATCAGTTCTGAGTGAAGGATAGCTTCTCCAGGTCTCACCTAGAACAAGTTTGCAAACGTCCCCACCCTGAAGTCGGCCCCACTTTCATCTTGTGTTCAGTTCATCTCTTGCAGCTCTTCTTTGAAAGCTCTTGAAACTCTGAACGCTTACCATCCATCCACCATCCCTTACACGCCCCCTCTAGATTTTTGTCATTGGTATTTTCCTCTTTGAATCGCCATCGAGCACAGAGGGCCAGAAACGCCTTTACAAAAATCAAAGTGGAAAGAAGATGTTCTACCCATTTGGCCCTGTCACTGAAAAGGCAATGATGGTAGATTTTGTTTTCAGGCCTGGAATCCTGAACGTTTTGTAGCAAAATGGCATCTCCTGCTGTGTTTATCTCCGTATTATCCATTGTTGCTTTCATGAGTTTCTGTAGATTTAAATGTAATTTTTTTTTAAGTAGGACTCTATGAAGCTTCCTTGATAAATTGGCTAGAGAAACCAATCTTGAAGGAAAGCAACCAAAGCGATAATGATCCTGAAGCAGTATCACGTGTATTATGGGGCCAGCATTTTGTATATGGGGAAATAAACTTAAGATGGAAAAAAATAACCGCTGGAGTGAAGACCAAATGCCAAATCACATTTCCAGTAGCCTTGAGCACTAACAAATAGGTGTGATTGAGATTCCCACGAGAAACACATCTGATTGGAAATGAAACCCCTGACAATACATCCTGAGGCCAGATAGCCAAGGTTACAACAGTGATGTCATTTACAGCCACTTAAAAAAATCCCAGCTGTTTGTGACACCAACCACTATTTGCAATGGTGACTAGTTGGTATGTTGAATCTTTCAAATGTGATTTCCTGTAGATCTCCAAGAAATGATCAGGTGTGATGCAACTGACTAAATGCTGTGCATGCTTCCTTTTTTTTTTTTTAATTTCTTACTCCAGAGAGAAATCAGAATAACACTGAGTAACTGAAATCCCAAGAAATTCACAAATCTTTTGCTCAAGTTCAGACTATCTCAGCTTCCCTTTTCTCTTTTTACCTGGGGCTCAATTTTTGTTTTTCTTAGTTAGAAAAGCAACACTTTTGCTCTGAAACTCTGTCCCAGTGATTTTCCCCCTGCAGCTGTCCAGCAGACAGAAAGCATTCTAGCTTTCTTTGAAATGAGAGTCCAAACTGGGTTATGACTAGGATTTTAAATTATGATGTGAGATTGGAGAAGTCAAGCTGGTTCAGGGTGATGTTCCATAATTCATTCTGATAATCCCAAGGAGATGACCGCCCTCACAGCACTGTTTAAGGCCTTCCTTGAACAAGCCATTTCCCTATGTAACTTCTTAGGGACAAGACTTGATTATTTAAGGATTTCAGAGGTATCATATGAGAAATAACTCACCGGATATGGAAAATTTGATTTAATATATTAACAGGAGCAACAAGAACTTGTTTTAATGCTTTTTTTCTTCCCTCTCTCTGAGAATTTAGCCTTTCTTGAAACCATTGGGCTATTTCCTTTCCAAGGCTGGAAAAGACTGATTATAGTTCATGTCTACAGCAAAGGCTCCCCCAAGCCCATTGCAGTTGGAAGCAGCCCAAAACAATGCATGTTAATCTTTTGTTACCCTACAGAATCAAGGACTTTTCTTGGTCATTTATGTGGGCCAAGGCAGGTGAGTTCAAGGGTATGTCAAAATAAAATGAAAAGAAAGCAAGTTGGGACAAGAAATTCTGTTTGAATTTGAGAGAAAACAGTAGCCCTGCTCTCTCTGGCAAAGATTCGTGTACTGTTAAGGGAAGAATCACGTTCGTTTCTCAAGTAGGTTTTACTTTCTGAGATTTCCTCTGTGTGTGTGTGTGTGTGTGTGTGTGTGTGTGTGTGTTGGCTGGGAGGGGAGCTGGGAACATTAGGAAGTAGTTGTTTACAAGTTTAGATTTTCTCTTGAGCATAGTAAAAGTTCTGCTCAGTTTCTCAGAATGTGACAATGAAATTAGGGGTGGAGACGAATTCAGAGAACCATGTTTCAGTATATGGTAAATTTTTACCCAAATACTTCTTTCAGAAACATTTAGTCCTAGCAAACCAAATCAATCCTATGTCTGCAAAGGTATCAGGAAAAGGAATCAGTCAGTAAGCATTTTCTGTAGACCTCAATGCTGCATCCACTTATAGGCTTCTTTTCTAAGAGTTTGGGGTCCTTGACTCATATGAGAGAATATACCAGTAGGTCCTGAATGGGGAGGCGGTTTGGATGAGCTACCCCACTGGTATTATGACAATGCATTAACTCTGTCCTACAGGAAAACTAGGGTCACTTTAGGGCTGCTTTCATTTGGAATGGCATAAGAAAATAGGCTTTTAAAACACGTTTTGAGTACTGTCACCCAAAGTCAGCCTCTGTTCAAAGAGTTTTCAGTTTGATAGGCAGAATTTCTCACTTCTCCCATCTGTCAGTGATTTTGGGGTATCTGTTTTCAGCACCAGGGACAGCAAACACCTCCCTCAATTGAACCAATGACTGCTAGCCTGATTGAACTGCCAGTCAAGAAAGGGTGGGGTTTTTCTTTTACTTCCATCCTTTGGGACCTCAAGCTGGAAGACTTTATTCTTAAGTTCAGGTGCCTACACCTTTTATTAATTTCCAAGCCTGTTTGTGTCACGTTCTCAATCTGCTAACAAATAATGGGTGTTGGACTAATGTGCCCAGGTCTTTTGGCTCAAAGCAGTGGAAAGAAAGACACTTAGACATCAGTGGAGGACACACTTTGGCACAGGGACCCACTGCAATAAGTCTTCGCAAGGCACCATGGACTTGTGAACTCCCAAATGGAGGATAGTTTATTGGCAATCACTTTGAAAAAAAATTTTCTGCACATTTCCCACAAAGTACAAGTCTATGTTTTACTCCATGTGCATTTGGAGGCAGTATTTCACAGGAGTTGAGCAGGAGCTATGAGCTCTGGGGACAGAAAAGGGCCCAGTGATGCTGTGGTTAGCATTTTGAAGACTCAGAGTGGGGCACAGCTTTGAATGCCAGCAGTCACCCTTCAATCCTGAATGCTGTTCAGCAGCTAACTTAGCCTTAAACAATCATAGTAAAAATGCCAATGGCTCCTTAAGGCCTCGGTCAGGCTAGACTGAAGGGTTGCACTGAGAAAATGCACAGCAGAAGCACATTTTGTCTCTTTGCTTTGTGATGGGACAGTTGTCAAACAGCACAATCATACATAGACGTCATTTTAGAGACAACATTGCTTTCTCTTAACTAACTGGCAGCATTTGCCTCACTCATGTCAGGATGGACACTGTACTGGGAAGGCGAGAGAGTCACTGAGGATTTCACCTTAAATGCTGTCTTCTATTTCACAGATGTTAGATAAATTCCACTTCACTTGCCTCTGAACCATCCAGTCCAAGGCTTTGAACACTCCACCATACTCTCTCCTCCACTTTCTCCCCCTCTCTTCAGTGTTGCTTAGCATGATTCATAACACTTAGTAGTGTAAAACTATAAAGGATTTTTTCTAAGGTTAGGTGAGGTGGTAGAACCAGAGCCAGATCTCAGAGGAGCGAGTTCAATGGAGCTGTGAGTTGGAACTTTGGAATGGGTCTGAGGAAAAAAATCCATCCTTTCCCTGCATTCCTTGTCTTCTTGAAGGCATCTCATTCCAGTGCTCACACTTGCCATGCAAAAAAGGCCATGGCCAGAGTTTCTCTTGATTATTTATGTGAGGATGGTGGGAGAGCAGGGTCAAAAATTCTCTACTGGAGTCCTTTAGAATAGAGGAGCTTTGTTTTATATTGAAATCAAAGAGCAACCCTAGCTTAGAAAGAATATGCACATGAATGACCAACCGCTGTAATAGAGTTTAATAAAACAAATTCTTTTCCCTTAAAACAGAGAGGAAGGAGTTGTAGATGGACTGGTAGGAAACAAATGATCCATTGGTCAGGGAGGAAGGTGGTCTGAGATGGAGATACAGAAGTAGTCAGCTTTACAAATGGAGGTATGCCCAGGGCAGCCTCAGGAGAGAACAGGCCAGAGAAAAAAATCCTATAGAGGTTCTCAGTACTTTTTCTGCAAAATTCCTAAAATTTCCAAGGGCACTTCTAGCCCTCTGCCTCCTTAGAGGCGAGCTCAGTGCTACTTCTGGGTTCTTAAGGCAAATGCCCTACAAACACCAAAGTCTTGTATTTTCCACTCTCAGCCGACACGGGCTGTCCAGAGTGGGATTTGCTCCCCTTCCCTATGTGAAAGGGACTTGTTTTCAGTAGAAGTGTCCTTTAACTATCCAGCTAAAGCTGGAGGTAATTTTTTGCATGAATGGCTTTTTACAGCTAGGTCTAAAGCAGAACAAAACTTGTATTAAACTAAGTGCTACTTTACATATCTTATTTCAAGGGAAATGAAGGATTTATTGCGTGTAAATGATGTACACTGATTTGTTTCCTACTGGACATTACATGTCCCTTTATCTTTAGGCTGAGGTTGGGCAGCAAACTTTCAATATCTGGAAAATCAGCTGGTACCTACTTCAGTGCACTAGTTGAAGGAATTTTGCAAATGAAGTTTAGGTGCTCTTGTAACTGATTTCCACCCCCTCCCTAAGCTTTCTGTATTAAATATATGTAAAGTGATTATATCTTGTCTGATTCCGTGGGTTTGTGTGTGTTTCCCAATGTTTGTGTAAAGATAGTAGCCATCTGAAGGGTTCGATGGATTACGGCAACTGCTGAGCAATGCTGTCTATGGCGTGTGGACGTATGATCCATCTAGGCACTTGTTCTGAGGCCAAGTTAATCTTACAGAGTTTAGAAAAGAAACTATGTAGCGTGGCTTGGGAAAAGTTTAATGAAGGATATAATATTGCCAACTCACCATTCATTGGTGGAGACCTTGGCAGCAGCCGAGTTGAGGTGTGCTCAACTGGATTTTACATCATTTATTTTAATCTCAATTGATTGTTCCTCAGGTCTATTTTATGACTTAAAAATATTCCTCCACAATGCTTGTTTCTTTTTTTTCCCAGGCCACTGGAAATTGCTGATCATTCTTGCTTCTCATCATTTGGATCCCAAAGTCGTTGACTTAAAATGGGTGGCTGAGGTTTTAGTGAAACTGGGTTTTACTCATAGTGCCCCTTCCTTGAGGTACTATTTCTTCCATTCTTTTCCTTTCTAACAAATACATCCATTGGCCATGCTAAGTTTATTTGCATCCTGGCAAGTCTTGGAGAGTCAGTTTAGTTAAAGTGATGATTGTATTTTATTTGCCTTTGGAGAAGAGGCTTATCATCGAAGTAAAGTTCTTATGTAAAGGTGTGTTTTATGCAAAAAAAAAAAATCCACAAAGACGGATTCTAAATTTGGTAAGATGGCCCCAGAGTAGGGGGATGTATTCTCAGTTAATATTAAGGGATGTGTTGAAAAGGCAAGTGCCCTCCCTTTCTCTATTCCCCAGCCCACCCTTCCTTCCTCCCTAACCTCAAAAGAAAACAGAAAATTATTTTTTTAAATTGTATTAATAATTTATGTTTAATACAAAAGGATGATTTAATGGTATCACCAAAGGTCATTCTCCCATTGTGCATGTCCTTCACTCTTGGCCCTGTACCCATCACCCTGTTCTTCACCCTCACGCTTCCATCCCAAGGCAACATGTCTTCATTGGAATCTATCAGTGTTGCAGTTCAATGTGGGGATGGAGGTTTAACACCATGACACTAATGGAAACCAACCATTCTTCACTTTCAAATGGTTAATTACTCCAAGAAGGCAAACCCTTTTCTTGGTTTTTGCTTAAAAACATTTTATACATATATATGTATATATGTGTGTGTATGTATGGACATATGTATGTATATGCACATGTACATGTATATATGTATATATCCATCTCCAATATAAATATAGCATATGTGAGAGTTGTAAATACTCCTTGGTCATACTTCTGTTTTCCTCATGCTATCATATCTTCTGTGTTATGTTAACAACTCCATTTATTGACTGATGAAATCGTGTGTAGACCTGTATCCTCCTGACATAGTTTATGTAGGGTATCTTCTCAAATAAAGTATAAAACATCAATGTCCTTGTTTTATTTGTATTCATTATTCAGTAGGGAAGTGTGTTGAATTTAAAGGTAGGTTGAAGTTTGGGAAAGTCCAAATGTGTGCAAAGATTGTGGGATTCAATATCATCTTGAGAGCTGGGACCCTGTTTTGCTGAAGGTCAAATAGCTTGCACAATGCTTAAGGTAGACCCTAAGTTGGATATTGGGTTGAGATGAATGTTTCAAGAAGGACGTACATATATTTATAATTTGAGGCAGGGCACAAGGAAAGGATTGACGACCTCCAGCTCTATGTCATGATGTCCTGTCATTCCACATATGTTGTTACTCAACTTCTTAGTTACAATAATTTTATTTCCTAAGATGGGATAAAATATATTCCCTCGGATTTTTTTTTCCCCCAAAGATTTTATGATTCTTTGGCATAATTACATTAAATCTCGTTTCTAGTCTCTCTTTCTCTCTCCTTCCCCTCCCTCCCTCTCTCTCTCTCTCTACTTCCCAATTTCCCTTCCTTTCCTTTTTTTCTTCGTTACAATATATAATGTGTTTCCTTTAATGAGGAAGACTTATTTCCATTAATTTATTTCAAAAACATCAGTGGATTGTCGGGGAGAGACAGGGAGGCACAGGCTGTAATGTCACTCATGAGGGTTCACCAGAGGTGTAGGAAGCTTTAAGGCAGGGTTCCCTGCCTCGTCCCTATTGACATTTTGGACCACAGAATTCTTGGTTGTGGGGTTTGTCATGTGCATTTTCTGATGTTTACCAGCATTTTCATTAGAGCATTAGTACTCCTCCTCTGTCCCCCTCCCAGGTATGTCTACCAGAAATGTCTCCAAACATAGCCAAATGTCCCCTGGGGACGGGGAGGGTACAAAATTGCCCTGGTTGAGAACCATTGGTATAAGGGTTTAGACATTACCATGCAATGTCACACAGTATTAAAAGAGGAATTTCATTCAGGAAAATCAAGAGCTCCAGGTCGTGCGTGCCCCAGCCCTTTCTAGACCAGCGGCTTGTCTGTACCACGTGGTTAACTTGTCTCCTTCCTCTAAGCGCATCTCCCTTCAAAGCCTGTAGCTAAGGATCAAGTTACAACACCATGTTTGGGTTTCAGACAGCAATGGAAATATCTTCCTCATCTCCATATATCAAACACGTTGTTATCACTAGAATACCTGCTCACACCACCTTAAAAAAAGTGTAATTCGTAAAGCTCTGAGTGGGAAGAAACCCAAATAGGCTTTTTGAAGGTTCTATCCCAGTGAAGGAAGTTAGCATACCTAAAGCGCAAAAGACTTTTGTTCTTCAATTGTCCCTTGTAATAAATTACATTTTTCACCGGCCCTTGCCTCCTGGCCACATAAAACTATAAGTTCATGGGAATTCCCTGGCAGTCCAGTAGCTGAGACTCCAGCACTTCCACTACAGGGGGCATAGGTTCAATTTCTGGTCGGGGAACTAAGATCCAGCATGCCACGCAGAACAGCCAAAAATAAAAAATATATATATATAAACTAAAATGCCATTAGAGTTAAAAAAAAAATTACAAGTTCATAATTAGGCCCCTTGCAGGCATGGGACAAAAGTCCTCAGTGTATAAACTCTTTTTGATGAGTAGGTGGAACATGCATTAAGTCTTTCCAGACAAGGGCTAATGTTCTCTGTGCAGTGATATGTATATAGTACGTACTTAATAGACATTCGTTGCGTTGAACTGGATTTCTCATTCTCCAAGGCCCAGATCATTTGTACTGAATTCAAAGTGCTACCACTGTGCCTCATGAGCCTCACATGTGAAAATTCTCAGGATCCAGAATTCTGAACCACCTGACAACATGGAAGTTATGAGTAAATCTCTCTCTTCCCCAGCATGTGGCTGCCTTTACATTAGTGTCTTCCTGGGCTGCCTGAAGGCAAAAGTAATGTTTCTCAAAGTAGGAGTTTTAAATGCTCTCTGAAGTCCGGGCCTGGTGGCTTGGCCTATTTATTGCCTAGTCCAGTGATGGCAAATCATGGAAATGCAGTGAGAGACAACGGGTCCCACGCCACATACATGAAACCCCCACCCTCACCCTTCTGCAGGGGACTACTCCTTCCTACTCCACACAAAGTCCAGGGAGGCCCTGGGGTCTTGCACCTGCACTTCAGAGGGTCCTCACATCCTTCTGACCCATTATTTGGCATTTATTTTGAAAGACAGTTCAAGGACTGGATAAGGTTACAGACTTCTAGGTCTGGAAGGTCCTTGATTAATAATCTCATTCAACTACTTGCCCGAAGCCAGGGTTCTCAGGTAAACAAAAACTGAGACAAACTATTGATAGCATCTTCCAATGCCTGAAGGCATGGTCGATACTATTATCTTATAAAGACAACATGCCCCTAAAAAACCGTCAACCCAGTGGTGACAAGAAGAAGCAGTGGTCTAACAGGGAAACTTCAGAAATAGCAGCTGGCCATCCCTGAACCTGAACCTGGAGACTGCCTATCATGGCATCGATCACAGACATGACAGGAAGGTACTCATTAGACACAAGGTAGATTTATCAGACCTGATGTCCTAGGTGAGGGGGTAATTTTTTGGCATAGGTCATGAACATACATATGAGGGAGCTCCCAGGAATTCTACTTGAACTTCTCAGAACCCATTCCTCTAATGTTTCAGGGCATGGAGGGGCACCTTGCCCTGAGCCATGCACTATTCCTTGTTCCTGTTGGGATGCTCAATGTTACTTAGCTATTAACTAGGGAGATGTTCTATTTTAGCCTCTCTTTTCCCCCCATTTCCAAGGTTTGCAATGTTCTCAACTATTCAAATCATCAGTATAGGGCTCAGCAGAGGGTCTAATTACTGCCCTGCCTGCCACTTGCTGATGAGCTGCAAGGGCCAGGGAATGGCTTTAAAGCAGTTAGGTAGAGAAGAGCAGCTTCTTTGGAAAGTTCTCTGGGAGTTTGGGTCTTATAAGGGAAATCTGGATGGTATAACGTGGGAGAGTCCATCTTCTGACTACTTCTGACTACAGATCATGGCCAGATACCCATGCCTTAGAGGAAAGCACAGTACTTGTATTACATCAGCCAATCTCTATGAGTGTCTTAATCGTAGTCCTTTCTCCTCAGACTTTTGAAAACATTCTTAAGTAGTAGCTCAAGTAGTCTTAGCAGACAAATCCTCAACTATAAGGGAGAGAGGCCGTGGAAGAGAAAAGGTGCCAAGACATGGTCATGGACATTCATATTTAAGCCATATGTCACTATTTGCCCAGCAAGCTGTCTGCAAGAGCCCTGAATGAGTTAATTCTTTTAACTAGGACATATGTTAATATTTCTATTGTATAGATGTGCTAATCAAGCCTCAGAGGTTTAGATAACTTGTCCAAGGATGCCCAGTTACTTGAGGCAGAGGTAGGGTTTGAAACCAGCAGTTGGGTTTAGTATACATCGTCTTAATCACCATCCTATCCTTCCTATCACATGTATTGAAGCTGCTGTCCAAGACCACAATGGAGGGTTGTAATCAAAGAGCAAACAAATAAACAAAAACAATGGGGAAAAAGCAGTTTAGAATATATCACTTTCAGGATAGTCTTTCATTCATTTATTGATGTAATAAATTTAGGAGCAGTCTTCTATTAGAGGTACTATAATGTGCCAAAGCCTCAAGATGTAAAGGAGATTTAAGACTCTCTCCCCAGACCATACCCCTCTTTATCCCACACTCTGGATTCCACAGTGAATAGAAGAACGTCTGGGTTACTAATATCAAGGCTATAAGAAGATTCAGAGAGCACAACAGAGGACAGGATTTCAGTTATGACTTGGATGATGACTAACAGAAGAGTTTTTGATAAAGAGACTTCCCCAGCTTCTCTTAGTATACAGCCAACTTCTCACTCCTTTTGCCCTTGTGCTGTGGATGGAGAGGTCTAGGGCTTTGAGATCTACCAAACCAGAATTCCGTGGATGCCTTGATCTTCTCCTGTATATTACTCCAGGTGGAAAGCCAGAACCCTTCTCCCAAGCCCTTACGCAAACATTGACCTAGAAAGCAGGGTAATGTCTCAATCATAGTCTGACCCCCTTCGGTCACTGTTCCAGGCACACACTGCCTCTGCTCATTTCCATCTCTTTGAGCCGCAACAAGCCACTCCCTCCTGCTACTTAATGGAAACCCCACTGGTAGAGTTATGCGCAATGGGGTTGATCATAAACGTGATTTATGGAGTTAGTTTATTTACTGCCTCTGATGCCGGCCCCAGCTGCCAGGAGTTTGACCGACAATTTCTGTTTATCTATTTCTCACTATATAATACCTGAATTCACATTATAAATTCTTCTGATCGGAATTTCATGACATCTGCTCTGGTATTTTTTGATGGTATACTCATCAGGGACTCTGTCCTTTGGGGGGATGAGGTAGGCTCTGAGCCCATCGTTCTGTCTGTCGGGGTGAGGCTAGGACCCCGACACCCTAAAGTGAGAGGACATTATTGTTATCTCTTGTGCCTTGCGACAGATACCTGTGTATATGTTAGAGATATGGTCACCTATGACAGAAGTCTCTTGTGATTCAAAACAAGTGGAAATAAATGACAGAGAGTAACTCAGAGTCAAAGTGGTGTTTGACCACCTGAAAGTAATCTGGTAGGGTAGGATAATCCAGATCCTGCCTGGATCCACAGGTAGAACCAAATGACCACTAATCTCCAACCTTTGGATGGGGCTTCGGTTCATGCAGAGAGAAGAGAGTTGGACTCTCTCATCTTGAGTTGATGCTCTCCCCATGTTTAAGTTCCCATCATTCAAGCATAATCAGAGGAGTAGGGGTGAGAAGTCATTCTGAAATATCCAAGAAGATTCCCATACTAAATCAGAAGACTTCAAAGTTTGGCCAAAAGACCCAAGGAGAGTTATAACAGTGTTTATTCTCCTTCTATAGATGTAGGGTTTTCCATCCAGAAAGAATGGATCAGCAAATTTCCTTGAGACAAATATTTTTTTTTAAAAAACAAGGCTGCATCTCTTTCATAAGAACTTTCCATTTTTTTTTTCCAGAGAAATGAGGCCAGTTTCTACCATGGTTTTTCTTGTTTTTTTGTTTTGTTTTGTTTTGTTTTTGTTTTTGTCCCTGCAGTGTTATACTCACAGCTGGAACTTCCCTCAGTTTTACTCTCAGTCAGCCCTGGCTGCCCAACTCCTGTAGTCCAGCTTCAGCAGAGCTGATATGGGCTCCAACCCTGAGCGTTCCCTGTTCTGGTCCCTCACCTGGGTCCCTAGAAGGAAGCTAAACTTTCATTAAGCCCATAATATGCACCAGATAGGCATCTCGCTAAACCTTCACTGAGCCATCATAACGATCCCCTATGAATTATGTATTTTTATCTTCATATTTCTAGATAAGGAAACTGAGGCTTGGAGATGCTGTCTCAGAAAGATTAATTTTCTTGTCAAATGACACAAACAAGTATTAGGCAAGGGCAAAATTCAAGCTTTTGTCTGACTAACTGCTCAGCAAATTTTGTTTCTGTTTGGTACCACCTGTGAGGTTTGTCCCCCAAACAGCGAGGAAGGAAAAATACCTCTCATTCTCCCAAAGTTTTTTTCATCCATTAATCAACTGGGGACCATAGCCAAGTCATTTAACTTCTTTGGGCCTCAGTTTTCTCATATGTAACAGACACATAGTCATACTATGATCTGTTCTTATAGTATGGAGTCATATGAGGACATGCACAAAGTGCTTGGTACTTGGTCTTGCCCTTAATAAGCCTTACATGAATGGTAGGATCATTATCATAATCATCATCACCATCATCATCATATTACCATCGTCATCACCACCATCACTGTTTTCACCAACACCATCATTATTATCATTGTCATCCCCACCATGACTATCATCACCATCATTATCATCATCATCATCAGTTTCATCATCTGCTTGAGAGTGGGCTCCATATTCCCCTCCTCTAAGAACTAATTGTCTCTCTGACTGGCCTTAGGTGCACTTTGGGAGACTTTCTCTCTATCGAGGTGGACAGGAAAGCCCCTGACAGCATGGAATTACATTATTGATTTGTGCCTCCCAAGGCCAAGCCCTTTTGAGATTCATTAAATCAAACAATAAAAGAAAACCCCAGGAGTTAGACACTTTTCCACGTATTGCCCAAATTCAGTCCATCTCTCCTCAGCTTCCCCAGCCTGGTCATGGCTATTTCTTTCTGACTGTTACACAACAGGAAGGTTACTGGCAGCCACTAATGGATCCAGGAATAATAACAACTCCCAGAGCTTCAAAACTAGAATACATTTTATAAAAGTGAAAATTGGTCCTGCTGTCAAAAACTGACTGATAGAGAGGGACAAGGGAAGGGCAGAAGCTATCATTTAAGGTTCATCTGTTTGTTGCTTAGCTGGACCTTATTATTCCCATTTTCCAAATAAGAAAACTGAATCATCAGTCTAAGAAAACTGAATCTCTTATGCTCATTTTAAAGACAAAGTTAATAAAGTTTAGGGAGGTTAAAAAAATTGTTCAAATGTACTCAGCTACTAAAGCAGGGTTTTTCAACATCTACACTGTTGACACTTTGGGCCAGATAATTCTTTGTTGTGGGTGGCTTTCCCGTGAGTATGTGAGCTGGAGCCAGATTGTACCCTGAAGGGTGTTCAGCAGCATCCTTGACCTAGATGCCAGTAGAAAACCCCAGTCATGATAATCAAAATTCCAAGATATTGTCAAATGTCCTTCATGGGGACAAAATTGGCCCTGGTTGAGAACTACTGTCTTAAAGGATAGAGTTGGGTTTCGGACCAAGGTCTGCAGACCTACTAAACTCAATGCCATTATGCCGCTTAAAGGAATAATAATCTAAGGAGTTTTTTTGTAAAGATGGTGGAGTTAAGCACAGGAACAGAATCTCTCCCTCCCAATAATTAAAAAGGATCAGAGAAAGAACCTGAAAACAATTTACTAAGTAGGAAACAGATAAGGACTGGGGTGTAACCTCACGACATAAACTTCAAAAAGTACTGGCTGTAAATATAAACACCCTGGCGGACTTGGTATGGTTCCTCTTCCTCCCTCAGCCCCTAGAAGTGAAGCCGGAGAAAATGTGAGTTGAAAAAAAAAAAAAGCTGATATTTACAGATAAGTGGCTGAGCCAGTGCTGGAAAGTCAAGGGCAAACCCTTGTGTGTAGAAGCCCCTGGTTACTTGTGAACATTTCAACAGAGGCAGGAAAGTCGATTAGAGCTCCCCAGGGCTCAGGGCTCCACTCTGTCTGGGGAGAGATCCAACCACACCTCCCGGGTGTCCAGTTATGGCTGGGCTATCAGCCAGATATTCTGTCAAAGTACATTTACACCCCACCGAGTCCTTCAAAACTCATTCCCTGCTGGGCAGTCCCTCTTTCCTCCCTGGATTTTCTCCAGCTACAGCACAAATGATGACACACATTACTCAACTCTCAAACTCCTGCTGGTGGATAAAGTCTTCAGTTCAAGTGGGAGGAGTGTCAAACAGAACTCACCCAGTCTAGATCAGAATAAATAGAAGGTCTGAACATAATTGCCCATGTTAGGAAACACCTAGTAAAAATGCAATATATTTATATATCGCAAATATTGCAGTATATTGTAATATATTACCAAGTGTATATATATATACACATACATATATATATACACGTATATATGTATGTATATATATATATACACACACACATATATATATACTTGGCAATACAAAACATAATGTAAAGTAACAAAAGGTGGTAGAAACCATTGCAAGCATTTCTCCATTTCTCCTAGTGGGGTATTAGTCAATATGATAGAAAGTGAAACAAGCAATATAAAAATGACTCCAACATTTTAATGTTTTTCACATTTGTGTATCAACCATAGATTAAGTTTTCAGTAATTATTGTTTCTTATGATGAGTAAACACTAACGGGGAAAGTTTAACTATTACTCAATTCAATAATTTTATCTAAGATAGAAAGTATACTAGAGTGTATTAAAAAGGTTATTTACCTACTGAATATGTATAGATGATGGCTTACAATGATGCTTATCTAGTTGGAGTGTTATTTCTAGGTGGTGAGGTATTCGGTGACATTTTTTGCATCCTTTAATTTTTTTCTATATTGTTAAATGTTTATAGTGTGCACATATCATATTGACAAATAAGAATAAAGTTGTTTAAGAAAGAGAATCAAGAGAGAGAAAGATGGAGGGAAGAAGGGAGAAAGAAAAAGGAAGAAAGGAAGGAAAGAAGGAAGGAAAAGAAAGCAAAAGAATGTGAGAGAAAGAGAAATTAAAGGAGAAGGAGTAGTGGGGCTAATATGGGGGGGCACAGGAGGATATGATCCATTTATTCTGCTTGGGGGAGCTAGTAGAATATAGTTGAAAGTGTAGAATATGTATGGGCTTTGGAGTTTTAGAGACTTGGGTACATCTTACATCTGCCACTTAACCAGAGGGTCCCTAGACAAGTTCCTTAAGCAAGTCTGAAATTTCCTTATCTGTGAAAGGAACAATCACACTTGCTTTTACAAAGGTTGTTTTGAGTTTGTGCACGGTGCCTAGCATTGGATAGTCCCTTAAAAGATGCCAGCTTCCTTTCAAATTGCCTCTGGTAATTCTTTTCCAATCCATCCATCCATCCATCCAATTATCCATCCATCTATCCATCCATCCATCCAATTATCCATCCATCCATCCATCCATCCATCTATCCATCCAACCATCCATCCATCCATCTATCCATCCAACCATCCATCGAGAAGCTTTTATCAGACAGGTGTTTACTAACAGCTAGTAAACCTCAATATGAAAAGATTCAGTCCCTGTCCTTGGCAGAGCGAGCAGGCCAGAGAGAATGAGAAGAGGGAGACCCCGGAGCTTTGGAGTCAGAAGATCCAGGTGCTTCTGCAGAGAAGCCCCGATAACTGTTCATTAACCATTCGCTTCAGAGGAGGTCTCCTGCACCTTTGCTTGGCACATCTGAGTGGCATTTTTCTGGGACCTCAGGAGACAGTTGGAGAATGCGTCGTTTTCATTTCACTTCCACCACCTCTTCTGCCTCTGTTCTGACTCCCACCGTGAAGTCCTCTGGCTCTTTCTCATGGCTTTGAAATCGAGAAAGACACTTTGGAATTCAATTAGCCACACAGTTGCCACAGCAACAAAAACATATAAGCTTAAATGATTTATACGCACAGACAACACTTCAGAAAGGAATAAATTTAATCCTGCAGCTGAGAATGAAATGGACTGTACCATAAGAAAAGTGTATTCTTCTCTCCCCCATGAGAGGCTTCCAGGTCTTAATGTGATCTCAGTGAGCACTGAGGCCGAGGGAAGGAGGCAGCCCGTGAGCAGCTCACACCCACAGCCAAGGTTGGGTTTCACATGGAACCTTGCTCTACAACTGCTGGGACATTCTGGGCCAGCAAAGCCAGGCGTGAGGGTGTGTATTAATCCATGGACCAGAAGCGTGTCTCCCATAAAGTCATCTTCCTCCCCTACCGATGCTGTATGTGGGTTTGTACACACCCACACCCATAAATCCTGAGACTGACTTCACATTAAAGTGAGATCCTTCACAGAGGCATAGAATCGAAGGAGCTGGTTAGAAAAAATAAAAGAAAAAGAAAATCCCTGCATATCAGGTATTGTGCCACAATTTCTGCTTTACTCCTGTATTACTCTCCTGTTACAGGTCACAGAACCCATTGGTACCATTGGGCTAGGAGCACTTTTTAAGGTGGTTTAATATCTACCTGTAATTTATTTCTGCTATAAGAGAATGTTTAGTCTTTATGGGCCACATGTGTGAAGACAAATGAAAGCAGACAGTATCTTGAAGTAGTTATCTTTTATTTTTCATTTATTTTCCTATTTTACATATATATTGACCCGTTGGAATCACCTAGAACAGGAGTTTATTAATTTTCTTTTATTGTGCACTCCTATTAGTTGAACATATACATATGTATTTACTTATAAAATATGCACATACACTATGATCCATCCATATATATTCAAAGCTAATAAAGCATATATATTTTTTAATTAATTTATTTATTTATTACCTTTGGCTGTGTTGGGTCTTAGTTGCTGCGCATGGGCTTTCTCCAGTTGCAGCGAGCGGGGGCCACTCCCCGTTGCGGTGCACGGGCTTCTCACTGTGGTGGCCTCTCCCGTTGTGGCGCATGGGCCTACTTGCTCCGCGTCATGTGGGATCTTCCTGGACCAGGGCTCGAACACACCCCTGCATTGGCAGGCAGGTTCTTAACCACTGCGCCTCCAGGGAAGCCCTAATAAAGCATATTTTTTAAAGTTTTTTGAAAAAATGTATTGAAGTCAATATTTTCTCTCAGACCTAAATGAATCATCTTCACCCCACTTTGGAAACCATTGAGCAGGGGGCATCTGCATTGCTTCAAGAAGAATTAGGGTGGTTAAAATGGGAGCCACAGAGAAAAAATAACTTAAACTTCCAATACAAGCTCTTGAGGATCAAACTGGAAGATCGTGAGGGGACTAGGCACCGTGTGCTCCATAATAATAATGGAGAAGAGCAGAACCAGGTGCAGATGATACTAACCTTTATGTTCTCCACCCACTCAGAGAACTGGAGAAGGGAGGGGCGAGGAGATCGTGGAAAGAGCCCCGTGGCTCTTGAGAGCCACTGAGACATAAAGCCAGTCTCTCCTTCACTCCCCACCAATTGGATGGTCACTGTGGCATCTGGGCTGAGGAACTGTTCTTCAAGTTGTTCCCTCTCCCTTGAGGGCTCTCCACAACAGCAACTGCAGGGGGCCACTGAGTGGTCCAGCTGATGGAGACCACCCGTGCTCCCAAGACTTTGCTGAGTCCATCCAAACTGCCCTGTCTGGACTACTCCATCCTCAAGTGCCCAGGACATGTAGAATCACTGCCCCCTCACATTACCCAAGTGGAAAATGGTGCAGGATCCCTGACACTCATAAGATGATGGTGGCTGTGTGCAGGGGTAAGCCCAGCACCACTCCTTGATGGGACTGGAAAGTGATGAAACACATTACTAAGACCCCACTAATTGGTATCCACTAATTTAGCATTGTTGAATTTTGGTTTTTCTTTGCAAATATTTTCTTTTCCAGTGGTGAACATGTACGCCACAAATCAGCACACAGAAACTCACATTCCAGACAAAACCTTAGCATGCAATTTCTGTGTAACGCTTAACATCTAGGAAAATCATGAAATACTCCATTTGCCAGCTTTCGTTAATGTATTTGGAAAAAAAAAACCGGCAGTAATTTATTCATATCGTATAATTCAGGATTTTCCCCATTTCAGACAGTTCTTCCCCTAGGTATGCATAGACCTTGAAGTTGGATAAAGTGTTTGAATTCTTGCTGTACTACATAGAAACAGTATAGTCTCAGGCATACCACTTAACCTCTGAGAGATCAGTTTCCCAGTCTGTAAAATGGGGTTGGCAATACCACCTTTGCTGAATTGTTGTAAAATGTATATGTAATCAAAAGCACCTTGCCTCTGACCTGGCACACAGAGACCACTCAGTTTGTAGCTGTTCCTGTCATGGTAATTAGTATAAATGAATGAGATTTTCCTGTTTGCCCCATTCATATATGTTTCCATGTATTCCTATGTATATATGCATCTCTTTCCTGTATTCATATGTGTATGTTTCCATGTATTCAAGGAGGGTAGGACAAACTCTGTGTGTGTGAAGGATGGTTAGTTTTTAAAGGGACAGACTCCCTTTACCACTGCGCATTCACTGGGGTTGGGTTATTCTAGGCCTTCAGTAGAACTTTGAGCAGGGCTAGTGATAGAGGGACAGGGCATTGAGGAACTTCTGTGGATGTCTGCGACTGCTTCTCCCGCTGCAAGTGGGGACAAGACCCCTGCTGGGCTATCAAGGTAAAAGTGGATGATATTTTTAAATTTTTGTATTTTTTTATTGTGGTAAAATAAATACACATAACATTTGCTATTTTAACCATTTTAAAGTGTACAGTACCAGGTATTAAGTACATTTACGATGTTGCATAAACATCACTGCTATCTAATTCCAGAACTTTTGCATCATCCCTAGCAGAAACCCCATACCCATTCAGCGGGAACTCCCTATTTCTGCCCCATCCCCCCTTCCTGACTACCGCTGATCTCTCTGTCTCCGTAGATTTGCCTCTTCTGGACATTTCATATAAATAGGATCATACAGGACGTGGCCCTTTGTGACTAGCTTCTTTCGTTTAGCGTAACGTTGTCAAGGTTCATCCGTTCCGTAGCACGTGTCAGTACTTCATTCTTTTTTATGGCTAATGATAGCCCATTGTGTGGACATACTGCCTTTTGTTTATCCTGTATTTGTTGTTTAATCCCATCAGCCCACATGGCATCCTGATGTGGTAGACTTGAGTCACGCAGCCCTTGGTTCAGTGACACGGTCTCAGGCACTCGTGTGTTCTGAGACTTTTGGTGTACGCCCACCTGTGAAATGAGGGTAATGATGATTGTCAGGGTTATTGGGGCAATTGAATGAGATGAGCATATGCATATGAGCGTACCTGGCACGTGGGAGGTATCTTAATCCATTTATGCTTTTTGTTTTCCTCCAATTTCTTTAGCTTCATAAATGTTCTTGATAAAACAACTGTCATGGAAACTGAAGGCTCCCCGTGGGGTGCACGCCAGGCAGACTAAGCCTTGGTTCTGGACCTTACTCTGGCCCCTGGGGCAGGGCTGGACCCCTGCTGAGCCGCTGGAAGCTACCCCTTTCACCATCAGTCTAAGTCATGCTTGTTCTTCCTCTCCATCCCACTCCTAGAAGGTTCTGAAACTCTCATCAAACATTAAGTAGCAACACCTATAGGCTAATATAGGGTGAGGGGAGCAGCCTCAGCCCTGGAATGTCAGATGAGCCCACAGAGCTCCCGGGAGAGTCATGAGCGTCAGTGTGTTAACATATGTAAAGCAGCTCGCACTTAGCAAAGCCACAGGAAGGTTATTCCCTTTCCTTGAAAACAGTGACTAGGTCTTATTCATCTGTAAGCTCCCTGAAGTGTGTAGACCAGGGCCTTGCACACAGCAGGTGCTCTCAAAGTGTTCAGACCAGGCCTTTCACATAGAAGTGCTCATTTAAGGTTTGGGGGATTGAGGTGAATCTGCAGACCCCACTGGCTCAAGCGCCAGTACCCCATCAGAACAAACCAGGTAGACCTCAGTCCACAGAGCCAGCCGGAAAGAGCTACTTGCCCCATGAGGCCTGTCCCCCCTGGGAGATGCATACAGGTGAGTAAACCTAATAAAGCAATGGCCTTGGGAACGAGGGAGGGTGAGGCAGCTCCCGGAAGCCCCAAGCTCCCACAGCAGGCGGTGCTTAATGAGGTCCTTTGGCACAAGGCCAGTGACTCTTGACCAGTTCCCTGGGGGCTGGATTTGCTGAATCTTGTGAGAAGAGGCATCGCTCTGCTGGAAGGTCAAGGGAGATGAGTGCACATGGACGGACGGGCAGTGAGTCACCAGAGCCCTGAGCTCTCCAAGCCGGGACGGTGCTGTCAGCGGGGTGTTGGCCACAATCCAAGGCCTCTGGCTGCTTGCTGTGTAGCCATCACCTTGACGGCCCAAATGGGCATCCACAGGGCCTCCTTGTTTTGCTTTAAAGAAGGCCCCAGACAGTGAGCTTGGTATTTCCCTGGCAAATACAACAGGCTCACAATTCCTTATCTGCAATTCCAAAAGAGCTCAGAAATGGAAACTTTTCTCGTAACTTAATTAGCAGCAAAACCTGACCTGATCTGAACTCACTTTGCTGCAAAAATGTGACCTTATCTGAGGCGAGGTTATCCATGTAGTGTGAATATTTATGTGTTTGATTACAGGTGCTACCTTTGGCCCTGCTGAGGGTGCTGGAGGACATACAGTATATGCAGGGATTCTTTTCCTCAAGACGGCAAACATCTGCACCCTGAAATGCAGCCGGCCCTGAGGACTCCAGAAGAGGCACTGGGCACCAGGACTTACGACATTCCGTAATTTTCCAGCACGGGGGGAATGGCATGTTCATCTTCTAGAGTCTGCTTTAGTGGGTGCTTTCTGGATGCAAGGACCAGAAATCTCAGAAAAGGGAGTTAGTAAAGCTATGTGGTTTTCTCCCTGGGAACTAGAGGAAGAAATGAAGGCACGTCATAGATGGAAAGAGCTTTAGGCCTCTCTCTCTCTTCCTCTCTCTCTCTCGCTTTTCCACTTTCTCCTCTCATGGGGCTGCAGCATGGTCCTCCTTCTCTTTCCTTCCTTCCCCCCTCCCCCCACCTCTCTCTTGTCCTCTCTCTCCCTCTTCCCTTCCTTGCCCTCCTCACCCCTCCTTTTTTCTTCCTCCTTTTCTCCCCAACCCTGGCTCGTCTCTGGGCATCTGCTTCTTTCACTCTCCCTTGCTTTCTCATCACTGCCAGGGCCTCATGTGTTTGGCTTGCACAAAGCTCATCGATAATCTGACTATATTTCCACACTTCATTCCATCCTGCTTTCTGCTGTGATGTGCTCCATCTTTCTGTGTGTCCCTGTTGGACAAAAAGAATTCTAATTGTCTCAGCATATTTTTTCATTCATGCCAGGTATATGGAAGGACCACCCTTGTTAGGTGCTCGCCCTGGAGCAATCCGCTGTGTTAGGGGAAGGGATCGTGGGATACAACATATGGCTGCCTAACCTGACCCTTGGGTGGGTGCAGGCATTAATTTCACTTAGATGAGACTATGGCTGGTCAGGCTCCAAAAGTCCACTACATGGTCCAGACTCTAGCATTGCTGGTGGATGCCAAACAGGACCAGAGACTGAACAATATTTTAGCAATTTTCAGTAACCTTAGCTGGCTCCTTCCCTTTTTGCCATCCCCATCCCTGCAGATACACAAATACTCTGTTCTTTCATGTTGCCCTAACTTGACAGGACTCCTCTTTTTCGCTGGTGCAGAGTCACATGCCACCAAGACTCACCATTGCAGACATTCCCCATCCCTGGGTCAGTGCTTGTCAATTCTATCCAACCCTAATGTACTGGTACTTCCCATGGCAAAAGACATTGAGACCGCAGCCAACTCAAAATAGGGCCTTCTCTAGGGTAGGTGTCTGATACGTATTAGTTATAGTCATTCGGATGAATACACCAAAGAGTCAAAGAATCAATGAATAATGATGCCTCTGTGAGCACATCTATTGCTTTTCAGTGCAGTAAAGCGGGGAGAATGGGTTTTGCTGATGGAGTAGACGTCAACGGAGTCCTTCAATAACACATCCAGGGGTGGTTCCTTCTGCATCAATGTGGAAAGTCAAAGCCAAGGAGACTGGGATTGCTGGAATCCTAGGCAGTCTGATCCTACAGTCTCATGTAGCCTCCCGCCCCTTCCCCGCCTCCCTCAGTGCTGGCAGACGTGGGAGACAGTGGGCTGGCAGGGCTTGGACAGAGCAAGGTCAGAGGCCAGGTATCTTGGGATCCAGCTGGGCAGGACCCCACACCCAGCTATGCCATTGTCAGAAGCAGAGAGACTCCTCAGTGGAAGGGGAAGACTTGCCGTGTCAGCAGGAGCTGTTTAAATAGCTTTTCTTGCTGGCAGGGTGCTAAGGAAGTACTAACATGGGGGGGGGGGCGGGGATGGAGGCAGCAGGGGCTTTCTGGGAGAAAGAGCAGATCTGAGCCCGCTTCAAAGGCGCTGAGTTAGGAGCCAGAGAAGGCGGCCCTGCCCACCTGCCCTGTGTCAACTGGGGCCCTTCTTAGAGAGCAGAAGAGGACCGCTCGGGGGTTCTGAGCATAAATCCCCTTTGTCTCACAACTTTCAAGTCGTCCTCCTCCTTGTTCTTTAGAAGCCAAAGTGCTAACTATTGCTCTGGGCCAAATCTCATGTTAGACCACCTGGACATGGAGTGTCCTCACTCCTGGGCTTGTCTCCCATCATACAGAGGGGCTCTGGGACCTATTTCCTCTCAGAGGGACTCCATTCCCTGGGGGCCCACTCCCTCCTTGCCAGGGGAGTCTGTAAAGGGCATACAGTTCTATCACTCTTTCCAGCTGGATTAAAAAAATTTTTTTTAATTATTTAAAAACTTCTCTTCTGGAAGTCTAGCAAGGTACCTTTGTTTATGTCTCTCCATTTTAAGGACAAAAAGAGTTGGCATCTGTGAAATCAAACCATATGAAAGTCCCACATTTTGTAGGTTGGAAACAATTTTTTGTAGGCAATGTCACATTATTCAAACTATAACTTCTGCCTGGAGTTGGGCATCAAGCAGGTTGGAAGTCAAAATGCTGGGTGTTCTCAGGATGGTGTGTGTGTGCACCAGGGCACAGATTGGGGTGGCCTGGACTTGGAAGTTGAGAAAAAGCATAATGATGCTGATGCTACAGAACTAATGATCACATGTACTGAGCCCTTATCACATTCCATAATAAGAGATTTCTTTGTAATAACTCATTTAATTCTCACAACATCCCCATGAGGTAACTATTGGGCAGGTGAGGGATTTAAGTCCCAAGGAAATTAAGTAACATGCCCAAGATCACCCAAGAAGATACCAGAATATGGTGGTCCAGGCAGAAGCACCCCAGAAGCTTAGCTGTCTCCCCAGCTGTGAGGGAAAAGGAGGAACTGCAAATATGAGAGGTATTCTGGAAGCCTCCCACCTTCTCACTGGCTGTAGGAAGTCCAGATAGGGTGTGCTATGGAAAGAACAGCGCTTTAGATGTTAGAAAAACTTGGGTGTATTGGGTTTGGATACCAGCTGTACTTTTACCCAATCAAAAGACATTGGGCTGGAGAAACCCTTCCACCCATTTCTTCAATAGCCTAGAGACATATCTTGACCCTACGTATTAGTTGCCTAGGGCTGCTTTAACAAATTATTATGAGCTTCGTGCCTTATGACAACAGAAATTTACTCCTTCACAGTTCTGGAGGCTGAAAATTCAAAATCAAGTAGGCTGCAGGGCAGTGCTCCCTCTGAAAGGTCTAGGGAAGAATCGTCCCTTGTCTCTTCCTTGGCATTTCTTGGCTTCTGCCTGAGTCTTCACATGGCCACTTTCCCTCTGTGCATGCGTCTTTGTTCAGATTTCCTTCTTCTTATAAGGACACTGGTCATTAGGTGATGTCTCATCCCAATCCAGTATGACCTAATTTTAACTTGATTCTATCTCTAAAGATCCTATTTCCAAATAAGACCACATTCTCAGGTTTTAGATGGATAGAGTTTTGGGGGACACTATTCAATCCAGCATACCCTGCTTGGCCATCAGCTTTAGCTTAACACTAATTCATTCATTCAGTCAGTCAGTCATTCACAAACATTTACTGAGCACCTAGTGTCAGACACAATGTTAGATACCGGGGAAACATGTTGAATAAGTCAAGGTCATTCTGCATAAGGAGCTCAACCAACTAGTTGAAGAGACAGATGTGCCCACAAGAAAGCTCAGTAGAGGTTTACAGAACCCATGATCGGACCCCTGTTCATAAGTCTTGGGGGAAAGGTCAAGTTGGCTGTGAAAGGGCATTGGTCAGAAAAGGTTTCATAGGTGAGGTGCTGCTTGTGCTGAGACTTTTCTGAAGTCAGTCTTTCCTGAAAGTGGTTTTCAGAATGGACAAAGTGGGAAGGTGCTCTGGGTGGTGCGCATGGTATGTGCAAAGGCTGGGGCACCTTGAAACTACCCCTTGTGTTTGGGGTTCTGCAGATGTTTCGGCAATGATCCCACAGCAGGGGTAGAGAACACACTCACATGGAGAAAGGACCTTGCCAGGGGAGGCAGTGACTGACCCTGAAGGCCAGCACTGGGTCACATGGTGATGCCAACAAGTCTGAACTGGGGACAGGGCAGCAGGTGGTCTAGGAGCACCCTATCCCTAAACAACGCTGGTTACTTTTAGCACTTCTTGCCTTGAGAAATAAAAGAAAGGACAAGAAGAAAAGAAGCAGGGAGCCTCTATAGCCATTTGATCATCACGACAATCCCATTTTACAGGTGGGAACATTGAGGGACAGAGCTGTTAAATGATTTACCCTAAATGACAAAGCAAATAAACAGCAACGTTTCATACCTTGATTACCGGGATTGACTCAGTGTATTGTTCCGGTGTACCCCACTGCCTCCCAAGGAAGGCACAAAAAACAATCCACAGTTACCAACAGGCCAATTAAAAGGCAATTCTTTTTATTACATAACAGGTCTTAGGCTTAAAGAGGGATTTGGCACCATCACAAAATTATGTTTAAATAGCAACCATCTAATAATAGTCCCTGCCCTGCAGCTTCCCTCCCTGGGTATTTAAATGTGCCCTGATAGATCACAAACTGCTTATTTTAGGGAAAGAGAAGAGGAAACCAAAAGGCCAAAGTGTTAAAAGCTACCATCTATTAGAGATCAATCAGAAATGAAGAGGCATTCATTAATGCTTCCTGGGAATTATAAGTCAATGAAAATGGGATTTCATTAAAAAATCCTACTGTATTAACTGCAGATGCCTCCTCCAGCAAAAGCTGCCACCCTGGCTACCCCTCAGTGGGAATTCTTAAAAAGGAGATTTGGACCCAGAGCACTTATGAATCAAGTTTTCACCAGATGTACAATTTTTTCAGAAGCACACCTCTCCTTGTAAAGCAAGATGGACTGTCCCAGCGATTGAAACAGCAATAAACTCTCTGTAAGAATCTGGCAGCTGAAGACACGTGGTTGTGTTGCCAGAAAGAGCTTTGGCTGGAATTGCTGACATGTTGGGGTTACCCCCAGCGTGGTCGATCCCCTAAAGACCCCAAATGTCACTCGAGTCCCTTGAAATACGCAACCAAATTAAGAGCGCTGCGTGTATTACGGCAGCCCCCAGATTATTCCAGAGTAAACAGGGATCTTTGCTGCCAAAACGGAATGAAGAGTAGAGGAAACTGTTCTAATGTGAATCAGGCATAAAAAGTCATGAGCTCAAGTCCTAGCTCTGTACTAACTATCTGGGTGGAACTGGGCGGCCCTGGGCAAGTTCTTATGTCTCTCTTGAGCTTTATTTCCTCACCTGTTAGATGAGCAGGGAGAATTAGATGCTTCGGTTCTGCACTTCCGGCTCTGCCATTTTAGGATCTCTGGCCAGGCAGGTGTGATGTCAGAGGCCTCCACGTGGAGGACCTGGCATGGGACTGAAGCCTGATCTACCAAGGTAGGACTGCTATTGAGGCCGAGGGCCAGGATGGGGGACGCGAGCTACTGCAGCTTTTATAACTTCAGGACCGGGAGGAAGCGATCGATACAAGTCAGATGGAAAGGACATAAGCAGCAGGGGAAATGTTATTGGCAAAGGGAGACACTTAAACCCATGAAACTGAAACCATAAGGCAAGGACGGTGAGGCCTTGACGCACGGCCATAGCATCCTCAGTGTGCCCTTGAGCTGAGCTTCAGAAAAAGAGGGAAACGAGCCTCTGGAGGTGCAGTGGGTGTTAAATCCTCTCCTTGTTCAATTGGCAGCCTGTGCTCCCCTTAAAACCTCCCTGCCCTCCGACCCACGGCTCCCTGCCACCCCCTCCTCTCTCTCTCTCTCTCACACGCACACTCTCAGTAGGAATATTATAGAATATATTAATGTATTAATATATTTCTGTCTTAAACAGAAGACAGTCATTACTGGAAACTCCGCTTCCCTGGGACTCTCAGTGATGCAGGGATGGAAGGAGAAAGCCTGCTTTTAATGAACCGCCCACCACAAGCCAATTCCAGAGTCAAGAAGAACTGACTCAGACCCTCTTCGAAGGGCACCCCGTAGGATAAATGAAGGGGCTGATGTACATGTATGACCGCTGTCAGATCCAATGCCAACGGTCACGGTGTTGACAGCCGTCATCTACAGAGGGCTGCTCTGTGCCACACACTGAGCTGGGCGGTTTCCATTTGTCGATGGGGATGGGAGTGCTATGTTAAAGGCAGCCTGGGTCTGCTGCTCACAACTGCACAAGAATTCTGTTGAAGAGGAGAAGGGCTTTCTTTTTTAGGAAAACAATTTGATGCGGTTGCTGATCATGAAATATGGGCTTGTCTAGGTAAGAGTGGGCAGAGAGTAAGAAAGGGTGAAATTACTCTACAACAGGCTGGAGCAGAGACAGATGGAGGGTGTGGCTTGCACGGGAGGAGGGATGGAGAAGAGGTCAGAAGAAGCATCCAGGGACTCAGGGGGAAGAGCCCTACTACTTAATAGTAGAAGATACTACTGTTAAGTATCAACCTGTGTTAGTTTTCCCTTATGCCACAGTCTCATCCCTCCACTGTTGCCTCCAAGAAATGGTTTTCAGGGGGAGGCGATTTTGTCCTCCATGCATTTGGCAATGCCGTCTGGAGACATTTGGGGTTGCCGTGACTGGGCGGGGGAGCGCTACTGGCATCTAGTGAGTCATGATCCAAAGATGCAACTAAACATTCTCCATGGCACAGGTCTGCCTCACAACAAAGAGCTATTCAGTCCCAAATGTCACTAGTGCTAAATATGAGAAGCTCTGCTCCAAACTCTTAGTCGACTCTGCTGCACACCCAGCCTTGAATTAGCCGAGCTGTGGGAATGAAGGAAAAGGGGGCTGTTTCAGGCTGAGGTGGAGTTGGGTAGTGACAGGACAGCAGCCACTGGTGTGGGCTACCCGGCAGGATGACTGGGAATTCACCCAGAGGGAGGACCCAGAAGGAGCGGAAATAAGCATATGGTGCAGGAAGTGACAGCAAAATCTATGTGTCCACCCCCCCAGTTCCCAGGATCCTTAAAGTTCTAGAGGTAGCCCCGACTTCCCTCTCCCTGTGGGGTGGGTGAACTTTGACTCTTTTTTCTATGTTAATGGGAAGGGTGACTCCTGCCTGCTACAAGACTTGAGGACACTCGGTTAAACACACATTGTCTCTTTACCTTCATAAAAATCCTGTGGGTAGATCTATTGGCCCCATTTTATACTGGAGAAAAACTGAGACAGTGTCATTAAGTAGGTTTGTGATCACTTGACTTGTCTGAGTCAGAGCTGGGATTTGATCCAGGCCAAGTGGACTGTGGACCCGAGCTGTCCACTATTCCACACGGCCCCCAAGGTGCTGGACGAGGCATACCTGGGGCCACACACGGGGCCTGAGCCGTGTTCCGGATGTCAGAGCACACTGGTTGGCTGTGAGTTTCCAAACTACTCTCATGTACGGCAGATGATTTGTCAAGATTTTTAGGAATATTTCCTAAGTGGGATTATTTAAGTTTCAGGTGTTATGAAACCACCTGATTGATTTTACTCTGATATTTACGTGAGGCTATTATTTCCAAATCTAGTTCCTTTCTTTCCTTCTATCTCTAAGTTAAATTCTCACCTTCATGTAGTTGCAGGGCAGGACACTTATTCCCAGGAAATGAAGGCTCCTGCCAGGGAATGGCTAGGAAGGCCATTTCTCAATGGGGGAAGATGCTGCATGTGTGGACTGGGGTCAGGGTTGAGGTTATCAGCCAAGGTGGGGTGCAGCCCTAGCTCTCTACCTTGCAGATTGGGCTCAGAGTTCTTTTGAGAATCTGCAAAGCCAGCCATTTAGAATTCTCAGACTTGGTTATCGTCCCAGAGTCTAATTTGATATCAGAGTTAATCAGAAAAAAATGCTCCACTAACTAAAATCAACTCTGCTCTCTCTCTCTCCTAGGACAGACACGGCTATCAATCTCTCCAGGACTGGTGATGGTTTCCATATTGGGTTCAGTGACATTTCAGGCACTACCCTGGTGGTATACTCTACAAAATGCTTGTAGGTCAGTAGCAATCACCCCTGATCTGCTATCATAATAATTTATTTAATTCACTGACTAAAAAGATAAACAATGCCAATGCACTCAGTAGTGTTTTGTTTTGTTTTGTTTTGCGGTACGCGGGCCTCTCACTGTTGTGGCCTCTCCCGTTGCGGAGCACAGGCTCCGGACGCCCAGGCTCAGCGGCCATGGCTCACGGGCCCAGCCGCTCCACAGCATGTGGGATCTTCCCGGACCGGGGCACGAACCCGTGTCCCCTGCATCGGCAGGCGGGCTCTCAACCACCGCGCCACCAGGGAAGCCCTTAGTAGTGTTTTTAAGTGAACTTGTGTTTTACCGATCACAACATCAACTCCAACCATTTGGAAAACAGTAGCATATGTATATATACATTTGGATTTTCAGCTCTCTGGAAGTAAGTCTTTGCCATGGCCTTCTCCCCTCACTGTTCACCCTCGGGCTTCACAGCTTGCAGATTGGGAAGACCATGTGAGTTTTCAACTTGGAAACTTTGCATCTCTGCCCTTCCCCAGGCAGAACCTGGGTTGCAGGACCTAAAATTCAAATAGCTGGTTTGCGTTGTTTACGCTTTGTAACGCCAGTGGTATATAATTGTCTTCAGGTCTGGGTTTAAAAAAAAAATAGCATGGAAAGGAAAGAGTATCTATAGTCAAGTTTTGTACATATTAATTCAGATGGATTCCTCCTCAGCCCTTCCCTTCTTCATTTCCCATCTCCCTATACCACAGCGTAGGGTTTCTCACCCTAAGCACTCTTGTCGTTTTAGCGCATATAATTCTTTATCGTGGGAGCCTGGCCTGGGTGGTGCAGGCTGTTTAGCAGCATCCCTGCTCTTTCCCACTAGATGCCAGGAGCACCTTCCCAGCAGTGATAACCAAAAATGTTTCCAGACATTGGCAAATGTCCCCTAGGAAGCAGAATCTCCCCACAGTTAAGAACCACTACCATACTGGATGGGCCTTCTGTAATCACTTGCTTTATATATAAGTCATGAAAAGCAAGCCCTTTAAATAAGAGTTTGAAATTTCCAGAGTTTGCCCATTTAAAGGCAAAGCTTTATGGTATGTTAGAGCATTGGGCTTGGAGTAAACCCTGGGCTTGAACCTGGATTCTGCCACACCTTGGTTAGGTAAGTTAAATTCTCTGAATTTTAATTACCTTATAGTAAGATGTGGATGATATTGGTCTTGCAGAGCCGAATTTGTAACTGGATTTATTCCACTGGATATGGTGCATGCCACCATCTTTGTCTCCAATAATGTACTAGATACAGCTTGTTTAAATGGCGTATGTTTCTAGGAATTTGCTAAAATAATTGAGAGGAACTGATTTCTAAAGACTATTATTTTGAAGTGAATTTGAAAACTCCACCCTCTCATAGATGGGAGGAAACTCAGAGAAAATTTAGTTGATTAAGTCAGTTTAAGTTAGACTACATGCCTGGGGAAATTCTTTGCATGAATGGATGACCGACTTGGGGATAATATCCAGCCCTGCAAATAACCATGACCTTGACCTGCATCTCACTATATATTCAAACCATGGAACTGTGAGCAGTATGAGAGGGGAATGCTTTGTGGAGTGATTCACTTCACTCATAAGAGCCTCCCAGAATATGCCATTAGAGATAAATAGCTCCTGTTTCAGCTCTTACTCCAGGCCTTCAAGGTACAAGATGCATCTTGTATTTTCTGGGGTTTGGAGGTCTCAGCTCTGCCCTGTAAGCAGAGGAGGCCATGTCTCTTGGGTTGGCTTCCTGGGCACAAACCTGGCCTATTTTGGCCTGAGGTGGCCCTCAATACTACAGCTGTGAATTACTTGGTGCTTCTTTCAACAGTGAGACTGCCTGAGTCTCTAGTCTGCAGTTGATGGACAGAGATATGGTGTGGCTGCAAAACAGTCATAGAATACACGAAGAGGATGAAATGGAAGGAACATGGATTTTGCAGACCAGCAGAAGTAACTCCGATATTGACCCCACTGCTTACCAGCTGGGGACCACGAGGCACTAACCCACTCTGAGCTTTGGTTCCCTATGTGTGAAGCTGACATTTAGGGTGTGTTTTGATGCCGAGAGTTCCTGCAGGCATAGCATGTGACTCAGCATGTGCCTACATATAGTAGGCACTCACAGTAAGTAGAATTTCCTCATACTCTTATTACCATATCCAGGGATTGTGTTCGAAACAAGAAAATGGCATGAAGCTTGCTCAAAAACTCTTTTCATGATATGTTTATGTCTTAATATGAAAGACTTTTAGCAAACACATCTAGAGGAATATGTAGCTGTACATTGACTGGGTTGCCTTTAACCAAATGAGCAAATTGCCCAACATGGAGCTGAACAGGAAAACCTGGGACATGGTGGACTCCAAAGCGACACCAACGCAAGATTGAGTTAGCCTTTGAAGTCAACTTTGCGGTGACCTAAATCATGTTAGCTCTCAACTTCTGTCTCGGTGCAGCATTTCCCTTCTTCCTTACATTTCTACCTGCAGCCCTCGTGTCAGCATCTTCAGATCCCCTACTGCAGAGAATCCTTCTACAAAGAATTTTATCTCCCAGAAGTGGATTGTTCAGTCTGGAAGCATTAATAGAGGGATTGCAGGTAAACTGCGACTTTACATGTACATCTGATTTTTTTTTAATGACTGCAGGTTATTACTTCTGAAAATTATAATTGACTGGTTCTGTCAAAGCACACAATACTGCAGGCTCTAGCTTCTCCCCTATTGTTGACAAAAAGGCATTTGTCAAACTCCAAATATGTTTGTTTCTCAGCTTTTCCACTACTATCCCTCTTATGAATTTGAAAGCATAAATGAATGCTTAAACATTTGAGGAAACCATTGTATTCTAACTCATTTTACAAAGGAAAAGGGCCCTGGAAAGGAAGAGACCTTTTTGTCTGACTTTATAGCAGACTTTGGAAGGCAGCTGAGCCCTACTTCTTTTGTAGGGAGAGCCCTGGTGGGGCTGGTACAGCCAGGGCTCCTACAGGGTTAAAGCTTAAGAAGTTTTTGGAGTTGGGAGTCTCCTTCTTCTTCTCCTTTCCCCTCCCCTCCCCCAATCTCCTCCTCCTCCTTCTTTTTCTGTTTGTAGCATTTGATTATGAAAGATTTCAAACATACAGCAAAGCTTAAAGAATTTTGCAGTGAATACCCATATATCTACCATCCAGCTTCTACCATTAACATTTTTACCACATTTACTTTATCAGATATCAACTTATATTTATTTTATCAGATATCTATCAACTTATCCATTCTTCCATTAATTTATCTAATTTTTGATGCATTTCAAAATAAATTGCAGTATCAGTGTACACACCCCTAAGTATTTCAGCATTCATGTCATCAGCTATAGTTCAATATTTGTTTACAGGATTTTTTTTCTTTGAAATAAAACTGACATACAATGAAATGTGCAACTGTTGAGTGTACGTGAGTTTTGACAAATGGTTATCCTTGTGTAGCTCAAATTCCTATAAAGATTCTGAACATAAACATCATCTCAGAAAGTTCTCTTGTCAAGTCAGTCTTTGCTCCTACCCTCCAGAAGCAACAACTCTTTCTAGTCATTTTCTACTGTGGATTGATTTTGTCTCTTCTTGGACTTCATATACATGGAATCTCACAGTACACACTCTGTCATTCAGAATAACATCTTTGAGATTCACCCATGCTGTTGGGGGCGTACATAATCCAATCCTTTTTTTTTGATGAGTATAACTCCATTGCATGGCTATAACCTATGTATTATTCACTCTGTTATTGATGAACACTTGGACTGCTTCCAGTTTGGAATTATTATGAAAAAGCTACTATGAATGTTATTGTACATGTCTTATTGTGTACAAATATTTCCATATCTCTTGTGTAAATAATGGAATTACTGGGTGGTAGAGTACATATATGTTTACAGGAAACCGATAGACCTTTTTTCAAAGTGATTGTACCATTTTATATTCCTGCTAACATTGTATGAGAATTCTAGTTGTTCCACAATCTTGCCAAAATATGGTGTTACCAGTCATTTTAAATGTAACCATTTGGGCAAGTATGTAGAGATACCTAATTGTGGTTTTAATTTGCATTTTTCTGATGCCGAAGGATGCTAAATGCTTTTTCATCTGCTTTTTGGTCATACAGAGGTCTTATTTTGTAAAGTATCTATTCAACTCTTTTGTCAATTAGTAAATGAGTTGTTTGCCTTTTTGTTATTTGTTGTAGACGTTCTTTATATTCAGGATACCAGCAGTCCTTTGTCAGATACACTATTTAGAAATGTTTTCTCTCTATCTGTAGCTTGCTTAAGGATTTCCTTAACGATATCTTATGATAAGCAGAAGTTTTTAGCTTTGATGAAATAGAATTTATTATTTTTTTATTTTGTGCCAATCTTTTTCTGTAAACTAAGAAACTTTTGCCTACTCTGAAATCTCTTCTTCTATGTCTTCCTCTAAAACCTTTACGTTTTATCTTTTACACTTGTGTGTGTGATCAGTTTTGAACTGATTTTTATGTTTGGTGTGAGGCAGTGGTGGAAGTCCATTTTTTTCCAGATGGATATCTAGTTATTCTGGAATCATTTGTTAAAAAGATCTATCTATCTCTATTGAATTGCTTTGTCACCTTTGTTAAAAACTAAATACTTGTAAAATGAGGGTCTATTTCTGGGCTCTCTATTCTGGGCTCTCCATTGGTGAGGCATGAGTTGAAGTCAATGATTTTTTTTGTTTGTTTGTTTTTGCATATACACCTCCAAATATTCCAGTACCATTTGTTGAAAAGGCTATCCTTTTTCCATCAAATTGTCTTTGTACATTTGTCAAGTCATTTGACCATTTATGTGTGGGTCTGTTTCTTGATATTCTGTTCTCATCATTGATGTAATGTGCATCCTTTCACCAATACCACACTATCCTTATTACTGAAGCTTTACAGTACGTCTTGATATCAGGTAGTATGCATTTTTTTTTCTTCAAAATTGCTTTGGATAGTCTAGGTCTTTTGCAATTCTATTTAAATTGGAATCAGTGTGCCAATTTCTGAGAAAAAATAAGCCTGCTGGAATTTTGACTGGGAATTAATATTTATAGATCAATTTAGGGGAAACTGACATCTTAATAATCTTGAATCTTCTAATATATGAACATAGTATACCTCTTCATTTATGTGTCTTCTTTCATTTTTCTTAGATTCTTTTTTCTAGTTTTTTTTTTTTTTTTTTTTTTTTTTGCGGTACGCGGGCCTCTCACTGTTGTGATCTCTCCCGTTGCAGAGCACAGGCTCCAGATGCACAGGCTCAGTGGCCATGGCTCACAGGCCCAGTCGCTCCGCGGCATGTGGGATCCTCCCGGACTGGGGCATGAACCCGTGTCCCCCGCATCGGCAGGCGGACTCTCAACCATTGTGCCACCAGGGAAGCCCTCTAGTTTTTAATGTACAAGTCTTGCACATCTTTTAAAAAATTTTATTGCTAAGTATTTTGCTTGTCTTAATTCTTTTGCAATTGGAATTTTGTTATTTTGATGTTTGCAGCTAGAATACAAAAATACACCGGACTTTGCATGTTACATTTTATTTTGTTATCTGTATACATTTATTTATTAGATTTACTAATTGGTTTTATATGTAAGAGATTTTGTATGTCACCTTGAGATTCTGTGTATACCCAGTAATGTCATCTACAGTAGAGGCACTTTTACTTATTACTTTTTTTTTATCTTTTTATTTATTTTTCTTTTTTTTTTTTTTTTTTTTTACTTTGCCCACAAGATGTCTTGTGGAAATTTTATTATGTAGAGTGTAAAATGAATTGTCAGTCCAATAAAAACAACACTTTTTTTAAAAAACAACATGCATAACATTTTCCAATTGCCTTTTTTAATAGTTAGACATTTCAAGCATTATAAGGAAAATAAGGAGAAAAACCCCAGACACTGTAACTTCAGTATATCTCAAACGGAATGTCCCCCAGGTCAATTGAAAAACGCAAGAAAAAATAGCTTCAATTCCGTTTTTCTTTCCTTTAAAAATACATGTTATCTGTACAAGATACGCTACAGTAAACACTGGAAATCATATTATCCCTTTTATTAAATCAAAATTATTTAATTCATATTGTGGTTAATGCTAGATTTATTTATTCATCTAGTTAATTTGACAAATATTAAGAAAATATTTAAAAGAAAAAAGCAAAAAACACCTTGGAATTAAAAAATAGTTACTACATTTTTATGCGGTTTAATGTTCCACAGTGTTTGTTAAAAGTTATATTGAATTTATTTTTAATATTAAAAATAACAGTATTTATATTTCTGAGAGAATAGAGAAAGGTTTTTTTGTTTTGTTTTTAAAACAAGCTTGGCGGTCTTAGATACACAATTGCAATCGGTAGGTCATGGAGACATGAAAAAACGTCTGCTAAACACACAAACACATTTTTATATTATTACCCCTTTAGAACTCTAGAAATTATACAAACCCTATAAAATGCCCCCTCCCGAGCCCTGTTGGACAGCAATACAATTATCTGTCTCAATTCAGAATTCACATAATTAATTACAATACATAATAGTTCAGTTTTTTAAAAAATGCAATAAAACCAGACAGCCAAGATACAAGAAATTAGAAGTAAAACATTTAATGAATTTACACATTTAAGAATATTTAAATACTGTTTAAAAATTTTTTTAAAGAATTTGTTACAAGCCACCTAAGACTTCCAAGCCACTTTCTGTTGCAACAGAAAAAACTGTAAATAAAAAGACATGCAAACAAAACAAAACAAAAACACACCATGTTGAAATGTCACTGCTCTGCGGCACATTCTGGTGCCCGAATTTGCAGGTATTGCTCCAAAAAGAATCCCAGAGCTTACACATTTGAAGTAACAAACAAAAATAACAAAACAAAAATTATCAGCAATTTTTAGTAACTGATTTTCCCGATTTTTAGAAAAATTCTGTTAATCTAAATATAGTGTTTCACAGAACAAAACAAAGGTTCTTCATCAAAAGGTTTGCACATCTAAAAACCTCTGTTACAAATAGGTTTTGCTCACAATGGTTTCGGGGGCGGTGGGGAAAAGGGGCTACAGGCCACTGTCCTACTGTTCCTGGCTGTGGGCCTGAGCCTGCCCTAATATCTGCCTAATGTCTTCCTTTAGTGCAATGGCAAAGACATCATGTTGAATAAAAGTAATGTCAATGGTCCCCTTTTGCTTGTTCCTGGTTTTAGAGTAGAAGAATTCACTATTTCATCATTAAATATGATGTCAGCTGTTGGTTGTTTTGTAGATGCCCTTTATCAGACTGGAGAAGTTCACTTCATGTCCTAGATTGCTGAGAGTTTTTACTGTGAATGGCTGTTGAATTTTCTTTCTTTCTATCTTTTTTTTTTTGGCTGCATTGGGTCTTTGTTTCTGCACGCAGGCTTTCTCTAGGTGCAGCGAGTGGGGACTACTCTTCATTGTGGTGCGTGGGCTTCTCCTTGCGGTGGCTTCTCTTGTTGTGAAGCACGGGCCCAAGGTGCTTAGGCTTCAGTAGTTGTAGCATTCAGGCTCAGCAGTTGTGGCCCCTGGGCTTTAGAGTGCAGGCTCAGTAGTTGTGGTGCATGGGCTTAGTTGCTCCGTGGCATGTGGGATCTTCCCAGACCAGGGATCAAACCCGTGTCCCCTGCATTGACAGGCAGATCCTTAACCACTGTGCCACCAGGGAAGTCCCTGTTGAATTTTCTGTACACATTTACTTTGAGGTTGTACCTCTCTCACACTCTCTTTTCTGGGACTCCCTCTTTGCCAATCTTTTCGATGAGAAAGGGTCTCATGCCATTGTTTTTATTTTCATTTAACTGATTATTTGGGACATTCAATATCTTTCTCTTGTATTTACTTGCCACTTATTTTATTTCCTCTTCTGTGTAATCCTGTTAACATCCTATGTCCAGTATTATATTGAGTTATTTTTTATTGATTTATAGAAACCAGTACTGTATTATGGATATCAAATTGTTCTTCCATGAAAAATAAATATTCTTCAAATCTCTTTTTGTCTTTTAACTTTAAACTTTATGCTACTTTAACATGGATGTTGTCAAATTTACCAACCTTTTCTTTTATGGCTTGCCCAATTTGTACCTTGTTTAAAAAGGATTTTTGCTTTGCCAAGCCTAGAAATGAACCATAACAAGAGTAATCTGTAGAAAACCTGTGAGATGCAGGTAAATAAAAGCCAGAGGAGAATCTGTAGCTTTAAGTGCATTTGTTTGTCAATGATAAACAGCAAATGTTAATAAACAAAGTTTCTCACTCAAGAGAAACTAGGAAAAGAACATCACAGTACCAAGGAACCCCTCTTCCTCATGGAGTAATAACTTAATTGAAAAGACAAGCCACAGAAAAAATAAATGTGGTCAATAAAACCAAAAGTTCTTTCTTAAAAAGACTGTAAAAGAGACAAATCTTCAGCAAATTAACTTAATGAAAGATGGGATAAGACCTAAATAAATAACTGAATTAAAAAGGGGACATGAGGGGAGGCGGAAGATGGCGGAAGAGTAAGACGCGGAGATCACCTTCCTCCCCACAGATACACCAGAAATACATCTACACGTGGAACAACTCCTACAGAACACCTACTGAAGGCTGGCAGAAGACCTCAGACCTCCCAAAAGGCAAGAAACTCCCCACGTACCTGGGTAGGGCAAAAGAAAAAACAGAGACAAAAGAATAGGGACGGCACCTGCACCAGTGGGAGGGAGCTGTGAAGGAGGAAAAGTTTCCACACTCTAGGAAGCCCCTTCGAGGGCGGAGACTGCGGGAGGCGGAGGGGGGAGCTTCGAAGCTGCGGAGTGCACAGCAACGGGTGCGGAGGGCAAAGCGGGGAGATTCCCGCACAGAGGATCGGTGCCGACCGGCACTCACCAGCCCGAGAGGCTTGTCTGCTCACCCGCCGGGGCGGGCGGGGCTGAGAGCTGAGGCCGGAGCGCAGGGAGAGGACTGGGGTTGGCGGCTTGAACATAGCCTGAAGGGGTTAGTGCACCACAGCTAGCCGGGAGGGAGTCCGGGGAAAAGCCTGCACCTGCAGAAGAGGCAGGAGACTTTTTCTTCCCTCTTTGTTTCCTGGGGCGTGAGGAGAGGGGTTTAAGAACGCTGCTTAAAGGAACTCCAGAGACGGGCGCGAGCCGCGGCTAAAAGCGCGAACCCCAGAGACGGGCGCGAGCCGCGGCTGAAAGCGCGGACCCCAGAGACGGGCGCGAGCCGCGGCTGAAAGCGCGGAATCCAGAGACGGGCGCGAGCCGCGGCTGAAAGCGCGGAATCCAGAGACGGGCGCGAGCCGCGGCTGAAAGCGCGGAATCCAGAGACGGGCGCGAGCCGCGGCTGAAAGCGCGGAATCCAGAGACGGGCGCAAGCCGCGGCTAAAAGCGCGGACCCCAGAGGCGGGCGGGAGACGTTAAGGCTGCTGCTGCCGCCACCGAGGGGCCTGTGTGCGAGCACAGGTCACTCTCCACACCCCTCTTCCGCGGAGGCTGTGCAGCCCGCCACTGCCGGGTTCCCGGGATCCAGGGACAACTTCCCCGGGAGAGCGCACAGCGCGCCTCAGGCTGGTGCAAAGTCACGCCGGCCTTTGCCACCGCAGGCCCGCCCCGCACTCTGTGCCCCTCCGTCCCCGCCGGCCTGAGTGCGCCAGAGCCCCCAATCAGCGGCTCTTTTAACCCCATCCTGTCTGAGCAAAAAACAGACGCCCTCCAGCGATCTACACGCAGTGGCAGGGCCAAATCCAAAGCTTAGCCCTGGGAGCTGTGAGAACAAAGAAGAGAAAGGGAAATCCCTCCCAGCAGCCTCAGAAGCAGCGGATTAAAGCTCCACAATCAACTTGATGTACCCTGCATCTGTGGAATACCTGAATAGACAACCAATCATCCCAAATTAAGGAAGTGGACTTTAGGAGCAAGATCTATGATTTTTTCCCCTTTCCTCTTTTTGCGAACGTGTATGTGTATGCTTCTGTGTGAGATCTTGTCTGTATAGTCTTGCTTCCACCATTTGTCCTAGGGTTCTATCCGTCCATGTTTTTTTTTAATTTTTTTCTTAATAATTAATTTTAATAACCTTATTATACTTTACCTTCGTTCTTTCTTTCTTTCTTTCCATCCTTCCTTCCCTCCTTTAGACAACGAATCATCCCAAATTGAGGAGGTGGTCTCTGACAGCAAGATTTAGGATTTTTCCCCATTTACCTCTTTTAGTGAGGGTGTATGTGTATGCTTCTGTGTAAGATTTTGTCTGTATAGCTTTGCTGCCAACATTTGTCCTAGGTTCTTTCCGTCCCTTTTTTTTTTTTTTTTTTAAATAAGAAGTTTTTAATTCAATAACTTTATTATACTGTATTTTATTTTTACTGTATCTTCTTTCTTTCTGTCTTTTCTCCTTCTTTCCCTCCTTCCTTCCCTCCTCCCTCCCTCCCTCTCTTCTTTCCTTCTTGCCTTCTTTCCTTCTTTGCTTCTTTCTTTCTTTCTTCCTTCCTTCCTACCCTCCTTTCCTTCTTTCTTTCCTCATACTTCTACTAATTCCCTCTACTTTTTCTCCCTTTTATCCTGAGCCTGTGGATGAAAAGCTTTTGGTGCTCCAGCCAGGAGGCAGGGCTCTGCCTCTGAGGTAGGAGAGCCAACTTCAGGACACTGATCAACAAGAGACCTCCCAGCTCCACATAATATCAAACAGCGAAAATCTCCCAGAGACCTCCATCTTAACACCAGCACCCAGCTTCACTCAACGACCAGCAAGCCACAGTGCTGGAAAACCTATGCCAAACAACTAGCAAAACAGGAACACAACCCCACCCATTAGCAGAGAGGCTGCCTAAAATCATAATAAGGCCACAGACACCCCCAAACACACCACCAGACGTGAACCTGACCACTAGAGAGACAAGATCCAGCCTCATCCACCACAACACAGGCACTAGCCCCCTCCACCAGGAAGCCTACACAACCCACTGAACCAACCTTAGCCACTAGAGACAGACATCAAAAACAGGAGGAACCACAAACCTGCAGCCTGCAAAAAGGAGACCCCAAACACAGTAAGATAAGCAAAATGAGAAGACAGAAAAACACACAGCAGATAAAGGAGCAAGATAAAAATGCACCAGACCTAACAAATGAAGAGGAAATAGGCAGTCTACCTGAAAGAGAATTCAGAATAATGATAGTAAGGTTGATCCGAAATCTTGGAGATAGAATGGACAATAGATTGGACAAAATGCAAGAATCAGTTAACAAGGACCTAGAAGAACTAAAGATGAAACAAGCAACGATGAACAACACAATAAATGAAATTAAAAGTACTCTAGATGGGATCAATAGCAGAATAACTGAGGCAGAAGAACGGATAAGTGACCTGGAAGATAAAATAGTGGAAATAACTACTGCAGAGCAGAATAAAGAAAAAAGAATGAAAAGAACTGAGGACAGTCTCAGAGACCTCTGGGACAACATTAAACGCACCAACATTCGAATTATAGGGGTTCCAGAAGAAGAAGAGAAAAAGAAAGGGACTGAGAAAATATTTGAAGAGATTATAGTTGAAAACTTCCCTAATATGGGAAAGGAAATAGTTAATCAAGTCCAGGAAGCACAGAGAGTCCCATACAAGATAAATACAAGGAGAAATACGCCAAGACACATATTAATCAAACTGTCAAAAATTAAATACAAAGAAAGCATATTAAAAGCAGCAAGGGAAAAACAACAAATAACACATAAGGGAATCCCCATAAGGTTAACAGCTGATCTCTCAGCAGAAACCCTACAAGCCAGAAGGGAGTGGCAGGACATACTGAAAGTGATGAAGGAGAAAAACATGCAGCCAAGACTACTCTACCCAGCAAGGATCTCATTCAGATTTGATGGAGAAATTAAAACCTTTACAGACAAGCAAAAGCTGAGAGAGTTCAGCACCACCAAACCAGCTTTACAACAAATGCTAAAGGATCTTCTCTAGGCAAGAAACACAAGAGAAGGAAAAGACCTATAATAACGAACCCAAAACAATTTAGAAAATGGGAATAGGAACATACATATCGATAATTACCTTAAATGTAAATGGACTAAATGCTCCCACCAAAAGACACAGATTAGCTGAATGGATACAAAAACAAGACCCTTATATATGCTGTCTACAAGAGACCCACTTCAGACCTAGAGACACATACAGACTGAAAGTAAGGGGATGGAAAAAGATATTCCATGCAAATGGAAGCCAAAAGAAAGCTGGAGTAGCAATTCTCATATCAGACAAAATAGACTTTAAAATAAGGACTATTAAAAGAGACAAAGAAGGACACTACATAATGATCAAGGGATCAATCCAAGAAGAAGATATAACAATTGTAAATATTTATGCACCCAACATAGGAGCACCTCAGTACATAAGGCAAATACTAACAGCCATAAAAGGGGAAATCGACAGTAACACATTCATAGTAGGGGACTTAAACACCCCACTTTCACCCATGGACAGATCATCCAAAATGAAAATAAATAAGGAAACACAAGCTTTAAATGATACATTAAACAAGATGGACTTAATTGATATTTATAGGACACTCCATCCAAAAACAACAGAATACACATTTTTCTCAAGTGCTCATGGAACATTCTCCAGGATAGATCATATCTTAGGTCACAAATCAAGCCTTGGTAAATTTAAGAAAATTGAAATTGTATCAAGTATCTTTTCTGACCACAACGCCATGAGACTAGATATCAATTACAGGAAAAGATCTGTAAAAAATACAAACACATGGAGGCTAAACAATACACTACTTAATAATGAAGAGATCACTGAAGAAATCAAAGAGGAAATCAAAAAATACCTAGAAACAAATGACAATGGAGACACAACGACCCAAAACCTGTGGGATGCAGCAAAAGCAGTTCTACGGGGGAAGTTTATAGCAATACAAGCCCACCTTAAGAAGCAGGAAACATCTCGAATAAACAACCTAACCTTGCACCTCAAGCAATTAGAGAAAGAAGAACAAAAAAACCCCAAAGCTAGCAGAAGGAAAGAAATCATAAAAATCAGATCAGAAATAAATGAAAAAGAAATGAAGGAAACAATAGCAAAGATCAATAAAACTAAAAGCTGGTTCTTTGAGAAGATAAACAAAATAGATAAACCACTAGCCAGACTCATCAAGAAAAAAAGGGAGAAGACTCAAATCAATAGAATTAGAAATGAAAAAGGAGAGGTAACAACTGACACTGCAGAGATAAAAGAGATCATGAGAGATTACTACAAGCAACTCTATGCCAATAAAATGGACAATCTGGAAGAAATGGACAAATTCTTAGAAATGCACAACCTGCCAAGACTGAATCAGGAAGAAATAGAAAATATGAACAGACCAATCACAAGCACTGAAATTGAAACTGTGATTAAAAATCTTCCAACAAAAAAAAGCCCAGGACCAGATGGCTTCACAGGCGAATTCTATCAAACATTTAGAGAAGAGCTAACACCTATCCTTCTCAAACTCTTCCAAAATATAGCAGAGGGAGGACCACTCCCTAACTCCTTCTACGAGGCCACCATCACCTTGATACCAAAACCAGACAAGGATGTCACAAAGAAAGAAAACTACAGGCCAATATCACTGATGAACATAGATGCAAAAATCCTCAACAAAATACTAGCAAACAGAATCCAACAGCACATTAAAAGGATCATACACCATGATCAAGTGGGGTTTATTCCAGGAATGCAAGGATTCTTCAATATACGCAAATCTATCAATGTGATAAACCATATTAACAAATTGAAGGAGAAAAACCATATGATCATCTCAATAGATGCAGAGAAAGCTTTTGACAAAATTCAACACCCATTTATGATAAAAACCCTGCAGAAAGTAGGCATAGAGGGAACTTTCCTCAACATAATAAAGGCCATATATGACAAGCCCACAGCCAACATCGTCCTCAATGGTGAAAAACTGAAAGCATTTCCACTAAGATCAGGAACAAGACAAGGTTGCCCACTCTCACCACTATTATTCAACATTGTTTTGGAAGTTTTAGCCACAGCAATCAGAGAAGAAAAGGAAATAAAAGGAATCCAAATTGGAAAAGAAGAAGTAAAGCTGTCACTGTTTGCAGATGACATGATCCTATACATAGAGAACCCTAAAGATGCTACCAGAAAACTACTAGAGCTAATCAATGAATTTGGTAAAGTGGCAGGATACAAAATTAATGCACAGAAATCTCTGGCATTCCTATATACTAATGATGAAAAATCTGAAAGTGAAATCAAGAAAACACTCCCATTTACCATTGCAACAAAAAGAATAAAATATCTAGGAATAAACCTACCTAAGGAGACAAAAGACCTGTATGCAGAAAATTATAAGACACTGATGAAAGAAATTAAAGATGATATAAATAGATGGAGAGATATACCATGTTCTTGGATTGGAAGAATCAACATTGTGAAAATGACTCTACTACCCAAAGCAATCTACAGATTCAATGCAATCCCTATCAAACTACCACTGGCATTTTTCACAGAACTAGAACAAAAACTTTCACAATTTGTATGGAAACACAAAAGACCCCGAATAGCCAAAGCAATCTTGAGAACGAAAGAAGGAACTGGAGGAATCAGGCTCCCTGACTTCAGACTATACTACAAAGCTACAGTCATCAAGACGGTATGGTACTGGCACAAAAACAGAAAGATAGATCAATGGAACAAGATAGAAAGCCCAGAGATAAACCCATGCACATATGGACACCTTATCTTTGATAAAGGTGGCAGTAATGTACAATGGAGAAAGGACAGCCTCTTCAATAAGTGGTGCTGGGAAAACTGGACAGGTACATGTAAAAGTATGAGATTAGATCACTCCCTAACACCATACACAAAAATAAGCTCAAAATGGATTAAAGACCTAAATGTAAGGCCAGAAACTATCAAACTCTTAGAGGAAAACATAGGCAGAACACTCTATGACATAAATCAAAGCAAGATCCTTTCTGACCCACCTCCTAGAGTAATGGAAATAAAAACAAAAATAAACAAATGGGACCTAATGAAACTTCAAAGCTTTTGCACAGCAAAGGAAACCGTAAACAAGACCAAAAGACAACCCTCAGAATGGGAGAAAATATTTGCAAATGAAGCAACCGACAAAGGATTAATCTCCAAAATTTACAAGCAGCTCATGCAGCTCAATAACAAGAAAACAAACAACCCAATCCAAAAATGGGCAGAAGACCTAAATAGACATTTCTCCAAAGAAGATATACAGACTGCCAACAAACACATGAAAGAATGCTCAACATCATTAATCATTAGAGAAATGCAAATCAAAACTACAATGAGATATCATCTCACACCAGTCAGAATGGCCATCATCAAAAAATCTAGAAACAATAAATGCTGGAGAGGGTGTGGAGAAAAGGGAACACTCTTGCACTGCTGGTGGGAATGTGAATTGGTTCAGCCACTATGGAGAACAGTATGGAGGTTCCTTAAAAAACTACAAATAGAACTACCATATGACCCAGCAATCCCACTACTGGGCATATACCCTGAGAAAACCAAAATTCAAAAAGAGTCATGTACCAAAATGTTCATTGCAGCTCTATTTACAATAGCCCGGAGATGGAAACAACCTAAGTGCCTGTCATCGGATGAATGGATAAAGAAGATGTGGCACATATATACAATGGAATATTACTCAGCCATAAAAAGAAACGAAATTGAGCTATTTGTAATGAGGTGGATAGACCTAGAGTCTGTCATACAGAGTGAAGTAAGTCAGAAAGAAAAAGACAAATACCGTATGCTAACACATATATATGGAATTTAAGAAAAAAATGTCATGAAGAACCTAGGGGTAAAGCAGGAATAAAGACGCAGACCTCTTAGAGAACGGACTTGAGGTTATGGGGAGGGGGAAGGGTGAGCTGTGACAGGGCGAGAGAGAGTCATGGGCATATACACACTAACAAACGCAGTAAGGTAGATAGCTAGTGGGAAGCAGCCGCATGGCACAGGGATATTGGCTCAGTGCTTTGTGACAGCCTGGAGGGGTGGGATGGGGAGGGTGGGAGGGAGGGAGACGCAACAGGGAAGACATATGGGAACATAGGTTTATGTATGACTGATTCACTTTGTTATAAAGCAGAAACTAACACACCATTGTAAAGCAATTGTACCCCAATAAAGATGTTAAAAAAAAAAAAAAAAAAAAAAAAAAAAGGGGACAAAGCTACTGATGAATTGAAAATTGCAAGTGATGAAAGAAATAAAAATATAAAAATATTAGAAAAAATATTCATATAAATCACCACACTAATAGACAAAGGAAAAATTCTTTGTTTATCCCAATTCATGTAAAAAAAGTACTTGTTATAATTCAACATTCATATCAAACAAACAAAAAAACCCAATGATCAAAAGAACCCTCTTAGAAAACCAGGAGTAGAGAGCAATTGCCTTTCTGGGATAAAGGCGTCTGCTGGAAACTTCAGCATTGTACTTGGAGCCCTATTCAATGAAGGAAGACAAGAAAAATAAAAAATGTTATAAATACCAGAAGAGCAGAGACAAAAACCTCCTTTTTATTACAGACAATATAATCTTCTATCTAGACTACTGACAAATATTAGAGCAAATATGAGCATTTAGTATCGTGAGTCAAGCTCAACAAACAAAAATCGTTTCAAAAACAAGTAAGTACCAAACATACATTGTGAGAAAGGCAAAACTTTACTGAAGGACATAAAAGAGGCCTGAGGGATGGACAGATATAACTCATTCTTGGTGTGAATATTTAGTATTGGAGGGATGAGAACTGTATCCAAATTTACGTATAAATTCAATGCAATCCCAATGAAAACCCAGTAGCGTTTTTCATGGAACTTGACAAGCTGACTCCCAAATTCATAGAAAAGGGGAAAATGTACAGCCAAGGCAGCTTTAAAAACGGACAATGAGGGGAATCTACTAGCAGGGGTGAACTTATCGTGAAGAGAATAATGCTTCAACCTCAGGACCCCTCTCCTGGGAGGAGCCTCACTGCATTCTGACGTGGTCATATGTTTTTGTGAAAATTGCCGAATTAAAATTTCTTAACTTCATATCTCTTTCTGCTCTACCTCCCCTTCTGTCACATTTCAACTTGTGTTCAGTGGTATTGGAGCAGTGACAGGACCGGTTCAAGGTGAGGTCATGGGCACAGTGGCCATTGTTGAAGGCTTTTGCTATACCAGATTGGCTTTGCAAGAGCCAAACCATACACAGAGGTGACTGTGAACCCCATGTGTCTACCTCAAACTCAACTTACCCTGAGCCAGAACCCCAGAACACACTACTATGTTTTTGCAATGTGGTCATGATGATATTTTCAGGACTCTAAAATTCATTTCGAAGAGAGAGATTGGAAAGCAAATGAGATGCAAAATTAATTCGTAAAGTTGACAAAGCTTGAATACACTCTTTTAACTGCAATTTGGGAAGAAGTTTTGGAACATGTCAATAAAATAGTGAGAAATTATAGACTTCTTTTGTCATCTTTAAATTTATTTATTAAAGTATAGATAAAGAAGTCAGAGAAAATAATGAAGCAGGAAACCCAAGCAATAAAAATGGGTTATAAAATTAACAGAAATTGTGCAGACACCAAGGAGAAAAGTATAACAAAAAATTGCCAAATTATATCAAAAGGCATAATTATCAAGAGAAAGAGTTATGTTTTAAACAGAAGTTACGAATAAGCTCATAGATTATCTGATGAGCTAAGTCGTGAAGATGATGAATCATAGGGACACACTGGAAACATATTTACATTTATTGCTGGTTTGACACAATATGTTGATATCAACAAAAATAAATCTACATTTTGCCACTATGACAAGAATATTGACATGAAACTAGCTAATGAGTATTGTCAGTTCAGAGAGTCCTTCAGATTAATCACATCACAGAAAACTTGAACTGCCCTGAAACCTTACAGCTCAGGTGTAAAAAAAATTAGCTACTGCTGTATCACAAAGCTAACACACCATTGTAAAGCAATTATACTCCAATAAAGATGTTTAAAAAATAAATAAATAAAGACAATTGGGGAAAATAAATAAGAGTATTGGGAATAGATAATTGGTCAAAGTGATAGATAGGATTTAATGGAAGTTTTGTTGAAAATAATTACTTCTTATATGAAGCTATATTAAACTTTAGTTCCTAAATATTGCTTTTTGTTGGTCACATTTTACAAGATTTGATGGTTTAATAAATAGGTTGTTTCTTATAATTTCATAATGTTAAAAACATATTAAAAAAGAAATTAGCTAGAGTTTTTTCCAAATCTGACAAAAATCTTAAAACTTTAACTGTCATTGCCAATAACTATGCATTATACTGAGTTTTTTTTTAAAGCTATCAATAATAAAAAAAAACTAAACTTCAATTGACTCAAAGGAAAGTTTGAATAAGTTTTTAATTCTCCCTCTAGAAAATATTACAAAATGGTTGTCATGTGAGGAGGGTGATAAAGAGTATATAGCCTGAAAAATGGAGGAAAAAATTATCACAGAGATGTGTCAATTACTATTATTTTTCTGGATTTTGTGATGTTTGTAGTATTTGAAAACTTTTAAAAATTTGTAGTTTGTTGTGATCTTTTTCTCACCCAATAATTATTTCCTTTTATACCTAATTTTCTAACTGTCATTTGGTATTCTTTTGTTTTAAAGAGGATCTTCTAAATTATATAAGCTTTAGGCCCTACAATAATTGAATCCACTCCTGCTTAGTAGGTATCAAAATACATAAAACTAGATTAATTTAAAATATGCTATATTGGTTTGGGAATAGATTGGGGTAAGTAAACATTTTCTGTAAACACAGTAAATATTTTCAGCTTTGTGGGTCTTATGGTTGCAACTACTCAGCTCTGCTGTGTGAAAGCTGCCGTACACAAAACATAAGAAATGGAGGTGGCTGCGTTCCAATAAAACTTAATTTATGGATACTAAAATTTTAATTTCATACAGTTTTCACGTGGCAAGACATAGTCTTCTTTTGATTAGGTTTTTAAACAATTAAAAAATGTAAAACCATTCTTAGCTCATAGGCTGTAAAAAATCAGGATGTGGGCCAGATTTAACCCTTGGGCTGTAATTTACCGACCAGTAGAACAGATGAATATATCAGCAGCATAAAATAGTAAATTCTCTGAAAGACTATATGGATATTTTTTGTATGATAGATTCAGCATTTTTCTTTTTCTTTTTTTTTTTTTGCGGTACGCGGGCCTCTCACTGTTGCGGCCTCTCCCATTGCGGAGCACAGGCTCCGGACGTGCAGGCTCAGCGGCCATGGCTCACGGGCCCAGCCGCCCCACAGCATGTGGGATCTTCCCGGACCGGGGCACGAACCCGTGTCCCCTGCATCGGCAGGTGGACTCTCAACCACTGTACCACCAGGGAAGCCCAGATTCAGCATTTTTAAATCAGTGAGAGAAAGATGGAGAGAGTTGGCTATCCATTTTGAAACAACAATCCACCACGAAGATAAATTTCAGATTGGTTAAAAATTTAACAACAAACACGATTTTTAAAGTATCAGAATGAGATGTAGGTGGACAAGTTTATCTCTCCACCATGTAATTTCCTCCTTTGTCTTCCCTTAGCCAATCCCCAACAGCACTAGGCAGAAACTTGTTTGGACTGAGCAAAAAGGGATGTTTGTAAATGCAGTTAACAGCAACGACAACAGAGTATCAGAATGTAAAGACCAGATTAAGAGTTGACATACCAGGTAAAAGATCTTAGAGTTTCTCTTGCAGACAAAAGATTTTGAGCTGGAGAGTAACGCAATTAGATCTGAGCTTTTGAAAGGACATTTGTCTGGCGATGTGGAGGATGGATTAGAGGAAGTAGGGTGTGGAAGCAGGCAGCCCACATTAGTCTGCTGCATGGCTGGGGAGGGCAGGCTGGAGTCGGGGAGGAGAGTTGTATGGGGTCCCCAAGTCTCACGGGACGTGAGCCTGGCCTCTTGGACTGGCCAAGGATGCACATCAGAGGCCCCATCCCTCTCATATTGGCTGGCTCTAGACGTTCTGGCTTCAGCCCAGGCCTTCTGAGGTCTATTTGGAGGAAAAGGCATCAGCAAAAGAAATCCCCTAGATGCTGTGGGATGGGTCTAACAAGGGGAAAAAAACCAACCAACCAACAAAAGACCCAAACCTCCCTGTGCTGAGAATGGGAGCCCTGTTGTGGACCCACAGCTTCTGGGATAAGCAGTTTCTTGGTGAGATGGAGTCTCTAGAAGTCTGGGTCAGGCAGAGAGGAAAGGCTGAGAGCAGATGGGGGATCAGGGCTGTCCACACTGGAAGAGGCAGAGGTGATTTAGACCTCCATCATAAAGCAGAGGCCATAGTGTTTCTGCACTTCACCCCTAAATACACTCACAGAACCAGAGGTTCTCAAGAGTCTAGCCATCCGGGATCTTGTAAAATACCAGGGGACTGGTCAGAGCCTCCCCCCTGTACTCCCCAGGGGCTTCTGGGGGTGGGGGGCATCTCCTGACTATGTTTCACCCTCGTCCCCATAGAGAGGGTCCCCAGACACCCTGTGTGTCTGTTCACCGTAGTTTCAGGAAGACCTCATTTCTTCCTCTCACCAGTCCCCATCCAGGCATCCTTGCTCCCTCATCCAGGGCTGCGGAGCTAGCGAGAAGAAAACAACCCACATCTGCAGCTGGGTCGGGAAGACGCGATTGGCAGCCCCTGCCAGATTGGGTTGCACCAGGGTCTTTATTACAGGCTGTTTTGTTTTAGGTGAACTTGATTTAACCCTCCGTTTACTTAGAATCTATGAAATCATAAACTCTACTGTATTTGCACTCAGCCGATGCCTGGGGGAGAGTTTCTCTCGAATGTTTATATCAGGAGGCTCCAGGGCTCCACTTCACTTCCTGCACATCCATATGCAAGTCTGCACGTGCATACACACCCCTACCTGCCCACTCACCTCCGCACACAGTCCATATCCAGCCCCCCACCCCCCAACACACACACATACACACACAGCATGTAACTCCATAGACACTTCTTTATCAGCCACTCATACACTGTAGACTCCCACACACATTCTCACTCCCTCCCACTCTGCAACCTACACTCATCCATCAATCACACAAACACACATCTAGATTCTCCCCAACCTACTCATGCCCCAACACACACACATTCACATATACCCAGAAACACACACAGCAGCCCTGACAATCAGCAAATTCCAGGGACCCACCATTTCTTCCTGCTGCAACTCTGATTTCTACAGCTGCCTTAGAGCTCTTTAAAGGTTCCTTAATTTGGAAAATACTTATCCGGGTGGATGCCTGGCTTTCATCTGTAGCATATCCACGTATCCCAAGGTAAAGGAATCATACTTGTTGAAAACCGCATTGAGGCACCTCCTTAAGCAAGGGTGAAATCGTAATGTGAAGGCAATTTGTGGGTTAAGTTCATGGGCAGTTAGACCTGGGATTCCAGTTTCTTCACTATCAGGGACATTTTTTATTCTTTTCCGCACGTAGGCCCTATGCCTTGAAATATTTTGTCTAATGAGCAGACTGCATGTATAACTAATAGCTTCTCCTTTCTTACTTAACAAAGGCACACACGCCTTCCAATTCCAATTTCAGGTCAACACCTGATACCTATAGCTACACGTTGAACTGATAGGATATGGGCAAAAAGCTAAGCAACTTGACATTTTAGTTAGCCTATGCAGCCTTATCTCAGATAATACACAATTTCTGTCAGGCTTTTGGAAATATTGAAAATAGCTCAAAGACCTCCACTACCCCTTTCATGGATCCCTTCAGGTCTAGAAACCCCAGGTTGGGAACTGCTTGAACTAATCCTTTGACCATTTTGCCAAGGTGAGTAACAATGTAAAATAGGGGATAATGAAAGGACGTGATTCATTTTTGAACCTATGTGGCTTCTAGGGGGTAGTTAGGCTGACTGAAAAATCTGTACAAACAAAATCTGGATTTTGCTTGTAAAGTCTAAAGCCTTGCAGTATGAATGGAAATTTATTCACCACGTTCTATGATGATACTAGATTTGTGAATCATGCCCATTCTAATTAGAGGGGAGAATAGGTTGCCTGACCTCATATGAGCAAAGGAAGGTGGTCAGAGACCTGGCTCACCCTCGGTGAAGAGCAGTCCTATGATTAATTGTTAAGAGATTGGGGGCCCAGCCCAGGACTTGAGCTGTAGCCAAGGCACGTACAGAGGAGGGGCTGTAGGTTTCCCAAGTCTGTGTGAAATCTAAGTTGTGGCTGAGTTTCCATTAGGAATCCTAGCGTGAATGGACTAGAAGCGATATAGAAACTCATCCAGTGAATTCCCTTTGTGTGAAACTCAGAGACTGGAATAAGTTGGCCAAAGACACATAGCTAAGAATCATGCCAGAGACTGCTAGAACCCAAATCTGTGGGTTCCTTGATTCTTGGGAAACTCCCACTAGGTGGAGATGGAGGGAGAAATTTTGTATCTATTGCTACACTTTGTACGGATTATGGAACAAAAGTTTCCTTGGGCAGGTCCTCTTCCCCTGTCTTGAATTACTGATGTCATAGGCACTGCAGATATGGTACTTGATTCATGCTTCTTTCAAGTACAGAAAGCTGAAGGTGAAACAAGTTCAAAGAGCCTGGACCTTCCTTGGAGACAAAACACCCCAACCTGGCTGATCACTGGAGTTACTCTGGGCCAGAACTGGATGTCACTAGCTCTTCAAGAGGATCCTCGCTATTAAAACAGGCACCCAGCAGAAAACAAAAGAAGAAAGGATGGCTAGTTAAGAATCCAGGGGTTATAACCTGTGCTCTTCAACTCTCCAAATGAAGTAAAGGCTACCGAAGAGGAAGAGAAAGCATTTTGCATCCTCTTGCAGACTCTCTGTCACTCATGGTCTCCCCAGCATGGGCATAGATTAAAAATGCAAAATTTTCTTAAGGAAGAAGAGAAAGTAGTTATGTATCATGGGTTTATCCAGTTAAAGGGACTCTAGAGTACAACTGGCCATGACTCCCATTTTACATGTAGGAAAAATGAGACTCCGAGGTAACTGAAAAGCCATTTGTATGTCCCCAAGGGCGACGGGGGCTCCAGGTGGTAGAACCTCCTCTCTCTGCAATGATCATAATTTGAAAGTCCATCTCTATCAAATCTGGGAGACAGCCAGTGTGTCAGAGTGTTAGACTGACATCATGAGGTGAGTCTTTTGCTTCCGTTCCCTCATCTCATATAGATCAGATGGTTTTTACTCTCAGAATCCTGGCATTTATGAAGGTCTCAAGACCATGCTTTTGTGAAAGATAAAGGTCTGGAAGGATACACATGACATGGTTAACATTGGTGGCAGGTGGGGAAGGAAAGGGAAGACTACTTTTATTCATGCATCTCTGAATGATTTTGTTACAATAAGCATGTTCATTTGGAAGAGAAAATTTTTAATTAATTTTTTTTTCCACAGGAGAGTCCCGTTCTGTTCCAGACCACTTATTAAGCAGGGTGCATGGGCCAGTTATTTAATCCATCTAAACCTCAATTTTCTCCTTTATAAGAATGTAAACCATAATGTCCATGCTCAACAGATGTTCTGAAGATCAAATAGGAACCCTAGACATTATAGACAATAAGTCCAATATTACTATGCTAGAATTGTAAGTAACATGATTGCATGGCTTCAGCTTTTTTCTCATCCCTTTAATCATCTTTGCCACTTTTTTTTTCTAGCCGGAGGGCTGTTTTCATTGATGCCACAAAGATTTATATGCTTTATCTGAAAGGCTCTGTGGAAGATTAGAATGGTGAGAGGTCACTCTTGTACCCTTACATTGCATTCATTCTGATTGGAGACACCCAGAGAAAAGGAAAAAATTTAACATAAAATAGAAACTGCTGTAAGGGAGCCATCAAACAGACTATTCTAATTGGAAGGGCTTCCAGTTGATTTGCAGTTTTTGATCAAATTTGCTTGGTAAAGTGGTCATTCCTGTTGGGGGAAAGAAGATTAAAAAAAAAAGGCATGGAGGTATAACTACACTGAATGCAGAGGGGTTGAATTAACCCAAGTAACTTTTGAACACCATGTTTTGACTCTGTACCCTCAGGCTAAAGACAGAAAGAATTACAAATAAATACTAAATTATAGGGCTTCCCTGGTGGCGCAGTGGTGGCGCAGGTTTGTGCCCTGGTCCGGGAAGATCCCAGATGCCACGGAGCAACCAAGCCCGTGCGCCACAACTACTGAGCCTGCGCTCTAGAGCCTGAGCTCTGCAACCAGAGAAGCCACCGCAATGAGAAGCCCGCGCACCACAACGAATAGTAACCCCTGCTCGCTGCACCTAGAGAAAGCCTGCGCACAGCAACGAAGACCCAACACAGCCAAAAATAATTAAATAAAAATAAGTAAATTTTAAAAAATACTAAATTATAGTTAGTAGGTCTGTTTACACATGGGTTAGCACATACAGAAACAAGTGTCCTTAGTTGAGAAAATTTACAAAATATATTGCAGAGGAGAGTGAAAGTTCTAATGTCAGAGAAGGAAGTTACAAATATGGAAAGGAAAGGCTAGAATGAACTCTGTGATGTTGGCTTGGAATTGGAGGTGTCAGCATAAACTCATGGTTTTTAACATATATAGAAACATGTAGAAATAAATAGATGATAGGTTCATAATTAGGTATAGATTGTGTGTGTGTGTGTGTGTGTGTGTGTGTGTGTGTAAAATGACAGGGCCCTGCAGCAATAAGCCTACCAGATAACCAGATTTTAGCTTCTAGATATTATTCTCCATTAAAAGAAAGCAGGGCCTCTCAGGAAATGGCTCATCCCAGGCATGACTGGGATAGGGAAAGTACAAGTTGAACCCAGAACACATTATGCCGAAAAGCATGGAAGTGCTCAAAGAATGATGGGGACAGCTCAAAAGGACACAGGATCAGAAGCCAGATTGGAGGGGCTCCCACTGACCACATCTCAGACAGCTGAGAGTCAAAATCAATAATGTAACAGGTTATAACCCACTGAATAAAATAAGAATCCGTGAGTTCATCCTGGTTGTGGTAGGCAGAAATTTAATAGTCCTCAAAGATGTCCACGCCCTAACTCACAAAATCTGTGAATATGAGGCCTTAATATGTTACATGGCAAAAGAGACTTTGCAGATGTGGTTAAGAAATTTGGGCTAGGGAGATGATCCTGGATGATCCAGATGGGCCCAATGTAATCATTGTGGTTCTTACAAATCCAAGAGGGAGGCAAAAGAGTCAGAGAAAATGTGATGATGAAAGTAGAGGTTGGAGTGGTGTGATTGCTGGACAAGGGTAGTGAGCCAGGGAATGTGGACATCCTCCGGGAGCTGGAAAAGGCAAGGAATGGATTCCTCCCTAGAACGTCCAGGAGGAATGCAGGCCGGCTGACAACTTGATTTTAGCCCTAGAAGACCTATTTTGCACTTGACCTCCAGAACTTTAAGATAACAAATTTTTAAATTTAAAATTTTTTAAACTTGACATTCCATGCAATTAGCTGCCAGGGCTCATACTTGGTGCAATGTCCATTTACATCATTCTTGGCCTTAGTGGAATACACTTCCAAAATCTCGAAGTAGGGCTCAAAAGGCCTTCAACATCAGAAGGTCCATACTCGGCATCTTCCTCTTCCAGCCGTCCTTTCGGTGCCTCCCCTCTCCTCCAGGACCACGGTGGCACAGCACACGTTCTCAGCCAGCAGCCAGCTTCCAAGCTCCTTCCCTCAGACACTCTCTCGCCTGCCCAGCTCCTCTCCACCGTGAGACCAACTCGCGGGCCGCTGGGCTCGGGCCAGATTTGTATTGGTTTAAGTCACTATGTTTGTGGTCATTTGTTACTGCAGCCATAGGAAACTAATACACTGACATACATACATACATACAAGCATATATACACACATATGAACATATATATATATATATATAAATGAATGAGGAGAGAAAGCTTTTCTTCCTAGTAGAATTCCAGTTAATAAATGAAGAGAGAATGATGAAATTTAGAATTACCATTTGGCAGCCACTATAGTAATAGGTTTTTCAGGCAAGAGTTATCAATGTATACTCAATTCAGTGTGTGAAATTTTTATGAGAAATGGGATACCTCCATAGTCTCAGAGCACCTCTCTACAAGACACTGATACATTACAAGAGAAAAATAGTACCTTACAATGGAGAAACCTGATGGACACCACCTTAACCAAGTGATCGACGTTAATATCACCAATCCTGGGAAAGCCAGAGGTCACATGCCCATGATGTGATGCTCTGAGAACACAGCATCACTTCTGTGTTACTCTATCAAAAATACACAGCTTAAACCAAATCATTAGGAAACATTAGACAAACCTAAACGGTGGGGCTGTCTGAAAGAGAACTGTCCTGTACTCTTCAAAAATCATGAACAACAAAGAATGATTGAGGAACTGTTTCAGAATAATTGAGACAAAGATGTGATGACTAAATGTGATACAGGGTCCTAGACTGGATTCTGGACCAGAAAAATTGTTTTGTTTTGCTACAAAGGATGCTGGTGGAACAACTGGTAAAATTTGAAGAATGTCTGTAAATTAGATGATAATACTCCATTAATGCTAATTTGCTGGTTTGGGGAACTGTACTACGGTTATGTGAAAGAATGTCCTTGCTTTTACGAAATACATGCCAAAGTAGTTAGACATAAAGGGACCACAAGTCTGCAAATTACTCTAAAGTGCTTCAGAATATATATGTATAGATAGACGCAGAGAGGCGGATGAAGCCAGTGAGGTAAACATTTAAACTTTGAGGAATCCGAGCAAAGAGTATAAATCAAATATTTGTATTATTTTTGTAACTTTTCTGTAAGTCTGAAATTATTTCCAAATAAAAAGATTTTTAAAAAGGCGTGGAAGTGAGCTGGGTAGCATCTGTTCAGAGCACGGCACTGAGGCCAGAGACAGGACAGGTAACTTTGGCTTAGTGATGTGGGGAGCAGCTAGAAGAGACCTTTGTGAGGACGGGGACCGCATCTTGTTACTAGTGCACCCTGGTGCCAAGCACACAGTAAGTAAGTAAATATCCATTGAATACAGGGAAGACAGAAGGATGGGGGAGGGAAGGGGACCTTTTCTTTTATGCTGAATATGGGCAGAAAGTGGCCAGCTCCAGCTGCAGGCTTATTTCCTGAGCATCACTTGTATAGACTATGGTCAGATGTTGTTTGCTCCTTTCTGCATGGGCTCACTTGGAACTTTGTCAAGTCTATGGCCCTGCTCCTGAGTACTTGTCCCTACTCTAAACCTGTGACACTGGAGAGAGTCCTCCTGAAACTGGGGAGGAGCTGATACTGTCTCTCAGAGAAAATTCTGATCACGTGGCAATGACAGATATCAGTACTACTTACTGAATTTATAACCCACCATGTCAAAAGAAAAAGCTTTCAGAGAGGTTTGATGAGAAAACATTGAGAAAAGAGCCTGGAAGTTTCACTTAGTAAGGTCAAAAGATCACTGAAGAATGAGAGAACAGAAAAAAAAAAAAGCCTCAACTTGCTTACTCAGAAAATTGTCTGAAACAGAACTGCTTAAATCCAAGTCAAATATGCATCAATTCAGCTATTGATTGATTAAGGGATGACTATTCAGCAATTCAAGAATACTTTACTGAGTACCCACCATGCATGGAAGGTCCATTTATTGAAGACCAGCTATGGGCCAGAGCCTGAGCAGGGTAATATATATGTAAGCCTCCCAGCTGCCACTTTTTCTTCCTCTTCTTTCCTCTAGCCTTCTTCTTCTTCAGTTTATTGAACACCTACTATGCGCCTGACTCTTTGTTAAGACCTTTACCCCCTTTATATTGCTCGATTCTCATCACAGCTCCGTGAGTAGCTATGAGTGTAACCCCCTTTTGGCAGAAACATTAAATAACTCGCCCAGGGTTACAAAAGTTGTAAGAGGCAATTCTCTGGGATCCGCAGAAAATTCTATTCTGTGAGTTAAAATAAGGGATGGAGGTACAGTGTCCAGGACATTAACCCATGAACAGACTAGAAGCTAGAAACTTATAGCCACTAAAGCTCGCCTGATTGTTTATTTTTCACCCTGAGTGCCTGAATCACACAGTTAGGGCCTCACAGAGGACTTACATCACTGGTGAAATTTGCTGATCTCTCTTTGGTCTTTTTATGGCATTTTCTGAAAGGGGAGACTGTTCAGATCCTTAACCACAAACGATCATCCCCCTGTCTGTCTACTCTGAGGGCTAGAAGAGTAACTATAATGTTCAGATGTCTTTTTCAACTCAAGTAAATCCAATACAATAACAATGACAAGTACCTACTATGTGCTGAAGTCTGTGCTGAATTCTGGGGACACAAAGATGAATGAAACTCTGCCTCCTGATTTCCCTGTGTTGAACAGAGGAGCTAGATCTCTACATAAATAACAGGGTGAGACGAGCTATAATAAGGGCATGCATAGAAAGTCATTATTTTAACTAAGGGTTTTTTAACAACAAAAAGATTAATTGAGAAAAATATCTATGTTAGAGATTGAATTAGAAAAATGGATTAACAGCTAATGTAAGCAAACAGTATGTACAGCAAACAACGTGTGTAGTACAAATATGCTTGAAATGTCGCTCTCGGGTTAATTACAGAGGCCATTCTTGCCATATCAATGGGGGACCCTCACCCACGATGTTTTCTGATTCTCATCGAAATCATCCTCTTCTCCTCTTTTCTGTCTTCATTCCTTTGTTTGTCTTTCACTGATTGATCTCTGAGGCTATTCTGGGTAAGATTTGTTCTTTTTTATTTTTATTTTTTACAGAACTGACATACTAATCAGCCTCATTCTCTAGGTCTGGAATTAATCAGTGTTTGAACTCAGATTCTTTCTACTTGCTGATTCCTGATGGCCAAGAGGTTTGACTCCTTTTTTTTTTCTTTAACGAGTTCATGGCCCCATAGAGCAGATGCTGGAAAAGGTCACTAAAAGAAGCACATATCTTGCTCTTCTTATACATTTCTCTTTGATGAGGTGTTTCAGTAAAATCTTTAGAGCCCACACAGGCCTTGGTGAACACAGAAAGGGAGAATTTAAATCTCACTGAGTATATAACTATATGGAAACTTGGTGCTGCCTTATATGAAGAGGAGTCTGTCTGCGGGTTATATGGGTATGTGAGTGGTAGTTGTTCATCTCATAATATTCCAAGTGCTGTGTTAAGTTCTTCACCCATGTTTTAATATTAATCCTCACAAGAATACCATGAGGTTTTGTTTTATTAGCTTTCAGATGAGGAAACTAAAGTTTGGAGAGATTAATAGGTTCCAAGTCACACAGCTGGTCAGTGGTAGTTTGGATTAGAATCCAGGTATGTTAGACTAAAACCCCAAGATCACTCCACCACAACAATAATTATCAGACTTTAAATTTAGGAGGTCCGGGATAGGTTCCAAATTTGCATTTTAAATAAGTGCTCCGGCGGATTCTGTGGTTAAGCACCAACCATCTTAGAACTGCTTCCTTACAGAGAAGCATAGACAAACACATAATGACTCAGTAATTACTAGAGCGATGGTGAGGACTGTAGCCCAAATAAACCTCTTTTCCACATGACTGTCTTTGCCTTGTGTGACATTCAAAGAAACATATTCTAACCGCCAAAAAGTAATTATATGTAATTCCAATCTTCACTTGGATCTCTCAAAGAATATTAAAGGAGAACGAATTCCCAAATCTACTGTTGGGATTTGGGTGGCCAGTTTTCCCAGAATGAGGGTTTCCTGAAATGTGAGACTCTCGCTGTTAAAACCGGGAAGGTCCTGGGCAAACTGGGACCAGTTGGCCACCCTACATGGGAGACTTGAATTCCTTGTGATTGAGGGGTCAGAAGAAGGGGAGATTCATAGGCCTGTGATGTGGACTAAATAAGTTCACATTTGAAAAGCAAACTCAGAACATTGCCTGACACAGTGTAAGTTCTATATAAATGTTTGTTAAATTAATTTAGAAAAAAAGTGCCTTTCTTCCAAGTACTGGGAAACAAATTTATATCTATGAAATCATGGTAAAGCCACTGAATTTGTGATTGGGAGGGCATCGGCGACCAAATGCATGCAGGGGCAAATTGCAATGAGTTAAGATGAAATGAATCGTCAGCAATAGAGGCCCCTTTTATATATTATCCATTGAATGGCTGGAAGGGAAAGGACAGAGTGGGCAGTAGATGTAAGTTGCTGAGAGGGCATGAAGGCTCCTGTAGTTCTCCTGCTGGGACCAAGGATTCCACTTCCCTTCCTTCTAACTCCCTTTTCTGTTTGTCTGACCTTCCAAATGGACAAAACCCCAGCAGAACTCCACTTGGCCTGGGGCCAAGCCAGGGTGGAATCCAGCCAGGATCTCTAGGTCCTATATGTATACAGTAGCTTAAGTGCTTACAGAACAGAACAGGAAATTGTATCCACCTCGCAGACTAGTCACAAAGATTCTGTTTTCAAGGTCAGAAGCACCATTTCTCTACTGATTTATGGTTCCACTGACAGCAGAAACATTTAGGGAGCTGTCTTCCCATTGTCCAGTGCTCACACAAAGAGGATAGTCAGAACAGAGCTCTGGTCATGAAGGAGGAGTCCTGGGGCACTGGAAGTGGGGGAACCATGGGATACTAACCTGAAGACCTAGAGTGGCCCAGGTACCAACAGCTGCCATTTGCTGAGCAGGTACCATATGTAAGTATTATACAGATATGTAAATTGTGTGCATACTATGTATACATAATTATGTATACACATTATGTTTTATTCTACCCCCAAAGCCCATTTTTCATATGGGATAACTGAGTCTCAAGGAGGTTAAGTAACTTTCCCAAGGTCACAGTGAGGTATGTGAGCTAGAGCTGGGATTTTTTTTTTTTTTTTTTGGAAAATTTCTGTTCTATCCACTCTAAACTCCATGGTTTCCAAACAGTGGTCTGTTCATTGGTTCTGGGCTGGGCACAGAAGAAGCCTGTAAGAAGAAACACATGAAATATACAAACTCACCTCCAAGGATTCTGATTGGTAACTCAGGAGGAACACAAAAATCTGTGCTCTGAAAAGCTCATCAGGCCATTCAGTTGTGCAACCACATTGGAGAAGACCTGCCATGGGCCACCTAGAATGTTCCCAAATTCTTGTGGCATCTCCAACTTCATAATGACCCTGGAAGTAGGTAGGAGCCACAGCAGGCTGAATCTACCCCTCTCCCCTTCTTCTTTTTTTTTTTTTTTTTTTTTTTTTTTTTTTTTGCGGTACGCGGGCCTCTCACTGCTGTGGCCTCTCCCGTCGCGGAGCACAGGCTCCGGACGCGCAGGCTCAACGGCCATGGCTCACAGGCCCAGCCGCTCCGCGGCATGTGGGATCTTCCCGGACCGGGGCACGAACCCGTGTCCCCTGCATCGGCAGGCAGACTCTCAACCACTGCGCCACCAGGGAAGCCCCCTCGCCCCTTCTTCACCTCAAAGAAAGGAAGGAGAGAGGAAGAGCAGCAGAGACGGATAGTATAAGACCCATACTTCCCTATGCTTGTGTTTTCATCTTTAAAAGGCAAACATACATTCTGGGGCAGGGGTGGCTGAATTCATGCCAGCGTGAGCCAAAGAAGGCAGATTTCTTGTGTGAGAAGCGAAAGTGAACTTAGTATTTCCCAGGAGACTAGAAGCCCAGGTTCTGTTTGCAGTGCCCGCCATGTGCCCTTGGGCAATCACTCACCTCTGAACCTCAGTTTCCACCATTGTAGAGCCAAGGGGCCAGATTGGATGACTCCACTGGGCCCTCCCACCACCAACATTCTGTGATCTATTACGTTTTGATCCTGAAATTCTCAGTCAACAAGAAGGGTTGTGACTCTCCTGCTCAGACTCCAGGGATATAGGAAAAGAGAAGAAGGCGGAGGACAGGGAAACAGACAGCCTCTGTCTCCCAGAGTGAGACCCTGCGTTGTCTGGGCAGATCAGCGCCGGGTGAGGGGGTGGGAGTGGGGCCGGGGTGGTGAGAGATCAACCAGATGCTATTTCTCTGGCGACAGAACTCTTCTGAACTAAAGAAAAGTAATTGAACTTAATGTCCAAACACAAAATCAGTCCATAAATCCAGGAGCTGTCTATTGGAAATTTCAGAAGGGCTCTGCTTCCCTTAATCTTATCTCTGCCAGACAGTTACTGTGTTCTTGATGCAATTAGAGTGATAAAATAATGTGACACAACTGCTGGTTTCTATCATGGCATCACTGCTGTTGACTTAACTGACAAGGTAATAATTTTATAAGAGGCCTTTTACTTTTATTTCTCTCTCCATTGTGGAGAGGTGTTTTCCAAATGGGGGGCATATCTCTCCAGATAACACCATATACAAAGACTGCTTCATTCATTACCATTTACTCAAGTACCTACATCTCCCAAGGGAACTTTGAGAGTGTTTTTGTAGTTAAAATCACAGGGCCAGCTAGGGATTATCAGAACCATAACACATTTCTTGCAGAGCTGGGTGATTTATACATCCTTCAAAATTAACCCTGGAAGGAATAAGCCTGCCTTATCCAACCGATTCCCATCTCTTTTATAAAAAAGAGTAGACTTGCCTAGACCCTATGCCCCTGAGAGAGAACTGTCCACGTGGACATGGCAAGAAGGCAGACAGTCATTCTTGACCTGGTGGGGTCAGGCTTAGAGAATCCAGAAAGCAGTCTTCTCAGACAGTAAGGAATGGAGACTGATATCCAAAAGAAGTTTTGGATGAAACCAAGAAGCCACTGAGTCCAAGGAAAAACTCAAACCTTCTTTGGAGATACAAAGAACCCAAGGCCATGACTGGGTCCAATTAGCATTTCTCTGGGAAGACATTTTGGTGGAAGCCCACGTTCTAACCAGAATAGTCATGGACCGATGGTGACAAGAGCCTCAAAGTTAAACCTTCAGCATCGAAGGCTCAATTCTTTCCCGTCAAGAATAAAATTTAACACAGATATGCAATGTTTAATTACTTGCAGATATGACTGTGCATGATTTCTACTGGATGGCTGTGATGTATTTTCAGCGGTGCCTTTCCTTCAGCTCCTGCACATCCCAACGGCTGGAGGGCTGAGAAAGGAGTCACACAGCTCAGGGACAAGAGAAGTCAGCAGTCTCCCTTTATTCAACCTCCTTTTATTTCAACCCTGGAAAAATTTCCAGTTTCATTCCATATGGATGGCTGTTGCTCCTCCATTTCTCAAGAGAACTGGCAGGGAGGACTTTTTTACATGCCAGGAAGGGATGCCAAAAACGCACAAGTGCAGAGGCCCAGAGACAAGTGGTCATCCAGCTTGGAGAGCTCAGAGAGGCAAATTACCCACTTAAACACCAGCAGACATCTGTTACTCTGCCCTGATGGCCTTTTTAAACTAAGAAGATAGCTTTTCATGGAGGAAGGAGGGGGGAGGCCCTCATGAAATAAAAGTGGGGATAAAAGTGGGGATCAGGAATAAAAGTGGGGATGCATCCAACAAAGCCATTAGTTACAATCTTTCATAAGGAAGTCAGGACTTAGAGACAAAGGGCCCATCTGCAACAGCTTCATGAGATTCTGGGACCCTGGACCTTTCCTCTGTCAATTTCCTAAAGTGAGTTATCCAGAAAACCTTTTAAACTGAAAGGATTTATGGCCGTGTCTTTAAGTGCTGGTAAGAAGTAGAGAACTGAGGATACCATGCCCCCACCCTGTGGGTAGCTCCAGGGTTGGGCTGAAGAATCCACATAGAGAGTGCCTCATGATCCTGGAGAAGGAGGAGAATTGAAAACCCCAGGGGACCAGAGAAGAGGAAAGGAAGGGAGCCCAGGGAACTGGCCTGCATCTCAGAAGGAGATGTGGAGCTAAATCTGTCTCCGTGAAGCTGTAACCCATTAATTCCAATCACTGAGAGTCATTGCTCTCTTTCGTTCCTTGACAGCCCTTCAAACTTTTGGAGAGATTGAACAGTTTCCCATGAGTCTTCTTGAGGATAAGATAACTTCCCAAGTTTTACTCAATGAGGAAAACCACACAAATGACTCCTTCTTCTTCCTCTTAAAACGTATGCCAGCTGAGGACACCTTTTCACTTGTAAAACAGGGCTCAGGGACAGTACTAGGTTCCTCAAGCCCTGACTTATAATAACAATCATTTCCATTTATTCAGTGCTTACCTTCAGCTGAACATCAGCTAAGCACCTTGCATGTGTCAGCTCCTGTAACTCTCCCAATAGCTGGAAGAGGGGATTACTATTATTGTCCCCCTTTCATGTATGAAGAAATCAAGATTCAAAGAGCTTAAGTAGTTAGCCCAACACCTCCTAGCTATAATTGTCAAATTTGGGGCTTGAATCCATTTCTGTCTCACTCCAAAGTCCATGCATATTGTTTGGTACTGTATCAATCTGATATATCTGTGTGGTATCCACTTTTTACCTATAAGACTACTGGAATTTCCAAATTTTACCCTTTAAAATAATTTTCCAAAGCTTCTGTCATTCGGTTCTGAGATGAACAGAATCACCACCATATCCAGACAAGAGCAATTTGGAACTTAAAAAAAAAAAAATCCATGTGATTTCTCTAAATTTATTAGAGAACAAAGAAAAATCTGAATTGAACAGTTAAAGGTTGTTAGTGAAGAGATCATCTTTACCTTATGCAAAATTGTCCTGGGGTGAGAGGGGGAGGAAGGAAAGCTCCCAAAATAATTTTTTTTTAAGGGGATAAAAGTCAGACAGGGATTGTATAAGAAAATTATTACTCAATCATATTCAAGAACCTAGATGCAAAAAGTCCTAAAGACATTCACAAATAAATTTGAAAATGTGATGTGAAAAACAAAACAAAACAAGTATGGGATATATCTCAAGAGTCCAAATTTAATGGACAAAAAAGTTCATTAAAAATTCTATTAATCTAATTTACTATATTATCATATAAATCTTAAACATATGATCATCTCAAGATATGCTGAAAAAAAGCTTTTGAGAAATTTGAAGATCTATTGATGACTAGAAATATATCAAACTAAAAAGGAAGTAATCTTCAATATGATAGTATCTACCAAAAATATATTTGCTAGTGATACTTAGAAGTGAGCCCATTAGTATCAGAGACCATTCCAGAAGATTCTTTCCTCATTATTACTATTCAATATGTACTGAAGGGCTTAGTCAATGCTCAAAGACAAAATAAAGAAATGAGATATAAGGGTTATAAAGAAGGAAAATTTTATTATTTGCAGATGCATGAATGATTATCTATATAAAAATATAAGAGAATCTACTGAAAAATTAGAATAGGTGTAAAAATCATGGCTATAAGATCAACAGACAATAGCTAATAGATTCTATATTCTACCAATTAGATAATGTACTTTATAAAAAATTCATTCATAATAGTCACAAGAACTGTAAGGTAACAAGGAATAAATATAATAAAAGACCTGCAGAGAAAAATATGGAGAAAATTATAAAAGTTTATTAAATGATATAAAAACCTGAGTAAACCCAGAAATACATCACGGTCATGAATGGGAAGGCATGATATTGTAAAGATGTGAATTCCTCAGATAATAGCCTATAAATTCAATAAAATTCTAAATAAAATCCACATAGGACTTTTCATAGAACTTTATAAATTGATTTTAAAATTTGTTTTGAAGTATATATGTCTAAGAATAGCTAAGTCAATTTTGAAGTATAATAAGGAGGGGGAATTTGTAAGAGATTTTCCGCTATCTAGTTTCAATACTTATAAAGCCACAGTAATTTCTTAAGTGCATAACAGGATGAGAGTAGAACCATGTGACCAATATTATAGGAAAACCCAATAGAATTTTCTATGATGATAGAAACATTCAAACTCTAAGCTATCCAGTGTGGTAGCTACTGGCCACATGTGGCTTATGAGACTAAAAAAATAAAATTCTTAATATCATGTACTTTTAATTAATTTAAATTTAAGTAGTCACGTGTGGCTATGGCTACCATACTTGGCAGTATGGCTTTATAATAAAGTTCCTATAAGCTGACAAAAACAAAAATGGTGGTACAGTATATCAGACTGAAGCGCTGTTACAAATCAGTGGGGACAAAGAAATTGGCTGTTTACAGGGAAAAATATATTTGTATACAAATGTAATCCCCATCTTACCCCATCTACACAAATAAATTCCAAATGAATTAAAGATCTAAATCTAAAAATAAAAACTTTAATAAAACGTTTAGAGATAACATAGTAGAATACCTTTTAGAACTTATGACAAAATTTCTTAAGCAGGACCAAAAAGCACAACTCTTAAAGGAATTTATCAATACATTTAACAATATTAAAATTAAAAACTTCTGCACAACCAAAGATGTCATAAAATATAGTGAAAATACAAGCAAGAGAAGAATATATTTGCCACATATAACTGACAAAAGATGATTATCTAGAATATACAGATGACTACATATCAACTAAATAGCAAACAACTCAGTGAAAAATATAAAGAAAATATATGAAGCATGATTTCCAGAAGAGGAAACTCAAATGGGCAATAAAAATGAAAAAGATGTTCAAAATCCATAGTAATAAAGAAATGCAAATGAAACCAACAACAGTATACTTTTCATATTCATCAATCAATGTAATGGGTATTTGTCAATCTTGTCCATCTAGAATCTAAGCTCCCTTCCTATGTTTGGGGATTTTTCCTACTTTTTGTTTGAGGTAAAGTCAGCTTTCCTTTAGGAAGCTGAAAATGCTAGTTGCTAGTGCAGCTCAGGCATGGGGCACATGACGTGGGCTCCACCAATCAGATGCTGCTGACTGTGAGTAATTCTTCCAGGGGGTAGTGATACTAGTGGGGCAATAGAATGTTGCGTCCACATGCGGGGTGATGACCCAGGTCTCTAGCAAGCAGTGTTAGGAGTGTAAGTGGTGTAGGTACAGTGTGCAGTGCTTGGAGTTGATGGCAGTCTGATAATGGTATCCTCCCTGGACTGGATTTTGAATGTTATGATGAGCTGAGTAGCTGTGAATCTTGTTCCCAGCCTTCATAGCAGTGGTTCTGTCAACCACTCAAAGTCTTTTACATAAGTTTTTTTTCCCCTACTTGAATCAACCAGAGTTTGTTTCTATTTAGTACAACACTAACAATACCAAATGTCGGTAAGGATGGGGGGAAATGGATCTGCCATACATTGCTGGGAGACAGACATTTGTTATAGCCACCCTTGAAGACAAGTGTCAATACATAGTGAAGGTGAAGATGCACGGATCCTATAACCCTAACTTTATACTTCTAGGAACATGCCAGATAGAAATATTTACTCTTATTCAAGGTGAATGTGTATAAGGATTTCCATGCAGTAATGTTTTCAGTAGTCTACAACTGGAAATATTTTCCATCAGTGCGGAAATGTTATACATAAAGTGTGGTTTATTCATATGATAGATTTAACAGTGATTGTAATAAGTAAAATTGATCTTAAATGCTTCAATATGGATGAACTTCACACAAATGTTGACTCAGAAGAAAGTTTTAGTATGATACCTAGAACATACTATCATTTATGTACATTTATAACACATATACAACCATATTCTATGTGATTTATGGGTAAGTACATGTGTATAAAGGTATTTGTAGAAAGAACCAAAAGAATGGAAACAAATGTTAGTAGATTGATTGTCTCTGGGAAAGGAAGGGGGTATGAGAAATCTGAATTGTATTGATCATGGCTTTTTTTTAATTAAAAAATATCAGAGCAAATATGTCAAAATTTTGATATCAAAAAATTCTGGGTAATGAGTATATGAAAGCCTGTTATACTCCTCTCTCTACTATATATTTGAATTATTAAAGAAAAGCCCAAAGCTTTTGAGTTAAAAAATTTAAGACCGCTTTATTGCATTTTCACATTGTTCAGGTTACATTAATTAATGATATTTATTGGGTGTTAGTATTTGTCATGCACTGCACTAATTGTTGTATCTATATGATCTCACTTAAGCCTTCATCCAAGTTTATGAAGTAGACCAGTGGATCATTTGAACAACATGGGGAGCTTTAAAAAACAACAAAAAAACTGTTGCCTGGATCCCATTCATGGAGATTATTCTGGTCAGACCTGGAAATTGAGTGTTTTTAAAACTCCTCTTGTGATTCTAATACGCAGCCAGGGTTAAGAAACCTTGAAATAATTTATAGATTTGTTTCCCAAACTCTATCTGATTATAAGAATCACCAGGGGCAAATTACAAATACAGATTCTCAGGTAGCCATCCCAAATCCACAGAATTGAATTCTTTAGGGAAGATGTCAGAATATTAGTGTTTCAGTCAAGTGCTTAGATGATCCCTCTGATCAGGCAGGTTTGGTAAACCTGGGATTAGTGCTCTTCAACCTGGAAGGCCTTGGTCATCCCATGCCCATCCCACCTCACCTATACCTCTTTCCTGGAGATTCTGATTTAGGAGGTCTCAAGGGAGACCCAGAAAGCTATTTTCTTCAAAAAATGTCCCAGGTGATGATCAGTCACATTGAGGACTCAATAAAGTACATATTATTATTATTACACATGAGTTAACAGAGACTCACAAATGGGAAACACCAGCTTGCCCTGGTTCCAAAATGCTGTTTCCCCCACTTATTGTTTTGATGCCCTTGTGCTTGGAGTCAGTTTCCCCAGGCTCTGTCTCTGTCCTGATCCTAGCTCACATTTTCCATTCTGCCAGGACACCCCAGGAAACATATGTGCACCTCCCCATCAAGGGGCGGAAATGTGAGTTGTAGAATCCAGCCCTTTGCAGTGGGACTGGTAGTATCTCCAGTCTGAAACAGGGTCACAGCTAAACAGGCTGTGTGCCAGGACGTGGCTGCTGGGAGGGAAACAGAAGTAGCGCCACAAGTGTGATGCTGTGGTTATCAGGGGAAGTGTGACTGGCTGAGATGTTGTCAATATAGACTCTGTCCTGGTCCTTTCAGACTCAGGAATTGTGTGTGTATATTGGGAAGAGGGAGATGGGCAGGTGGAATCTGCAGAGAGGTTGGGAGGAGCTGAAGAAAAACAATTCTCAGAGTCCTTTCTTTTCCAATTCTTCCTTCCAATCCAATCACCCCCCACCCCCGCCAACCTGCCCATCACCAGATGAATCATTCTAAAGGTACATTTTCAAAGTGTGTTCAGTAGAACATGAGTGCCAAGAGTGACTTCTTGGAAAAAAAATAAGGCAGGAGGGTTTCTATCGGGAAATTCTGCTCATCGTATGCCCCTCTTGAAGATTCACAATGCTCATTAGCATTTAAAATCCCTGAGAAGTCCTTCAGTAATCTGTTTCACTTGGTATAAACCCTCTTTGTTAGAGATACATCTTAAAACTTTGTAGCTCTAGTGTTCTGGGGAACACATTTTGGAAAACTATATCACAAATGAGTATCTTTTATGTCTATATCCTCAGATCACTGGAGAATGCCTCCTATAGTGTAAGATTTTTAAAAAAGAAGAAAAAGAAAAAAAAACACCTTTTGTCAATCATGTTAATGACATTTAAATTCCCTTGCTTGGCTTCTTTTTTTTTTTTTTTTTTTTTTTGCAGTACGCGGGCCTCTCACTGCTGTGGCCTCTCCCGCCGCGGAGCACAGGCTCCGGACGCACGGGCTCAGCAGCCATGGCTCACGGGCCCAGCCACTCCGCAGCATGTGGGATCCTCCCGGACTGGGGCACGAACCCGTGTCCCCTGCATCAGCAGGCAGACTCCCAACCACTGCGCCACCAGGGAAGCCCTGCATCATTTTTTGACCAGGTAGGTATCTACCTGTAAAACCTCAGTTGTTCTTATGTGCCACAAATTCATTCTGATTTTTTTTGTTTGTTTTAACAGCACTTCATTTTCTGGGCAGAAGAAAGGGATTCATTCACACCCTAGTTTTAGTCCAGGAGTCCAGAAGTTGTGTGTATGTGATCTGTGCCTGGCCAATCAGAATATTCCATCTTCTCAGCTGGGCCAGGTACAGACATTTAACCTATGTCAAATCACCAAAATGTCAGTTCTGGGACTTCTTTAACTGTTCAGACAGCAAATTTCCTTTTTTTTGGGGTTTCTGGTTATAATAAAATTATAAATTTGAAATGTCAGGGGTACTATGTACAGAGACTTTACCTGAAGGTGATACTAAGAGAGGAGAAAATGGGGCTTGGAAATGGAGAGAGTGGCTAAAGGCTGATGACATTACTTAAGCCCCTAGATCCAGCTGTGCCTGAAGCCGACCCTTGCTATGAAACTTTCTGTTTCAGTGAGCTAATGACTTGCTCTCAATTTTCTTTGCTAAAGCAAATTTGTGGTGAGTTCCTCTCACTTGCAGCAGAGTACTTTCTAATATGGTGGTTCTCAAAGTGGTCTCCAGACCAGCAAATTCAATTCACCTGTGAACTTGCTTTCACCATGTATGCCTCTCTTTTATCTTCCACCTTTACTTGCCTAAGGGATAGCTTGGGTGAACCCCTCTTGAAACCATCTTAACCACATGACCATAGTAATCTATTTTTGACCTTAATAGTGCCTACTGCAATCTGCTTATTACTTGCCTCCTGTATTCTTTTGTCCACTAGAGTATGAGCTCTAGGGTCACGGATGTGTACTGATTTATCTCTGGTCTTCCCACTGCACTGAGAACAGAATCTGGAAAGCAATGGAGAATTGCTTAAGGCTCCCAATTTGTATTTTCAGAGAGCCTCGTCTTCAAGGGTCCATTTAAGAAGGCAGACCTTCTTAATTAGAGCTGTTAGGACTCATAAGTGTGTTTGCAGAGCCTGTCTCCCTGGTGTAATTTAAGGTTATGAAGTGCAGGCCCTTGTAAACAGCTCTTGTGAAGCAGCTGTCCTAACTTCAAACACGGGTCGCTATAATAAACGGTGCCAGAGAAACACAATTCGGGACCTTGCTAATTGTTCTCACCTCACTGAGTTAGACATTACGTCTGTATATGACCAAAGGTCAATGGAATGAAACAGTCCCTCAAAGAAGCTAATAGAAAGTCAATTACTTTGGCCCTTTAAATTGCTTTTGGAATAGACCGTTGCTGGGCCTTGTGGGAAGCTTTCGGCACTCAGCTCTGATGGGTGGATGGAGGGCCCTGAGGATCACTTTGGGGCCAGCCTCATGCTGCAGGAAGCTCCCCTCCATCCAGTGCCATAATCAGCTGCATCATCTCCGCTGGGTAGGGCGCCCGGGTCAACCCCTTGCTTTGAATCAAGATCAACAGATGACTAGTGTGTTTTGGAGGCAGGCTTCCCCTTAGCCAGGATGGACAGGAGAGTTGTCAGGAGTCTTCCAGAAGTGAGCAGGGCTCATCCACACCTGAACAAGCTGTTCAGTCAAGCCCCCTGGCCAAAGGGACTCTCCATGGGGCAGGGGTCGCTAACAGGTGTCTCAGCCCTCCCCCCTTATACACATACTGGGGAAATTGGCTTCCTGTCTCCAATCCAAAGCAAGAATGTGCAGCCCCACAGTCAGGGCTGGTACTGCTGTCCTCACCCAGCATATTTTTGTGCTGTTGAGCTAAGAGTGAATCGCTTCTTGTTTCGGCTAGAGCTCCAGACACCCAACTTTTGTGTTTGGGGAAAATGCAACAAAAGAGTTTGGTGATAACTGCTTTCCGACCTTTGTGGCAGAGAAGCTCCCATTACCACATCAGAGAAGAAGGAGGGAGGCCATCCAGAGGTTAAAGGGCAGCGTGCTAAGCATCAGCTCGAGGCAACACCCAAACGGTTGTAGCGTTTAATTAAGAAGGACTTTGCACTTTTGTGGGGCAAGGAAATTCGCTTTTATTTCGATCTGGCTGCAAACACCCCAACCGCAGTGTCTCTGCCTCTTTTCTTGGTCATTGAGTTTTACTCACTTTGAGCCAATTAGGGTATGTTATTTTCTTTTTCTTTTTTTTTTGGTATTGGGAAGAAATAACTGTGAGGACTATTCAAAAGCTCAGAAATAAGGGGCCATGCAGGGGATCAGGAAACTTCCACCAGCCTCTTAGATAGACTCATACACCAGAGGGCAGACAGCAGAAGCAAGAAGAATTACAATCCCGCAGGCTGTGGAACAAAAACCACATTCACAGAAAGATAGACAAGATGAAAAGGCAGAGGGCTATGTACCAGATGAAAGAACAAGATAAAACCCCCAAAAAACAACTAAATGAAATGAAGATAGGCAATCTTCCAGAAAAAGAATTCAGAATAATGATAGTGAAAATGATCCAGGATCTCGGAAAAAGAATGGAGGCAAAGATCGAGAAGATGCAAGAAATGTTTAACAAAGGTCTAGAAGAATTAAAGAACAAACAAACAGAGATGAACAATACAATAACTGAAATGAAAAATACACTAGAAGGAATCAGTAGCAGAATAACTGAAGCAGAAGAACGGATAAGTGACCTGGAAAACAGAATGGTGGAATTCACTGCTGCAGAGTGGCCAGGTTGAGGAGGAAGCTGTGATTTCCCTGCAGGGATGTGGAAGCCAGGGCAGTCCCAACTTCCTGAGGATTATAAGTTTCAGGAGAACGGGGACAGCAGGGCTCCCCTCTGCAGAGAAGCCCCCCTCAGGTGGTTCTCAGGCAGCAGAAATCAACAAATGGCAGGTGGAGGAGAATGACAGGAGGGGCAGTCTGTTGTGAAGACAGCTACGGATTACCCTGTGGGCACATGTAAAAATTTGGGGGGAGCCAGTAGATACTCTTCTGGGGGTAAGTTCCTGTTTGGGAAGGGGAATGGGGACTTGGAACCATTGCAATCTGAGTACAGATCCAACTGTGAAATGACCAACTGGTGAGAGGCCATACATCCTGGTCACAAGTAATGACCAAAACCAGGAAAATGAGTCTCAAAGAAGACCAGCAGAGGGGGGTTCAAAGAAGGTTTTCTGTGAATGGCTTTGTTCTCAGGACTGTGTACGGCTGCTGGAATGCTGGCTGTCTAACCCGGCATGGCAGATTTCAGGAGAGCCCAGGATGGGGTCGGGGTAAGGAGCTGGGCTCTGCCCAGTTCTTTCTGAAGGAGGTCTCTACAATGTGTATATGTATACATGCCTATATTTATACATACACCGTGCAGCATTCCTTCTGGTACAAACAGTTTCTTCTTCTGTCGTGCTCTGGTTGGGATGCTTCCTCTCAACTCTGTGAAGTGGCTTCTTTTCCACCCCCAGCCACCACTCCTTCCTTTCTGGCCTCATCTCATTTCTTTGGAACCTCCTTTCTTCCCCCATATCCCTTCTTTTCCTCACCCTCCTGCACAGCAACACTGTTTTGTTTTGTTTTGGATCTTAATCACAGTCGGCTTTCAGGATGCATCAGGAAAGCTGGCTATGCAGGACTGCCATCAACAATGATTGGGGTGGCTACCCATCTCACGGTCATGGTCATTTGCCCTCCTCTTGGAAAGACCCAGTACATAGGAACGGGCCCCTCATGGCCATGTCAATGCTCCACGACCCCCCTCTATGCCATGACTGATGGCTCTGATGGGGCCAATTACATTATCTCTGCCTTGAGACCATGAAAGTTGGAACAGAGAGTTAGACAGTGGAGCTGAGCCACTTTGATGGCTGCACTGGAGCAAGAAGGTACACGATAAATTCCTGCCATTGTAGTGGCTGCTGCAGCTGTGGGCTTACACGTGTGCCAGACCTGTCTGGCTTAGAGAAGAACACTCCTGTGACACCACACTGAACAGCTTTGGCGTTGTATTAGAATGGACTGTGCTGCAGTAACAAGCAGGCCAACCTGTCAGAGGCTTACACAATAGAAGTTTATTTCTTGCTTACCCAGTGCATAATGGCTGGGCGACTCTCGAAGCTGCCCTCTTCCAAGCAGTGATGGAGATCCAGGTGGCTTCCTTTGGGTAGACATGCCATCTGGAACATGGGGCCTCCAGAGCTGCTCCAGCAAGGAAAGAGAGAGAGAGAGAGAGGAAACATCAGCTGTTCACCACTGTGGATCACACAGAAGACTCATGCGGAAGTGTCACCTGTCACTTTCGTTCCCATCTCATTTGCCACACTGGCCATGACATACCTGGGAACCACAGAGGAACACATGGACTATTCCATGAACACTACCCCTGTCTGCCACATATTTTTTGAAAGAGGAAGAGAAAGAAAAAAGAAACCTCTTTAAGATGCCAACATTTTCCTGTGATGAGAGTGGCTCTTGAAACAAATAGTTAAAGGCCAATAGAATCTTTAGGGTAAAGCAAGATATAAGTTGACAGATACTATTTTGTTTGAGTTCAAATGTGCCAGAGCAAAGGCAGCCACTGGTGTCCTTTACCTCTTCCTTCTGGTTGCTCAAAAAACAGCTAAGCACAAATAGTTGCAGCCTCCAACCCTACAGAACTGAGATTGGGGTATTGGATGAAGTCGGTGGGGGGCTGCTTTTCTAAGTGAAATGTCCTATCTTCTTCCGTAGCCCCAGGAGGATGTGTCTTGAATCATCAGGTAGCTGTCAACACCCCAAGTGAGAAAGCAGGCAGGAATCACAAGACTGGAGAGTGAGGCGGGCAGAGGTGCATGGTGGGGACAAAGCTGGGTTGGGGAGCTTGGAGGCTTCGGGAGCCTCCTTGCACAGGCCTGCTGTGGCCCGGGAATAAGTGGGAACACTGGGGGAGGATCTTCTACCTGCTGACTTAGGAAGGAAAGAAACTGGTAGAAGTCTGGTGTAGCCCACCCCCTTTTCTGCCAGCCCCTTGTACATGGCTTATAGATGCAGGACACCCCATGAGACCGAAGATTCACCTCTCTGATCCCCACTTGGCTCACCTGCCCAGTGCCCTAGGAATTCAGAGGTGTGGGCTGTGTTGCTTTCTCTGAAGATTTCTTTTGCACATGCCTTACACTCTGGTCCTTACAGCACAAAATGCTAAAGCAGAAAAATAATAAAGAACATTTAATTCCAGTTTAATTAAAAGACGAAAGAATTTAGCTCAAGAGCTAATCTGGTTGCTGCCAATTTCAAAGGATACTTTTTTAAAAAAAAAAATTTATTTATTTATTGGCTGCGTTGGGTCTTCGTTGCTGTGCGTGGCTTTCTCTAGTTGGGCGAGTGGGGGCTACTCTTCGACGTGGTGCATGGGCTTCTCACTGTGGTGGCTTCTCTTGCTGTGGAGCACCGGCTCTAGGCGTGCGGGCTTCAGAAGTTGTGGCTCGTGGGCTCAGTAGTTGTGGCTCGCAGGCTCTAGAGCACAGGCTCAGTAGTTGTGGTGCACGGGCTTAGTTGCTCCGCGGCATGAAGGATCTTCCCGGACCAAGGCTTGAACCCATGTCTCCTTCATTGGCAGGCAGGTTCTTAAGCACTGAGCCACCAGGGAAAACCTCAAAGGATACTTTTTTTAATTTTAAAGTTATTTATTGATTGATTGATTGATTGATATTCCTCTTAAAGGGAAATAGCCTTCCATTGCTCCCATGGCTGTTGCTATCACTGGCAGGAGAGGCGTGATGCCATAAAGGTATTAAGCCTTCCCTCCCCCTCTTCCCACTCCCTGCTGTCTGGGCAGTCCTGCTCTCCTTCAAGAAATCACACCATTTGAAACAGACACTGGGTTTCAGCTCTCAGGGGGAAGTGGGTTCAGTGCTACTATGCAGCACTACATAATAGGAGAATATAGGTGCAAGTTACAGGCACTTGAGTCTGAGCCCTGCCTCTGCCCATAAGAAACTTAGGGTAAGTGACTTCCTTCCTTTGTGCATTTTTTTTCTTATCTCATTTCTTTTAGGGACTTTGATGGCTACGCAAAGCACTTAGCATAATCTCTGTTGTATAGTAGGGATAAAACAAATAGAAGCTAATGTTATCATTATTTGGGGGGTGGGTAGGGATGGGGCTAAACAGGGCTTCTGGAAATCATTCATGCATCTTGTTTTTCCAGAACAGTTATTTTGGATCTTATCTGGGTCATAGACTCGTTCGAAAAGCTGATGAACTTTCCCCAGAACAAGCAAATATGCAGATGGCACAAAATTTTGCATGCTTCTATTTATTGCTTCCTGTAGCTCAGTGGTTCTCAACCTGTTTGACTGTGAATGTCCTTTTCTAATGACAATATTTTTTGCCTTTTATGCCCCTCCCCCAACCTGATCTTTTTTTTTAACGTTTTATTTTATATTGGAGTATAGCCAATTAACAATTTATGATAGTTTCAGGTGCACAACAAAGGGACTCAGCCGTACATATACATGTAACCATTCTTCCCCAAACGGCACTTCTCATCTTATGGATTGAGAAAATATCTAATGACACGCAGAGACTCTGAATTCTGTAATGCTTTTAAGAGATTTTGCATTTTGTTAACCACAACAGCATCTGCATGGATTTGAAATGAAAAGTTGTAAATATATCTATGGGCTGCATGATTGATTCCATCTGCATTCAATGCTTGGTACCCCTGTAGATTTCCTCCATTGTCGGAAATCTCTCCAATAGACAGGTTTACGGAACCCAAGACTGGAAGGAAATCCAAGGGCCATTCAATCCAGCTCCGTTAACTTGTATAACAGAGGTCAAAGGAAGAAAATCAACTTTTTAGAAATCATGTAGCCAGATGATATCACAGAGGAGACTGGAACACAGGATCCCCACAGCCAGCCTAACAGCTGCCTGAAGCTGACTTTCTTTGGCAGTTCTGGGTTGGTGGAAATTCTTCCTTTTCCACCAGTCAGTGGTCAGTGGTCTGTAGTGAGTGAATAGGAAAATGAAGCTTGGCAAGTAACTGTAGTCTCAAAGCTAGAGTGACGGTATAATTTATCTTCCAAACTGGGACATGTTTGAGAGTGAAAGGGAGCGCTGCTAATAATTATGCCAGGGCAATAGGTGTAAACCAAGACTAATCTGGGCAAGCTGGGGCATATAGTCACCCTACTGAAAGCTGACCAAGGGCCTATTTCGGACCACTTTAAAAGCCACTCAGCAATAAGGATGACTTGCTTGAAGGAATTTGGATTAATTATTGCCCTTCCCTCTGGCCAGTTTCACATCTTGAAAGCACAGCAAAAAAGACTTGAAAATCTGGAAACTCATTAGGAATTACTAGTCTCTTACTGTAAACTCCCAAGAGGTTTGTAGCTTGCTATTTCCCACTCCCCATGCAACAGCACACGTCACTCCTTTCCTACTTTTTCCTATCATGAGTATTAGCTCCTTCCCAGCCCCTCTGCTGGGAAACTGTAGGCATCTTCACAGAAACTTGGGCGATCACCTAATCAGTGCTTATGGACATAATAGGGGGCCTAGTGTCCCAGTGAGTGCTTGGGATAGGCCCTCTACTGGATAATCTCAAGCAATGACTTCTTTTCTCCTTAGTTTCCTAATCTATGAAATTAGAGGTGGGACTGATTCACTGCTGTTCTGTGTTAGTCAGGGCAGCATGGGCTGTGCTGTATAACAAATAACCCTTGATCCTAAGGGACTTAACACAGCAAAGGTTTATTTCTCACTCAGGCTATAACGTGTGTGAGTAGGGGGGCTCTGCTCTTTATAGCCTCTCAGGGTCCCAGGCTCCACAACAGGGAATAGAAAAGTGGAATTCAAGCAACCACCACTAAATATGTTCATCTAAAAGTGACATGTGCATTCACATCTCATTGGCCCCCACCAGTCACAGGGCCACACCTTACCACAAGGAAGCAGAGAAGAGCAGTCCTACCATGTGTCCAAGAGTTGGGGAATCAGAGTATTTGTAAATGCTCCCATGGCTATTCACCCCACCCTCAAATTGTTTCTAATTTAAAATTTTACAGTGAAAGTATCATTTTCTTCCTCCCCATCTCCACCTTCAAATGAAATCTAATTGAGAAGCATATGACATAAAATGGGTAGAATTGAAGCTGATCTGGTTGAAATGGAAGTTGATGCATTAGACCTTCACCCTTTGGTGGCAATGTGATTATTGCTTTGTTTTAGTAGATCACTTGATAGCCTTGAAGATGACAGATTGAGATTGGAGATACAGGGGAGACCAATTAAGTGGCTCTTTAGAATCTTCTAGGCAGGGGAAAATGAGGGCTGGACAGAGGATGGAATGGGAGGGATTGTATTAGTTATATATGTTGCATAAAAATTACCCTGAAATGAGTGGCTTAGAACAATACATGTTTGGCATCTCACAGTCTTTGAGGCTCAGGAGTCTGGGTGTGGCTGAACTGGGTCCTCGGCATGAGGATCTCTCACAAGCTGCAGTTTAGGTGTCAACCAGGCTACTGTCATCTTGAGGTTCAGTTAGGGCAGGATCCCCTTCCAAGGTCTTTCGGTGGTTGCTAGCAGGATTCAGTTCCTCATGAGCTATTGGACTGGGGACCTCAGTTCTTTGCTGGCTGTTGGCTGGAGACCACCCTTAGTTCCTTGCACTGACCTCTCTCCAACAGAAGAACCAGGTGAGAAGAACCAGGGAGAGAGAATGTGTGAACAAGATGGAAGTCATAGTCTTCTGAAACCTAACGACAGAAGTGACATCGTATCACCTTTGCCATATTCTACTGGGTAGAAATCACTAGGTCCAGCCCACACTCAAGGGGTGTGGATTACAAAAGGATGTGAATACAGGAGGTGGGGAATCACTGGGATCTGGTTTGGAAGCTGCCTGTTACAGGAGGATTTGGGAGAGGTTGAGAAACCTGAACCTCCATGAAGGAGACTGATGGGGTGTGGGTTACAGAGATGAGGAAGGGGCAGGTGAAGCCTTCAGGGCTTTGGTTCGGATGAGGATGATTGGTGATGCCGTTATTTGAAATGGGCAAAGCAGAATGGGGAGGTAGAGGCACTGTTAGGCTTGTGACATTAAATGTCATCCTGGGCAGAGGTCAGTCTGAGTCACTGGACACTCAGAAACCCAGTAGAAGGGGCCTCTTGACTCCCGAATGGGCACCCACATCTATCCTGCTCTGGTCTCTGTTAGTCCTTGCTCTCCTTTGAGCTTGAGCTGACTAAAGGAATTCAGGGTGAAGTTCACAGCAAGTAGAGGTGATTGAAGTGGATTTAACATTCTAGTCCTTTCGCTGGAAATTACCAGTCTCTGACTCTTACTCAGGCATCCCCCCTATCTACATTTAGAACTGAACAACCAAAGGGGTCACAGAACCAGGATTTGCATGAGGCTTTAAGAGAAGATAAAAAGACACGAGGGCTGTACACAGTCAAGCCTACCAGGTTTGGCTCTCTTTGAGACAAAGGCAAGTGGCTTATTTAATTTTTTTTTTAATGTGTGTGTAAATTTCCTAAAAGGTTGACCTAAATGAGTTCTTACAAAGATCTGATAGCCCAGGACAATGGAATAATCCTTTTTAATAGGATTAGAGGCTGTGCTAAAAGAGACTGGCAGTTTTGGGGCTCTGCATTGTAATATGTGCTCAAAGAAAGCACAGGAAAACGAAGACAGAACCTTGTTTCCCGTGTTGTTTTACACCCTCTAAACACTAATATCTCCAGCTCATAGCATCCTTGGCTGCCCACATATGGCACTTCTGGGATCCTGTTCCAGCATTGTGTCTAGTTCTGGGTCCTTAGTGGGCTTCTGGGCCTCTGTGAAAGGTGACATTGAACTACACTATCCCTCAAGGTCTATCGCAGTAACATGGACCTGATTTCTTTTTTTCTTTTTAAAGATTTTTTTTTTTTGATGTGGACCATTTTTAAAGTCTTTATTGAATTTGTTGCAATATTGCTTCTGTTTTATGTTTTGGATTTTTGGCCGCAAGCGGGTGGGATCTCAGCTCCCTGACCAGGGATCGAACCTGCACCCCCTGCATTGGAAGGTGAAGTCTTAACCACTGGACCGCCAGGGAAGTCCCGGACTTGATTTCTTCAGTCTATCTTTACCCCAAGGTCTCTTCCAATCTCCATTATTTCAGGTTCTTTATTTCATGGGTCACTGGGGAACAGACTGCAGACCCAATTCAGGAAGTCTCAAGATGAGGCACTGTGTGTTGGACATGGGCTTTGCATGAGACTGATGACCCCAGGCTTGGGTATTTACTGATGAGACATCTCTGCTGTATTTGGGGAAGGGGTGTGAAAGGGTTCCCTAGCTCAAAGCACCTCTGTGAATGCTTCACTTATGCTTATGCTTCACTTATGCTTGTGAATGCTTCACATGTCTGCTTGGCAGACATGCAGGAGAACCTGGTCTGAATACTAAAGGAGCTTCCTTCTAGGATAACGTGTTCTGCAAATGGCAAGGCAAATCAAGAAAGAAAAAAATTAAATTCCATCCTCACAAAGGCAGGTGAGACACATGTCAGATCAGTAGCAAACATTAATTAAGAAAATACTCTGCCAAAGGGACCACGCTGACTGCACTGAAATGCCTTAAGTTAGCACTTTAAAGGCAATAAAGCTAATTTGAAAATATATTCATTGAGTCATAATGAGTGAATTAAAAAAATTCTGTCAAAATTTCATCCAATTACAGAAGCACAAATAGGCTATTTTATTAAGCACCAGTCTGAATGTTCTGTATGTGTGTGTTTGTTTTTTTGTGTGTGTGTGCGGTACGCGGCCTCTCACTGCTGTGGCCTCTCCCGTTGCAGAGCACAGGCTCCAGACACGCAGGCTCAGCGGCCATGGTTCACAGGCCCAGCCGCTCCACGGCACGTGGGATCCTCCTGGACCGGGTCACGAACCCCTGTCCCCTGCATCGGCAGGCGAACTCTCAACCACTGCGCCACCAGGGAAGCCCTGTATGTGTTTTTAATAAATTTTTTATTCTCAATCAAGCAATTCATGTATCTATCAAGTCCATCAGGATGCAATCTACTTGTTTGAAGGTTGTTTTGTTTTTTTGTTTTGTACATGGATCTCACTTTTATTAAAGACTGTTTCTCTGTCACCATTGGCTGGCTCACACTTTGGGTTTTTCTTGCCTTGTCCTGAGTGTGGACCTCACACTGCTTTGCCTACTATGACCCAAGATCTAAGGTGGGCATTTGGAAGGAGACTGAATGAAGTTATAAGTAGAATCGGAGGCCAGGGGCAGGCAGAGTTTGGGGAGCAAAATCAACCGATTAACCAATGAGTTTTTATTATTAAGTACTTGCTGTGTGCACAGGGATACAGAAGAAGCCAGAACCAGTATGCCTGAACCTCAGCTGGCTTTTAGGGAAAACAATGTTGGTGATCAACCCCTGGAGGGTAGGGATCATACCTGTCTTGTTTGTGGCTATATGCCTAGTGCCTGGAATAATACATGGATTTAAAAAAAAAAGGTATTCAAGTGATGAAATGCAAAAAGATAAGAATGCAAAAAGTGTCCAGAAAACAGAGACATTGGTTTGAACTCAGTAGCCAGAGCATGCCCAGAAGGGGTAAATTTCCCAAGCATACCCATCCCTGCATCTGGAGTCATGCCATTCCCTCCTCATCAAGGACACGTGCTCCTTGCTTTTTTTTTCTGTCTACCAAATGCATCCAGTACTTCAAGCCTCCTTTGGTATTTTCTCTGTTATTTTCCTTGATCCTGAAGCCAAAAGAGATATCCCACTTCTTCGAACTCCAATGCAATTTTATTTTAAAAATAAAATATCTCATTTAATCTTTAAAATAAGCCCAGGAGCAAGGTCCTATTATTATCTTTTTTTTTTTTTTTTTCAACAGTGGAGTATACTGGCACAAGGCTAAAAAGCTTACTGAAGAGCCCAGAGCTGTTAAGATATGGATCTGGAATGATACTCAGGTCTTCTGGGCTTCAAAACCCATCTCACTTTCACCAGGTCATGCTACTCTCTCCCCTTTTCTCGTTTATCCCTACAAAGCTTCCCCTGGTACAGGCTTGGTTGACTCACATCTTATATCGTAAGAAGATTTCAAACCTGGGGAGGGCAGTGAGCTTGGCATGATTCATTCTGCATGTTCCCTACTTTTCACGAGACAGTTACTCAACTAGTCTGCTAGATCAATAGTGGATGAGATCAACCACATGTCCACAAAGTCTGTGCATGATCCATGATTGGATGCCTTCCCTGCTTCCATTGTCCAAATGAGGTCCACGATTGCCTCTCCTTCTTGCCAACCACCAGCTGGAAAGGCCACCCAACATGGGAGGGCCAGGATTTATTGAGGCTGGGGCTCCATATATGATAGACCCACACTCTGTTGAATGCATAAAGCTGATACAAAAACCCACTACTGTATATATTTTAGAATTCCAAATTTAAATCCAACAAATATTTACTGAGCACTGTAGGCAGAAAAATATAAAAGGATTAAAAGAGAGGGGTGAGAGAAATGAAAAAGAAGGTTCTGTGACTTCCTGGAGGATGGGAAGGTGGTAAACATGACTCAGAAATAAGGCTGGATCAGAAGGCCCCTGAAGACCAATTTAGCACCAGGACTTACGTTTCCTGGGCTCCAGACCATGCTGCTTGGGAGCCGTCAGTGTGGAAGCTGATATAGGTTTGCTGTGATTCCCACCCAGCGGCGTGAGCTCTCTCTTGCCCAGGAGGTACAATTAAGCACATTTGAGAGGTGGCCTGTCAGTGGTCACAGGTCAGATGACATCACCTGGCACTGGTGAGGTTGAATTCCAAGTCTTAGCCTCTTTGGGGCTATGCCCAGACAATGGGGCTCTTACTATAGAATGTGACCCTGGCCCCTTTACAGGCCCAAAGGATGAACCCAAGAGATCGATTTGGATGAACATCACATTCATTGATGCCATCCTGGCTCAGACTCAGTGGGTTTCCAGGCCAATAGGTGATCAGATCTTCTGCACGTCCATTCTTGGTTTGTTTTGGCGTTTGCTTCAAACTTCAGCTTTGTTTCTGTTTGATTTATTTCTTCTTTTTTTTTTTTTTTGCGGTACGCGGGCCTCTCACTGTTGTGGCCTCTCCCATTGCGGAGCACAGGCTCCGGACACGCAGGCTCAGCGGCCATGGCTCACGGGCCCAGCCGCTCCGTGGCGGCATGTGGGATCTTCCTGGACCGGGGCACAGACCTGTGTCCCCTGCATCGGCAGGCGGACTCTCAACCACTGCGCCACCAGGGAAGCCCCTGTTCGATTTTTAAAGCACTGTATACTTCTCCCATGGCTGACTTGGTTTCCTGGTTGGAAGAGGCCCTCTTTGATGTTATAGCCGTGTTTTCTTGTTGTACTTAGCTCCTGACTCCAAACCATGGCCTAAGTCTTAGACTTTGTGTTTTGGAAAGGAACGCTCTTTGCTAAAGCCAGCGGTCCTGTCCCAGCCCAGATGCAGCCCCTGCAATTACAGCCTCTTTCTAAATCTCCCTTCCTGGGTGGGCACATATCGTTGTGAGCCAGGCCATCCTTCCCTTCAGCCCTGCTCGCCGCCAAGCCCGCTCTGCCCTTGAACTGTTTTGCTTGGGTCATCAAGAAAGAAACCTTCAGTGCATTTCAATTCTCTAAGTCAAGTTTGCAAAGATGCTCTCAGGCACCTTCTCAGTGATGATTTATGCATGGCGAATGGAAAAGCATGCTGTTTTCATTCCTTTTAAAACCAAGTAATGACCTAGGGGGAGAACATTATTTCTCTATCTCTATCTGTTCCTTTCTCTGTATCTGTGTCTTTTTCTCTATCTAAATCTGTATATCTACATCTGTATTTGTATGCATAGGGATACAATGGGATGAATTTAGTAGTCCAGCAGGGCCTTGCCACACCATTGTCTATTATTTATATTTGACTTACTAGAATTTGACACTTATTTACAATGCAAAGATGCAGAGTTGCATCATGCCCTTCAGGAAATATCTGTGTAAATATAGGCCAACCCCTTCAAGTGAAATAAAAATATAGGGTGTTTGTCTTTGTGCTACGGAGATAAAGATATTCAAATCACCTTGGGATAATACTTACTGGGAAAATGAGAAGAGCCACTAACGGAATGACCTTTGACATGTCCTTCAAATTCTCAGGGCCTCAGATTCTTCAACAGGGATAAAACAAAAGATTTAGACCAGATGATCTCTAAGGGAAAGACAACTCCTATGACAGAGAAGCTTTTGGTTTTTGACTGGCACTATGTAATAAATTGTTTTTACTCCAAATCTGGTTTTACAGATTCTACCTAGGAAATTACAATTGCAGGGAGAAGAACAGGGTCTTCTGGGTCTGAGTTGTGTGTGTCAAAGTCTAGATAGGAAACCCATGCCAGGTGGTTCAACAGAGGGGATTTGATATAAGGAACCAGTTACAATGTGTTGGAAGCACCACAAAACCAAATGGGGTGGTGAGAAAAGTGCAAAATTGACAATAGCAGGGATTCACCACCATCCTTGGGCTGCAAGTGAAATAGGAGGGAAGAGGGCAGGGCACAACATTTAAAAGAATGACACAGCCATAGGACATGACAAAAACTGGCTAGAACTAACTAGATCCAAGATGGTGGAAGATTCGACCTTGAGCCTCAGCACAGGGTGCGCTCATTGTAATATTGATACATTAGCTAAATGACACACCCCCCAGAGCCATGACAGTTCAGAGCTAACCATAAAAAGCCAAAAAGTGGGAGGTGGCCCAATTCCTGGAAATCCCTGTCCTTTCCCCTGAAATAGTTGGAATAATCCTCCCACTCATTAGCCTATGAAATTACCCAGCCCATAAAAACTAACCAAGCCATACTTTGGGGCCTCTCCCCTTCTGAGATGGCCCACACTCTGTCTGTGGAGTGTGTTTCTCTCTGAATAAATCCACTTCTTACCTCGCACTTTGTCTCTCACTGAATTTTCTCTGCAACGAGACATCAAGAACCTGAGCTTCATTAAGTCCTGAGACCAGCTGTGTGATCTCAATTAACAGACCGTGGGTTCAAGTTCCAACCTGGGTTTTGGCCGAGTTCGAGTCCTGGTGCATGGGTTCGAGTCTCAATCTGAGTTGCATGGTTTCACAAGGACAAAGGGAGGTGGGGGTTTTGTCCGAGCACAAGATCCAGGGCTTCTAGAGGGAGATGGGACCCCAGAGGGAGTGATACACTGGTGAGAGCTGGAACCATTTTGGAATATAGTTATTGCCACAAGTGCCACTCAAAGCAAAGAGATAGAGAGGTAGATAGAGTCTGGCTTGTTTTTGCCCCTCAGCTGCCAACTGATCCCGGACACTCATGAAAGCCAGCAGGTGAGGGAGTGTGAGATGCGCTGTTTGTAGGATCCCTCTTACAATGCAGGGCAGCCAAGGGAGGCGCAAGCGTGAGGTCGAGGTCAGGCAAGCAGGGAAGCTCCCTTTAAAGCATTTAGGAATGCCATCCTAGCATGGCTTTCCAGAGACCTGGTGGTCTGAGTTGGGGGCTCAGATATTTCTTGGGCCTTTTCAACCCCTATCACCTCACATTTGGATTGATCTGGTAAGCAATTTCTAGGTTCTCAGTTATAAGAAATTTGTGAGATTTCCCATTAGTAACTACAATTTCTGATTACCTGCCATGTGCTGAGCAGTCTATAGGTGATATCCTTTCCTACCCTTTGACTAATCTGCTCAGAAGAGATAAACACCCGTATTTTATAGATGAAGAGAAAAAGGTCAGCGAGATGGAGCCATGTGCCCAAGGGCTCCCGCTGGATGTATAGGAGGCAGGATTGAACCCAGGGGATTCTGTCTCTAAAGGTCCCCGTCAAACAGCAGCAAGGTCGGGGCTTCCCTGGTGGCATAGTGGTTGAGAGTCCGCCTGCCGATGCAGGGGACACGGGTTCGTGCCCCGGTCCGGGAGGATCCCACATGCCACAGAGCAGCTGGGCCCGTGAGCCATGGCTGCTGGGCCTGTGCGTCTGGAGCCTGTGCTCCACAACGGGCGAGGCCACAGCGGTGAGAGGCCCGCGTACTGCAAAAAAAAACAAAAAACAACAACAACAAAAACCAGCAGAAAGGTCAACTATAGTGAAGCTCACCGTTTTATAAGGACTGTCAGTTTGATTTCTGGAAATGAGAGCTTTAAAATGCCAGGAAGCAAGAGCCACAGCAAACACTCAGAGAGTGAATAACCGCGGGGCTTCAAACCTTCTGAGAAGCATCATCCTGGAGGACAGCGCCCCCTCCCTGCCAGCCCCCCCATCCTGGGGCCTTCAAGGTTTCTAATTCTTCCTGGCAGCTTGTTGCACTTATGGGCTTCCTGGCCCCTATAACCAGATTTCTTTATTTACAGTATCACACTCGGCTGGTAAATGGGGTTGTGGAAAATAGGATATTACAGATGCTATTTGGAAGAAGTTGCTGAGTAAGGCCATTAAACCCAGAGTAAGAATGAGGTGGGAGAGATACATGGATTGTTTTCCCCCCTCTGAAGAGAAAGAAGGCTGGTGGCAAATGACAGGGAAGGGCAGGAGCGTCAAGCCACCAAGGGTAAGGCAGAGCCCCGATGGAAATGGAATATTGCTGAGTGGAAAATGCAAGACAGACACATGAATCCCAGAAGCTGGCAGTCCAGAAGGTAAAGGCAGGAGGCAAGTGGACAGCTGCCTAGAATCCGAAGGACCCAAGCTCCATGGGCTCAGGCATCCTTCACGCTACAAGAGAAATTTGTTGGGATGAGGATGAAGGGGATACAGATCAGGGCTGGGCTTGGAGGAAACATCCAGGCATATTCAGGAATACTTGGGAAGCATTCAGGAATTTGAACAGGGTTTAACACTTATGGGTAGGGCCTCTATAAAGAGGATACTTCACCTCCCTGATTCTTTTTTAAATTGATTAATGGTGTTAATAATACTTATCTAATAGGACAGAGGTGAGGATTAAGTGAGGTAACTGATATAAAATTGCTCTATTAATTGATCAAAAGCTTTGAAGTGTTATTTCTGAATATGTCTCCCCTACATCTCTTAATGGTGTTTAGAGTGTGAGGGATGACATACAGTCCCATGCTAGTTAGACCCAAACCAGCTCGATTCATTTGACAAGAGATATAACCGAGCAAGATATGGAGGACTGCCCCCAGATGCAGTGGTGAGCCCAAGAAAGGTAGATTTTAGTGCAATTGAAGGAAGATGTACTAATAATTTGAGTTACCCAACTTTTGGATGGGCTACCTTGTAAAGTAGTGAGTTCCCCACCATTGGAGGTATGCAAACTGAGGCTGAATATTTTGGAAGAGAGACTTGTCTATAGTACTAAGAGGTCTGGATGGTGTTGGAGACCTCTCAACCATGTGATTTTTTTGGACTCTGCCTGAACACAACTTGCTTCTCAGTAGGGATTCGCTTTGATGGGTAAGAAGTGATCCAGATAAAGAGGGATCCCAAAGAGGGCCCGATTTGGTCTCTAAAAGCAGCTTAGAGCTTTTAACTTTGAGGCAAGGCTAGTGACGGTGGCATCCCTGGCTGCTGGAACGAATGAAAAGAGCTTTTCTAGCTTTTTGATGCAATCACTCCCCTCACCCCACAATGGCTTTTATGTCTATCATAGCTTATCCTCACAAATATCCTAGGGAATAAAGTAGGCAGATAGTCGTATTCCCATTTAACATGTGGGCAACCAAGGGAGCAAAAAAAAAAGTATGACTTCAAACTGCAGGTTGGGGCTGGCTGGGATCTGAGGAGGTCGGTTATTCCAAACCTCTGATTTTACAGATGGGAAAACTGAGGCCCAGAGAAGCAGCCACTTGCCCAAATTCACATTGTCGTTGGTGCCAGGGTCAGGGTGGAATCATTCTTTGCACAATATCCCACAGTTCATCAGTGTGGACTTGCAGGAAGGAACTAATATGGCTCTTACTGAGGCAGTCAGATCAAAGAGAGATTGTGGACCCTCTTTCTCAGCCTGATGTCCCATCCCGAGCCTCTGTGGGAAAGTGTTCCAGATAAGTGGGGAATTTCTGGAGCCCAGCAGAATTTGAGGTTTGATGGAGAAGCAGCCACAGAGGACCAGGCTGACCACCAGCTGGGTCAAAGGTGATTTCCTGTGATCTGTGAGGGGGTAGAAAAGCCACATATTATGCCCTCTGGCCTTTGGGGAAGGCTGGAGCAGCAGAAGGGGTGGTGCAGGCAGAAGGAGCAGCTAAGTAGCAGGCTGGGGACGATCTGCCATGCTACACAGCGTTATCGCTGTAATTACATCAAGAACAAGTTTTCTGTTTGAAAGAAGAGTCAGAGTACAAGAGGCACCTCCCGCCAAAACAACAGCCGTGTTGGCAGCACCCGCCATTCCTGCTGCTGCTGGTGACCGGGCATCCTGGCACGAGCTAGCTTTGTAGACCCCAGCTGGGCAGAATGAACAAGAATGCTGCCCCTCTGCTAACCCCAGGTCTATACACGGGAGGTAGGTTTCCTTTCCAGCCTGATCAGGAAGAGATCAGAGAGAGATCAGAAGGTTAGAGGAACTGGAAAGATGGTAAAATCTGGGAACCCCCAGAAATGCACAAGGCAGTATTTCTATCCTGAGATTGTGATATGAAGGAAAGAAAAAGATGTTATCCACAATATATTTTATATTTTATATATACTATTCTTTTTTTCTCCCCAGAATGAATAACATCAGCAGGATGGACTGGATCCCGAGTGAGTGGGCTGCTGGTGTCCTGGAAAGGTACCCAGGAAGCAGAGAGAGGTGGGGCAGGGGGAGAGGATGCTGCACATTTTGTCTGGGCGTGTCCATGGGAGACCATGCGCTGAGGGAACGTACAAGGGGGCAGTCTGGGAAGAAGACCAAAGACAAAGTATCTGCTTCCTTGAAGGATCTAAGTACAGCTAGGAAGAAAGAGCCTTGGCTTAAGAGTTCAGAGACTTGGATTTGAATCTGGCTGCAATCACTCGGTCACTCAGTGGCCAGGGGCTTAAATTCTTCGAGTTCTGGTATGTTTATCTATAAATTATCTATACAGCAAAATAATGCAATCTACTATTTATGTTACAACGTAGTTGTGAAGTTTAAATGATATATGACATGCAAAATATTTTTCAGAGTGTGTACACAGCTTGTTTTCTAAGTATTACATAACACATAAAACTGTGTTATTATCTAAGTTTCCTTCTAATTGGATGCAATTCAGTTCACTGAACTTCAACATGGATTAAGGACCCAATGTGTGCAAATCATCTTGCTTAGTCCTGTGAAACATGCCACGTGGAAAAAACTGGAAGGACTTGGTCCTTTTCTTAAGAGGTTTAACACTTAGCGGGGAATGCGTCGGGGGGATGCAGACACATTCACGGCTGACCATAACAGGGGGTAAGCAGAGGGTAGGCTGAGGCATAATAGCCATATACACAAAAAACTATGGGAGAGTTGAGGAAGAGCTGAATCCAAAATGGTGGGATGAGGAAAACTGCAGGGACAGGGAGTTACCTGAACTGGCTTTGAAGGCTGAGGGAAAAGTGCTCGTTTGTTGTTGCAAAGAACTCCCGGAGCATTGAGAAGGGGAGGGCCATAGCCACGGGGTGGGTAGAGTGTACCCGGAAGTAGAAGCGTTTCCGGTCTCTCTAGCCTCCCACCCTCAACTCAGTGGTAGCTTCTCCCCGGCTCTCCTGACTAGACGTAAACGTGCAGGGCACTCTGCTCACGCAAGGCACCGTGACATTTGCGACCAGACTCAGGTAAGTGAGATTCTGGCTGAGTCCTTGAAGTCTGGGTTTTGTATCCTGTCTCTGTCTCTTGCAGACTGGCTGGCTCTGGGACTCAGTGGCCCCTCCTGTCACCAGTACCTCATAGTGCTTGTTGCAGTGATTAAATACAAAAAACACGACCACATGCTTTAAAAAAAAGTGAGACATAAATGTTACTTCTCTTGGAGAAGACCAAAAATGTGGGCCTGAGAAATTGTGTCGCAAAGAACCATCTTCCTCAGTTAGAATTCAGGCTTCTTTTATACTTAAAAGGGGAGTGGGGGGGCTTCCCTGGTGGTGCAGTGGTTGGGGGTCCACCTGCCGATGCAGGGGACACGGGTTCGTGCCCCGGTCCGGGAAGATTCCACATGCCACGGAGCAGCTGGGCCCGTCAGCCATGGCCGCTGGGCCTGCGCGTCCGGAGCCTGTGCTCCGCAACGCGAGAGGCCGCAACACTGAGAGGCCCGCGTACCGCAAAAAAAAAAAAAAAAGGGGGGGGGAGTGGGGGACTTCCCTGGTGGTCCAGTGGTTAAGACTCCTTCACGCAGCAACTAAGACCCCGCACAGCCAAATAAAATTTTCTTTCTTTTTTTTTTTTTTTTGCGGTACGCGGGCCTCTCACTGCTGCGGCCTATCCCGTTGCGGAGCACAGGCTCCGGACGCGCAAGCTCAGCGGCCGTGGCTCATAGGCCCAGCCGCTTCGCGGCATCTTCCTGGACCGGGGCATGAACCCGCGTCCCCTGCCTCGGCAGGCAGACTCGCAACCACTGCGCCACCAGGCAAACCCATAAATTAATAATTTTAAAAAGGGTGGTGGGTGGGTTGTGTTTGGTTGCTGCAGACTTCTTGGTGCCAGAATCATTTGTTTTTGCAGCTGTCCATGTAAATCCGGTCACAATGTTCCTATAAACCTCCAACAAGACAAATGTTATTCTCTCATTTGCAACTTTTTATCTCTATATGAATGGAAAAGTGTTATACCTTCAAAGGTCAGAGTTTTGGGAATGGGCTATCCTGTATATTTCAGGCTACAGGCAACATTCTTAACTTGTAGCAAAAGCAATAGATACAAAGGCTAAAAGTTAAAAGAAACATATTCAGTAAGGATTCAGGTTTGCTCTTCCCTATTACAAAACTCTCATAGAATACACCGAACTAGCAGCAAAGCTGGGCCGTGTTATTATCAGGAAGGTACCCATAGGCCCTCTTTATTGCTCACCTAGGAGTTTTCTTTGCTTTATGCTGGAGGTTCTACCTCTTAGTTTACAGAGAAGCCATTTAGAAGGTGCAATTATTTGCAAAATTAATTTTGAGCACCTGAACTTGTTGCCAAGGACAATATATATGGGGAGGTTGTTATTTTTTTCCTCTTGTGATGTTTCGGGGGCAGTTTGCAATGGATGAGCATTTTATTAAAAGGAGCAGTTACTTTTCTGTTATCCGCAAACTCTGCATAGGTAGCAAAACGTAACTCCGGTCCAATATGCAAACGGTGCAGATAACTTGCTGTAGAATTCCACACACATGAAGCTCATCTCATGAAATTTCCTTACTAGCTCTGAAAGAGAGAATAAAGAGGATCTTAAACTGACTCCTGGATTCTGTCCAAGATATTTCAAATATTTGATATGACATAGTATGAGTGGGGTGTTTTATTCCCCCAAGGGTTGGAGGAGGGAAGTTCCTGAGCATATAATTATATTCTGACCTCCTGAAATTTACCCGGCTCTTGTACTTTGCATGGGTAGTGAATGCTGTTCTTTCCCTCCTGACTGGGAGCCTTGTGCTGGATGATAGGAAAAAGGAGATTTCTCACTTTAACCACCTACCACTGGCCAAGGTTGTTGGTTTCTACTCCAACAATGGCAGTCCTCTGTATCTTCTGAAGATTTAGGGCAGCTTCTGTGTCTGCTGTTAAATGTACTCTGAATTTAACTAATTGTAATGGAGCAAAGCAACAACACCCTGGTGATACAAGAGCAGTCTTGAATGCCTGAAATGCAGGCTGCGAATCAGGACCCCAATGTACATGTTGACAGCACAACTTGTCCAGGTGTAATAATCGCTATTTCTAGAGTCAAGTACCAACTGGGCTGGAAAAAAGAGAGAGGTGGAATTCGGTTAAATAAAGGGTTAGCTGCTCTTGCATTTGACCGAATACATCTTGTTCTTAAAATAACTGCACAGTTGAGTTTGAATTGTTTTTTTTTTTATTTTTTATGTTTGGTATTGTTTACATTTGTAGGTTCCTTTCCAAGTAGTGCTTTCAAAGGATAATTTATGTCTCTAATTGCATCCTTAACGAAGCTGGCTAATCACCTAATTAAAACAAACATTTCAAAAATAGGTAAAGTGAGAAATAGGTTGTTCTCATTACCACCTTAGATTGTTTCAGTGAATAACACCCATGACCTCCTTAAGACAAACTTAGTGTTCCGGGTGGAGAAAGAGTCCCCAGAAACAGGAACCACAGACACACAACTCCATCCAGTCACGGTTTTGGAGTCTACAAATTCTTTAATATTAAGGGGCTTTTTTTTGCAGGAGATTATTTCTCTGATGTTGTTTTTAATATGTTCATAAATATAAGATATTTTAAGAATAAAGTTGTAGTGCTAGATTAAACCTCTATTTTACATTTCTTCCCTTTCTTCTCTAATCAGGTTCCTCTCCATAGAGGAAACTACTATGTTCAATTTAAAGACTATCCTTCCAAACTTTAACAGAAGTGTAAATACTAAATCTGTTAAAGTCTACCTATTTCACAGCTTGCTTTTTTCATTTAATGATATATGTAGGAGTTCTTTCTGGGACAAAACAGGTAAGGCATACCTCCTTTGAAAAATAGTACATTGAGTTCTGTGGTATAAATAGACCATAGTTTATCAAGTCATTTTCTTATTGATGGACATGGATGATGTTTTAAAATATTTCGTACTATAATTATGCAACACAAATCCTTGTCTGTCCCATTTTGCACTGATGACAAGCATTTTTCTAAGGTAGGTACCTAGAAGTGAAATTTCTGGGTTGAAGGATATGCATATTTTAAATTTTAATAGAAACTGCCAAACTTATCTCTAAAAATGTTGTACCAATTTACACTCCCATCAACAGTATTTGAGGACCTGTTTCTGTACACCTGAGCCAATACTTGCTATCATTACTATTTTAATATTTTATAAACTGATGAGTGAAAGTGATATCTCATTGTTCTTTTAACTTGTCTTTTAATTTGGTTACTAATGAGATTGAGCAACTTTGCATTTGCTGTGAAGTGATCTTTTTGAAGCTGAATTTTAAAATTATATTTTATTTTAATAAACGAGTGGGAGTACATAGTATAAAAAGGCAAATAGTGCTAAAAGGGTTATAATAAAAAGAAAATATCGGCCCTCTGGTTCCCTCCTTTTTCTGTTGTTTCTCCCTCCAAAGACAAAACCTTTCAAATCTTGTGATTGTTTCTTTTGCTTTTTGCTTCAATATTTCTAAATAATATGCATGTATTGCTGTCTTTTGATTCTTCATTTTTACCTATTATTCAATTTTACTTCTGAGGTGAGTTTTCTTGTCTAAATTTATTCTCCCTTTCTTGCTTAGCAGCAGGCCCCTATATAATAGGGGATGGTGTTTCCAGTTAAAACACCATGCTTTGCTTCCTCCCTTATAGATAGGGTAGTTGATGATTTGCATGTGGCAATTATTTAAAAGGAAAAGCTCTTTAAAAGGAACTGACATATAGGTGGATTTTGACTTTCCTCCTTTCCTTCTTCTTGCTTGGAACACAGATGTAATGGCTGGTGCTTGGGCAATTATCTTGTGACCATGAAACAAGCTGGAAGATTGAATTGTCACACAAAAAGTAACAGAGCAGAAAAGCACAAGAAATCTGGACTTTTGCTTTCCATAGGAATTCTCCATCCACTTAGCTTTGACTTCCTTAAACTCTGCTAATCACTTAGTATTTTTCCATCTGCAGTTTGATTTTATGTATCATGCTCATATTTAAAGATGTTCCCCAGTTTCATGGAAAATGGAGGTTTTGGTCCTGTTACATTTTCTTCATGCAGTTTTGTGGTTATTTTTTAGAGGCTAAAAGGCAAAATGCCTTTTCTGCACTACCTTAAAACTAGAATTTTGTTATATTTTTAATGTCTTTATGCAGATTGTAAGTTGGTTTCTACGAAGTTCATATCCTTTCACATTCCCAGCAGTTGTGTGTTAACATGTCTATCTTTTTTTTAAAAAAAATTATTTATTTATTTTTGGCTGCATTGGGTCTTCATTGCTGCATGCAGGCTTTCTCTAGTTGCAGTGAGTGGGGGCCACTCTTTGTAGCGGTGCGCGGGCTTCTCACTGTGGTGGCTTACCTTGTTGCAGAGCATGGGCTCTAGGCACGCGGGCTTCAGTAGTTGTGGCACGTGGGCTCAGTAGTTGTGGCTTGCGAGCTCTAGAGCACAGGCTCAGTAGTTGTGGTGCATGGGCTTAGTTGCTCCATGGCATGTGGGATCTTCCTGGACCAGGGCTCAAAACCATGTCCCCTGCGGATTCTTAACCACTGTGCCACCAGGGAAGCCCCAGCATGTCTGTCTTAACTAGTGCTGTCAACATTAAATATCATCATTTTAAAAAATGTTTGCCAATTTCATAGGTTAAAATGGCATCTTTTAAAAAACTTATTTTATTATTAGTGATATTTAAGCTTTAAAAAAATCTCACTATTAATCTTATATTTCTTCGTTTGTGAATTTTATTTTTATCTCGTTCATCTTTTTTTTACTTTCCATTTTTATCTTTAATATTTTCTTATTGTTTTTAAGAACTATTATATATTTGCCATTAGCCTTTTATTATTCAATTTTTTATAAATATTTTTATCCAATTTTTCACTTCTGTTTTCATTTTGTCTTATTATTTTTGGTGTAAGCAAACTTACATTCTTTTCTTCCTTGCAGTGTTTTAATTACACTTTGTATTTTTTTCATCTTGCAATTTTCCAAAGTTCTTTCTCAGTTTGGTTTTCTCAGCAAATGAGAAAAGCTAAGAAATAAGTAATACGCAGAATTTTATTATCGGCAAGGATTTAGTGATTTGGAGTGAATAAGTTTAATCAAATTCTATGTTCAAAAGTTCAACATAATTCATGTAGCAAACTTATATTTTTATATAGTTACATTCATTAGTATTTCTTCTGTCTTGTCTTCTATTGCTTTTTTGTTTAAAAGATATTTTTCTCATTTCAGAGAGCTTTAAGATATTTACGTTTTCTTCTAATAGTTTTTACCTTTAACTCTTTAATACATCTAGAATTCATTTTAATGTGTATACTAAGATTTCATTTGTTTTTCAAATAGTTTAATATTTTTGCTGCATCTTTTATTGACTAATGAAACCCTTTTTCATTGCCTTATTTCACCCCCTTTAACAATTAGTAACTTTTCACTTATTTGCGGGCTATCGGTTTAGTTTCACTGGGCTGTTTCTTGGTTGTTTGGCCAATGTCATGGTTATTAAATGACCACAGCTTTATAAGATATTTTAGTATTTGTGAGGGCAAGTGAATACTTCATTTTCCCCCCAAATATAGCTAGTTCTTTTCTGTTTGTTTCTAGAACATCTTAAAATAACTTTGGCAAATATTCAAATTATCTGCATGAAATTTTGATTTAAATTTTTTTTTAACATCTTTATTAGAGTATAATTGCTTCACAATGGTGTGTTAGTTTCTGCTGTATAACAAAGCGAATCAGCTATACCTATATGTATATCCCCATACCTCCTCCCTCTTGGGTCTCCCTCCCACCCTCCCTATCCCACCCTTTTAGGTGGTCACAAAGCACCAAGCTGATCTCCCTGTGCTATGCGGCTGCTTCCCACTAGCTATCTATTTCATGTTTGGTAGTGTATATATGTCCATGCCACTCTCTCGCTTTGTCACAGTTTACCCTTCCCCCTCCGCATATCCTCAAGTCCATTCTGTAGTAGGTCTGTGTCTTCATTCCTGTCTTACCCCTAGGTTCTTCATGACATTTTTTTTCTTAAATTCCATACATATGTGTTAGCATACGGTATTTCTATTCATCTTATTTCTTACTTTTATGAAATGTTAACGTATTGGAAAAATTCTGTCTTCCCATCCAGAAATATCATTCACTTAAATCTTTTATCTGTTTCCAATTTTATTATTAACCTGTACATAGAGTCCTTGCATAACTTATTAGGTCTTTTTTGTAGGTAATTGATATTTTTTGCTTACCACCATAAATATAATTTTACTTCCATTATATCTTTTAAATCATTATTGTTGGCATATAGGAAATCTGATTTGTTTCACATTTTTCACAGTTTTACCTTGCTTATTACCATTTACCGAACTCTAATAAATTCTGAGAGCTTTTAGATTGATTCTCTAGTGTTTACTGGAATATAATTAGATTTCAAATCTGGCTATCTTTTAGCTTGTAATAGTTGCTCCTGAACTATATATCTTAATCTCTTTTATACTGTCATACCATCATGGAGGGTGGTGGCTATGGGACAGTCTTCAGTGAAGCCCTCATCCAGAAGGAGAGGCTAGAATTAAGTCTTGGAGGAAGATTAAAATGCTGTCAGGACAGATAGGCTGAGCCCATTCCAGGGAGAGGAAACAGCATTGCAAAGACACAAATGCATGAAAAAGCCAGGTATGTTAAGCAGATGGTCAGTAGTTTTGTACGGCTGGATATAGGGTATATGAATCAGATTCACATTCCTAGTGCAATCTATCCTTCCCAACATTGCTTATCTTTTTCATTCTGGTCCCATCTCCCATCATTTCTCAGCATATAATCCATGAGCTGGCCACAGCATGCTTCCTCCTATTCAGATGGTCTTTCCTGATCACATTCATATCACAGACTCCTACTCAACCTTGAATGCCCTGCTCAGTAGTTTTCTGGGTCCCTAGTGCTAAATAAAGCAATGATTAGTACTATGGTAACATACTTTTTATACATTTTAACATCTCTCTCTCCTATCCTGACCTGTCTGTAAAAACTGTCTTACTTATCTATCTTTTAGTACCTAGCAAATGTTTAGCACATAAAAGGCAGAATTAAATAGACTTTGGGATTATTAAAATTAGATTTTCAGTTGCCTGTTCTATGCTCGTGGTATTTCTTTCCTAGATTTAGTTATTCTGATGGAAACTCAACATTTTTTATTACTTTTTGTTATTATTCTCTAGTCTTCCTATCAGATTCATGTTGTTTATAGCATTCCCTATTGTTTATCAGACACCGGCTTGTGAAATGTTGGTTCTAGCCTGTGAGGTGGGAGGAACCAGAAAAAGTTCTTATTATTTTTCTAAATACAAGAGACACAAGACTCATGTATAAGGAAAGCCAGAGAGGAAAAGTTAATGAAATGTCTGTCCCTAGCATGGAGGGTAGCTCATTACAGAGCACTGGTAAAACCAAAGGGCTCTGACTAGATTTTTTTTCTTTTAATATTTGCTTTTAGAAAGGAGTTCAGCTTTGTTTAAGTAACCAAAGAGAAGGCCATACATGAAATAAACAGGGGAAGTTATTTTACTGAGGATTTCTGTAAGGACAGATATTTCTAATCAGCTACTAATGACATGTACTCTTGAAATCCCACAATAGTGTATCTGCAAATTTGGGGGAGAAATGAAACTGAAAGCTCTAGCTGAATCAAGAGCATATCTATATCATATCCATATCATCTTTTTAAAGATGATAGTTGGCATTATAGGTGTCTCTAAACAAGATGACATAGATTGGGTCAAAATAGAGAAATTAAATCAAATGACTGTCATCTCCATCTAGTGCCAAGGAACAGTTGGGCTGGATATTGGATTGAGCCTGACATCTGGTTTGGACTTCATGCAGAGGGATCTGGCTTGACTCTGATGTTGGTTAATTCTTCCTCCTGAAAGGCAGGGCAGGACTGAGAGGTCACTGGCTCAGTGGACCACTGTGGGAGATGGAGGAGTGAGGTGGTAACATGGGGTGATTGGATGCAGATGGAGCTGGAGACTGAAGGCAGAATCATGCCCACAGAGGAGTGCAGTCAGACCTAAGGCTCAGTCAGACCTAAGGCACAGTCAGACAGTGAGGGGTGAGAAGTATGTTGTGGGAAGACACAGGGTTCAGGGCTTCTCCTGGGGCCCCCAGTGCCCTCTTGATGACCACAGGCTCTGGGGTGTGAGGTCAGGTTTTGAAGAGATAAGTGCTGCTTGATCCCTGGCAAGATTGATGGGCATGATCTTAATTCTTTACCAGACCCTTGATGAAGATATTAAATCATATCAGCCTTGTGGACTCACTCCGAGGGGCATGATGCTATTTAAACTAGATGACAGGTACTTCGGTTTATTGTACTTCGTGTGTTTACCCAGCTGCTTTACGTTAATTAAGTGAACAAAATAAAAGAAGGCAAGAAGGGACTAATGTGGACTCAATTTCTTATCTATTTATACTCAGTTTTATCAAATATAGTCATCTGGATTTCACTACTGAAAGCTGGGCTGGTTATTAGCTACGAATTTGAAAAGTAGGGATGGGTTGTGTGATGATCAGAGCAAAATTGTAAGCATTAACCTGAAAGAGAAGAGAGGCAAGGGCTATGAAAGGAAGACACATGTTCCTGCGAGGCTCTCCCAAGATGTGGAGAAGAAGAAACAAGTAGTTTTAGACTTCACAGTCTGTCCTGATATCACTCTATGACCTCACATGTCATTTATTAATAACAGTGAGAATTAAAAACGCTTTTGGGATGCTTATTATATTTCGTATGTGTAAACTGTTAGTCTTAACGAAATTCCTCAGAGTTAGTTAACTGTGATTTCATGCTACAGGGAAGGAGGTTCAGGGGGGCTAAGAACTATGTCCAAGGTCACATGGCTGGTAAAAGAGCTAGAATCAGGCTCTGTGCTAAAAGCATTTGATACATTCTTTTATTTAAGTATCTCCTGAGAGAGATAGTAGTGTCATCCTCCTTTTGTAAATTTGGAAATCAAGGTTCAGAGAGGCAATGGAAACTGCCGGAACTCACATGGTAGATAAGATGGTGGAGCCAGGTGTCAAAACCAGCACATGGAGAAGGACTTCTGCCATATTTGGGCCAAAGTACATAACTTGAGTCTAAGCCTGAGGAGACAATCAGACAGTCCAGACTGAGGGACATTCAGCGAAACAACTGGACGGGCTCTTGAAAAGTGTCAATGTCATGAACAACTGGGGCTCGGACTCCAGATTGAAAGAGCATGCAGAAACACGTCATCTAGATGCAGTGCTGCCTCTGGACTGAGCCTAGATTAAAAGTATCTTGTATATCAAGCACAGCATTGGGAAAATCAGGGAGATTTGAGTACCAGCAGTTTATGAGACAATAATATAGTATTAGCATTATATTTTCCCAAGTGCTGTATTGTGGTTTTATAAGAAAATATTCTTGTTCTTATGAGATACTTGCTGAAGTATTTAGGAGTTGAGTGTCATAATGTCCACAATTACCTCTCAAATGGTTCAGCCAAAAAAGTGTGTGTACATGCATTATCTATATATGCATCTATCTATACATATACACACTCATTTATGTTTGTGGAAAGACAGGAAGCAAATGTGGTAGAATTTTAATTGAATTGGTGAATTTAGGTAAAAGGCATTTGAATGTTCATTGTACTACTCTTCCAACTTTCCTGTAGGTTTGGATTTTTCACAGTATATACGTTGGGGGAAATATCTATATCTGACCCCCCAACTCTACTTCTTGACCTCTACTCTCAACTGTCTGCCAAAGTCAATACTGATCGTGTGAGCCCCCAGTAGAAAGATGGATCATTATCACCTCTAACGATCGTGAACATCACATAATATTTACTATGTATTCAATCAGCAAATGTGTTATTGATCGTTTACTGTCTATCAGGCATCTCTCTACGGCCTGAGGATAAAATAAAGATAAAACAAAGTCCCTGACTTCATGGAAATGGAGAAACCAGTGTAGCAGATGGGAAATAAATATTTCAGTGAATAAATGTTTAATATTATTTCAGCCAGAGATAAAGCAGAATGGAACTCAGAAAAGTGACGGAAAGAGATGTATGGCTATTTAGATAAGTGGTCAAGGAAGCCCTTTCTAGAAGAGCTGGTTTTGGGCCTGAAACTTGAATGAAATGAGGGAGCAAGTCTGGGACAGGTGTGGAAGAGGTGTATTCCATGCAGGAGAGAAGCAAGCACAGAGACCCACAAGGAGTCTTTCTGGGAGCATCCCAAGTACTTCGCATCTCATTTAATCTCACTATCATCTTTCTGCATTTTTGCTCTATTTTGTTTATTTTTCAAAACGTGTAATATGCTTTAGCAACATTCCCTTAGAAAGAGCATATAATGACATTTTCTCTTAAAGTGCAATCTTTTGTTTTTCAGAAAATGTAGGCAAAGAAAAAGATAGATTGTTGAAAGACATTCAGGCGCAAGGAAATGTCACATTTCTTTCCCATTTAACTAAAACTAATAGGTTCTTTCCGCTTAGAAGACAAATAGTTCCAATCCCGTTTACCAGAGCTGCTCTAATCCGCTGGATCCTATAGAAGTCTAGAGACTCACGCGCTGTGGGCCACTTGGGGAGGTGGCTCTGCATTTATGTCACCTCCCATCTGCCGAACTGCACTTTCTTTAGGTCCACCCTCTCCACATTTTTTGGACTGTCGACTGAAAAAAAAAAGCACAACCTAAAAGCTGAGAATTATGTTTTATTCAGTGGACAAAACTGAGGACTTAAGCCCAGGACACGGCATCTCAGATAGCTCTGAGGGACTGCTCCAAAGAATCAGGGGTGGAACCAGGACGTACAGGAGTTTTTACAACAAAGACCAGGTAGTTGGGGCATCAAAAGATTATCGTTAATTGAAGAAACCAGACATCTCAAGTTAATGAAATTAGTGCTTTTCTATGTATGGGAAGATGCAAGAGTCTGGGCTCACTGAAATCACTCCTTTGATATGCACCTCAGCTAGCGGGGCCAGTATCCTGTGCTTTCCCTTCCTGAGTCTCCTCAGGGTACACCGTTGGGGGCAGCTGTAATGTGATGGCTTGATGGCTGCAACATCCTTTCTTTAATGATGTGGCAGGCAATATTTTTCATTCATAGTACTAATTTGGAAGAGCACTTTATACACTAAGTTGGTCAGTCATATCTGATACAAACAAATATTCTCCCTAAACTGTCCCTGGTCATTCAGTTTTGTCTGTTGTGATAATTGCTGTATTACACTGTTTTGATTTATCAATATATGTCCCCAAATCTACCACCTGTTTGTTTTTTGATGTTAGCCTCTGATGACCTCCTTTTAAGATCATAGAAGTAATCACCCATGCTTTATTTTTTAAAGAATTTTTATTGTTCTATTATAATTAAATCTTAAATTTATTTATAATTAGTGTTGATACATGATAAGAGACACAGATCTAACTTTATTTTATGTCCAAAACCCTCATAAAGTTTGTTGAGGATAAAAAAGACAAATGGAGAGAAGTAGAATTTTTATAGTACAGCCTTCTTGGTCATAAATGCCATCTTTACAAGAAAATCTTGTATAAGGAGAATTTGTGGTAGTGTAATTTATGTTTAAAGACATAAGGCCTTTTCAAGGAAATAATGCTTGAGACATAATTGTGAGTGAACTATTAACAGGACACAAATAGTTTGCATTCCTTGAAAATAAAGCAATAAAGTCAAGAGCACTAAGTAAAGAGACAATCAGTGACAGTTTACACTATTAACAAGTAATAGAAGACAGTCAATCTTCCTTTACTCTACTTTGTTGCCTAGAAACTTTTCAAGACTTCCATTCTTTGCAAATTTAATAAGGTGCTTGTAATTTTTTAAAACCATTTAAAGGTATTATACAGGGTAAGAGACATTATTTTACGGGCCTGGTCCTACATCGAAATTTTCAAAGTATTTTCTCTTTTATTTAAAAATTGTTTTATTTATTCTCGCAGCTACTGCAATACACATTCCATGGAAATCAATATAGACTACAAATGCTGTAAGATAAAGATGGCTTGCACTACCACCATTCAGAGACACTTAATGGTATTCATTTATGTCCTTCTAATCCTTTTTCCATGTGCATTCAGTTTTGCAGAACCTTGATGATTCTTATTATGTTTTTTAACCAAGTGTTGGGTTGGGCCAGTGCTGTGGGAGAGAGAGGGCGCACGACTGTACATTGTGTGATTGATTGATGAGAGTGTGTGACTCATGCAAATGGGATGAAAGAGAAAAGAAACTTAGAATTTTCACTTAAGACTATTCATGGCATATGGCTTGGCGCGACATGATAGAAAGGAACTATGGTGCTTTGTAGCCTGAATTCTTATAGAATGTATGCTTTTTAATATACTGATAGTCTTTTATTGTGTGCCTACCATATGCAGGGCAGTTTACACACATTAGTTCTAAGCTGCATGATAGCTTCCAGAGTAGGTAAAATTATAGCTCTCTCCCCCGTTCTCTTATAGATAAGAAAAATGAGATTTAGAGGGGTTAATAATTGTCTATTTTGCTACTCTTAGAGGCGATATTCACAATATTTAACAGCTTGCCATTCAGTCAAAACCAGTACCCAACCAATCAGCATGTATGGTGTCCATTCCACTGGACAAGGTCCATACTGCCACCAGGCCCTATCAATCATCATTTTCTTGATTATGTTTTATATACTGTTTGGTAATCTTTTATTTACCCAACTCAGTAATATACTGTGACATCTTTCCAAGTTATCAGATGTCATTTTACTATATAAAATGCATTCAGTGCATTTTTATTTAAAAACTCAGAAGGGCTTGTGACTTTTATATACTCAAACTGCAATTCTCTCTAATGGGTAAAAAGTACACAGAATTAAAATCCCATATACTAGAAGTTTACACAATGAGAATTTGCAGTAGTGAGGAGTATTGTAATGGAAATTAGTAGATACATGTTGGCAAGGCAGTCGGGATTTATTTTGAACATTATATGCACTTCTGGTTGCCCAGATTTAAAACGATGACCAGATATGGAAACATATAGTTGAAGAACTCATTCTAACCATAAACAATGGTGAACTCAGGATATATGTCATTTAATATGAGGAGTTTGTGTATTCCTAGAGCCAGCATATTGCAGGACAGACAGTGACACAACGTATATTGATTTGAATCAGATTCTAATGTGTAAATCAGTATTCAAAAAGGCAAAGTTGCTGCCTTGCCTCTAAATTGTCTGATATCTTTCTGGAGCTCAATCTCCTCATTTCTTCTATAAGGGGCTGGCGGTAGATCAGGGTTTGCCTGAATAGAAGTTATAGGTCAATGCTTGTTTTTGTGCTTTCGAATCTTTCTAGCCCAGAACTCTAGAAGGTGGTTACCAATCAATAGAGTTGGCTCAAGTTCAAGTCAGTTTCCCAATTCTAGACTAAATCAACTCAATGGGCCCTTCCATCACTTTCTTTTCTTTTTATGGTCTATTGTTTGGAATTGTCAATCCCCATTTCTTGTACCAATATTTTGTTTATTTGTCAATTTTTTAACTTTCGTGGGGAAGGATGACTCCTTCAGGGTTTCAGAATGGTTTCTGAGTTCCAGAGCCAGAGTCTTCCTGGAAAGACCTTGCTTTCCGCTTGATGATGATCTAGTTCTTGGCGTTTATGTATGTTACCTTAGGATAGTGAATCTCAAACTCTGACCGCGAGTGTTGGGATGCCAGGAGCCAGGCTGGGGAGCCCCCCAGCTAACATGAAATAATCCCATGTGCTTTCTAAGGAGAAGAAAAAATGAATTGACTGGATAGAATTCTTCTAATATTTTAAGTACCCACATTTTGTCTTAAATCTATGCCACCTTCTACTGTTTGTTTAAGATAGTATCTGGTATAAGGGGGTTATAATTTAATTTACTGCAAAAATACCTATTTGGTTATTACAAGTTTAATACGTTAATGTCTAAAAATGTTCCCCAAAACACATTCAAGGTGCTTTGCAGTTGAATGTGTTTGTTTGAGAATCATTTCCCTGGGTTGTTTGCATTTGGAAAGCAAAGGCCATGGTTGGGTGAGGTTTAAACCCGAATGAGCATCATAATTCTTCTAGTTGCTCTCTGCTTGAGAGGGGGCCAACCTCCAATCTAGAGGTTTTGTATTGGGGCTGGAATGGGAGGATGTCTCGGAAACCGGGGTGACTGATCCAACTCAGTAACTACGGCTTTCCTGGTCATAGAAGTTATGATAGGTCCCAGGTGGAGATTATTGGCAGCCCTAGCCAGGTAACATGTACCTATAGAAGGGATAGTCACCTCCAGGTTCAACCCTGCCCAAACGCTGAGACATTGGGGGATGATCTCTCCCATATCCCATCACCATAGTGAGGGATGTGGCCAATAGCCTATGACGCTGATGTCCACGGTCTAGGAGTTCAGGCTTTTAAAACCTGGCAGAAGTACAGATTCAAGAGGACTCTCTAACTTCTGTCATTTGTGGTCCCTTACTCCAAGTAACTATGATGGTTTCTTTCCCAAGCCCTGGATGCCAACTGGGAAAATTTGTTACAAAACCGAAGAACATGGCTTTCTCTTCTGATTGTCCAAAGATTTTGTTTGCTCATTTTGAAAACTTATTGAAATATGGATTTTTTTTTCTTCCTTATAAGATAGAACTTACTGAGATTGCCCATAGGTCCTGGCTGGTCCCCAGGGTACCATGGCCAGCTTGGATGTCTTTAGTATCCAGGGGAGGAAAGGCTGCTTCTCTTCCCCAGTCTTTATTCTCCAGCATCTACCTGACACAAAACCTTTTCATGCCTCCTCCAGGTTGGCAAGACAGACAGGTCAATGTCATCCTGTGAAGACAAAGATTTTGTGCATTGGGAAAGGAAAGTCAATTCAGGAAGCAACTAAAGCACATCAGTCAAGTGAGCTATTTGGACGAGTGTAGACAGTCCTCTCCTTTTCTCTTGGCCCACTGTAACACATTTTCATTGGTTGGTGAGCCCCAGCAGATATTGAACTAGTCCGCTATTGGCACCACCACTTAAAGCTCAGGCTGCCATCTCTCCAATTGTAGTCTTACCCTTTTTTTTTTCTTTTTGGCCACGCAGCACTGCATGTGGGATCTTAGTTACCTGATCAGGGATTGAACCCACGTCTGCTGTGGTGGAGGCGTAGAGTCTTAACCACTGGACCACCAGGGATGTCCCCAGCTGTAGTCTTCAGATTCTCAAATGGCCAGGGACCCCCTTTCCGGTGTCCAACTTGTGACTCAAGTAGAGGTCATTTTGAAAGGAGATATTTGAACTCTGAAGGTCACTGTTCACCTGCTTTTTCCCTGCTGAAGACCCTCTTCAAGCTTCCTCATAGTAAATGTTGGCACAAATAGATACTAGAATGGTAGGGACTGTCTTCAGCTGAAAGAGCATGGGAAAGAACATTTCATCTGGTTATGGCCACATGCATTTTCCTTTGTCTGAAATATGGAGCATGGTAGACTCTTTCTCCTCAAAGAAGGGTGCTCTGTTTCTGTTGTTTATGCAGGGCATAGACTTTCTGCATGAAAACATTCCCATCTGCCCTTGTTCCACTCACTTAAGTGTTCAAGGGAAGCCTGATCATTCCTTCCTGGGTACCTTTCACCTTTGCTAGAGATGATCACAACAATAACTAATATTTATGAAGAATTTCATGTGTGCCAGGCGCTGTTCACAACTGTTAACATGCCTTGTTTTCTGTACTCCTCACAACAGGAGTTGTGAACTCCTTCCCTACGTTTGAGAGATTATGTCTCTAATGAGAGAAAGAACCTTGGAACTTCCGGTTTCCCTGATGATTTCCAAGTGCTGTTGTTGTCAGGATGATGCTGATTTCATTCACATTCCTTAAATCTGATTCCCCTTTTTCCTCCTCATCTTGCATAGTTCTTCAGCTATGCAGGACTCCTGATAGATTCCGCCACAGATTTCAGGCTGTCCTTTTGTCTGAGTGGGAGAGGGCATGGACTAGAGAAATAGGATGAGGAGGGTATCAGCTGCTCTCCACGCCCAGTGCGCTCAAAGCACACGGACACTGACACCCAGATGTGTTTATACACGTGCCTGAGGGCCTGCCTGGACACAGAAACACAGACACACTAGCTAAACACACACAAAGATCAACAAATAAACTGTCCGGTCGCTAGGGTGACACACAGAGAGACACACACTTCCACTGCAAACACAATTTTTTTTTCACTGTTTATTTTATGTTGGAGTATAGCCAATTAACAATGTTGTGACAGTTTCAGGTGCACAGCAGAGCGACTCAACCATACATATACGTGTATCCATTCTCCTCCAGACTTCCCTCCCATCCAGGCTGCCACATAACATTGAGCAGAGTTCCCTGTGCTATACAGTAGTCCTTGTTGGTTATCCTTTTTAAATACAGCAGTGTGTACATGTCAATCCCAAACTCCCTAACTATCCCTTCCCTCCACCCTTTCTCCACCAGGTAACCATAAGTTCATTCTCTTAAGTCTGTCAGTCCGTGCAAACACAATTTTGTAACGTTGTTAAATGCACCCAGTTGCTCTTGGTCATCATTTCGTCCAGTCTTCCTAAGCTTGTGAGATGCATTAAGCTCTGAGCAGTGATTGGAAAAAATCCCTCAAGTATATCACCCCTTCCACTCACCAGCACGGAGGCTGCTTATTATTTGGTGGTTATTATTCTTGGTTTTGAGGAAGAGAGTGTATCTCATTCAGGCATCAGGGGAAAGTAGGTGCTGTTCCTCAGTCACACCTGTCCCCGATCCAGGGGACAAACAGACACCTGGAGCCTGGTCTCCTTTTCTCTTTCCATCAGCAGGGGCAGAGAGCCTCTTTCCCCAGGACCCACACCAGGTGGGTATTCACCGCATCCCCTTGCTCTCGTCCTCCTGAAATAAGCAAGTGAACCGATCAGGGGCTGGCCTCAGAATCTTTTTCCCTCCACGTGTCAAGGCAGCCCCCAGATTTCAAAGACCTGCCCCCAGTCATTTCACATGGGCCAATCTCCCCGTCCCAAGGCAGTTCGCGCCCCAGGGTGAAGTGGGGAAACAATGCCCTGAGACTCGACACCTGCATGGGAGCGGAGGGGACAGGCCTGGGGCGGGGCACTCCCGCCATCCTGGGATAGATCTCCCTGGAGGGCCAGCCAATGTTTTCACAGCTGCGGCTGGGAGGCTGCTCCCCAAGTTCCTTACACACAAGTGGCCTGCGCCCCAGCAGCTGTGCACACCCAGGTATGACCCCAGTCCCGGCGGGGAGAGGGGGGCCCTGGCCACTGTGCCCGGAACCAGGGACAGAACCGACCCACCTCACCGGGGCGGGCTGTATCTTGCTTTCCTGACCCACTTCGTTTACACGGCTATTAAGGGGTACCCACGTGGCTTCCCCGGCCTTCTATAACTCCCCGGGCAGCAGTGACAGCCTTATTAACTGCAAATGGCTTCTCGTGGCAGTGTTCCATTTCTAATATTAATAATCAGCGTTTAATAAAAACAAAGACAGGGAGATACAGGAGGAAAAAACAGACTGCTTTGCCCCTTTCCCGTGTATTTCCCTGGCAGGAGGCCACGAACAGTACCAGCAATAGACCTCTAGTGGTTAGTCCCGCGCCAGAGACACACCAGCGTGTGCACGCACACGTGCACACACACGGACACGCACACCTGTTCCGGGAACTGCACTTCATCCCTCACTTGGCCGAAGTCAGGCTTAGACCCTCCTTCTTCGTCCCTGCCATCCCCATCCTCCAGGTCCCCAATCCCACCATCTACAGTGACTTTGACAACTCAGAATCACATCATTAACTGATGTCTTTCAAGGAAGGGAGGAATGGCGGGTGGTTGCTGGCTCTGGCTTCGTTACCTTTTCCCCTTCCTTCTCCCTCTCCATCAGGCCAGTCATCTGTAAGACAAAGGGCTCCCTCCTGCCAAGGCCCAGGGGAGTGGAGGTAAAGATGTAGTTAATTAAATTTACTCAGTGAGATCAACTGTCAAGATTAGGAGCTGGGTTTATTGTCACTAAAAATAAACAGGGCTGAGGAGGGCAGGATGGAAGAGATGGGAGTGGGAAGGTGGGTGGAGGTGAAGAGGGACTTGGGGCTTTGGATGCTTGGATGCCCGGCTGATATTTAAAGACCTTTGACTTTGTGAAGATCTTGGCAAGCAGCTGACATCTCCTGGGAGCCTGGGAAGGTTTTTCCGATTTCAAACAATCCCACTTGTAGGCTGAGGGGACTGTTCCCCTCTCTGGGTTTGCAGAGGCTGTAGGAAAAAGAGCTCTTTGTTCGTGGTGAGAAGCGTGGTTCTTTTATTCCCTCTTTGACACCCCAGCGAGCAACCCTCACCCCATTCTCTTCCTCTACCCCCGAGCTGTGTGGACTGTGAACAGAAAGCTTTGTGGAGAGGGTGCACAGGCAGGCAGCTGTCCCGGGGACAGAGTGCCTACGGGCCCTACCCTTCCCAATATATTCCAGACCCTGCCTGGCCAGGGCATCCTCTCTCCTTTCTTGGAGGCTGAAGAGTCTTCTGACTGGGGTCCACCGGCAAAAAGCATGTGGATGCCCTTAGAGATTCACTCAAACAGGCTCATTAAGTTGACATCTGTAGCCTGAGGGAGGGATCCAGAAGGACCAGCTTACCCAGGAATCAATGATTGGATGGTACTAGCTCTTTCATTTTCCAGCTGTTCTCTTACGGAAAGGCTCCTAGTCCTTCTTCAAAACCTTCACAGGTGTCACGTCTTCTAACCCTTCAACACCAGTTCCCCATTCAAAGCTGATCCATCTGTCCTCTGCTAGTTCAGCATTAACTCTTACCATTGCAGGCTTTGCCCTACTGCCTGCTCCCTCCTAAATCATAAGCGCGGAGAGGGCATGGACCACATGCCTTTTCATCTTGCTCTTGCCCATCCCCTCATGTAGTGCTCCTAGGGGAGCTCAAGGGGGTTGAGACCTCAAAGGGTGATGGTGGGCAGCATCTGTGGCACACCGGGTTTACATTCTGGTTTAGCCGCCGGTGGGCCTGACACCAAGGAGTCCCGCGAGTGCATCTGAATGTCAGTGACTCTTGTCAGAGGACCTCCTCCTGACTTGAAAAATGGCTGTCACTCTCCTATTCTGAGCTTTACCTTGGAAACACCCAGAGAATGGAGTCAGTGCCTTTCAGATTAATTTACTTATCAAAATGTCATTCCGCAAAAGCTACTTGTTAGCTGGGAGTCTCTCCATGTTTCTCTTGCTTTGAGCAGAAGGCCTTCCTGTGTTAACACATAGGGGACTAAGATGTTAACACATTGGCCTTCTAGTGTAAATACATAGGGATGCTAAGAGTTGGGGCCAGTGTTGGGGGGCTCAGAATCCCTGAGGCAGAGGTGGTTCCCCTAGACTAAAGCTCAGGCTTCCAGGGGCTTCCAGGAGTTCACCATCAAGGCATTCATTTGTCATGCAAATTCCCCTCTCTGCAGGCAGGGCTAGAATAGAAGGCAGAAAAATAAACTTTGACAGGGAGAGGGAAGAAAAAAAAGAATCATTTCTAATGAAGAAGAGTACAGAGCACATCAAAGTTTTTTTTAAAAAAATGTTTTCCAAGATATAGACATAAGCTCAAAAAGCCATCATCTATCAGGATATGTGTCCTTACTTTTAATTTCTTATATTTAACATTCAGGGAGACCTGGCAGTGTAATAAAGCTGCACTGTGGAAACGCCAGTGCGAGGTGAAGACAGGATGAACAGGGTTTCTTTTCTTCTTTTTTTTTTTCCAACATCTTTACTGGAGTACAATTGCTTTACAGTGTTAGTTTTTGCTGTATAACAAAGTGAATCAGCTATACATATAATATATCCCCATATCTCCTCCCTCATGCATCTCCCTCCCACGCTCCCTATCCCACCCCTCTAGGTGGTCACAAAGCACCGAGCTGATCTCCCTGTGCTATGCGGCTGCTTCCCACTAGCTATCTATTTTAAATTCGATAGTGTATATATGTCCATGCCACTCTCTCATTTCGTCCCAGCTTACCCTTCCCTCTCCCCGTGTCGTCAAGTCCATTCTCTACGTCTGCATCTTTATCCCTGTCCTGCCCCTAGGTTCTTCAGAACCTTTTTTTTTTTTTTAAGATTCCATATATATGTGTTGGCATACGGTATTGTTTTTCTCTTTCTGACTTACTTCACTCTGGATGACAGACTCTATGTCCATCCGCCTCACTACAAATAACTCAATTTTGTTTCTTTTTATGGCTGAGTAATATTCCATTGTATATATCATCTTATATATAAAAAATCCCAAAGACTCCACCAAAAAACTGTTAGAGCTTATCAACAAATTCAGTAAAGTTGCAAGATACAAAATCAATATACAGAAATCAGTTGCATTTCTATACACTAACAATGAAATATCTGAAAATGAAATGAAAGGAAAGAAAAGAATCCCATTCTTGGCCATCATCAAAAAATCTAGAAACAATAAATGTTGGAGAGGGTGTGGAGAAAAGGGAACCCTCTTGCACTGTTGGTGGGAATGTAAATTGATACAGCCACTATGGAGAACAGTGTGGAGGTTCCTTAAAAAACTAAAAATAGAACTACCATATGACCCAGCAATCCCACTACTGGGCATATACCCTGAGAAAACCATAATTCAAAAAGAGTCATGTACCACAATGTTCATTGAAGCTCTATTTACAATAGCCAGGACATGAAAGCAACCTACGTGTCCATCAACAGATGAACGGATAAAGAAGATGAACAGGGTTTCTTAATCTCACAGTCCACTGTGCTCTGTCTGTCTCCCAGTCACAGACACAGACCAAAGGGCAGGGGCTTTCAGACCTCATCAGCTGTTCTGCAGAAATTAAAAAACAAAACAAAACAAAAACCAGTCTCACCCCCTGCCCCAACTCTGGGCAGGTTCCTTCAGCTTTCCTGGGGGAGTGTCAGACAATCAGAACACCCTGGAACACAGCTTCTCTGAGAATGCTGCCCTGCTTTCTAGAGCTGGAGAACATGCAAAGTGGTTGTTAGACTCTTCCCCATCTTAGAGAATTCTCCTCAGTCCCTGGGCTGGAATCTGGGCCTAGTACTCACACTGAAATTAAGGCCTTGTCACCTGCCTTCTTGGCTCTAGATACACCATTCCCCGTTTAGGGGCAATGCCTTCTGCAGGTTCACCTTTGCATTGGGTGTCGTTTATTCTCTACGTGTGTTTGCTCACCTGTGTATGTGCATCAAACATACAAAGGGTGTAATGTGCTTTAGAGAACCCTGAAAGAGGAAATAGCAATCAATATGCCTATCCAAACAATTAGAAAGAAATGTTTCCGAGTCTCCTAAATCTATCTGGCATGTGTTAGATGCATGCTGTCAGGCTGGCTGTCATTAAATAGCTTCTAAATAATGCAAAGACAATCAGATGAGAGTCCGCCTGCCGATGCAGGGGACACGGGTTCGCGCCCCAGTCCAGGAAGATCCCACATGCCGCGGAGCGGCTGGACCCGTGAGCCATGGCTGCTGAGCCTGCGCGTCCGGAGCCTCTGCTCCGCAACAGGAGAGGCCACAACAGTGAGAGGCCCGTATACCGGTTAAAAAAAAACAACAAAAAAAACAAAAAAAAAATGCAAAGATGTACAAATAAGCAATTCAATTCGGGTGATTGATTATTGGAATAATGCTCATGCACCCAAGGCGTGACATTTCCAATCACATCTCCATTTCATTTCTCAGGCAGTAATGATCTTTCTACCTCTACCTGTGAAAAGTGATCTCATGGCTGGAGGATTTGGGCATGGGCTAGTATTCTTGGTTTCTATGATTGACTGTCCATCTTGCTTGAATATTCATTCCTTGGACACGTGAAACAAGGGTGTCTCCTTTGATTTCTCTCTACAGTATGGAAATGCCAGCATCAACAGGCTACGTTTTCCCAAACAAATGTCAAACACGTCTTTAGGAATCTTCCAAGGTTGAGGTCTTGCAGATGACCTTAATATGGCTTGGCTTTTTCACTCTCCAAGGTCTTCATTGTCTCCAGCTCCTGGAAAGGCATAATGAGATCTCCTCAGTGTCCTGCAGTCCTTACTATTTATTGGGGGTTTTTTTGTTGTTGTCTTTTTAAAAAAAATGTTATTGAAGTATAGTTGATTTACAATGTTGTGTTAATTTCTGCTGTACAGCAAAGTGACTCAGTTATACATATATATATTTTTCGTATTCTTTTCCATTTCAGTTTATCACAGATTACTGAATATAGTTCCCTGTGCTATACAGTAGGGCCTTGTGGTTTATCCATTCTATATATAATAGTTTGCAAATCATTTTATTTCAAAAGCATGCTAATATAGTAAGAGGATCTCCTCCAGGAAGCCTTCCCTGACATACAGTACAGTACAACAGCTGGCGTACAGGGGCTGGCATCGAGTGAACAGGCAAGAAGAGTTACTGACTGGAGGAGGGAGAGGAGGTGGGAGATGGTAGAGCTGAAGGATCGTCAGCAATAGGACACGGAGGGCAAGCTGCAATGTCACTCATGCCTGATGTTGATGGAACGCACGTTCACATCTTTGAAAGTTTGCAACTTGAAGATTCGTATGTAGAGAACTTATTGTATTTACACTGGGGAAAATATCTGAAGGAAATAGATGGGGTGATGTGATAGACAGTGATTTGGGGAGCTTTCTCTGAGGAGGTGACATCTGAGCTGCGTCTAGAAGGGTGATGAAAGACACATATGTGAAGAGTGAGTGGAAGAGCCTTGCAGGCAGAGAGAAAAGCAGGTTCAAAGGAAAAGACTGGCGAGTAAAAGGAATAGAACAGAAATCAACTTGATCAAAGCGAGTGAAGGGGAGATTTGTGTGAAATGAGTGAAGCTGAAGCAGTGGGAAGGGGTCAGATTATTCAGACCTTGGAGGCCATGGTTAAGTTTATTTTATTCTAAGAGTAATGGGAGCCTCTGAAGGGGGTGACATGGTCTGATCTACATTTGTGAAAATCACTTACCGCCATATTGAAAGAAGGTGGTGGAGCCAAAAAAGATGGTGGCCATGAGGAAGGAGAGAAGTCTGAGCTCTTCAGTAGTCCCAGCACTATAGAATTAGAATAGAGTTGAGTGGACCATTCATGAATGCACAATGAAGACTATGGCTGATTTTGAACACCTTGATAGAGGTTCAATGGCTTGACCTTTGGCTGGTAGACTCCTGGGATTATTTCACAAAGTCTTGAAATTTATATGTGCACCAATCATTATTGATAGAATAAGTAACATGTCTCATCCTTACATTATTTATAATTTATTTCTTTTCAACACAGAAGTAATAGTGGTTAATAAAATATACATACTCATTTAAAAGCATTACTGAATTCATAGGAACTTTCCGTCATTATGTGTTGTTCAGTTATATGAAGTGAATCCTTGAATTGGTATGGGATCTGTAAAATGCTTTGAATTTAAAATATATCCTGCTGAGTGGGTCAATTTCTAGAATTTATCCTTGACCCAAAGAACACTATGTCCTCATCCACTGTTTCCTCTTCCTGGATACCCTAGAAGATGCTATCTCCTGACCATGCTTGTGGTTAGGTTTGGGACAAATGGGAAAGTGAGCAGATGTGATATGCTACTTCCCTTCTGACTTGTATGAGCTGGTAGGTGTTCTTATGTGGTCTCTATCCCCAGTTCACGAGGCTGGCAGCAAAGAACTCCAAAACATAGAGTTTCAGTTTGGAAGTAGCTTGGATCTAGGATCCCTGAGTCAACATTGGAGGAGGAGAGCTGCCAAGGAGTGTGATCTGATCTGCACTGGACTGAGAAATAAAGAAGTAAACCCTTTGTTGTACTAAGCCACTGAGCTATTGGAATTTATTTGTTGTACTAAGCCACTGAGCTGTTGGCATTTATTTGTTGTACTAAGCTACTGAGCTATTGGAATTTATTTGTTGTCACAGTCTAGTTTAGCCTAGGCTGACTGATACCATCCTTCAAATATACTGCTTGCACCTGTGACCAAAGAGGCCTATACAAGGATCATCACTGCTGTAGCATTGTGACAGCAAAAGAATGAAAACTACCTAAATGTCCCTCCATGGGAAGTTGGTTCAATCAAAATGGTACGTGCGTACAGTGGAATATTATTCTGCCATTTTCAGGGAGGTCCATAAATTACACTGCTAGGTGAAAAGTGCAGGGTTCAGTAGATATGTATAATATTTTGGCCATTTACAAATAAAAAGAATATACTTATGTCATAGCAACCAACAAATTTTGGATTTATGTGTCATTCAGTAGTATTTCGAAGATTTACAGGTATTAGGTCATCTGATCCTCACAATAGCCCTCTCAGGTAGGTCCCACTGTTATCCCCATTTCACCAACATCAAAATAAGACACAAAGAGGCTATGGGAGCTGGCCAAGGTGACAAAGGTAGGATCAGGTTTGAGCAGAGATCCAAACTCAGACATGAAAGCTTAGAGCTCACACATTTAATCATTTCACAGTATTGCATACATGGGGAAGCTCATTTAAGTAGAGAATTTTTAGAAGAGGAAACTGGTAGAAATAGGTGCCTCTGGTAGGAGAATTGAAAAGTGGGGGATAGACTTGGGAGAAAGATTTGATTTCCAGTGTATGCCCTTTAGTATCTCTTGATTTTCTTTTCTAACCATGTGTAGATCTTATGCATTTGGAAGCATAAATACTTAGTTTTAAAGGAATTAAAATACTAGATCATCCACATTTTAACACTGCGTCTACTGTCTTCAGGACCCATTGGCTCCAGCTCGTGAGGAAATATCCAAATGACTTATAGGATGGCAAAAAAGAGCCCTGCAGGCTCTCAGCAAAACTCTTGTCTTTCAGGCGATGGTTTCTCCCCATCTTCCTCCCCCCATGTCCACACGCCCAGGAGACAGAGAGAGGAACACTGCACCACTGTCTGAGAATTCATTCCTGTTCAAAGAGAAGTTTGCACTCAGATAGATTTTTGCCTTTTGCAATTATGTCATTAAAAGCGTCTGAACTTCAGACTTGAAATGAACTCCAGAGAAGGGTCTGCCCCTTTAGCTTTCTGGCTTTACATAATTTATGGTTTTGAATCTTATTGAAAAATGCAAAAGGGATTCAGAAAAGGTTCCAAGCAGATGCACACAGAGGCACATCCCTCTGTCTCTCCCCGCATAATCTTTACAAAATTTCTCCCCCCATGGGGAGGGACACTGTCTTTGGGATTCGAGGGTCTTAATCTGGGTCATGGAAAGAACATAAGCAAGTAGAAATTGTAATGCAATCCCTCTGTCCATCCCTTTGGCATATCTGTTAGCAGCTGTAATATTCCTCTCTCGCACCCCTTTCTCACCAGCACCCTCCCTCTCTTCTTTTCCCTTTTCTTCCCTTCTCTTTTCCCTTCTTTTCCTTCTGTCCCCTTCCCTCTAGTCCCCTCCATGTTCCTCTCCCCCTTCCTCTTCTGGCCCACTTGGCCCTGGATTGTCACTTAGCATTTAGGGAAGTAGATAGGACCAGAGGAGAGTGATGCTTGAAGTCAAATTGTCTGCCTTCTACTCCTTGCTCTCCCACTCCCCAAACTTGGGTCTTTGGACAAGTTACTTTAACCTTTGCAGCCTTGTTTTGCACATCTATGAACCAAGGCTAGTAGTTACATCTATCTCTTAGGTTGTAGCTTGGATTCAAGGACACACTGAAAGTAAAGAACTTAGCACTGTACAGTAAGCACTTAATAAATATTGGCTTTATTATTTTGGGAGGCAGGATGGTGTTGTGGGTAAGATCTTATTCTCTGGCAGCAGACTGTTTGAATCCCTACTCTGCCATTTAATCATTGGGTCATTTTCAAGTCATTTCTGCTCTCTGAGGTTAGTTTTCTTATTGTGATGGGGACAGAGAAGCCATTTATCTGTTGGATCACTGTGGGGAGGAAATGAGATGAAGCATGTAAGGTCCTTAGCACAGGGGGTGACACATTGCACACCCTCAGTAAATGCAGACTCTTGGTGTGGAAATGTTGTGCCAAGCAGGGGGAGACACACAAACAAACAACAAACAACTTTCTCGAACCCCCTGGAAATTATTGCATCTGATTGAGTAAAAGGGTGACCTCACACTAAGTCAGACTCTTGGCTGCAAATCCAAGCCTGGATGAATTCATTGACCTTTGGCTGCGCTGCCTGCCAGACAAGGCTGCCCACCCCAGACCTGGGACAGTTCCAGGGGGAAGAGGTTGTTCACATTTTCAGCTGGCAAACTCCATCTCTGTCTCCACTTCTGGTGGCCATACTCCTCTAAACTTCTCTCCCTCTGTAGCTAGACCTCCCCCATCCCCTGTTCAAGTTCCAAATAAGGAGAGCAGTTGCTGGGGAGGTGTGTGTAGAGGGTGGAGGAGTTGGAACAGGTGTAGCCAATGGGAAAGACCCCAGTCTCTGGTCATGTCTCAGCCTGGGACAAGATCAGTGGGGACTCTGGCTTCTGACCCAGGCCCAGAACCTAGTTCTTCCTCTTCTGGCTGTGGACTCAGGCCAAGTCACTTAGCATCTCTCCACCAGCCTCAGTTTTCTCAGCTGTGAAACTGGAAAAACAACAGTTGCTATTGAAAAGTAATGCCTGTAGGGTAACTGGCTCAGCAAATGAATGAAGGATTATAATTGGTGTAACCTTGAATAGTGGATCTTCAGAATAGACAACAGAGGGTCCTGGTGGGTGGGGGCCCGGGGAAAGAGGTTCCATCATTTTATTTCTTTTCTCTTTTTTTGAAGTAGAGTTGACTTACAGTGTTGTGTTAGTTTCAGGTGTACAGCAAAATGATTCAATTATATATATGTATATACTCAGATATACATATATCTTCTTTTTCAGATTCTTTTCCATTATAGGTTATTACAATATATTGAATACAGTTCCCTGTGCTATACAGTAGGTCCTTGTTGTTTATCTATTTTATGTATAGTAGTCTGTATCTGCTAATTCCAAACTCCTAATTTATCCGTCCCCTGCCTTCCCCTTTGGTAACCATAAGTTTGTTTTCTATGTCTGTGAGTCTGTTTTGTAAATAAGTTCATTTGTGTCATATTTTCGATTCCACATATAAATGATATCATATGATATTTGTCTTTCTTTTGTCTGACTTATTTCACTTAGTCTGATGATCTCTAGGTCCATCCATTGTTCCATCATTAGATCTGAGGTTTGTGGTGCAGCTTCTCCTCTCTGAATTCACTTCTCTAGGTGTTGTCCTTCTAGGTACAGTGGGGATGGTCCAGGGCAGGCTCCTGGCAGAAGGAGCCCCAGGACTGGGGGAGAGGCGGGGCTGAGCTGACCTGGCTGTTTCTCCAACTTCCCGCCTCTCTCCAGAGCCTCAGCCGAATGCACCAACAGGCCTTCTTTCTGAGAGTGGTGCTCAAGCAAGGAGCCTCAAGGCATCCTCCTGCCTCCTGCACTTGTTCCCTGCTTGCCGAATGCCTTCTCCAGCCAACAAGCAGGACTTGGTATCTCATTTTGTAAAGTAATTTAAACTGGGGAGGCTTCATGTCTCTGTGGCAGGGACAGACTCAGGAGCTCTGTCTGGCACGGCCCTGCAGCCCCCCGTTCCAGCAAGGCTCAAAGCTCTCCAACCTTGCATGCTCTTGGATCCAGCCCCTGCTTTAATTTCAGAAGCCTTTAAAATTCCTTCATTTTCTAGTAGTCCCTTGGAGCAGAATACAGAATCACAGACTACCAGAGCAAAAAGGTATCTCAGTGATCATCTCTAGAGTTGACCAACTTACAGTCCATGGCACATCTGATCTACAGTGACATATTGTTCAGTCCGCACAGTTTTTTTTTAAATGACTGACATGTCAACATTGAAAACCTGCGAGTTTTCCCTTGATGTCCAGTTTCTCTTGCAAAGTCATAAATCTGGCAGTGCTGGCTTGCATTTCTGCATGGCAGCAATTGAATTGATAGGGTAGTGGCTGCTTCCTTTGCATTGTGCCTGAGCCTCTGTCCACCCCAGCCCCTCTCACTCCCTGTCACATCGTACTTGCCCCTTTGGTTCATTTCCTTATCTGCATGGCCCCAATTGGCATTTGAGTTTGCAACTTCTAATCTAGCTGAACTCCTCATTGTATGGATGGGAAACCTGAGGACAGGTGATAGGAAATGACTCTGCCAAGCCCACCAAAAAATAAATGCCAGAAGTGGGATTTGAGGCCTGCCCTTTTTCTTTTTTTTTAATTGAAGTATAGTTGATTTACAATGTTGTGTTAATTTCTGCCATACAGCAAAGCGATTCAGTTATACATGTATGTACTTTCTTTTTTAAAAAATTCTTTTCCATTATGGTTTATTAGTCCTTTTCCTCACTTACTGAGAATGGAACAGCCCATGAATACAATATGCATCTTGGCACTGAAGCTCTCTGGATGACCTCATGGAGTTGAGTCCCACCTCTCTGGCATTTGTCCATCACTAAGTCATAGGCTTAGCTTGGGGTGCTTTTTGCCTAGGGCAGGACTCCCAAGTTTCATCTGATGGTCAGAATCCGAAAAACAAGCCCAGAGACAGTGTCTGCCTTCCTGTTGCATGTTTTGCTTCCCTCATTTTGTCATTTCTCCTCTTGTCCTTTTCCATCATCCCTGTTAGAGAAGGATGGAATAATGTTCTCAGTTTTTCACATAAACTGTGGTCAAGAGGGGTAAATTACTGTGATGTAATGTGCCCAGCAGCCCCAGAACAGTTTCCCTGCCTCTCACCCCTGTTTACTGATGAGGTCATCAGACCCCTAAAGGGTGACACGATATTGGCGCTGCAGAGTCAAGATTATGGCTCAACCTTGGCCTTGCTCTCCCAGCACTCAGCACCCAGGGGTACCGCCAGTGGTGCCATGAATGACCAGAACTGACTCCAAAGAGGCTGAGAGGAGGCTGGCAGATGGCAGCCACGGTGACCTCTGCCTTGTCCTGCCGCCCCAGGGGCTCTAGTGCTCTGCAGAGCCTGTGACAACAGGTGAGGGGTTTGGTGGCCGGGGTGGGGGGAATGATATCTCAGTGTTTGGCTGGTCTTGGGCATTAATGTGGGTGCCCAGAAGCCCTGGGGGCTGGCCGGGGCTGGCCCTGCATTTCCATTCTCTTCAGTCAGCCTCAAATCCCTGTCTTTGAAAATGAAGTTAAAAGGAGCAGCTAGGAGATAATACATACAGAAGATCCAAATGTAAAATGCCTCCCCGTCCCTCTGGTAAGGCCGCTCCTAGGACAAGCAACAAGGATTACACAGTAATCTTATTATACAGGGTCTGCCAAGGGCAAAGAAAGGGTCACTTTTCTGTGCGTGTGACACCGTGCCCCACTTTCCTTCTCTAAGCTGCCATCCCCTCCGCTGCAGAGCTTTCCATCCTCAGGGAGAGAGTCATGCAGGTGCCCTGGGCTTCTTTCAGGCCAAAGGGGTTTCTGGTTTCTTGCCTGTCTCAGCAAGGCTCACGGTCTGCCCCCACCTTCAGAGACTTGCCTCACAGCAGAACCTGCTGCTGGAGTTCGGATTCCATCATTTGTCAAAAGAGAAAGCTGGATAAGAGGGGTCAAATGCATCAAGACCAAACACTCCCAGTGTCTGGCCCATCCAGGTGTCCCAGTAGCAGAGGGCTTATTTCTCTCTTCTTGGGACAACCTGACAAAGCAAAGGGTCCTTCCTGAGCTTCTGTCCAAAGACATAGTGTTGAGAGGAATGAAAGTGGGAGATGAGATCTTGCCATTAACTTCTGACTCAGATGCCTGTTTTTGAGTAACTAAGTATTAGGGAACCATGCCTGGCCCTTACCTAGCTTTCTCCTTCTTTGCTGTCAGGAAAATTTAACCCCATCCACTCCTTCTGTGGATCATAACTCTGGAGGAGAGTGTGTGTGGTGCCAGGAGAGGGATGGACTTGGCCACTGGCATTATAAGGTACCCAAAGATGGGAAGATAACATTTTGGCTAGTGAAAAGTAACAAGATCTGCTATTCACATAGATTTTTACATGAAAACCTGGGACTGTTTATATTATTGTACTCAACTCGGTTTTCTGTGCCAGTGGATGGGGAAAAAATAGATAATGTAAGAGAATGGTAAAACCATTGTTTCAAGTTTCACAGATATTTCACTTCTGTGTGACACCAGAATACAGATGTGTGCTTACATTACATTGAGTAATGTTTAATGTGCTCGTGTTACACCAAGCCACCACCAGCTGTGGCATGATGACTTGAACATAGCAGGAGCCTTATCAGGACTTGTTAAGTGAATGAAGGAGCTTTCCTGTCATCTGATAACTAACATACCCACAGACACACAGATGCTCCTCTCTCGGCTGAAGTCCTCTGAAGTATTAAAAATCATGTGGACAAGGAAGGATCACAGTTTCCTTAGACTCTAAGCCAGGATTCAGCAAACTTTTTCTGTAAATGCCCAGATAGTAAATATTTTCGGCTTTGCAAGCCAGGAGGTCACTGTCTCCACGGCTTAACTCTGTAGCTGTCACACCAAAGCAGCCATAGACAATACAAATCAAATAGGTGCGGCTGTGTTCCAAGAAAGCTGTGTGTGTGTGTGTGTGTGTGCACCTTGCAGCCCCTAATAAAGCTTTATTTACAAAAGCGGGTGGCAAGCTGGATTTGGCTTGGGGGGCTGTAGTTTGCTAACCCCTGATCTAAACCTTTGGTAAGTTCTCATATCAAGGACTATGTTTAAAAATAAATCTTACACTTTGGTGAAGATTGGTCCTGGATAGAGAATTGGATCTGCAGGTTACTGTGAAAACAAGTGTAAAACTGGTGGTCAGGGAAACTGGATGCTTTCCCTGGTTCATTGACTTAGAGTGGGGTCCTAAGACAGCCTCAGTTTCCTGATGAATGAAGTGAGGGTTTACCTCAGAAGACCTTTAAAGCCTTTTCCAGAACTTAGAGGATTTACTTTCACACATCCTCCCCACACCCCCCACCATTTTTTTTTTTAAAGCTTTGATGAACTTTGAGAATCTCAGCATTAGTCTCATGGGAAGAATCAGAGTTGGGAGTGTGGTATGGAGGAGAAAAAGCCTAATTGTATTTACATTCTGTTTCATAAAAAAATAACCATTGATACCATAAAGTTTGTTCATGGTGTCATTCTATTTCTGGATACAAAGTGCATGTATTACACTTTTTGGTGACCTGATATCTCAACACTGTCCCTACAAGTGAGGATTCTCTGATGTACTACATCTTGATGGAAGGCAGTGGCAATCCCAGGTAGCTAGGACTCTGGCATGTGCCCCATACTAAGAAAATTTGGCAATCTCACTCTCCACTGTGAATCTTGAGAAATGAGACAACAGCCTGGGGCTCTCAGAGAAATTATTCACAGAGCCAGTGGCAGCAAGGCTCCAGTGGGGATTCAGTGGGAATCCATTAGGGACAGTGTCACCTTCTAGTGAAGGAAGGTCCTAGCCAGACTCTTCCTGAACTAGACTGTGGCTCTGGTTCTTGGATCCAGACTCTCTTGGTTTCTGCTCATTATCTGAGACTGAACATTTTCATCCATTCCCTGTTCATATCCTTCCAACAAATTTAGTTCATGCTTAAGTTCGACAGAAGTACCTTCTGTTGTTTGCAATTGAAATCCCTGACTGAAACACTAAAGATGCAACTCTGCATTTCATTTGCATCATTTAATTCTTCTTTCTAAAGCTGGAAAAACCTCTTTCCAGAGCCAGGAGTCATAGATCATTTACGTAAACTCTAAGCTAATCCTCTTGGGGTACTCTCTTCATTGGGAGGAAGCCTCCCATTTGCAGTGGAAGGCTTTGGTTTTGAGCTACAGCAGAATATTGTGTTGACCTCAGCTTTCTAAAGGGCTTCTACTTCATTGCCTTCATTTATCCATTCATTCATACATTCATTCACTCATTTAATCATTCCATCAACGTTTATCTAGCACCTACTACATATTCAGCATTGCATGGAGCGCTATCCTCAGTGAGCAAAGCAAAAGGAGCTTACAATCTATGGGGAGGACAGACACATACAACTAATAATTTAATTCCACCATTTTGTAAGAACCACAGAGGCTTAGGGTGTTTTGAGCAGGAATAGCAGGGAGATCTTCCCTAATCTGTGAGGAAAGTCTTGTCAAGGAAGTAACATTTGAGCTCTGAGCTGAAGGATGAACCAGCATGAACTATCTGAAGCAGGGAAAGAGGTGGAGAGAACAGGATGTGTGAAGGGCCTGAGCAGGCAGGAGCATCCTGCACTTAGGGATGAAAAGGAAGCCAGAGGTCTGAAGTTGAGTGAGTCTGAAAGATGGGGCAATGAGCTGAGACTGAAGAGGCATTTGGTCCTTGTTGGTCAAGGTAAAGATTAGGGAAATTTGTCTCAAGAGCAATTGGAAACCATTGAAGGATTTCACTTGGGTGAGTGAAATGTTTGGATTTCCATTTTTCAAGAATTACTGTGTAATGAGTGAATCGCAGTGTCTCAAGCAGGGCTATGAGGAGGGCAGGTAGGAGGGCATTTCAGGGCAGCTGGTAGTACTTTGGAGCAGGGTGGTGATGGTGAAGAGAAATAATTTAAGAAAAGTGTAAGGTGAAATAGAATTCCTTGACTAGTTGGTGGAGGGTTTCCTTTATGAATGCAGGGTAGATGGAGGTGATATTTACTGATATGGGCAGTTCTGAAGGAAGAAGTTTGGGGTAAGGAGGGAGGGGTTTTGTTTCAGTCATACTGAGTTTTGTTACTACCTATTGGACCCTGTGGACCCCAGATTTTCCAACTTGGCTGAACCAGTTAAGACAATTCTCACAATGTGTATTACTACTGTCCCTGTTGGTACTTTCTGGGGAATATAGGCTAAACCTCACGCAAGGGTATTAGGTCCCTCTGTCTCCTACACAATTAGTTCCTCCATTTCTGAATCTCTTGGTGTGAAGACTGTGGTTATTTATCTCCTTGGGAAGCTTAGGGCAAGCAGCCCTTGCTTTCTTCTTCCCTGTTCATCCTTCTGCACCACCCCAGTGACTGTCTACACCTTCTCATGAGCAATCCAGCTATGACTTCCTCCAGATTCCTTTTTTACTTTATCTAGGAGTACAACTAATTCTGACCTTCCAGAAGCTTCTAAATGGGCTATTCCTCCTGAGCCTATTGTGATCTTGACCTTGTTCATTAGACATGGATGGACCCCAGGGTATGATCAATATGTACATATAATTTTTCAGAAATTCAGGGCATATTATCTACTCATATTTCTGGCTTTTTCCCCTTTTTGCTATTTGAGTCAATGTCCTGATCGTTCCAGTGCTTATAGCATGATGACTGAAAACAGAGAAAAGTTATAAAGCTCGAATCATGAGGCTGTTGTCAAGATTGCATGGGGCCATGCTTTCTGGATGACCTGCAAGCAACATTTCTCTGTCCTCTCTCTTTTCCTCATCGTCTGTGAATAATTAGGGCTGGAATCATGATTGAATAAATGACAATGATTTCCAAGCTCGTAGAAAATGTCAGATACCAGATATGAGAATAAACTCCATCCAGGGAAACTCTAAGAGTAGGTCTCTACTCTTTACGGAAATCCCAACTTCAGAAAAATCCCATGAATGGCCCAGAAGAAGATCCAAACCCTTCGCTCCTTAAACATGTTATCTGTGAATAAATATCCATGATATTCATTCCACCTTAGTTTCCACTTTTCTATTAGGAAGGGCGTTCTGTAAAGCATGGTTGCATCTGAAGGACACAGAAAAAAAAATTATCCCACAGGCAGAGAAGGGATGGAATGATCTAGTTCATTAAAATATTATTGAAAGTCCATAGGAACAAGGCAAACCCCCATCCACTCAGCAGTCCTGGATTATTTCTACATGACACTAAAAATGAACAACGTACTAACCAAGTAGTTTTTTTTTCTTCCTTCTACATGACTCATAGTTAGAATGGGAACATCTGGAGTTTGGAATCAATTGTCCAGAACTAGCTGCTGTGCTAATTAATATTCATTCAAATAGCATTCCACCAAGGTGTCCCTTCTTGCATCTCTGTTCCCTGTAGGCACCAGTGCTTCCCCATAAACTGTGTCCATCTTAGGAGAACTCTGACTGGCCAGTACAAGGAGGAGGGCGAGCAAGGGTGATAGAAGAGCCTGCAGCATGCCCTTCTGTCTGAAACAATGAGCAGCCCATTGGATGAAGTGTTGGAAAACAACTCAGGAGAAGGAACACTTCTGCTGAGTGTGAACAGGGAGATTTAATTAGCAAGATTGCCCCCTTGCTCTGTTCAGCATAGAAGAGGAGAGGTCTCAGAATGATTTCATGGTTACATCTTCTGAAAAGAGGGCAGAATTAAGACCCTTTCTTTATTTTTTTAAAAAAATTTTTATTTCATATTGGAGTATATTTGATTTACAATGTTGTGTTAGTTTCAGGTGTATCGCAAAGTGATTTGGTTATACATATTCATATATCTATAGTTTTTCAGATTGTTTTCCCATATAGGTTATGACAGCTTATAGAGTATAGTTCCCTGTGCTAGACAGTAGATCCTTGTTGATTATCTATCTTATATATTGTAGTGTATATATGTTCATCTATATATGTTAGTCCTAACCTCCTAATTTATCCCTCCCCCGCAAGACTCTTTAACTGTAGACTATTCTGGCTCAGCCACAGTTTCTCTTTTTAGTGATGAACTGGTAAAAATACTAGAACTGTCTGGGAAAGTCACTACCTACAAGAGTCTATACAATTCTGAGTCTACTGCAGTTGGCCCTTACGATAGCTGGCAAGAGTCTCTTCTTCACTTCCGCTTCACAATTCATAACTTAAAAGGACATTGGTTTAGATGTTAATGCCCCAATGCACCACTTCATCCAGTGCACTGGCTTGTTGGTAATTCGCTTTGCAGATCTGCACTGGCCCAAATGGTAGTTAATTGAAATGCATTTGGTCTGAATTGACATGTACTGTAAGTGTAAAATATACACCGGATTCCAAAAGACCTAGTATGAAAAAAAGAATGCAAAATATCACCTTAATTATATTTATGCTGATTACATGTTGAAAGATAATGTTGTGGATATATTGGATCAAATATAGTTTAAAATTTCTTTTTACCTTTTGAATGGGACTACTAGGAGATTTAAAATTATATATGTAGTTTACATTTGTGGCTTGCACTATATTTCTTTTAGATAGCACTGAACTAGAGTCTTAAACTTCAATTGATGGAAATGACTTTAGCTCTCTCTAGTAAAATAACTACTATTTACTGATAACGTGCCTCGAAGCACCTACCATGGACCTATCCCTATTTTAGGCACTTGCACATCATCCTTAGTAGTCATGGCAACCCTACAATCTAGAGATGCCCAACTTCCTTTTACAGATGAAGAACTTGGGCTAAGAGAGTACACGTGATTTCATTAATCCATTTAATTCAAGTCAACAGCCTTAATTGAGCACCAACTGTGTGCTCTACATTGTGCCAAACACTGGGGGTCCCAGGTTTGAAGAGTTACCACCCATAATGGACTTGATTGAAACCCAGGTCCCTCTTGCTCTAAACTACTCTTTCCTGGACAGTATGTGATTCCCCTTGTAGTTTCTCAGTGTGAGAAAGGTGGAGATTTCAGTCTGTTTCATTGTTTGATCTTCTGCTTCTCTTTTTCTGGGGGTCCTCTTTTTATGAGGACCAGGCAATGGATAGAATAAGAGCCAGGATCTGAGTGTGACTTGTTGGAGCTCTCTGCCTATGTAAAGCCTTTCCAGTACAAATTGGTATTCTCAGTGGTCTACGAGTGTGATAAGCTGAAGACTCCAGTCTTGGGTTTGATATTTCTGTATGTCAGCACCAGGCTAATTCAGGGGGAGCCAGGACATGATGAACTATGCAATCTCGGGGCAAGAAGCTGCATCCGGGGAATCGGGGTGGAAGAGCAGTGAGACATAAGAATATGCGGTCAGTATGAAAAGGGGACACATGAAAAAAGGGTACTATGAAAAGTTAATGGCAGAATATGAGACTGGGCCATGCAGAGTGGTTAGGGGTTCAGGCTCTGGTGAGTAAGCTGGGGGCTTGTAATCTAAGGCTCAGCAATATGTGAGGGCCTCTGAGCATATACGAGTTATTCTTCCTGCATGGATATAGAGTCTTGGTTTGCTTTGACGTAAATTAAGTGACCATCTGACCTTACTCTTTCTAGGCCCAGATCATCTAGTTAATGTCTTCCTCTGTGATAGATCCTGCCCTATGCTGACCCGTTCATTCTGTCCCTCATCACTGACATGCTTCATTGCAATAATCTTTCAGGGTCCTTCTTTAAACCAGGAACCCAAGATGAGAACCACCAAAATATATAACCAACAGGTGGTTTGATATAAATACACTGTGGTTCTCTTGCTCTGGTATGGTTCTTCTTTTGCTTCTTGCATCACCTGTGGTTTTTTTTTTTTTTGCAATTGGACTGCAGTGTTGGGGAGTGGTGGTCTATGGACAAATTCTTGGGAGCTCTGAGTTCTCCATCATGATATTTAAAATTTGTGATTTTATATCTACGCCAAATTATATATTGTAGGCATTTTCTAGAGCTTTGTCATGACCACTGCTTAGAAAATACTGCCACCATTTCAGTGACTACTTCTACAGTTTGTTTAGAATTGCATCAAAGCCAACTAATATTATTCAGTTGTTTGGGCAAAGGAGGAGATAACAGAGGTAGATTAAAGCATAAAAGATGTTTTCTATCCAAGTGATGTCACTGCATCCTGAACCATGGATGGTTTGGCAGTAGCTTGTAAAGAAATAAAAGGTAATGGGAAAATTGAGTCATCACAGGGCCCACGTTAGTATTAGCATGCTAAATTCAGAATAATTTATTCCACGGCAGTCAGTATTATATTCACGTTATGAGCTGAAATTTAGTTTTAGCAAAAGAACCGTATCCATCACATTAAATTAATATTGTTAATTTAAATATTATTGGCTTTGTTTGTGCTTGATTTGTGACTGTTTTGATTTTATAGTTGTATAAGAGTTATAAGAATAAGGAATATATACTTAGTTTTATGTCTCTACATGTTTTAGTGTGTCAGGAATAAAAGAGTAAAGTGTAAATACTCACTGTCTCTCCCTGTCACTCCCTCTCCCTCCACTGCCTAATAGTACCCAAACCTCCAGTCTGCCTGAAGTGGTCACTCTAGGTGTCTCCACGCCTGAAAAGCCCTGGAACTGTCTTGGATTGGGAAAGTTCCTCTTTTGGGTCACTGGATGGATCCAGATTTGGGGCAGGAACCACACTTTGTAGGACATAGGTTTTATAAACTCTCTATGGATTCGATTGCAGGCAGGTTGATAACTTGGTTGAGTTTGATAGATAAGGATGAGCTTGCTGACCTCCTGCATCATGGCCCTAGAGGATTTTTGCCCCTTCAAAGAAATACTACAACGAAAACCAGAACAGGTATCAGAGATGAAAATAGACCCTGCTGATAGTAACGTTGGTCTGGTTCAGGAGCACAAGATCTAGCCATATGATCCTTTCAAACTGATGCCAAAAGTAGGGATTACGAGTAGTCCCTAGGGAAAACAGCATTGCATTCTAGATTCCTACTATATTGAGGGAAGAAAAGACAGCATGTACACTCTGCTTTCTATAGACTGTGGTCTGTAAGACCAAAGGGGTGGTCATTTTTGCACATTAACCACGGGAAGCAATGTTGATGCTGGTACCTGGGTCATTTCTGCCACTGGCTTTGTAACATATGTACAGAAGAAAAGTATCAATAGAATGCAGGAGTCTGAGTCTGTCTACTTCCTGGACATCACAGCTCTAAAGTTTAAGTGCCTTTAGATGAGCCTTGGAAGGAAGAATGGTTGATAGAAAGGATGAGGGCCAGGTGACTAATGTCAGACCAGTGTCCAGAGGGCTTCCTCTCCTCATGACACATCTGCCTGGAAGTGGTCCCAGACCCCACGGCCCTGGACTCTACTGATCTCTGTCTCTCTCTCTGTCTCTTCACTAAAGAGATCTGAGCCTAGTCTGGACAATCCCCTTGACTTTCAGAAGTGTTGACAATTGGAAGGACATCCACAATGGGGACTCCTTTACCCCTCTCTCTGACAAGTTCTGAGACCTGTGTTCAGATGCCCGTTGAGCTTGGGGAATCCTTAGAAAGTAGGAGGTCTACACGTTCTCACTATCATCCCTGCCTCTATGCCCTACATGCCGATAGTACCCCCATCCCCAGTTGTGGCAACCAAAAATATCTCTAGACATTGACAAGTGTCACTTAGGGGTGGGTGAGACAGAATCTTCCCTCGTTGAGAACCATTGATGGAAAATTAGAGATCTTTGTTTATCTGCAGGAAGATTACAAAGAGGAGTTTTCCATTTACCTGCTTCTCCAGGACCTCCTAACTTTTTATAATTATGTTTCTGCTTAGATCATTCATTGTGCCTGCCGCAAACAGATCAATATTATAAATCAGTGTTGATGTTACCTCACCCCAGATCTCTCCAGATGGCAACAGGAGCAGTAATTCACCCAATCAGAATTCTAGAAAATCAACAATGTAATCCAGAAAACCCTGTGTTTGTTGGGTTCCTATTAAATTCATTCACTATATTATCTCTAATTCTTTCAACTCTCCTGCAGGATAGGTGTTAATAACCCCATTTTACAGGTGAACAGTGTGAGGCTGAGAGCAGTTAACTTAGGAGAGGGATGTAGGATTTCATCACAGTTGGAGTTTGCTCCAAAGCTCACATATCCCCCCTTTTTCTGTGCTTACCCTACAATGTCTGTGATGAAGTTCTGCACAGCACAGCTCTGGAGCAGTGTAACTTGTGCTGCTGTCGCCCCTGTAGCTGCACAAATTGTGCCACACACAGAGGGGCTTCCAGCTTTCAGCACGCTGTCAGCCGAGTGCCCTGGGGACCTGCACCATCACTCCCAGACTGCCCTTGCAATACTTTTGGATTCCCCTGAAACCTGAGCACCACTTTTAAGAGCTTTACTGTCTCTGGATATTGGCCAAACTTTCTTCCACTTGTCTTATTTGAGCTGTGAGTGTGATAAAAACCTTTCTCCTTCAGGGAATGAGGTGGCCTGATCTGTGCTCACTATTCTAGAAGTACATTCTGAGAAGCTGTACCCTCAAGGCAGTCTTTCATTATTTCAGTTCCACTGGTGGATTCATCTTCTCCAGAGTTCTCAAATCTTGGGAGGTCATATCGCTAATGTAAACTTAGGGCAGTTACACATAAGTTCCAAACAGAAGTCTCGCTGGCCTATTTTTAAAAACCCTGAAAGGTATGCTATTGGAAAAAACAACAACAAAAAACCCCCCAGAAAACCTCTCCTGTGATTAATTGTTAAAATTCCCTTGATACTGTATATTTGCATCTCATTTTCCTACCTACTTTAGGCTGAATTCTCTTTGCCCAAAATGATGGCATAAAACTGAAATATAGTTGTGTGAGAAACTCTGGCAAGTGATTTCTCTATGGACCCTTTAACATTTCAGTAGATTCTTACCACTTTTTTTCTCTACCACCCCTTTCCCTCTGCCTCCAGCTAGCTTCCCAATTCTTCATGGTTTTTTAATAATTTGTAACTCTGATCACTGTAAGTGGTTCAGTACATTAGCCAATTTCCTTAATACTCCAGGAATTGTGTCGTCAGAATATTGATGTGTATACATTCATATTTCCCAGGCTTTTTCTTATCTAGTTTTTGACAATAGCAATTTGGGTAAGGATTTCATTACTTCCTAATTGCTCCAATTTCTTTATTTCTTCTCGTTGAAGACACATTTAGAAAATGAATTCCCTATCTCAGCTTTTCAGTATTGTCCTTTCATCCTTTGTTCCTTTCTTCCTTCTTTATTACCTGGACTGGGGTCTGTAATTCATTCACTCATTTCCTTTAGAAGGTAGAGAAAACCTGGTACTTTTATTTTTAAATTTTTTTTATTTTTAGTTTTTTAAAGGAGACACACAGAGACACACGCCTTGCCCAGAGACACACAGCTAATGGTGAATAGAAACGATATTTGGGCCGAGGCTTCTTTTTCTCTTTTTAATTTCTAAAAAACTTTTTATTTATTTATTTATTTTGGCTGCATTGAGTCTTCCTTGCTGCACGCAGGCTTTCTCTAGTTGCGGTGAGCGGGAGCTACTCTTCGTTGAGGTGCGTGTGCTCTACGCACGCGGGCTCAGTAGTTGTGGCGCATGGGGCTTAGCTGCTCTGAGGCATGTGGGATCTTCCCAGGCCAGGGCTCAAACCCGTGTCCCCTGCATTGGCAGGCGGATTCCTAACCACTGCACCACCAGGGAAGTCCCTGGTACTACCCTTTAAACTTTCATTTTTACTAAAGAGTTTAGGACAAGAAAGAACATTTTTTTTTTTCAAACTTTCTGCGCTCAACCCATATATTTCTCTGATAAACTGCTTGCAGACCCTTCCGCTCTCTCACTGCATTCTTTGAAAGTTCAGCAGGCAGAGATAATGAGAGAGCTGAAGACCAAACATACCACAAACATCATAATGTACTTTAGGCCCCAGCTTCGGAAATAATCTTTGTTTTCAATTGCTTTTTTTTAAAAATTTTTTTAAAGTTTTCTTTTAGCATCAATTCTGAGCAAGCACTGCTGAAAATGAGCCTTCAAGGGACTCTCTCCTTCTCTACTTTGCAAAGTGTCAAAAATGGAGGCGACAGAGAGATACCTTTTTCAGACTTGGAGTGATTTCTGAGTTCCAGTAACACTTCAGATTCACCTTCACTGTCTGTTCAGAGGTGGTTCCTGTGTGGTAGATTAATGAAGGCCTTGTCTCTATCTGATGAACCAGCTATCTCCTGAAATAGTTGCCTTTGTTCTGAGCATACGTGTGTGTTTATGAGGGCTTGTGTGCATGTACATGTGCGTGAGTCCCTACTTGGTAACTGAGACGGGTTCTACCTGATGTGCACATCTGCATGAAATCAGCACTCATCTCAGCCTTTTCAATGAGAAAGTTCCAAACATCTGGAGGTTTAAAATTTGGGACCGGAACTCCTGGATCCTTCCATGGTTCCTTTTTCCTTCTGGTTCTTATTCCTGGGCTTGGCGTCGGTGTAGACCCCGCCTTGCTGGTTCCTCTTGTAAACTGAGCCTTGTAGTGCCGGCCTGTTACTGAGGTTAGCCTGGGAAAGAGTGTCACGGGCCTCAGCAGGAAGCTGCTGGACAAGCCCCAGACTGTGTTAGGAAACAAACCGTTGTTTCCAGGGTGGGACGCTTGCTGAATGACCTGCATAACATGGTTGCCAATAAGAAGGACAGAAATAAAACATTTTTAATTTCTGGGAAATTCAGCGCTCGGACTTCAAAGAGTGAGTTATGGAGGGAGGGGATGCTGTCCCCGGGTGGTGAGAGCCGGCAGAGAAAGCCCAATAGCTTTCCCAACTGGGGCTGCTTCATCACCTCTGGGGACCAAGCTCTGTGTTTGGGGCTGTGGAATAGAAGGAGCCAGTGGTTCATCATGTTGACAGCCAGTCACGGGGGCCTTGAGGCTCATGTTCCCACCACAGTGTTCCTGCCTTCTCTTCCCCAACTGAGTCTTTGCCTGGGGCCCCTGCCATTCCTTGGGTGAGATTTCTGCCTTTGAATCCTTTTCAGTCCCTCTTGAAGCTGAATCTCTGAGGCTGGACAGCCCTCTCTACTACAGTTGCCTTCTTTAAGACTGCTTAATCCAAACCTTGATTCTTTTTTTTTAACTTTTTATTTTATATTGGAACACAGTTGATTAACAATGTTGTGTTAGTTTTAGGTGTACAGCAAAGTGATTCATTTATACATATACATGTATCCATTCTTTTTCAAATTCTTTTCCCATTTACATGTGTTGATTCTTGATTTACATTTGGTTCTTTGGCCTGGGGTCATTTCCAAGGGGGCCTCTTCTTATGTTAAACCTCAAATTTGTTGTCTCTCAACTAAGCCATAACTAATCAATTCCCAAGTTCCCTAATATTTACCCAGTCTTTTGGGTCAGCCTGGATCTCAGGGAAAGGCCTGTGTGTAATGGCTTGCATACAACCTTTCAAATCTGCTTCTGCTGCCCCCAAAGCACAGATCTAACCTAAATACATTAAAACTCAAATACCATGCAAAGTTCACCAATAACAACACCTAAAAGCATCGGTCTCAACTGGGGGTGATTTGGCCCCCCAGGGGACTTTTGGCCAGGTCTGCAGACATTTTTGTTTGTCACAACTAGGGGAAGCGGATGCTGCTGGCATCTAGTGGATAGAGGCCAGGGATGTTGCTCACCATTCTACAATGCACTGGACAGTCTCCACAACAAGGAATTATCTGCCCCAAATCTCAATAGTGTTGAGGCTGAGAAACCCTCATCTGAAGGAAGAATCAGGTGAAAGTTGTGGATACACAGTCTAGAAGCAAACAAAGCTTTCTTCCCCAGACTGAACTAGCTTTACTTTTTTTCAGTGGTAAGAATACAGGTGCCAACAGACTTCGTTGTGAATTTCCCTATCTCACCTTGCCCTTCATTCCCTAAGTCAGACCATTATGTTGCACCAGTGTTCAGGCCAAGGAATTTCCTTGGCATACACACATAATACATGCATGCATGTGTACATGTATATGTGCACCCATGAATGCATTCATGCTTACATGCATACATACAATAATTCAGCCAACATTTCCTGAAAACAACCTGTAGTAAGAATAGGGTCAGGTTCTGGGGATACAAAAATAAATAATACAGTCTCTGACATCAAAAGGGTCAATGGGGGAATGAGCAAGTAACCCAAAAATCATAATGCAATGAGCTAAACAGAGTAGATAAGCCAGGGGAGGAGCGTTCCTGTCACAGTGGGGGCCAGGAAGGGCTTATCAAGAGAGATCAAATCTGAACTGAGTCTTACAGAATGTTTCGATATAGTCCAAGCCCCCAGGGCAGAGAGATGAAGCAGCCATGGGAAGGCATGGGGTATGTAAGGGCAGCCCTTTATTAGGACTTTTGATTCTTAGAATAAACTTTCATGATAGATACTATAAGAATTATTCTGGATGGAAAAATAAAGAAGGTAGTTGATTTGTCTGAGGCCAAAGCACAAATCAGTGCCAGGGTTGGAATAGATTCTCACTGTCAGAGCTCATTCATTCATTCACTTATTCAACAGGTATTTATTGAGTGTCTGGGCACGGTGTAAGTTTAAATCCCAGCTCCAAGACATGTTGGACAAGTTACTCAAGCTCCATGAGCCTTAGTTTGCTGTCTATAAAATAGAGATAAAAATAGTAACTATCTCTCTCTTGGGGGCTCTTGTAAAGATTAAGTGAGGTTATGCTTATGAAGCCTTTAGTGTATACTATGTAGTGCAGGCACTCAGCGTCAGATGCTGTTGTCAGTAGTCAGCAGCATCATCATTGTTATCCTTGTTATTATTATCCCCCTCCCAAGTGCATGCTTTCTGCCCCTGGACCTGCGTGCTGCCACCTACGCAACCAGGAGGCTCCCAGCCATACAGGCACAGAGAATTTTGCATTCCATTTACCTCTTGTCAGCGATTGGGTCCTGAGCAGAGCAGATTGCTCACTCAGCCTGCAATTCACAGGTTTCATGTTTCTCTCCTTGTGAGCTGCTAAGAGGTAGGGAGGAAGCTGTTTCATTACAGTCTCATTTACACCTCTCCCTGTTTTCCTGCTCCCTCCAAGGAAAGTCAAGTTGCTGTGTTCCGCACAGAAAGAGGCTGGCATGCAGGATTCCAGGCTGTGCTTTCCCAGTGAAGCCTCATCATTGTCGTTCTCACTGCCCAGAGGGAGAAGTGATCACCCCGTCCCCACCCCACATGGCACTTTCATGTGCTGTATGGTTAGATAAATACCCTTTGGGCAGGAGCCATGGCAAGCTGGCCAGGTTAGACAGCAGTAATGGCTAGCAGAGATCACTTCTGAAATTGACTCCTGTATGGCTATAAATTGATCCCAGGCTTGCCTTCAGAGCAGGCTAATCCCCATCCCTTCCTGTGCACAGGAGGATAATGAGGACTCCAGACACATAAGCAGACTCACAGATGGCTGGATGTCACACGTTTGGCAATTCTTACTTTAGGATGGCTCAGTGCTGTGGCCCTCAGGCGCATCAGCCTGTGACAAGTCTGAGAACTTGTTGGAAGATTCTTTGTGAGAAGAATCTTTTTCCTGTCACCTCTGCCAGCTTCCTTGCCCTGACTGAATGCATGGTGTACATAAGTGTACACATACAGTGAAAGATGTCAAACACATTTGAGAAAATCCCAGACATTGTGCCGGATCCAGTGCCTCAGTTCACTGATGAGGAGATGGTGGGTGGGAATGTCAGGGTCTCTGTGACCTCTCTTGAGAGTCACCACAGAAAGAAACAGGCAGTTAAGGCCACTGACCTACATCTCCAGACACTTGGGTCCCTCCAGAGTCCACCATCTTTCCAGAACTGTCTTTCTCAAATTCCAGTATGCATCAGAATCAGAATCACCTGGAGGGCTTGTGAAAACCCAGATTGCTGCGCCCCACCCCCAGAATTTCTGATTCAGAAGGTCTGAAGTGAGCCCTGGTATTTGCATGTTTAACAAGTTTCCAGATGATCCTGATGCTGCTGGCCCAGGGACCACTGATCGAGATGATGTACCCAGCCTCGGAATACGGTCAATGAAGGAAACAGTTTATGTATGTTGATGGCCCCATCAATGTGGAAGACCCAGACAAGGGGGAACACACAGGGAATTCTCAGCTGCTCCAGCAGCAATAGTAGAGGTCTTCCTCCCTGCTGCTGTTGGAGAAACTGCTGCCTGGATCCCTTTAGTCCGGGAGGTCGCGGACCCCGGACTAGGGACATCTCTTTCTGGCCCTACCGTGCTTTGTTGTAGCATCCGCAGTGTTTCATCTACCCATCTACTGAAGATGCCCTCTGTGTAGGTCTCTTCTGCCACAGTGGCTGCCCTCAAGAGCAAGAGGCAAGTTTTAAGTAGTTGTTTTCTCTCTCTCAAGCCCCAGTGTTGATGTAGTGCCTGGTCCAAAGTAGGTCCTCATGGCATGTCAGCCAGATATAAGAACAAGTAGTTCCCTCCAGTTTATTCTCCTCCCAGGTAGATGGATGACCTTTCTGAGCTCAGCAGATGCTGGGCTGTGTTCTGCAGGGAGAAGAAAAGATGTCAGAGAGCTAACACCCAGCACCCATGGACACCAGTGTCCTTATTCGTGCTGCTTCCTAACTTATTATGTACCCTGTTCTTCTTGGCCTGTTGAAATGCCCCCAGCCTTAAACCAGCAGGGCATGATGGTGAAAACACTCAGGCCAGTCTGGCGTAAGTGTGGGGTTACAGTAGAGAGAACCATGGAAAGGTGGGTAGAGGCCCTACTAAGGAGAGCCCTGAGTGCCAGGCTGAGGAGTTTGCAAGTAGATCAGCAAAGGTGAGTCATGCCAGGTTTGAGCTTCAGGAGGACGTGATTAAAGGGGAAAATCATTTAAAGTAAAATCACAAGTCTTTGTCCTCAATGTTGTTCTCTAAAAGTAAAATAATCACCGGGGTTATATGTAGAGTAAATTTTTAAATAAATAAATTAAAAATAAATGTTTCCTCCTGACAGACATTCCATTGTCCTGCCAGTGCCCATTCATCAACCCCTTGACAGACTTATTGTTCGGACCAAGTCAAAAGATGCCCCAAATTTTCATACAGGTGGGAGGGGAAGTCTTCAGGAGAATACAGAGGGTGTTGTCCTTGATGTCAGGGGAAACTCAATGCCTGGATAAAGGACAGGGAACTCCATTAGAACAAAAAGAACACTGAGAGGAATACATACAAAATAGGAAGCATAGAGGGGGAAGGGGAATGGAAAAAGGCAATTATTAAATATACACTTCATACCTGGCCTGGGATTTTAACTAAACAACTACACAGTGAATTAGACATTCATATTTTTATTTTGTTAAAGGACTAGGCTCATATAGGTAAATAAACTCTCCAACTTTCTGGAACAAGTAAGTGGTGGAAATACGATTCAAATCCAGGTCTGTTGTATTCCAAAGCCCATCTTCATTCTATTGCTGGGCACCATCACCCTATTTGGCTACAGAAAGATGGCCAAGAACTAGTCCTTGTCACGAAGCAGCTTGTTAACGAGCATGGGAGGGAACAAACATACCCAAGTAATGACTAAAAATAACCAAATGTGTGTAGAGTCCTGTGGAAAATACAAAACCCTGGGCAAACTCAGACCAGGGCAGGAAAGGTAATTTCCACCCAGGGGGTATAGGAAAGATGTTTTGGAAAAGATAGCATGTGAGTTGCTTCCAGAGGTTGGCAGAATTTTGGCAGGTAGAAATAGTGAGGAGATGATTACTAGGAATTCCAGGCCAAGAAAACCTTGAGGACAAAGGCATAGAGGTGGGAAATGTGGGTTTATTTTGGAGATCAGCTGATGGATAATAAGAGAAAAATTTGCAAAGGCAAGCAGGGCAAGGGAGTGTTTTGAAATATCCTACCAAAGCACGGGGGCACCTTTCTGAAGGCAAAGGGGAGTCAGTGTGTGCATCAGTGCAGGGAAAGACATGGTCCGAGTGGGGCTGAAGGAAGATTAATGTGGCCAAGTGTGTAGAACAGTGAACAGAGGCCAGTGTTGGAGGGCTTGGTGCCTCTACAGTGTTTAGGGGCCTCTTAGCTTTGCATTAATGCAAACGATGGGAGCAATGAATGGGATCTAGGCTAAGAATGAGGACCACTGAAGAGGCTGCATAAATAATTTGGGGTTTCAATTAGGTGGAGAGCTTCCTGAGTCCTCAAATAAGATCAAATGTGACAGAGAGCAAGCCATTTGTATGGGGCAAATAAATCCGGTGTCACAAAATGCTGGGAGGATGTCAGTGATGGAGGAAGTGAGGGTCATAGAGAGGGGTCAGGGCTGCTCATAGACCTCTTTTGCAGAGTGTTCTCTGGTTCAAAGAGTCTCTTTTAGATAGGAATGAGTTTTGCAGCGCTCTGAAGACATGGACTCTCATGTGTCAGGCCTAGGACTGCAGGTACCTTGTTCCTGGCCTCGCTGCTGGCAGCTCTTTTATTTGGGGGCAGGGACTCAGCCACAGAGGAGGTGGGAGCCACCCCATCTCAGATGAAGCAGAGGATGGAGTTCTGGGGAGCTGGATTGACTTCATGGTGGCCTTTGTTCATTTGCTCCTTGGTTTTATCACCCATCTGGGATTATCTCACCACCTTGCATGGCTCACATTCAGGGCTGGTCTAGATAGGAAACTTATCTTCACCGAAATCTTTGTCAATGAAGTTTCAGGGAGTGTGCACATGCCCCTTGGCTGTGATAGGGAGGATGATGGATGGCCAAAGGCTCATTTTCAAAATTACAAATTTGGCCAGTTTTCATGATACTGAAAGACAGAGAGAGAGGAAGAGAGAGAGAGAAAAGAGAGAGAAAATCTTAAGTGTTTAAAATAGACTCCTTAGACTTCTGACTTTTGTTAAGATGTGCCAGGATGGGCTGGGTAAAGAACAGGCTTAGGCAGGAGTGTAGGTTGCCAAGATGTATGCTGGAAGGGCCATCAGCACCATCATGAGCCCTTCCCAGGATTTGTTTCCATGAGTGGAATCAGAATTCTTGATCTCGTCCTAAATTTTGCAATCAAGCCCAACTGGATTCTTGATAGATCCTTGGTATTGCAGTGTTCAAAGTGGTTTAAATGTGGCTGATAATTGAGCAGCTCAGAGGTGCCAGGAACTGTGTTTGAACACTTCTGCATGCAAATCCAATTTAAACCTCAAGACAAACCCCAAAGGTTCAAATTCCTTTCTAGCTGTAAAATTCTTATCTGGAAGCTTAGAGAGATAAGCGACTTGCTCAAGGTCACAGAATTGCTAATGGAGTCTCCTATTTCCAAACGCCTGCTGTCTCTGCTGTAAGGAGCTGCTTACCTGACCCCTGGGCCTCATCTGTGGAATAGCTCCAGAAAATGGGGAAAAGCAGCTGGCTTGTTATTAACCAGGGCCTCCACATGGCATAACTCCAGGGAGCCTCCTCAGGAAGTAACAATGTGCCACCCCAGGGGCCTGTAATGAACTTTCTTTGCTTTAGAGAAGGGGTCAGCAAACTTTTTCTGTAAAGGGCCACGTAGAAAATATTTTAAGGTTTTCAGACCTTACGGTCTCCATGGCAGTGGCTCAGCTCTGCTGTTGTAGTGGGAAAGCAGCCACAGACAACAGGGAAATAAATGAGCAGGGCTATGTTCCAATAAAACTTTATTTATAAAAACAGACCACAGGCTGAATTTGGTCCATAGGTCTGATCTGACTTGCTGGCCTTGCTTTGCTGACCCTGCTTCAGAGTGAAGGCCAGCCCAAGGTAGACACCTACCAGGAAGAGTGCCACTAAGAGCCATTTTCTCCTGAATGCCAGGTGCTGAAACTGGACACCTATGATTGGGACTTGAACCCATGTGCCAGGACTCTAACCCAGCCAAAACTCAGACTGGCACTCGAACCCAGCCAAAACCCATGGTCTTCCAGCTGAGATCACACACCTGGTTTCAGGACTTCATGAAGCTCAGGTTCTTGATGTCTCACTGCAGAAAGAATTCAGTGAGAGACAAAGTGATAGGTAAGAAGTGGACTTTTTAAAAGAGAAAACACACTCCACAGACAGAGTGTGGGCCATCTCGGAAGGTGAGAAAGACACAAGGGTATGGGGTTGTCAGTTTTTATAGGGGTGGGTAATTTCATAGGCTAATGAGTGGGAGGAGTATTCCAGCTATGTTAGGAAGGGGCAGGGATTTCCGGGAATTGGGCCACCGCCCACTTTTTGATCCTTATGGTTGGTCTTGGAACTGTCATGGTGCCTGTGGGTGAGTCATTTAGCTTGTTGATGTGAGTGTACACTGAGGCTTAAGGTCTAGTGGAAGTCGACTTGTCTGCCATCTTGGACCCAGTCGGTTCTAATCAGTTTATGTCATGTTCTCAGGCTATGTCATTCCTTCAAAGGTTGTTTGTTCCCTGTCTCCTTCCCTCCTGTTTCAGCCCTTCAGGATACTGTTAGTGTGAGACCAGGTGGATAGAGTACAAACTGATAGCTGAAGAGCCATGTATGTTTTGCAGACAGGGTTTATCTGTATGATTTATACAGCGTTTAAGATTTTCCAAATTAACTGCTTACATTTAGAGATTGGGAGAATTCACATCAAAATCTGAAATTTTTGCAACTTATGAAAACTTGGAAGATCTTACCCTGTGCAAGGATCCCCCACATTGGCTGCAGATGAGCAGGGGGCTGCCCCCTTTAGGTGAGGAGGACCAGAGTTTGCCACAATCTGCATGCAACTTTCTTCTCATGCTCAAGTTACCTGCTATTTGAGTTTGTGGTACTTCAAGGGTGCAAGTAAGAATTAAATCTCTGTTGTAGGTGGGCCCTCAGCTCTCCTTATATTTTTCTTTTATTGCTTTTCTAATGTCAAAACCTGCATGTCTGGGTAGGAGGTGGGGTACGGGGTTGGGAATGGTGCCAGAACAAAGTCCTTGGGACCAAAGTGGTGTAGGATGGGTTTCTAGAGCAGTGGGGAGAGGGAAAGGCCAGGACTCTGTATAAGTCACATTCCAAGGATGAAAACCACGAAAGCCAAGGAAGTGAGAGACAAGGAAAAGTCAACACCTGGGAAGGAAGGAGCAGTGACCTAAGGGCAAGACCTAGCAGAGTGTGTCTCAAACACTGGCAGCAGTGAGGTTGGGCTGGGGCCATGAAGGGTTTCCATTAGCTGCCAACTAGGCAGTGTGTGGCTGGATCAGCTTTATTTAAAGACCAGGATTGAGACAGACCATTATTAAATCCCCCTGTTACCTAAGAACTGGGTTCACCTCTTGGTGGGTATCAACCCAAAAGACACAACCAAGGCAAAGATCGGTAGAAGGAAGGATTTATTAACTGCAGCATGTAAGGAGAAAAGTGGGGATCTTTCCCAAAGCAGTGTCTCCCCGAATAGCAAAATTGGAGAATTTTTAAGCTAAAGGTATGTGCATATTCATGAAGGGGTTTGGGTGAAATATACATATTCATGCATAGGCTTGAGCATAGTAGAATACAGCATAGGATTGGTGCAAATGTCGACGGAGTCCAAGCTTTAGCTGATTGAAGTCCTGAGGGTTCACATCAACATTCCCTCTTCCACCTGTGTTGGGGTCTTAGTTCCAGCAGAACTCAAAGATGTATATCAGATTGTGATGTATATCCCTTGAGAAAGGGCTAGGACCCTGTTTTATTGCTGAAATATTGTTTCTTGACTGCTTTTCCTTTGTTCCTGCATTCCTCACTTCCCTTATGATCATTAGTTACTGAGACCTGTTCAAGAGCAAGCATTGTGGCCAGGCTTATATCACTAAATGGCTTAGGCCAAAAATGGCTTCTCTTATGTCAAGAAAGCCGTGCCTGGTTCTCTTTCTTTGGTAACCTCCTACTTTACCTGCTTACACCCATGGTGGGTCCCCAGACCTTCTTTATTCCTGCAAGGCTTCATCTTCCCCTTTCTGCTGCCTGTCTCTATGTTAGTTATTGTACATTAATGAATATGGAATTGCTGACATATAGGAAATAGTGTGCCTGGTACATAGCATGCGTTTGATAAATGTTTGCTCTTCATCTGTGTATCAGCATTTCTCCACCTCTTCATCTTTCCTCTCTTCCTGGGCTTGCTTCCCAGGAAGAAGAGTCCCCTCCTTGCCAAAGCTTAACCTTCCTCTTCAGCTCTTGTTTCTTTTCTCTCATGGCCGTCTCTCCCTCTCTTTCTTGCCTCCTTCTATTTTACTTACCAAACTACTCATGCCTCCCGACCCCAAATTAAAAAAGAACGGGCCACCTTCCCTCAACAAGGGAAACTCCTTATGTTCCCATTGGGTGCTCCCTTTTTCTTTACCTTCAAACTTCTCAAAAGAGTAGTGGGTTTGGATAAACAACGAGGTTCTACTGTATAGCACAGAGAACTATATTCAATGTCCTATGATAAACCATAATGGAAAGGAATATATAAAAAAAGAATGTTCAGGGACTACCCTGGCAGTCCAGTGGTTAAGACTGCACTTCCAGTGTAGGGGTGTGGGTTTGATCCCTGGTCAGGGAACGAAGATCCCGCATGCCGTGTGCTGTGGCAAAAAAAAAAAAAAAGAAGGTACATATATGTATAACTGAATCAGTTTGCTGTACAGCAGTAATTAACTCAACATTGTAAATCAACTGTACTTCAATAAACCAATTAAAAAAAAAAGAGTAGTGGGTGTTCAGGGTCCCGTGTCAACATTGCCCACTTGTTCAGTAAACCCTTTATGGCTGTTGCCCCACCGATTATTCTAAACCTACTCCCCTGGGGACTTCTGCATGCCACAATTATTCTATTCCCAGCCAATTCTTTTTCTCAGCTGGCAAAATGTTGGTTAATAATATAATAATCACTCAAATAATAATGATTTGAATTTGTTGAACCCTTTGCTCTAGACACAGTGCTTTCACAAACATGAGCTCATGTAATTCTCACAATCTCCTTCTAAAGCACACAGTATACATCTTATTTGTTGGTAAAGATATGGATTCTTTGAGAGGTTAAGTGACAAGGTGCCCAGGGTAACACCATAGGCTCAGCTCCTTTGATCCCAAGTCTTACTGCCCCCACCCCTAACCATCCCCCTACAATGATTGGTCTCTTCTGATTCTCTTCCTTCTTCTCTTCTCCTTCTCCATTGCTTGGATCTCTTCTTCCTTCCTTATGCTCCCAGGCTTTGTCCTTAGACTTTCCTCTCTGATGGGCCCATCAGTTTCCATAGCTCCAGCTGTTATCTCTAAGATGGACATTTAAATCTCTGTTCTATCACTGTGTGTCTTTGGACCAGTTACTTCTCCTCTGTGGATCTCAGTTTCTTTCTTTGAAGTATAAGAGCATTAGGTGGCTCATGCATGCTTTCCTCTGCAGCTCCCACTTCAAATGAGATGAAGAATGTTGAAGTAATTTTTAAACAAAAATCGATATGAAGGTACAAGATCTCATAAATAAATTCAGCAAGATTGCAGGATCTAGATCAATATACAAAAAAAAAATCAATTGCATTTCTATAGACTAACAATGAACAATCCAAAAATAAAATTAAGAAAACAATTCCATTTACAGTAGCATGAAAAAGAATAAAAAACTTAGGAATGAATCTAACAAAAGAAGTGCAAGATTGAAAACTATAAGACATTGTTGAAAAGGAATTAAAGAACATGTAAATAAATGGAGAAACATCCTATGCTCATGGATCAGGAGATTTAATGTTGTTAGGATGGTGCTTTTCTCTAAATTAATCTACAAATTTAACACAATCCCTATCAAAATCTCAACTGGCTCTTTTTGCAGAAATTGACAAGCTGGTTTTAAAATTCATATGGAATTGCAAGGGACCCAGAATAACCCAAATAATCCAGAAAAAGAACAAAGCTGGAGGAGTCACACTTCCTGATTTCAAAACTTATTACAGAAATCAAAACAGTGTGACAGTGACATAAAGATCAATGGAATAGAATTGATAGTCCAGAAATAAACCCATACATCTATGGCTATTGATTTTTTTTCAGGGCTGCCAAGACAATTCAATAGAGGAAGTATTCATTTTTTTCAACAAATGGTGTTGAGACAACTGATATCCACATGGAAAAGAATGAACTTGGACCTGTACCTTATGTGATATCAAAAATTAATTCAAAATGCATAAACAAATAAATATAAGAGCTAAAACTATACAACTGTTAAGAAAACATAATGTAAATCCTAGTAACCTTGGGTTAAGCAATGGTTTCTTAGTTGGAATAACAAAAGTATAAGCAATAAAAGAAAGAAATAGACAAATTAGACTTTATCAAAATTAAAAACTTTTGTATGTTAAATGACACTATCAAGAGTGGAAACACAACCCACAGAATGGGACAACATATTTGCAAACCACAAATCTGATAAGAGGCTTATGTGGAAGAAAAAAATATATTTTACAAGTCAATAATAAAAAATAACCTGATTAAAAATGGGAAAAGGGTCTGGAGAGGCATCTCTAAAAAGAAGATTACAAATGGACAATAAGCATGTCAAAAGATATCACCATCATTAGTCACTAGGGAAAATGCAAATCAAAACCCCAATGAGATCCTACTTCACATCCATTAAGATGACTATAATCAAAAAGACAATAACAGGTGTTGACTAGGATGTGGAGAAATTGGAACCCTCATACACTGCTGGTGGAAATGGAAAATGGTGCAGCCCTTTTGGAAGACAGTTTGGCAGTTTCTTGGAAAGTGAAACACAGAGTTGCCATATGATCCAAAAGTTCCACTCCAACGTTTTTAAGGGAAGTAAAACATATGTTCACACAAAAAAACATTGATGAATGTTCATAGCAGCTTTATTCACAATTGCCAAAAGTGCTAACAACCCAAATGTCCATTTAATGATGACTAGATAAACAAAATGTGATATATCTGCACAATGGAATACTATTTGGCAATTAGAAATTATGAAATTCTGTTACATTCTACAATGTGGATGAACCTTGCAAATATTATGTTAAGTCAAAGAAGCCGGTCACAAAAGACTACATGTTATATGATTCCATTTATATGAAATAGCCAGAATAGGGGAATCTGTGGAGACAGAAGATGGATTTGTGGTTGCCTAAGGCTGGAGTTTTTGGGGGAAATGAGGAGTGAGTGCTGAGGGGTTCAGGGTTTCTTTTGAGAGATGAAAATGTTCTAAACTTAGATCGTGTTCATGACTGCAAAACTCCTTGAATGTACTAAAACCCATTGATTTGCACACTTTAAATGGGTGAACTTATGGCATGTGAATTGTATCTCACTGAAACTGTTAAAAATCAATATATAAAGATGATGATAATGATTAATATCATTATTATTCACACAATTATCCTGTTATGTAATGGTTTTTGGAGTTAGAGGTATCTTTTCATAAGAAGTCAGTGGTTGGCCTGGGAATCATTTCTACTCACAGCCAAGAATACATGACGACTCTGGTGTTCTACAATAGAAAAAAGAAAAGAACTTGGTTTGATTCCCTGCTCAGATGGTATTGGACACATTTTTAGACCCAAGTCTCAATTTCCCTAATTTACACAAACCAGGGTAACAATGCTTTCTGAACAATGCTAAAACAAGAGATATAAGTGTTTAGCATACAGCTGGAGTGTTCTACCTTCATGATAAATGTTATTTCCATCTTTTGTTTCAGAAAACCTTCTCCAGCTCTTCTGCCCTGAATGGGGCAGATAGGAACTATTGCATGAGGTTACCTGGACAAAGTTATGGGTAGAGGATAGGCTGGCATTGTCCAAACTTCTTTCCATGAGGTATCTTTGGGTCTTTAAAGCTCTTGAGGGGTGATGAAAAGATCCCATGAAGAGCTAAGAGCTTTCTCAACTGAGTGCTTATTCTATAAAGGAATAATTAAATGTGCACCATCTTTGTGGTTTTCAGAGCCTAGAGCCTTTCTTCCCAGAAGCCCTTGAGGGTTACAACAATGGATTTTCCCCAGGAGGAGTATAGAGGACCAGAACAGCTCAGGGGCAAGGTGGAAGGAGTAATTGACTGAGTTTTAGTCCTGACTTTGCTCAGTCAAGAACATAATGTGGTCTGAAAGGATCTTTGTTAATTCTGTAGCTCAGTTTGCCCTTCTACTAAATGGGGATTAAACTCGCCCACCAACCTTTTTCCCTCTGGGACAGTGACTTTTGGGCAACAGTCTAAAGAACTCTGACCTGTTTGGAAAGAAGACCTCAAATGAAAACAAGGTTTCATTAGCAGCATTATTGTTTTCTACTTCTAATTTTTATAATTTGGTGGTATGGAATAATTACAGAATAAATCCATAATTATTTAGGTCTTCTCTGGCAAATCATGTGGCCATTCCATTTGAGTATAAGTACAATATTATTCATAATAACCCAAGGAAATCTGCATCTAATTGTGGTGGCCAACCTGTGTCTCATTGTCCCCCTCTTGCTAAGCCTGCACTCTGTGATGGGCCTATTTCTTAGTCCCTGTGCTCTTGCTATCTGGATGCTCAAGCTTCATGACCACAGGGATGTGGTGGGAAGTGCTGGGACCCACAGAAGTCATGTGGATTATAGTGAGCATTGTAACCGTAGACTTCCTTTACCACAGGCCCTGGGATCAGAAGCTATGTGTGCCTGCAAGCATTCAACAAATACATATGAAGCTTCTGCTAGGTACTAGACCCTGTTTCAGGCACTGAGGATGCATCACTGAAAGAAAAATGTCAGAAATCCTTGTTCTTATGTATATATGTGTGGGGTCAGAGAGAGTGATGGTGGGGAGTCAGACAGGACATGAAACAGTAAGTAAAATACTTAATATGTTAGATGGCAGTAAGTGCTATGGAGAAAAATAAACCAGGGAAGGAAGATGGGGAAATATTGAAATTATGCACATTTGACTGACAAGTTGAGGGAGGTGAGGTTGTCACTCAGGGGAAATATGATGAAAGAGCATCACAGGCAGAGGGTCTGGAGATGAGGAGACTCTGGGATGGGAGTGTTCTGGGGGCCAGTGTGGCTGTACTGGGGTGCACGAGGGGCATGGTGGTAGGAGTTGAGGTCAGAGAAATGACAAGGATAGGACTGAGAGTAGTATAGTGCAAGGGTAGGTGAATTACAGACTGCTGGCCAAATCTGGCCCACTCCCTGTTTTTACAAATAAAGTTTTATTAGAACACAGCTCATTTGTTTACATATCGTTTATGGCTGTTGTACTGCTAAATGACAGAGCTCTGGAGTTGTGACCGAGACTTATGACCTGCAAAGCCTAAAACATTTACTACAGGTCCTTTAAAGAAAAGGGTTGCTGGTCCCTGGAATAGGGCCTTGCAAGAATTATTTTCTATTTCTTCCATGTCAGACAGTGTACTGGGTACTTAGAGGTGAAAGAACATAATCTGTGCCCTCAGGATGCTAAGAGTGTAGTGAGGAGAAAGGTATGTAGGCAGGCAATTAAAACATAGCTCCATGCTCTCATACATTGTTCTGGAGTTTGTAGAACAGGCCAACCAATTTGGAAAAGTGTTTCTGTCTACTAAAGCTAAACATAGTTATGTGCAATAATCCAACACTTATACTCGTGTGTTTATACCCAACAGAAATGAGTGCTTATGTTTACTAAAAGGTATATACAGGAAGGTTCCTAGAGACTTTATTCATGACAACCCCCAAATGGAAACACACCTACGTATCCATCACCATTTGAATGGGTAAATACCTTCTGATATATTCATACATTGGAATACTACATAGCAATGAAAAATAATGCATGACTGCTACACACAAGTACATGGATGAATTTCACAAACCTAATGTTGAATGAAAAATCCAGACAGGAATGAACTCAGATTGCATGATTTGATTCCAAAGATATAAAATTCAAAAACAGGCATAACTGATCTATTCAGAGAGAAGTCAGAATAGTGATTATCTTTGATTATCTAGCTGGGAGGGCACAAGGCAGACTTCTGAGAGGCTAGAAATCTTCTATACAATAAGTTCCCTACATACAAACCTTCAAGTTGCAAACTTTCAAAGATGCGAATATGCATCTGGTTCCAGCAAGGAGCCAGAACCTGTGCCATCAACGTCAGGCATGAGTGAAATTGCAGCTTGCCCTCTGTCTCCTATTGCTGACGACCCTTCAGCTCTACCATCTCCCACCTCCTCTCCCTCCTCCATTCAGTAACACTTCTTACCTGTTCACTCGATGCCAGCCCCTCTATGCCAGCTGTTGTACTGTACTACTGTACTTTTCAAGGTTCTGTACTGTAAGATTAAAAATGTTTTCTTTCTTTATTTTTTATGTATTATTTGCATGGAAAGTATTTTAAACCTATTACAGTATAGTACTATATAGCCGATTGTGTTAGTTAGGTCCCTAGGCTAACTTTGTTGGACTTATGAACAAATTGGACTTATGAACGTGCTCTCAGAACAGAACTCGTTTGTATGTAGGGGACTTACTGTATCTTGATCTGGGTGTAGTCACATGACTGTATACATATGTAAAAATTAATTGAGCTCTACCCTTAAAATTTGTGTACTTTATGTAAATTGTGCCTTAATTAATACATAAAAATGAAAATACAGACCCACTGCCATAGAACTAAGTGCTTTGACTATACAGAAAAATGAGAGACTAAGTGCCTAGGGAAGATAAGAATGCTTCTTACTGGAGTCAAATTTTGAGCTTAAGGAGTTAAGCTTTCCCTGGGCAGACCAGACTGGAAAGAATGTCCTGGGAGAGGAAATAGCATATGAAAAGTCTGAAAAGCAAGGTTTATTAAGGAAACTTCTAGATGTGCTGTAATGTTCCTAATCAAATACAAAATATTTCTATTCCCCTCTATTCTTCCTTCTTTCCTCCTGCCTTCCTATTTAAATTTCTTTTTGCTTGTATTTTGTTTTCATGTCGTTCAGTTTTTGTATGTACTTTTCAACTCAAGGATTTCTATTTTATTCCTTTTTATGCTTTTATAGAAATGTAACTAACATACCATGTCTTTTCCTTTCACAATATACCATTCAATCATTTTCAGTATCTTCACAAGATGGTGCAACCATCACCACTCTCTAATTCCAGAAGAATACTTTCGTCATCTCAAAAACAAACCCCATACCCATTAGTAGTCACTATCAATTCTCCCCTCTCCCAATCCTTGGCAACTAGTAATCTACTTTCTCCCTCTGGATTTGCCTATGCTAGACATTTCATCTAAATTGAATTATGCAATGTGTGATTTATTTTGTCTGGCTTCTTTTCAAGGTTCATCATGTTTTAGCATGACTGGATAGCATTTCATTTTTAGATGCACCCCATTTTGTTTATCATCAGTTGATGGCCATTGGGTTGTTTCCACTTTGGGCCATCGTGAATAATGCTATTATGTACTCTTGAGTACAAGTTACTGTATGATCGTATATTTTTAATTATTTTGGGTTCGTACCTAGGAGTGGAATTCCTAGGTCATACAGTAATTCTGTGTTTCATTTATTAAGTGGCTGCCAAACTTTTTTCCACAGTGGCTGCACAATTTACATCCCCATCAGCAATGCATGAGTGTTCCACTTTCTCAATATACCTGCCAAGATGTATTATTGTCTGTCTTTTTTACTGTAGCCATCATCATGGATATGAAGTAGGATCTCATTGTGGTTTTGAGTTGCATTTCCCTAATGACAAACTATGTTGACCATCTTTTGATGTACTTACTGACCATTTGTATAACTTCTTTGGAGAAGTATCTGTTTGGACTCTTTTTCAATTAAAAAAGGGTTATTGTCTCATTATTGTTGAATTTTAAGAGTTCTTTGTATATTCTAGATACTAGATCAGTATATATATACATATATATGTGTATATACACATATGTGTGCATGTGTGTGTGTATGTGTGTTGTAAATCTCTCTTCCATTCTCTGGGTTGTATTTTTCACTTTCTTGATTGTGTCCTTTTAGTCACAATTGTTTTTCAGTTTTGATGAAGTTTAATTTCTCTATTTTTTCTTTTGTTGTGTATGCTTTTGGTGTCATATCTAAGAAAACATTACCTAGCCCAAGGTTTCAAATGTTTATTCCTATGTTTTCTTCTAAGAGTTTTATAGTTATAGCTCTTACTTTTAAGTCTAATCCATTTTGAGTTAGTTTTTGTTTATAGTGTGAGGTAGGGATCTAAGTTCATACTTTTACATGTAGATATCCAGTTGTCTCAACATCTTTTGTCGAAAAAACTCTTCTTTCCCCATTGAATTTTCTTGGAAGACTTGTAAAAAACCAATGACCATAAATGTATGGATTTATTTATGGACTATCAGTTATATTCCATTGATCTGTATGTCTATCTTTATGTCACTATCACACCATTTGATTATTATAGTAAGTTTTGAAATCAGGAAGTGTGAGTCCTTCAGTTCTGTTCTTTTCATAGATTGTTTTGGCTGTTCTGGGTCGCTTGTAATTCCAAAGAAGTGTATAGTTCTTCAAAAGAAGTGTATACTTCTTTTGTTTAATTTATTCCTAAGTTATACTCTTAGGTGTTGCTGCAAATTGAAAATATTTTAAAAATTTTATTTTTAGATTTTTCATTACTCTAGTATATAGTGTACACTATACAACTGGTTTTTGTTCTCAAGATTTTGTGTTCATCACTACAGATCATTGCTTTTTTTTCAGTTGTATTTAAATCAGATAGGAGAAGGAGGAGTTACAAATAAAAACTCATGTGTATTGGCATTTATTTTTACATATGTAGTTACCTTTACTAGTTGTCTTTATTATTTCACGTGGGTTCAATTTACTGTGTAGTCTCCATTTATTTCAGCTTGAAGAACTCTAGTATTTCTTGCAAGTCATATTTTCTACTAACATATTCTCTCAGTTTTTGTTTATCTAGACATGTCTTAATCTTAACTTTTCTAGGATAGTTGTACTGTATATAGAATTCTTGGTGATATACTGAGAGATTGTACACACACACATATGTGTGTATACACACACACGTATATACATATATATGTATCTTTTTTCAGTACCTTGTATATGTTATCTCACTGCTTTCTGGGCTCCATGGTTTCTGATAAGAAATCAGGTGTTTCTCTTATTGAAGATGAGTTGTATATATCACTGCTTTCAAGATTCTCTCATTGTCTTTTCCTTCTGACATCTTGATTATAATTTGTCTCTGTGTAGATCTCTTAGAATTTATTTTACATGGAGTTACTTGATTTTCTTGGATATGTAGGTTAAAGTTTTTCATCAGATTTGGGAAATTTTATACATTATTTCTTCAAATATTCTTTCTGCTCATTTCTTTCTCTTCTTTCTGGAACACCCATTACTTACCTTTTGGTGTCCCAGATGTCTCTGAAGCACTGCTAATTTTCTTCATTTTTTTTTTCTGTTGTTCAGACTGGATAATCTCAATTGACCTATCTTCAAATTCTATGATTCTTTCTTCTGCTAGCTGAAATCTGCTGTTGAGAACCCTAGTGTGTATTTTTATTTTAGTTTATTATACTTTTCAACTCCAGAGTTTCTATTTGTTTCCTTCATCTAATTGCTATCTCTTTATTAATATTCTGTCATATGAGGTATTGTTCTTGTACTCTCCTTTAATCATTTAAATATGGTTTCTTTTAACACTTTAAAAATATTTAAAATAGCCAACTTACAGTCTTCATCTAGCAAGTTCAATGGACTTCTTCAGGGACAGTTTATATTGATCACTTTTTCCCTTGTGTACTATCTATATTTTCTCATTTTTTTTCTGTTGTATTTTTTAATTGAAAAATGGAAATTTTATAAATTTTTAAAATAAATTTGTAAAAAATTTATTTATTTAATTTATTTATTTTTGGCTGTGTTGGGTCTTTGTTGCTGCACACAGGCTTTCTCTAGTTGTGGCGAGTGGGGGCTACACTTCATTGCAGTGTGCAGGCTTCTCATTGTGGTGGCCTCTCTTGTTGCGGAGCACAGGCTCTAGGCGTGAGGGCTTCAGTAATTGTGGCATGCGGGCTCAGTAGTTGTGGTGCACGGGCTTAGTTTCTCCATGGCGTGTGGGATCTTCCCAGACCAGGGGTTGAACCTGTGTCCCCTGCATTGGCAGGTGGATTCTTTTTTTTTTTTTTTTGTGGTATGCGGGCCTCTCACTGTTGTGGCCTCTCCCGTTGCAGAGCACAGGCTCCGGACGCACAGCCTCAGCAGCCATGGCTCACAGGCCCAGCCACTCGGCAGCATGTGGGATCCTCCCGGACCGGGGCACGAACCCACGTCCCCTGCATTGGCAGGCGGACTCTCAACCACTGTGCCACCAGGGAAGTCCCGGCAGGTGGATTCTTAACCACTGTACCACCAGGGAAGCCAGAAAAATGGAAATTTTAAATAATATAATGCTGCAACTCTGAAAACCAAATTCTTGCCCCCCAGGTGTTTGTTGCTGCTGCTGTTTTTTGTAGCTGTTATTACTTTTGTTAAGGGACTTTTCTGAACTCTAACTACAGTAAAATAAGAATACAGAATGCAGAATACAGTAAAATCTGTATTCTTTGTCATGTGTGAACACTTAAATCTCTCCTTGGTTAGCTTAGTGGTCAACTAATGATTAGACAGAGATTTCCTTAATTATTGCAACCAATAAGTCTCCCAGTTTTGCATAGGGACTCTGTGTGCATGTTGGGGTATAACTTCAGTACTCAGCCAGGAAGTTGGAGACCCTGCATTAGCCTTCACTTCCTGCTCTAGGAGAGTCTCAAGTTTAGCCAGATGTGAGAACTTAGGACCTTCTTGGGTCTTTACTGATCAAGAGTACTACTACCCTGGGCACATGTACTTCCATGGGTGTGCATGTGGCCATCTAGATTCCCAGGAATATATCACACCTTTGAAAAGCTCCTATGGACATCTCACCCCCCAGCTTTTTCTTTTAGGCTTTTTGGTTCATCTGTTATTTTCCCCAACTGTTATCTGCTACCTCAGGCTGCTTCACAGTTAATCACATACTTATAATAATTTTTTATAATCTCCCCAGGGAAAATAATTTTCACAGTTTTAGATTTCTCTTTTTTTAATGTTTTTTAAATTATTTATTTTATTTTATTTATATTTATTTTGGCTGCGTTGGGTCTTCGTTGCTGCACGTGGGCTTTCTCTAGTTGCGGCAAGCGGGGCTACTATTTGTTGTGGTGCATGGGCTTCTCATTGCGGTGGCTTCTCTTGTTGCAGAGCATGGGCTCTAGATGTGTGGGCTTCAGTAGTTGTGGCACGCAGGCTCCGTAGTTGTGGCTCATGGGCTCTAGAGCACAGGCTCAATAGTTGTGGCACACAGGTTTAGTTGCTCCGCGACATGTGGGATCTTCCCGGACCAGGGCTCGAACCTGTGTCCCCTGCATTGGCAGGCAGATTCTTAACCACTCCACCACCAGGAAAGCCCCACAATTTTAGATTTCTGAATCATGTCAAATGCAGACATCTTTGTAAGTGATACTATATAGGTCATAATTACAGAACTCTGAGAATGAGCAATTGAAAGGGTTATAAACTCTTTTGTTCCCTTCATTTTGCTCCCCTCAATGGCTGCCAGTCTATTAGTTTTCACTTGAAATTGGTCAGTTATTTTTCAAAGCTAACAAATAGCTGGAAGGACTAGGACAAATTAAAAGGTTACAAAACTCACTGTTCTTAGTAAGATTGTACCATTTTTTATGGGGGGAATACATGTTCCCCAGATTGCTTCAAGACTTTGATTAATTTCCAGAGTGTTGGAGAAATTTTTAATAAAATTTTTGCCAGTTTTCTTTTTGCTTTTATGGAGAAGAGAATTTTCAGAGGGCTGTGCTCCACAATTTTCGCTGATGCTCTCAACTTTCTTGAATATATTTGTGGCAGGGATGCTGGTACATGCCAATAAGAGCTTATGGTCTAGTTGGAGAGAGAAAGAGCAAGTACTGTAGAGCAATGGAGAAAGTCTTGCTACTAAATTGTTGCCCAAAGACCAGCATCATTGATAGCATCAGAAGATTATAAGAAAGGCAGAATCTTAGGTCCCTCCCCACATCTGCTGAATTTTAACATTTTAGCAAGAACCCCAGGTGATTCATATTCACATTAAAGTTTGATATGCATTAATGTCATGGACTTCTTGTTAGGTTAAGCAATGCCAGCTGCTGTTACCCACAACTCACTACCCCAATCTTAGTGGCTTAGCACAATAATTTTATGCCCAATGTGAGTGGTTGGGGGCTGTCCACAATCTGATGGCACAGGGATCTAGGTTCTCTTCACTTTGTGACACTACCATATAAACATGTGGCTTCCAAGTTTTCTACTTAAATAAAGAAAGAAATGGAGCTAGCATGCTTCCTCTTAAATGCCTCAGCCAAGAAGTGGCACAGAAAACTTCTTCTCACGTCTGTTGGCATGAACCATTTGCACAACCCCAAACTAGCTGCAAGTAAGTTGGAGAATGTAGAGATGGGGCACTTGGATTATTTTTGGAGCACCACCTCAGCCATTCTCTTTCATAGGGGTTCATATGATCCAACAGGGATATTTTCAGGAAGGAAAAGTCAATTTTTAGAGGAATCAGAGAAAAGGTCATAAAAAAAAGTCTATTTTTGGTTTGGGGCTTTGAAGATGGATTGAATCTAAAAGTTAAACCAGCAGAGAAAGGTGGATATCAGAGGAAGAAAGGAGAGCATTAGTTTAGTACACAGAATATTGTAGGAAGAACTGGGCATCAACATTTATTCAGAGGGAAAGATATGGTGAAGATACTTCATGAAATCATCTCTGCTCACTATAATCTTGAAAACAAGTATTGCAAGATAGCTTTTTTTGAGAGTTTGATTTGGGTCGATTCAATGGATTAGGATTAGAAATTCTGAAACTGTCTGTCATAATAAATTAACATATCATCATATGAGTGAACTTACCTCCTTATGCATCTGCCCAGGAAAGAACAATGGGTTACAGAGTAATGAATGTAGACTGGGCATTTGGAGGCTACATATCTAATCCCAACTCTGTTAGGCATTCACTCTGGGATTTGGGGTCTGACTGTGAACATTGCTGAGACTTCAGAGAGTGTCAGCCTAGATGAGCAGTTTGTAGTCCAGTAGTTCTTGACCCTGACTGCACATGAGAATCATCCATGAAGCTTGTAAAAAATTCCAGACCAGGGAAAACACTCTCTGGGGATGTGGTTGAGACATCTGTATAAAAGCTGAATAAAGAAACCCTGGTCTGTCCCAGTGGTCTTCATACTTTAATGTGCATATAGATCATGTGAGGATCTTGTGAACATGAAGATTCTGAGTCAGTGGGTCAGAGGTGTGACCTGAGATTCTGCATTTCTAACCACCTCCTAAACGATGCTGAGGCTCCTGGTTCAGGATTCACCGAGGCCTGAATAATGTTAAATAATTGATCAATTTCTGTCAAAAGACTCTTTTGTTCCAACTTAACCAGATTGGGCGGTGATTTTTGCATTGTCTAGAAGCAGGCTGGGTGGGCTCAGGCAGAGAAGCCTCTGGAGGGAGAAGTGAAATGTTTGTACTCAAAGGCTAATCCATTGCCTCCTCCCGGGTATCAGCAAGATGTGTGAGCTGGCAGTGCTCATCTCTCATGTCAACACTCCCCTTACACTGAAGGCAGGAAGTGCTGCCTCTGGGGATGCTTGACAGACTGATAAAAGATCATAAGGAGCCAGAGTTGTTAGGTCATGAATCAACACATGTGCTGTGCCCCTGGTGAAGGAGGATGGGAAGAGGGGTGAGAGTGGGAAAATCATACGCAGGAAGCATCCAGGAACCCAGCCAGTCACTTTCGCATGCATTATGCCATTTATTCTTTATAAAAATCCTCAAAGGTTGGCATTATTAACTGCATTTTCTAAATTAGAAAATTGTGACTCAGAGAAGGTAAATGGCTCGTCAGCCTGGAAAGCATCTGCTTGACACCCAAATCCACCCTCTCTTCACAACACACACTAAAGTGTCTTATATCTTAAGTCATGTTGATGGCGGGTAGAGGAACTGGGGTAACATGTCGTCCACATGAGTCATTTTATCATGGCCATGTTGGAAGTGTGGTCCACTTAGTGTTCTCTCTTGCATTTTCCATCCTTTGTAGTTTGTCAAATGATACAAAGATAAGAAGAAACTGTCTATAAACGGAAGCTGTGCAAAAAGAAGCAATGATGGTGCAAGAACTGTTGCGATTTGTTTTCCTGGATCTTCCCATCTTCAGGAGTCCACCATTATCAAGGCCAGAAAAAGGAAATACATACAATGCAATACAACTTTGTTGTATTATATTATGTATATTTCCTCTTTCTCCTTAGCCCCTCTCCATTCTGACTGGACTTTGCTAACTAGAATTTACAAATAGAATAAGCTAACTCTGTTTCTCAGGGCATCTGCACTCTCTGTTCCCTCAGATAACACTTTGTCTTTCTTCTCCTATCCTTTAGTCTTGGCCTTGATGCTGCACCCTCAGAGAACTTCTCTGACCAGCTTATCTGAACTAGTTTTCCTCGTGCAAGCTACATCATAATCCTCAATCGTCCACTCTCACTTTATTTTTATAGGCTTCACAAATACTTGATCTTATATTTTTTACCTGTTTATTACCTGTCTCACTCGTCTGCTAGAGCTATGCTTAGAAAACTTTCCCTGAACAGGCCAGATATATTTTAGGCTTTGCAGGCCATACAACTACTCAGCTCCATAGACATTTGGTACGCTGGATCAGTGTGGCTGTGTTCCACTAAAACTATATTTACAAAGACAGACCGTGGGATAGATTTGGTCCACAGGCCATAGTTTGCTGACACCTACTCTAGAAAATAAGTCCTATGAAGAACATTGCTTTTTGTCTTCCATAATATGCCCAGAACTAAAAATCAATGCTTAGCATATAGTGGCATTTAATACATTTATTTTTGAGTAAATGAGTGAGTGAATCAATGAATAAATTAATGAATAAATCTGTCACCTCAGGACAACACAGGAAAACACAGGCAAACTTAGAAAATGAAAGAAGTGAATTATAAGCTTTTGAAGCTGAGATACGCTTTGCTAAGATAGTGTGATATCTCTGTTGTCATGACCTGTCACAATTCTTAAAAAAAGAATTTTATAAAAAGGAGGGTGAGAGTGGAGAGAGCCAGATAGAGATGGTTAGATAATTTCTAGCAGATTAACTGAAGTCCCTACTGGAGTTTAATTCTTTGTGAAGAATATTAGAAAAAGGAATTCTCAGTCTTTGAAAAACTAGTCCAGAATTACCCTGTTACAGCATGAGGCATCAGGGTCATTTGGGAGCACAGGGGAAATGGCCTAATTTTCATTCCTTACATAGTCCTTATGAATTAAGCAAATACTGTAGATTTAAGAACTCAGAGCCTTAGGTCTAAGATCAAAAGTTAGATCTGGGCAGTACAAGCTGCCTCATGAGAGAGGAAATGAGACCAGTCTGGTGCACGAAGTAGATGTGGGGATAAGGGGATAAGACCAGTGGCCACTAGCAGATTGTTTAACCTTGAGAATAACTCTCATCCATGCCCCTCTGGCCAAGACAGACATCATCACTCTAGGTGACTGCAAAACGGGCATAGAAGTAAAATCAGATCTTGTAATGATGCTATTTTCATGAGGCTGTATAGTCCCTGGTCATGGGAGCTCACATTTACATAACAATTCAGCTGTCAGCAATTCTGGGGAATCACGACAGCTAACAAGACTTTGTTTCATGAAGGTTCCTCTCCACTCCTACAGGTAGGCTTATTTGGGGGACTTTCTTAGAATCTTTAGGTTCTACATATTAGGGCTCTGAGCACAATTGGGCATTTGTTTGTGGAAACACCCCTTGCATCTAGGAGAGGGCATCTTGGAAAATAATGATGTTCCTCCAGGTACAGGGAGAGTCTGTGGACATATGCTGCGTCCAGGAACCTAGACTAAACAAGGAAGGGCAGGTAGTGTATGTCATGGGCTAATGTCCACATTGAATTTCTGCAAATTAACTCTTAGAAGAGTTTTGTCCCTCAAAACAATAATCTATTTAAAATACATACACAGAGATTGGTTCAAGATGGTGGAGTAGAAGGATGTGAGCTCACTCCCTCTTGCGAGAGCACCGGAATCACAACCAACTGCTGAGCAATCATCGACAGAAAGACACTGGAGCTCACCAAAGAGGATGCCCCACATCCAAAGACAGAGGAGAGGCCACAGTGGGATGCTAGAAGAGGTGCAATCACAATAAAATCAAGTCCCATAACTGCTGGCTGGGTGACTCACAAACAGATCAGTTATACACAGAAGTCCACCAACTGGCGTAAGGGTTCTGGGTCCCAAGTCGGGCTTCCCAACCTGGGCATCCGGTAACGGGAGGAGGAATTCCCAGAGAGTCAGACTTTGAAGGCTGGTGAGATTTGATTGCAGGACTTCGGCAGGACTGGGGGAAACAGAGACTTCACTCTTGGAGGGCATACACAGGGTAGTGTACACATTGGGACCCAGGGGGAAGGAGTGGTGACCCCATGGGAGACTGAACCAGACCTACCTACTAGTGTTGGAGGGTCTCCTCCTGCAGAGGCAGGGTGTGGCTGTGGCTCACCACGGGGACAAGGACACTGGCAGCAGAAATTCCGGGAAGTACTTCTTGCTGTGAGCCATGGGAGAGGAAATAGACACCCAGGTCCAGGAAGTGCAGAGAATCTCAGGCAGGATAGACCAAGGAGAAACATGCTGAGATACATAGTAATCAAATTGAAAAAAATTAAAGACAAAGAAAAATTATTAAAAGCAACAAGGGAAAAACGACAAGTAACATACAAGGGAACTCCCATAAGTTTAACAGCTGATTTCTCAGCAGAAACTCTACAAACCAGAAGGGAGTGGCATGATATATTTAAAGTGATGAAAGGGAAGAAGCTACAACCAAGATTACTCTAACCAGCAAGGGTCTCATTCAGATTTGACGAAGAAATCAAAAGCTTTACAGGCAAGTAAAAGCTAAGAGAATTCAGCACCACCAAACCAGTTCTACAACAAATGCTAAAGGAACTTGTCTAAGTGGGAAACACAAGAGAAGTAAAGGAGCTACAAAAACAAACCCAAAACAATTAAGAAAATGGTCATAGGAACGTACATATTGATAATTACCTTAAATGTGAATGGATTAAATGTTCCAACCAAAAGACACAGGCATGCTGAATGGATACAAAAACAAGACCCATGTGTATATGCTGTCTACAAGAGACCCACTTCAGACCTAGGGACACATAAAGACTGAAAGTGAGGGGATGGAAAAAGATATTCCATGCAAATGGAAATCAAAAGAAAGCTGGAGTAGCAATACTCATATCAGATAAAATAGACTTTAAACTAAAGAATGTTACAAGAGACAAGGAAGGACACCACGTAATGGACAAGGGATCAACCCAAGAAGAAGATATAACAATTATAAATATATATGCACCTGAGTACATGAGGCAAATGCTTACAGTTATAAAAGAGGAAATCAACAGTAACACAATAATAGTGGGGGACTTTAACACCTCACTTACACCAATGAACAGACGATCCAGACAGAAAATAAGGAAACACAAACTTTAAATGACACAATAGACCAGATAGACTTAATTGCTATTTATAGGACATTCCATCCCAAAACAGCAGATTACACTTTCTTCTCAAGTGCACTTGGAACATTCTCCAGGATAGATCACATCCTGGGTCACAAATCAAGCCTCAGTAAATTTAAGAAAATTAAAATCATATCAAGCATCTTTTCCGACCACAACACTATGAGATTAGAAATAAAAAAAGTAAAAAACAAAAACTCATACAGGCTAAACAATATGTTACTAAATAACCAAGAGATCTATGAGGAAATCAAAAAATACCTAGAGACAAATGACGATGAAAACACGATGATCCACAACCTATGGGATGCAGCAAAAGCAGTTCTAAGAGGGAATTTTATAGCAATACAATCCTACCTTAAGAAACAAGAAAAATTTCAAATAAACACTCTAACCTTACACCTAAAGGTACAAGAGAAAGAAGAACAAACAAAACCCAAAGTTAGTAGACGGAAAGAAATCAAGATCAGAGCAGAAATAAATGAAATAGAAACAAAGAAAACAATAGCAAAGATGAAAAAACTAAAAGCTAGTTCTTTGAGAAGATAAACAAAATTGATAAACCTTTAGCCAGACTCATCAAGAAAAAGAGAGAGAGGACTCAAATCAATAAAATTAGAATTGAAAAAGGAGAAGTTACAATGGACACCACAGAAGTACAAAGCATCTTAAGAGACTATTACAAGCAAATCTATGCCAATAAAATGGACAATCTGGAAGAAATGGACAAATTCTTAGAAAGGTTTAACCTTCCAAGACTGAACCAGGAAGAAATAGAAAATATGAACAGAGCAATGACAAGTAATGAAATTGAACCTGTGATTAAAAATCTTCCAACAAACAGAAGTCCAGGACCAGATGGCTTCACAGGTGAATTCTATCAAACATTTAGAGAAGAGCTAACACCCATCCTTCTCAAGCTCTTCCAAAAAATTGCAAAGGAAGGAACACTCCCAAACATTCTATGAGGCCACCATCACCATGATACCAAAACCATTCAAAGATACTACAAAGAAAAAGAAAATTACTGACTAATATCACTGATGAATATAGATGCAAAAATCCTCAACAAACTACTAACAAATACAATCCAACAACACATTAAAAGGATCATACACCATGATCAATTGGGATTTATCCCAGGCATGCAAGGATTCTTCAGTATACGCAAATCAATCAATGTGATTCACCATATTAACAAACTGAAGAATAAATACCATATATCATCTCAATAGATGCAGAAAAAGGTTTTGACAAAATTCAACACATATTTATGATAAAAACTCTCCAAAAAGTGGACATAGAGAGAACCTACCTCAACATAATAAAGACCATATACGACAAACCCACAGCAAACATTAGTCTCAGTGGTGAAAAACTGAAAGCATTTCCCCTAAGATCAGAAACAAGACAAGAATGTCCACTCTCACCACTATTATTCAACATAGTATTGGAAGTCCTAGCCACGGTAATCAGAGAAGAAAAAGGAGTAAAAGGAATACAAATTGAAGAAGTAATGCAGTCACTGTTTTAAGATGACATGATACTATGCATAGAGAATCCTAAAGATGCCACCAGAAAACTGCTAGAGCTAATCAATGACTTTGGTAAAGTTGCAGGATACAGAATTAATGCAGAAATCTCTTGCATTCCTGTCCACTAACAATGAAAGATCAGAAAGAGAAATTAAGGAAACAATCCCATTCACCATTGCAACATAAAGAATAAAATACCTAGGAATAAACCTACCTAAGGAGGTAAGAGACCTGTACTCAGAAAACTAGAAGACGCTGATGAAAGAAATCAAAGATGACACAAACAGATGGAAAGATATACCATGTTCTTGGATTGGAAGAATCAATATTTTGAAAATGACTATACTACCCAAAGCTATCTACAGATTCAAGGCAATCCGTTTCAAATTACCAATGGCATTTCTTACAGAGCTAGAACAAAAAACTTAAAATTTGTATGGCGACACCAAAGACCCTGAATAGCCAAAGCAATCTTGAGGGAAAAAACGGAGCTGGAGGAATCAGACTCCCTGACTTCAGGCTATACTACAAAGCTACAGTAATGAAGACAATATGGTACAGAAACAGAAATATAGATCAGTGGAACAGGATAGAAAACCCAGAGATAAACCATCACACCTGTGGTCAACTAATTTATGATGAAGGAGGCAAGGATATACAATGGAGAATTCTGACAGTCTCTTCACAGCTACATGTAGAAGAATGTAATTAGAACACTCCCTAACACCATACACAAAAATAAACTCAAAATGGATTAAAGACCTAATTGGATTAAAGACCAGACACTATAAAACTCTTAGAGGAAAACATAGGAAGAAAACTCTTTGACATAAGTCACAGCAAGATCTTTTGACCTACCTCCTAGAGTAATGGAAATAAAAACAAAAATTAACAAATGGGACCTAATGAAACTTAAAAGCTTTTGCACAGCAAAGGAAACTACAAACAAGATGAAAAGACAACCCTCAGAATGGGAGAAAATACTTGCAAATGAATCAATGGACAAAAGATTAATCTCCAAAATATATAAACAGCCCACGCAGCTCAATATTAAAAAAACAAACAACCCAATCAAAAAATGAGCGGAAGAGCTAAATAGACATTTCTCCAAAGAAGACATACAGGTGGCCAAAAAGCTGCTCAACATCGCTAATCATTAGAGAAATGCAAATCAAAACTACAATGAGGTATCACCTCACACCGGTTACAATGGGCATCATCAGAAAATCTACAAAGAACAAATGCTGGAGAGGGTGTGGAGAAAAGGGTACACTCTTGCACTGTTGGTGGGAATGTAAATTGATACATCCACTATGGAGAACAGTATGGAGGTTCCTTAGAAAACTAAAAATAGAATTACCATATGACCCAGCAATCCCACTACTGGGCATATACCCAGAGAAAACCATAATTCAGCAAGACACATGCACCGCAATGTTCATTGCAGTACATTTACAGTAGCCACCTCATGGAAGCAACCTAAGTACCCATTGACAGATGAATGGGTAAAGAAGATGTGGTACATAATACAATGGAATATTACTCAGCCATAAAAAGGAACAAAATTGAGTCATTTGTAGAGACGTGGATGGAACTAGAGACTGTCATTACAGATTGAAGTATGTCAGAAAGAGAAAAACAAATATATGTTAATGCATATACGTGAAATCTAGAAAAACGGCACAGATGAACTGGTTTGCAAGGCAGAAATAGAAACACAGATGTAGAGAACAAATGTATGGAAACCAAGTGGGGAAAGCAGCAGGGGGTGGGGGGTGGGGGTGGTATGAATTGGGAGATTGGGATTCACATATATACACTGATATGTATAAAATTGATAACTAATAAGAACCTGCTATATTAAAAAATAGATAAATAAAATAAAATTCAGAAAATAAAATAAAATACATACACAATCATGGCACGGCCCTGATGCTGAGTTTCCTTGACCTCTGGTTGACTAATGGGTCACATCTAAAGTACTAAGCTTGGCCCCTAGGTCCCACTGTGGTTCAGCCCTCACTTACTCTCCACTCTCATTGTCTGACCTTGCTGTTTCCTGCCTCAAACTTTTGCTTCTGCGATTTCCTCTTTCTAAACTATCTTTCCCTCCTCTTTTGCCTGGTGATTACATCTTTGTTTTTTTTCTTCTCTGTAAAGTCCCACTAACTCATCCAAGCATAATTGCTACCTCTTTCCTTTGGGCCAACATTGTAGCTCATAAATAACTTTATTAATCATCTGTTCTCAATCTGCTGCCTGGATTACAATCTGGGAGCTCCATCAGGGCAAGGACTGGGGCAGTTGTTCCTGACCTGATGCCTGATAGGCTTTTAATAAACATTTTAAATGCATGAATGAGTGAGTGAATGAATAAATGGACTCTTGCTAGACTATGAGCTCTCAGAAGACAAAGAGCCATGCTTTTTTTACTCATGCATTGTCTGCATTTTATAGTGTCTGGCAGATAGGAAAAATGTGGTTATTGCTTGTTTATAAAATAAATATGCTATTGAAAGAATATATCTTCCTTCTGCTAGTAGAAAAGTCTGGATGCTCAGTGGAGAGTGGCTGCCTTGGATAGAAATATTGAGGCTGCACAAGAGCCACCATAAGACAGCCCTCTCAACCAACTTCAACACAAAACCCTTTTGCATCCCTTAATCGATGATCGGCCTTTAACTCATCAGCCTGGGACAATATTGGTTAATGCCAGGTTGTCTTGGAGTAATTATTGGTTGATCTCCTTTTACTCCCCGCAGTATCCTAGTTTGGAAGATAAAGCATATGGCTACTCTAATTGTGTGCTATATGATATGCATACCTTATAGGTCTTAAGATATTAATATTTCCACAAAGCTCAAGATGCCGTAGCACCTGAAGAAGATAGTAATGAGGTAAAAATGATGAGAAAAATGGTCACAAATTAAAATGCATTGAAACATCACTAGGTGAGCAAAAGAGATTTCACAGTAACAGTATCCTTGTGTTTGAGGGTTCCGGGAAAGGCTTCATAGAGAGCCTGGCATTGGAGAAGGGCCCTGATGAATGAATAATGGGTCCAGCTTCTTATTTTCCCCTGAAAGCATCTAGAGCAGTCTTGCCCTGGCTTGTGCTGGTATTCTATCTTGCTCTTTTTTTCCTGTTTTTGCTCAGTGTTCACACCCTCAAGAATGTCTTTCCTCCTTTTATGCACTTATCTGAATGTTACTCATCCTTCATGACCCAGGCTGAGTCCTACAGTTCCGGGCCTCCCACATTCACAATGATTCTTACATCCTTAAATGCCTGTAGATCTTAAATCCTCTTCAGTGGGTTTGCCATTTAACATATGGTGCCTTGTAGCATTTCTTGCTTTGTGTAGCATCTCCCCTTAGCTCCAAGTAAAAGGAAAATCTGCGGGTGGGAATCAGAAAGGTTTGGCTGGGGGAATAGACACTGGAAGCCAATCATCTTGGAATGACTGTGGCAGAGGGAAGAAAAAGGGACCAAGATGTAGGACCAAGTATCAGCCAGAGAACAGAAGCTACCTGTGAGAAAACACCTTCCTCCAGCCCAGAGCAGGGGGAATGGCTCCTTCCTGGTGACCTGGGACAGAGGGCTTTCCATGGATATACAGGGAGAAAGGAAGGAGAAGCAAGAGGCCCAGAGGTAGACTTCCCTGGTCCCTTGAATTGAGCATCAGTTGAACAAGTGTCCCCAAGTGGTGGTGGGACAAGCCTCTTCCTGCTTCTGACATAAGAAGGCACTGGTTTCTTCCAGGTCCTGCTCATGCCGAAGCTCTGCCCAAGGTAGGGAGGTCTAGGAAGGGTAGGCTGTCCATGGGGCACAGATGCAGTCATGGAAGGGGCAGCAGGTAGACTCTTCAGGCTGTTGACGGATTCTTGGAGTAAGGCAGGGATGTTTCCATGAGGCCCATAGATTCTTCAGGAAGCAAGGGGCAGTATCATAGTGATCTGGGAATGAGAGACTACACAGGACAGGAAGAAACATCTCCATAATAATTTCCCTATTTTGATTCAGAGAAAAAAAAATTTACAGGGGCTGAGATACCAAACAATTGTGCTGAAATACATGAACACCCTGATGTTAGTTCTAAGCTGGTGATCTGGGAAACACATTAAATTACATGCTTTTCTTTATTTTTTTCCTTTCCTTCCTTCCCTCCCTCCCTCCTTTCCTTCCTTCTTTCCTTCTTCCCTTCCTTCCTTCCTTCATTCCTTCTCTCCTTTCTTTTTCTATCAATCAACTCCAAGTTGAACATATATTCTTGGAAGGAATTAAAAATTGTAACCATTTTATATAACCACAGTACTTATCCTGATACTCTGAACCTAGTAAGTCATAGGTACTTAATATATGCTTTCTGATTGAATGCTTGGCTGGGAATGTTCATGGAGAATAAGTATTTTCTTTGTCTGAATCCTTCTAGAAACTCAGATATCAGACATTAGCAATGCCCTTGACTCCTTGGTTATATAAGGGGAACAAAACACCCCCATGAACAAGAAGTCAGGTTCTGGAACCCAAATCGTCTGAGCAGATGAGAATAACAAGAGTTAGGAAGCTGGTTGAGCACAGCATGGTTTCCTTGAGCAGAGCACAGAATCCATCAGGTAACCGTGGACTCTCTGGGCAGCACCAAAATCAAGGAAGTTAGAAGAAGGTAATTAAGAGAGGAGGATTCAAGACTCTCTTGACTTTATTTTTTGCATGGATTGGAGATGGTGGCAGGACCTTCTGTTTGGGGTTCAGTTCATTCTCTCCTACCTTGGCAAGTTTCCAAACCTCTTTCTCTTGTTGCTGCTTTTGTTAAGTCACTTTCCCATAACCACTGGTTCCCTGCCCTTCTCAGCTCAGACCCTTAAGTGATTTGCAAATTCAGACACCAACTTGGTCTACAGAAAGCAAGAGTATAGTGATGGTCTCTCTTCATTTCTTTCCTGACACCTCCATGGGTGGAATTTCACACGTACAACAACTTTTGCCAAAGTTTGGGTGACTTTTTCCACCTCAGAAAGAGCTTCCCATTGGGAGGCCTTGACTTAGAATTCCTGGTGGACCAAAATGCTGACTCTCAGATCTAGGGGAGGCTGGCGGCCCTGGCCCAGCTCGTCTCCAGGGACATGTTAGAAAGCACTGACCTAAAAGTTTAGTTTAAAAGCAGCATCTTTAGGAAAACATATCCCCCAAGAACCTGATTTTTTTCCCAAGAATGAAGAAAAAAAGCACCAAAACAATTCTTTTTTTTAATTTTTAAAATTTTAATTAATTAATTAATATTATTATTATTTTTTGGTCATCCTCCTCGCAGCATGCAGGATCTTATTTCCCCGACCGGGGATCAAACCCTTGCCCCCTGCAGTGGAAGCACAGAGTCCTAACCACTGGACCGCCAGGGAATTCCCAACAACTCTCTTTTTTAGAGCCTTCAGGAAGTTGTCTGAGAAACACTTCTTGCTTAGGAAAAAGACTGACATTGCATGAATCATCTGTTACCCTTCTCTCTAATAATTGTAAACTATAATTCCCTTAATTGTCCGTGCTTCACCTGCCTCTCTGCCTTTGGACGTGCTACTCCTGCTTCCCAGAATGTCTTTCTTCCCCTGGATGGACCTATCAAATGCCTAACTCCACTTTCCAGAAGCATCCAGCTCAAAAGCACCTTCTCTGTGAAGCCTTCCAGGATTTCCCCGGATAAATGTAGGAGCTGCCTGTTTGGGTATACCAGATTACTTTCTCTATTAATCTATTTTAGTATTTCATTCAATAATTAAAACAATAATTGCTACATGCTAGGAACTCTGCTAGGAACTGGGAAAAAACAATAACAAAATGAGATATAGACATAGAATCTTGTCATCAAGATTCTTAGAGCTTATCTCTTGTCACACTGGTGAAATGATGTACTTGCATATTTATTCTGTGCATAAGAGGAGCAGGGTCTCTAGAATATGGCTGCCTGGATTCATATCTTGGCTCTACAACCATCTAAGCTGTAGGACTAGCAATCTGAACTCTCTGTGCTTCAGTTTCCTTATCTGTAAAATAGTCATGTTTATATCACCTCCTAAGGTTGTGACGAATGAATGAATCAACATTACAAAGTGCTTAGAACGGTGCTTGAAATTTACTAAGGCCTCTTTAAATTTAGTTATTATTTTGCTAAAATCTCTTCCCCCTGGAGTAGGTCCCTGCTTTTACTTTTTGTGTACTCCAAACACTTAATGTAGTACGTAGCATACAATAAGTGCTTAATAAATATTTGTTGAATGAATGAACCATTATACAGCAGATTAGTTTTCAAAAGAAAAGGCTCTAATTCATACATCTCTTCTAAGGCAGGGAATTCACTATTTGTTCCCTTAAGACATTCAGCTTCGACAGCCATGCATGAAACCGTATTAAGCCTGGAGAATTTTACATCCGCTCTGGTGGCTGCTATTGATTTTACCTACTGAAATATTTGGCTCCTTCATAAAATGAAAAATTATTCACAAACAAAACAGGAAAACAGTCTTTAAATGCTTATATCTGCAATTCACATGTGATTTAACATTTTTCCTTTTGGATGGGAATGAAATCTCTCTGTTTTGGATGAGAGTGAAAAATGGCTCCAAATCAATTGGTTATTTGGTCTATAGTTATTTCAGAAGATATATGGGAAACAGAAAATAATTTTATAAACTGATTTTGCTTGGAAACAGCAGAAGATCAGATTTCCTCCCTGGCTCAGCCAGAAACCGAGACTTTTATGTATCAGGATTTGTTGTAACAGAATTTGCCAGTTAACTGGGTCAAACATTTAGTTTGAATCACCTTTCTGCTCTGCCTAATGATTACCTAGGTAAACTGGCTAACTCAATTACTCTTTAGGAACAGGAGGAGAATTTTGGTACAGTGAGAGCAATGCCATGCCTTGCAGGGACCTAAAAGCCGTCTCTGCCCTTTTACTTAATAATTTATTCTTATTGGGATCAAAGTCTTTTGTTAATACAGTATAAGCCTGTCACTGGTCCAGGTGTTCCCCAAAGTTCACAGACAGCCCAGCTTGAGAACTAATATAGACTCATTATTCTCTCTTCCCTTTAATAATGTCATAATCATGCTACCATTTATTTAGCATCTTTCACTTGTCAGGTCCTTTCCGTGCATAATCTCACTTAATCCCCATGATGGTAGTCTATAATAGTCCTCATGATAGTCTTAGTGGCTTATCACACTAATGCTTTAGTGAAAATATATTTTCACTTGTGTCCCAGTTCACTCACATTCTTCTAGGGTGGCCTTCCACAATATGATTCAGGGATCCAGGCTTCTTCCATCTAGTGACTCGGTCCTTCCCCAGGACTTTCAAAAGCTCCACTGGACCCTCTCCATTCACTGGGAGACCAGAAAAGAATATAACGGGTTGAACTGTGTTCTCCAACAAGACATATTTAAGTCCTAACCCCTGTTAGCTGTAAAGGTGACCTTATTTGGAAATAGGGTCTTTGCAGATACAATGAAGATGTAAGGTAAGAGGAGGTCATACTGGAAAAAGGTAGGTCCTAAATCCAATGAGTGGTGTCTTTGTAAGGAGAGAAAGATTTGGAGATCCAGTGGAGATCCAGGGAAGAAGGCCATGTCATGGCTGAGCCAGAGATTGGAGTGATACCTATAAGCCAAGAGTTGCTGGCAACCACCAGAAGTTAGGAGAGAGGCATGGAGCAGATTCTTCCACAGAATCTCCAGAACGAACCAGCCCTACTGACACCTTGGTTTCAAACTTCTAGCCTCTACTTTGTTAAAGTAGAGGTTATCTACTTCGTAGTATACTTTAGAGCAGCCCTAGGAAACTAATACAAAGGATTATCCACCGTGGATTCCTCCAGCATTTTAAAGATGTCGTTTCATTGCCTTCTTGCTGTTTCCAATGAATAACTGTGCACAGTGTTTTTCTTTGACTGCCTTTAAGATTTTCTTTTTATCACTGGTTTTAAGCAATTGGATTATGATGTGCCTTAAAGTGGTTTTCTTTATGTTTCTTCTGCTTGGGGTTTATTGAGCTTCTTGGATGTGTGGATTTATGGTTTTCATCAAAACCATAAATCAAGTCCATTTATGGACTGCTTAAGGTTGTCCCACAGTTCATGGAGGCTTTGTTTATTTTTAATTTTTTTTTCTCTGTGTTTAGTTTTGAATAGTTTCTATTGCTATGTCTTCAATTCAACTAATATTTTCTTCTGAGAGCTCCTCTAATCTGCCATTAACACCACTCAATGTATTTCTCATCTCAATATTGTACTTTTCATCTCTAGATGTTAGATTTTGGTATTTTTTAATACTTTCCCTATATTTACTTAATATGTTCAATTTTTCCTGAAGCTTCTTGAGCATGTAGAATACAGTCCATAACTATTTTAATGCCCTTGTCTGCTAATTCTGTGATCTCTGTTACTTCTGAGTCAGTTTTTATGTATTAATTTTTCTCCTTTTGAGTTGTAGTTTTCTGCTTCTTTGCAAGCCTGGAAATTTCTGATTGGGTGACATGCATTGCTAGTGCTGTGATTTTATTGGCTGCATTTCTATAAATTTTTTTGAGCTTTGTTCTAGGGTATATTAGCACCATTTTTTCAATAGCATTGGCTCACTGTATATCTCTGTGTCATGTTGTAATTCTCACAATATTTCTAATGTTTTCATTATTATCATATTTGTTACGGTGATCTGTGATCAGTGATCTTTGATGTTACTGCTTTGGCTCATTAAAGGCTCAGATGATGGTTAGTATTTTTTAGCAATAAAGTATTTTTAAATTAAGGGGTATACATTGTTTTTTAAACAATGCTGTTACATACTCAATAGACTACAGTATAGTATAAACATAACTTTTATATGCAATGGGAAGCCAAAAAATTTGTGTGACTTGCTTAATTGTAATATTCACTTTACTGTCATGGTCTGGAACTGAACCTGAAATATTTCCAAGATATGCCTGTACATGCCCTGATTAATATTCAGCATAATACTTGGTGGGGATGTTCTGTAGATATCTGGAGCCTTCTCTGTATGCAGCTTTCTCTTTTCCTGTATTCTGCCCTGCAATCTCTAGCCACTTTAGCTTTTGCAGACACCTAGCTCTGTCACCTCAGCTAAGAGAGAAAGCTGAACTCTGCCTGAATTTTTCTTCCCATGCTGTGTCTGGGAAACTTCCCCCAGGCAGAAAACTGGGGCAATCATAGGGCTCAACCTCTTTTTTTTTCCTCCCTGTCTCTTAGGGATTGCTGGCCTTTATTGCTGTATGTCCACTGTCTTGAATAATGCTGGTTTGTATATTTTGCCCAGTTTTTAGTTGGTTCAAGTAAGAAGTTAATCTGGTCCTGTTCCTCCGCTTTGACTGGAACACTGTGGTGGATTAAGCAGGGTCAGAAATTCTTTGACACACTTCGCATTGAGAAGTATGGTTTACGTCTACTCTCCTTAAAACCAGGCAGGCTTTGTGACTATTTGGCCAATAGAAAACAGCAGAGGTAGTGCTATATTAGTTTCTGGGCCCAGACTTTAAGAGATTGGCAGCTCCCTCTCCTGTTTCTTAGAACACTTGCTCTTGGAATCCCATGGTACAAGGAAACCCACCACCTCATAGAAGAGCTTATGGGGAAAGAAACATGGGCACCAACTTGTCAGTCATACGAGGGAGTGATCGTGGAAGCATATCCTCTAACCCCAGTCAAGCTGTCCTAGCAGATGCCATATGGAGAAGAGATAAGCTGTCCCTTAGCCCTGCCCACATTGCAGATTCATGATCGCTATTATTTCATGTTGCTGTGTTTTGGCGACTTTTGTTTTCTTTTGCTTTGTTATTTTATTTTTATTTATTTGTTTATTAAAATTTTTATTGAAGTATAGTTGATTTGCAATATTGTGTTAATTTCTTCTGTACAGCAAAGTGACATATATATATATGTATATACATATATATGTGTGTGTGTATATGTATATATACACACATATATATATGTGTATATATATATTCTTTTCCATTATGATTTGTCACAGGATACTGAATATATAATATATCCCCTGTGCCATACAGTAGGACCTTGTTGCTTATCCATCCTGTAGATAATAGTTTGCCTCTGCTAATCCCAAACTCCCAATCCTTCCCTCCCCCATCCACCTCCCCCTTGGCAACCACAAGTCTGTTCTCTATGCCTGTGAGTCTCTTTTTGTTTTGTAGATATGTTGATTTGTATCATATTTTAAATTCCACATATAAGTGATATCACATGGTATTTGTCTTTCTCTGACTTACTTCACTTAGTACGATAATCTCTAGGTCCATCCATGTTGCTGCAAATGGCATGATTTCATTCTTTTTGATGGCTAAAGAGTATTCCATTGTCTATATGTACCACATCTTCTTTATCTATTCATCTGTCGATGGACATTTAGGTTGTTTCCATGTCTTGGCTATTGTAAATAGTGCTGCTATGAACATAGGGTTGGGGTTGTTTTTTACACAGTATTAGACACATGGAACAGCCACTCTTAACATGTGAGAGCTCGTCATTTGGCCCACTCATGGAAACGGGGCTGGGCATGGATTTGCTGAGCAGGTGTTGTTATCTCCCCACATTTATGAAGTAGGGTTATGTCCTTATTGAACACTCTGGAGAACTAAGACTTAGGTTCAATATTGTGTCCAAAGTCACAGCAAGTAAGTGGAAGTGTCAGGATTTTGACTCTGGATTTTTTGACCCCTAAACCTGAACTCTTTCCTGCATCCCTTTCATCCATCTGAGCAGCTAGATCCTGGCCAATTCCTATCCTTCCTTGCACATTCATAAATTACTTTTCTTTGCTTGAATAGCCCTTGTCTCCTGGAGAAGCTTTGACCAATCAGTGGAACTGAGCTGTTCACAAGGTTGGGGCTGATAGAAGAAGACAATGAAGTGAACCCCGAATTGGGATACACATGCTATTGAGAGTCATGGGGGAAAACAAGTCCCCAGATCTAGTGAAAAGAGCCTGAATGTGTCACCAAAATATTAGGGAATTCAAGATCTGGGGTGCAGGGGGGTAAAGTTTGAGGTGGTCCTGGGAAAATACCTAGAACCAGTGCTGTGACTTGTTCTGGGTCAGCTCTGTTTGAAAGCTCAGGGCTGGGGTTAACATTTTATGGGCTGCAAGGGGTCTCACTTGGGCTGGTGGAGATTTGGATAGGAGGCCCTCAGGCTCCAGCCTATTGCCTTTGACTCTGTGATGGTTAGTTTGATGTGTCATCTTGGTATACTATCCAGTTACTCAATCTCACCCTAATCTAGGTGTTGCTGTGAAGGTATCTTGTAGAGGTGGTTAATGTCTATATTTAGTTGACTGTATAGAAAGGAGATTATCCTTGATAATGTGCATGGGCCTCCTCTAATTAGCTGAAGGACCATAAGAGCAAAACTGAGGAATGAGAAATTTTGCCTCAAGACTGTAGCATCAGTTCCTGCTTGAAAATCTCTAGCCTTCTAGCCTGCCCTGTGGATTTCAGGCTTGCCAGTCCCCACAACTGTGTAAGCCAGTTTCTTGAAATAAATGTTTATACGCACACATATGCACATATCCTACTGGTTCTGTTTCTCTGGAGAACCCTGACCAATACAGACTCTGCGAGTGATACACCGAACACAGACTTGAGTTCTTTGCTAAAACATCTGAGAATACAACCATTAGCATTGGGATTTAGTCTCAAATATTAAGAGAGGACCAGGATCTACCACCATCTTGACCTGATCTTGGTGGCATCAATTACAGCCTTGAAAGAGAAGAGCATGTATTCCCAGGGTCTAATCTCCATAGCTCAGCAAATCAATGCCTGCTTATCTTGGAAAGCTGACTTATTGTCCTGGAAATCCAGGAGCTCTCAGGTGGCAGAGTGGCCTCTCATATCAAACACCCTTAAACCGGGGGCTTAAGTGGTGTGGGGATCAGAGCTGCCTTAAGGAATTTCTCTGACAGGAAATTATCTGCATTGCATGCCAGGGCTAGCCAATGCTCACTGGAAGGCAGCGATTTAAATTCTACACACACACCAGTGGCCTCTGCATTAACTGCAATGCCTGTGTTAAACGGAGAGAAAGAGGTAAAAAAAAAGAAAGAAAGAGAGATCTACAGCCAGTGTCATTATGAGCAGCTCAATGAAGACATCTGCTCCATGCCCAGTGGCGGTCAGAGCCGTGATAAGACACAGGACTGTGTGAAGGGGGTAGAGAACGAGATGCAGAAATATTATTATGCCATTCTATAAATCGGTGGTCCATCCTCACTTTGAATACAGCAGCCAAGGCCAGCTGTCTTATCTCAACGAGGATATAAATGAGAGGGCGAAAGGCCAGCGAAGAGCAGTGGAGCTGATTAGAGGCATCAGGATTGAGATGGGAGCAGAGGCAAGAGGATGGATCTCACGGGCAGAGAGAATGCGGATGATTAGAGCTGTATATTACAGAGATGTGTGGAGCGGTGAGAGACCAAGGTAGAGGCAAATGAAGTAATGAAGGGCTCCCCAAAGCCCAAGTGGGTGTTCCTATTTATCCTGCCTCATGAAATTAAATGGCAACAGATTTGAGATGGACGAAATGACATCTCTCTCAATGCATAAGGTGCCTGGTTTTCAACTGAGTGTATAGGAGGCCACCTGGCACGTTGAGGAGAGTGCTAGGGAGTTTAGCCTGGGAGTGAGGAAGCATGTCTCTTATGAGGTGGATGTGTTTGGCCCTGTTGCTTCTCTTATCTGAGCCCTAGGTTCTGCATCTGTAGCATGGGGGAGATGGGACCCCATTTCATCAGGCCCTTCCAATTCTGAAGATCCTTGATTCTCTGCAGCTACCTGGTATGAGCTCAGGGAAACCCAGTGAAGAGGCTGTGTGTCGCTTCCTTCCTTCTTCCACGCCCCCTACTGGGAAAGGATGGGAATAGTCAGGCTGGGAAATAGGTGGCCGGATGGCAGAGGCTTCCCAGGGGGTCTTCTTAGCATTTGATTGCAGACATTTGGAACGCTAATGAGATGGAGTATATTTCAAGATATAAAGTCTCCTTAAGATAAATGAAAGCTTCTTTTTTTTTTTCCCAGAGTAATCCCAATCATACTTAGCAGCTTTTTGACTTAAGTAAACTACCAAATTACTTATCTTCCCTAAACCTCAGTTTCTTTCTCTTTAAAATGGGAGTAATATGATCACCTTCCCAGGAGATAACACATTCAAGTCACATAGCCACACAGGCAGTGTTTCATAAAGGAAAGCTATTATTAAAGCTGTTATTGAAAACATTGGCACCAAACCATCAGTAATTTGACAAATCACACTGGTAATTAGTGGCAGATTAGGGATTGAAACACTGGTCCATCATCAAGGGAAGTATGTGTTTTTCCCACTGGATCACATTGCTTTTAGTTGAGGCATAAGCTGCTCACACAGTCCCAGGCAGGGTTTGATTACTGCCACATGTCTGAGATAGATAAGAAGCACCGTGAGAGGTTAGGGAAGGGGAAAGCTGACTAAAGTAGGCTGAGGTGATCCTGGAAAGCTTCCTGGAGGATGGGTCATTTGAACTGGATCTCAGTGAAGTGGAAAGCTAAAGTGGAGAACAAGGGGCATTCACAGCAGGAGAAACTGAGCAATTCACAGAGGTCAGCTCGAGCCTGGGAAACACACATGCCTTATTGAAGTGGAGAGTTGCAATAGGGCAATGGTGATGTTGACTATGGAAGATGGCAGATTACAAAGGGCTTTGGAGGACGGGCTCAATTAGAACATTTTCCTAAGGCAAGTGAGGAGCCATCAAGGCGTTGTGAATTAGAATGGGCATAATCTTCTCAAAAACCACAAAAGTGTGTCTGAGGAGATTCATCCAGCCACTGTCTTCAGGGTGGAGGGAAGAGATTGGACCCAGGGCTGTCAGAGAGTCAGGGCCAGCCGCTCCCCGGCAGGAAGTTCTGAGTGTCAGAATAAGGATGGTGGCGGTGGGCACCAAGGCAGGCACGGGGGCATTTTGGCATAAATGATCGAAGAGCAGCAAAACCAAACAGCTGCTGCGGGCTCGCTTTGTGCTGGCCTCTCTTCCGGGCACCCGGGGGATCTTCACAATATCACTGAGGGGCCCTAGGATGCTGTCCACTTTGGAGCAGACAAGACCTGCTCCAGCACTTACTGCATGAGCGACTGGGCCAGTCTCCACCTTAAACCTCAGTTTTCTTATCTTTTAAATGGGCTAATATTATGTATCCTATAATATTGTTTTGAGGGTTAAAGATAATGTATAAAAAGCACCTAATAGCGGAAGCCTGTCTTGTAGAAGGCACATGCAAAATGAATGCTATTGTTATCATGTTTATTTTTAAAGGACGGCTGAAAGGAATTTTTGGCCTGGATGTGAGGGGTAGCATGAGACTTAAAGGGCCCAAGGTAACTCTAGAGTTCCATTGTCAGAGCCTGAGAAAATGCTGCTTCCACTAATAGAAGTAAAGAAATTGGTTTTGAGGGAAATGTGATAAGCTTGGTTTGATCTTTGAGATGATGGCCGGGCACCCAAGCAGAAAAGTTTGACAGGCCATTGGAGGCATAAAATCAGATCTTGGGCAAGACACCAACATTCTAGAAGAAAATTGAGCTATTTACAAGTATCTAAATATCTTGCCCACATAATGACAAACATCCAGAGTTTTGGAACCCTTTTGACACGGATTTAAATTTCGACTTTGTATCTCAATACTTGATGGTGTCGACTTGTAGACAAAGACCTCTTGTTTTTCTCTGGATTGTGAATCCAATTTTTTTGGCCAAGATCCACATGCCCCAAATCACAATTGGTTTCTTCGCCCTTTGGCAGGAAATTACAAAGGGGTTAAACAAGAAGTTTACTTCAGTTTTAGCTCTAGGCTCTTAATTTCTAAATTATTCACACCTCAACAAATCTTACTTCAATACATTTTGGTAACTGCAGTATCATTTTAGTGATTACCTTTAAATTGGGGATAATATGCTGACAGGCATTAACATAATGTCAAAATATTTTCTTACAATTATTTCTTAACCTCCATCAAATCACTCTTTCCCTGCAGACCTTTTTAATAGACTATGGACAACACACCAGAACTCCAAGCTGTGGAAAGGAAAAGTGATTACCAAGAGCACTTACCAGAAATGATTAAGGCTAGTAAAAGACAGTGGAGCAGAGCTGCGTGTTCTCACATTTCCCTGTCCAGGAGCAGACATGAGGAGACGCATTCTGAAGCAGCTCTAGGGATGTTTGGGTTAGAGCATGGCTGGTAGGAATCTCGTTCCCATTGTCACATCTGCTGCCATTACCCAAATGGAGCATGCATTCTGGTGAAAAATGAAAACAGCTTGGCAGGCCAAAAATAGTAGCTCAGCCCCACTTGGAGAGACTTAGGGACCAGACAGCGCCTGCTAGAAGCAGAAGTGGAAATAATAGGATGTAAAGCAGGAGAGTCTTAAGGGTTTTCAAAATATTTTCACTTATACTATCTACTTTGGGAATCCTAGCCACTTAGGGAAAGCTTGCAAGGTCAGTATGGATTGTCCTCAATTTTATGGCAACTCAGACATTTTAGGCTACTTGCCTCCAATAATAACGGTGACTATGAAGCAGGAGAGTGGATCCGTTTGGCTTTAGAGTCAGGCAGGGATGAGTTCAAACACAGCCTGCTTTCACCATTTATGCGAACTCTTGGCTGTGAAAATAATCTCCTAGGGCTTCAGTGTCCTCATTAGTAACTTGAAGATGATAGCAGTGCATTCCTCATAGAGTGAAATTGACACAATGTTCTCAATATTTGGTAGCCAGTGAGTATTATGATTAGGAGAATAGTAGAATATGATAAACCTAGAACTAGAACTTGAGCATGCTGAGTCCTGCTTTTCCCATTATATCTACGCAAGGGCAGGGGGTGGAGAGGTTAGACAAAGCAAGACGGGGCAGGGTGGGGTGGAGGGAAAGCAAGTGGGGAAGGTTTCGTCACTGATGCTCTCTGAGCCCCACCCCTAATCCTCCAGACTCACAACCACCAGGCTGAGATGCCGGTGCCCTGTGTGATCTTCATGGGTTCTATGTACAAATTTCCTCCCCATACTAAGCCCCCCTGAGCTGAAACAAAACATTTTGTCCCCAGGGCTTGCCTTCATCCGAGGGGAAATTATTTAATTTAAAATGTTAGTGCTAGAAAATTCTGGTGTTCAAGGAAAAGAGCCTTTCAGAATACAGAAGAGGAGCTCGAAGAAAATGAGCCATAAAATGCTGACTGCATTTCCCAGGTCCCACGGCAGCTGGCACTTGGCTGGTGTTAGCCCATGGGAGGCTCTGGGAGGAAGGAAGAGGCCAAGGTATTTCTTCTCTTCTCTCTCTACCTCTGGTGGCCTTTCTAACAGTGACTCCAGCTCCCAATGAATAGTCCCACTGCTGTTCCAGCTTCTACCTGGTGACCCCAGCTGCTGGGTTCCATGTTTGTCCCCTCAGCCTTGGGGTGGCAGTGATTTCCTGCTGTCCAATCTCTGTGCTGCCTCATGGTCTCCAGCTGGCTTTTAAGCTCTTCTATCATGAAGTGTGTGATCAATTCTAGTTGCTCTTTTCCTGGTCAGATCCAGACTGATACCCCCTCTTAGTGCCTAGTACTTTGCCTGCTTTCTACAAATACCATACATGTTTGTAGAATGGAGTAGAGCTTGGTGATATCACTAGACCCAAATAGCCACTTATGTAGTTGTTCAGACACAGCCGTAGAGAGGTCTACAGAAGTTCAGGAAGAGAATTTCAGAATGGTAATGAAAATTAAGGAATTCAAATGCTGGGTGAGGCTTATGGCAAGTTGTAAGGAGAGTAGGAATAGAGGGCCAGGAAATGGGACTTAGGTCATTAGTGACACCCTAATGCACTCTATGACAGAGCTAGTAATTATACTTCCTAACACTGTAACCATTTGTTCAAAGAATCAGCCGAGGAATTAGAGTGCTTGAAATGATTCACTTAAGCCTAAAGCATGGGAATCTCATTTTATAGAAATATTTCCATGTGGGATAGTTTATTGCTTATAAAATCCATCAGAAACAAAGCAGAGGTCAAGGCAAGGTATATTAATATTTAAGGGAATTTCATGACATTTTCTTTCTACCTTTGGTGGCTCTCTGGCTGCCAAGATCTTCCATTTCAGATCCTCCAAGTTTTCAGGTTCTACGGCCATGCTTCAGTGTGTTTGGATGCACCAGATCCTCTAGAAATTAGTTTCACCTATCCAGAAAACTAACCAGGGTTAAGAAGATCCTGATGGGAAGGCAATAGGGAGTGGTGGGTTCAAGACAACTTAAGGGTTGCAAGGAGTGGGTTAATGTGTAAGTCTTGCCATTTATTAGCTCTGTGATGCTCAGCAAGGGACCTAAATTCTGTGAGCCATCCTCAGTGTCCTCTTCTGCAAAATGGGAATAATAGTGTTTGATCTGTAGTAATTATGAAAAGTAAATTTATAAAGTGCCACCAACACAGAGTAGAGATGCAATAAATGTTAGTTGCTCTCATCACCACTATACTCGTTCCGATCAACCTGCTGAATATTCAGAATAAACAGACTCAACTTATCCCCCTCTTCTGGTTGCCTGGTTACACAGAGTCAGTATCTTGAGGGTCAGAGTTTCCCAAACTATGTTCCATGAACCACTAGCCTCCCTGACACTGTAATTAGTCGTCTTCAAACATAAAGGTGATAAAATTTGCAGCATCCTTGTATTTTCTTGACCATGAACTCTTGTTGTGCAGAATAACCACATTCCCCAGAATACACTTTGCTAAACACTTAAGCAGTGGTCTAAATAGAGCATTTTGGGCACAGACATATCTGGGCTGTCATCCCAGCCCACTATTTATAGTTGCATGACGTGGGGCAAGTTTATTACTGATTTTGAGCTTGATTTCCCAATCTGTAAATTGTGATAATCATAGCATCTACTCTGTGGTTGTTCCTGTGAAGGTTTAATAAAATACTTTAAGTGAAGGACTTAACCTAGTATCTGGCACTTGTTCAACAGATGGTAGTTATTAAGGTCCTAGGAGTTTCTTAAGGCCTTGAGAAGTAAGTAGAAATAAACATCATGGGCACTGAATTTGAGTCAGAGGCAGGAGGAAGTAAGTTCTGGGGATGGTGGGGTTTGGAAAATGGAGGCATGGCTTCTCCAGGGATGAGTTGTGGACTGGTCCCTGCCCATGGGCAGCCTGGGCCCTCGCCCATCTCCCCACCTGCCTGCCTGCCTACGGAGCCAGTTTTCATTTCCTGCTCAAACTCCATGTTCAGTTGCTCTGTGGCAGACCTAAAGGCCCACTCTCCAGCATGCAGGCCTTCTCTTTCTCATGTTCCATGTTCCAGCGGGCAGGCTGAGAGCTCCATACCTTTCCCCGGACTGTGTGATCAGGGCTTCCTCTGCAGAACCAGCTTTCCCCCAAATGGGCCCCAGGGTCTGAATTGGGCCAGGGAGGGAGCCATCAAGGGACTCTTACAGATCTTCTAAGCCAAAGCATCTCACAGCTGCATCTGAAGTGATTCAAGCTAAAACTATTCTTTGATCCTCATCTGAGTTCTTGAATCTGTTCCTTTATTAATTCCCAATCAAGAAGGGAGAAGTGGTGAGGTTAATTGGTATTAACGGGCCTCCAATAATATCTCTTTTGAAGACCAAGACACTCTGGATCTGCAAACTGCATTTCCTTGTGGGCAGTCAGGAGCATTACACTTCTAAAACTCTTGATTTTGAAAATCAGAGGTCTGGAGTATATTTGCTGGATTTCATATAATTCTGGGCCTCTCCATGCAAGGGCCCTGTTTACCTGTCTTGCCTATGGAGAACCACTGCATTCTAAACTTGAGTCCCTCCCCCCAGGGGCCTCATTTTACCCATGATGCCATAAGTTCTGCCCCAGGGCCAAATCTCACCTTGTCCATTACCCAAGCTCAGGACAGTGGCTGGACATCTAAGGCCATGGGTGTTGTTTCCAGGTCTTTTAATTATGGGGCCATGAATGGATTTGGAAACTTTTAGTTTACACTGAATGATTTTAGCCTCTGGTCAAAATTGCACTGGCCAGTCTGCATGACTGATATTTTTGTTCCTCCCTGAAAGAAGCTAATTCTGTTGATTTTTCACTGAGGCAGATCCAACCTTATCACTCCTCCTTCTTTCCCTCTGTGAGGACAGGCCAGTGAGAGACTATAAGCCCAAGGAGAAGGGATAAGAAGTCAGCATTTAGATTCTGACAAGGACTCCTCAGGCTCAGGGGAAAGGGGGGACCCAGGAATGGTTTAAATGCATCCTCATGATGTTTATGCTTCTTGCCACCTTGTGGGGTCCAATGTGTTGGCTTCTGCTGATGAGAGGTGCTTGAGTGGAAGGCAGTATGGAGGCCGGGAAGCAGGGGTCAGATGAGGGAGGCTGAGCTGGTGGACAGCAGAGCCAAGGTGAAGGACACCTTGGTAATTATAAGGCCTTTCCAGAGAGATGGGTTATCTAGGCTTGAGGGTGATTTCCCAGCTGGGCTGATACCTTGTTTTATCCATCAAAGGGGCCATGGAAAGAATGAGCATGCAGCAGCAGAGGTAAACTTGAAAGGTAAAAACAATCGAGGACCCAAAGAGGTGAATGAAATTGATTAATAAAACACTTTACCACTGTTCTGGACCTATGAGACTGGCGCCTATTGTTTCCTGGAAATACAGATGATTTATAAAAGACGGTGTTGTTCTTATATGAAGGCTATTTCCTGATCAATAGGTAAGAAGAAAAGAGTACTCATGGTAGGACCTGGATAAAAGTCACAAAATCTAGGCTTGTTCCAAGCCAGGTATTTACTGGTATTTCCTTGGTCTCCTTGAGACTGACCAGGGTTGAGATGCAAAGCCAGGAATAGGACAAGCCTCCTTATCCAGCCTTGTTTCTGAAGAAGAGCCAACATGAGCCAATGTCATCACTGTTTCCTGTTAGAGCCTGGGTGTCCATAGCCCCTGATGGTGGAGGGCTGGTGTTTGGAGCACACTCTTATGGCCTAGATGGTGTAGATACAGGCAGCATTGTGGTAGGAAAAAAGCATAATAATAAGACCATCAATAATAAGGTGGAGGGAGCATTACCAGCCAGTGGCCTGGAAACTCAAGAAATTTAAGGAACGTCCTGGCCCAATGATCTGTAACTGCTCCAAGTGTTAAGGCTGATGAAAGGCAGTCAGCCACCAGGGAGAGATGGCCCAGAATAGCACCTAAAATGGGAGGTAAAGATGGAGAAAGCACAGTTATTTTGAAGTCACAAAATTAAAACCTGAAACAACAGTTCATTGAGTGGCCATGTATCTGTGTGTTACAGTCAAATACTCTACATTGATAGCCAGCTAGCAGAGCAGCCTGTTTGAGGTCAGAAGTGGGCCACAGTGAAGGCACATTCCTCTAGACTGTATTGGCAATGAATACTATCAGACCCGTGGCTTCAAGACAACTAGAAATCATACTGGAATGTGAATCACAATCATCATAATAGGCGCTATTTACTGAGCACTTACTCACGGGGTGCCAGGTATTTATTGTGTGCTTGTGCTAATCTTTAAGCAATTATGGAAGGTGGTCATTTTAGCATAGCCTCAAGAGAGCTTCCTTGTTTTCCCGGAAACAGCAGCAGCACTGTGTTTTTGATTTTTTTTTGCGGTACGCGGGCCTCTCACTGTTGTGGCCTCTCACTGTTGTGGCCTCTCCCGTTGCGGAGCACAGGCTCCGGACGTGCAAGCTCAGCGGCTATGGCTCACGGGCCCAGCCGCTCCGCGGCATGTGGGATCTTCCCGGACTGGGGCACGAACCCATGTCCCCTGCATCAGCAGGCGGACTCCCAACCACTGCGCCACCAGGGAAGCCCAGCACTGTGTTTTGAACCCAGATTGATTTGGCCTCATAGCCTGAGTTTGCGCTCTGGCTCTGGCTCATTTTATCTCTACAAGCCAGTCTGTTAGTACAGCGGAAGATGATGACATCTGCTTTCTGGAGAGAGTGTGATTGGAGGTGTGATTGTGGCAATACAAGATGGCATTGATATTTCATAAATAAAGTGATACCTGTCAGATCCTGCAGCCCCCTTAGCCCTTCCCGGTTGTAACTTACTAAGACTTGTGACTCTCAGAATCAGCCCCTCAAGTTGCCACCTTGCTCTTGACTGGAGAAAAAATATAACCTGCCTCCTTCCATCTGTAAGTCAGGTCTTGAATTCAATTGGCTGCCAGAAGACCCAGGTTTCCTCATGTCTATAGTGGGTCCTGGGTGCCCACATACTTGGTGAGCGACATCCGCCCCTGCATTCTCATCCATTTTACATAACAATCTTCTCTGTTTTACTTTATTATTCCTTGTGGGTCTAGAAAGTTGCCGGAATCCCAACTGAATCCTGTTCAAACCTGCCACACTCCCGGTGGGAGCTTTGCAGTGAACACAATGATGGCCCAAACCATGCTGCTACTGTCCATGTATGGAGGCTACCCTCTGCCCCCTGGACTCCTGTGCAGGTCCCACCCTGGCAACTGCATGGAGTCATGGAAATAATTCACCCTGGATTTTGAAATCTGGCATAGTTTTTTACTATCTGTGAAACCTGCAAAACTATGCAAGTTAATTTATCCAAGTCTCAGTCACCTCATCTGTGAAATGGAGATAAAGTAGTACTTTCCACCAGAATTTATCGAGTATCTATTGTGTGCCACATGCTGTCTTTTGTACATTATTACATTTCAACCTTCCAAGAACCCTACATTCCAGCTCCTTTTCTACTTCTTGGCTGAAGTAGGATTCTTCTATTCTGATGCTTTTTCTGATCAAAGGGAAAGTGTACTGTGTTCTTTGGTTACTGTGTTTTGAATTATCCAACTGCCCTTACAAAGACTACCCAATGTAGTTGGGTTATTTTCTCTGGTTGCTCTCTTCCCCAGTCCCAGATCCCTCTCTCTTTTCACCAGTCATGTTGAGCTGCCAGGGCACCTCACAACCATGATGTACAGTGAGCAAATCACAGCAGTCCTTATGTGCTAAGCTAAGGGGATGAGATGTTACCCAGTAAACAGTGATGACCATGAGTGATATTTTGAAGGATGGTGGATCAGTCATGAAGAGTGACTTACACAGTGAGATGTAGGTCCTGCCGGGGGGTGCACTTGTCATTAGCAGTGCTTCTGCCTTAGCTGCCCTAGATTATAGCACAGGAGCAATGACAAGATTGCACACCTCCAGTGAGTCCCCAAGTGTGAGCCAGTAAAGGAATTTAAATTATATGATAAGTAGGAATCAAAATGTGCTCTCAAATAGCTGCTCTACGATACACTAGGACAGAGTTTATAATTCTGTGCTGTTGACAAAATATTCTGGTACTTGATCAGCTTAATAAAACAGTGGAGTCTATTGCTATTGCTCTACCACTAAAGCACAAGACTCCTCAGAACTTATGCAGAGAATAAAAATAAGTGTTCATGCCTGAGAGTGAAAGAAAACATCCAGGGGTCATTCACTGGCATGGAAGATGCATTCCTCTCCAATATACTGACGCAAACCAACGTGGATGGCTTCTTTCCAAGGGTTGAAGGGTCCTAGTATGTTATTCAAGTCCTGGATGGGGAGGGGAGCCAGACTTATTACTGCATTTTTTTAAAAACCACGTGCTTTTGCGGAAAGCTCAGGAAACTTGCCTTATTCTTGCTTTATCAGAGGGCAAATAGAAGCTTGGAAGGGGAAAGAGACTTGCCCAATTCAGTGCCTTGGGCAAGACTGAAAACCAATGCCCTTTGTAAATGCATTTTATTTTATTTTTTTAAACATTTTGTTTGGAAATATTTCAAACTTAATTAAAAGTAGAGAGACTAGTACAGTGAACCTTTATGTACTCAGCAGCAATTATCAGGATTTTTTGCCAATCTTTTTTTTTTTCCTCAGGATAATTTGAAGCAAATATCAAAGACCACATCATTTTGCCTACAGTATTTCTTAGGTCAATGCACTGTGAAAGATGCCTTTATATGACACTTTTGTCCTTCAATAAAGGGAACAATGAAGTGGTGCCTGTATTTTTTTTTTCACTTAGTATGCGTATCTCTTATTTAATTGAACCTAACATAATTCAGTACACATTGGTTTGATCTCTACTATGGCCAGGAACTGTGGATAATTAGGAAATAAATATCAGCAATTTACTATCTCTGTCCTCAACTCTATAGTTAAAAGCTACGAAAATATATGGATAAGGTTTCGGGAACAGTCTTTCAAGTCCAACAGGCAGTGGGATTGTTGTCATTTAGCTTGACTGCTCCAAGTCTCATATTCGTCAGGTCTAAGATGAGGCTATGTATCAGTTATCCATTGCCACAATAATGCTATATAGCAAACCACCCTGAACTCAGAAGTTTAAAACAGTAAGCATTTGTCATGATCATGAGTTTGCCATTCAGGAATTTAGGTTAGACTTGGTCAGACAATTCTTCTGTTCTTCTCTGGTTTTACTGACATATACGGGGATCCGCTGGCTGCGGGCTTATCGAGGGAGGTCTCAGCTGGAACTACTGTGACAAATCAGCTCTTGTCCAACCATGGCTCAGGCATAGGTCAGAGGAGCCAGGGAGTGAACAGAAATACAAAAAGCCTTTTTCAAGCCTCTCCCTGGATCCCATTTGCTAACATTCCATTGGTCATAACCAATTGCATGGATGAACCCACAGTCAAGCAGGGAGATGACGCTTTGTCCACAGTGGGAGGGACAGGGCTGCAAAGTTGCAAGGCAAATGGTGAGGATACGGGTGGGGAATAGGGGTCATTAATGTAATCAAATACATCCTAGGATTCTTACAGGACTTGCTGAAGAGGGTCACTATTGGGATTAAATCAAATAGCGTTCTTAGAGAGCTTAGCATAGTGACTGGCAAATTGTAAGTACTCAGTAGGAGTCAGCTATTAATTAGTGTCATTATAATTATTGTCTTTATTATTATTGTTAACATCTCCAGGTAAAGGGAAAAACAAAGTTCTGTAAGAACGTATTGGGTTGGCCAAAAAGTTCGTTTGGGCTTTTCCATACCATCTTACCAAAAACCCGAATGAACTTCTTGGCCAACCCAATAGACAAGGGAGACTCATTCTGACCTGGGCTGAGGAGGAAAATGGGTGCTTGGAACAGCATGAGAATAGACTTTGAGGGATGGCAGTTTGAGTCTGGAACAAAACAAGAAACAAACACAAAAATTATAGACATTCCTTCAGAAGGAATGATTGACTTATAATCTTGTTTAAAATCCCTTCCAGGAGAATTATTCTTCTGGATAAGACAATAGCATCATTCCCCCTGCCCCGTCCCCCGCAACACGCAATGGAGCCTAAGGCTGCTCATTGACCCTTTACGGTTCTTGGTAGCAATGATGTGAGGTAGGGCAGTGGAGACCAGTCTGGACCATGTGACAATGCTGGCCTCTGGGGCCAGGCTCTCAGCAGCTCCAACAGGGGGAATGAACTCTCCAGGGTGACTTCCACAGAGCAGGCACTAAGGGGTTAGGCCTGTACGAGCAGATGCTGAAAGAGAAAGAGTGATAAGGTTCTGGAAAAATGACCATCTTAGACTGGATTTGTCCAAATGCAGGCCCTGAGGTTTGAGTGAATGATTTATTTATTATGTGATCCCAGGAGACACTGTTAAGAGAGGTGAGGCTGGAAAGGGAAGGGAGTTAGTGAATAGAATACAGCAGTGGGCACCTGGGGCTTAGTCCCAGTGGGGAGACAGCATGGAGTACGCCCCAGACTTGTCTCACCCAGATATGGAGGGAGCAGGGGTCGTTATCCTCCTCCAGTCCATCAGTGAGTGGTTGTCGGATGCTCTCTGGCACATTGATCTTGCCTCTCACCCGGGTCAAGCATATTCCAGTGGCTGGAGGCAAGAGTAACAGGCGTGGGGAGTATGATGCTTTTGTGTGAGCTTGGGGACCTGTGTGGAGGGGATATGGATGAGGCACCAACAGCCAGTCCATCCCCATCTGCAGACAGGATTTCAGTGGTGCTGTAAACCAGACCTCTGCATGGACTGGCCTCCCTTTCTGCACCATTTTCTGTAAGTTCTCTTTCATATTTCAAAGATATAAAATATGGTATGGGAGAATTGTGTAGATCTCCCCTCTACTTACTTTTTAAAAAAAAAATGGCTGCTAAACCTTTCCTGTCATCTGGAGCAGCGAATGAGGGAGGGGGTTGTAAGCCCAGACAGGGGGAGGTGTGAACATGACAGCAAACTCTAAGGGCTTATTCCCCCCCCCCGCCCCGACACACTGAAGTTTTTGATTATGACTGAAAGGCATAACTAGGTGTGAAGAGTAAGTGGAAACTGTTAAAAAAATAATCAGTCCTCTTTAAATAGACTCCCGTTCTTGTGATCTCCATTTTTATTGTTTTTAGATTTACTCTAGGACATGAATCATTAGAATTATATCAAGTGGATCAATCTATTTATTTACAAAATATTTAGAGCAGTGAGTGTGCAAGGAGGGGAGGGGAGCAGGGCCAGAAAGGCATGTGAGCTTTTTCCAATGAGACTCTCTCAGCTCTAATCAAATAGATTGTTTTTGTTGAAAAACAAGCAAGAAAAAAAATCCTACAGAGATGATTGTATATTAAAACAAGGGAATTGTTTGTAGGGGTAACGGAGGTATAAAGCATGAATCATCATGCTTTATCATCATATGAAAAGTATGAGAAATGTTAAGAAGCCTAGACTAAAAATAGTCTCTTTGTCATCTTTTTTCTGTTTTTTCTTTCCTTTGTCCCAGCTGGGTATTCTCTTCCTAGTGAAAAGATAGAGAGGGTCATCAGTGTGAACACAAGTTGAGAGGCAGTGATGCAGCCATAGGACCAAGAATTCTAGCAATGCTATCAATTCAGCATTTTACAGTGTGTATCACTTCAAAGATGTTAATTTATCGGGTTGTCATAGTCTTGAGGCAGGAAAGCTAGTAAAATCCCTATTTTATTAATGACGCAACTGAGACTTGGATAAGTTGCATGAATATTTCAGAATCACACAGCTAGACAAAGGTAGGGAACCAGGGAAGGGCCAGCAAGAAACATAATAAGGGGACCAGGCAGTATTCATGGCATTGTGTTTATGAGCCACGGATATATATCTACTCTGACTCCTGGAAACCTGATATCTTAGAGTGACCATTCACTGATTAATTATACTCCCATACAATGGGGAAATAACAGGAACAAGACATAATCCTTTTTCTCATGGTTTTCCGATGTCAAGGGTGTGATAGCTCTATGGTGGCCTGCCAGAGTCCATGGACAGGGCAATCTGGAGTCCTGGTCCTGCAGGGTGCGATGGGATAATATTGATCAATTCAATTTTTTAACTTGTTTCATGATGTGATTCATCACATTGTCCCAGAGCAGAGCAAGCAGTTCAGATAATTAACTGGCTCTTGGGTGGGTGGTATATAGGAAGAAGAAATTGGGGTGGTGGATGCTCTGAAGTCCTGGAAGACAGGCAAAATGAAAAGCAAATCTGTCCACTGATAGTAGTAACCCAACTGCCAAGCTGGGATTTTAAGGGAGGTTTATCAAGCCTGGGGAGGGAGGGAAAGAAGTGAGTAAGGCAGGAATGTACTCTTCAGAGGGAAATTACAGGACTGAACCAGTGACTCCAAGCTGGCTTGCACTGGGGTAGGGTCTTGGAGCTCTGGACTTGGACTCAGTAGTAGAGTAGTGATGGGGAAGTGACAGAATTAACACTTGGGGAACAATGTCAAGCTCAATAATTAGCCATAGAACACCATGATTCAGGACCAATTTTCCATTAGGGAAACCTGGGTCACAATACTAAACAGAATCCAAATGGAGTTGTAAGAATGAGAACAAAGTGTCTTTAGCCTTTTCTGTGTCAGTCACCACTTAGTATGGGAGTAGAGAGGAGGAATTGCTATTGTGGGTCACAATCTCTCCTTAGAGCTATGTTTATGATCCCACTTGCTCCTTACAAAAGCCCTGCAAACTAGGATTTAACTCCATTTTCAGTGAGGAAACTAAGGGCCAGAGAGATCATGAAATCACTCTTGGAATACTTCTAATGTTAATGGAAGAGTTGGGATGAGAACCCTCTGTCTAATGACATATATCCCAATATTTCTACTCCATTGTACTGTTTGATAATAAACACAGTGAATTCAAAGGTGGGGTAAGGAGTGGGCCAACTGTGGGGTGATCTGGAAGAAAAAGACGAGGCAATCTAGGTGATATGGGGGCAGGGGAGATGGCCTTTATTGGCAGGGGGTTGGGCCTTATTATCATCACCATCTTCTAAGCAATTAAGCTGCTACAGACCAATGGGCAACAAAACTGCACACATACCTTGGAGCCATTACTAGTGTCACAAAATGCGAAGATGTTGGATGGAGAGTTTGGGTAAATTGAGTAGATGGTCCCATCCCAGTTACAACCACAGGCCCTGGTTGAATTTGAGCATGGCATGAGTGGGTTGGCAGGGCTGACAGAGAGTGTGGAGAATTTCTTACCTAGAGATTCTCCCTTGCCTCCAGAGCTGTACCAATAAAATGTCTTCAATTTATACAACCATATAAAGTGCTACGTTATTCCCATTTTGCAGATGATGGTCGTCACAGAAATAGGTGCCCAATAAGTGGAAAACAACTTGTGTGTTCACATTAGAGGGCAGCTAAGTTGTTCAAATTCATTCATATGATTGTGTTGGTCATTTATTAAAATACTGTCTACTCAGAGCATTTATTTTTAGTAATGCAAGAAAATGTACATGCTATGGTAATAGGTGAAAACTGGTTTGGTTTCTAAAAGGCGATAGAAGATATGGGACAGAATCCAAAAAGAGAATCATTGCTTGTTCAGATATTACTGTTATTGGTTATAAAAATAATAATAGTAAATAAACCAGTCATAATAATTGCTAAAATAGATAACAAAGTACTGAATACTATGTATATACTCTAATAGTAAAACACTAATTACTAAATGTATACTAAATAATATTAAATACTAAAATACATAATAAAATATTACTAAAACAGAAAAATAATGGCTTAATTGATATAATTTATGTAATTTATAAAGTAATTTTATCTATAATATATCATTTTAATCTGCTCTACTGTGTATAGATAGGCAGGATGGTTTCACATCCCAGTAAAACCCTGTAAAAAAAATTTCCAGAGATATCTTCTTTTAGGCTGATTTTATAGTAGATGAATATAATATAGAAAAAGTAATTCAGTTTTCTAATGATTAATCCATTCTGGATATTTTTCAATTTATATCCAGAAAATTAAATGAAAGCAACAAACGTACCTCAGGGATCATGTTAGGTGCTGATGGGAGATATGAAGATAAACAAGCCGTAGCCCGAGCCCAGGAGAGACTTCCGTCTTTTGGGAGAGATGATATGGGAGTTCTTGGAAAGAAAAATAATTATAAATGATTTGAGTGATGGTTCAAGGCTGGTCTAGATGAGATGTCGCCAGGGAACTCACCAAGTTGATTGCTAACCAGAGGTATTCAGGCAAGAGAGAGAGCTGATTGAGTGCCATTGCATTAGTTAGGAAAGGCTTTTCCTGAGGAGTTGGGCTAGGATGTGGGAGTCCCAGAGCCTCCAGGCAGAGGCGGTAGACTACCCTCCTTTTGCTGGAGTCTAACAGGCCAAAGTTCAAGTCCGTTTAATCACTTCCTAATGGGATGATTTGGGACAGCTTACCTCTCTGAGCCTCACTTCCTCAACTCTTAACCGGCATGAAGCTGTGAGGATGGAAACCAGAGAGCTGCACGGTGAACCCTCCATAGATGTTGGGGTCCTTTCCCTCATCCTTCCCTCTTTAGCTGGGGCCATAGGTAAGCAGGGTACTATGAATCAAAGCTCCACCAATCATATAATGACCTCCCGGACAGGTAGTTGAGCTGGGATATTACACTTGGGTTACTGTTTTCTAAAACTTGAAAAGATCCTACAGGGAGCAGTTGGAGGTAAGGAAGAAGAGCATGGGCAGGTTCTGGGCTAAGACTACAGCCGGTGAGCCGGGTTCCGGCAGTACGTTGATCTGCAGGTGACTTCTGTGGGCATTAATTTACTGGAGGGGAAGAAGCTATGTAGGAAGATGGTGACTGGCAGGCATCTGAGGTAAGAGCTCCCTCGGGGGACATCTGGCATCTGCCTTCTAGCCTAGGTCCACAGACTGGTGTTGGAACCCTGTGCAAACTCAGCAGAAGCTGAGTGAGCTGTTTAGGATGGAATCCTAAGAATTATGGGAACAAGGGAGCATAGGCTCCACTGCTCACGGACCCCCAAACTTGCTTGACATGACTGACAAAATACAATGAGCCTCTCCCATTCCCAGCCAAATGCCATGCAGCTCTGGTGTCTTGAGGGCTCCAGGGACAGGTGCCAGTCTCAGGTGGGCATGAAACCTGATGGGCAAGTCAGGCCTCACGGATGTCCTGCTGGCAGAATGGACTGCTTTGTAGGCACAAAGCAATGCTGGACACATGTCGGTTACTAGGGGAGTGCTTCCCAAGGTGCAGAGGGCCAGTGGAGCAGTATTTTTATTATTATGGCTCCATTTGATCCCACAAATAGATGACGTCAGATCCCTTGACCACAGTGGGACAAATAAAGGCCCGAGCAGGCCCTGGCACCCCTCTTTCTAGTCCCCACCCCCAGCACACATAGAGAAGTGCATGCACATGGCTGGTCTGTAGCCTGGAGACATGTGAAAAGGTTGTCTCCACATTGCTGGTTTTCCAGGTCTCGTGAAGCCAACAGGCCATGGTTGCCAAGTGCTGCAAACAGCAACATCTTTGATCCCAGGCAGGAAAAAATCTCTAGACTATATTTGTTTTGAAAAAGTTTAGCAGCCTTAAATAGGTCAAGGGTGGTGAATGCCACTCTAAAGGTATTGAAAGGCACCAATTTCTTTCTTCCCTTTTATTTAAATTTTTGAGTGCTTTTTAATTCTTTTTTGGTAAAAATAATGCATGCTTATTATAAATAATTGAAAAGTACAGAAATTACATAATTAAATAAATAAAACATGATCCTAAATCCCAGAAAATGACAGTATTTTGATGCACATCCTTTCATGCACACATAGCTATATATTTTACACAAATAATGTCATACTGTCTCCTGCTCTTTTTTGTTTTTAATCCCACTCACCAGTATGAAAGGTTATTTTCCCATGTCATAAATACAAATCCACATCATACTTAATGGAAGCTTATTATTCCACTTCATATATACACACTATAATTTGTTTAATCAATCCTATTCTTACAAAACATTTAGCTAGCCTTATAAAGTTTTCAAAATTATGGACAAAGATGAGATGGACATCCTGGGCAAACTTCTTTGGCTCTTGTTTGGTTATTTTCTTACGTTACAGTTCTAGAAGTAGGATTGTTGAGTAAAAGCGTATGTGCAATATTCTGGCCTTTGATACATGAGAGTGGTTTCAGTCTGCCCTACAGAACTTCAAAAGGGGTGCCTTGGAGACCCCTGCAGGGAACAGAAGCAGGTGAGCATGAGAAGTCAAAGCCCCAGGCCCTCCAACTCCTCTCAACCAGAGAAGCTCCCTTTATATCAGTTTTATAGATTGGGCTCCATGTAAGATGTTGTATGAAGAAATAGTTTCTTGGTTTAAAAATTATATTTATAAAGTTTGAAAAGCACAGGTAAACTCCAATGATTGCAACTTGGTGACACAAATTGGCTGAGTAAATCCATGCTTGCCTCAATCTGTGTGTCCTTGAACTGGTATGATGTTGATTTTCCAGGGACTCAGGGAAATGATGGTCTTACTTACCATAATAATGATGATGATTTTAATTGAGGTAAGAAGCCCAAATTGGACTAACTTTAATCAAGAGCTGAGGAAATGCCTATAAGGCACAGATTGGGGGAACTTCTGAGAATAAGACTGGAAATTCCAAGATTCCTAACCACCTGATAACATCTAGCTCCTACCAGCAGAATAGAGGTAAAGGCAAGGGTAGTTCCTGCCTCTGCCTCCCTCCCTCCCTTCCTTTCTTTCCATCCCTTCCCCCATTCTGGTACCAGCAAATACAAGTGCACACAGAAAGCCATGGCTTGTTCCCCAGGGCAAGAGATCAACCACATTGAGGGTCTACCCATCACCCGACCACTAGGCAACTCCAAGGCATTTCCAGGATGAAGCCAGAGCTCCTAAACATCCTGGCCAACTCTGGCCTCGGGATCTCAGATATATCATCAGTGTCCCTGGCCTTCGGGGAAAGGAAGGCTTTCATATCTTTAGTCAAAGTGAGGGAACAAGAGTTCTGCCTAACTAGTCAATTTTCCTAATGAGCTATTAGAAGCTGTTTTTGTGCTGAACGCTCTGCCCTCATTAATGACTGTGCTTCCCAGAAGCAACGCTCTCTCTGCCCATTGTAATGAGCAGAATGCTGGAGTAAAACACAGTTTTAATGAGTTACAGCATGGATGTAAAGTGGAACAACTTGCATCTGAGAGCACCTCAAAGTAAGGTTAGGGCTGGCGGGTACATTTATAGCAGTGGAGTGAACCATTTGGAGGTGACTTCTCTCATTAGCTGAACTGGAAGAAACCATGTGGGCTTCATCGGAAACTACACTCTGACTTGACAGGTGCCCTCTCAGGGCAAAAGAAAGAAAATGTATTGTGACCTTGAGAAATAGATTAAATAGTTCCAAGTCATAGACATGGCAGTATTATATTACTTTACAATATGCAATATTGGCACTGGCCCAGAGCATGCTGGGAATCGAGGTAAACAGAGCCAGGAAGGAAGGGATTCATTAGAGGAGCATAGCGGGTATAAGTGAAGGTCACATAGAGATAGGAGAGACTAGTGTTCTGGATCTAACTTATACCAGCCAGTGAAACCTAATAGCTAAGTAGTTAAGAATTTTGAAAAGTGGTCATTGACTATTAGTCATTATTAACATTTAAATTATATGAACTGGCAATTAAATACATTATGTTTGTGAAATAAAACTCATGTTTTATGGCAAGACAAGAAACATTTAAACATAAAAAAACTTTCTCTGCCCTTTGGCCTCCTCTCTTCCTGCACTGTGCATTGTGTGTCTGCATTATGCATGGACCAAATCTCCTCCATCTGTAGAAATACCTGCTCAACCATAAAGAGCAACATTTTCCCAGCATCAATGAGACAAGTCCTTAAAGATAACATTCCTTCTTGATAAGGGGTCACATGGCGCTTAGATCTGGATTGTGTAAGCTGTCAATAATATGCCATTTGATGTACAGCCCCCATCTCAAAAAACTGATATAACTGTGCCTTGACTTCTAACAGGTGGAACAGTCCTCAGAGCTTTCTGAGATGCTCTTCCCGGGTTATAATCCTCAAATTTGGCTCGAATGAAATTTTTCATTTCTTTCTTAGATTGACTGATTAATTTTTCATCCACATATTATAAAAAAGTTAATAAATACTCAAAACTTCCTATTTATTTTACTACATTTTACATTAATAGTTCTCTTTAGGTTGTTCATGTCTATTATGTTCAATGATGTCATGTTGGTAGCTTGAAATTGGGCAGGGTGAGAGTATTACCAACGTGGAAATCAGTAGATGCTACACGTCAAGGCGTGGTTTATTGTTTTGTGTATTGTCTATATAGAGAGCTATAGAAAATAATGGAAAAATGCTAATAATTCAGATTACACTTAAAAGTGCATCATATCCTTAGCCACTACTGTGTGAATAGAGTACAAAAAAACTTAAGGAAACACTCTTCCATTATTTGAAAACTATTATCCAAATCAGCAAAGAGGTCAGTCATGTCACTGATGAATGAGTAAAGTTCCCACATATATCTTTGTTGTCTCATTTTCATCTTCCTCGTTGACATAAAAAATACCAGCATTCGCATTCATGTTGGAGCTACACTCATTTATCAACTGAAGCCAGAGGTTGGCTATAGAAATAAGGGTTCATAAAAAAAATCATTCTGTAAGAATCAGCAGGCTATGTAGAAATTTCAATAAAGAGTAGTGTCTAATTCATTCTTATTTGTATATTATGTATTAGAAATCTTTTATATAAATAAAATTTATGATGAATGAGATGTACATATATCACACACTCAAATATCTCATATATACATACATAATTTTTGGGGGGGCTATGTGGTTGTTAAACATTTACCAGGACACCACTGAAGAGACCACCCCATCTCCAAGGGTCTGTGAGCACTGAGCATCTCGGCGTGGTGGAGTAGGGGAATTAAGGTTTTGGGCCTAGGTTAGAATATGGGTGCTGGGTCTGACTTCTGCGTGATGTTAGACAGTTACTCTCACTGAGTTTTAGTTCATCTGTAAAATGGAGATATTAATACTCACCTTTAAGGACTGTGGTAATTGAAAATGAGATCAAGTGTTGCGTTATGATAGTGCCTGGCATTTAGCAGGCTGCTGTTATAAATTTATTACTCTGATTATGATTATGATTATTTGCAAGCAAAGGTGTTACAGGTCCAGTTCAGTATCAGACATAGTGAAATGCCTAAGGATGCTCTGATTTGTGAGGAGGAAAGAGATATGACATTGGAAGCCTTCAGAAGGGCTGCTCTCCAATATCACCAGTGAGTACTTGACCCTTCAGCTGGACTTGAGGATCAGGGAGCAGGTTAATAAACATCAATCATTTGCCAAGTTCTTCCACATGTGATACCTTACTTCATCTTCACGGCAGTTCTGTAAGGGAATGTCGAAGATCTTATTTTCCAATGATGGCTGACATGGTATTTCCCTTCTCATATTTCCTAGAGCTTTGCCATCCCTCTGTCAGGAGGTAGAGGCTAATTCCCTCCCTTGAAGCTGGGGAGCCCTGTGGCTCAATTATAGCCAACGAAGGACATCAGAAGTGACAGAGCATGACTTTCAAAGTGATGCAGCTTCTGTGTCATTAATGAGGACACTCATCTTCGGAGCCCTAAGTCACCGTAGAAGAAGTCCAACTATCCTGAATCCTCAAAGCTGCAAGGAAGCCCCGCTGTCTGGACAGTGGCCCTGAATTTCAAGTCCTCACCATCCAGACTTCAGATCTGTAAGTAAATGAACCTGATTCCAGTTCTTGTCCTTTCCAAATTACTGACCTTCAAAATCTATGAACATTATCAAATGGTGGTTTTATATCACTAGATATGAGGTGGCTTGTTACCACAGCAATAGTTATTGGAATTGAAAGCTTCTCACACGCCAGTTATGAAGACAAGAAAACTGAGGCTTGGACTGGGTAATGACCTTAACATGGTCACCTGGCTGGTCATTGGCAAATTTGAGATTCCCTCTCAGGGCTTCCTGACTGGAGATTCCATGCTCTTTAGACTATGCTACACTTTCCTGCTCCTTGGAGGGGTGAGGACTGTCATTCTACTAACTAGCTGAGGCTCAGAGGGGCAGGGAGAGCGGGGGAGGATAGGAGCTAGCCATCATAGAGAGTCCCAGGGCTGGGCTCTTGTTCGAAACAGTGGGGCTGGAGTGGGCCCAGAGGAACTGACCCTTTAGAGCATGGATGGGCTGGGTTCAGACTCTGAAAACAATTCTCTCTTAGGAAAGAAAACAAAACAAAACAAAACAATTCTCCTCTTAGAAGAAAAAAATCCCAATCCTGGTGTTTTGGCATTTGCAGCTGCTTCTGTTGTGAACATAACACATTTCCACCTGGGGATTGATTTGTTGAGTGTATTTGACAACATTTTCTGCGGTTATAATTCCTCAAGTTGTAGATATCAGAAGACGCAAGAACTTGCAACATTTCAACCTCACTTCCTAATATCAGGAGACAGCAGACAGTTCGGTCTCTCTCAGAGGCTTCTGGGGCTCAGCAGGGGAGCAGCGGGCCTCCAACCCTGTACACAGCTGCTGCACACCAGTCCAGGGCTAGCTCTAGGGAGTACCCTCCCTGAGAAGGCAAGGTGTGCTGTGGATAAGCTTCCTAGCTTTTCCCTCGGTTACCTGCGTGCACCTTTATTCGCCTGCCTTAAATATTTCTCCAATGCCTTCTTTTCAACCTTAGGTCTCTACAATATTAATAACAATCATTATCATCATCACTATTTTTAAACAGCTAATACATATTGATCACCTCCGATTATGTGCTATACACATATATCTCATAATAAATTTACAAAATAATCCCACAAGAATGGCCTGATTATGACCCCCATTTTACAGATGGGGGCGAAGGCACAGAAAAGGCAGATAATTTATAATCCACAGAGCTGGATTCACATCAAACGTAAAATAGCGAACGGCTCTCATTCCTTACTATTATATCTCTCTAGAACGTATTGTCAAATAACAGCAAGGGGGAAGAGGAGAGATGAGGAATTAATTACGGATAATAATAACTTTCCGTTATTGAGTACTTATTTGGTGCCTGGTACCTTGCTAGTCTTCAAAATTAGCAATCCAACATGATAAAACCATCTTAGGGATGAAGATTCAAAGGATCAGAGAGGTGAACTAACTTGCCACACGCAATAAGACCTGAGTGTGTCTGATTCCCAATTCCGTGTACCTCTCTACTAAGTTCTCCCAAGACAGACCCTATTCATGGTGGTGGGGTTGCTCCTAGGCCCCGCCACCTCACTGCCTCACCTGGTTCTCCAAACTCACATAGCTTGATCGACTTATGTTGTCAAGTTTCCTTAAACGCAGGACCTAAAGGAAGAGGCAAATGCCAGTTACCAAGGTGGTTCAGAGGTGGTGTCCCCTCTGGACAGGACCAGGCCCCATTCTGTTGCATATGGAGCACTGAGGCCTCTTGCCCTAGTCTAAGATTCTTGCTGAACTGAGCTGGCAGCTGCCCTTGGAGTGCTTGGTCCAGTCTAGTGATGGTCTTTGGGCTGTGGAATCTTCATCATAAGTTCCTTCTATTCCTTTGAGGTTTGTTTCTTGCTTAACCTATACTGTGAAGCCATCTCTGACTCCTCTGGATACACTTGGAAGATTTCTTCCATGTCTTCCCCCAGAAGCAGGAACATAATTCTTTCAAGGTGCTAATTCCATTGTGTTGTTTATTTACTTACCCATCTCAGTCCTTATCAGACTCATTTACTCAAGGGCAGCGAATGGATTTTCTTCATCCTCAACACCTACAACACCTGGCACAGAGGAGGAACTCAGAAAGTTTATTAATACACCATTCATTTTAATTGAACACCTACGTCCAAGTTCTTTGTTTAGATTGACTCAATTCTCAAAAACAACCCTGTGAAATAGGCACGATTATATCCTATGATGGTTGATTGTATATGCCAAGTTTACTGGCCATCGGTGCCCAGAGATTTGGTCAGATATGATTCTGATGTTTCTGTGAGGGTGTTTTGGATGAGATTATATTTAAACTGGTGAATTTGAGTAAAGCAGACTGCCCTTTATAAAGTGAATGAGCTTAATGCAATCGCTTGAAGGTCTGAGTAGAACAAAAGACCTACATCTCTCAAGCAAGAGGGAATTTTGCTAGCAGAGGGCTTCTGGACATGAACTGCAACACCTTCTCTTCCTGGGTCTCTAGGTTGCGGGTCCACCCTGCAGATCTTGGACTTTTCAGGTTCCATAATCACATGAGCTGGTTTCTTAAAAATCAGTCTCTTTCTCTGTACATATACGCATCCTATGGGTTCTCTTTCTCTGGAGAACTCTCGTCTGATGCATATCCCCATCTACAGATGGGGAAATTCAGGCCCAGAAAGAGTGAGTTATTTGTCCAGGGTTACACAGTTAATAAGTAGAAGAGCTAGGATTTAAGCCCAAGGAGTTCTGACTACAGAGTCTGTATTTCAAACCTTTCTACATATTGCCACTCTCTTGTGGCAGACACAGTTCTAAGAACAGTGGCGAGAACGAGGTGAGAAGCTGGGAATGATAGACAAGGTTTCTGCTATCTTGGAGCTTGTGTTTGAGTGGGGCAATGGCGGGTTATACAAATATGTACAAAGGGACACATTTGCTGTATCCTGGCTTGCAGGAGCCCAGGTTAAAGAGGGGAGATTCAAGGAGTAAAGAGAAGAATGAAAGGGCCCAAGGAAAAGGGTTGAAGATTCTAGAATCCAAAGGCTAGTTCATGCTAGACCACATGCACTCAGGGCAGGTACCAGCTTAGATAGCCCCAGTGTAAATGAATCAGTGTTTGGTTTAGACTAATAACTGATGGCTTGAATAAGGGAGATCAGAGTTCTATCCTGCCCCCTGGTTGCCCGTATAGGACTGGTTGGAAATATCAGGTTCCTCTATCTGATTGTGGATGTAATGATATGTGATGGCCATGGTGCGTCTATCTCTGCTTTTTCTAAATTGAGCCATTTCCCCGTGGACAGTGTTAACTTCTTTATCCAATCTTGGATGCTCCGTGGTCTCTAAGCTCCATGTAGGGAGTCGGCTAAGATAGATAAGACTGAGCTGGAATCTTCAGCATTAGAGTGGGTTGGGTATGGCAGATCAGATCTGTAATGGACAACAAGTGAAGACACAATCCTGACATTTCCCAGGCACGCCACTCTGGCCCCCCTGCTTCGAGGCTCCAGGCACTTTTGAAAAGGAGGATCCACAAGATTCTGGTGGCCTAGGTTTGTTGGAGGGAGAGGAGACTATTGGAGGTGCTGAGGAGGCTGGGGAGGAAGGGAAGAGTATCATCTCCCTTTAGGGTGTCATGCTGAAACAGGAGGGAAGGGGGCAGGGCACAACTTTTAAAAGAATTACATAGCCCGAGGACATGACAAAAACTGGTTAGAACCAACTAGGTCCAAGATGGTGGAAGATTTGACTTCTAGTGAACCTTGATCCTCATTATATGCTCATTGTAATACATTAGCATAAGCTAAGTGACACACCCACCAGCCCCATGACAGTTCTGAGGCCACCATCAAAGATCAAAAAGTGGGCCCAGTTCCTGGAAATCCCCACCTCTTCCCTAAAATAGTTGGAATCCTCCTCCCACTTATTAGCCTATAAAATTACCCAGCCCTATAAAAACTGACAACCCCATGCCCTGGTACCTCTTGCTTTCTGAGATGGCCCACACTCTGTCTATGGAATGTGTTTTTCTCTAAGTAAATCCACTTCTTACCTATTACTTTGTCTGTCACTGAATTTTTTCTGCCATGAGACATGAAGTACCTGAGCTTCATTAAGTCCTGAGACCAGGTGTGTGATCCTGTTTAAAAAACTGTGGGTTCAAGTCCCAATCTGAGTTGCACAGTTGCAGCCTGAAACCTCACACAATTGATGAGGTGAGAAGCTGGGAAGCAGGAAGCCGTGTGACCTGCAGGTGTGTGTGCTCCCTGGAGATCAGGGTGTGATTGCAGAAGGCATTGGAGCCAAGAGGGGCTGGCTGCTGGGCAGGGAAGGAGAGCTGCCAGTTTTGAAAGCCACTTTGCTCAGAGGCCACTGGGTTAGGTGCAGGCTGACCAATTTGTTCTGGTTTGTCCAGACCTTTCCTGGTTTTAGCACTGAAAATTCCAGGTTCTAAGAACCCACTCAGTCCTGGGCAAACTGGTACAGTTAGTCATCCTGGGTGAAAAATCCAACTCTGAGTTAGAATTGCTGGGTGAGATTTTTCATGGGACCTACTTACACTAAATGTTTGTGTGTGTGTGTGTGTGTGTGTACAAAATTTTATTTATTTTTCTGAAATTCAAATTTAGTTGAATGTCCTGCCTGTATTTTCATTTCTATATCTGGCAACCTTACTCTGAGATGTTTGCTGTATTGTTACCACTGAAGAAAGAAGGTATTTATTATTTGGAGAAGCCCCCAGATGTGGCAGGTTATGAAATTCTCTTTGTCTCCTCACCAAGAAAGGAGGGGTTTAAGGGAAGCTGGACCCGACTGGTAAGGTAATGAGCATCTTGAACTCAGACCTGATAAGAGCATCAATAGTTAGGAGTTGGTCTGCTTGGTAAGTGCATAGACTCCCAGAGCCAGCAGGCCAGGTTCCAGTGCTGCGTCTGCTATTTACAGCCTCTGCTGCCCTGGACAAGTTATTTCATCTTCTGGCGCCTCCATTTCCTCATTTGACAAATGGGGCAATGGCAGTACCTACCTCCTACGATGACTGTGATGACTCAATAGCTTGATATATATAAAGCTGTCAAACAGAGCCTAGCAGGTAGCAGGGCTAGTTTTTGCCTTGCTGGCACTCTTCCTCTTTTGGCTTACACCACTCTGGTGAGAGCTCCCTCTAAATTTTGGGGCTTCATGGTCCCTGAATCCAGGGTGGTCATGTGACACAGCCTAGTCAAGGACCCTTTCAGAGTCCAGACCAGTAATTGGTCCAAGGATGGCAAGAATGGGCATGTAGCACAGGTCAGTCCAATGAAGGTCAATCCCATGGCTTTTGTTAGGTCAACTGAGGGAGAAGAGCCCTTTTTCCCTGTGGCTGGTCCATATGGAAGGACATGATCCTGGAACACCCAGGAGCCCTATACAAAGACTGTCTGCCTTAGAGCGGGAACTGGGAGTGGAGAAGAACAAAATCCTGCTATCCCAGTGTGAGCTCCTAGACCAGCCTTACCTTGTAAGTGGCTAAGAGCATGACTTTGGAGTTGGCTTGTGGGTGGGAACCCTAGATCTACTGCATATTCCCTGCACAGCCTTGGGTGAGTTCTTGCACCACCCTGTTCCTCATTCCCTTGGTTCAATGAGGATAATAATAGCTTCTCCTTAGAGGGCTGCTGTGAAGATTACATAGGTTGCTGTATGTAAACTGCTTGGAACGGTGCCGGGTACAGTGAACATGCTCCATAAATACTGGCTGTTATCATCACCACTGAACCCTTCTGTCCTGTGTGGCAATACAGCCTCTTTGGGGCCCACATTGGTTTGGGTAGAGTGTATGTCACTTGTTACCAGAAGAATTCTCACTAATTAAAATGCGTTTTTGGAGGGCCTGGAGTTCTAGAATGACTCATATGCCTCTCTGGGGAGAACAAATATTTGGCAAGATTAACTTGGACAGGTAACTTGTCAGGAAGAGAAATTTGAATGAGAGTTCATGGATGAAAGCAGTGGTTCTGGAAACTTGAACATGCCCTTGGAGGGCTTGTTAAAACACAGATTTCTAGACCGCCACCTCCAACGTTTTTGGTTTAAAAAGTCTGGGTGGGCCTTGAGAATTTGCATTTCTAAAAAGCTTCTGAGTGATGCTCTGCTGAGGCTTCTGGTCTCTAGACATTACACTTTGAAAACCACTGGATTAGATGAAAGGCCAAAGCAATGACATTTATTATTAGTTTTATGTTAGTCTCATATCATGGCTGCTATAAACAAGACACTATTTTAAGTGCTTTATAAATACTAATTTATTTCATTTTCATGGCAGTTTTTTTTAATATAGTCACTATCACTATTTTGGAAAGGAACAAACTGAGGCACAGAAAGATTAAATGATATGCCTCAAGTTTGTTGGTGGAGAGCTAGGAAATGCACCCAGGCGTCTGGGGTGTTCGTAGCTTCTGTTTTAGGCTGTCTCTCACTAATTTCTATGCTATATAGAAAATGAAAGGATTTGAAAAATACAGAGGCTTGAGCCCTGCCCTCAAATTGTGGTTCTCTGGGTTTGGAAGGGATAGGCCGATGTAGCTTTGCCAGCTTTAGAAAACCACTCAGATGACTCCGAGAAATGGAAGCATTGCCTCTGATCTTGGCTCTCAGCCTCTTACCAGGTATGCCTTCCTCTGGAGGAGGGCCTTTCCTCTGCAGAGTTCAGGGGCATGGGGAGAAAGCCCCTCTCCACTGCAGGTGGTGGGATTCCTGGGGGAGTAGTCACCTGGAGCCAGAGGTTACATGATGCCTCTAAGATCAGATGTGATCTTTAGCAGCGGTTAGCATTTCTCCAGCTCCTTTGAGTAGCAACTCCACTTGCTTTATTTTGTTGCACTCCTTGTCTGTCGGCCTGTTTCCAATTACTGAGGGACGCTCCGACCAGGCTTGGTAAAAACCTGCCCATGGTGTTTTGTTTTGAGCACAGGATGGCATTTCCACGCGGTTTCCATTGGTTTGTTGATTTATTCTTAGAGAGAAAAGGGACACCAGATAAGAAACTTGTCCTGTTTCCAACACAGGACAAGGTGCTTGAGTGTCCTTTTGTATGAACTCAGTTTCCAGTGCTGGAAATAATAGCGATGTATTAATAAATATAGAGATAAGCCAGTCCTGCCTTTCCTTCCAACTTCCACAACCACCGTTGCTTCTCTCCTCCAGAGCCACCTTTACAACAGAGGGAACTGTGCAGAAAGGGGAAATGACTTCCAAAGCTCTTGAACGATGAGGTTAAAATCAGGGTACAGCAGGAGGAAATACTTTTCAATAAAGGGTAATCCAAAGATCAGTCTTTACATGAGTCTAGGTTGGGAGCAAGGCTCTTACCTCTTAAATTAGTTCAGACATACTGCCTAGATATCCCCATGACCTTGACAAAGTACAGTTTTGCCCTCAGGGATAGTATATGGTCATCTTGGTCACTGGAACTAACATAGCAAAAATAACACAGCAGGGTCATTGGGCTTTGTTTTGAGGTTGCTTTTGTTTGGATTTAAAACACCACAATTTCACTGTTCAGGAAGCAGTTCAGAAAGACTGGAAATAGTAATGGAATTTTCTTCTATTCATGTGATTGCTCATTCTTTCATTCATCACTGGTTTGTTGAGTGAGAAGCTCTCTGTGGAGGGAGAAAGAAAAAAGACACCCAAGCCATAGCCTTACTTTGGGAGCTTACAAAATAGTGAGGGAGGGAAATGCCTTCAGGGCAGTGTACAGTAAATTCTACATAGGGGATGGGGACTTGAATCAACATATATTATGCATAGGGACTGTGCTAGGTATTTTAAATAGGTTATTTTATCTTCCCTAAAATCCTCTGGTATAAATATAACAGATGAGGATACTAAGGCTTAGAGAGGATAAGTAAATTTCTCAAGATCTCAGAGCCAGTTAATGACAGAGCCAGGTTCTAACCCTGTTTACTTAGGTTCAATATTTGCGTTATCTCTGCTCTGCCATGAGCTGCCAGGCACGTAGGTGTGTGTTGGTAGGTAGATGTTAACAGATATAGACATGCATGCATGTATGTTACAAAGAGGGTGCTCTAACAGGGGTGCCTAGTAAAGGAACCCCAGAAGAGTCTGTGTTTAGAAGATCAGCAGAGAGATGAGCATTCCAGGTGGTAAAAAGATCCAACAATGCAGTGAAAATTAGGAGGTATATGGCAAGTTTGTAGAACCATTGGTAATTATGTTTGCCAGGAATGCATGGAATGTGCAGGAAAATAACGGGAAATGAAGAGTAAGAGGAAATCTGTGACCAAATAATAGAAAAAGTAGAATGCTAGGATCCTAGACTCTGCATGCTGTGGCTGTTGGGTGCTGACTGACGGCCATCTGTCACAATTTCACGCAAGGCTACAGTTCTCTCACCCAAGGCCCAATAGAACTCAATGTGATGGTGTCCCCTAGACCCCAAAGAATTGCTTCAGATTGCTGACATTGCCCCAATTTTTATGGACTGATGTCAGCCTCAGCACAAGCTACTGTCATTCCATTTCAGTCATAATAAGAATTAACACTGGGAAGAAAACCCAAACAGTCTTGAAACAGTCCCTCAGTCGCCTTCTTCAAGTTAACCTGATCCAGGGACATCTCCCACATATGGAGCATCCGTGGGAGCGTCGCAAAGAACCACAGCACTCCAGGCAAAGGGTCTTCATATCCAACCTCTTCTGACTTATATTCCCCTCATTCCCTACCTCCTCCACCCACGTGCCACCTTGTAACCTCCTGGGAATTCCTGTCCATCTGGTTCCTTCCCCAGACCCTCTCTGCTTCAAGACAGCACCAGTAATATTCTAAGCCCCCTTCACTTCTCTGGCCACCTTGTAAAGGGCACTCACCCTGACGTGGATTCATTAATCCTCATGCCATATATTTGCTTAGTTTGCTTAGTTTGTCATGCGGTTTTTTCAGTGTCAGTATTTGCAGTGCATTCTTTAGAAAGCAAAGGGATTAAATAAAAATTTCATGGTGTGTTCCCCATACTGACTACAGTGTCCACACTTGGTATTTCATTTTGGCAAAATATGATTGAGTGAAACATAGAGGTAAGACTTCAATGGGAACAGGAAGAGAAGACGTCTGTTTTATGAATAGTAGTGTGTGTATGTGAATCACAAGCTCCTAGTTTATCACCCACCACACACACTTCCACTATCCCCGTTGGTAACCATAAGTTTGTTTTCTATGTCTGTGAGTCTATTTTTGCTTTGTAAATAAGTTTATTTGGATCATTTTTTTAGATTCCACATATAAATGATATCATATGGTACTTGTCTTTCTCTGTCTGACTTACTTCCCTTAGTATGATAATCTCTAGGTCTACCCATGCACCTTGGGTCTTTTTAATGCCAGCTGATGGGTTGACTTCTCTCTGTTCAAATACTTCCTGCACTCTATTGGAGACCTACTTTAAGTTTCTGTATCCAAAAAAAGATTCCACCATGAACCAAATGCACTGGGGAAGCAGTGCCATATAAGACATTGGCCCCGAAATTAAGGAGGATCCATTGTAGTCAGATGGCAGAAGGATAATTGAGATACTATACAATACATGCAGTGGGGATACAGAAAAGGACGATGAACCAGGCCTGTGTGAGAAGGGGTTAGGACAAAGTTTCAGAAGGACTATGCAGCAATGCTGACATTTGAGCTGAACCCTAAAGGATGTATAGGAGTTCATCAGGAACAACAGTGAATGGTGGAAAGGGAGAAGGGAATGGATGATATTCAAGGCAGAAGGAACAGCATGTATGAAGGCATAGAGAAAAGGAAGAGCAAAGCTATGGGAAATGGTGAGAAGGTTAATATAGCTGACTCTGGGTATAAGAACAAAAGCAATAAAAGGCAACATTCTTCTCTCTTGGCCTCCCTTCCAATTTGTTGGCTGTGCCGCTCCGTCTCTGCAAGCTCATCCTCCTCTGCCTGGTCATTAGAGATTAAAATCCTCAAGACTTGATCTTGAGCCTGCTTTTCTTCCAGTCTGTGTCCTCTTCCTAGGCAACCTTATTCATGCCTGGTTTCAATCACACCTATATGAGAATCTCACATGTTTTTGTATCTCTAGTTCAGAGTCTGATCTCTGGCTCAGACTCCCAGTCCTGCATATGCCGCTTGGAATTCTCAAAGGCATCAAATTTGGTTAAACACTGAGCCTCTAGTCTTTACTTTCTTAAGCTGGTTCTTCTTTCAATTATCAACACCACCATCTATCTAGTTGCACAAGTGGGGCATTATCCTGAACATCGGCATTATTCCAAACACCTTTCTCCTAATTTCACATCCAGTTCACCACTAATAACATTGATATTAGTTTTTCAATATTTCTCAAATCCATCCACTACTATCAATTTTATCAAGTCCATAGCAGTTGAAGTTACAATTTCTTGCCTAGAACATTACTATATATCCTAACTTGTCTTCCTGTTTCTACTCTTAATCTCACTTTAAACTCTCTAGTTCAAAGCAAGGGAATCCTTAAAAAAATAGGAATCTGAGCGTGATGGTGGATTAAAGGTCATAGAAATTTTTCCTAGTATCGAACTATGTTCATTGGATAAATGCTGCATGGCTGATTTGGGGGAAAAAATAAGGGGATTTCTTAGAGATTAGGCATTAAATAAGAGTGCAGATCAGCAGAATGTAGGATTTACCATGGTAGATTATAATCTGGGTTTCAATGGACCATGTATATCAGAAAAAGAAATCAAAGGCTGACCCAACACAGGACAGGAGTAAAAACAGACACCCAGAATAAATCTGAAACTTACAAAGAATGGCATCCTCATGAAGTAAAATAGGAAAAAAAAATTTTTTTTCTGCTGAGGGATGTATGCAAGGTTTTTTAATGACTATTCATAGAGTGGGAAAAATATCCTTTAAGAATTACTATTAACAAGTCTTTATTCTAGTCTTGTGACCTGAAGAAACAAAACCTAAGCTTAAATATTCATATTTAAAGAAGTCAAGTTTAGTCATTCCCCAGGTGACTTGAAAAAAAAAAACCAAATCCTGTCTGGAGGAACACAAATGCAGGCTTCAAAGAATTCCCACAAATAAAAAGAACATCACTAAACAATAAAAAATAAATTAAAACACATGAAGAGGCAAAGTCAAGATGAGCAAGATTAAACAAAACAAAACAAAAGCAAATTCATAAACAGACCCGTAAAGTCTGCTTTTATTAGAATTTGGATACAGAATAGCAAAAGGGTGTTGAAGAAATACTAAGAAATTTGAGATGACAGAAAGCAGGATGAAGGAAGAATCTACCAAGATTGGTGTGGCACATAGGAAAAGGAAACACATAAATATCCTAGAAATGAAAACCCTAATAATGTAAAATAAATTATATCATAGTTTAGACACAGATAGATAGAAAATTAATATAATGGAGGCCACTGGAGAATTAAAGAACTGTGATCTAAAAAACAGAAATTCTTGGGCTTCCCAGGTGGCGCAGTGGTTGAGAGTCCGCCTGCCGATGCAGGGGACACGGGTTTGTGCCCCGGTCTGGGAGGATCCCACATGCCACGGAGTGGCTGGGCCCGTGAGCCATGGCCGCTGAGCCTGCATGTCCGGAGCCTGTGCTCCGCAATGGGAGAGGCCACAGCAGTGAGAGGCCTGTGTACTGCCAAAAAAAAAAAAAAAAAAAGAAATAATAAACAAATACTTGAGAATATAGACAAAAGAGCAGAGGAGATAGAAAATATCACAGTGTTCAAGACATATAGAAGAAAGAGTGAGAAGATATAGTACTTATCTAATTGGAATTCCAAAGGGAGAAAATAGAGTGGAGAAAGCCAATATTTCAGTTGGTAATGGCTAAACTCCTTAATTGATAAAATATATCAATCATTAAGTATAGAATGGCCACTAAATCACATCTAAAATAAATAAAATGAAATTTATTTTAAAATACATTTTAATGAAACACAATATAGAAATTAACAAACATGGAGAAGTTCTGAAAAGCAATCAAAGAAAAAATGTAGTTGAATTTTTTATGTTTTTCTGGCATTCTGAGGTCTTACTGAAATCATTGTTTCTAACAGGTTTTTTGTGTGTGGATATCTTGGGATTTTCTACATACAAAATTATGCCATCTGAAAATTGGGATCATTTTATTTCTTCCTTTCTGATCTGTATGCATTTTATTTCCTTTTCTTTCGTTATTGCATTGGCTAGAACATCTAGCACTATTTTGAGTAAGAGTGATGAAAGCAGATATCCTTCCACGTTCATGATCTTAGGGGGAAACTATTCATTCTTTCACCATTAAGAAGAATGTTAATTGTAGGCTTTTTTGTAGGTGCTCTTTATGAAGTTGAGGACATTCTCCTCTATTCTTATTTTTCTGAGTGTTAATTATTAATGGGTGTCAAATTTTCACAAAGACTTTTTTTCTGCATTGACTGATATGAGAATGTGATTTTTCTTCTTTAGTCAATTAATAGGCTGGATTACAGCAATTTATTTTCAAATATTAAGCCATTCTTATATCCCTGGAATAAACTCCCCTTGATCATGGTGTATGACTCTTTTTATATATTTCTACCTCTTATTTCTTGTATTTTCTTAAGGATATTATGTTCATATTTATGAAGTTATTGGCCTGTAGTTTTTTTTTTTTTTTGTACTGTCTCTGGTTTGGATATCAAGTTAGTGTGAGCTTCATAAAATGTATTGGGAAGCACTTCCTCTTCTATGTTTTAGAAGAGACGTGTAGAATTGGTATTATTTATTTTTAAATATATGATAGAATTCTTCAGTGAAACCATCTTGACCTGGAGATTTCTTTTGGAAAGTTTTTAAATTATGAATTTAATTTCTTAACAGTTATAGAGCTATTAAAATTACATATTTTATATTGTGCAAGTTACAATTTTAATCACCTTCAAGTTTACAATTAAATGGTTTTATGGTATTTACAAGGTTGTGCAACCATCATCACCATCTAATTCCACAACATTTTCACTACCTTTAAAAATAAACCTTTTACTCATTAGCAGACACTATTCATTCCTCCCTGTCCCTGTCCTTGGCAGTTACTAATATACTTACTGTCTCTGGATTTATCTATTCTGGGTTATTTTAAATAAATAAAATCATGCAATATGGGATCTTTTCTTTCTGGCTTCTTTCACTTGGCATAATGGTTTTGAGGTTCATTCATGTTATATAACATGTATCAGTGCTTCATTTCTTTTTATGGCTGAATAATATTCCACTGTATAGAATACATATGTTTTCCATTCATCAGTTGATGGATATGAGCTCTTTTCATTTTTTTGACTGTTATGAATAATGGTACTTTGAATACTCATTTACAAGTTTTTTCATAAATATATGATTTTAATTCTCTTGGATAGACACCGAGGAGTAGAATTTCTGGGTCGTATAATAGCTGTATGTTTAGTTTTTTGAGGAACTGTCAAAATGTTTTCCAAGGTGACTGCATCATTTTACATTTTTATCAGCAATGTTTAAGAATTCCAATTTCCTCATGTACTTGTCAACATATATCATTGTGTATTTTTGATTACAGTATCCTAGTGGGTATGAAGTAGGATTTCATTGTGGTTTTGATTGTCATTTCCCTAGCGACTAATGATGTTGAATGTATTTGTTTGTGCTTATAGGCTATTTGTATATCTTCTTTGGAGAAATGCCTATTCAAATTAATTGACCATTTGGTAATTTGTCTCTTTTATTGCCCAGTTAAAAAAATTGTTTATGTATTCTAGATACTAGAACTTTGCCAAATATATGATTTACAAGTAATTCCCCCATTTTGGGGGGTTGACTTTTTACTTTCTTGATAGGGTTGACTGAAGCACAAAAGTTTTAAATTTTAATTAAGTCCAATTTATCTATTTTTCTTTGCTTGTTCTTTTTTTTAAATAAATTTATTTATTTATTTATTTTTGGCTACATTGGGTCTTTGTTGCTATGCACGGGCTTTCTCTATTTGCGGTGAACGGGGGCTACTCTTTGTTGTGGTTCACGTGCTCTCATTGCGGTGGCTTCCCTTATTGTGGAGCATGGGCTCTAGGGGCGTGAACTTCAGTAGTTGCAGCATGCAGGCTCAGTAGCTGTGGCTTGCGGCTCTAGAGTGCAGCCTCGGTAGTGTGGCACACAGGCTTAGTTGCTCTGCGGCATGTGGGATCTTCCCAGAGCAGGGCTCAAACCCATGTACCCTGCACTGGCAGGGAATCTGGCAGGCAGGGAATCTGGCAGGCAGATTCTTAACCACTGCACCACCAGGGAAGTCCCTCTTTGCTTGTTCTTTAGGTACCATATCTAAGAAACCATTGCCTTTTCCAAGGTAAAAAAAAAAAAAAAGATTTATCCTATGTTTTCTTGTAAGGGGGTTATAGTCCTTACATTTAGGTCTCTGATCCATTTTGAGTTTATTATTGTATGTGGTTTGTGGTATTAGTCTAACTTTATTGTTTTGCATGTGAATGCCTAATTGTCTCATCACCATTTGTTGAAAGACTATTATTCGCTCATTGAATTGTCTTGCACCCTGTCAAAAATCAACTGCTTAAAGATGTATGAATTAATTCTGAGCTCTTAATTCCAATTCATATATATATACATTAGTACCACACAGAAGTCTTGGCACTAAAACTTTGTAGTAAGTTTAGAAATCAGTAAGTGTGAGCCCCCCAAATATGTTCTTTTCAAAATTGTTTTGGCTGTTCTGGGTCCATTCATTTCCATACAAGTTTTAGGATCAGGTCACAAATTTCTGCAAAAATACATCTGGAATTTTGATAGAGATTGCATTAAAACTCTAGAACAGTTTAAGCACGGTAAACCCAAAGTGATCAGATGGCAGTCTTAACTTCCATTTCTTAACAATGTTAAGTATTTCTGTCTATGAATACAAGATATCTTATTTAGGTGTTTTTTGATTTCTTTCAATGCAGCTTTTTTACCGTTCTGTGTGCAAGTCTTGCATCTTAAAAAATTTACTGCTATGGATTTTATTCTTTCTGTTGCTATTGTAAATGTAATTGTTTTCTTGATTACATTTTTGAATTGTTTATTTCAAGTTTATATAAATGCAATTGATTTTTGTATATTAACTTGTATCATACTTTTTTCTGTACTCATTTATAAGATCTAACAACTATTTTTAAGATTACTTGGTATTTTCTGTATATAAAATCAAATCATCTAAAAATAGAAATAGTTTAGCTTCTTTTCCTTTTCAACTTGGATGACTTTTATTTATTTTTCTTTTTCTATTTACCTTGGCTAGACCCTCCAATACAATGTTGAATTGAAGTGGTAAGGAAAGACTTTTTCTTGAGCCTGATTAAAGGGTAAAAACTTTCGGTCTTTCAGCATTATTATGTAGTCTCTGAATTTTACATAAAAACCCATTCTCAGGTTAAGAAAGTTCTCTTCCTCTTATAGTTTGTTGACTATCTTTATTGTGATTGTTTATTTATGTAGAGCTAACCTTCCATTTCTGTCACAAGTCCCATTTGGTCATAGTGTGTGTTCCCTTTTTTATGTTGCTACATATAGTTTTCTAGTATTTTTGTGTGTATATTCATGAGGGATTTGGGTTTCTAGGTTTCTTTTCTTGTGGTATATTTGTCTGGTTTTAGTATCAGAGTAATATCAGCTTCATAAAATGAGTTGGGTGGTGTTCCCTCTTCTATGTTTTTGAAGAGTATGTGAAAGATTCATGTTAATTTTTCTTTAAATGTATGTAAAGTGAAGCCTGTGTTTCCAGGCTTTATTCATGGGTAGTTTTTTGATTACTAATTCAGCTTCTTTACTTACTATAGTTTTTTTTTCCAGATTCTCCATGTCTTCTTGAATCACTTTCCGTAGTCTCATTTTTCTAGGAATCCATTTTATTTAATTATCTAATGTGTTGACATACAATTATTCATAGTGTTCTCTTTTAATCCTTTTCATTTTTTTAAGGACAGTAGTAATATCCCCTATTTCATTCTTAACTTTAGTAATTTGCACTTTTTCTTGTTTTTTCGTGTTCAGTCTACCTAAAGGTTTGCCAATTTTGTTGATCTTTTCAGAGAAACAATTTCAGTTTTGTTTATAGTGTTTTTCAACACTATAATGTTGAAATGTTAACACTAAATGTTTCAACACTTTTAATGTATTGTTGATCTTTTTTTCAGTTGTTCTATCCATTATAAAAAGAAAGGTATTGAAGTTCCCAACCATTACTGCTGTACTGTTTATTTCTCCCTTCATTTCTGACGTTTTTGTTTTATTTATTCTGAAGTTTTTTTGTTAGGCCCATATATGTTGAAAATTGTTATATCTTCTTGACTGATTGTCCCTTTTACTACTAAAAATATTCTGTATTGCTTCTAGTTCTAATTTTTATCTTACAGTCTATTTAGTCTGATATTAATAAAGCCACTCCAGCTCTTGTTTGTTACTGTTTTGCATTTCATGTTTTTTTTCATGCTTTTACTTTAAAGATTTATTTTTCATATTTGAAGCTAAGTTGTGTCTCTCATAGACAGCATGAAGTTGGATCATGTTTAATATGGACTGAAATAGTAGTGACCTGGGCTTCTTCAATAAGAGGCTCTAGCCAGATGCTTTCATCAGCTTCAAAGTAGTACATTTCAGAAACGTTATAAGAATATGCTAAAGGTGCCAGTGAGGTGCCTATCTCATTGTGGATCCTGACAAACGGGCAGGGGTCTCAGGAGTGGCACAAGGGGAGATGATCACCAGAACTCTGGAAGTGAGTATCAACTAGCCTCATATCCTACATGAAAAGAAATTCGTTTGACCATGATTGAGTTTCTCATCTGTGGATTTGGCATGGCTTCACATCTCTTCTTGTTATGAAACAGACGATTGGATAGAAAGAGGCAGAGCCATCAGTTCAGTATCTGTAGATGACTTTTTCAGCAGTACCGTATGCTGGTGACCATTCCCCTTTTCCTCATCTGCAATTTATTTGCCCTAAAGCCTTCAACAAAATTCTCTAACACCCAAAAGATTTGGGTGTTAGAAGCTGCTGTCCCCAGGAAACTAAATAACCATGTCCACATTAAAACATCTGGCAAAGCATCTGGAAGCTAGTGGGAACCAAGCAGGCAGAATGGAAATCCTAGAGAAACATGACATACAGTATATTGCAGTGACTAAGCTCTTCTTCTCAGCATGTGGGGGTGTGATGGTAATGAAAGAGATATCATGCGTGTTGGGGTCCCCAGATAAGCTCTCATGCCCTTCCCCTGTGGACCTGTGCTCCAGTTGCTAAAGAAATAACTGTAGTGGGCTGATATTTTCTGTGACCTCTCTTTTTTAAATCTTCATCTTCTATGGGAAGCAAAGAAAATAAGAAAATGACCAGAAGGCCAAAAGCAACAGGATGTTGTTCCCTGTGCAGAATTTGACATTGTTGATTGCCAAATTCCTTGTGAATTACCTTTCTCCCTAGGTAAACCATGACACCATCCTATCTGCTTCTCTTCTAACAAACACTCTGCTCACTCCCTCTCCATTTCCTTAACTGCATCCTCTTTTTCATCTTACTCAGAAAATGTGGTGTTGCTTGCCCTCTTCTCTACACACTCCTATTTCTTAGAGGCATAAACCCTGACAACCGTCACCTATTTGTTTGCGTTCAGGCACTCACATGATCATTCATTTATATAGTACCCAATTTTTCGCTGCTCTTACAAGAAAGGCACTAAGCAAGGTAGTGAAACGTCCTGCTCTCAAGAAGATGACAACCCAGAACAAATATCCTGCTATCCCCTCTCACCTGATATGACCATATTAGTGATTTATCTGTTCTAATTGGTTGGTTTCTGTGTTGTATTAGTATTTTGACTATTAGCTCTACCTAGGTAGAGTATATCACACAGTCAAGAAAACTTATATCCAAAGTTGACTTCTTTCTTGTACTCTACATATTCAGTTTTATGGTTTAAAATTTCTTATTGATATCCAAAATATAAACCAATAGTTTTAACAAAATCTTGGTTGTAAAGGTTCAAGTCTCTCTCTCTCTCTCTCTCTCTCTTTTTTTATTTTTTTCCAAAACTTGCATCACCAACACTGAGCTGGAAGGGACTTCAAAATTGGGCTGGTGTCTTATTTCACAAACAAGGAAACATCCCTTAGTAGGAGGCTGTGACTTGCCTGGTCTCACAGTTGACTAGAACTCAGATCTTCCAATTCTAAGTTCAGTGTGTCAGCAATTTTGAGGATTTGGAGGTATTTTTCAATTTCCTACCAGCTGCCCTGGCATGCAGACACAGTATTACGATTCTTTAGAGGGGTGTTGCAGTGCATTATAAAGAATATGTGAAGACCACATGTACGAACAAGTGCATCATTTATAATGGTCGGAAGGATAGAATAACTGCAGTGCTACTCTCAGGCCAAACCTTATGCTGCCACGTGTTTAAATGGTGCCATTTTATTTGCCCTTCCCACATGGCACTTCAGCAAGGCCGTAGCTATTGTCAAATTAGCTGTCATGACAACGGTATGCCTGTATTCCTCAGGGACAGTACTATCTCAAACAATATGTCCCAGCAAGTTTTAATATTCAGGCATCCAGAGACATGTTCCAAATTGTTTTGCACACACACACACACCACACACACACACACCACACACACACACACACACATACTCACACACTCGAGATACAAATGTCCTTTGCCAGATGTTGTGTCTTGATATTTGCCTAATGGTATATGGCCACTGGACCGATTAGAAACATAGCAGAGAGCAAGAGGCAGAAACACTGACAACAAAGAAGTGACAGCTGGCAGTCTGATAGTGAGGGAGGAGGCAAAAAATTTTAAAAAAAAGAGAGAGAGAAACCACGGCAGTGAAGTGACAGTAGGGGCCAATAACGGACATTAGTAATGAAAATTCTGAAACCTCAGCGAAAAATGTCATTGTTTTCCATATCTTTTCTTTCAAAATGCCAGGATGTATATCATAGACTTAACATTTCCACTGAAAATGGTTAAAATATCTTAATGGTGTCTTAAGATAAAAATAGTGTAATAATAATACTAATAATAGGGAGGAGAAGTCTTTTTGCTTCTTTAAGGTTACTTTTTTCATTTGTATTATCTATTGCAATCTTCAAATGAATCCAATGAAACAGGTGTTCTGCTAACCATTGTCGCTCAGGCTAATAGTGGGGAATACAAAAGATTAAAACAATACTAGGAAAACACAATAGACTGTGGGAATGGCTCCCTCTCATGTGTCCCCAGACATATGGTGTCCACACTCATCTGTGGACTCCCAGGGCTGCTGGGTTTCTGGGACAACTTCCCTGCTGGACTCCACTGTTTCTGGGGTCCTTGCTTGCTGACCCCAAGATAATCCACTACAAAATATTCCTCTATTGTCTGATTGGGACAACTTGGCTATTTCTACTTCCCAACCCAGGAGACATAACACCCTATCTCTCCTGCCCTCAGTGTCTTCCCGAAACCTCTACGACACAGGTTCTGTCTGACTTTCCATGATTAGATTTCCCTCCCTCTTCTGACATCCAAACCATGTGGAGTGGGCAGGTGAAGGCAAAAGCAAACAGGTCCTAATGCAAGAAACTGTCCAAGTTCCCCTCCTAGGGCCTCCATGTCACCCTTTCACCTAACATCTGCACTCTGCCCCACCTCTCTTTCCCTCTGTTCTGCTTGTGCTGTTGAGGGATGACCTTTGCTCTTTCCTGGATCAAGGGTCATATTCACCAGGCTGGCTGTCAGCTCTGATGTGTGCAGTCGTCTGCCATTTCTCTCAAACTCCTCTTGCAAATTAGACTCCTGAGTGGGCCTCACCAATTAGCCCTCCAGACAGACCAAGATACGTTTGACCCTGAGAGGATCAGACTTCAGCTTTTTACAAGGGACATCTTTTGTGAGCCATGGTGAATCCTCTTGAACCCATCTTGTTGCAGCCATTGGTAGTGAAGAGTCCTGAGCAGATTTCAACCAGCTTCCTGCAGGTGCAAGGAGACAGCACTTTGCCCTAAGCCCATAGAGAAATACTTCCCTTCAGACTACTCTGAGATGGATTTCATGCAGTTCCTTGGAAGCTCCAAAGTGGTTCAGCATCAGTTCCCTGTGGCGATGGCCAACTGGATAACACCTCCATGAATGGTTTGCCTTCCCTCTCATTCCACTGTCCCTCCTTCCTGAGATCATGTCCCAGATAGACCACCATGCCTGCAATACTTTTGTTTAAATCTTTGATCTTTATGGCTGGGTGGTTGGGGGGATGTGTAGGGAGGAGGAACTGGAGCTCCGACCAAGACAGTTTTGCTTTCTTGCTCCAGGTGAAAAATAACAATGAAAAAAAAAAGAAGCAATCTTTATTGAGCGCTTACCATGTACCAAACACAGTTCAAAACACTTGGCACGTTCTAACAAATTTAATGCAATATGTGGCTTTTACAAATGAGCAAAGGGAGACTGTGTTGACAAGACTTGCCCTGAGTACCTCAGATGGAGGAATGAGGGCGTGAAGTTGGTTAGGTCTTCTGAACCTAGATTCAGAGTTCTTGCCATTGCATGAGGGTCAGTTTCCAGCTGTTTGGAAACCTTGGGGAGGCAGACAGCTCATTTCTTAACAGCTGAAGACCATGCTAGTGTAAACAACGTTTGGGACAGTTGCTTGGATTTCAGGGTATCTGTCATCTCCTGTCCACTTAAGCTGGTCAGAGGTAACATGCTCTGTCTTGCTCTGGTTTAGGGTGTACCAAGTCCCAGTGTAGAGAACCTCATTTGTGAGGTCACCAGGACCAGCATGCCTTTATCCCTCCAGGAGAGGGAAAGATGCTCCCATGGCTTGGTGGACCCTCAGTGGTAAGCAGCCTTGATTGTCCATGTCACATGAGTGTTGGCCTCAATCAATCTCTCTCTCTCTCTCTCTCTCTCTCTCTCTCTCTCTCTCTCTCTCACACACACACACACACACACACACACACACATCATACATACATACACATACACCTCCCTAGAACTACAAATGGGAATAAATTCCATCCTATATTTTATAAGGCCTAATTGAGCTGCAAAATTGCCTTTGGAAATGAAGGCTCCAGGAAACCCTCCTCTCAAATGCAACTCAGCATTAACATCATGGCCCCAGCCTACTGTACAGCAGACAGGCCCGCCCCTTCAGAGACTGACTTGACATCTTTCATGAACCTCAGCCTAGCCCTTCACGCCTCACAGGTTCCAGTGCTTCGTGTTGGATGAAGCCCACATCCCCCAAAGCTGTCTCACACCTCCACTCAAAAAAAAGCAGCTGGCTATGCCACTGGCCGGTTTATGGTACAATAGCTTTCTTGCAGCATGCTTATAAATATTTATAGCACCGAGTGAGCAGTAATGGGCTGCTATTCAAACACACCTGCTGGGGAAGAAAGAAATAAAAAAGAAAAGAAAAAAACACTACACACACATATTTATGCTCACTATATGAAGGTCATTTTGGCATTTAGACCAAGAAAGCGTCTGCACACAACTATCCAAACAATCGCTGCTTTCCCAAGGTCTGTGGTCCAGGTATGCAGTGTTTGCTCTGAGGATGCAGGGCAAGGACTCATTTTGTTTTCAAATGTTGCTTCCCCCCAGATAATGAACATATTTGTTGAACTACGTAGGGAAATACTGAACTGTACACAGGATAAGAAAAATATTACCTATATATCTTACCTCCCAGAGGTAATGGTGTTAACATTTTGGAATTTTTCTATCTATGCACTAAGAAATCTATACTTTATGTGCTTTTTTGAGCCCTGTTTTATTTCAGTTAATATGGTATCTTTAAAGAGTTTAAAAATCTTTTCTAATTTGAGAGTTGAAAATGATATTTTCTTGTTCCAATTTGCATTGATTTGATTATTGAGGGTTGCGTATTAAGTCAGTCAATACAGATATATCCCGGTGCTGCTGAGTGTAAAGTCCCTGGCATGGGTAATGGGGATGGAAAGATGTGAACTGGGCAAATCCTTCCCCTCATAGGTTTACTGTCTGGTGGAATAGAAAAGGATCTTCTTTCTCCGATACATTATTTCGTCTTTTGTGACCTGTGTATTCAGATCTTTTAATAGTTTGACTTTTCATTAAATGAGGGAGGCAACATGTTATAAAGAGATATTTTATTTCTCTCCTCTGTCCTACCATCAAGCCAACTTTCAGAATAAAGAATGGCATGTACAATATTGCTTGTGAGTTTTCTTTCAAAGAATTTGGAAACACTGCCTCTGGGAGGGCTGAAAGCAATTCCGTCAGCTGTCTTAACATGGGCAAGAGGGAGTTCAGGTTAAATCAGAGGAGATGGAGAGCAAGCTAAATGATTCAAAAAGCATATGTGTTTGTGTATATAAAAATATACACATATGTATATACATATGTGTGTGTGTATATATATATATATATAGTCTGTACATGCCATGTTAAATGCTTACAATTCGTGGGAATAGCTTTGGTAGTATGGTAAGTAAGTATGCTTCAAATTGCCTTTTTTTTGGCTATTTATTTATTTAACATCTTTATTGGAGTATAAATGCTTTACAATGGTGTGTCAGTTTCTGCTGTATAACAAAATGAATCAGCTATACGTATACATATATCCCCATATCTCCTCCCTCTTGCATCTCCCTCCCACCCTCCCTATTCCACCCCTCTAGGTGGTCACAAAGCACCGAGCTGATCTCCCTGTGCTATGTGGCTGCTTCCCACTAGCTATCTATCTTACATTTGGAAGTGTATATATGAACATGCCACTCTCTCATTTCTTCCCAGTTTACCTTTCCCCCTCCCCATGCCCTCAAGTCCATTCTCTATGTCTACATCTTTATTCCTGTCCTGCCCCTAAGTTCTCCAGAACCATTTTTTTTTAGATTCCACATGTATATGTTTTCTCTTTCTGACATACTTCACTCTGTATGACAGACTCTGTGTCCATCCACCTCACTAAAAATAACTCAATTTCATTTCTTTTTATGGCTGAGTAATATTCCATTGTATATATGTGCCACATCTTCTTTATCCATTCACCTGTAGATGGACACTTAGGATGCTTCTATGTCCTGGCTATTGTAAATAGTGCTGCAATGAACATTGTGGTACATGACTTCTTTTGAAATATGGTTTTCTCAGGGTATATGCCCAGTAGTGGGATTGCTGGGTCATATGGTAGTTCTATTTTTAGCTTTTTAAGGAACCTCCATACTGTTCTCCATAGTGGCTGTATCAATTTACATTCGCACCAACAGTGCAAGAGGGTTCCCTTTTCTCCACACCCTTTCCAGCATTTACTGTTTGTAGACTTATTGATGATGGCCATTCTGACCAGTGTGAGGTGATACCTCATTGTAGTTTTGATTTGCATTTCTCTAATGATTAGTGATGTTTAGCACCCTTTCGTGTATTTGTTGGCGATCTGTATATCATCTTTGGAGAAATGTCTATTTAGGTCTTCTGCCCATTTTTGGATTGGGTTGTTTGTTTTTTTGATATTGAGCTGCATGAGCTGCTTGTAAATTTTGGAGATTAATCCTTTGTCAGTTGCTTCATTTGCAAATATTTTCTCCCATTCTGAGGGCTGTCTTTTTGTCTTGTTTATGTTTTCCTTTGCTGTGCAAAAGCTTTTCAGTTTCATTAGGTCCCATTTGTTTATTTTTGTTTTTATTTCCATTTCTCTAGGAGGTGGGTCAAAAAGGGTCTTGCTGTGATTCATGTCATGGAGTGTTCTGCCTATGTTTTCCTCTAAGAGTTTTGTAGTGTCTGGCCTTACATTTATGTCTTTAATCCATATTGAGTTTATTTTTGTGTATAGTGTTAGGGAGTGTTCTAATTTCATTCTTTTACCTGTAGCTGTCCAGTTTTCTTAGCACCACTTATGGAAGAGACTGTCTTTTCTCCTTTGTATATTCTTGCCTCCTTTATCAAAGATAAGGTGACCATATGTGTGTCTGTTTATCTCTGGGCTTTCTATCCTGTTCCATTGATCTATATTTCTGTTTTTGTGGCAGTACCATACTATCTTGTTTACTGTAGCCTTGTAGTATAGTCTGAAGTCTGGGAGCCTGATTCCTCCAGCTCTGTTTTTCTTTCTCGAGATTGCTTTGGTTATTCGGGGTCTTTTGTGTTTCCATACAAATTGTGAAATTTTTTGTTCTACTTCTGTGAAAAATGCTATTGATATTTTGATAGGGATTGCATTGAATCTGTAGATTGCTTTGGGTAGTATAGTCATTTTCACAATGTTGATTGATTCTTCCAATCCAAAAACATGCTATATCTCTCCATCTATTTGATATCATTTTTCATTTCTTTCATCAGTGTCTTATAATTTTCTGCATACAGGTCTTTTGTCTCCTTAGGTAGGTTTATTCCTAGATACTTTATTCTTTTTGTTGCAATGGTAAATGGGAGTGTTTTCTTAATTTCACTTTCAGATTTTTCATCATTAGTGTATAGGAATGCCAGAGATTTCTGTGCATTAATTTTGTACCCTGCTACTTTACCAAATTCATTGATTAGCTCTAGTAGTTCTCTGGTAGCATCTTTAGGATTCTCTATGTATAGTATCATGTCATCTTCAAACAGTGACAGCTTTACTTCTTCTTTTCTGATTTGGATTCCTTTTATTTCATTTTCTTCTTTGATTGCTGTGACTAAAACTTCCAAAACTATGTTGAATAATAGTGGTGAGAGTGGCCAACCTTGTCTTGTTCCTGACCTTAGGGGAAATGGTTTCACTTTTTCACCATTGAGAACGATGTTGGCTGTGGGTTTGTCATATATGGCCTTTATTATGTTGAGGTAAGTTCCCTCTATGCCTACTTTCTGGAGGGTTTTTATCATAAATCGGTGTTGAATTTTGTCAAAAGCTTTTTCTGCATCTATTGACATGATCATATGGTTTCCTTCAATTTGTTAATATGGTTTATCACATTGTTTTGCGTATATTGAAGAATCCTCGCATTCCTGGGATAAACCCCACTTGATCATGGTGTATGATTCTTTTAATGTGCTGTTGGACTCTGTTTGCTAGTATTTTGTGGAAGATTTTTACATCTATATTCATCAGTGATATTGGCCCGTACTTTTCTTTCTTTGTGACATCTTTGTCTGGTTTTGGTATCAGGGTGATGGTGGCCTCGTAGAATGAGTTTGGGAGTTTTCCTCCCTTTGTTATATATTGGAAGAGTTTGAGAAGGATAGGTGTTAGCTCTTCTCTAAATGTTTGATAGAATTCGCCTATGAAGCCATCTGGTCCTGGGCTTTTGTTTGTTGGAAGATTTTTAATTGCAGTCTCAATTTCAGTGCTTGTGATTGGTCTGTTTATATTTCTTCCTGGTTCAGTCATGGAAGGTTGTGCTTTTCTAAGAATTTGTCCATTTCTTCAAGGTTGTCCATTTTATTGGCATATAGTTGCTTGTAGTAATCTCTCGTGATCCTTTGTATTTCTGCAGTGTCAGTTGTTACTGCTCCTTTTTCATTTCTAATTCTATTGATTTGAATTTTCTCCCTTTTTTTCTTGATGAGTCTGGGTAATAGTTTATCAATTTTGTTTATCTTCTCACAGAACTAGCTTTTAGTTTTATTGATCTTTGCTACTGCTTCCTTCATTTCTTTCTGATCTGTCTGTATGATTTCTTTCCTTCTGCTAACTTGTAGTTTTTTTGTTCTTCTTTCTCTAATTGCTTTAGGTGTAAGGTTCGGTTGTTTATGTGAGATGTTGCTTGTTTCTTGAGGTATGACTCTATTGTTTTAAACTTCCCTCTTCGAACTGCTTTTGCTGCATCCCATCGTTTTGGGTCATCGTGTTTTCATTGTCATTTGTTTCTAGGTATTTTTTGATTTCCTCTTTGATTTCTTCAGTGATATCTTGGTTATTTAGTAGTGTATTGTTTAGCCTCCATGTGTTTGTATTTTTTTACAGATCTTTTCCTGTAATTGATATCTAGTCTCATGGCATTGTGGTCGGAAAAGATACTTCACTCAACTTCAATTTTCTTAAGTTTACCAAGGCTTGATTTGTGACCCAGGATATGTTCTATCCTGGAGAATGTTCCATGAGCACTTGAGAAAAAAGTGTATTCTGTTGTTTTTGGTTGGACTGTTCTATAAATATCAATTAAGTCCATCTTGTTTAATGTATCATTTAAAGCTTGTGTTTCCTTATTTATTTTCATTTTGGATGATCTGTCCATGGGTGAAAGTGGGGTGTTAAAGTCCCTTACTATGATTTCCCTTTTTATGGCTGTTAGCATTTGCCTTGTGTGTTGAGGTGCTCCTATGTTTGGTGTATTAATACTTACAATTATTATATCTCCTTCTTGGATTGGTCCCTTGATCATTAAGTAGTGTCCTTTGTGTCTTTTAATAGCCTTTATTTTAAAGTCTATTTTGTCTGATACGAGAATTGCTACTCCAGCTTTCTTTTGATTTCCCTTTGCATGGAATATCTTTTTCCATCCCCTTGCTTTCAGTCTGTATGTGTCCCTAGGTCTGAAGTGAGTCTCATAGACAGCATATATATGGGTCTTGTTTTGTATCCATTCATCCAGTCTTATGTCTTTTGGTTGGAGCATTTATTCCATTTACATTTTAGGTAGTTATCGATATGTATGTTTCTATTACCATTTTCTTGGGGTTGTTTTTGTAAGTCTTTCCCTTCTCTTGTGTTTCCTCCCTAGAGAAGTTCCTTTAGCATTTGCTGTAATGCTGGTTTCATGCTGCTGAATTCTCTTAGCTTTTGCTTGTCTGTAAAGGTTTTAATTTCTCTTTCAAATCTGAATGAGATCCTTGCCAGGTAGAGTAATCATGGTTGTAGTTTTTTCCCTTTCATCACTTTAATTATGTCCTGCCACTCCCTTGTGGCTTGCAGAGTTTCTGCTGAAAGATGAGCTGTTAACTTTATAGAAATTCCCTTGTATGTTATTTGTCATTTTTCCCTTGCTGCTTTTAATATTTTTTCTTTGTATTTAATTTTTGATAGTTTGATTAATATGTGTCTCGGCCTGTTTCTTCCTTGGATTTATCCTGTTTGGGACTCTCTGTGCTTCCTGGACTTGACTGACTATTTCCTTTCCCATATTAGGGAAGTTTTCAGCTATAATCTCTTGAAATGTTTTCTCAGTCCCTTTCTTTTTCTTTTCTTCTTCTGGGACCCCTATAATTCAAGTGTTAGTGCGTTTAATGTTTTTCCAGAGGTCTCTGAGACTGTCCTCAATTCTTTTCACTCTTTTTTCTTTATTCTAATCTATGGTAGTTATTTCCACTGTTTTTTTTTCCAGGTCACTTATCCATTCTTCTGCCTCAGTTATTCTGCTATTGATTCCTTCTAGAGAATTTTAAATTTTATTTATTTTGTTGTTCATCATTGTTTGTTTGCTCTTTAGTACTTCTGTGTCTTTGTCAAACGTTTATTGTATTTTCTCCCTTCTATTTCCAAGATTTTGGATCATCTGTACTATCATTACACTGAATTCTTTTTCAGGTAGACTGCCTATTTCCTCTTCATTTGTTTTGTCTGGTGGGTTTTTGCCTTGCTCCTTCATCTGCTGTGTGTTTCTCTGTCTTCTCATTTTGCTTAAGTTACTGTGTTTGGGGTCTCCTTTTCGCAGGCTGCAAGTTTATAGTTTCCATTGTTTTTGGTGTCTGCCCCCAGTGGCTAAGGTTGGTTCCGTGGGCTGTGTAGGCTTCCTGGTGGAGGAAACTTGTGTCTGTGTTCTGGTGGCTGAGGCTTGATCTTGTCTTTCTGGTGGGCAGGACTGCATCTGGTGGTGTGTTTTGGGGTGTCTGTGACCTTATTATGATTTTATGCAGCCTCTCTGCTAATGGGTGGGGTTGTGTTCCTGTCTTGCTAGTTGTTTGGCATAGGGTGTCCAGCACTGGAGCTTGCTAGTCATTGAGTGGAGCTGGGTCTTATCATCAAGATGGAGATCTCTGGGAGAGCTTTCGCCATGTGATGTTACCTGGAGCTGGGAGGTCTGTGGTGGACCAATGTCCTGAACTCGGCTCTCCCACCTCAGAAGCATAGGCCTGACACCCGGCTGGAGCACCAAGACCCTGTCAGCCACATGGCTCAGAAGAAAAGGGAGAAAAAATAAATAAAGAAAAAATAAATATATAAAATAAAATAAAAAATTTATTAAAATAAAAAAATTAAAAAGTAATAAAAAAGAAAGAAAGAAGAGAGAAACTAAACCAAAAAACAAATCCACTAATGATAACAAGCAGTAAAAACTATACTAAATAAAAAGAGAAAACGGACAGACAGAACCCTAGGACAAATGGTAAAAGCAAAGCTATGCACACAAAATCACACAAAGAAGCATACACATACACACTCACAAAAAAGAGAAAAAGGAAAAAATATATATATAAAAAAAGAGAGCAACCAAGTCAATAAACAAATGTACCAATGATAATAAACTCTAAATACTAAACTAAGATAAACATAAAACCTGAAACAAATTAGATGCAGAAAGCAAACCCCAAATCTACTGTTGCTCCCAAAGTCCACCGCCTGGATTTTGGGGTGATTCATTGTCTATGCAGTTATTCCAGAGATTCAGGGTATATCAAGCTGATTGTGGAGATTTAATCCGCTGCTCCTGAGGCTGCTGGGAGAAATTTCCCTTTCTCTTTGTTTGCACAGCTCCTGGGGTTCAGCTTTGGATTTGGCCCCGCCTCTGTGTGTAGGTCACCTGAGGGCATCTGTTCCTGCTCAGACAGGGTGGGGTTAAAAGACCAGCTGATTCAGGGGCTCTGGCTCACTGAGCCGGTGGTGGGAGGCGGGGGAGGGAGGGGTATGGAATGCCAGGTGAGCCTGCAGTGGCAGAGGCCAGCGTGATATTGCACCAGCCTGAGGCACGCTATGTGTTCTCCTGGCGAAGTTGTCCCTGGATCACGGGACCCTGGCAGGCTGCACAGGCTCCCGGGAGGGGAGGTGTGGATAGTGACCTGTGCTTACACACAAGCTTCCTGGGGGCTGCAGCAGCAGCCTTAGCATTTCATGCCCGTCTCTGGTGTCTGAGCTGATAGCCGCGGCTTGTGCCCTTCTGTGGAGCTCATTTATGTGGTGCTCTGAATCCCCTTTCCTTGCGCACCCTGAAACAATGGTCTCTTGCCTCTAAAGCAGCTCCAGACTTTTTCCTGGACTCCCTCTCGGCTAGCTGTGCTGCACTCGCCCCCTTCAGACTGTGTTCACATGACCAATCCCAGTCCTCTCCCTGGGGTCTGACCTCCGAAGCCCGAGCCTCAGCTTCCAGCCCCCACCCACCCTGGCAGGTGAGCAGACAAGCCTCTTGGGCTGGTGAGTGCTGGTCGGCACCGATCCTCTGTGCGGGAATCTCTCCTCTTTGCCCTCTGCACCCCTGTTGCTGCGCTCCCCTCCATGGCTCCAAAGCTTCCCCTCTGCCACCCCCCATCTCTACCAGTGAAGGGGCTTCCTAGTGTGTGGAAACTTTTCCTCCTTCACAGCTCCCTCCCACTGGTGCAGGTTCTGTCCCTATTCTTTTGTCTCTGTTTTTTCTTTTTTCTTTTGCCCTACCCATGTACGTGGGGAGTTTCTTGCCTTTTGGGAAGTCTGAGGTCTTCTGCCAGCGTTCAGTAGGTGTTCTGTAGGAGTTGTTCCAAATGTAGATGTATTTCTGATGTATTTGTGGGGAGGAAGGTGATCTCCTCGTCTTACTCCTCTGCCATCTTGAAGGTCTGTCCAAATAGCCTTTTGTTTAATGTTTTCCTGTGGATTTCTGGGCAGCTGCTGTGATGTCTTTTGCATTTAAATAGTAAAGTGTTATAAACATTAAAGAACAAAGCCTCACTGAGTGCATGTCAGTGTACTCACGTCAGACTTAGAGACTGAGTCCAGAGAAACTCAGAGATAGAAAAGATGTACTGTATCTGTTCCTCAGTGACCCAAGAACTGGACCAGTGCTCACGCTAACTGGGTGGTTTCAATACTGTCCACTAGGCAGGGGCCATCCATAGATACTGACACTGTGCAGAAAGGCTTGATGTGGGGTAGACGTTCGTGTGGTGCCTATGAAACACTCCACACATAACTTGTGGTTCATATGGGAATCACACAGCTTTTCAAAGGGAATATCTGGCTGTCACAGAGTTATTAAACTCAGCATCACTAAGAGTAGGTCAGCCAGACATTACATGCCTCCTCATGTGATGTGAAGTGAAATTCAGCACCTCCTGTGAACTTGCTTAAAATATGTATTCTGAAATTAATTAAGCCTTTAACTCTACACTCCACATTGCAGGAAATACAGGGAAAAGGAAGCACGTTAAACAACACAATGAGAAGACAATCAGCCAAATCCAGAAAGTGGGACGTTTGTACAAGAAAAAGAATACCCTGGTCTCTTCCTCAAGGATAAGGAGGAAGTAACTATTCTAGATTAAAGAAGTTTAACAGACTTAATTATCAAATATAATGCATGCTTCCTGATTAGAGTCTGATTTTTTAAGACTCCTAAACTATGCAAGACATTTTGGGAACAAGTAGGGACATTTGAATGCTATCTTATTGCTATATGACAGTAGAAAAAAATTTGTTAATTTTATTAGGTGTGAAAATAGTTTTGTGGGTGTGTTGGAAACGATCCTTGTTTTGGGAGATGCGTGATGGACTGTTTAAGGATAAAATGTCACCATGGTTTATCAAAAATATAAATAGATAAATGTAGATAGATAAATAGCTAGGAGTGATAGGTAGATAAATAGATGATAAAATGATTTACAGATAGGTAGAGAGAGATTGATAGATATGAAGACAGAAAGATAAGAAGGTAGATGAAGCAAATGTAGAAAAATATTATATATGTTGAATCTTTCTAGATATATAAGTAGTCATGGTACTATAATTTCTGCTTTTCTATGTATTTACAAATTTTCATAATTCAGAGATTTTTAAAAGTGCTGTCTCTGTCAGGTTACCTCAAAATCCCTAGGGAAAGGAGAAAGAGAATTTCATTGCTGTTAAATTTCTTTTATGCCAAAATGGAAGCACAGAGAGTTAATTCAGGTCACTTATTCAGAGATTTAGAAACAAGGTTTAGTCATGGATTTTCCCGGATGTCACAGGAAGCCTAGCATTGGGATGAAACTTTACAGTGTTTCTGACAGTTTTCATCTATGTTTTTCTCCTGCAAATATTTCACTGCTTGTGTTTCTTTTCTTCATCGAGGTGTATTGAAGTAGGTAGTGCATTTGATGTAGAGTGAGAAGTTGTAGGTTTGAATTCGGGTCTGTTACTTCTAGCTGCTAGGCCTGGGGCAGATTATTTCATCTGTTCATCTTCACTTTCTTAAACCATAAAATTTGAATATTAAACATATTTGCTTCACAGAATTACTATAAGGCTAGGAGAATGTTTCATAGGGTCTACAGGTATATTGTTAAGGGATGAAACGTGTCCTCCCCAATCTCTAATTCATGTGCTGAAGCCTGAAACCCAGGACCTTAGAATGTAACTGTACTTGGAGTCAGGGCCTTTAAAGAGGTAAAATAGATGGTTAGTGGGAAGCAGCCACATAGCACAGGGAGATCAGCTCAGTGCTTTTCGAGGACCTAGTGGGGTGGGATGGTGGGTGCGAGGGAGGCTCAGGAGGGAGGGTATATGTGTATATGTATAGCTGATTCACTTTGTTGAAACTAACACAGCATTGTAAAGCAATTATACTCCAATAAAGATCTATTAAAAAAAGTGATTAATTTAAAATGGGGGGGAGGGGCGCTTAATCCAATCTGACTGGTGTCCTTATAAGAAGAGGAAATTTGGACAGTGAGAGATGCCAGGAGTACGCTTACACACAGGAAAGACCATGTGAGGACCCAGTGGGACGATGAGCATCTATAAGTCAGTGAGAGAGGTCTCAGAAGAAAGTAATCTTTTGACAGCTTGATCTTGGGCTTCTAGCCTCCAGAACAGTAAGAAAATTAATTTCTGTGCTTTAAGCCACCCAGTCTGTTACATTTTGTTCCTAATCAAACTGCTGTGTGATAACTCTCTCTCTCTTTTTTTTTTTTTTTTGGCCTTGCCTCAGGGGTTGTGAGATCTTAGTTTCCCAACCAGGGAAGCACGGAGTCCTAACCACTGGACCGCCAGGGAAGTCCCTGCTGTGTGATGCTCTTACCTTCTAGGATCAGTGTTTTTTCCCTTGGTCTCTGATACAGTTCTTTTTTTTTTTTTTTATCTAACTTATAACTATTCAGGAATAAGGAATAATCATGAAATTGAATTTTCCATGGTACTCTTTAGTAAAAAGTAAAACATAGTAGCAATTGATCAAAAAGTACACATAAGAGAAAAATAAAGTTATTTAAAATATGATTGGAGATAAGGAAAAGAGGGAAAACAGGGAATAAGAAATTAAATCAGATTTTGTACCATACTTTTATTTTTTTTTTATTTATTTTTTTCAAACATCTTTATTGGAGTATAATTGCTTTACAATGGTATGTTAGTTTCAGCTTCACAACAAAATGAATCAGTTATATATATACATATGTTCCCATATCTCTTCCCGCTTGCTTCTCCCTCCCTCCCACCTTCCCTATCCCACCCCTCCAGGCGGTCACAAAGCACCGAGCTGATCTCCCTGTGCTATGCGGCTGCTTCCCACTAGCTATCTACCTTACGTTTGGTAGTGTATACATGTCCATGCCTCTTTATTGCTTTGTCACCGTTTACCCTTCCCCCTCCCCATAGCCTCAAGTCCATTCTCTAGTAAGTCTGTGTCTTTATTCCTGTTTCACCCCTAGGTTTTTCATGACATGTTTTTTTCTTAAATTCCATATATATGTGTTAGCATACGGTATTTGTCTCTCTCTTTCTGACTTACTTCACTCTGTATGACAGACTCTAGGTCTATCCACCTCATTACAAATAGCTCAATTTCGTCTCTTTTTATGGCTGAGTAATATTCCATTGTATATATGTGCCACATCTTCTTTATCCATTCATCCGATGATGGACACTTAGGTTGTTTCCATCTCTGGGCTATTGTAAATAGAGCTGCAATGAACATTTTGGTACATGACTCTTTTTGAATTATGGTTTTCTCAGGGTATATGCCCAGTAGTGGGATTGCTGGGTCATATGGTAGTTCTATTTGTAGCTTTTTAAGGAACCTCCATACTGTTCTCCACAGTGGCTGTATCAATTTACATTCCCACCAACAGTGTAAGAGGGTTCCCTTTTCTCCACACCCTCTCCAGCATTTATTGTTTCTAGATTTTTTGATGATGGCCATTCTGACTGGTGTGAGATGATATCTCATTGTCGTTTTGATTTGCATTTCTCTAATGATTAGTGATGTTGAGCATTCTTTCATGTGTTTGTTGGCACTCTGTATATCTTCTTTGGAGAAATGTCTATTTAGGTCTTCTGCCCATTTTTGGATTGGGTTGTTTGTTTTTTTGTTATTGAGCTGCATGAGCTGCTTGTAAATTTTGGAGATTAATCCTTTGTCAGTTGCTTCATTTGCATATATTTTCTCCCATTCAGAGGGTTGTCTTTTGGTCTTGTTTATGGTTTCCTTTGCTGTGCAAAAGCTTTTAAGTTTCATTAGGTCCCATTTGTTTACTTTTGTTTTTATTTCCATTTCTCTAGGAGGTGGGTCAAAAAGGACCTTGCTGTGATTTATGTCATAGAGTGTTCTGCCTATGTTTTCCTCTAAGAGTTTGATAGTTTCTGGCCTTACATTTAGGTCTTTAATCCATTTTGAGCTTATTTTTGTGTATGGTGTTAGGGAGTGATCTAATCTCATACTTTTACATGTAGCTGTCCAGTTTTCCCAGCACCACTTATTGAATAGGCTGTCCTTTCTCCACTGTACATTTCTGCCTCCTTTGTCAAAGATAAGGTGACCATATGTGCGTGGGTTTATCTCTGGGCTTTCTATCCTGTTCCATTGATCTATATTTCTGTTTTTGTGCCAGTACCATACTGTCTTGATTACTGTAGCTTTGTAGTATAGTCTGAAGTCAGGAAGCCTGATTCCTCCAGCTCTGTTTTTCGTTCTCAAGATTGCTTTGGCTATTCGGGGTCTTTTGTGTTTCCATACAAATTGTGAAATTTTTTGTTCTAGTTCTGTGAAAAATGCCAGTGGTAGTTTCATAGGGATTGCATTGAATCTGTAGATTGCTTTGGGTAGTAGAGTCATTTTCACAATGTTGGTTCTTCCAATCCAAGAACATGGTATATCTCTCCATCTATTTGTATCATTTTTCATTTCTTTCATCAGTGTCTTATAATTTTCTGCATACAGGTCTTTTGTCTCCTTAGGTAGGTTTATTCCTAGGTATTTTATTCTTTTTGTTGCAATGGTAAATGGGAGTGTTTTCTTGATTTCACTTTCAGATTTTTCATCCTTAGTGTATAGGAATGCCAGAGATTTCTGTGCATTAATTTTGTATCCTGCTACTTTACCAAATTCATTGATTAGCTCTAGTAGTTTTCTGGTAGCATCTTTAGGATTCTCTATGTATAGGATCATGTCATCTGCAAACAGTGACAGCTTTACTTCTTCTTTTCCGATTTGGATTCCTTTTATTTCCTTTTCTTCTCTGATTGCTGTGGCTAAAACTTCCAAAACTATGTTGAATAATAGTGGTGAGAGTGGGCAACCTTGTCTTGTTCCTGATCTTAGTGGAAATGCTTTCAGTTTTTCACCATTGAGGACGATGTTGGCTGTGGCTTTGTCATATATGGCCTTTATTATATTGAGGAAAGTTCCCTCTATGCCTACTTTCTGCAGGGTTTTTATCATAAATGGGTGTTGAATTTTGTCAAAAGCTTTCTCTGCATCTATTGAGATGATCATATGGTTTTTCTCCTTCAATTTGTTAATATGGTGTATCACGTTGATTGATTTGCGTATATTGAAGAATCCTTGCATTCCTGGAATAAACCCCACTTGATCATGGTGTATGATCCGTTTAATGTGCTGTTGGATTCTGTTTGCTAGTATTTTGTTGAGGATCTTTGCATCTATGTTCATCAGTGATATTGGCCTGTAGTTTTCTTTCTTTGTGACATCCTTGTCTGGTTTTGGTATCAGGGTGATGGTGGCCTCGTAGAATGAGTTGGGGAGTGTTCCTCCCTCTGCTATATTTTGGAAGAGTCTGAGAAGGATAGGTGATAGCTCTTCTCTAAATGTTTGATAGAATTCGCCTGTGAAGCCATCTGGTCCTGGGCTTTTGCTTGTTGGAAGATTTTTAATCACAGTTTCAATTTCAGTGCTTGTGATTGGTCTGTTCATATTTTCTATTTCTTCCTGATTCAGTCTTGGCAGGTTGTGCCTTTCTAAGAATTTGTCCATTTCTTCCAGGTTGTCCATTTTATTGGCATATAGTTGCTTGTAGTAATCTCTCATGATCTTTTGTATTTCTGCAGTGTCAGTTGTTACTTCTCCTTTTTCATTTCTAATTCTATTGATTTGAGTCTTCTCCCTTTTTTTCTTGATGAGTCTAGCTAATGGTTTATCAATTTTGTTTATCCTTTCAAAGAACCAGCTTTTAGTTTTATTGATCTTTGCTATCGTTTCCTTCATTTCTTTTTCATTTATTTTTGATCTGATTTTTATGATTTCTTTCCTCCTGCTAACTTGTAGTTTTTTTGTTCTTCTTTCTCTAATTGCTTGAGGTGCAAGGTTAGGTTGTTTATTCGAGATGTTTCCTGCTTCTTAAGGTGGGCTTGTATTGCTATAAACTTCCCCCTTAGAACTGCTTTTGCTGCATCCCACAGGTTTTGGGTCGTTGTGTCTCCATTGTCATTTGTTTCTAGGTATTTTTTGATTTCCTCTTTGATTTCTTCAGTGATCACTTCATTATTAAGTAGTGTATTGTTTAGCCTCCATGTGTTTGTATTTTTTACAGATCTTTTCCTGTAATTGATATCTAGTCTCATGGCGTTGTGGTCAGAAAAGATACTTGATACAATTTCAATTTTCTTAAATTTACCAAGGCTTGATTTGTGACCTAAGATATGATCTATCCTGGAGAATGTTCCATGGGCACTTGAGAAAAATGTGTATTCTGTTGTTTTTGGATGGAGTGTCCTATAAATATCAATTAAGTCCATCTTGTTTAATGTATCATTTAAAGCTTGTGTTTCCTTATTTATTTTCATTTTGGATGATCTGTCCATGGGTGAAAGTGGGGTGTTTAAGTCCCCTACTATGAATGTGTTACTGTCGATTTCCCCTTTTATGGCTGTTAGTATTTGCCTTATGTATTGAGGTGCTCCTATGTTGGGTGCATAAATATTTACAATTGTTATATCTTCTTCTTGGATCGATCCCTTGATCATTATGTAGTGTCCTTCTTTGTCTCTTTTAATAGTCCTTATTTTAAAGTCTATTTTGTCTGATATGAGAATTGCTACTCCAGCTTTCTTTTGGTTTCCATTTGCATGGAATATCTTTTTCCATCCCCTTACTTTCAGTCTGTATGTGTCCCTAGGTCTGAAGTGGGTCTCTTGTAGACAGCATATATAAGGGTCTTGTTTTTGTATCCATTCAGCTAATCTGTGTCTTTTGGTGGGAGCATTTAGTCCATTTACATTTAAGGTAATTATCGATATGTATGTTCCTATTCCCATTTTCTAAATTGTTTTGGGTTCGTTATTATAGGTCTTTTCCTTCTCTTGTGTTTCTTGCCTAGAGAAGATCCTTTAGCATTTGTTGTAAAGCTGGTTTGGTGGTGCTGAACTCTCTCAGCTTTTGCTTGTCTGTAAAGGTTTTAATTTCTCCATCAAATCTGAATGAGATCCTTGCTGGGTAGAGGATCTGGCTGCAGGTTTTTCTCCTTCATCACTTTCAGTATGTCCTGCCACTCCCTTCTGGCTTGTAGGGTTTCTGCTGAGAGATCAGCTGTTAACCTTATGGGGATTCCCTTATGTGTTATTTGTTATTTTTCCCTTGCTGCTTTTAATATGTTTTCTTTGTATTTAATTTTTGACAGTTTGATTAATATGTGTCTTGGCGTATTTCTCCTTGGATTTATCCTGCATGGGACTCTCTGTGCTTCCTGGACTTGATTAACTATTTCCTTTCCCATATTAGGGAAGTTTTCAACTATAATCTCTTCAAATATTTTCTCAGTCCCTTTCTTTTTCTCTTCTTCTTCTGGAACCCTTATAATTCGAATATTGGTGCGTTTAATGTTGTCCCAGAGGTCTCTGAGACTGTCCTCAGTTCTTTTCATTCTTTTTTCTTTATTCTGCTCTGCAGTAGTTATTTCCACTATTTTATCTTCCAGGTCACTTATCCGTTCTTCTGCCTCAGTTATTCTGCTACTGATCCCTTCTAGAGTATTTTAAATTTCATTTATTGTGTTGTTCATCATTGCTTGTTTCATCTTTAGTTCTTCTAGGTCCTTGTTAACTGATTCTTGCATTTTGTCGATTCTATTGTCCATTGTATGTCCAAGATTTCGGATCAACCTTACTATCATTATTCTGAATTCTTTTTCAGGTAGACTGCCTATTTCCTCTTCATTTGTTAGGTCTGGTGGGTTTTTATCTTGCTCCTTCATCTGCGGTGTGTTTTTCTGTCTTTTCATTTTGCTTATTTTACTGTGTTTGGGGTCTCCTTTTTTGCAGGCTGAAGGTTCGTAGTTCCTGTTGTTTTTTGTGTCTGTCCCCAGTGGCTAAGGTTGGTTCAGTGGGTTGTGTAGGCTTCCTGGTGGAGGGGACTAGGGCTGGATCTTGTCTTTCTGGTGGGCAGGTCCACGTCTGGTGATGTGTTTTGGGGTGTCTGTAGACTTACTATGATTTTGGGCAGCCTCTCTGCTAATGGGTGGGGTTTAGTTCCTGTCTTGCTAGTTGTTTGGCATAGGATGTCCAGCACTGTAGCTTGCTGGTCGTTGAGTGAAGCTGGGTGCTGGCATTGAGATGGAGATCTCTCGGAGATTTTTGCTGTTTGATATTATGTGCAGCTGGGAGGCCTCTTGTGGACCAGTGTCCTGAAGTTGGTTCTCCCACCTCAGAGGCACAGCACTGACTCCTGGCTGCAGCCCCAAGAGCCTTTCATCCACAGGGCTCCTTAATTTGGGATGATTCCTTGTCTATTCAGGTATTCCACAGATGCAGGGTATATCAAGTTGATTGTGGAGCTTTAATCCGCTGCTTCTGAGGCTGCTGGGAGAGATTTCCCTTTCTCTTCTTTGTTCTCACAGTTCCCAGGGGCTCAGCTTTGGATTTGGCCCCGCCTGTGCGTGTAGGTCGCTGGAGGGCGTCTGTTCTTTGCTCAGACAGGACGGGGTTAAAGGAGCCGCTGATTCGGAGGCTCTGGCTCACTCAGGCCAGGGGGGTAGGGAGGTTCACGGAGTGTGGGGCGGGCCTGCGGCGGCAGAGGCCAGCGTGACGTTGCAGCCTGAGGCGCGCCGTGCGTTCTCCCGGGGGCGTTGTCCCTGGATCCCGGGACCCCGGCAGTGGCGGGCTGCACAGGTTCCCCGGAAGGGCGTGTGGCTAGTGACCTGTGTTCGCACACAGGCCTCCTGGTGGCGGCAGCATCTGATACAGTTCTGTCCTGGACCCTATCTATCCTTCTAGCAGCCTTGTCTCAAAGAATCCTTCTGTGACATGTGGGTACCCCTCAGGGATTTCATTTCTTACCGAAAGTACTTTTCAGTTTGTCAACCAGTTATTCAAAAAAAATTTAATGATCTCCTACTATGTGTCAAATTATTATAGACACTTGAATACTTAAAAGAAGAGAAACCAAAATCAATGCCAAATTAATCTTCAGCCATTATATAGAAAGGTTGTTGAAGGGGTTTCCCACTAAGCATTTTGGGAAAAAAATAATTTCCATGAATTCTCACAGTCCTTCTCTCCTTATTCAAATGATTCTACTGTCATCACCTTTGAAACTTTGTATAATCTTATTTGGAGTGTGATTGGTTGGAGGGTGAATTAGTTAATAAGTCATCCAATCAACAGATATTAATTCATGTCCTTTGTGAAACAACATCATTAGAGAAGAATGTAAGGCATGGAGTTTGCCCTCAGGGAACTTAAACAAATTTTTAAAAGCTGCACAACAGGAAGGCAAGGAGATATCGCAAGGCAAGACATGATTAATCACCACATGAGTGAATGGATGGTATAAGGGATATTGTGGTTCCATATTAACAGGAGGGTGCTGGGGACAATGGTGCTGCCAGTGACAAGAGGAAGGGGAGAGAAAGAAGAGAAGAAGCAGAAGAAGTCAAGTCATAAAAACTTGGGGAAATGAAGTAAAATGCAGCAGAGAGGTAACCAACCAAATGGATGGTGCTAAATATACACACGCATTTCAAAGCTGCGATGACTAATAAAGGAAAATACAAATGAAGTGGGACCAATTTAAAAACTAATTAAGGCCAGCGTGGCCCAGAGTGAGAAAGAACGTAGGATAGGAGTTTATACTTGTCATAGGAACCAGAACCAGCCCTGAAGGGAAAGATCATTGGAGGACAGGAGTGGTTGAAAATAAAATTTCAAATATGCATCCATATTTAGCTTTGCCTAAGATGTGAGAAGGAAAGGCTCCTGGAGAGGACTGACAAGATTGCCACAATGTGCAGAGCTTAAGCCACCATTTTGTCTTAGGAGAATGGCTCTTTCTTAAAAAGAATGATAGGAACGGTTTGTCATTGGCTTATGATTCTGGATCCAAATTGGAAATTAGAAATGGTCCATTGTTATTACTATTCACAAAGTTGTAGACTTTCAGAGCTGTGTGGCAATTTGGTTGACAGTTCGGCATTAGAGTTGTCAGAAAAAAGGATGGACTTTGCTGGGGTCTTATTAGACCACATGGGGCAGTGGAAGCTGAATCCAGAACACAAGTCATTCCTGGCCTTGGGGATGTTCCTACAAAAGGAGAAGGGAAGCTCCGGGGTGATGGGAGTATCCTGGGATGAGAGCCGCTGGGACTGGGAACCTCACACACCAAGGAGATGCCTTCCCACTCATCTCCTCTCTCTCTCTCTCTTTCTCTCTCTCTGCCTCAGTAGTGATCCCTCCTTTTCATTTCTTTTTAGCCCAAGTTTCACTCTCCTCTCTACAGCCTTGTTTCCTCAGTCTACTCTTGTTTCCTGCTCCGTAACTCATCAGTATGTGCAGGACTTTGCTTTCCTTGGTGCAGACACAGCCCTAACTCTATATAACCCCGAGACTGGGGTCTCCACAGCTGGGCCAGTGGATTCCCTGACGACCTAATTGCAAATCCCTAGGTAAATACAGTGCTGTTACAGCTCGTGTCGAGTTTCAGGTTAAAGTCTGCTTGTGAGACAAAAGCTGGACTTGAACATGTCTTTGGAAGCACTACACTGGAAACTGACACCATCACTTTTCAATATGTCAGACCCAGCCACGGTTTCTTCTAAGAACTGGATTAGATTATCGTTTCTTTGAGTACAAGATGAAGTTGTTGATTTGCCTTTTGGAGCCAAGCTTTATGAAACAGGAACATTTTAAAGACAAGCATGACGCTTAGCTTGATTAGATACTCACACTCTCAGAGGCACTTAGGAAACAACACAGACCAGGGGATAGTAGATTCCTATCAACCATCTCAAGGCTACTGTAGCCATAGCTCCTCAATGTATGGAATGGTGCTAGGAATCCTTCGTGTTATTAAAATGATTTGTTTTTATGTCTGTCTCTCCCTCCACCATCATGTTCATATCTGAATTCTACAGTGTGACGTGAGTCCATTTCAAAGGGCCCCCTCCCACTCAGGTGTCTACCTGTGACTTGAGCAAAATGGGGATGAACGGCATGAGGCAGGCAAACAGCTCAGCAGGGCCTCTGAGAGGGGCAGTCCAGAGATGATGGTGGTGGGGACCTGACATAAACCTTCTAGAATGGATGAGTTTTTATCAGGGAACAATAAAGCGTGATTCTGTGGACACTGTGTGACTATTAGCAGATAAATCCCTCTGAGGGTGGTGGGTGGTAGGTTGGTGGATTATCCTATCCGTCCTTGTTCTTGAAGCAGAGAGATTCAGGATGCTTATTCCTGGCCTCTTCCTTACTCTCAGAGCCAGTTTCTTGGAATTCAATGAATTAGTTATTTGTAAGTTTGGAGTTGAATGAGAGCCTCACATAGGCTAAAGAACACAGTAACTGTGAGTCCAGATGTTGAGGTTAGACAGTTGTGAGTCTTAATCCAAACCGTGCATATCAGCTGTGGCTTTGGACAAATTATTTAACTTTTATGAGCCTCAGACTCCTTACCTGTAAAATGAGCATTGTAATACTTACCATGCAGGGGTCTTGAAAGGATTAAATGAGATAAAGCTCAATCCCCGGCACATCATAAATGACAGTATGCGTGAGAGTTCATAAAGGCTTATTTGAGTGTGACTGTCTGTGATGTTCTTTGGAGAGTGAGGAAGAGGGCAGGAGAGAGGCAGATGGCTCAGTAGCCTATGGGCAGAACCACCTTCATGGTCGTACGTCCTGTGCAATTTCACTGACCCTGTGCTCAGAAGAGCTCCACACTTGGTTCAATGCTCTGCTCTCACTGTCTAGAAATTTTTAATTTTTGAATGAAGTGTCCCACTTTTTCGTTTTGCACTGGGCCCTGTGAACTAGGTAGCCGGTCTTGCCTGTGGGTGTAATGAGCTGTTACCGCCTGAATCCAGTTAGTGATCAAAGGAAAGGAAAGAGAGAATATAGTTTAGGAGGTTTCCAAGACCACATTATCTGATTCACTTGAAGGGCTCACAGAAGCCAGCAAAGCCATTCTATTCATGGTCATGGTTTTCTACCACGAAAGGATACAGATTAAACTCAGCAGCAGAAAAAAGGAGCTTAGGAGGGGGTCCAAGAGAGACCCCTTGCAGAACTTCCAATTGTGCTCTCCCAGTGGAGTCATGCAGACGGTCTGCTCCTCCTAGCAATGATCAATGGTAACATGTGACCCAAGGTCCCCACCATAAATCACGTTGCTAGCATAGACTATTTGGCATGGCCCGAGTTTCCCAGATAAACAAAGACAGCCTTATCAGGCAGGACATTCCAAGAGCTTTGAGATTACTTTCTGGAAGCCAGTCAAGGGCCAAAGCACTCTTTGGGCAAGGTTAATACTTTACTGCACAGAGAGACCATCAGAAAAATTTCAAAGGAAAAAAAAGTGTGACTTAGTGAATGATGGAAAGAGAAAGAGCAGTGGGTGTAAGAGGAAAGCAGTGGTTCTCCAAGGACCCCAGGGAAGTTGAACACTGTGGCACAATGAACAGAAACTGGGAAAACAAGAGAGTTCTTCACCGTTTAAATAAAGCAGAACTGGCATTTATTGTAACTGTAACTGAAGGCATTACATTAAATCACAAGTCAGTTATTAAGGATGACATGACAAAGACTGTCCTTATATTAACTGAGTGGGAGGCTTTGTGTGCTTACCTATTGCTCTGTCCTACTGTCCCTGGTAACTTGCTTGGAAGACTTGAATCAGCCTCTCTGGGGTCTTACCCAGGTCTCCCATTTCTCACTAGCAACTTCCTACTACCTATTCTGTTTCGCAGCTTCCCACACCACATGCCAGGACACATGCGTGTGCACACAGAAACACACACATGTTCACACTCATACCCAAACTCTCACCTGGTTCACTGCCCAGGTTGACTGTATTCACACGTGGGCAAATATTCCTGCAAAATGCTCACGGGAGGCCATTCAACCTAAGATGTGTTTCCTCCTACCAATTGCCACCTTCTTCACGAAACCTGTCTCCAGCACACCTTCAAATAAAATCTCTCTGGGCCTTGTCTACAGCAAATATTATTCACTTTTTCAACCTCCACAGCTGGGTGCTTCATATGTTGTTGGGACTTAATACACATGAAATAGTTTGAATAATTGACCCCTTATCGCCATTTATCAGAAGCAGCTTTCCTTACATTTTACTCTTCCCTTAAAAGGAAGACCTGCCACCCAGGTCTGCTGGATTCTCTTAGCAAGAAAAGCAGTGTTCCTGGAGATGATAAATGGTTCCAGAAGCTTCAGCCCTCACATGCCAGCTCCCTACTTTGTGATAATAGAGAAGTAGCCCATTAATTCAGCAGAGATACATTTCCTTTTGCAATGTCCTTGATTTTATTTTTCAGCGATTCCTCAAAATCACAGGTTAAAGGAGTGTGTTTGCTGTAGGTTGCCTCTACGCAAATTAAGAAGGGAAAAATTATTTGGTCCCTCTCTTCTTTGCCCCGTCAGACCCTCTTTCCTTTCCCTTTGGTGCTCCTGTCTACCCAAGTCCCCTCATCTGGGCTGCTCTTTAGCAGTCTAGCTTACAGTGTACTTGATGGACCCCTGTGTTTGGCATTGGTTCATGGAATTCAACTTTCCAAACACTTTGACATCATCATTCTCAAGGTCCCAATGAGACAGATAGGGCAGGAGTCATCATCATCACGATCATCATGCTTTTCTTAATCCCAATCACTTTAAAGTTATAAAAACTGAGATCTAACTAATTTAAATGAATCAAACAGAATGCAAATTCAGACTTCTGATCCATTCTTTTTCATCAATCATTACTTTGGTCATTAATGCTGAAGGCAGGGCTGACAGATATATGGTATTCTCGTTGACCCTTTCCATCCTGGTACCCACTGTAAGTATCCCAGTCTCTTGGTCCTTCCTGAAGAATCTAGAATAGCTTAGGAATACTTAGAATAGTGCTCTGGGCAATCATTACCCACTGAACAGTGTTGGCATGTGAATTAACACACAATTTCTATTCTTGTCTAAGGTAGTGACTTCCCAAGTGGTATTGGAAGAGAAAAATTTCTGCAGAGCAAATGCCTTTGATATTTCATGGAATGACTCTTACTTGGAGGAGTTTCAGAGGCAAATGCAAGGGAACTAATTTTAACGTGTGCCTGTGATTTGCCAAACTTTGTGTTAATCCACATGACAACTTGTTTGCAATGTCGTTTGTAATTTTCAGTTGAGGAAACCAAGTCAGCATTTAAGTCACTTTCCCAAACACAAAATAGTGCAAGAGACAGAGTCAGGATTAGACTCAATCTGAGCCAGAACTCTGCTACAGACGTGCCCTCACCCACCCTCCTCCCAGCCCTCTGACTGAACTCCTTTTCATCTTATTGTAATAGCATGTTTCTCAACATTAAAAGAGAATGGCTCTAGAAAAACTAAAGGGCAGAGAAAGGAGATAAATATGGGAATGATGCCAAGCTGTGCTGTGTGTGATCTTGTGTATAAAGGTACGAAACCAGCATTACGTCATTATTTTCACTATGTGTTTAAGCATTATTCTGTGCAAGTATGTAAAATTTATAACCTGGTTTTTCAATTCTGCTTCTATTTCCTTCAAGATACCCGTGCATGTGTGTGTAACAATTTTTCTCTTGGATGCTCTGCGGAAAGCAGATCAGGATCAATGACTGTGACAGGAGCAGGAGGGATATAAAAGAATATCAGAGGCTCGATCGGCCAGCCAGTATTGATTGAACACTTTTTGTGTATTTTTTATTGTTCTAGGAACTGTGGGACCACAGAGAGTGCAAGACAGTGTCACTTCTCTCTGAGACATTATAATGAGATTAATTTCAAAGACCTTACTATCTGATAGAGAAAAAAAATATCCACCCCAGGAAATGAATAGCATCACAAAAAGTTAGGATTTGAAAGAGTCCTAATTTCATGTGACGTCATGTGACTTGCTGTTGCCTCCCTGGCTGAAGGGTTAAATAGACGAAATTGTGCTCATATAGCCCGACCAGCAGGGGCTCACACAGCCTTGTAATGGCATGTCTGTTATCTGTGACTTCTACCCAATGACTGATTCTGCCATCAGGGCAGCTCAGAAAAACTCTGTTCCTTCTCGGAAGAGCTCCTGTTATATTTGAAGGCAGCTACCATTTCTTCCCTTAGCTACTTCTTTTCCCCTTGAAACCTCCATTCTTTTCCCATTGAAACCATTACTGCAGTCATGTTCCGGAACCTTCACCATCCTTTGTTTAGATTCCCTCTGCTTAGTCAGAGTCCTCCATAAGTGTGATTGGCAGAAGCAAGCACGGTTCTCTAAGGGGGACTAACCTGGGCAGAAAATGCTTGTGTTTTTTATTTCTAGCCCTGGACATTGTACCTCTTTCAATGCAAACTAAGTCTGTGTTAATATTTTAGCAGTTGCATAATGTTACTGGCATCTATTAAACATGCTTCTTAAGCTTCATCAAATTATTTTTGTAGGAATGGATGCCAAATTAGAGGCACTCTAGGGCAACTTTAAAGTATTTTAAAGGAGTTAGTCACGAGACTTGAGTGCTAATTCTGATTCCAGTGCTTTTTGACTGTGAATCCTTGGGGAAGTTCCTACCTTTTAGTGGATTTCAAGTTAACATCCCTGTCAAATGAGGCAGTTGAACTAGATGATTTTTCAAGTTCCTTATACTACGAAATTTCTGAGTCTGATCTATTACATCTTCTAAGAGAACAATTGCTATTTTGAACTTATGTGCAAAATTTCACATTTGTCCCATTTATTCCAGTATATTTTGCCCAGAGTTCCAGACTTTTAAGAACTTTTTGAATTACAATCCTAGAACTGAGTGCATTAGCTTTTGTGTCTTACAGTATTTTATTAGGAGCAGATCAGCCATTTAATAAGCTCTTTTAGAATATTGCCTGAACAACTTGCTTCCGAACCTTGGTCCTGCTCAGCCTTGATTCCTCAACTCAGCCCAATTCCTTGCTACTGACACTCCCAGGTTTATGAGCTGGCAGTTTGCAGAATCCATGCTTTACTGCTTTGGAAAAATTAGGGTTAAAATGATGTCTGCCATCGTAGTTCCTCTCCTCTTTGTCCCTCAGAGATTGCTATCACATCTACAAATTCTTTTAGCACATGTGATGGACACTTTGCCATGTAATTTTTGTCTGTCCAGTTTTCCATTTTTTCTTATTTTTGGAGAATTCCCCCACTGCACATACTGTTGGTAGATTGCAGTAACACCTTTCCCACGATGGAAGCCAGAGGAAAGAATGCTTTCCTCTCAGCACTGTCCTGCAGCCAGGGTAGAGGGACGGGGCCTAGGCCTGGCCCATCACATTCTTCTGTCGGGGCTTTGATTTTGGAGGAAGTGATACAAGGATGAAGGGTGCGTTCTAAGCAGCTGTGGGGCTTTCCCTGGGTGGCTAAAATTGTCTCAAGTTGGAGAGCATCCTTACCTAATGGTTCACCCTCGAACTCAGATGTTATAGTTCCTGCCTACAGACCCTCAAGAGTCACATAGATCTTGCCATTTTTCAACATTTTCATCCTCTCCGTTTTATGAAACTCCATATCGTTCCAATAGATTCTTCCCGTAATTAAGATAGCCCCAAATTGTTAACTGTTGTTTGCAACAAAGAACCCTGAGAAAAACAGCACGGTAGACACTGAAGGATGTGATGGCTGCCAAGACACTGCCTCCTAAGGACATCTCTCCCTGAAGAGATTGGTGAGCACAGAACACTGCCTATATCTGCATATCCCTTACGTGTGTAGTCCTGACCTTCTCCCTTTGTGAGCCTTGCTCAGATTTGCCAGTCCTAACTCAACCCATCTCTGGCTTTTTCTTCCTGTTCCCCATTTTTTGGACTGGTATACTCCTCCATCTCTGTACCAGGGTTTGGATCCAACAACAGTCTCAGCATTGATTCAGAATTCTTCCAGACTCCTTGTTCTGTTTCACAGTTATTTTGCTTTCCAAGGAACAAGAATGTCTTAATTCTCCCTTTGGCCTGGATCAGGTCTCTCTCTAGTACTCCTTCCCTTGGCAATATCAACAGCTTACACAATTCTAAATACTAACCCCTTGATTGTAACTCCCAAATTTACATCACTGTGTGACTTCTACCCTGAATTCCAGACTCCTATTTCCAACTACCTCCTTGACATTTCTAAATAGATAGATAACTAATAGGCCTCTCAAACTACAATTAAGCACACGACCCCTCATCCTGCTCTGCTGTAGCTGTCTCTACATTAGTTGATGGCTTATTTTTCTTCCATTTTCTCAGGCCAAACACCTTGGGATTATCCTTGTCTGTTCTTGTTCTCCTATACCCCACATCCAATCTCTCTGGAAATTTTGTTGGCTACATCTTCAAAATATATCCATAATGTAACTTGTAAACTTACTTTGATACTCTTTGGAAAGACTGTTAGATTTATTTCAGAAGCCTGACAAGTTGATTACAAATTTGTTTGGCAAAACAGACAAGCACGGCAAGTTCTTCTGAAAAAGAAGAACAATGAAGGATTAGCCCAACAAGGCATGAGAACACATTATAAAGCCTCTACAATGAAAACAATGGGAATTGGTGCATGGATAGCACAAAAGACCAATAAGACAGACTAGACAATCCAGAAATAGATCTTTTGTATATAGTATATTTTTTATAGAATAAAATCATTACCTCAAATCAGTGGAACAGAGAATGAACAGGTTGGAGTGAACACAGATAAGAAGTATACATTTCTGAATAGTCCTTATTTTGTATAATTGATATTGGAACTAAATAATATTCTACATAATTATAAGATAAAACCAAATTAAAATGAAAATAAAGCAATCCCTGGATTTAAAAGCTAAATGAAAGTAATGAACCTTGAAGTGTATCGTGTTTTAGCATTTTTGACATAACTATACAGACTAGGATTATTTCAAGTGTATTTAAAACGAGTAACTTGTGTGCTACACTTAAAAGCATGAAATTAATTTGCGATCCCCCCCAAATCTTAAACTGCCTTCAGCAATAGTATTACTATTAATAATATTGTATTGTTATTTTAAAACAGATACACAGCCATATAGTAAAATGTTGAGCCTGGAACCAAAAACAAAAATGTAGAAATACACCACACAAAAATTCCCAACTGATTTTTGGTCAAAAGTAATACCATGATGGTAAGATAACTTTATCAACAAATGGTGCTGGGGCAATTAAGATGTCTGTAGACAAAAACAAAAAACTCAACCTATACCTCATGCTTTATACAAAAATTAAAGTGGATCATGGATTTAAATGTAAAATGCAAAACTTTTAAACTTTTAAGAAAAAAAATAGGATAAAAATCTTTGGAATCTAGAGAGAATACTGAGACTTGACACCAGAAACATGATGAATAAAGGAGAATTTGGTAGATTGGACTTCATCAAAATGAAAAACTTTTGCTCTCTAAAAGGCCTGTGAAAGAAGTAAAGATGAAAACTACAGACTGAGAGAAAATATTTGTAAACCATATATGCAGTGTAGGACTACTCTCCACAATATATAAAGAATTCTTAAAACTCAACAGGTGGTAAAGCAAACAATTCAACTTTTAGAAATGGACAAAAGACTTGAAGACACTTTTCTCTCAATAGGAAATATTGATGGAAAATGAGCACATAAAGAGAACTTCAGTACCATCAGCCATTACGGAAATGCAAATTAAAACCACAATGAGATATTAGCACATACATAGCCAAATGGCTAAAATAAAAAATAGTAACAACAGCAAATGCTGATGTGGATGCAGAGAAACCTGATTATCTATACATTGTTGGTGGTAATAAAAAAAAATGGTACAGTCACTCAGAGAACAATTTGACAATTAAAAAAAAAGTAACATGCAACTACCATATGAATCAGCAATTGTATTCCTGGACATTTATCTCAGAGAAATGAGAATTTATGTCACACAAAACCCTGTACATGAATGTTTATAGAAGCTCTATTAATAATATACTGAAACTAGAAACAACTCAGATGCTCTGTGAAGGGTGAATATTTAAATCAATTCTGATACATCCATACCATAAGATAGTACTTATAAATAAAAAGGAATGGGCTATTGATATACACTATAGCCTGGATGAATTTTCAGAGAATTATGCTAAGTAAGAAAAGCCAGTCCCGATGGTTACATATAGTATGATTCCATTTACAAAATATTCTAGATAAAATTATATATATCTAAAAAGAGCAGATTAGTTGTTTTCAGGGTTATAGGAGGGAGTGGGAGGGAGGTGGATATGGCTATAGAAGGACAACATGGGGGATACTTGTGGTGATGGAAATGTTCTGTATCTTGACTGTATCAATGTCAGTGTTCTGACTGAGAAGTGTTACTATAGTTACACAAGATGTTATCATTGGTATCTCTGTATTATTTCTTAGAACTGCATGTGAATTTACAATTATCTAAAAAAATTTATCTACAAAGAATAATTATGATAATGCATTGAAATGTATCAAATATTTTACATCCATGAGTTCATAATGATACAAAAACAAAAATCATATTGTTCACTTTTGGAGGATTCTAGGAAAACAACTCATTCTGAAAACTGGCAAAATAAGGCAGATAAACATCCATCTGCATTTTGTTTTTAAATTATACCTCAAGTAAGTCAAACATTTGATATGGAAAATATTCTGTTTAGAATTTTAAAGAAAATGAGCAAAAAAAGAATGCTATTGCACTACCATTAGTTTGAAAGCCTGAATGAAATAATGGATCAATGCAATGCTTCTGATGTCTACTAAGAATATCAAGTGCAAAACTAAGGGGAAATCCATGATGGGCCAGGGTGACAACATCTGAATCCCTGGCTCAATATTTTTTAATTAATTAATTAATTTTATTTATTGCTGAGTTGTGTCTTCGTTGCTGTGCGTGGGCTTTCTCTAGTTGTGGCGAGTGGTGGCTTCTTTTGTTGCAGAGCGTGGGTTCTAGGTGTATGGGCTTCAGTAGTTGTGGCACGTGGGCTCAGTAGTTGTGGCTCGAGGGCTCCAGAGTGCAGCCTTAGTAGTTGTAACGCACGGGCTTATGTGCTCTGTGGCATGTGGGATCTTTCCGGACCAGGGCTCAAACCCGTGTCCTCTGCATTGGCACCACTGTGCCACCAGGGAAGTCCCCCTGGCTCAATATTAACATCAAACAAAAGAGGGAAATTCAGACACTAAGTGCATCCCAGTGAAAATATATATCACCATCTATGAAATATTCTTTAAAAAACAAAAAAAACCCACAACAGTTTGAATAAGGATCTAAATTTAATTGCCAGAATATGAGATATTTAGGGAACAAATAAACAACCCATAGGATGCATTCAGCAAAACCTAAAGTGTTGGAACATCTACAGTACTAGCAACCTATTTTCTTCAAAAATGCATTTAAGGAAAATACAAAAGGGGAGGTGAAATCCCTAGGTTATAAGACCTTAGGAGACGTCAAAGAACTGCAATGCATGGGCCTTGTTTAAACACGGATTTGCAAAAGAAAACTGTAAAAGCAAAAATTATGAGATGATAGAGTAAATTTGATCACTGGTTAGATATTTGATGCTGCTAAGGAATTAGCGTTAAGTTTTTCAGATGTAAAATGACAATGTGATTATGTTTTTAACAAGAGTCTAACCTTTAGAGATACCTACCGAATTATTTATGGATTAGTTATTTGCTTCTCGCTAATCCAGTGGGAGCAGAGGACAATGACTGGGTATAGAAAAAGCAAGATATGCCACAATCTGAAGTTTTTTGATGAGTCCTCACTCTACTTTTCTGTTCACACCATTTTTGTATATGTTTGAAATTTTTCATAATAAAATATAAAAATATATCCAGGAGACTTTACTTCTTACTGTCAACTGCTAATTGCCTGGTCCAATCTACCACCATTTTTAATTTGAGGTGTTATAGTATAATCCTAACTGATCTCCTGGATTCTACCCTGGTCCTCTTTCCATCTCTTTCCAACACATGGTAATGGAAATGGTCATGGTAATTACCATGGTCATGGTAATCTTCTTAATACCCAAGTCAGATCCTGCAGAGGAGATGTATACAGAGTTCAGCCAGGGCTCCCTCCTAGGTTAAAGTTATATCATCTCCATCCACACAGGATGCCTGTGGTCTTGTATTCAGCTGCCTACACCAAGCAAAGCTGCAAAATCTCTGGTGGTTGTTTGTAGCATTTCTGAGAGTATCAGTTTGCTGTGGTTCAGTCCCCCACACAGCATCCCCATGGGGTGGTTGTACACCTGTTTTATGTTTCTCCTTGCTCACATGCTTTCCTGTCCATGTTTGTATCCTTGGCCTTTTGCAATTCGAGCTTATTAGAGAGCTCCCCATGACACTACATACCTTACTTAGCAGCATTTCCTGTCTCATAGGAATTGTCCATAATTATAGTGTCAAAATTTCTCTTTTAAGAAATTCCCCATCTCATGTCCACCATGCTCTCACTTGGATTCTCTGACTATGAGAGACTCCGTACCATTTCTTCAAGTTCTGTGATGTTTCAAACACAAGGAAAAGATTTTAATGTTTTCTGAGCATCTACTATGTGCCAGGCACTGTGCTAGCTAGTCATATATATCATTTCATTTCATTCAAACAGTAGTGCTAGTAGCTAAGACATTCATTTGTATATCCCTTAGAAATAAGAAAAATGAAATTCAGAGAATTTCAGTCAATGTTTGAAGGTCATGTATAGAACAGTCAGTGGAATCAGGATTGGAGAATATATTTCTTTTCTATTAAAAAAATTAAGATTTCATGGCCACTTTTTTGATAGATCTTCTACAGACTCTAGCAGGTCTTCATAATCATAATTTCTCCATTTCATCCATCTCTGCTATCTGCTTGTTTCTTCTGTGAAGTGCAACATCATAGGGACTTGGAAGAATTGGGCTTCCAGCAGCTCTTGGACAGTTGAAATTCCTCTTTATTCTTTTATATCTATTTGGTAATGTATATTTAGAAGAAATCAGCCATGTCTTTGGACTGTGGAGAAGTATAGAATATTTACATGATATTGAATCTGTTTAAAAGGAGAATATAAGCCCTTCTCACTAGACATCTATCTCTGTTTAATATCCACTCTGAGGCATACTCCTTAGGTACACATTCTTACCACCTGTTAGATGAGAGCAGGCTTCTATCTCAATTCTCAGGTAATTTTAACTTTAAAAAAGGTATCTGAAGTGTGAAGTCTTTAGAGTTATGTAGTGTAAAGAGTGCTGGACTCAGAAAATTTGAGTTAAAAGATAACAACTGAAGTTTATCAAGTATATTCTATATGTGGCAGGCACAGCTGCAAGTACTTTTCATTGGTTATTTTATTTGAACTACCCAACACCCTAAGAGAAAACCATTCTACAGATGAAGAACTGGAGGGCTGGATGGGACTGTGTAATGTTCCCAATGTTGTATAGCGAATAAGTACTAAAGCCAAATTCAGATCTCTGTGTTCTTAACTGCCACTCCACTCTACTTCCCAGCTCAGGCACTCCTAGACCGAGCCTTGTGAAGTCACTGAACTTCCTTGATGCCCTATGAATGGAGATAATAACAATTGCCTCACCAGTAGGGAACATGAAAACTTTGAGTACACTGAAAATGTTTTACAAGCATAATGGATTACCATTGTATGAAATTGGCAGTGCCAGTAATAACAACAATGTTTATTTGAGATACTATATGGGCCACCATCATCCTAAGCTTTTCATATCTCATTTAATCATCACGTGAGCTGCATGGAGAGATAGCAAGATAGTATTATTCTTACTATTTTAGAGACAAGAAAAACCAGAAGGAAAGATAATATAATATAATATAATATAATATAATATAATATATAAAACTATGTGAACTATGTGTAAAAATACGTATGCTTTCTGAATGTCATATTTCTGACCATAAACCTTTAGAAAATCCCTAGTGGAAGCAAACAGTGTTGGCTCTTCATTTGTGCTTGGATAATGCTGTATACTCATTTCATTTTTTCTAAGAGGGTCGCAGCAGTAGGTGAGAGAGCTAGAGGGACAGGTGCCTCTTCCTCTGCCCACCTGCCGATCCACAAAGCTCTGTATGACCACATACAGTTTCTTAAAGAATTAGACACATGCACTGTCATCTCTTCAGGAAGTTTTGCAGCTATTGTCAGAATTCATTTTCGGTGACAAGACATAATGGACTTGGGGTTTCATTAACAGACAGAGCACTCTGAGAAATCTTTTGTGTGAATAGGAACAATCTCAGGCAGAAGGTAGGATTTACTTGGTCAATGGAACGTTTTAGAGGATTTCCAGAGTTAAAGCTTTGTATTTAGCTTTTTTCCCTCTGTGTCCTGAAGAAATGCCCTTAAGGCCTCAGCATTAAACAGTCTGGGAAAATAAGCAGGAAGGGATGGGCTGGGGACACATGCTAGCTCATGCAAGCAGGGGACTAGACTTGAGAAAAAGTCTTTCTGGTCTCCCTGAGGAAGGGTCAGCTTAAGGTCAGTAGCTAGGGATGATTAAGAGTAGGGTACGCTCTCTCTAACCTCTCAAAGTACATTTGGCCAAGAAAGGCTTCCAGTTTTCTGGTGAGACCTTGTAGTACCTTGTCAAATCCTCTTGAAGGCAAGGCAGGTGAGAAGGTAGGGAAAGTGAGATGCATTTGACATGCTTGCAATGGAAATCAGGTACACGGGGACAGCACAGTGAGAAGGTGACACACGGGTGCTTACAGAAAGTGGACATCTTCTCACAAACAGTACCTCCTATTTAGAGTCTGGCACTGTTGTTCTTTTGCCCTCAGTTTTTTCCACCTGGTAACTCATACTCTTTCATTCAAGGCATTCATCCAATAAACTTCAACATGAACCCTTCTCTGAGTCTCTCCCCAGGTTATGGGCTCCTCTTTCATGTTTGCTATACTTTGTACGAGTCTTGATTGCAGTACTTTTCACCTGGTACTCCCTCGATGGTTTACCTGCTTATCTACCTTTTAGGACAGTGAAACCCTGAATGACACAGAAGATATCTTTTACTGTATATTTCAAGCACCCAGCCATGCCCAGTACCTTGTAGGTGTGTCAGTTAATGGGATTGAATGAATATTCAGTCTGAAAGCCCTTTAGGCACCAACAGCTTGGGAATCTTAGATAAGATTGCTTTCATAGTTTCTTCCTAAATTTAGTGGCTATATCAGCACCCATCTCAAAGGGGCAGGTCCCAGGATTCACCGTACTCTTGAAGTTATAATTTGTGTGGCTGGCTGCATGACATCTTCCTTGCCCACTGTCTCTATGTCTGCTTTCCTGCTGCAGGGTGTGGGTGGAAGCTCATGTTTCTGCCAGGCCCCAATGACATCAGGAGAGGGGAGAGAGAAGCAGAGTGCCTGCCAACTAGCCCTGCTTGTTCTGTTCTCTGTTCCCACCATCTTGTTCCCTTTTATTGATGCCGGTGGGATGGGGGCTCAGGTCTTCACTGGGCTCTGCTAATACTAGGAAGGGGGAAAGCTGACTAGGCTGTCTGGTACCAGCTTGTTCTGTTTCCTTGGTGCCAGCTGAAGGTAGAGGCCCAGCTCCACACTGGGTCCCACTGATGCCCTGCATGGTTTGGGGGAAGTGGAGCCCTTCCTTGGACCACCATGTTCGGTCTCATTGATTTTGAGGGATGAGGGTAGGAGGCCCAGCTATTGGCTAGTCTCTGCTGGTCCCCCTGGCAGGGAGATTGGGGTGCCTTTCGGTGGTGGGGTGCCAGCTTAGTTCCTCTAGGTTCTGTTGTGGGACTGTGGTTTTTCTGTTGGAGTTTGACAAGAGCAGGGAAGTTACTGCCAAAGCAGTTTTTTGTAGTTAGACAATCCATTTTCTTGTCCTTTGGCTAGAGGAAACAGGCTTTTCTTGGACCTCTGCTGGTTGTGCCTGTTGGTGGTTCCAGGTGGGAGGCTTCTGCAGTGCCCTGTCTGGGATACAGGCAGGGCAGCAAAGAGACCCAGGAACGCCCCACCATGCTGTTCCTTGAGTCCCAGTGTCCCTAGGCCGTCTGCCTACTTCTATGTCATCTTCCTATGCTTATTCACCGGTTTTCTAGTTTTAAGGTGAGAAACTGGGGAAATGAAACTATTTCATGTTGGCCAGAACTCATACCATTTCTGGCTCATACATGGATGTAATGACTTGAAATTGTGGCTCAGCCTTTCAAACTACCGCAGGCAGTGTGAGCAAAGACCCATCAGCCCAATTTGCTTATGGTTCTAGTTCTGATAGGTGTACTGTCCTAACAACCTATAAGAGGAGCCTCCTTGAGGACAGGCACGGTGTCTTACTCATCTCTGCATTCTCCATGCCTAGCATGGTGCTTGGAAGATCCAGGCCAAAGGTTTTGAGTGAATAAAATCAAAGGTCCCTTTAGCAGAACTGGATAAGCCTTCCTGTATGACAAGTTTCCTGATGTGCTTTTCTAACCTAGAGTCGAGATTGATTCCGACCTTGTTTGCTCCCTAGTGGATGTGTGATGTGGAGGAAGCAGGGTCTGCAGCCTGCTGCAGGTGACTGAGGACGTTGCAGGCGGCACACTCCCCAAGAGGGGCCAGACTGCAGCATTCCTTCCTTCCTAGCTGCGTGGTCCACTGGATGTGTGGTTAACTCAGCAGGGCAAAGCCGCCTGCGCTAGCCTGCCTGGTCGTTATTCACGTGAGGACAGTGGGTGCTGCCTCTACTATCAGTGGTTTTGTGGGAGCCTGGAGGCTGACCTGCTGGCAGGGGGGCTCCTCGTTTTGGTGTCACAGTTGACAGTGGACATCACTAGGTGCTGCCTGGTTACGAGGGAGGGGGCAGGCAGGAGAGAACTAAAGACAGAGAGAGAGACACACCCGCTGACAGAGCATGGCAGAAGAACAGAGAAACAGAGCACAAAGGAAGGAGATGCTTTTCCTTCGTTTTTACCTTTTCTGCGATTGGCTCTCTGGGCTGCTTTGGGCTACTTTTTTCCATCTCAGCATGCAAAATATTTGACTACCCAGGAATAAATCATCAAAACCTAAAATGTAATTAGACGTAGGAAATATTGATGGGGTGCCAGAAGCATCAGGTTGCTGTTGTGAGCAGAGAGGAGCTGCCACTGTATGAGGCGGAGATCAGAAGGTGGCAAAGCCCAGCTCCTTGCAGGCGAATCCCTCTGAGGTCCGAGTGACAATATTTACCCCATCACCATGTGTATCAGTAAAATGATTATTGATATCAACCAGGCAAGATTGGGGCGAGGGGGTGTGGAAATGGAAACAAGAGGAGACCTGGTTTCAGCCGGTAATGATACAAGAGTTAGATTTAATAAAAAAAAATTGTTTTAGCATTAGTAAGAATTAGCAAATCTGATTATTTTTGACTCTATGATCCTTGGAACTCTTGGCTGTCACTCAAATAGCTGGTGCTACACTCTCCAGGAGGCAAGCCCCTCCCCTCACTCCTCCTGCTGCTGTGTGTACAGAGCCTGGCTCTGGACAGAGGCTCATGCCCCTTCTGGTACCTTCTTCTCCTCTTTTCACTGCTCCCTGCAAACTCACATCTAGGCCACCACTTTTTACTATCCTTGATGCAATTCTCTGAACTCCAGGAAACAGCACGTGACTATATACTGTCTGAGATCATTTCCTAAATATTTTATGTACAGTGAAAATCGTTCAAGGGTGGATGCCTGTTTGCAGGTTTTTTGTTTGCCTGGCAGTGCCCAGTTCAGAGCTGGGCACAACGCATGCCCAGTGAATGAGGGCCAAGGGGCCGACACAGCAGCTAGGAAAGGCCTAGCTTCTGCTCTGTCCTCATCCTCACATTTCCATTTCCCATCCTGCAGTTGCTCTGCATCATCTGCCTTTTATGGGGCTGGACTGGCTTGCTTGCATTTCCAGAAGGATGGTGGCAGGAAATTAAAGCCTGTCACCAATCAGTGACGCTTGTGGCGTGTCCTGGATGAACATGGCACAGTGGCTCATGGGGTTACTAAGCAAGAGAGGTGAGAGCAGCCACCAAGCATCAGGGAGACTTTCTCGTGGAATGCAAATGCAGGGACCTCACAGCAGTTGGCCAAATGCTGGTAATTCCAGGCCTTGAGATCTTCTCTCCCGAGGAGGTATCCTGGTTGACAAGCATGGCTCTTTCTGGTTACATCAAGGCTTATTTCATTATTAATACCAACAATACATAGTAGTACTATGATTTATAGTTAGTATGGGCAATTGTTATGGACTAAATGTGTGTTCCCCCCGACAAAGTCATATGTTGAAACCCTACCCCCCAATGTGATGGTATTAGGAGGTAAGGCCTTTGGGAGGTAATTAAGATTAGATGAGGTCATGAGGGTGGAGCCCTCATGCATGGAATTAGTGCCCTTATAGAGTCACAAGAGAGCTTGTGCTCTGCCTCGTGAGGATATAAAGATAAGTTGGCAGTCTGCAATCCAGAAGAGGTCCTCACCAGAACCTGACCATGCTGGCTTCTTGATCTCAGACTGTCAGCTCCAGAAATGTGAGAAATAAGTTTATGTAGTTTATAATCAACTCAATCTATGGAACTTGGTTAGAACCACCTAAACTTAGAACCACCTAAACTAAGACAGCAGTGTTTGCTGAACAGTTATTATTTTCAGGGTACTGGGTTCATCTCTTTGTATGTAGCGTCTTAGTTTTTCCACACCACAAATCTGTGAGTTATTATCCTCATTTTATGGATGACAAAATAAAGTTCAGAAAAAAATTAATTAATTAATTAAAAAAATAAAGCTCAGAAAGCTTAAGCAATTTGCCCAAACTGACTTAGGAGTTAATAGTGTGGCCATCAGCAAACCTGAAATTGTGCCCTTCCAATGCCCGTAACCTTGGAAACTCTGGAGTCACTGGTGAAAATGGCAAAATTCAAGATATCTGAGTTGACAGGAGAGGGATTTTCTCTGGGGAAGCTTAGTCAGAGGGGAGTAGCACCTTCTGGAGATTTGGGTCATGATAACACTCTAAGGAAATAGAATAAAAATAATAGTGACTGTACTTCTACCACATACCATTTTGTTAAATTAAACATATTGTCTAGGTAAATAGAACCTACAGGTGAGGTCATACACTGCGTCCTGGTCCAGGCTGCTGGCAATAGCACAGTCAGACCTCATATATACCCAGGCTCAACCCTCGCCATCCTGTTAAGCCAGCTCTGAAGATCTCTAGGCAGATGTTCTTCCAATGCTCTGTGTCCCACATGAATTGAAATCCCTAAGCATGGTTGCCCTACCCTGGCTTTAACTTGACCTCGTCGTGTCCTTGACTTCAGCTTTATATTCTTAGTTCTTCCTTTCATTTCCTGCAGTGGCAATTCCGTCAGAAGCAGTGTCTGTGTCCCTTTGCTTCCCTCTCCCGAATTCTGCATCAAGGTTACTCCAGGCTGTGCTACCCACTATCTCAGCTGTCAGCAGGCCCTTCTTTGGGGATGTAGGGCACCCAGGGAGAGTGATAGCCAGTCTTATCAGAGCGATGCCACTGGGGCTTGTGGAGGGGTCAAGGGCAGTGCATTTTAGCTGAGTTGATCATTTCTGGAATAAATCAATGGGCTAGCATTGGAATTTGATGAACCTTGAATTGTCCAAGACTAGGCTCATGTATCAGGCCACTAAGTGCCTCCTAATTGGCCAAAGTCATGTCTGGTTTGGCCAGACCATACCTGACAAGCTGCGTAGTGTCATGTGATGGACAGATGCGGGGCAGAGATGCAGTGTCATTCAAGTATTTGTTAAGTGACTGATCTACACATGGCCTTAGGCTAGGCTCTTGTTGGTTGAGGGACTGGGGATGAGTGGGATTTCTGAGACAATAAGAGGGGCAGTGTTTCCACTTGGTACCTGCATGGCAGGTATGGTGATGTGTGTTCTCATCTAACACCTCTTAGAATCTCTAATTTCTTGAAGCTCTATATTCTGTTCCACTACTCAAAACCTGGTGCAGATCCTGATAGGGTTGTTCAGTAGTACTCAGAATGAAGGAAGGGATCTGTCAATCAATGGAAAGATTTTGGTAAAATGTGAGTGCAGAGCCCTTAAATTGGGTGGAGAAGGGAGATTATTTTCATGGGATCACATATTCTAATAAACATCTTAGAACAGAGGACAATAAGATGCTTAGTTGAAGGTGGGCACCAGGGAAGGCTAGAGTTTGACTTGGAAATGGGATTAGAATGAAATGGAATGGGCTTTGAACTAGAAAAATGATCTTCCATAAATGCGGCAATTATACATTCTGCTCTTTCTCCACATTGGAGAACACGTGGACAATTTCATAATTCATTCTCTCCAGAATGGTAACATGTGCCTTCTCCCTGCTGCTCAGGGCACTGAGGACAATGGCCTGAAAGGCTCCTGCAGTCCCTTTTCTAAGAATTTCTAAGAAAGACTGAGGAAGACCCTGGAGAAGTACAGGATGTGACCATTATTATAACACCAATATGATATCTATTAACCTTAGCAAAATTCCCCATAGCTGTGCCCACTTGAATTCATAAGACTCACAAGAGGCTTCGGTCTACATGACACTCTGTACAAATGGCACTTCAATCAGCAAGTAACCTCAAATGAAATGGATCACTCGTGGTTTTAGAGCCCAGTGCTAAGGGATCGGTGGGAGAAACCAAAATAATTGGATCATATTTTATCTACATACAGCTTATCAAGGAAAGACACTACACACAAAATCATATATCATCAGCTTCCAAAGAGTCTCATTAGACTCTCCAAACTTGTAGTAGTTGGAGATTTTGTTGTTCTATACATGGCCTTGAATAAGCTAATCATTGCTGGTGATTGGAATTTTTCTTTTTTCTTTTTCTTTCTTTCTTCCTTTCTTCCTTCCTTCCTTTCCTTATTCCTTCCTTCCTTCCTTCCTCCCTTCCTTCCTTCCTCCTCCTCCTCCTCCTCCTTCTTTCAGAGAGATTTTTCTTACAACATTTGCTTTAACAGGGTTTTATTTGCACAACAAACTGACAAGATAGAAAATGTTAGAGGTAAAATTATACTAATATCTGGCATCTGGTGTCCCTACTACATGCCCAGAACATCATGTGTCATCTCTAAGCCATACAATGATAAGAGGTCTTATCATCCGCATTTTACAGGTGACAAAATAGCAGCTTGGAAAAGTTGACTACATTAATGAAAGTCACATAGCTAGAAAGGGAAGGAGCTGGAAGGAAAACTCAGGGATGTCCAAATCTAAACAAACACTCTCTACTACCCCTGGGAATGGTGTTAATCAGTAAACGTCTCTTGCAAGTGATGAACTCACAGCCCCCTTCTTAGCAGGAGTTGGGGATGAGTGGTCTTCCTGCTTTAAGACTGTCTCAAAGGTCTGAGGAAACCTACGGATCAATGCCATCAGCCTCTATCCTCCAGGAACTCACCAATCCTAGATGAAGAGACAGACGGGAGGGGAGTGAAAGAAAGCTTTGATAGGTGACAGACAAATCGGCGAAGATGAGTAGGGTTAGCAAGGCATCCAAAGTGGGAAGGGTACCAGGGGTGGAGGGAATAACATGTGCCCTGGTGCTGAAATGCAGGAGTCTTGTGGAGCCACAGCAGTGTGATGAGGCTGGTGCAGGAGCATGGGAAGAATGGGGGAGCTAACAAATAAAGGAGACCCAGAGGGGACAAGGATGTGGGGACCAGAGAATGGCATTCTTGGATTCAAGGAGAAGCAGCCTGATTTCCTCTTGTAGGGGCGGAGGGTGCAGATTGAACATGGCTCTCTGCCCTCACACACACCATCTCCTGGATGCAAATTAATATTGCCAAATAGCCTTTCTTTTTAAAGCTTTCTCACACTGGCATGATAACTAAAAAAGGAGGCTGGTGGAAAGGAGGAGCAAATTGATTTGGGAGCCACATGCTGGTCTGCCTGAGCCAGGAAAGCAGGCATCCTCCCCTCCCAATAATACACCTTTTCCAAAAGCTGTGGGCTGACAGCTCTGACAGCCTCTCCGTCACCACAGTGGCATTCTGGGTGCAAGAACTGAGCAATGAGAGGGACCGGCACCTGAGACAGAAGCACACACACACCCGGGGAAGGTAAATGATGGTACACAGGACATTTCTCTCTGAGATTGTTCCCCCAGCAAAACCAATTACTGGCCTTTTCCTTGCGAACGTGCATTGAGTATCAACTTATTGGGGGCTGGAGTGAAAAGATGCTATGATACATCTTTGTGATATTCATGAGTCTGCTGAGAGTTCTGAGGCAAAGGATTTAGTATTTCTGGGCTTCTGCAGGTGGGGAGGGTGTGAAGTGCATCTAAGAAGAGCTCTAAGGAGTGAGGTGTTGAAGTGGCACTTTTACAACAGATGCACTTAGGAATTGCAGGTGGAAGTTGGAATCAGCCTGGGAGAGGAGGAAGAACTGATCACATAAATAAAAGACCTGCTAAAGTGCAAATTCACTGTTCTTTCCTGAGAACAGTGGGAGGTTTTCTGTTGCAATCGCCATATTAAATTGGAATGCAGAGCCAGAGGTCCCAAAAAGATGCAGGACTCATCTCCGTCTCTGCCAGGACTAATGCTACCCAAATGTGTATTCATGGCCTGTTATACCATATACCAGGCTTTAGCATCACAAAGGATCATCTCTTAGCTGTGCCGTCAAGTGGGAGAGAGGGATGGTCATGGAGGGAGAGCTGATACTGTGGCTTCACAGTGCCTTGCTACCATGTTGAATTTTCCATGCCCAGGCCTGGCCAGAGTTACAGGAATCTGGTATCAGCCCTGGGGGCCTGCCCTCCATCCACCCCTGCCTTTTCCATCTCCCTCGGGTCTCTCTGTGCAGGCATCTCCTCCTTTCCCTTCAGGGGTACTGTGATTGGTTTTACAGTTTCTGTGGTGCACGAAGGTATCAGCCAAAGGGACCAGGAGCATCTAAAACTACAGAAGAACTCCTTTACAAAGCCATGTGCATGGGGTATTGTGTTTGCAAGAGGGGCTGCTTTTTCCTGATATGCTCATAGAAGAGCCATAGGTAGGTGCTGGCTTTGCTTCTCCCCTCACTTCTCCTATACTCACAGGGGTGAGCAGGACTGAACAGAAACCCAAGAGACCTGAGCTGAGCTAGGTGAGCAGATGCAGTGGGCAGAAGAGGGCACTGGGCAGGAGAGGCAAGATACTCACAGAGGGCAAATGTCCCTGAGACACACTCAGAACCCTGCTCTGCCTTTCCAAGGGACTCAGCCGCAATTCTTGGGGAGCAAAATCAAGTCTCCTTGCTTATACAGATACCCAGCTGTGCCTTCCATTCGCCCTTTGATTCAAATGGACTCGTTCTCTCCTGGAATTAAGGGTATGCCCCAAACTCACATTTAATTTAGGAGCAAATAAAATTAGCAGAGCCACGAAATTGTATTAGAGTTGACAAAGCTCTCAGAGACTTTCTCTCCTGGAAGTTGCAAATCACTAGCTGGCAAAGAGACTTATTTGACACTCAGAGAATTATGTAGGTATTTATGTATTTATTTATTATTCATTCATTCATTCATTCATTCATCTATTTTATTTGTTTTCAAAAGGCAATCCTCCCAAACAGGGCGTGATTTCCCCAGGGCTCCACTGTCCCCATCCCCCACCAGGTTCATTTGCTTCGACCATTTGCATAACTCGCCTGGGTCTTGGAAGCATTTGAGTGTGTGCCCCTTGTTCTTGTCCACTTCCCCATTTTACAGATGGAGAGACTGAGGCTCTTAGAGGCTAGATGTTGGCACCAAGTACGCATAACCAGTCATTGGAAAGGGTCCAACTTAGAACTGGTCTCATATTTCCCTTGTTCAGTGCTGTTCTCTTCACTTAGAGATGCTTTCCAAGTCTTGAAATGACCACACTGTGTTTAGCTCAGTTTGATCTTGACCTTAACCACCTTCATGGTCTTAATGGAGCCTGCCAGGCTACATACTTTCTTTCCCTTGCAAAGGGGAATTGGAAGGGAGAAGACACCTTCAGCCTCTTCTTTCTTGTCTCCCGAAGGTCTGAAATGATGAACAATTGCAATGAGTTGTGAGCAGTATCAAGGCCGCCTCCTTAACTTTGAATGGATGAATTCAAAGTTAAGGAGGTGGCCTTGATACTTCCCTTCCTTGTCTACGGCCATCCCACCCCGAACGCGCCCAATCTCATCAGAGTGCATCTCCTCCTGGCCTCAGCCAAATCCTTCCCTGCTCTGTCTCTACTTCCCCTGATGCCCTATCTGTCCCCACTCAGCTTCTTCTCTTCTGGACGATTCTTCTTGCCTCCCACTATTGCTCAGCCATAATCTGTTGAGCAGCTGATGTTTCTTCCTGGATGATCCAGTCACCAGAAGTGGGGTTTTTGGGGCTCACACCCTGTTCCCAACTTCTTAGCCACCTTGTTTCCTGTTGCTGGCCTGCTTCCCTTTTCTCATGGCTGTCTAGTTCTACTTGGTCTTTTTGCCCAGAATTCTCTAGATCGTACATTTTTAAGAGCAAAAAGATGTTTCAAATCTTGCCTCTCAAAACCTTCCACTTATGAGGGTTTTGACCCCTGTATTCAGAATGGCCTGGGTAAGGGAGACAGATAGAAGGAGGTTTCTCTCTTAGGTTTGATAGCTCTTGCATGACTCAGGAATGTATTCTGCTTTATTTACTACATGGTCTCCAAAGGGTTAATAGTGCTGCCACCTCTCCACCTCCTGGAGGAACTCCCTAACAAACACACATCCATCCATCCATCCATCCAACAAATATTGTATCACAAAAACAGTGATCAAGCCCCCCAGTCTCTCCACCACATACCTCTTGGTGGAGGGAGACAGATAATAGGGAAACAAGTAAATGAATAAGATGATTTCTAAGAGTGATACATGCTATAGAGAAAATATAACCAGATGATGTGATGGAAACTGATGGGTTTGAGAGGCTTCTGTAGACTAAATGGCAAACAAAGGCCTCACTAAGGAGGTGATACTTGACCTGAAAGATACAAAGAAATCAACCAGGTGAAGCTCTGAGGAGGAGTGTTTCAGAGGAAGGGAATCACTTGTATAAGAGTCCTGGGACTGAAAAAGCCTGGTGTATTACAGGAAAGGAAGGAAGGCCAATATGGTGAAGCACAGTTATAGAGTTGGTTAATGATAGGAGTTGAGATCGGAGACCTGGATAATTCCTGGTAAAGAATTTGGAACTTTTCTCTAAATCTAATGGGAAGCCATTAGAGGGTTTTAAGCAGGGGAAAGACATGTTACAATGTATGTTTTAAATGTATCACTAAGACTGCAAGATGGAAAATGGGATATTTGCGTTCTCGCCCCTGCCGGCTTTGATAAAGCAAGTTGCCATGTTGAGGAGGATTCCACAGAAGGAACGGATGGGGACCTCTATCCAACAGCCCACTGGAAAGTGATTCCCTCAGTCCAATGGCCCAGAACAAACTGAATCTTGCCGACATCCGTGTAAGGAAGCTTGGAAGCAAATCCTTCCCTGGTCAAGTCTTCAGGTGAGACCTCAGCCCTGGCAAACAACTTGATTGCAGCCTTATGAGTGACCCTGAAGCAGAGGACCCAACTAATTAGTGCTCAGACTCCTGGCCAACAAAATCTATGAGATAATAAATGTTATTATTTTAAATTTGTATGTCTAAGTTTGTTGCATTTTTTTTAGTGCACCAGCATATAAGAAATATGAAGTATTTGACCAGTTAACTCTGAATGTCAGAAGCCAGTCTAAGTGGGCATCTTGTTAAAAGCAAAAATAGGGTCTGAAATTTTGAGGGGGTCCCACTCTTAGGAAGCATACCAAGAGATTCTAAAGTTTAGTTGTCATGGTGTTATAATTAGCATCTGTGGGTATAATTCATAGTCAGAATTTACAGTAGTACAAAAGAAGACTAAGTAAAGGCTCAGATTTACTTAAGGTCAGTCCCCATGAGTTCTTGTTATTGCAGTTCATTATGTCAGTGATTCTTTTGAAGATCTCACCTCCAAGGATAAACCACAGTTAAAGCTAAAAGTATGAATGGTTGAATCCACAACTGCTATTGAAAGAATCCAAAGTCTCCGAAGCCCAAAGAACTACTTCTCTAATGATGGACAGTCAAACAACAGCAAGGAGTGGGGGAGATCTTTTAAGGCAGGCAAGTACTTTCAGCTCTTATTATCCTCATTCATAAGATCCTGGCCACAAGGCATGTAGGAGACTTTTTGCAGTAGGCTCATGGAGACCACGAGGGAGTTTAATTTCAGGGTTCTGGGAACAGACTCAGTGATACCACTGAGCCCTGTAGGCATAGCCAACTGCCTAATGGCGAGCATCCTAAGGGGCACGTTAGTCTCTGGCTTGATTGAGACTATGCTAGTATCCTAGGTGGTGGGGAACAGGTCTCTTCAGGAAACAGGGATCCCAATCACACTGGACAGCTGCTCATGGATTAAATGATTGAGCAGGGTAGGTCAGCAGCCAAAGCTTAAAGTTTGGTGATAGGGTCCAGTCTTTTAGTTTAAGAACAGAAATGATGTGTCAGCTTTAAGCTGTGGTTTGTATCTCTGCCCTTAAAAAGGAATACAGTGGTTGGGATATGGGTTCCATGGAGCTGCTAAGGTAAAGTCTATTTCTTGAGGCAGCATAAGATAATAGCCACAGGATTTCAAAAGTTACCATAGGGAAATAGAAATTCCAAACAAGCTACTGACTTTGATTCATATCTTCCATTCATATGCAGAATGTGGCCCAGGTTATTTATAAATCTTCATGTACCTCCTACTATCCAATCTGTATCTGAAACAAAGTGAAACAGTAGAAGTAAAGTAACACACACAACAAAGGAAAGAAGGAAGTAATTAAAAAAGAAGGGAAAGAGAGAACTAACATTGATGGAGGACCTACTTGTGCTTTAACTTTTAAATCCCCAAATAACCTTGTAGGGCTAAGTGCTGTGCCAAACAAACCTCAACTTTCAGGGGCTTGATAAAATAAATACTCATGTAAACTTCTCAGTGCTCATGTACCAGTGTGGCTCTCCTGAGCATCTTCCCAACAGTGACTCAAGGATCCAACCATCTTCAATTTCAGGGCATTGTCACTTTTAATACCACATGGCTTCCAAGATGGCCAAAGAAGAAGCAGAGAGTGTGGCAACGACATACAGATACTTATGCATGTACATATGCTTTTAAGTGACAAGGATGACTTTGATCTCATTCCATTAGTTGGAACCAGTCATGTGACTGGTTGTCACCTAGATGAAAGGCAGGCTGGGAAATGTAGTCTCTGACTTGACAGTCACTTCTCAGCAACAGTTCTGCACCTGGGGGAGGACGTAATCTTCCAGCGTCCACTAATTATCTCTGCCTCAGGTTTCAAATGAGAACACTGGAGCTCAGAGCAGTTGCTCAGAAAGTTGCACAGACCTTAATAAGTGACAAAGGCAGCACTGGCACAGGGGAGAGAAAACTGTCAGACAGATTGATCTGATGTGACAGCTTCCCCAAGGCCTTTGGATTTCCTGGTCTCACAATTCTCAGGCAGATTTGATTAACGGTCGGGGCTCTTAAGTCAGGTTATCTTAGTTTTCAGCTTGGTGCCACCACTTATTAACTGCATGATAGTGGGCAAATGGCTTCTTCTCTCTTAGGCTTGGTTTTTGCAATTATAAAGTGGACATAATAATGGTATCTTCATCAAATGCCTTTCGTGAGAATTAAATGAATTATTGCAAGCAAAGAGCTTAGATTGGTACTTGACAAACAGTCAGTGTTAAGTGTTACCTGAGGCTCTTGCTGTTGTGATCTCTCAGTCGGTTCCATTTTGGGTTCATCTGCCTCAGTATCAAAGCCCTTTGTTCTTCCATCTCATACTCATTCATGACATACTTCTGTGCCCCGACCCCATCACAACTTCCTCTCTTCTCCCTTAGCTTTAGGGAGGATAAGTTTCCTTCTCCCTAAGAACATTTGTAGTATTTAGCCAAATGACCAACTGCTTTCTTCCCTCTGGAAGAGAGTGGTATTTTGAGCCATAATTATCTCATCATCTTAGCCATCTCGCTCTGGCTTCAACACAACAAAGATTTTCTCACTATATCTGCACTGAAATAATTATACAGGATGGTTGTATGATCTGCATATATTTTATTCTACAAATGGCTGAGTTTTAAGAGTAGTAAAACCAATAACACTGCTTATTAAAACTGTAAAATACATTGCAATTCAGGCATACCTAAGGACAGATTGAATAAGCAAATTCAATTTGTACCAATGAGTTCAGGTTAATACAAAGAAAAGACTCTCTCCTTTTGACCTCTAATCTATGTTTATGTGGATAATATTCAACAGACAGGAGATATTGTTGCTCCCGTCACCTTGCCTGGGTAGAAAAGGCCTAATGTTGAACTTTTAAATGTTAAAAGAGGTCATTCATAATGAACTTGCATGGTAGGAATTTTCCCAGTGAATGTCACATACTCCAGTGTCACTGACCTACTTCCCCTAGGTCTACATACCCCAAGGAATACAATGGCCCAGCCACAAAATGGGCATCACTGGGCCACACAATAACCTTTCCTTTACACGGTGGTCTCCCTTGACATGGGGGGCATTGCATACTAGCCATTGTGGGCTCTCAACACAGCCATTGTGGGTGATGCCCAGGGCACACTTCTTGGATTCAGAGGTCATTCCTGAATGAGATTGAGGCCTTTTCCCAAATTCAAGGGCTCATGAACACCCCATGTCACTAACATGTCTGGTAAAGAACTAGGGTCCATGGTCTGGGCTGTCATTCCAGTGTGAATTTCTCTTACTCCAAATTTTCTTCCTTCCTATGTAGTTCTTCCTGTGTAGTTTCTTCTTCCTACGTAGATCATGACTTGGGGAAATCCCTAAAAGTTAAGTGCTAAAAGTAGCATTGGAAATCACCTAGTCCAAATTCCCCATCCTGAGAAAGTAGAGGCTTTAGGTTTTATTATTATTTATAATTAAATGGAAGAATGAAAGATTCTCTCACACCATTGTCACATAAGAGGTGAACGTTAAAGCAAATAACAAATATTATTTGACAGTTGTGTTTTGGGAGAGCAGTTTAGCAGTATTTATCAAAACAGAAAAAGGTACACATACATCGACTTAGTAATTAAACTTCTAGAGATTTCTCTACACCCCACATCATCATTCATAATAGTGAAAAAAAAATCTGATAGCAGTGCTAATGTCCCTCATTATAAGAGTGGTTAAATAAACTATGGCACATCTTTACAATGGACTATTCTTCAGCCTTTGATAAAATAAAGTAGATCTGGGGAAAAAAAGTCTATGCAAAAGAAAATGTTAGTAAAGGTTATTGTGGGAACAGAGAATAAAGGCAGAAGAAGGGCATATAGGAAAGCTTTTACTTTTCTTTTTATGCTTTTTTAGTTCTTTTATACTTGTTTTACTTTTCTTACATTGTGAAAATTTTTCGTTTAAAAAATCAGCAAGGATTGTCTAGTGGATATGTGTACCATATTTTATTTTATACCTTTATATATATATATATTTAAAAAGTAACAAATTGTTATTTTTATAAATTGAAACATATAATTCATTGTAGAAGCTTTTGAAAATACAGATACTCACTCATGATTCTACCACCCACTGCTTACATTATATCATATGCTTGTTCAACCTTTTCAATATGCATAATTTCATATATTCAAATGCCATGGAGTTTTTTTCAATAAAAATATGATCACATTGTAAATACCTTTTTACAACTTAAAAGATCAAATTTCTGTGACATTAAATAATCTTTTACAACATAATTTTAACGATTGCAGAGTATTCAACTTTCTAGGTAGCTTATTATTTCAGATCCCTAGATGTTGCATATTTAACTTATTTTCAGAATTTTTTGTTTATTTTGTTTTTGTTTTGTTATTATAAATACATATTCATATGTATGCCCCTCAGGCTAAAATCTTAGAAGTGGATATACTGGTCAAAGTGTCTGCATATTATTTAAGTTTTTGATAAATATTGACAGCTAATTCCAGAGAATTCCAAATTCTACTGAGTTACACACTGGGAATAGATGAGAATTTTCATTCACCCTCACAGTTATACTATTATATAGATGCTTTTAACGATCAAGGAAGTCCTTAAAAATTCAGTTATATTTGCAGAGCTTTGTATCATAAAATATGAAAATTGACTCCTTTCTACCATAAAAAAGTGCAGGAAATGCTTGAAAAGACAAAGATGCACATAGTTAGATAAGTCCCTATTTTCAATCATTCAGTCGGTCAATATTTATTGAGCATCAGGCTCTGTTTTAGTGACTGGGCATATAACAAGCGACAAGACCTCAACTAGGCAAATAGGATACTTTAGAAAACAGTTAGGGCCAAGTGAAATAAAGTCAGGGGACAGGATGGAGAGGTCCCAGGAGAATGGCTGGTCAGGGAGGGCCTCTTTGAGAAGATTATGGGAAGGGGCCAGGTGTGTGAAGACCTGGGAAAGAGTACATTCTAGAAGAGGAGATGAGAAATGCAAAGGCCTTGAGGTCAGGTCACAGCGAAAACTCAATTTTGGTGGATCAGAAAAAAACGGCCCTTCTGCCTTCAGCAGAGTGAGCAAGGCAGACGGTGTCTGAAGATGAGGTTGGTGTGCTGGTCAAGAAAGGGGACAAGGGGCTTTGTAACTCACTGCAAGGAGCATAGATTTCGTTCTCAGTGTAACAGGAAACTACTGGCCAGTTTTTAACAGTGCAATATTACATTATATTTTTAAAGGTCTCTGAAGCTGCTGGGCAGAGAATGGATTGCAGGAGGTGGGTGGTTGGGTAGAAGCTGGGAAGCTCATGAAGAGGACATGGCAATAGTTTCAGTCCAGGTGATGGTGGCCTGAATGACAGTGGGAGCAGTTGAGATGGGAAGAAGAGAATGGATTCTAAAGACATCTTGCAGGCAAAAGTGATGGACATGGTAATATATGAAACCTGGGAAGTGAGAGAAAAGGGAAAATTGGGCATGACTCTTGTGTTTTCCCCCGTGGAGCTGGTTTAATGAAGCAGCTGCTTACTTAGAATGAGAAGGTTGGAGACAGGTTTGACAGTGGATCTCGGGGTAAGAATGCTTGTTTGGAACATGTTAGGTTTGATATTCTTGTTGGGCATACGCATTTAGGTGCCAAGGTGACAGTGGATATACCTCTGGGGTTCAGAAGCCATCTAAGAGATGGTGGTCAGTGCGCTTAAAGAGGATATTTAAAGCCATGGGTCTAGACGTGCGCACCAAGGATGAGAGTAAGAGGAGAATAGGAGGGCTTCCCTGGTGGCTCAGTGGTTGAGAGTCCGCCTGCCAATGCAGGGGACACGGGTTCATGCCCCAGTCCGGGAAGATCCCACATGACGCAGAGCGGCTGGGCCTGTGAGCCATGGCCGCTGAGCCTGCGCATCTGGAGCCTGTGCTCTGCAATGGGAGAGGCCACAACAGTGAGAGGCCCGCGTACTGCAAAAAAAAAAAAAAAAAAAGAGGAGAATAGGAGAGAAGAGGTGAGGAGTAGAGGGAAGGAAGGGAGAGCATATGGGAAGGACAAGACTGAGTCCTGGGTTGTTCTGAGATTCTGAATGAAGTAGAGGAAAATGTGCCATGAGGGAGATGAGAACGGGCAGCCAGTGACACATTCTCACTGAGAGAGTCTGACACCCCATGACACCCCAAAGTCAGGAGAACACGTGTCAAGAAGGAGGACGTGGCCCGCTCCCTCCAGTGATGCTCTCAGAACCACTAGCAAGCTGGCTGTTGGGAAAGTGAAAAAAGGCTACTGTAGCCAGCAGAGACAGGCCAGGTAGATGAGTGGCCAGCAAGCTGAAATTGTAGATCAAAGTTTGGAAAGAGATGTGAGACTAGAACCACAGTACCTGATATATCAGCTGGGGAGCATGCCAGTCTATATTATTTTTTTCTACACTAATTTTTATTTCGAACTATTACATACTCACATGGAGAAAAGAACAGGAAATGGCTATATACATTTAAACAAATAATTATAAAGCAAACACCTGACGCACATTCACACAGGGCAAGACCTAGAACAGCACCAGCCCTCAGAATCCCTCGATTCCTAGAAGTATCCGCACGCCTGACTCAGGGATCGTCATTTCCTTGCTTTGCTTTATACTTTTCCCACAGTGTACATGCATCCTTCAACAATATAGTTTAGTTCTGCCTGATTTTGAACCATACATAAAAGTGATTACACTGTATGTGTTTCGGAATCTCACTTCTTTGCCTCAGTCTTACATTTAGAATATTCATCTTCCCGCAGATAGTTGCAGCTTGGTCATCTTAACTGATGTATTTGGTTGTATGCAGGTACCACATTCTCTACCCATTCTACTGGTGAGTCCAGTTTGAGGCCATCTGGAGCAACGCTGTTATGATTATTCCTGTACCTGTACATATGTCTCTTGAGAGTATATGCCTAAAATTAGAACTGCTCTGTCATAGAGTACACGTGCCTTCCGTTTTAGGAGATAGTGGCAAACACTTTTGAAAGGAATTTGACTAATAATTTACACTCCCACCAGCAGTATAGGAGAACAACTCTTGTTTCAGATTTTTACCCCACTTGGTATTAACAGGTTATTAATTTATTTTGCCATCAGATGAGTATACAAAGATATTTTATTGTGGCTCTATTTTTCGTTTTCTAATCTCTAGTTTTTATTTGTTGGCCACTTGGATTTTCTTTATTTTTCTTTTTTGGTGAGAGTCCTGGTTTTGACTTTTTCGGCTTTTCTATTGGTTTCTGCCTTTTTTTTAATGTTGATTTTTGGCTATTCTTTATAGATTCTAGAAACTATGCCTTTGTTGATTATGTGTTTTATGAAATTTTATTCTATATTTTCACTTTTTCTCTGATGTCTTAATACAAGAGAGGTTTAAAATTGTACCTTTTACAATTGTGCCAAAAAGGTAGGAAAATGCATGCCTAGGAAAGTCCCTCTGAGACTTAAGGTGCCCATATCTTTGGAGTCCTTTTGTCTTTGGAATCCTCTGAGTCACCCTAAAATGAGGAAAGAGGGGAACTTGAGGAGGTCTCATTTAAGAATGGGGAAACCACCTTTGCTGTTTAGGTCTGGAACCCTGTGATAATGAGGAAACCCCTTCAGATTTCAGATTTGGGCAAGCTTGTCTTAACAATGACAGGCTTGACAGTTGTTCCTGTAGTGCAGAGAAAAAAATAAAGTAAGTTGCCAAGGCAGTTACCTTAGCAAAAAACATAGAGATTTTCCTTTCTGTTTCCTTTGAAAAGAATACTTGAAGATGCAGATTGTGGGAGAGGGGAAAAAGCCCCTGCTTTAGAAATGTCAACAGTTATCAGTAGGCCTTAGTCACAGATAAAGTCTCTTAAAGAGGTGTGGGAGGGGTGCCCTTCCTGCCTGTTCTGTTGGTGGGCTAGTCCCTTCACCTGTTCATTTTTGAATCATCAACTACCACTCCCACCATCATTTCTCAGTCTATTTGACCAAATCCAAACCTATTTCCTCCCACTTCCAAATCACTGCCTGCCATTCAAACCCATGTAGGCACACTCCAGTTGGCATTTGGTTTGGAATTAATGCACATTAATGGGTGGTAATACATTTCTACTAGTGCATATATTTACTTGAAATACAATTTTCCATCTAATGCATTTTATTCACATCACTGAATGATAACTGCATCCAGAATAATATCTTTAGTGATTATTCATTACTGAAATAATATATCCGTACCAAACAGCAGCTTTTAAGTGGCTTCAGATTTTTTTTCTTTAAATTGAACATGTTATTATTACACAGATAGAATAATCCCATTATCCTCACTAACTGAAGACAACAGCTTTCTAGGAGGCTATTTCACAAAACCTGGTGCAGGTAAGAACTACGGCTTTTCTCTGATGGGGGTGGGGTAGGTAGGGAACTGATTTTGGGGAAAGTGCTGCTGCTTCAGATGTGAATACAGATGTGGGATGAACAGCTGTAGCAGAAAGAAGATGAGCAAGTTGGGTATGGCTCAAAGCTCAAAGCTGTCTAAAACCAGAAGTGAAGATAAGAGTTCTTTGAAAGCTGTAGATGAGTGGGTATGTGTGTGTGGGGGGGGTGGGGGGGTGTGTGTGTGTGTGTGTGTGACAGAGAAAGAGGGAGAGAGAGGGCAAAAATTTAATGCAAGAAACCCCCTAGGATTACAGAGTAATTAATAAAGCATCACACTTCATGCAGAAACTTCAGGATAAATTGTCAGGACCTGCTGGAAGCCCGTGTCATATCTTAGAGCTCGGGAAACATTTATTGACTGGCATTTCTGTCAGGTATACCACATATACATTCTCCATAAGTGACAGGTATCATTGTCCCCATTTTCTCAGATTAGGAAACTGAGGCTCAGAGAGATTAAATGTAGTTGTCCACAGTCTATATCTAAAAAGTGCTAGAAAGATAATTGGACTCTAGATCCATGTAATTCTAAATCTGATGATCCTTCCATGGCATTTGGAACTGACTAGTGGTTAAAAGCAGTTCAGATGGTTAGCAGACATTTGGTCCTGTCCAAAATGTCTGTAAAACATTAGGTCCATAAGATATTTGGTCCACACCAGAAATGTACTTGGTATTTAGTTCTGTTCGAAACCATTTGGCATAGACCAAATATGTTCATGAATGTTTTGGACGGGACCAGATTTCAAGGACATTTTGGCATGGACCAAATGTCTTATGGACATTTTGGACAGAAACCAAATGTCCTGCATGGGTTCAAATCTCAGTCTTATCACTTATACTTACAAAATGTAGAGCCTTGGGCGAATTACTTGATTCAATGATTGCCATTTTCTTATAGGGATTTTGTGAGAATTCAATGAGATTTCACACGTGGAGAGCCCTGGATCATAAATAATTTTTCAGTTATTGGAAATCTGCCCTTTTCTCCCTCTCTATGATCTAGATTGTTGAGTTCAGCTTCACAGCTGAAACCAGACAGGAGCCTCTCTCCAACCTCCGTGAAATCTTGTGAAACTATGACCCCTCTGGTCCCTGGATCTGTGCCCCTTGCCCCAGTCAGGACTAGAACTGAACTAGACCTCCAGCCTTTCTTTGCACTTAGCATCAGCACTTTGGAGGGCAGAATGGCAGTGAAGTTGACTGGCTACTAAACTTTATAAAAGAACCTAAATCATCTTCATTGTTTCATGGTGTTTTCCCCATTAGGCTCACCTGGGAAACACTTTAAAAATAAGGATGATGGCAGCTCAGTCCAGGAGATGAGGTTCCAAGTGGTTAGTATTTTTTAAAACTACTCATGTTTGTTATTATAATATTTCACTATTCCAGGAGGGTTCATAGCCAGTGGTCTAGAAATTGACTTAAGGTGAGTCTATATATGGGAAGATCAGTAAGTCCCTGATCCAGGTAAAAGCTCTGTTGCCACCTCCCGGGGCCAGATCAGGGGCTGAGAACTGGAGAAGAGTCCAGTACTGCCAAGAGCAAACCCAAGACATTGCACTTTCAATTTTCTTTTCTCTTTTTGACGTAGTTTTTCCTTTTTTTTGTTTTCCTATTTCCAATGTAGATTTTTAAAAATTAATTTTAGTTTTTAAATGATCATATAGTAAAATTGACTTTTGTGTTGTTCATTCTAACAATCTGAACATGCATACAACTTCATATAACCGCCATAATTGGAATACAGAATAGTCACCCTAAAAAACTCCCTTGTGATGTCCTTTGATAGTCGTCCCTCTGTATCCTCAGGGCATTGGTTCCAGGATCCCCTGCAGATACCAAAATCCTTAGATGCTCAAGTTCCTTATATTAAATGGTGTAGTACAGTCAGCCCTCTGTATCCACAGGTTCTGCATCTACATATTCAACCCATCATGTCACGCAGGTACAAAAGGCCAACTGTGTAGTTGCATCCTTTCCCAACACCAACCCTGGCAATCACTGATATGCTCTCCATCACTATAGCTTTGTCTTTTTGAGGATGTCTTTTAACTGTAATGACAATGTCTGTAACCTTTTGAGACTGGCTTCCCACACTCAGTACAATGTCTTTGTGATTCATCCAAATTGTTGTGTATATCAATGGGTTATTCCTTTTTATTGCTGAGTAGTATTCCATTATATGGATGTACTGCATTTTGTTTATCCATTCATAAATTGAAGGTCATTTAGGGTATTTCCAATTTTTGGCAATTATGAATAGAGTTGCTATAAACGTTTGTGTGCAAGTTTTTGTAGAAACATAAATTTTCATTTTCTAGGGTCATATGTGTATGTTTAACTCTATAAAAAACTCACAGTTTTCCAGAGTGGCTGTACCATTTGATATTCACACCAGCAAGGCATGAGAGTTGTATTTGTTTCATATCTTCACCAACACTTGCTATCTTAGTTTTGTGTTAGCAATTCTGATAGGTAGATAGGGCTATCTCACTGTGGTTTTAATTGGCATTTTCCTAATGGCTAAAGATGTTGAAAATCTTTTCATGTGCTTATGTTATGCTTAAATAATCTTTGGTGAAATCTCTGTTCAGGTCTTCGGAACATTTTAGAAGTTGATTTTGTTTTCTTACAACTGAATTTTGAAAGTTCTTTATATATTCTAGATACAAGCCTTTTGATATATGATTGCAAATTTTTTCTCCCAGTCTGTAGCTTATCTTTTCATTTTCTCAATAGTGTCTCTCATCAGTAAGATTTTTTAATTTTGAGGAAGACCAATTTATCAATTTGTCTTACATGAGTTATGCTTTTGTGGTCATATCTATGAATTTTTGCTTAACTTCAGGTCATGGAGATTTTCTCCTCTGTTTTCTTCTAAAACTTTTATACATTTGTGTTTTACATTTAGATCTATGATACATTAAAATGTGAGGTTTAGGTTAAAGGTTTTTTGTTTGTTTGTTTGTTTGCATATAATGTCCAATTGCTACCACATCATTAAAAAAAAACACTGTTCTTTCTCCATTGAAGTACTTTTGCACCTTAATTAACAATCAACTGGCTATATTTCTGTAGGCCTCTTTCTGGATTCTGCATCCTCCATTGGTCTGCATGTCCACGTGTCTATCCTTTCACTGATAACATACTCTCTTAATTACTGCAGCTTTATAAGAACTCTTAAAATTGGATAATATGACTCCCGCAATTTTATTTTTACCTTTTAAAATTATTTGAGCTATTTTACTTTCTTTGTCTTTACATATAAATTTAAAAATCAACTTCTCTATATCTACAAAAAGTTTTACTGGGATTTTGATTGGAATTTCATTAACTCTAAATAAATCTGGGAAGAATTAATCTTTACTACTTTGAATCTTTTAACCCATGAACATGGTATGTCACTCCATTTATTTAGATTTTTGATTTATTTGACCAGTACACTTGTAATTTTCTGGCCATGGATTTTGAATACGTTTATTTTCATTTTTTCGAACTATCATAATAGCATTTTAAAAATTTAGTTTCATATTTATGTTGCTAGTATATTGACTCATGGATGATTTTTATGTGGTGATCTTATATTCTGTGACCTGGCTAGATTCACTTATTTGTTCTGAGAGGTTTTTTTTGTTGTTGTTGTTGTTTTTTGTTTTCATTTTCTGTAGATTCTATGGAGATCTCTAAATAGATAAACATGTTCAATTTTAATAGGGACAGTTTTATTTCTTAATTTCTCATCTGTAGACCTTTTATTTTATTTTTTCCATTGCACTAGTTATGAATTCCAGTACTATGTTGAATAAGACCAATGGGATTGAGATTTCTCTTCTTCTCAGTCTTAGGAGGAAAGTATTCTATCTTTACCAATAAGGATGATGATAATTATAGGTTTTTGTGAATGCTTTTTTTTTTTAACATTTGTGAATGCTTTTTATTAGGTTAAGACAGTTCCTTTCTATTCCTAATCTGCTTAGGTTTTTTTTTTTTATCATGAGTGGATGTTGTATGTTATTAACAAATTTTTGCTTTTTCTGCATCAGTTGACATGACCCTATGGTTTAGCTTCTTCAGACTGTTCATACAGTAAAAAGTGAATTACATTCATAGGTTTCAAAATATTGATCTAGCTTTGCATTCTTGGGATAAGCTGTACTTGGTTGTGATATATTATCGTTTGTATATTTTGATCTATTGATTTGCTTGTATTTTTTTTGTTATTGAAACCTCTTAGAACTAATAAGTGATTTACAATGTGCCATTCTCTGCTGTACAGCAAAGTGACTCAGTTATACACATATAGACATTGTTTTTTTAATATTCTTTTCCATTATGTTTTATCACAGGATATTAAATATAGTTCCCTGTGCTATACATTAGTACCTTGTTGTTTATCCATTCTAAATGTAATAGTTTGCATCTACCAGCCGCAAAATGATTTGCTTATATTTTGTTGACAATTTTTTGTGTTCATGTCCATGAGGGATATTGATATATTTCATTTTTGGCATTGTCTTTGTTTTTTGTTTCAGAATAATGCTTGCCTTATAATAAAATGAGGTGTAAAATGTTCTCTTCTATTGTCTGGATTAGGTTGTATAGAAATGGTGTTATATTGTATTTAAATGTTTGGTAGAATTTTCTAGTAACCATTTGGGACAGGAGATTTTTTTAGAAGGCTTTTAACTACAAATTCGAATGATTTAATAGCATAGAAATATTCAGGTTATCTGTATTATCTTGGGTGGGCTTTGGTACTTTATACTTTCTGAGGAATTGGTCCATTTTATCTTATTTCTCAAATGTATGTGCATAGAGTTGGTTATAGATTATGATTCCCTTATTAATTTTCCTTTTAATGTCTGCAGTGTCTGTGGTGATATGAGCGCTTTCATTTCCAGTTCGTCGGTGATTTGTGTCTTTCCTCCTTTTTTCTTTGTAAGTCTTGCTAGAGTTTTATTGTTTTATCGATCTTTTTAAGAAATCAGCTTTTGGTTTCGTTTATATTCTCTGTTGTTTTTATGTTTTCAATTTCATTTACATCTGTTTTTATCTTTAGTATTTTCTTCTTTCTGCTTGCCTAGGTTTAATTGTCTCTTCTTCTTCTAGTTTTGCGATGTGGAAGCTTAATTTATTGTTTTGAGTCCATTCTTCCTCTTTTAAAATAAGCACTTAGTGCTATAAATTTCCCTGTAAGCACTGCTTTAGGTAAATCCCACATTGTTTGATATGCTGCATTTTCAGTTTTGTTCTCTGTGGATTTTCATGTCCTGTTTTCCACAGACTACTAGGATCCATAGTGGAGTCTGAAACTGTGATTTTGCCAAATGCACATGATATTGGCATTTGCTACTACTGGCAGGTTTATGCCTTGTCATTCATTCACTATCTTCATTCACTCAATAGATGTTTATTGAGTGTTTACTATAATTTGGGCACTGTTCTAAGCCCTGCAGATACGCACTGAACAAAACTTATGAGAATTTCTGCTTTTTTGGAGCTTGTATCTTAGTGGGAAGATAGATAATAAACAAAGATATAATACAGTTTTAGGTAGTCATATGTGCTACAAAGAAACTTATAAAGTTCCATCATTCCATTTAGTAGGAGTGTTGTTTTATATAGATCAAAAAAGACCCCGAGCAGGTGTCCTGACTGGATCAATAGGGCTGCACTTGGTTACGTGTAGAAGAGGCTTCAAGGCAGAGAAGAAACCTTGCAAGACTGTACAAAGGTCCAGGGACAGGGTATAAGAAATGAGCAAAATAACAGTAAAGAGTAAAAGGATGAGGAGGTATGGTAATAGTTAAGGAGTATATTTTTGAATTGTTTGGTCCAACCATCAGCAACTAATTCCCACCCACTCTGATCCAAGTGGGTTTCAGGGAACTTATTAAAAGCTGTCAAGTTCCATCTCTAATAATTCTATCTCTAGTTATTCTCTAATAATTCTGATTCAGGTAGGTCTAGTTGATATCTATCCATCTGATCAAGCACTCCAGGTGAGTCTGGTGCTGGAATATCTTTGTATACATCTGATATACCATACTGGGCATCTTCCAGCTTCTCAACTTCACTCTGTCATTTGGAATTTCTAAAGGCCGCAGATGACAGGTCACAAGACTGAGACAGCAGTAACCACTTCATGCAGCCAGAAAGATAGGCCCATCACACATATCCATCTTCTCTGCTCGGAAGGTCCTGCCTCATTTATTGTGGCAGCTATGATGACGCATTCTCCGGGGACGGAGGAGACTGACACGACGCTTATGTTTTTCACAGTCTGGAAACCTTGGCTCTTTGAATCACAGGATCTGATTTGAAAAGAAAGAAATGTGTCTCTTGGAAGAGAAATGAAAACAAACAAATAAATAAACAGACAAGTACAGATTGTAATTAGTTAGTAGCAAAATAATTAGTGACAAAACCGCAGCAAGGCAGGAGCTGGAGCAAACCTCTTCATTCCTATGTGGAGGCACTGACCCCACTAAATGCTTATGATTCGTCATTTTCCAAGAGCCTCATTGATACTGGACTGCCAAGACCCCGGGGACCTGCGTTAGCTATTTCCCCACAATTTACAGGGAGAACTGAGTGGGGTTGCTTGGGAGATTAATTAACTTGTCAAACAATTAAGCGGACAGGCTGTAATTGAGGTTTCCATTTCATAATTGATTTATCACTTTGTAGCTTCTTGAATCCCTGGGCTCTGAATGGAGAGACTGCTGTGCAGGGAAAACTTTTAAGAGATGGCAGAAGGCTTCCGGGAGGGGGAGGGCAGGAGGGGAGCTCCTCCTGTTTTTCTACCTTCTAGCAGCACTGCCAGGAGAATTCCTTTTATGGCCTCACAGCCTCACCCAATCTGGTATTGTTTGGAGAGACAAAGACTCCAAGGAATTTCCACCAGGAACACCTACAGTGCCAGAGCCACCATCCTCTGTGATGAAAGTCCCTAAAGAAATGTCACACATTACAAATTCACCCTGAGACTGTAACTGGAGGCCGCCTTCCCTGTGTTCTCAATGAGACATCAGGGGTTCTTTCTGGGATGCTGCACCCCCTGAGAGCATCAACTCATGACTGGTGTGCCACAGAATGCTGGCTGTTTCACAGTGTTAGCGTGCATCAGCATCACCCGGGAGCTTGTCAGGCCAGCTGAGTCTCCAGTCCCAACCCAAAGATTTGGCCTTAGGAGTTCTGGGGTGGGGCTTAGAAATCTGCCTGTTGAACAAATCTTCCAGGTGATTCTACTGCAGGGAATCCAAAGAGTTAGTGTTTAGATCAGAATAGACTCCCCAACCGCAGACTTGATTTGGACACCTTTGCCACCAGGTGTCTTGTGGCAGAGCCCAGGCAACAGTCAGCATGTGTGTTATGTCTCCCCACTCTTTACCATACAGTTGGATACCAGCGTGAGGGCCCTGGAGGCCTGGTGCCTTCTGGGTCGATCACTTTAAGGATGCTTCAGCTCACCTGCATCAAAAGGCAGGAGTAAAAGTTTACTCTGCTCTTTTGGATTTCCTTCTTGGTGCTTGTGGATAGGTTTGTAGTCCTGTGTGTATGTACGTGTGTCTGTATGCATACATGCACACATTCACGTGTATTTTGGTTGCATTTGCATGCATTTTTGTTTCATTATTTGCTTAAATCTCAAATTATTTTTTCAGACAAGGCATTCTGTAAACATCCTTTTCACCCCACTTTACCCTCATTCTCACTTCTCTCCTAGCCTCACTCCCAGCTAGACTTCCTAAAGCAAATGTGCTCTGTCATCAGCCCTCTGAAGTCCTGCGAATTGTCATCCAGCTAAAACCTTAAGTTTCAGTAATAAGCTTAGAACACTGAGCTTCATTGAGGGAGCCTTCCCTACGTCTCATCTATTTCCAATTAAGAAGCTCAAACCATGTCCAGAGTTTGTAAGAATTTCTTCTGACACCACAGAACAAGAGTAACTCTTATTTATTGATTTGCCTCAAAGCAAATGGCTTTTAAATAAAGCATCACAGATACTGTAGAAATCTCTCCTCCGCATCTTCATGCTCCTCTACTACTCCCCGGCAGCAACCATTATCCCAAAACTGATGTGTGGAATATTTGTCTCAACCCTATTTTTTTTATCTTCTATGTATACATATCCATAGGCAACACCATATATTGTTTCCTGAATTGTTTTCTAAGTTGTTTCTAATTTATACTAATAGTATTCTTCATCATTCGGCAGTCTTAATTATTATTCTTCAACCTGATTTTTGCAGGTTTATAATATAAACATTATATTTTTAAGATCTATCTTTCTTTGCCTCTTGTAGGTCAAACCCACTTCTCTTAGCTGCCATAGAGTATTCCTTCATCTGAGCGTGCTGTTTCTCTGTTTAGGTCTCCCCATTGCTTCACCATTTAATGCAATAATCTGGTGACTTGACTGCAACTGTTCATGTTTCCTCCATGTGCACACGTGCTGAGGCTTCTTCTGGGTAAATACCTAGAGGAGGACTTGCTGAGTCTTAGACTACGTACGTTTTGAATTAGGTTTGGGCAGACACTGACAAATTTCTCTACTCAGTGCTTATACCAATATGTGAGAGCTACCTTTTCCTATGTCCCCACCAAAACTTAGTATTGCCGAACTATATACATTTCTACAAGCACAATTGCAGTCTCTTATCCAGCTAGAGTTGGGAGGGGATCAGACTTTTCCTTTCACAAAATTTTCCAGAAGGACCTAGGCTTAAGTGGTCAACCCACAAAATAAAGGAGTGAGATGAATTTAAACCTAGGGAATTCAGGTCTGCAAGAAAGTGTTGTAAAAACACAATGAAACTTCATCTATTGAGCTCTCCTTAAAATGCATACAAAGCAGTAAAAAAGCAGAAAAACCAAATTAGAGTCTGTTTTTAATTGCAGCAGTTTACACCAATAGCAAAGGAAAATAAATGTTAAGTTGCTGGGCCTCAACTATTCCAAATCCCTTGATTTGGGGTATATGTGAGGCTTAACTACAAGCATAGCATTACAGGACGGTTGGTTGTGGCTGGAGCCTCTCTCTTCTGGGCTTTGCTGAAATTGTAAATACTCAGTTATGCATTGCCAGTCACCTCACTTTCATTTTTAGCTTGCTTAACCTATGTCTTAACACTCCCCCCCAGCCCCACTGCCAACATATTTTATTTTTCTTTCATTGAACATGCAAAGATAAACTTGAGGCCAGTCCTCATTTGAATTATTATGCTGTCTGCACTTGAGAAGCCTATATTAATGAAGACTTGTAGGAACTGAATAATTGATGCATGTGTATTTCTGAGCTTAATTATCAGCAAAACAAATTCTCTTTTTTCTTTCCCTTTTGTGTTTATAGACATTGTCTGAGTGGCTGCTCTGAAGGTCACACAGCCAGATTAGTTGCAGGAAAGCTTAGACTGCAGATCTCACCCTGTCCTCTGGTCCCCCAAAGTCTGGGCGGATAACAACGTCCAGATGTCTATCTGGAGAAAATTCAACTAGTTATTGATCCTCTTTGATAAGAAAAGCTCTCCTTCCATGCAAAGCTGATGAAAATGATGACTCTCTCCTCCAGGCGTTCACAACTTAGTAACAGTAACAGAGCTCATGTAAATAACTCTAATACCAGGAAGATAGTTATTGGATGAAAAGTGAACCAGGAGACCATAACAAAATAGCCATCTGAAACTGCCCTCAATTCTCTGAAGAGGAAAATCTGAACTTAAAGCCTGTGAAAGCACTTAGTAACATGCAGAGCACTAAATGAATGTAAAACAGTATGTCTCCCCTGAGAGATGAGGTTAAAATATAGACTGTTGGGCCCCACTCCCCAAAACAACTGACTTAGAATCTGTAGCTGGGGCCTGGTAATCTGCACTTTTAGACTGTTTCCCTGCATCAGTGGTTCTCCAGCTGTATTTGCATCAGAATCTCCTGGAGGGCCTGTGAAAACACAGGCTGCTGGGCCCCAGCACAGTTTCTGATTCAGAGGTCTTTTGAATCTGCATTTCTAATAGAGTTCCCAGATGATGCTGATCCAGGGTTTGTACTTTGAAAATCACTCCCTGAGCGATTCTTATGAACAGTGGCATTTAAAAACTACTTACCTGAGACATTATTTGCTTTAGATTGTGTCACCCAGAAATGAAGCTATGAAAAGCAAAAAGCTAGCAAAGAGGATAGAAACTAGCAGGGGTGAAGAGGAACCTGACTCTCTAGCCAGTTTGCATATGATACAGAATTCTCATCATCCTTGGATCTTACTGAAGAAAGAAGATATACCTGCTTGGTCTCTAGGATAGTTACAATCTAATGGGAATCTTCAAACATACAATAACAACTTATAAGTGACAGAAACATAGACATACACCAGAGGCTTGTTACATAAGCCTCATTTGGAGGAGTAATTCCCTTGGAAAAAAACTTCTGAATTTGTTATAGGGTTTGTACAAGGATGTCTCTTGGACAATGGATCCATGTAAACGGGGTTCCATACTGGAGCCTGGTTGTAGTGAGGTTCCAGTCTTCTCTTCCAGCTCTGGAGATAAGATCTTATTCTAAGCATCGTTGCTGTGGATTGAGGGGCCCAGTGGAGATTACTGGAATGACATTACTCACAGCCACTAATTTTAAAGACATATCACGTTAGGGCTGGAGGGGATCACAGAGCTGATGTAGTCCATTATTGTATGGATTGGGTTGCAGAAATTGACAAGGAAAGTAACTTATTCACGTTCAAGGGAGAATTTATAAATCCCTGGACATTCAAGAAAAGGTATTGAGAAAGGTGAGGCATGAGGTTTGGCAAAAATATGAAGACAAATCCAGAAAACACAGCAAAAGAAAGTGCAAGATGTTAATGAGTGGAAGACGGCAGACCCCCTGCTTGGTGGTAGGAATGGACATGGACGGTATTATCTGGACAAAAGAGGAAGGAAGGGATAAATACAAATGAGGCAGAGAGAGAGGGAGAGATGGAGAGCAGTGGTGTTTTCAACATGCAATCATTTCACAGACTTAAAACCAAACAGAGAACAGGGAAATTGGAAATTATTGGCCAACTATATCAGAATCTGTCTATATGACAAATTCAGATTCCCTGGCCTCAATGTACCAGGAGTCTACAATTTCCCACCACGTGATTTTTACACAAGTAAAGTTTTGAACTACTGCTCTACTTCATTAAGTAAAGACTCCATTTCTCTTCTCCTTGCTTGTTTCCCAGGAAAGGCATCATCTCCATTAGATGCCTGAGCCTGGTCTCCCAGCTTTACTTTGGATACCTCCAAGGACAGAAAGCTCATTCTCTCAAAGGCAGGCTCATTCTGTTCTCATGTGTTGACTTAGGTTAAGTGGTCCTCCTGGCCCTAAAGCGCAGGGTGGCACACGCCTTGGGAGCAGAAGTGCCATTCTGAAGGAAAGGTGTGTGGAGCCCTGACATCTCTCAGGCTCTTACCTTCCTCTCTCTGTCTCACGATTTCTTTAACCATCACCTTGAGATGATAACAGCTCCTACCTCGTAGGGCTGTTTTGTAAAGTTTTAGTTAGTTAACACATGTAGAGCATTTACAATGGTAGCCTGGCATGTCAGAACAGCCAGGGTTGGCGGTGCTCAGAAGGGCCCTTTGTTTGTTTTAATGCTCTGCTGTCTCCATCTTGAAATTCTTAATAATTTTTGAGCAAGAGACCTCACATTTTCCTTTTGCACTGGGCCCTGCAAACTATGTAGCCGATTCTGGGAAGAACCCAGTATATGGTAACACTTGTAAGTTGGCATCATTGCTCTAACATTTTGAAAAGTTTAAATCAATAATATGTTTTTTTTTTTTAATCTTGGCTCCAGGATGGTGTATCACATTCATAGTTAAGTATTGGGTCTCTCCTTCACCAAAAGCCCAAGCTTATACTTCCCATGGTAGGAGGGTCTCTCCAGGTTCTAGCCCTGAATGAGGACTTCCCTAGAACTGGCATGAGCTGCCCCTGCCCTTGTTTCTCACTGTCCCATGTGTTGAACCCGGCTCTCTTCTGCCAGTCCCTGCACAGACCGCTCCTATGTGTAGGGCATCCACATTTCAGTTCTTTTTCAAACCTGAATCTTTTTTTTTTTGGCTGTGCCACATGCAGGGATCTTAGTTCCCCAACCAGGGATCGAACCCGTGACCCCTGCAGTGGAAGCACAGGGTCTTAACCATTGGACCACCAGGGAAGTCCCCTCAGTTCCTTTTCAGACATCATGTTGAAACACTGATTCCAGAGCACAGGGGTGTGCCCAGGAGGCCAGGTCTCTAATAATGTTCAGCAGTAGTCACAAGCTGCCAGCTATACCAATTTTGAGTACCTTGGCATGAACTTGGATCACCAGCCTAGACTCTCAGCATGGTCATTTTATTTTTGGAGTCCTGTTTCCTGCATGGCCCACTCCAATATATACTCTTGCTTCAAGTCTCAGAAGCCAGTTTTGGGAGAACAGATCCACCGCTCCCAGAATCTTTATGAGAATTAATCCATCTTCTTCCCAGGGACCAGTTTTCACACCAGTGTTCTCAATCAGACATCGTCTCCATAGAGTAAAGGAAGTTGTTATGATACCCTGATCCCAAGGCACTGCTGCCCTACATTTGTTTAAGCAATATGACCCCTGGGTTAAACCCTTTGTAGGGCAGAGAAGTCGCTGCAACTCAGTCCACATCCTTCTCCCCATAACTCTCATCTGTTAGATCTGTCCTGACCTCTGGCTGAATTCTTCTTCAATTTGAATCTCCTTCAAGAACTTAAAAGCAGCGTGTGTGCAGGACACAGCACGTCTGCCGAGATGACAAAGTGGTAAATGGCTGAACAAGCCAATGCCCAGAGGGGTCTCACCCGCTATGATGTGCTTTGAAGGCAGTTCTCAGAGGAAGTGAAGTCAAATACTAAACAGTCCTTCCTGACCTTGAGCCGTGTCCTTGCACTGAGCCCCAAACACCCGATTCCTCTCCAGGAAACATTCTATCTTCTCCGTGTGTTGGCTTCTTACTGTCTTCCCTGGTTTTCTGCCATCTGCTCAGCTGGCCATTGCAGTTTGCAGAGACCACAGTGGGATGATGTGTACTCTCTCAGAAGTGCTAGCTGTCTTTAGGTGGAAGAGGGATTTGGGGAGAAAACATGCTGGATTTTCATTTATTTGTAATTGTAAACAGCTTGAAATGAGCGTGCCACGAACTCTGATTTCATCCCTCTAGAGGGAGCCAGGCTGGGTTCAGCCCTTTCAGAGCCTTTAGGTGGCCACTGTGTTTAATATCTTGGGAAAGCAAGCAGAGCCCACAGAAGACTACGTGAATAGCATACTTCCAACAAGACCGCATTTCAGAGCCCACAGGACAAAGCTGATCCCAAAGGCACATCTGAGACTCTTTCTTCTTATGTCTGAGCTAGTATCAGCCATTCAGTGGAATTTATTTAAAAATAAATAAAACTACACACTTTTCCTATAAATAAGATAAAGTGATACTCCCTAGTACTGACCCACTTTGCAACAGTGTTCTGCCTGCTGCCCTCATGTCTGCCTCCTGCCTTAATTGAGACACTGGTCAGGGGACTTTCCGATTCCTCTTCATCTCCTGTTTCCAGAAAGGCAGGTTAACTCAGCCTAATCTTAACATGGAAATTCCCTTAGGGTCCGGAGCTCCTGCCTACACTCAGTCGGATTGTTGGACAGCAACAATTTTGTTTATTCAAGAGGTGCCACAAATGAAGCTGGACAGGGAGGAAAAATGGGCTAAAAGGAGGATCTTATTGTTCTTTTCGTCACTTGCTAGTGAGGATGTTTACACTCAAGGACTGTCCATTCTGAAAGGACTCTAAGAATCATACTGACTACTTAAATCTCTCTTGGAGAAAGAGCAAGAGAGCGAGCATGCGAAGGAGAGCTTGAGACAAGAAGTTTTTACTTTCTATTTTACATTGTCAGCCATTGAAAAGCTGGAAAGTGAACGGAATCTTGCTTTCCTTCTAGGATCATATTTGTCGATTTCTTGTATGTTTCTTCTTCTGAAAGCATCATTTCTTTTCCATGGATGATCTCTCTAAGGGTGCAGTGCCTAAGACTTTTTTTAGGAGATGCTCACTTAAGATTACATGAATAGCATCCTTCTAACATGACCATGTTTCTTAGCCCATCAGATACAGCCTAAGGATGTAGGTCACGAACCTACAAAAATAGCAGTCATCTGACTACATCTGGACCACATCCGAACTGACCCAGTGCCAACCCTTATGCATGTGCTGTATCTCCAATCAAGCCTTAATATTTGACCTCAACTTTGTGAGCAGTTCTGAATATCTTACCCTTTTCCATCAGGTTTCATGCTTTTTATGGTCAGCCAGGCATCTGATCCAGCCCTCCCTCTAAGTCAGCTTTCTCAGACAGCTCTGCTTGGGTAGCCTCCCAAGGTCTTCCCAACATCAAATTTTAACCAAATCCCTTGCAACTTCCTGATGCCAATCCCATACACTCACTAACTTTCCAGATCCTCCCCTTGTCTGAGAGGAAAATGCTCTAGTGGGTCAAGGACAAAATGAAGTCCTTGGGGTCACACAAGTAGGCTGCGACCATGAGGTTTAGGTTTTTAGTTTAGAGGGGCAATGCCTCTCCCATAGAGCTGTTGTGCTGGGGGCAGCCCTGCTCCTGGGGCAGCCTGGTGGGTAGAAAGGAAGCACTCGTGGTGGGGGTCTGATAGTCACAGACTTTAAGGAAGAAAACCTCTTTTCTCTTGTCCTTGCTTATTTCCTTCTCCCCCGCTTTGGAGAGGTGATGTTCAGAGGGCAAAGGTCACTTTGGGACTTTGGGGAAGGGTGTCTGGAAACCAGCTCCTCAGCCTTCTTCTGGTCTCGGTCTCAATTTGAAAATGCTAGGGAGGCTTTCAGGATTGCTCTAGACTAGTTCAGCTCACCTCCAGGAGAGAATTGTATCAAATTTGGTAGCAAAGAATACTTTCAGTGAAGTGCTAAGTATGTCACAAAAGGAGGCACTTTGACCATTGTGCACGTCCTTTGAGAACCTACCATGGCTGTGTACGATGTGTACTATAGGCTGTGTACTATCTTCCAGTGTTCTTGATGATGGCTCCCTGTGTGCCAGACTCTGTACTCAGTGATTTACCTGCATTATTTCATCTATGAGTTGGGGAGCCCTCTTACTCCCAGAACATGAGGTGTACAGCAGTAAGTACCTGTCCAAATTTTTCAGACTGTCTTACCTGGGGCACACGTGGAGGCAGACCTTGAACCCAGCACTGTCTAACTCCCAAGCCCTAGCCGTCAATCATGACACTATGCTCTGTAGACTTACATTGGGTTCATTCAACAAGCTGGTATTATTCATCTATTGAACAGGCACTGGGCTAGGTCCTGGGAACACTGAGACAGAATAAGAGGACATAATGTCATCAAGCCTCACAATCTAATGAGGGGACATAAAGTATGCTTCCTTGTGTATCCTTCCACTGTCATCTGTGACTGTCTTCCCCATCTGCCAGATCAGTTAAACTTTCTTGTCTCAGCCACTGAAGCCTCCTGTCCTCATCCCTCTGACTGTCATTTTGGTGTCACAGACAGATGGAATACAAGAAGAGCCTGTCTATGGGTGTGGGGTGAGGAGAGGAAGAAGGGAATGTGCCACAAAGCGGGAATCTGTCGAACAAATGATGTGACAGCAGACATGGTGTGGGTGACAGCTGGAAAATAGCAGTTAATAGCCCCTGGCCAGGCTGTGCTCAGGGAGATGGCATACAGAGAGACATCATAAAGGCTTGTGGAAACACTGCTCAGAGCCCACGGAGGCCTTTGCAAGACACCAGCCCACTGCACATCCTTGTCACATTTGCAAAGCCCACTCTTCTGGAAACTGAATCTGTGCTGGTCCTAGCCCAGTGATGCACTCAGGGGATGCCATGCAGAGTCAACCAGCTGGACCTGATATCTACTTAGCCATGGCTCTTGCTAATAAACACTTAGAAGAAATGATTGCCAAAGACTTGGGGTTTGGGTGAGTCTTACAGCAACTCACGGGCTTCACTGCTATGACTCCTGAAGATAATGATAAAGATAACACAGGTTAAAATATCCAATGTTTTATTCAATATTTTGGCGAGTTTCAGTTACGCCTAATTATAATACAACGGATTTTCTACTTAAAACAATTATTGCCCTTTGCAATGAGCTTTGAAGCAAATACATTGTTTGCCATGATTAGTCACTGCTTCTGCCAGAGGTCTCTCTTTCTCGTCCTCCTCAATTCTGCTGCCTTTCAATTTGCAGCTAACTAGCATTAGCTTATGGTTAACATTGTGTCTGCTCCCAGTGTTAGTAACCAAGCTCATTCACAGAAGGGGGCAGGAAAAAGAGTAGCTTCAGTCACCCTTGAGACAATTATACTCATTAAAAATCAATGGGATCCAATTAGGAGCAGCAGGACTCTGACTCAGTTTAAAATGTATTGAACACCAATTCCCAGCCAAGTGACAGTGGCACATCATGGGGGTCTGACAGCTGTGGCAGGAAAAGAGGTGCTTTAACTTGCTTCTGTGATTGCATTCAAAGCCATTGCTTCCTTGTCATTATTGTCATCTTGTGTTTATTGTGTAATTTCCTCCTATGCTAAGTGTTAAATTAAGAGCGAGGGAAGATGCAAGGACTGAAGATTATCCTCCCTCAGATAGAGTTGTAATTAGAAAAAGGAGACAATGCCGGCAGAAATTGTCATCAGAAAAGGACACAAGCTGGAAGAAACAAGTTCAAACCTGAAGTGTCTGATAGTCCTCGGGTGGCACTATTCCCACTATTTTATTGAATAGTGGGTGGCACTATTCAATAAAAACAAATTTTTATTGAATCCCGCTCTGACCCTAGGAACTCAGAGATGACTGAGATCACACCTGCCCTCAAGGAACTTGCCATGCATATTATGGTTTGTGGCTTCGTTTTATTCATCAAATCAACTACTGGGTTAACAAATGGGGGTGTTAGTTATACAATTTTAGAATAAAAGCTAGAGGCTGTTATTGGTATTAGTAAAATATAGCATCCTCGATACTTTGTAATACCTAAGTTACATTTGTTAACAACTGAATTAGACCACAGAGTTCAAGGACATGATGTTCAACATAGTAAGTGCTTTTCTGGGAAGGGCCTTTCAGAGTAAAATTGGGATTTTCATTTATACTTACATTCCCCTCTCAATATTTTGTGTGTTAGTACCTCCTTGGCAGTGTTGGGTGTTGGCTGGCTTGCTTGCTTGCTTGATTGATTTCTATTTTTCCCAGCTTTATTGAGATATAATTGACATATAACATTGTATAATTTTAAGGTACACAGGATGGTGATTTGATACACGTATATATTGATTACCTCAATAAGGTTAATTAGCACATGTACCACCTCACATAATTATAATTTTTGCATGTGTGTGGTGAGAACATTTTGGATCTTAGCAACTTGCAAGCATATAAAACAGTATTTTAAACTGTATCACTATGGAAGTTTGTACTCTTTGGCCAATATTCTCCATTCCCCACCCCTAGCCCCTGGCAACCATATTCTACTCTCTGTTTCTATCAGTTTGGCTTTTTTTTTTTTTTTTAGAGTCCACACATAAGGGAGATAACACAGTATTTGTCTTTCTCTGTCTGGCTTATCTCACTTAGCATAATGCCCTCAAAGCCCATCCATGTTGTTTCAAATAACAGGATTTCCTTCTTTTACATGGCTGGATAATATTGCACTGTGTGTGTGTGTGTGTATTTATATATCATATCTTCATTTATTCATCTGTTTATGGACACTTAGGTTGTTTCCATATCTTGGCTAATGTTAAGAGTTCTGAAATAAACATGAGGCTGCAGAGATCTCTTTGAGATAGTGATTTCAGCTCCTTCAGACCTATACCCAGCAGTGGTATGAATGGATCGTATGGTAGTTGCAGTTTTAATTTTTTGAGGAACCTCCATACCCTTTTCCATAGTGGCTGCTACAATTTACAGCCCCACCAACAGGGCACAGGGGTTCCTTTTTTCCAGCATGCTTGCCAACATTTTTAATCACTTGTCTTTTTGATAATAGCCATTCTTAACATGTTTGAGGTGATATCTCATTGTAGGTTTCAAGTACATTTCCCTGAAGATTAGTAAAGTTGAGTGTTTTTATGTACCTGTTGGCCATTTGTATATTCTTTGGAAAAATTCCTATTTGGGGGCTCTGCCCATGTTTTATCAGGTTCTTTGTTTTTTTTGGTATTGAGTTATAAGAGTTTCTTATATATTTTGGATATTAACATCCTATCTGATATATGGTTTGCACATTATTTTCCATGCTGTAGACTGCCTTTCCATGTTTAAAAAATTTTTTTCTTTTGGCTTTGCAAAAGCTTTTTATTTTGATGTATTTCCACTTATTGATTTCTGCTTTTGTTGCGTGTATTTTTGGTGTCATATCCAAACTATCATTGCCAAGACCAATATTAAGGAGATTTTTTTCCCTATGGAGTTTTATGGCTTCAGGTCTTATGTTTAAATCTTTAATCCATTTTGAGTTAATTTTAGTAGGTGGTATAAGATAGGGGTCCAGTTTCATTCTTTTGCTTGTGAGTATCTAGTTTTCCAAACACCATTAATTGAAAAGACTAACTTTTTCCTTTTGAGTATTCTTGGCTTCCTTGTCAAATATTTACTGATGTTATGCATGGGTTTATTTCTGGGCTCTGTATTCTATTCTGTTGATCTTTGTGTTTGTTTTTATGTGAGTAGCAAACTATTTTGATTACTATAGCTATGTAGTATAGGTTGAAATTAGGAAGTGTGATGCCTCCAGCTTTGCTCTTTCTCCGGACGCGCAGGCCCAGCGGCCATAGCCCACGGGCCCAGCCGCTCTGCGGCATGCGGGATCCTCCCGGACCGGGGCACGAACCCGCGTCCCCTGCATCGGCAGGCAGACTCTCCACCACTGCGCCACCAGGGAAGCCCTGCCTTGGAATTTTGATAGTGATTTCACTGAATCTATAGATGGCTCTGGGTAGTATGAACATTTTAACAATATTAATTTGTCTGATTCATGAGCCCAGGATACCTTTCCATTTATTTGTGTCTTTTTTAATTTATTTCATCAATGTCTCATAGTTTTCAGTGTACAGATCTTTTACCTCCTGGCTTAAGTTTATTCCTAAGTATTTTCTTGTTTTCAATGCTACTGTAAGTAAGATTGCTTTCTTAATTTCTCTTTTTCATTGTTAGTGTATAGATAAGCACTTGTTAGATATTTCATTGTTAGTGTATAGAGATGCAACTGATTTTTGTATGTTGATTTTTTCTCCTGTAACTTTATTAATTCTAACAGCTTTTTAAAATTTAATTTCTTTGGGGGGTGGAGTCTTTAGTGTTTTCTGTATGTGCAACCATGTCATCTGCAAACACAGACAATTTTGATTCTTCTTTTCCAATTTAGATGCCTTTTTTTTTCCTGTTTCTATCTTAATGTTTTGGGTAGGATTTCCAGTACTATCCTGAATAGGAATGATGAGAGTGGGCACTCTTGCCTTGTTCCTAATTTTAGAGAAAAAGCTTTCAGCTTTTCACTGTTGAATATGATGTTAGCTATGGGTTTGTCATATATGGTCTTTATTATTTTGAGGTATGTTCCTTGTGTTCTCAATTTGTTAAGAGCTTTTATCATGAAAAGGTGTTGAATATTGTCAAATGCTTTTTCTGCATCTGTTGAGAGGATCATATGATTTTTTAGTCTTTATTCCATTAATGTGGTGCATCATATTTATTGATTCCCATATGTTGAAACATCCTCACATCTCAGGGATTAAGTCCCACTTGATCATGATATATGATTCTTTTCATGGCTGTTGAATTCAATTACCTAAAATTTTGTTGAGAATTTTTTGCATTTCATATGGTAAGCAGAGTAACCAATGAGAATGAGGGGAAGCTAGAATAGTGTGTTATGTTTTAGAATCGAAGAGAAGTGGGTGTTTTAAAATAAGAGGAGCTGTCTACTTGCCAGTGTTACACAATAGTCCAGAAAATTAAGGACTGAGATGTGACCTTTGAATTTTATAATATGGGGTTGCTTGGTTTCAGTGAGGTTGTTGTGATAAAGGTCTGATTACAGTGGGTTACAAGACAGTGGGATAGTGACTAGAATAGCTTTTCTATGAAGAGACAGAAGAAACATAGGATGTAGGTATAAATACTCTGAAGTCAAAAGTTTTTTATTTCGTTTTGTTGTGTTTTAAGGTAGGAGTTAGTAGGGCATGTTTGTTTGCTTATGAGATGCTCCAGTAAAAAAGAAGAAATTAATGCTGCTGAAGGTAGTATCTAGTTGCACTGACAAAGCCCTCAAGAAAGAGTGTATAGCTAAGATCTAGAACACAGGTGGAGAGTACAGGATACTAGCTGGTTGTACAAGCCACAGAGTCATGGGATCTTGGAATGTTTGAGCTGACAAGGGTTTTAGAGTTCATCTAGTCCCATTATTCATTTGCTGATTCAGTCCTTCAAGTAATAGGTTTTGAAATCTTCCATGCAGCAAGCATGATTGAGATAGAACCTGTGCCCTTGATACATAAGCATATCCTCCTTTTTATAAAAATGAGACATAGAGGGTGGAATATCTAGCATAAAACCATACCTTTTTTTTTTTCAGCTAGAGCTAGAATGGAAATTCATGACTCTCTACTATCAATACATTTTGCCTAAAAAAAACCCCCCAAAAACACAAACAAAGCAAAACAGAAACACCTTTTTTAAAGAGTAGTTTTAAATTCATAGTAAAATTAAGAGAAAGTAAAATAAAGAGATTTCCCATATACCCCTTAGCCCCTCACATTCATAGCCTCCCTCATCATTAACACCCTCATAAGAGTGGTACATTTATTACAATTAATGAACCTACATTGACACATCATATTTGCCCAATTTGTAGTTTACATTATAATTCACTCTTGGTGTTGTTCATTCTATAGGTTTGGATAAATGTATAATAATATGTATCCATCATTATAGTATAATACAGAGTATTTTCACTCCCCTAAAAATCTGTGCTCCACCAATTCATCCCTTCCCTCCACCCAAGCCCCTGGAAACTACTGATCTTTATACTGTCTCCATGGTTTCACCTTTCCCAGAATGTCATACAGTTGGAATCATACAGTATGTAGCCTTTTCATACTGGCTTCTTTCACTTAGTAATATACATTTAAGTTCTTCCATGTCTTTTCATGGTCATTATTCTTTCAGTTAACCATCCAACCACTTAACTCAGAACCTCATTTCCTCACTTATTACGCAGGTATGTAACACACGAGAACTGATGGAACAAGTTCTGTGTTCGGTTTACAAAAAAATGAACAAGATACCCATGAACACACATTCTCATGGGGGAGATACTATGCATACATTAAAGAATCTTTGTGAAGATAGAATGAAAAATAATATGGGACATCTCCTGAGAGCAAGCTTTTCAAACAAGTGTAAGTTATATGCTGTGTTACATTTATATGGATATAAGAAATCAGGCTAAATGGTAGGGATGCAACAGAGTTCCTCTTGATTTTCCTAAAACCCAAAGAGAAAAATGGAAACCTTTTTATTACAAATGTTTATAAAATAAGCCGAAATGTAACAACTTATAAGATAAAGCAACTGAACAAAAGCAGCAGGTGAAAATGTTAAAAGATCATAGCATCTAGGTGTTCAGGGAGCTTTTTGTTGGAAAAGCTGTTACATTTGAAAAGTTACAACTTAGAGTGTTGGGGGTCCTTTCCCAAATCTCTTGGAGTTTTTGGGAAGCATATAACTATCCACTTTGACCTCAGCATTAAGCCAAACAAATCTATCCATCTGACTGATATACCTGTCAGTCTGTTGAATCTGGCCACATCCATCCAGAGATGCTCACAAAGATTCTAGACCCTCCACTGTCATTTGCTTGCATACAACTTGATCTTCAACCAACCTTCCCCTAGCTTCAAATGCTTGGCTTTCCAATCCTGAAATAAATTCTGTTTCATATTTTCTAAATTTGGCATTTGAACCTTATTTCTTTAGATTTCTGCTAACAAATTGATATGTCATCTTCCTGAGCCCTGTCAACCCATAGAATTATGAGAGATAATAATAAATTGCTGTTTTAAGCCACTAAGTTTTGGGAGTGGTTTTCAACTAGGGATGATTTTGCCCCCAAGGGGACATTTGAAGATGTCTGGAGACATTTTTGGCTTTCATACTGAGCAGGGGGAGTGTTAATGTCATCTAGTGGGTAGAGGCCATGGATGCTGCTAAATATCCCATAATACACAGGACATCCCCCCTCCCCAACCATAACACAGAATTACTGGCCCCAAGATACCAATAATGTTAAGGCTGAGAACGTTTGTAATTAATAATCATGATCACTTTCTTTTAAACTTGTACTGTTATTAAATAAAAAGGTCAAATTTTCAGATTTTGAATAATGTACCTCATATACACTCCTATGTGTTATCCTGAAAGCCCTTTCTCTTTTCTGTCTCTCCAAACCCTGCAAAGCCTTATTCAATTCCCCCATTCACAGAAAACTTCCTGACATCTTTCCTCTGCCTGTAGTAAAATACTAACATATTATACACTGCTAATTTCTTTTCTGGCATTTAGCTACATTTTTAGGTCTGCTAATCTGGTATGACTGTAGGCTCCTCAAAGTCAGACACCAAATTACATACTACTTTCAGACACTCCCAAAGGCCAAGCACCATGCCTACCATGAAAGGTGTTGGAGATTGACTGTGACCGTTTCTTATTTTCATGCAGTTTTTATGAAACAATGCAGTAATTTTATACTAGATTGTAATATTGTGATTTATAATAAGAAATATATATTTAGTTTTTGTCCCCATTTCTGGCATAGGGCTCCTAAAACTCTTGGAATTTCCTAAGTGAAGAGAGAACTAAAGTTGTCTTTTTTTATGTTAATGAGATGACATTTGGAAAGCACTTAAGGATGGGGCTGGTTGCCAGTGGAACCAACCATGTTATTAGAGGGTTGAGACATTCAGTTCTAGCTCCAGATCTCCAGAAAGAAGAGAGGGGCTGGAGATTGAAAATCGATTGCCAATGGCCAGTGGGTTAATCAGTGATGCCTAGGTAATGAACTTCCATAAAAACCTAAAAGGAGAGGGTTTGGAGAACTTCCAGGTTAATGAACATGTGGAGTTGCTAGGAGAGTGGCATGCCAGGAGGGACACCCTTTCCCATGCCTTGCCTTGTTCATCTCTTCCATCTGGTTGTTCCTGAGTTATATCTTTTTACAATAAACTGGTAATCTAGTGAGTAAACTGGTTTTCCTGAGTTCTGTGAGCCACTCAAGCATATTAATCTAACCTGAAGAGGGGGTTATTGGTACCTTCAGTTTGTAGCTAGGCATTCAGAAGTACAGGTAACAACTTGGGCTGGCAGCTGGCATCTGAAGGGGGGGCAGTATTGTGGGTTTAAGCCCTTAAGCTGTGGGATCTATCTCCCACAGACCTATCTTTCTATCTATCTCCAGGTAGATCATGTAAGAATTGAATTAAAGTTAAGACACCCAGCTGGTATCCAGAGAATTGTTTATTGTAGGGAAAATCCTCCATCCGTTTGGTGACCAGAAGTGTTGAAAGTGAAGTGTTTTGTGTGAGTAATAAAGGAGACTCACAGGAAAGAAAAACAGAGTACAGAAGAACTGGATTTTTCCTTACATAGGAAGGAAAAATAAGTTGTATTTTTCCATTTTATAGACTTTTCATAGAGACACTGAAATTTCACAAAATCTAAGTCAAAACTGTCTTGCTGATGTTAATCACATGTGACTTGCAAAAGGTGAATCAGCAGAGCCCAACTCCACAGACTCAGATAAGATAAATTAGAAAAGGTAGCTGACCTCCCAAACAGCTCAGATGAGCATTCCTCTCCCAAGCAGGGAACAAAAAGCAAATCAATAGAAATGGTCCCTGAGAAATATCAGACATTGGACATAGCAGACAAAGCTATTTTAAATATGTTCAAAGAACTAAAGAAAATATGTCTAAAGAACTAAAAGACACTGTAAGAATAATGTGTCACCAAATACAGAATATCAATAAAAAGACAGAAATTACAGAAAATAAACTAGAAATCTGAAGTTGAAAAGGGCAATACCCAAATAAAAATATTGCCAGAAGTTCTCAATATAAGATTTGACCTGGCAGAAGAAAATAAATCAATAAACTTGAAGATAAGTTAAGTGAGATTATCCAGTATGAGAGAAGAAACAAACAAAAAAGAATGAAGAAACTTAACACAGCCTCAGAGCCTTATCAGGACTCTGAGACACTATCAAGCATACTGACATACAGGAGTTCAAAAGGAGAAGAGGGAGAGAAAGGGAATAACGTATTGTTGAAAATATAATCACTGAAAATTTCCCAAATTTGATGAAAATTTGGTGAAAAACATAAATCTACATATCTAAGAAACTCAACAAACTCCTATTAGGATAAATTTTAAAAGATCTATAACTAGATACATAATCAGACCATCAAAGACAAAGATAAACAGAACCTTGAAAGAAGCAAGAGAGAAACAACTCATTACATACAAGCGATGCTTAGTAAGAAGAAAACATGATTTCTCAATGGAAACTGTGGAGGCTAGAAGGCAGTAAGATGACATATTCTAAGTGCTAAAAAAAAAAAAGACTGTCAAGAAAGAATTCTATATCCAGCAAAACTATACATCAAGCATGAAGAAAGATCTTCAAAAATTAAGACATTCTCAGGAAAAAAAAAGCTGAGATTATTTGTTGTTAGTACACCTACCTGTGAGAAATACTAAAGGGAGTCCTTTGTGATGAAATGAAAGGACAGTAGAAAGTAACTAGAATCAACATGAAGAAATAAAAAATACTGGTAAGTCTACTATATACATAAATATAAAATTCAGTATGAAAGTATTTTTTAATTTGTACCTTTTTTCTCCTATCTGATTCAAAAGCCAATGGTATAAGCAATAACTATGAACCTTGGTTGATGAACATATAATGTATAAATATGTACTTTATGTGACAATAAATGTATGAAGGAGAGGGAGGGAATGACACTATGAAGGAGCAAAATTTTTGTAGACTATTGAAAGTAAATTTGTATTAGCCTTAATTAGATTGTTAAAAATTAAATTGTTCATTTTAATCCCCATGGAAAGCACTAAGAAAATAACTCAAAAAATATGGCAAAAGAAATAATAAAAGAATTGAAATGGAACACTAGACAATATCTATTTAACATAAAAGAAGTTATATTGATGGATTAGGGGAATAACAAAGAGATAAGATGTATGGAAAACAACACGATGGCAGACAGAATCCCTGCCTTTTCAGTAATTATATTAAAGTAAATGATTGAAACATTCCAGTTAAAAGACAAGATTGGTGGAATGTGTTAAAGAGTAAAAAAACCCAAAAAACGTTATCCAGCTACTCGCTGCCTGAAGTAGACACGTGTTAGATTAAAAAACACAAATAGATTAAAAGTATGAAAACAATATACCATACGATCATTAACCAAAAGGGACCTGGAGTGGTAATATTACCAGAAAATAGACTTTATAAGAAAAATTGTTACTAGAGACAAAGAAGCATATTTTAACTATGATAAAATATTATCCATAGCAAGGTATAATGATTATAAACATACATGCATATAAAAGGAGACCCCAAAATAAAGGAAGCAAAAACTGACACAAGTAAAGGGAAAAATAAACAATTCAACTTATATTTAAATACCTCAATATTTGATTTTCAGTACTGAGAAAACACTAGACAGTAGATCAACAAAGAAATGTGACTTGAACAATACTGTGAAAAACTAGAGCTGAAAGACATCTATAGAGTATGCCACCTGACAACACCAGAAAATACGTTCTTCTTAAATGCACATGGAACATTCCTTAGGATAAACCATAGTTAAGGCCACCAAACAAATCTCAATAAATGTAAAAGCGTTGTTATCATACAAAGTGTGTTCTTTGACCACAATATAATGGTATTAGAAACAATGACAAAAGGAAATTTGGTATAGTTAGAAATCTGTGGAAATTACACCCTTAAATAATCAATGGGTAAAAGAGAAATCATGGGGAAATTAGAAAATATTTTGTGAGGAATTAAAAAAACCACAACATGTGATACAGTGAAAGCAGTGCTTAAAGGGATACCTACATTTTCAAAGAAAAATATTACATCAATAAACCAACCCTAAGAAACTAGGAAAAGAAGAGCAAACTAATCTCAAAACAAGCAGAAAGAAGGAAATAATAAAGATTAGAGTGGAGATAAATGAAATAGAGAATAGAAAAACAATAGAAAGAATAAGTAAAACAAAGTTGGTTTTTTGAAGATATTAACAAAATTGTAAAATTTTAACTAATTTGACCAAGAGAAAAACCTCTAATTACTAAGTCAAGAGTAAAAGTATAGACATTACTACTGTTTTTACAGGAATAAACGGGATCAGAAGAGAATACTGTAAAAAATTTTATGCCAACAAATTGGATAGATGAAATAAACAAGTTTCTAAAAACACTCAAATTACCAAAACTAAATCAGGAAGGAATAGAAAATCTGAATCGATCTGTAACAGGTAAAGAAACTGAATGAATAATAATAATTAAAATCAAACTTCTCACAAAGAAAAGTTCAGGACCAGATGACTTTATTGGTAAATTCTATCAAACCTAAAAGAATAAATATGAATCCTTCAAAAACTGTTCTAAAAAATGGAAGAAGAAACACTTCCCAGCTCTTTCTGTGAGGCCCTGATACCAAAACCAGGCAAAGACATCACAAGAAAAGAAAACTACAGACCAATATCTTTCATGAATATAGAGACAAAAATCCACATCCAAATACTAGCAAACTGCATCTAACAGCATATAAGAAGGATTACGTGTTATGATCAAGTGGGATTTGTCCTGGGAAAGTTGGTTCAACAACAAAACCAGATCACTGTGATAACTATAATAATAGAATAAAGAGCAAAAATCACATGATCCTCTCCACAGAGAAAGCACTTTACACAATACAACATACTTTCATCATAAAAGCATTCAACAAACTAAAGATAGGGAGGAACTTCCTCAATCTGAGAAATTGCATC